>NW_026521874.1:8288750-9677500 GCF_021234435.1 Artibeus jamaicensis | reverse complement strand
ATATTCCACATTATATATTTTCAATAATATAAACCCATGCATATAATTACATACTTTAGAGATATAGATTGATTTATTTCTATATCTACATGAGAATATTTATCATAGGAATGGGCTCATGTGATTTTGGAGGCTGAGAAGTCCCATGATCTGCTATCTACAAGCCAGAGACACAGGAAAGCTGGTGATGTAATGCAATCTGAGTCCAAGGCTCCCAGAACCAAGAGCATCAATGTCCAAGGGCAGAAAATGAGTGTTTCCATTCACTCAGGCAGAAACCGAATTCACCGTTCCTCTGCCCTTTTCTATGCAGGTTCTCAAGGGATTGAATGGTGCCCACATGGGTGGGCACATCTTTACTCAGTCTATAGATTCAAATGCTGACTTCCTCTGGAAACAACCTCCATCTGGGCAGGCATCCCTTGGCCCAGCCAAAGTGACCCGTAACACTAACAACTACAGGATACTTAACAGTGGACCTTCAAGGAGCTGCCTTCCCTTTCTTGCCTCCCTCCCTCAACTTGCACTCAAATCCTTGTCTCAGAGGCTGCTTCTGGGAGAATCAAAATTAAGACACACTGTACCTACTACCTGTGAGGCCTTGATCATGTCTCTTAAACTCCCTCAGTTTCCCCACCCGTAAATGGGAATCATTTTATTATGAAATTGCATTAAGAGAATGACACGAGCCACATGGAGCTTGCAAAAGTGCTTGGTATAAATAAAACACTATAAATAGTAGGTCTTATTGTTCTCAAGGTCTAGCAAAGGACCTGGCATATCCTAGGGTTTCAAAAAGTGTTTGCTGGTTGAAGCGTATTGGATCTCTGGGGATGGGGAAAGGCTTTCTCTGATGCCGTTTCATTCCGTGTTACTCAGGTTCCTCTGGTTGCCACGAACACTCACAGGCTAACATGAGCAGGGGAGCTTGTTTCAAGGATGTGCCTGCAGGAATAGAGACAGGCATCTCCAGGGAGCTTCAGAGCAGCCAGCCTGCCAGCCAGGCCGTACCAAGACAGGAGCAGAGTGGGGAGTTTGACGGTGGCTCAGATTCTGAGAACAGTCCTAGTCACTGGGTTCTCCTGTCACCCCCCTGAACTGCAGGACACTTTTGTCACCTTCCCTCAGATGATCCACTGCTAACTCACCTCATCTACTCTCCCTGTCTTGCCTCTCTGTACAACTCTCTAGTTCCACTGAGATGTCTGAGTTTCCAGCCATCTCTCTTATTGTCCCCCACCCACCACCATGTGGATTCTGATCCAACTGAGAAACAGTCATAGGAGTCAAATCAAGATAAAGATATCAGCTTCAGAGGTGATAAGGCTGGGCTGCAGAACAAAGCGCAGGCCTCTGGTAAGGGGCAAAATTCCATCCCTTTGCCTCAAGGCAAGACCTTGGCACTTCCCTGGGCAAAGAGTATGGGTTCCCCTGCCAGTCAGCCCTCTGCCTGCTGAGCAAGGAGGGACCTTGGGGGATGGGCAGCAGGTCATCTCACTACACAGAAACAGTGGGCAAGAAGGGATGCTCCTTACAGCAGTGCAGCTCGGAAACCAGAGCTTGAAGAAGAGGCTGAGCCGCCCACACTCAGACCTGTTCCCAGATTCACCAACAGATCACCTTCCTGGGTACCCCCTTAGGTGGCGACGGAGGGGGGAAGGAGGAGGAAAGACAAGCCAACGCCCTCCCCAGCACTTCCAGAAGGGTGGAAGTTATTCTAATAGGCCACAGTAGATGACACAGGAGGGGTGGATTTTTTCCTCCTGCAGCTCCTAACTGGACCAACTTTGCCCATGTCTCCAGTTGAGATTCTTAAGAGAAAGGACCAGATTGGCCCAGGGACTCGCCTTCAACTCCGTTTGGACAGAGTCTTCATAAAAGGCCAACTCAATCGCCACCAGCCAGCCCATTCCCCAGCGAAACCTGGAATCGCCCTGTTTACTTACGCACCATCTGCTCCCATCTCTACTAGAATGTTCCCGAGGGACCAGAACCTTGTTCATTATGGTCATTCTTTTATCCCAGCCTTGGAATTTAGTACATGGCTCAAGGTATAAGCTGTATAAATACTTACCGAACACATGTCTGAATGAATGATTAATGCAAAGAATAAAGAGCGAGTGAACAAACCTAATGGTTATAAAAAGCCCTGTCTACATTGTTGGAGTCCCTCTCCCAGCGCCCGAAAAACTCAGCTCCAACTTGCTTAGCCCACTGGGCAAAGCCCAGCAAGCGAGCAGACTCCATTTATCTAGAAGGCATGAATGAGCTTCTACTGCAAGAGCAGCCTGTCCCAAACCCCATCATAGCAAGCTGGCCAAATATTCCTTCCAACCCTGTTGCTGGAATATTTCTGAGAGATGTTCTGGCCAACACAATTTTCTCCATCTTATTCAATTTCCACTGATGGTTTAGCCCCTCTTGAAGCTGGACCACTGCCCTGATTGCCTGCTTTTAATCCAACTCGGTCGGCACCCTTGATTAATGCATTTTCCCATAGACAATGAAGTCTCCCTCCAACCCGCCCAATATGGCATTATTTAACAGAAACCTAAACCCAGCTCTGTACGAAGTTCCTAATAAACTGATGTAAGTTTAGGAGGCTTCTAAACACCCACAATGCCCCTGGCCTCACTATTCTTTTACCCAGAAATGAGCAGGGAGGAGGCCACAGGGAATAGAAAGCACCAAGTCAAGTCGGTCCCCAATTTCATCACTGCTGAGCCTCACAGTGTTCAAAGGGCGCAGTGCCCTGGAGAGCTCTGAAGTACGAGGGCCTCCGTGCTGTCAAGGGGGACAGGTGGGGAGGACCCCAGAGAGGGGGCTTGGCCCCATCTTCCTCAGCACTGGTCAGAGAGTCTGAAAAACTTGAAGAATGAGCTGCACTCATAGATGATTAAGACCTACAGGACTGTTGTGCAGATCAGAAGTAATACACAGGAAGTGCCAGCACACAGCAGGTGCTCAGTTAATTGTAAATGTGGTTATGATGAACATCACATAACGGTGCTGGCGACTGCGGAAACCTGGAGAAACAGGCTTCCGAGCCCAGGACTAGGGGTAACCTGGCACCAAAGGGCTTTGTGCACTCAGCCAAAGTGGAGGCTTTGTAGCTAAGAGCTTGGCAGCTCTGAAGATTCTCTAAGACAAAAAGGGTCAACTGAGAGTGGTTCAACATTAGCTGACCGGTTGGGAGGCCAGATTAGAGGCTTCCTTTCAAGAGAGCTGATGTCAGGGCGAATCTCTCCCAACCTGTGAGTCCACCTTCCTTCACATTCCTCTTCAGCATCACTGTGCCCTCCCCATCTCTTCCCGTCACCCCTGTCCTCCGATTTTCAGCCTTAGACTCACCTCCTCAGGAAGCCTTCCTAGACTTTCACAAGCTGCATAGTCTTTTCCCCTTCTCTGAATCCCTAGGACACTCAGAGTCTGCAGCAAACAACTCAGCCCCCATTTTTATTTTATTTTATTTTTTTTTACATTATACCATATGGTCTCAGGTATGTGAGAACTTGGAGCCCCCTTGAGGCCTGCGACTCTGACTCTCATGCCTCGTGTATCCCCACAGATGTGTTGCCTGGTCCAGTGCTTCGCACACTGGGACGCGCACGCAAATCCCCGGAGGTCACGGAACAACGCAGGTTCATTATCATGCACAGTGCTGAGGCGGGCCTTAGACTCTGGTCTCTGAAAAGCCTCCAAGTAGTGTTGGTGCCACTCTGAGTAGCAAGTACCTAGAGCATCTCGCACAACACTGTTCCCTCGAGCTTTTCACGTGTTACATCCAGTGAACTCCCTGGTCTGCAGGGATTACCATGTCCCAAGGCCCCCAGTGGATGCCTGGACCCATGGGCAGTACCAAGCCGCACACATACGGTGCCTTTCCCTATGCATACGTACCTATGGTAAAGTGTGATTTATAAACTAGGCACAGCGAGAGCTTAGCAACAGCACCTATGATAAGACAATGATTACAACAAGACTCTGTAATAAAAGCCACATGGATGAGGTCTGTCTCTGATAACTGATCTGGTGGCCAGGGTGGCTACGCGTGACTAACGGGCAGGTGGCAGGCACACCGTTGACTCCGGGGCACGGGAGCGATGCGTATCCTGGGCGGGATGGAGCAGGACCGCGCGAGATTTCACGGCACAACTCAGAACAGCGAACAGTTTAAGACTTACGAGTTGTTTATTTCTCCAGTTTTCCATTCAATATTTTCAGACTATAGTTGACTGCAGGTAACTGAAACCGTGGAAAGTAAAACTGTGTATTTTAAAGAAAAGAGAGAGACCCGAGTTCACTCCAGGAGTTCTCAGCCCTTTTACGGACCTGGGTGGGGAGCACAGGGCGGAGCTTCTCTGAGCAGAAACCTCTGTTCACAGGACTGTCCTACAGCATTTCTGCCTGTTCCAAAGGCCCAGCAATTGTTAATGATAAGAATAGTTGTTGCATCCTTAGTAGGAGCTCAGGGCTTTTACCTGCCTGTCTCATTCCCCTGTCCCACTCAGGTCTGCGAGGGGAGCATGGCTTACCCCATTCAGAGGAGGTGAAGCCCAACGGTGTGTGGTCGAGTCGAGTGGGGACTTGAAGCCCTTTAGTCTGACTCCAGTGTTCGCCTTATTGACTCACGTGACTGAGGGGTTGCCGCGTGTGAGGACAGGTCCCTGTCTCAACTGCAATCAACTTTCCTCTAGATGCTCTTACACACTTGTGGGTCGGTTGGTTGCTTTTCTCAGTTTTTCTATGGGGAACACTTATCAATCGTACGTAAGAAAGAAAGAGCATAATGCCATGCCAGTTCAGAATGTGTCCAGCGGCAAGGAGCAGCGAACAAAGAAGGGTCTGTCCCCATCCTAGAGGTGGACGGTCAGTGACCGTAGCTCAGCCATCGGAAACCCAGGCCCTTTTCCTCTTTCCTGGTAGTTGTGGACCACGGCGGGGAAAGCCCTCGTCTCGGTTCTGGGGGAACTGGTGTGAGCGCCTTCCACATCCACACTGCAGGCTGAAAGGCACGTGAAGACCCTCCCATGTGCCGGAAGAGTGGGCTTGGGAATGGAGGTGAAAGGACACAGCCCAGTCTCTGGGTCAGGTGGGACTGCAGTAAGAATCTCCCGGTCACGATACCACGTAACGACTGCCACTCCATCCCCGGCTTTCCACGAGAGGACATGAGGTGCTGACCTACTGTGATACCTGCCATTAGAGCAGGGCGCACGGGCGCTGTGGGGGCCACAGCGAGGGCCCCTCGCCGACCTGGTGGTGAAGAAGGCCAACAGGGGTCAGGGAAGGCCTGGATCGGAGTCTTGTAGGACAAACGGAAGGTGGCTGGGCAAGAGAATGCCAGGTAGGCAGGGTGTGATAAGCCCAAAACAAAGGAGTATGAGTAATCAGGATGCTTTTAGCGACATTGTGTTTTGACTTAAAAGGAGGGGGTATTTTTAATTACTATTATTGATTTTGGAGAGAGAGAGAGACATGGATGTGAGAGAGAAATGCCGATTGGTTACTTCCTGTATGTGCCCCAACCGGGGACCAAACCCGCAACCTAGGAACAAGCCCTGCCCAGGGACTGAACCCCCAGTCTTCTGGTGTTTGGGATGAGACTCCATCCAATGGAGCCACTCGGCCAGGGCAGAGAATCATTTTATCTTTCTCATGAAAACGAAACGCAGGGGTACGTGGCTGCAGAGTCGTTTCAGTGAACCAGCCACGTCGGGGTCTTGGACCAGCTTCTCTTTAATTCTCCCGTCCCTCCCCTCTTGGATGCGAGGTGGCTCCAACTGTTCTGAGCATCCCAAAAAGACAGAAGGAAAGCCCCACCTTTCCCTGTGGTTCCCTCCCTGACACCCGCTGCCCTGCTGAGCTAAGCAGCTCCCTTTGCAACATCGCACAGTTGTTTGCGCACAGGGGCTAAGGGGTTAACCGAGAGAAAATTCAATGCAGATGTACAACGGTTTTAAGAGAATTATATTTGAAGAAACACTGTGATCTTGAAGTGAAAGAAACAGAGAGAGCACGGAGTGAAAAGAGGCATTCAGGTCACCAGATCTGCGCAAGCAGGAGGCCGACTGAGAAAACCATTCAGCACAGACGCACGCTGCCTTTTACGCAAGAGGAAGGGTGACTCAGAGGGCGAGTCTGAGAGCCTAGACCTCGAAGCCAGGAGTTGTGGATAATTAGTCCCAGGCCTTGAGTCTGAATCAGGGAACTGCCAATTTGTTTCCGGCTGGATTTCAGAGTTTTGAAGGGCCAGTGACTTCTGTGTGCCTCACATGTCCCCATTGTGAACAAGGGTGTCTACAAGGATGGTAATCCTATGCCTGTCCCACCAGTGCATCTAAAGATGGTTTGTCTGTCATCGGATATTGGTTCTGCCACTTGGAACCTTGGGCACCTCCAAGGAGAAGCCTCAATTCCTTCATCTGTGGAACAGGGAAAACAATTATGTGTACTGACCTCGAGAGTTGTTATGAACACTCAGTACCCTGGCACATGTGATCACGCAGTGCCCGGTGCATGGGAAGCAGTGTTCGGTAGGCAACCACCATTATTATTGCTCATTATTCTCTCCTTTGTCCCCTGAACCTACCCTTACTGCCACTGTGCGGGACAATCATACACACACCCGTCTGCTGTCTCGGTCTCTGAGGCTCAGGGGACACAGCAGATGTCAATCATGATGATGGCACCACTCTGACCACCTGTGATGGTGAAGGACTCCAGAGACAGTCTCCACAATTGATCTCTTTCCTGAAGAGGAAGCTGCCCTGGCTGGGATGAGAACCAGCAGAAGGAAGAGCTCCTCTCACTTTGGAGACATCGAAACTCTGGAAACACCCAAGAAACCCAGCTCTCCCGAAGCCACGTCCTTTGCACCCTGCTGACCACCCTTCTAGCTCTGTGTCATGAGAGGATGAGCTTCGGTGGGCCCAGACAACTGAAGACAGAAGGAGATGTAGACACCAGGGTGTATTTATGGACTGTGCTGCAGTGCTTCCTCTGCAGGACACTACTAATGGAGGGAACACTACATTTGGCTAATTTAGGAAGTATATCAAAATAAGAGACACCCCGCTACATGGGATCAATTAGGAACAAAACTGTCATGAAGCTAGGGGCCATGGTGACTAACGTGACCTCTGATCCCCTTCAGAGACACAACAGTCTTAGCATCAACGCCAACAACACATCCCTCACGTAAAAAATGCCGCTCGCTTATAGCAGACATCACTAATCAACTACAGCATACTGTCGCCCCAGATACAGCTCCAAATGCTTCCCATCCCATTAACTGAACAAAGTCACAACTACTTGCATCTTATCACACCACCTCCTCTCTCCAGGGTTCTCTTTCTTCTCCCAAGTGCACTTTGGTGGGACGTGCACTAAAACAAATTAAACTGTGCTTACTGTAAGAATGTCCGTGAGGGTACTGTTCACCCCTTTACACAGCGCCTTCGCTAGGAGAAAAAAAAAAAAACGCCTCTTGATCTTAGAATCAATCGTGGGTGTCTCTCCCGAGTCAGCACAATTTTTAGCCTTATGAACCCTGTGCATCCTGCAGCCGACATGTCTTCCTCTTTGCCTCGGCTGCTGGAAGCTCACAGACCAGGAGAGCAGTATTTGGCTTGTAATTCACCAATTCATCTTTTTCCTGAATCTGCCTTATTTTTCTGGGTTGTTTCCCTCCCTTGTCTTATTTACCTTAATTTTTGTTATTCGGCTGCTTTTATGTGCATTTTTGTAAGCCTCCTTGAATATTGTTGGGAATAAACTGGTCTAAATAAACAAATAGGTAACTAAGAGTCTGATGAGTGCGAAGTATTATTCAGGCTCTTTAATATCCAATTCATGTGCGAATGTTAGGGGTGGGGTGCAGACTATATTTAATGTGAGAGGGGAGTGCATAAGACTATATTTCTCTCTGAGCATTCCCCCTGTTTTTCTTCTTCTGAGGGACTAAGAAAGAGGGTGTGTGTGTGTGTGTGTGTGTGTCCTTGCTTCCCTGCTTCACGTATGTTCTCACAGACCTGTGATCACCTTGTAGCAACCTAAGTCGGCTGGGCAGGAGCCACAAGGGTAAGTACTAGGAGCATGGAGATGAAAGAACAGGTACTCACATCATCCCCCAGTCCCAGCTCTCCATTGGCCTAAATGACTTGTCCAGGCCACTTAGGACTTGAAGTTAAACACACAAACTTGGAAGCTGTACACGCCTGTGTTTAAATGCTCATCCTGCCATTCAAGAATATATGCACTTAACCACTTCTCCTAAGCCTCAGTTTCCTTTTCCGTAAAAGGTCTACTTTCTGAGGCTGACGGATGGCTTCGGTGAAATAATATATACAAAGCATTTAGCACAGTGCTTGGCACAGGGTGAGTGCTTAACAAATGATAGCCATTACTTTATAGCTTTCATTATCTTTGTCTCCCTTAACCTTATAAACTGTAGGCTCTGCTTCACTACATCTGGTGGAAGTACAGAATAATTTGATTTATTACAGCCTTACTAGCATCTAGCCCAGGGTCAAATACATAGCAGGTATTTAATAACTGGCTGCTGAATATCTGGAAGAATGTGCCCCTGGACACATTAACAATCAACATAGTTACTACGTGGTGCAATGTATCATTATACTGTACTACTTCCTGCTCCCTAGAACGCTCTCTCTTCATTGTGCACCAGTTACATTCCTGGCGCCCTCTGCTGACTAGCAGTAGCAACAAATAACCTCCCAAAGTCAGCCCAAGGTTTGCTCTGAGGGAAAGGAAGAAAACAGGACATGTATTGAGCACCCGCTGTGTGCCAGCCGATGTCCTGGACAGCTCTGTCATCTGTGCATGAAGCTGTGTGGTCAGAGAGTGGACAGCCACATCGGCCCCCATCAGGGAATTCTCCCTGTGTGTAAATTCTACAGCCCCAGCAACCTAACAACCTGTATTCCTTTCCAGGTCAAATGAAATGACAAGAGGATTAAAAACGCGTCTCAGAAACCCACAGACAGCCCAAGGAGCCATCAACAGAGACAGTCCTGGTTAATTTCAAGATGCCGAACAGCCAGCTTTCCATCAATTTCCAGGACTCATTTCCCCCACCCCCCTTCATTCTCAGAATTGATGTTTATGTTTCCACCAGGATAAAGACCAATTCTCCTTGGCATCCTCCGTCAGAGAGAATCAGAAATTTTCCACCTGGGATGCTACAAATTGCATTTCTCAACACAGTTCTGGAATGCGGGATAGGACCAGCATAGCTAATGCCGAGCGATCAAAACTCAGGTGTTCTAACTTTATAACAATCACCATCAGGCAGTCGGAGTGTCGCCAAGGGACGGAGTCTCTTGTTCTCCACGATTCAAAGAGCGAGAGCACATCCATCTGGGGCAGGTCCCGGAGGAAACTGCAGTGAAATGAAGGCTCGGCCGGTCCCACACGTGTGACTTCAGGTGCACTGCGGTCTGGCTCTGCGCCTCAGTTTCCACATTTTTAAAACGGGGATCAAAGCGGGGCCTGATTCAGGGACCAGTGGGAGGATTACATAACAGCACCCGGGAAGCGCTCAGCACAGTGCCTGGCTCACGGGAAGTGTGCGGTAAATCCTAGCCAAGCCGTAGTAGGCAGCGTGTCTCCTGCTCGTCCCTAAATATATCCCTTCCTTCACACCCCAGTTAAATGTTTGGAAGCCATATTTATGCGCTCCGAGGCGCCCCCCACTTCAAAGTTCCCAGCCAGTGGGGGTTGGACCATGGAGGCAAGCCCACCCGAACAGGACCAGTCGGAGTCTCCCTCCCAGGGGCCTGGGGTGGGGCTGACGCCAGTCGGACATGTAAATTCAACCGAGGACACGGAAACTCAGGAGCCAGGAGGACACTACTGTCCACACGAAGCAGAGAAAGAGTCTACGGGGAGAGAGAGCTGGGGGAGGGAGGCAGAAAGAGGGGGAGGGACAGAGAACTGCTTTAGCCCCAGACCTTCCTGGCTCACATTTCCAGGGCCATGGCGGGCCAGGCTGCGTCTGTTCCCCCTGGGCTTCCTCAGTCAGCCCTGTGGACTTTTAACAAACCCCATTTTCTCCTTAAGCTAATCTCAGGAGATTTATCTGATTTTTGAGAAGAGACTTTTGAGGCCAAATCGAAGAGATTTCAAACCCTTCTTGGGAACACGCCATTCTCTGGGATTAAATGTGGGATTCTATGAGAAAGAAAAGGGACGGGAAAAAAACCCTCAACTCTGAGCACATAGTGGGTGCCAGCCTGTCTGCCTGGTGCCCTTTCCCACCACTGTGTAGATGTGAGACTACTGTACGAGGTTGGGGCAATCATCAGAATTTTATACAGGGAGGACCTGAAGTTCAGAGATGTTAAGACCTCGGCCCAAGGTCACACAGCTGAAGAGACATGGTGGAGCTCAGACCGAAATCCAGGTCTGTCTAAACCAATGTGAGTTACTCATACATATGTTACTAACAAACGGGGGCTTAATTCACTGTCTAGCAATTCCATCGAAACGCTCTTTGTACCAGGTACTATGTACATGCTAGTATGTAACAAGCTAATGTGTAATATGTATCATAAAGCAGGTATCGTGATTATCTTTATTTTACAGATGAGGAAACTGAGGTTTAGTGAGGTGAAGTCACTCATCTGCAGTCACTTAGCTGGTGGGTAATGCAGCTGGGCCTCAAACCAGGTCCGTCTGGCTCCGAAGCCCAGCTGGAAGCCTATTCTCTCCTGGAGGGCAGGTGCTGAAGCTCCCCTCTCTCGCGCGCCCCCCAAGATGCCTAGCATTGTGCTGTGCATGCAGCAGGTTGAGTAAATCTCCGCTGAGATGATGTGAATGTGGAAGAAGCTGCAGAGATGCCGAAATGGGAAGATTAAAAAATGCCCCTGCTCCAGGTCACCAGTGGAGGCAGCTGAAAAGCCAGGCTCCAAGCACCTGTTCTCCAGGCACGAAAGAATCTCCCTCATGTGGGTAAATAAAGACATTTTCAGATTAAATGCTCCAATCAAAAGACACAGAATAGCTCAATGGATAAGAAAGCATGACCCACACATATGCTGCCTACAAGAGACCCACCTCAGGACAAAAGACCATCACAGACTAAAAGTGAAAGGCTGGAAACAAGTTTTCCAAGCAAACGGACAAGAAAAAAAAGCTGGGGTAGCAATTCTCATAGCGGACAAAATACACTTCAAAAAAAGGGCCATAAAGAGAGACCCAGAAGGTCACTTCATTATACTCAAGGGAAGAATCCACCAAGAAGACATTAACATTGTAAACATATATGCACCAAACATAGGGGCACCCAAATATATCAAGAAAATCTTAGAGGACTTCAAAAAACATATTGACAGCAACACAATTATAGTAGGGGATTTTAACACCCCACTATTAAAAATGGACAGATCTTCCAAACAAATTATCAACAAAGATATTGTGGCATTAAACAACACCCTAGATGAAATGGACTTAACTGATCTATATAGAGCCCTTCATCCCAAAGAAGCTAAATACACATTCTTTTCAAATGCACATGGAACATTTTCAAAGATAGACCACATGATAGGACACAAAACGAGCCTCAACAAATTCAAGAAAATTGAAATCATACCAAGCATCTTCTCTGACCACAAGGGACTGAAATTGGAAACCAACCCCAAAGAAAAAAACCCAAAGCACCCAAAATCATGGAGACTGAATGGTATGCTATTAAACAATGAATGGGTCAAGAATGAAATTAGGGAAGAAATCAAAACGTTTCTGGAAACAAATGAAAATGATCTCACAACAACCCAAAAGTTATGGGACACAGTGAAGGCAGTCCTGAGAGGGAAGTTTATAGCAATACAGGCCTACCTAAAGAAGATAGAAACATTTCAAACAACCTAACCCTACGCCTGCAAGAACTCGAGGAACAACAACAAAGACAGCCCAGAGCAAGCAGAAGGAAGGAAATAACCAAGATTAGAGCAGAATTAAATGACATAGAAACTAAAAGCACAATTTTAAGGATTAATGAATCCAGGAGTTGGTTCTTTGAGAAGACAAACAAAATAGACAAGCCTTTAAGTAGGCTCATCAAGAAAAGAAGAGAGAGGACACAAATAAACACAATCAGAAATGAAAGAGGAGAGATTACAACTGATACCACAGAAATAGAAAGGATTGTAAGAAATTACTATGAAGAACTGTACGCCAAGAAATTTGAAAACCCAGGGGAAATTGACACATTTCTAGAAAAATACTATCTTCCAAAACTCAGTGAAAAAGAAGCAGAAGAAGCAGAAAATCTAAATACACCAATAATAGCAAAAGAAATTGAAGCAGTAATCAAAAAACTCCCATCACACAAAAGCCCTGGACCAGATGGTTTTACAGGAGAATTCTATACAGCATTTAAGGAAGAGCTAACCCCTATTCTCCACAGACTATTCCAAAAAATCCAGAAGGATGGAAAACTCCCAAATTCTTCTTATGAAGCCAGCATCATCTTAATTCCAAAACCAGATAGAGACACAACAAAGAAAGAGAACTTCAGGCCAATATCGCTGATGAACATAGATGCTAAAATCCTCAACAAAATATTGGCAAATCGCATCCAACAATATATCAAAAAGATCATACACCATGACCAAGTGGGATTCATCCCAGGGATGCAAGGATGGTTCAATATTCGCAAATCAGTAAATGTAATACATCACATAAACAAAAGCAAAGACAAAAATCACATGATCATATCAATAGATGCGGGAAAAGCTTTCGATAAGGTACAACACCCATTTATGATAAAAACACTCAGCAAAGTGGGAATACAGGGAGCATTTCTCAAAATAATAAAGGCCATATATGAGAGGCCTACAGCCAATATCATACTCAATGGGAAAAAACTAAAAGCTTTTCCACTAAGATCAGGAACAAGACAAGGATGTCCACTTTCACCACTTCTATTCAATATAGTACTGGAATTTTTAGCCACGGCGATCAGACAAGAAAAGGAAATAAAAGGCATCCAAAAAGGAAAGGAGGAAACAAAACTCTCACTGTCTGCCATGACAGTGGCAGACATGATAGTGTACAAGGAAAATCCTACAGACTCTACCCAAAAACTGCTTGAACTAATTAATGAATTTGGCAAAACAGCTGGTTACAAAGTCAATATCCAGAAATCAAAGGCATTTTTGTATACCAACAATGAATCAGCAGAAGCAGGAATCAAGGAAAAAATCCCATTCGATATAGCAAAAAGAAAAATAAAATATCTGAGAATAAACCTAACTAAGGAGATAAAAAACCTGTATGCAGAAAACTACACAGCCCTGAAGAAAGAAATCAAGGAAGACACAAACAAATGGAAACATATACCTTGTTCATGGATTGGAAGAATTAACATCATCAAAATGTCCATACTACCCAAAGCAATATACACATTCAATGCAATACCTATTAAAGTACCAATGGCATATTTCACAGACATAGAACAAACACTTCAAAAATTTATATGGAACCATAAACGACCCCAAATAGCAGCTGCTCTTTTGAGAAAGAAGAACAAAGTAGGATGGATCACAATACCTGATATCAAACTGTATTACAAGGCCACTGTAATCAAAACAGCCTGGTACTGGCATAAAAACAGGCACATAGACCAATGGAACCGAACAGAGAGCCCAGAAATCAACCCAACTCTCTACAGTCAATTAATGTTCGACAAAGGGGGTAGTAACATAAAATGGAGGAAAGACAGTCTCTTCAGCAAATGGTGTTGGGAGAACTGGACAGCTACGTGCAAAAAAATGAAACTTGAGCACAGACTTACACCATACACCAAAATAAATTCAAGGTGGATAAAAGACTTAAATGTATGCCATGACACCATTAAAGTCCTAGAGGAGAACATTGGCAAGAAAATCTCAGATATTTCACGCAGCAACTTTTTTACTGATATGTCCCCTAGAACAAGGAATATAAAGGAAAGAATAAACAAATGGGATCTCATCAAAATAAAAAGCTTCTACGTGGCTAAAGAAAACAGTATTAAATTAAAAAGACAACCAACTGTATGGGAAAGCATATTTGCCAATGATACCTCAGACAAAGGTTTAATCTCCAAAATATACAAAGAACTTACACGACTCCACTCTGAGAAGACACCCAACCCGATTAAAAAATGGGAAAAGGACTTGAACAAACACTTCTCCAAGGAGGACATACAGAACATTCAGAGACACATGAGGAGATGCTCAATATCGTTAGCTATCAGAGAGATGCAAATTAAAACCACAATGAGATACCACTTTACACCGGTCAGGATGGCTATCATAGACAAAGCAACAAACAACAAATGTTGGAGAGGTTGTGGGGAAAAGGGGTCCTTAGTTCACTGTTGGTGGGATTGCAGACTGGTACAACCATTATGGAAAACAGTATGGAATTTTCTCAGAAAAATAAAAATCGACCTGCCTTTTGACCCAGCAATTCCACTGCTAGGATTATATCCTAAGAATCCTAAAACATCAATTTCAAAGAACCTATGCACCACAATGTTCATAGCAGCGCAATTTACAATAGCCAACAGTTGGAAGCAACCTAGCTGCCCATCAGTAAATGAATGGATCAAAAAACTGTGGTACATATACACAATGGAATTCTATGCAGCAGAGAGAAAGAAGGAGCTACTACCTTTTGCAACAACATGGATGGAACTGGAAAGCATTATGCTGAGTGAAATAGGCCAGGTGCTGAAAGACAAATACCATATGATCTCACCTTTAACAGGAAGCTAAACAACAAAACAAACAAGCAAGCAGAAAAAAAACCAGAAACAAAGACACTGAAATAGAGAACGAGGGGACAGTGACCAGAGGGGAATAGGAAGGGAAGTTAAGGGGAAAAAAGGGGGAGGGATTGGGAGAAACAAATAGGAAGGACACAGGGACGAGAACTAAGGGGGGTGGAAATGGGAGGGAGGTGGGGAGCAAGGGGTGGGGGAGGCTGGGATGGGAGAAATAGACAAAAAACTGTACTTGAAAAATAACTAAATAAAATTAATTAAAATTAAAAAAAAAAGACATTTTCAAAGTGCCTTCTGGTAGGGGGCTGAGGTTCCCTCCTGGGTCCCTCACCTTAGCTCCCGGACTGAACCAGGCCACGAATAATGCCAGGGGAGGCCTCTCTGACCTCCCAGTTCAAGCCAAAGAGACGTCGGAAGGGAAGGCCCCATTCTGTGAGTGTCTGTGTGTGCCAGGCGCAGGGGCTAAGTGCTGCCCTGGACAAGACAAGGCATGGCAAGTCCCCTAAAAACTCAGGACAGCGGTTAAACACTCTGAAAGGTTACAGGGTCTTAAGAAGAAGAGGAAAAAAAGATGAAAAATATGAACAATAGATGGCAATAAATATGTAATAATTGAATCTAAATAAATAAATAAATGAACAAGCAGAACAGAAACAGACTCGTGGATACGGAGATCACTTGGACAGTGCCCAGGTGGGAGTGGGGTTAAGGGACTGGTTAAAAAAGGTAAAGTTGTTAAGAAGGACAAATAAGTGCTTACAGAAAACCATATTTTGTTGTGTATAATATGCACCCACGGTTTTGTGTGCATTATTACATGGGATTATTACACCATGGTATGTGTATGTATTTATTACACCCAGGTATAATGCTCAGCCTTATTCTTCCCTAAAAAATTTGGGCAAAAAAAGTACACGTTATATAGTGCAAAATACGGTAGCCATGGGGATGTAAAGTACAGCATGGGGAATAGCGTCGATAATATTGTAATAACTACGTACGGTGTCAGGTATGTACGAGATTTATCGGCATGACCACTTAGTAAGTTATATAATGTCTAATAACAGGCCAACTGTAATTGAAAAATAAAAAAAAATAAGGCAGAGCAGGGGTGGGGGAGACATATACGAAGGTATCAAGTCACATGTTTTATATCTTAAACTTACCCGGTGCTCTATGTCAATCATAACTCCATCAAAATTTAAAAAGGAAGCCATTGCTGTCATCATGATTAATATCTGCTAAGGAAATAATTGCTCTTCTTTGACACATCTTCTATTTTTATGGCTTTCCTTGCTTGGGGTAAATCTCTGCTCCCTCAACTGACTATATGAGGACAAAAGAGGTTCTCACTCGGAGAAATGCCTTTCTGTGTTAAAAACCAAAGCGCCAGCCAACTCACATCTCACTGCAAGAGCAGGATGAGTGCAAAGGCAAGTCTGGTTCAAGGGTCCCTACAGTTGAGGTCCCACAAAAGCCCTTAAGTCCCAGAGCAAAAGTCCTGAAGTAGAAGTTCTCGGTGGGTTGGTGCTGCCCCCTAGGGAGGGATCTGAGAATGCATGGGAGGGGCAGATTGTCACTGTGCTTGGGAGTGTGTGGCACATTCACACAGAGGCCCTGCCAGACACTCACATCCTTGAGAAAAGAATTCTGTCGTAATCACCTAAGCCTGACTCTAACTCCTTCCACCAGAAATTATTTTCTGCATGGCTTCCGTATCCATTGAGTGTTAAAGGAATACAACTACTGGGTAAATTAGGTGAACACCACCGAAAGCTGTGTGTCTCTGAAAAGCACGTCTTCGATGGCAGCACCGTGCATGGTGGTTTTTTTTTCTCAGTGACACTACACATCTGTACAACTTTATGGCGTGACAGCCACAGTGATTATATATAGAGGCCACTATCTGGCTATATCATTATGTCTTATATAGAACAGTCATATCCGAGCATTTACATATTGAAATATATACTATCTTATGATAGGCTACTTTCACTTTATTTTCTTTTATAATCCTGTTAGGACATTATATTGATTTTTTTTAAGTCAGGTGCCTATGTAGATTATATTATCTGTGAAATTCGTTTCTAGAGGTTAAAGAGACTTATAAACTTTTTTCTTTTATGAAAAGGAGGACTGAGTCTCCCGGACGGCTGGTGCCATCTGCATGCCACCGCAGAGCTTTTAGAAAGTACGCCCCGCGGATTTGGGCACCCGGGGAGCCCAGCAGGGTAAAAACTGGGACTTGTCAACTTCCACCCGTGGAGATAAGTGACCCTCTTTCCTCAAAGCATTTCTTTACATCCAACTGAAATACAAAATGGAGAGGGGAAAACTTGAACCCTATCCATACGGGGATTTACTCACGTTCAAACAATGTGTGAAACAGAAACGGATGGGGGAGGGGGCAGCAGTGGAAGCCTAGTTGGAGGGAGGGGTGGCTCAGGTGCCGAGGGAAATTTCATCATGAAAGGATAAGGAGATAGGCACAGGGAAGACTCAGCAGCCACGGCAGCCGGGCGGAGGGCAGCAGGGGCCCAGGGAACAGGGAGGAGGACACGGCACAACCCAAACGATGGGACGTACGTGTGTGCCTGAGGGGAAAGGGGCTCTGAGAAACAGTGATGCGAACCCTCAAGTGAAGTGCAGGAAGGAGAGGATGGATCTTCTCGCTTCACCGCAGAACAGTGAACGGCCTGTGGCTCTGGGCGGCTGCTTAGAAGAGGGGTGGAGAGCTCTGGCCCTAGAATCACATGGCTTAGACGAACACCCCACTTCTGCCATTTGCCATCTCTGTGACCTCGGGCAGGTTGCGGAACCGCTCTTTCACTTGCAAAATGGAAATAATAACATCTCTACCTCAAAATAGCATCCTAGGCAGCACCTGGCACTTCATACCCTCTTGCTGTTTGTTAGCTGTTGGTGTTGCGTGTGAGGGTCAAGGCTGCCGACAGCTGCAGGGATCTCAGAATGGTCAAGGCCAACAGTGATTAGAAGCCAGAACTGATTTGAGAGGATGCATGTAGCCCTACTCACACTCAGGTTCCCTTGTCGCCGCGTCAGGAGCACTGCAGAATTTCAAGGAACTCGGGCACCCTGCAAGCAAAAGTGCACCAGCCTGGCCCTTCGGCATATGTTGGCCGGCTCCAAAGAGGAAACTCATTGGTGACCTACTGAAACTGCTGGAAAGGGCCCCTCGGTCCCACTCACCAGCTCCTCCCCATCCCTCTTCAGCGTGTTCCTCACTCCCCACACACCCAAAACCGGCAACCCCCACCCCTGAGCGTCTCACATATCCTCTCCCTCTCCCGGAGCACTGTTCCCTTTTCTCTCTGATGAGTCCCTCTGTGTCTGTTCAGAAGAAAATCGCACCCTCTCTTTGCTGGTCCTCCAGCCACTGATGAGCACATTCTGCATTGGAGCCTGGGGTGGAGTCAGAGACCAACACTGAACGGGCAACGCCAGGGATCATCCCAAAAGAAGGGAGGCTGGGGAAAGCGTTACAGAGTCACACATTCATGTGCTGTCTCTGCTTTTTCCGTACGGCACGCTTTCTTTGCTAAATTGTCATTCAACAGACATTTACTTGTGCTGGGCACAATTTCTGGCACAAGGATATGGGGATGGGAATGCCTGGTGCCCACCCTTAGGAGCTCACCCCCGTGCCCTCCTACCTCGGCCACTTCCCAGGACAGAGGATGCCCCGGATCACCCAGGCCCCGGGCCAGCAGCGGGTGCTCAGCCCACCAGGAAGTTCTCCGAAAGACCCCTGGCAGGGTACAGGATTCCACCCTGATGACTATTTCCAGCCACTCCATAACGGTCTGGGAAAATGAAGACGCTCAGTTGACAGTGGCCTTGGCAGAGCCAGAGAGGGATCTCAAACACATTCATCACCAGCTGGGGAGCTGCTGTTCAGCCTCACTGACCTGTAAAATCCACACTCAACTCAGGGCTGGCTCCTCGGCTTCTCAATTTGATTTAGACCACAGTGAAGGCCCCCAAGGCCTGATACTGACAAATCACTTCTCAGGGCCATTCCCCTGCCTGTGGATGTGAGAGGACTGTGCTACAAGCCCAGGGGAGAGCCAGACCTGCCTCACCTACTCGGCACGAGGGGCCGCATGTTTCCCTACCTCCCCCAAACGCCTCCTCAGTCTGGCATTTGACAGCCATTCACTTGTCACATTTGGATTATTAGACCAAAGTCTGACGGCACACAAGCTCTGGGAGGGCAGGGGCCACATCTGACCTACTCACGGCTGCGCCCCCCACTGCTGGCATCAGGAGTGGTCCAGAGCAGGTACCCTGTACACATCTATCGACTTCACCGTGGACCACGCTACTCTCACCCTGAAGAAAGTGGAGCAATAGCAACAATATTTAGTCCGCATTGACTCGGTGTGCTGTGAGTTACTTTCGTGTATTACCATACACAAAAAGTCAGAGAGACAGGGTTTCTGTCCGGACTTAGCCATTTCCCAAATGCATGGCTTTGGGTGAGAGATTTAACCTCTCTGAGACTGTTCCTTAATGTGTAAAAAAAAAAAAATAGTATCAATAGGTATGTAAAGTGCATAGAATAGGAGCTACTTTTTAGAAGAGCCCAACACCCCCCATTCCAGTTATCAAAATCTTAACTGCTCATGCCCACTCATTCCCACTAATGCCCACTTTTCCAGGAAATTTGCCCATAGAAAAGTCTATGCGGCTATACAAGAACAATGTGATTCATACAGATGAAACCCTTTTGCATCTGGCTTCTTTCACTTGTCATTATGATTCTGAAACTCATCGTGTTGTTACATGTATTCACAGGTTGTTCTTTTTTCACTGCTGTGTAGTATTCCACTGCATCAAGATGCAGCCTATCACGTGTGCTGATTGGGTGTGAGAGGAGTCGGGGCTCCTGCTCTGAGCCACTGAAAGGATGCAGTTGCTATTAGCAGAGATGGGTCACACTGTGCAAGGAGCAGCTAGGAAGGAGGTGGGCAGAGGATAAAGATCAGGAACTATGTTTTGGACACAGTACATTTGAATTACTCATTAGACATCCAAGTGCTGATGGTGAATAGGCCGCTAAATTATCAAGCATTGAGGACAAGTGACAGTGGGGGAAGAGATTGCAACAAGGTAGGGCAGCGGGTGATGGAGAGATGATGGGAATTCAGAGCTGGGGGAGGGGGAAGAAAGAGTGGGAAGTGGTAAGCATGAGCAAGAAGGACACCTCCCCTTCTTGTATGAGGCATGTTCCAGAAAAACAGCAACCACTTGGGTGGGGGTGGGGCTCTAGGGGAAGCCGGGTCCTGGGGGAACAGTCATGTTAGAGCAACCAGGGCAAGAGGATAGCTTCAGAAGAGGCTGCACTGGGTCAGGCTCACACTTTCCTGGAGCTTCTCAATTTCTCACCAAGCAGACATCCTAGCAATTCACACACAAAGGCGCAAGAGCAGCCCCAGTTTTTCAGGGTTAAGGCTGCTGCCCAGCATTAGCCACCCAATCAGTTTTCTCTGCTGTTTATCCTCTTGTTATTCTTAACATCAACAAGGTAATGAAGGGAATTATGACACCATGCACCATAACCATTCTCCATGCTCGCCAAGCACATTAGCACAACTCAGAGAGTAGCCTCTGCTGCATATCATGACACCCAAGTCCCAAGCCCCAGGCCCACCTCTGCAGCTGATGTGATGCATGACTTTCAGGAAGGCCCTGCCCTCCTGTGACCTCGGCCCCTGCCTCTGTAAAAGGGAGGAGAAGAATGCAGAGTTTAAAAAGTATGGGCATTGGAATTAAGCAGGCCTCACACAGTACATGAGGTTTGGCCTCATCTGTGGTTTGGCCTGCCCAGCACCCACATCCTCTTCCGATGGCAGTGTCCTGACTTTTTTAAGGAACACCCGCCATGCATTCTCAGCCTCTGAGGTTCAGATGGGGCTGATGACCTCCTGTCCCAGTCCCCACATCTATGCCTGGCCAATAAAAATCACAATGATTTGTTTGGGGTTTGTACGTATGACCTAATAACAATGCCCAAGACTTACTGAAACCACAGGGGGATACGTCCTTCGGGTGTGTGGCTCAGCTAACACACCATAATAAGCCTGCAGCTGCACAGGGATAGGCCTGCTTCATGCGATCTGGGTCGAACTGTGGAAAGATTTTTTCCACTCTGCCAAGAGGCATGAAAGCTTCACTTCCAATTCACTTCCAAGTACAGGGCCTCTCCTCCCTCACCACTCCCCTCCACCAAACTGTAAGCAGCAGAGAAAAGGTTCGGTCGCTGTCCATTCTACAGTGCTGAAACATAACCTCCACGGCAAAATTTCTCCAACAACTTTTGTCTCAGCTTGAATACACATATGTGTAATTACTCATTCTAATGTTTAAGAAATTCTTCCCTCCAAGAAACTCTTAAAGTGGTTAGTCCCCTGGAGTTCTTCCTGTTTACCTCGGGGCTGCCTATCTTTCCTGGTTCCTTGTCACCCCTCTTCAGAGCCACAGTTGCCCCAGTTTGAGGAAAGTGGATTTAAATGAGAGGCAGCCAACAAGGGTATTTACGGAGCAACAGGGGTATTTACAAAGTGGTACAACCTGATCATAAATGCACATTCAACAATAACCCTGGGCCATGATGTTCCTTCCTTGTCCATAGTTTCCAGGGTGAGAGCTTCCCCAAATGTCCCTAAAGTCCCACGTGGACCCTGATAAGAGGTCAAGCCTGTCACCTCCTTCCGGAATCTTCCAGTTACCCCACTCCTCTCTCACACCACAAGGCTCTTTCTCATATCGAGCTGACCTTTCACAAGGACACCAGAGTCCTCATCAAATTTTTATTTCCCCGTGGGGGCTGCACGCTGCTGGGAGTGAGATACCTCCCTGCTAAACTGCTCTGACCAAGTCGACTGTGGGTCTTAGATGGATGAGCCTTTCGGGAAGTTATGTTAAGGCTTTAAACTGAAGTCTGTGATAGTACAAACCTAATCCTCAGGAGGATCAACTTCTTCTTCGGGGTCACCCTGAAATATGTGGAATCCTTGTATTTTAGAAGAGTGACCCATAACTGTTTTGGGGAGGTTGTCACGGACCCTTTAAAGAATCCGATGAAAGATCTGGACTGTGGAAGACATTCCAAAAACCCCATTCTGAGACTAGGCCAAAAGCTAGGATGAGAATGTCGGCACTGGAAAAAAAAAATCTTATCTTAGGAATGATCTGGCCCAGCTGGTCCAGTGAATAATAATGTTAACAGTAACAATCCCCTATTCAGTACACACAATGCAGCAGGCCCTCTGATGAGACGTCACATGCGTCATGTCATTAAATCCTCACGAAGCCAGCCTGTGAGGTACTAGTTCATCTCCACTTTACAGAGGCAGCTGGGATCACAGAGCCTAAGCCAGCTGCCTGTGCACAGAGTACAACTGAGTGGCACAAGCCAGCTGACTCCTGAAGCCGTGCCTGTAGCCACGATGCGTTAGTATCGACATTCACAGTCCTTGCTGTTACCCTTGGTAGCAAGTACCTACCAAGTAACGGAAGCCCACTGAGGCTCACTGATGCACACAGGAGGTCTGTTACAAAGGAGGATATCAGGGTGTTCTACAGAATCCATAGACAAGGAATTAGCTGGACCACGGAAAGCACCTGTACCTAGACTTTGGTTTGCTATAGGTACACAAAGGCAATCCATCTGTTATGGACTAGGTGTCTGTGTTCCACCAAAATTCATCTGAGGAGCCCCTAATCCTCAGCATGACTGTATTTGCAGATAGGCCCTGAAAGAAGAGGAAGGTTAAATGAGGTCATAAGGGTTGGGCCCTAAGCCAAAAGGGCTGATGTCCTTATTTTAAAAAGGGGAAGGATCCCTGGCTGGTGTGGCTCAGTGGACTGAGTGCTGGCCTGCAAATCAAAGGGTCACCAGTTTGATTCCCAGTCAGGGCACATGCCTGGGTTGTAGGCCAGGTTCCCAGTTGGGGGCATATGAGAAGCAACCACACATTGATGTTTCTCTCCCTCTCTTTCTCCCTCCCTTCCCTTCTCTAATGAAAATAAATAAAATGTTTTTAAAAAATGAAAAAAAGGAAGGAGACAAAGGAGAAGGTAGCTGTCTGCAAGCCAAGAAGAGAGCTCTTACCAGGAACCAAACCCTGCTAGAACCTTCATCTTGGACTTTCTGGCCTCCAGAAGTGTGAGAAAATAAATTTCTGCTGTTGAAAAAACACCCAGTCTGTGGCATTTTGTTATGGCAGCCATGGCAGACGAAACCATCACCTTCCTCTCCTCCTCCCTCCCCTTCCAAGGCAGGAACGTCCTCAAAGGGAAGACAGAGGAGCTGGGCTCCCCAAGCCCGAAGGCTGGTCCCGGGTTAGAAAGGGCCTCTGAGAACAGCCACACCCCAAAGGAGAGAGACGCTGAAGTCGTCAATGTTTCAAACCCAAAGGCAGGAGCCAGGCAGGGAACAGAAGTGAAGGAAGCGGGCTGGGAGTGTACAGAAGGCAGAGGCAGGAACTGCGAGCCCCGTGTGGAATATGCAGCCACGACTCCGCATCAGCCAGCCGTGCCGTGGATGCACAAGTCGCATGTTGGCAGATTGTGCCCTTTCGTGTTCAAAAAATAAATCCATAATCTGCATTTTCACGTGCAATCTCCAGATTTTTAACACTGCACACTTGCACAGTCCAAACTAAGCACGTGTATGGGCTATTTCTAGACTGAGGGCAGCCAGTTTGTGGGCTGTGTGTACAAAACCCATATAAAATCCATTTGGGAGGGAGGGCGGGAAACAGAAAGAGGATACTCTACAGAGTCAAGGACCTGGGTTCATTAAAGTGCCATCTGCCCGCCAAGCCATGTACCTGTGCAGCTGCAGCTGCCGGGAGCGGGCACCTTCTTCTAATTTTCACAAAGGGGCAAACAGGGGCTCTGAGTTCACCTCCCATGGATTGTTAGCGATCCCTCTCAGCCCTTCCATGTTCAAGGTCAAGGTTGAGCCCATTGGAATTACAGGTAAGAAATGACCCACAGTGACCGTCTCAGGAGACACTTTCACTGTGAGATGTTCCGTTCCCACTAGAAGCTCGTTGGCCTCACTCCCTGTGTCCATCTCTAACCCATCAGAAGGGGTTTTCAAATCAGGTTCCAGGGACTTCAGGATTTATGTCAAGGGGCCTCGATTTATTGAATTAATGCTGCTAAGCAGAACTGTAGCTGTTAAACAGTGTGTAGATCTGGATTTTACAGCAATGTAACTAATAAGGCTATTAACACGAACTGGGCCTGCCACTGACATTTCTAACACCATAAATCTCTGCTCCCGGTGGAAGTACTGACGGGATGGCAGGCACTGGCGTCCGCGCTGCCTTTTCTGTGCTGCTCTGCTCTCAAGACTTGCTGGGCAGGAGATGCTGGCCAATGAGGGGACACGTCAGGAGGAAGGAGGCAGAGAGCTGAGCCTGGGCTGATTCTCAGCCCCCATTCCCCCCCCACCCCCCGTCAACTGGAAATGCTGGCCATTACCACGAGCGGGTGTAGATGTTTTTGAAATTACTGTTAATGTATTTACTTCCTACTTGTGTAGCACTTGCCACGCACTGAGCCCTTTGCAAATGTAGTGATTAGGAATTTCCCTTCTCGGGAATGAAAATATGAGCGCACGCGCGTGTGTGCGTGTGTGTGTGTGTGTGTGTGTGTGTTCTTCTACTGAACTTAATGTCTGTCTCTGAAGCAGAACTTGTCATCTTGTCACTTTTAGCTAGTGATTTTTATTTTTCTCACTGACTTCAGGTTAAACCAAGTCAGATTTGGGATTTTTCCCCTCCTTTCCCCTCGGTGGGACAGACATCAATTTCCAGTGGGGGAAGGCGAACGTCCCTGTGCCATCAGTGGGGAGGGGTGGCCAGGTCACATTTTTATCTCTGTGTGTCCTCTACTGGCATCCACCAGGATGTAACCTGTGCCACAGTGTCGCCCTCCACACTGGCTGATCCCCGGGATGGGACATGCCCCATCCAGTCCCCACACCCAGCACTGCTATTTCTGCGTCTCATCAGGGGAGGCCTTGCAGAAGTGCTGTCTCCCTCCCTCCTCATCTCTGAGTCCCATGGAGGGGCCAGGCACCAAGACACTCCAGGGCCACTGCAAAGACACTCCCTGGACTGTACTCCTGGCCATGCCACCCACGTGTTTATGGTCTCCCCAGCTAGTACCCAGGACGGCATGAGAGCACTGGGATCATCTCCACGAAGCCTGCTGCCATCTCCCTTAGCCTTCTTTCCCATCCCCTCCCTCCCAACAACCACCACCACCACCACAACACAGGGAGCCTTTCTCGGACGCCAGTCTCAGCCTCACCTGCACCCACAACAGCTCTACCAGGGAAGACCCATCATTATCCCCGACCAGAGATGTACAGACTAAGATCCAAAAGCTTCAGTCCCCTGTGAAAGACCTCGTAGCCATTAAGACATGGAGCTAGATTTGAACCCAGATGGCTGGGTTTCACCAAAGCAATGAGACGCCCACGGAATCCAAAATGAAAGTGGGGCCCTGCTCCCCAGCACCCCTCCGGAGCTTTGCCCCCACGGAGACACTACACACAGTCCCACCTGCATCAAAGTTTTTACTCTCCTCCTTCTTCCTGTCTGGAGCTTAGGGAGTTTGGGGGATCAATGGTTCCCCAGAAAATCATCATAAACTCTTGTTCCTGTCAAGACCTCAGCCATTCGCACTTCCAAAGTGACAGATGTCACTGTAGTCCTTTTTTCCTTAGGACAGTGGAGGCTAAGACTGATCCGAGTCTAGGAAGACACCTGAACTTGAATGTTTCAGGGACCGAAGAAGCCAGCAAAAGTGAAAGCTTCACGCCTCACCCACGTCAACAGTGTCACATTCAGCTTCACAGGAGCCCTGTGCTCCCTTTGAATGAGGCAACAAAGGCTCCTGAACTCAATGGCTCCTGCAGAAAAGCAAAACTGACAAGTTGGGGAACAAGAATTTGGGCTCAGGTCTCTTGGCGTTTCTGGAGAATCACTAACCTCTCCTCTGGGAGTAGAAACTGGTCTTGACTGGTCTTTCTGTCTAGCCAAATGGTGGGGAACACTGGTGCAAGTACAGAGCTGCCCAGAGTCTGAGACTGTCCCCTGGGGGCTTGGCCATGTGGCCGGAATGTGTCACAGGGAATGCCCAGCTATGGTCCCTTGCCAGGCACCTTCTGTTGAAACAGAATTCCATTCTTCTGATGCTTCAGAAGCATGTCCTATGTCCCTTCCTCCTCCTTTGTCCCTATGTCCCTTTTCTCCTATTTACCTTCCTCCTCCTTTGGTCCCCACTGCTTTATTCAAAATACTTGTGAGTTCCCTCCTACTATGTGTTAGGCTCCATTCTAGAAACTGCAAAGACAGTGGGGAGCAAACCTGACCCCCTCTTTCCCTCACGATTTCAGGGTGCCCAAGGTGGAAACTATTAGTTCCCAGAGGCAGGGTCCAAGGTCTTATACTGGTTCTGGCACAGAGCAGGTGATCAGTAAACTAATAAAGGTTTCTAATTCCCATCAACTACACAACTTGACAACCCATGGGTGTCTCAAGGGTTTGGACAGTTTTGTGCTCGCCAAATACCTAGCAATACAAGGACATCCAAGAGTGGTCATTACAAGGCTCAGGAATGGTTGATTTGAAGGAGACAAAGCAGGTGAGGTTGCACCCAGACTAGGACAAGAACCCAGAAGACCTACTCTGTGCTAGACCTGGCCCAGACACTTAACCCACACTAACCTACTGAATCTCACAGACTACGAGGGGGCACTCTCTCACTAGCCCTACAAACCCTCCCTCATCTATAAGAGAGGGCTCTGTTATTACTCAGTTGCCTTCCTACCTCCCATGGGTGCTCAATTAATTTTCATGAATGAAAGTGGAGTTAAATCCTGAGCCCAACTGAACCCCAGGGGATGTGGCCCCAAGTGTAGCAGGAACATGGCTGGCTGGTTGGTTTCATTTGCTCAAACATCTATTTTGTTAAAATAATACATTGGGTTTTTTCTTCTTAGTCAATACATACACATAGGGTGAAAATAAAAAATGCAAATGAGCAAAACTCAGAAGAGAAAAACCACCCTCAATCTCATCATCAAGAAATATCCACCTTCAGTGCTCTGGCATTTTCCTCCCAGGCACCACAAACATACATATACATGTGCATGCACGTGTACTATCACACATGTGAATGTGCACACGTATGCAACACAGGTGATGTGTGTCTATAGATATCTGTGTAATGTGTGTATGTGTGCGTATACATGCATGCTGCATTTGTGTCATGTGTGTGCACACAGATATCACATGCATACTATATATCATGTCCGTGAGTGGCATGTACATATACATGATGTGTACATACATATGTCTTATACATGTACATGCCATTTTCTTCCAGCGCATCATTTTGCAGGCTCCAACAAAGCCATTATGTGTGTAGGTCACATTTGTATACCCAGTCCCAAATGTTAAACCCTTATCTAGTTCCGTATCATTAAAAACGGTGCCACAAACACCTTCGGTGCCGTGTCTGCATGAATTTGCGATGATTTTCTTAGGACAGATTCCCAGAAGTGAAACTGCAGTGTCAGGGGCTGTGCATGTATAAGAGGCTTTGGATGCATTTTATCAAACCCCTTCGTATAAAGTGTGTGTGAATTTGCCCTCCCACACCACTAGGTAAGACTGCCTGCTCCTTCACATTTGTGCCCTCACTGGGGGCTGTCATTTTTTACATATCTTTCAACTAGGGAGATGAGAAATGATGTTTTAAGGACAGTTTAATTTGCAATTTTTATCACAAGTGAGGTTAGATCAATCACCTATTGAGTAACTGCTCTGACTTCAGTGAAGAGAAGGTGAGTTGGGAGGAGTGGTTACTTACACACACAAAGTTACTTATCAACACAAGGACCATGTGGTAGAAGATGGCCATATCATAGGAGGCAGCATGAACTGGTACAGAACTAAGTGCTAGAGGAGGTCAGGGTTGAGTTCAGAGGAAAGGATACAGTGTCTGTCCTGGAGCTGAAAGGGAGACCTCGAGGAGGAGGAAGTGTGATTGAACCCTGAACAACAGGAGGGTGCCTCTCACATGACTCTGTTCCTTTCAGCTTCCCAAATGCTCTGACCTCCAACCTCTGCACATGTTGGTTCCTGTACTTCACCTTCCAATCTACACCTTAAGTCTCTTCCTCAGGAGAAGTGTCTGGCCCCAACCCTGTCCCAGGTTATGTGCTCTCCCTGTGCTCTGTACTTTAAAATACATATTATGGTGATAATTAGTTAACTGTGCTTGCAATTACTCATATAATGTTCCTGAACTGTAAGCTCTGGACTTGACTACAAGCTCGGAGAGCTGGGACTGTACCTGTCTCTGGGTTTCCAAGACCTAATACAAAATCTACTGTCTTGTATTACGTTTGCTACTATTGCACTCCTGACTCCCAGCTCTAGCTCCACCCTGCATTACTCTGCTTTGCAATGCTAAGTGCTAGATTTGGACACTACATTTCTCTTTTGCCAGCTGGACTTCTTTATGGTTTTACCAATAGGCAGAGACAAGAAGGCTGGAGGAGGGTGAAGGGACCTGCTCCTTCTCCCAGGTGGCCTCCTATTCCATAAAACACTTCCCCATTCCCTACCCCACCTCCACCGCTGCAGCCCCCAGCTTTGGCAGGGGGTTCGCTCTCCAGCTGCCTGCAGCACTCCCGGAATCAGCCCAGTGTGTTTCACAAGTACCAACCCACACCAGGGATGTCCCCTCATCAGAAGTCTAAGCCCCAAATCCACAGGCCCCTCCTCCCAGCCTCTAGGCTGGGATAAGCATATGCTCTTCCCTTCGATCCCTCGGCTACAGGGGCAGTGCCTGCTGCTCTCCATTGTTACCTCTGGGCTCCCTTACTGTTCTGCTCTCGCTTTTCCATCCTCCATAATCTGAACATCGAACCACTATCTTATACTACCTCTGTTAAGATACCCAGTGCGGTCTTTGTCTTCCTCAGTGGACCCTGGTGATGCACAGCCATTCAGCTCACAATTCGCTGAAGCCAGGGACCATGTTGTGGACAGAAACAGCACGAACAACTCATCAATATTGTGTGATGGAGCTTCTGCTGTGTGTCTGGCATCCTGTGAGGTCCCAGAGGAGAAACAGAACAAGCCAGCAATGCCCCAGACACCTTCAGACAGAGAGCAGAATCCCCTTTCTCTAACCCCCATATGTACATCAGAAGCCTCTCCAAAGAAGCAGCTGAAGCTCGCGATCCCTCCTGCTCTCCGCACTTCGTGGTGTTTTTCAACGGGTCTAGGAATCCTGGGAAGAATTCTTTATCATGCAGGACTGATTTTCAAGAAGTTTAGGATGCTGTGGCCCCCTAATCTAGGTGCTCACTCCCCCCCTCCAGTCACTTTGCCAGCCCAAAATGTCGTCACATGTTGACAAACGTCACTTTGGCAATGTCCGCCCTTCCTGACCACTACCTAGTCACCCATTGAGGAGAGAACCCCAGGGAAGGAAAACTGCTAATTATTTCTGACATCGTCAGCCCCGGCAGAGCAATCTTTAATAAGTGTAGAAACTGGCACAGTTCTGAATGAGCTCGGCAAATTAACCGAGAGGACCAGTGGAATGGAATCCCACAGAGGGCATGAGAAGGCAGCAGACTGGCAGGGCGGTGTGTGTGTGGTGGGGGGGGCGGGGGGGGAGGGAGAAGGCAGCCGGGAACCTAATTAGCCAGGATGGCTCCTGTGTGAGGCGCTCTGCTCCCAGCTGCCCCCTGCCCAGTGACAGGCTGAAATGAGGTCACCAGGAAGCACTCTCACACCGCCCGGTTAGAAATGGGTGGCCCGTGAAGGTGGGTTCTCCACACGTACGGCACCTTCCCAGGGGAGGGATTTCTGAAGGAACGGAGGTCTTCTCCACTTCACGCCCTCGCTTCGACTCCACCGCTGGTGACTTGTGGGCCACCAGTTCTCAACCAAGCAGTTCTAGCACACTCTAATGTAGGCAAAATTGATAGTGAAATGTGGTCATTGTGGTTACAAATTATTAACTGAAACTGATTCAGCTCATCTCTCATAGTAGAATTCTCCGGCTCTTAACAATATTCTGTCTCACATGGAAGAGAAAAAAATAAGAGTTCCAGGTATGGTTCACAACTCCAACCAATCTCATCTTCCCACCCCAAATATAAATGTGGGTCCTTGACTTCCTGTACCCTTCACCCCAACCAAAGAAAAAACTTCTTTTGACTTTTGAGGTCAGCATAGCACGGCATGACACTGGATGAACACAGGGGTCCAAAATGAGTTTCAATCCTTTCTTGGACATTGAGGAGCACTGGGATTAATGGCAAATTACTAACCACTCTGAGCCCTAGATTCCTCTCCACTGGGTTCAGCCACTGGCATCTCAGCCTTGAGCCCTGGATGCTGCTGAGAAATGGGGACCCTGAGACCACTGCTGCCAGTATTACAGGGTTGCTATGGGGGTCTCGGGACATAAAGAATAGAAGGATAGAAGGGAGATGAAGGATAGAAGGGAGATGAAGGATAGATAAATAATTTAAGGTCTGTGTAACATTAAATCATTTCATGCACAGGTACTGTCGGGCCTTACTTATCTGCAAATGGTTTATGCCTTCCATTGATTATCTATGTCGGCCTCCCTGCTCTGCTTCTTGGCTGATCCCAGATGGAAGATCTAGCCAGAATGGATGAATGACAGTCCTCCTGACTGACTGTCCAATAACCGTTCCTCCTCTCCTCCTCTGCAGTCCTGACTGGCCAAAATGAATCACAGTCATTTCATTGCCCTTGTCAGGGATTGGCTGAAACGTGGACATGTGACACAATTCTGGCCAATGGACATGATGGGAAGTCTGCTGGAGGCTCTGGGAAATTTCTTGCTCTTACCAAGTCAATGCCTTTGATATTGTTGATGTCTTGATGCCTGGAGCTGCTGCAGCCATCTCTGAACTTGAAGCGCAAAGTCTAAGGACAAAACCTAGCAACTGAGACTTTAAGAGCCTCAATGTCTTTGATCCTCTAGAGCTTCCCGGCATAGAGATGTCTTGATAACTCTGGTGATCATAAAACCTAGTCAGCTCAGGCTGACATAACAAATTGTCATAAATTGAGTAGTTTAAACAATATCAATTTATTTCTAATAGTTCTGGAGGCTGGAAGCCCAACATCAGAGTGGTCAGGCTCTGGGGGAGCCCTCTTGCACCCTGCAGAAGGCCAGACTCCTCCGTGTAGCCTCACATGAAGAAAAAAGGGGGCTGGATAGCTCTCTGGCCTCTTCTTAGAAGGGCACTAACTCTATTTGTGTGGGCTCCACCCTCATGATCTAACTACCCCTCAAACCCCCACCTCCAGCTACCATCACAATGAGGATTATATCATATTTCAATATATGAATTTTTTGGCAGGGTAGGGAAAGAGGATATAAGTATTCAATCCATACCAATTCTGGTGTTACTGAACTTTCCCAGTTCACATTTGTACCAGGGTACTGATTGATTTAGCATTTGTCCTGCCTGACCAAAAATTCCCTAGTTTGAATGATAAATTATATGGGCTCCCTGCTGATATTAAATGTCCTTATTATTTATGTCACTTTGAGTTAAGTTTATTCTATGCAGCCAAAATATTCTAATTAATACAGGAGGAGAGAAAGGTACAAGGGATTTGTGTGTGCATATGTGTGCATATTTATGCACACATGCAAGCACATGCGTGCCTATACTAAAGCTTAGAATGAATGCTTTGTGTAACCTCTACATAAAGTTTTCCATGCTTTATCTTCTTCCCATTTTAGTAAATATCATTATTATGGAAACAGAAAAAACCATGAGAGAGAAACAGTGACATTAGGATCTGAGAATTCATCTTCTCCCAAATGTTTCATGAATCTTTAAGGCAGAGCTTGTGTGCCGCCCCTACCCCGCCCCCAATGTAAATCCATTGTCAGAAAAATGCACCTACGAGTTCTTATTCTCACCCTCTCCTTCATCTGTCCTTCCCCAGTCATTCCATTAATGGCTTCAGTTTGCCAGCTGCCCTCTCCCCTTACACGGTGATCAGCAAGGGAGGGCTGACGTGGCCACCGTCACAGAGAAAACTGAGAAGTCTGCTGATGTAGTGTGTCGAACAAGTGCTCTATAGCTATCAGCTGGTAAGCCTCATCCATTAGCTTGGCTGGTATGAGGCAAGGTTTCAAGGAAAACCTAGCAGGCTGACACACCAAGTTTGACAAAAGCCAGTTAGAACACTCAGTGTCTGCCCAGCCTGGAAATGGCTCTTGCAGATAATCAATTTATCTCAATCTCTCTCTCTCTCCCCCCACCCCATCCCCAACCACCCATCTCCATAATTCCTCACCTCATGCAAATCCAAATGTCTGAACTCAAACTCTGACCACCCATCTGGACTTGGAGATTTGAATTAAGAAACTTAAAAGACACATATAGCCATTACTATCATTCTTTCCAAATCAATGAAAGGCATTCTTCCATTCTGATGGAAGGGGTATAAAAAGGTATGTTTTTAGAGGGCAATGTGATAATATGAACACTTGAGAGTATTAATAACACACTTTGATTCAACAGTCCAATTTCTATGAATTTATCCTAAAGAAATAAGGAGACGAATATATGTATATACATACAACAATGTTCATCACATCACTGTAACAGAAAAAAAAATGGAAATGCTCATTGGCAGGTGATGGATAAAATAACTAATGATACATCCATGTAGTGGAGGATGGCACAGTCATTAAAACAAGTCCTGGTCAGCTGAACAGCTAAGAGTGTCAACTGGTACAACCATTCTGGAGCATACTCTGGCAATATGATCTGAAGTCTTAAAAATGTTCACACCAATTGAGATACTCACGAATGCTGGCTCTCCACCTTCCACACACATGGTAGAATTGAACTTCTTGTCTTTCTAGATATTATCCATCTGGTTACTATCCACGTGACTGGTTCTGGCTAATGAGTTTTACAGTGATTAGTTGAGGACCAATTCCAAGCCAGAGCTCTCAATCATCAATGTAACACCCAGAGAACACTTTCCTTCTTCCACGGTGACTATCGATTTTTGAAATGGTGGCAGTTCTGTCAGCTTTGCTCCCAGAGGGAGAAGACGTAAGCACCACTCCACTGGGATATGTTGGAGGAGCAGAAAATAAACCTTTGTTGTTTTAAGATTTTTAGAGTTGTTTGTTACCTGTGCTGACTGATACACCCTTTTTTTTCCTAGCACGCCCACCTCTAGAATTATATAAGGGAACAGTTGTACAGACAGATACACATGTTAGAATATATTTTGTATACATAGATACATGTTGATGGATGTTAATCACCAAACTGCTTTCAACATGCGCATACAAAAACACGCAACAGCAAGTCATGAAGCACACCCACATGCCAGGACAGCCAGGACAGAAGGAATGTCAGTGGCATCCACACACAACAACGCTTCCTAAGAAAACCTGATGGGGAATCAAGTCGCCATTCCAGCTTCCTCCCTTCCCCCCTCCCTCGTAATGAGTTGCCCTCAGAGCTACCAGGGCACAGTTGGCTTCCTTTAGTCCAAGTTCCCCAGTCCATCAACTATCCTCTAATAATAGTAAATGCAATCTCTTTTTCTCCTAAGAATCTCTGAGGTTTATATGCAAATTTGTCCAACTCTTCCCCATAACTCATCAAGGTCCATATAATGAAGAATACAAGGAGAAAGAGCCTTTAAGTGACCCCAAAACATACCTGCTATGTTCTTCCCCTGAAACAAGGAGCACATACTCTCTCTGCATCTACATCACCGACCCAAGCAAAGTCTCCACCTCTAGAAGTGAAAGCAGCTGGAAATGGAGCTACTGCTCTCAACGCTGAAGAAAACAGGTTTTTTTTAAGTTTACCAGTTCATCACACCAGTATGATTATGAATTCTGTTGACCATATTGACAACGATGAGAAATAAAACAAGGATGGAGTAGAGAAACGACACATCTCACCATTCAAATTAGAATTTGCCTTGGGCTGGGGAGGTGGGGCGTCTCGGGATACCCCTTTTAGCAAGATCATTAAAATTTAATGGCCCTTCTGAGCCATAGGAAGTAGTTGGTAAAGACAGTAAGTAGAATGAAAAGTCCCCGGGGTTCCCAAAGGATGGCTTCTCACTTGCTGGAACACCTGACAGAGTTGCTGGTGGTGGCAATCGCGGCAGTGGTAGGGGTGGGCATGATGGGGGGTGACAGCGGCTGGTAACGGGTAAACAGAGTAGACCCACTCATCACCCCAATCCTGACCTCTCAATTCACACGGCTGAATTAATGAGACAGTGATGGGGCATTAATATTTACTAGGATTTAATATTTTATAGCCAGTTGCTCACTCCAGAAATGGATTGAAAGCAGAGAGGTCGGCTGTCATCAGGGAAAACTGGCAACTCAAAGCAATCAGACAGAAGAAGGCAAGCAAGAGCAGGGGGTGGGGGGAGTGGTCAGAGCAATGGCAGAAAGGGGAGAATGGACAACCCCACAATGAGAGCCGAGAAATCTTGAGGCACCCACCTTCACTGACTCTAAGAAGCCTATGGGACAGAAGCATCACCAGAACATCGGGTCAACTATTCTTCCCTTCCTATTTCTCTTCCTTCTAGAACATTCTGCCTCTTTTAACTCAACATCTCTCCTTCCGTGTGAGGCAGAAAAGGTAGAGAATGTACCCTTTTGTACCTGGAAAGCCAACAGGCAGACTTCGGGGAGTAGATCAAGTTGGGTCAAGGCTACCAGGCAAGGCCAGCACTACAATCGCACTATTGGCTGCTCTTGAGATACTGCCTTTCTGGGAAAACGTGAACCCAAGTACATATCACAGTTTTCCCCAAAGAGTATTTGGAGAGGTGATCTGTAAACTGGACTGGTAGTCCGGTGAGGGCAGGGACTAGGTCTGTTCTGATCACTAATGTTTCCTAAGAACCTGAAAAATGCCTGCAGCATGGTCAGAGATCAGCAGCTTTTCAAAGATGAACAAATGAATGAATAGTTGTATTTAAAAAGACTCCACAGTCAAACAGTTATAAGAAACATGCAGATCTAGCCCTTTCTTGGAGAATTACAATGTGATATTAAAGGATTTGTCTAATTCTGTTTATCACAGGAGGTCTGGTTTATTTGAACACATTATCTCCCACCCCTTCTAGAATGCTTTACCGCTACACGTCTGTGAGACGTGCTTTGGAAAATGCTGGTAAGTGGAATTACGGCATAGTAGAAAGAGCAAGAAATCTAGAGTCATTCAAACCAAGACCCAAGTCCCAACTTTAACACTTTTCAGCTGGGTTACCTTGGACAGGTTGTTCAATCTCTCTGAGCCTCAGGTTCCTCATCTGTGATATACGAACTATAACGATGCCTCCTTTATGTACGACGTGGGCATTGTTGTAAGAACCAAATGAAATACTACACACACATGGGAAGTAAAACACTGGCATACTGTGGCTGTGGCTGTTTCTAAAAGCCAGAGTTGCCCTGGCTGGTGTAGCTCAATGGATTGAGCATGGGCCTGCGAACCAAAGCATTGCTGGTTCGATTCCCAGTCAGGGCACATACCTGGATTGCAGGCCAGGTGCCCAGCAGAGGGTGTGCAAGAGGCAACCACACATTGATGTTTCACTTCCCCTCTTTCTTCCTCCCTGCCCCTCTCTCTCTAAAAATAAGTAAATAAAATATTTAAACTAAAAAATATATAAAATAAAATAAAAGCCAGAGTCATGTCATGTTGACATTGCCCAAAGTAATTTCCATCTCAGCTTAAATCCTGCTAAATATGTGCCAATGTCTGATCTCTGGAGGCTTCTTGGGACTCAGAAATAAATTTCCAGGTATAGGTGAGTCTTACTCCCACAGAAAATTAAGACCAGAGTTTTCTGTAAGGCTACCTGGAACACTGTGGTAGGTACTGATCATTCACAGTACCTTTAATCCCTTGCTACCTCCCAGTATTTGCTGGCTGGAAGGCCAAAGACTAAATTTCCAGATGCCCCTGCAGATACGGGAGTTACAGCCTATGAAATATAAGAAGACCTCCCCAATGAGGCTGCTGGGGAAGGCTTTGATTTTCTGATTTACTAAAGAGTCACACAAGACTAGCACAACCTTCTCCCCACCCACTCCTTGAACTGAGTACAGATATGAAGGCTGGAGCAGTGACAGCCACTTTGCAGCCTTGAGGGGAAACACAAGAGAAGTATAGAGGCATCATTCCAGAATCATTGAGCCAATGCTCCAGAGCCAGAAACTACCTTCCTTCAATTTCATGTTATAAAAAAAAAAAGTGAAATCACTGTAATCAGGTTTATGCTACTTGCAGCTGAATTTATTATCCTGAGGAGAAAAGGGGGGAAAAGGGTTTGACCAGGACTTTGTCTTTAAAATCAAACTTTAAGTTATGAAAATACATTTATATCTCACAGTAAAATGAATTTAGGTTATAATTAAGTGGCTCTTGAATTCTATGCTCTAATTCTTAGAGCAAGAATGTATTATTGGTTTATCTGGGACAGAGCATAATTCTTCTAACATTATATCCCAGTAAAGTGTGGAGCTGCTTCTCCTCACATTTGGCTTTTACAGCAAGTTCATTAGGGTGAGCTTCATCAGTTTTCCCAAAAGTCTCTTTTAATCCTCTGCCATTCTCATCCCTCCTCTTTGCAGCTCGCATTGGAGGGTCATCTTTTGTGCGTTTTTCCTCTTCTTTAATTGCCTCACTCTGCCATGTGTGCTCAGATGTCAAGAGCTTCGAGTGAGATTTGACCAGTTCGGTTTCATCAGCTCTCACACAAGATGTGCAGTTCACACTATATGCCCTCAACGTGGCCAGAGGTTTACAACATCTGACCATTGATGAAGAGGCTGACTGAGACGCTGACCAGAGGGTGACCATGGACCAGCATTGAGGGAAAAGAAGTATCTGTGTGTGGACTCATTTCTTACATGGACAATCCATGAATGAATACTTTCCTGCATTGATGGCATTCAAAAGTTCACGGCCCACGTTCACCTTCAGACACCCATGGAGGCAATAGGCTGGGAGTCGGAAGACCTGTGCCCCAAGTTCCACCTTTGTCACTGATTTGCTGTATAACATTGGGCAAGTCCTTTCCCCTCACTGGGACTCAGTTTCCCCAACCCAACTTCTCAAAAGTCTACTGTCCTGCAAACAATTGACAATGAGTAGGGGTTGGCGAGTTTGAGCCCTGAGGCAAAGAACCTCTGAAAAGGGGGACACAAACCCCTGGGAAAAGTCCTTAGCTAAATCTGACTCAGGCGGCACATTTTCATTTGGAGGATGCCCTCAACCTCTTAGCAGCAGAGAAACTAATTACATTTAATAAGAGACAAGGCCGCTAAATGGAAGTACACGACAAGTATCACATTGCTGAAGATTAACACGTGTTCTGGCCTGTCCTCCTAATAAAACCAGGTCCTCCGTCTATCCAGAAATCTGTGACCTAGACAGAGTGACAGGAATAAGCAGCTTTTTCATCTATAATAAGTAATGATTTCATCCCAAAGGAAGAACAAGGAACACAAGTACAATTTAGAAACAAAGTGTGTGTGTATACATATATATATATATATACATATATATACACACACACATATATACACACGTGTGTGTGTAGCATAAGATCAAACTTACCCCATCACCTACTCTAATTTTTAGTGCTCACGTAGTCCCTAATATTTAAAATTGCCCTGTGGTTCCCTACTTTGCCCTTGTCATTCACTATTTCAATTTTTTTACCTTGCACTTCAGCATTAAGGAATTTAACATTTTCAATATTAAATATTCCATTTACACTGAGCTCTTTCTCACATCCATGGTGCATTTTCTCTGGGCTTCTCAGAATTCTCTCCCCTACCTTCCGCCCTGTGCTACAGCCAAACCAGTTAGAGTTCCCTGAGCACATCCCCCTCCAGCCTCTTTATTTTTACAAACAGGTGCCCTCTTCCAAGGACAATTCATCAATTACAATGTAGTTTAATTTGACTACAATTAACACAATACTCAACAGAAAATAGCTCAAACAATAAAACACTTAAAGTAGTTTGTTCAATAGCTCAACATCCTCAGCCTGGACAGCCCCTTCCCTCCCCCACCCCACCCCACCCCACCTTGGGGTGGCAAAGTGGCTGCCACAGCTCCAGGCATCACAAGTCACAAAACAGCATCCAAAGACATTCAAAAGAGAACTTTATCTTCTCAACTCTCTTTTTAGGAAGGAGGAAAAAACTTTCTCAGGAGCTCCTGGCCCCAGCAGAATGTCCCTCAAATTTCACTGACCAGGAAAGTTCTCACACTTCCCAGGAGTAAAACTTACCAAGCACTTGCCCTCTGCTCCGTTCCTACATGTCACTAGATCTTCCCCTAGCCATGCCTCTGGCTTCGATTTTCATTCTAGCAGCATATCCTGAGTGTTACTAAATGCCAGCGGCTCTGCTCAGCACTCTGTCAACAGCATTATCTTGTTTAGCCCTTACGACAACTTTGTGAGGTAAGCACTGTCATTCCCATTGGAGAGTTGAGACCACAGCCCAGAAAGATTAAACAACTTGACCAAGGATGCACAGCTAGGAAGAGGGAGAGCCAGGATTGAAAGCCAAGAGTGTCCAACTCCAAAGCCCAGGCTCTCCGCCACTCTTCCTGTCTCCTCCTGACATTCTATGCCACTCAATGGCTGCTGTCTTTACAGAGTGTAAGTCCCCCCACCCCCCAGCCTAATGGACCCTTTCTCTCCGCTGAGCAACATTTTCAGGTCTTCCCTATAATTAAAGAAAAATGAGAGCCATTTCCCTTCACCCTGTTCTCTCCTCAATCTATCAAACGTCTCAAAACACCTTTTCACACTTAATGATTCCACATCCTCAGCACACATCAACTCTTCATCCGGTGTCCTCCCCCACCTCCTCACTGACAGGCTCTGCCAAGGTCATCAATAAGAGCCAATCAAATGGCTTCTCTCCATGCTCCCTCCTCCTGGGTCTGATGCTCCTTAATTGACAAGGTAACTAGAGGCAGCTGCCCAGAGCTCCAGTCTAGATGGGACAGTTAAAACATCCCTGGAAATGTACCAAATGAAGAAAACTGCGTTTACTTCTCGGCAAGCCTCTCAGGGACAGTGCCTGTGTGCGGGTGGAAAGGACTTTGGGAAGGGCTGTAAGAGGTCCCCAAGAGGCGAGCCTGAGTAACAATGAATCCTTTCCTCTGAGTGCTGGTCTCTGAGTACAGGGCTTTTGTTTTGCTGAATACGAAATGCAAGCCTAGAGCCAGAGCAAATGGCTTGGGTCAAGAGAGGAGAGGCCTTTGCCGCATGCAGTGCCCGGGCTCTTTCCCCCAAATTAATGCCAAAGATTTAAAGAATGTCAGTTGGAAGAGTACGAAATTATTAACTTACCCTATGGACGTACATTTCTCAGTCCAGGTCTATCTCCTGTGTTTAATGGAGCCAATGCATTTCGTGCTCTCCTCGGTATCTTGTACGCATTCACCTGGGCCCCAGCAGGCCATTGGTTCATCCTTTTGGTCTCTCTCTGTGTCTCTGTCTGTCTGTGGCTCTGTCGCTCTCTGTCTGTCTGTCTGTGGCTCTGTCTCTCTCTCTCTCTCCCTCCCTCCCCCAACCCGCCCCCTTCCGGCTCCCGCTCTCCCATTTCATTGGTTCCTCTGTCTCCTCTCACCCAGGCTCTGACCTCCTGACCTCGGCATTTCCCAGGTGTGTTTTATCTACTGCTGCATAACAACGTACCCTGAGCGATAGCAGCTGAAAACAGCCAACATTAGCTCATCTCACGTTTTTTTCTGGTCAGGAATCCAGGTGTGGCTTGTTAGGTGATTCTGCCTCGAGGACCCTTAGCAGGCTGCATCAAGGTGAGGCCAGGACTCCAGGCATCTTAATGCCAAGGCATCACTGGGAGGAATCCACTTCCAAGCTCACTCATGCAGCCATTGGCAGACCTCAACTCCTTGTCACAGGGCTGCAGCACAACGTAACAGCTGGCCTCCCCAAGGGGGAGTGATCCAAGAGACAGCACCCCAGATGGAAGCCGCGGCCTTTTTATAACCTAACCTTACAAGTGACACCCCATCACTTCTGCCATATTCTGGACATCAGAATCAAGTCGACAAGTCCTATGTACACAGGCATGAGGACCAGGTGGTGGGGATCTGGGGCCGTTGGGGACTATGTACCACCCAGGGCTCTCCCACCAACTTCACAAGTCCACATCCGTCACGACCCTTTCAGCTTTGTACTCCTAAGTGCCTGCTGTCATTCCGTGCAGACACGGAGGATGGCTGGCACCTCCTGTTCTACTTACATCAAACCAACTTTTTAGTGTTTCTTAAACTGGCCCAATTTGCCTCCCTTGTCCCACTGACGGCACTATTGTTCTCCCTGCCCCTGGAGATTCAGGCTTCTGAGTCAAACTTTCTTCTTCAATTCGACAAAAGCCCTCACACTGCCGTTTAGGGAGACCCCTGACATGTTCCAGGCTCTTTCACAGACGGAGCCCTATTTAATTTTTGCGGCACTGTAAGGTACACATTATCACTCCCATTTTGCAGGTGAGTGAACTCACTTTTCTTTCAAAGATAAGTAGATTTCCTGGAGTTGGGTCCTGTTCTATGTGCTGAGAAACATCGATGAACGAGATAAGTACCCTCCCTGGAGGAGAGTATAACGTTGCAGAAGAGAATTTTCCTGGCTAAGCAGCCTCTGGCTTAGGTCATACGTTGTACAGAGGTACCAAGTAGGGCTTGGAGTAAAACAGACCTCAGTTCAGGTCCCGGTTTAGATATTTACCAGATGCGTGACCTTTGGCAAGTGGTTGATTGTTTCAAGCCTCAATTTCCTTCTGTATCAAAATAAAAGTTCTTACCTCATGCAGCTATTTTGTATATTAAATGAACTAATTCAAGTAATCCACTTAGCACAGGGCCTAGCACAACAGGGTTCACTAAAACGGAGGTTTTGATGATGACGTGACAAATGATGATGACAATGGTGAGGACAGTGATATTCGTTCGCCCAGTCCACAGCAACAATAATCACTAACATTTATGAAGACCCACTGGGCGCCAGACTTTTCTAAGCATCACACATGCAATAACTCAGTCATCAAAGCAGCTGTGAATTAGACATAGTGTTACTTACGTCCATTTTATTTATGGGGCAACTGAGGCACAGAGAGATTAAGCATTTTGACTATGGATATGAAGTCAGCAAAGGGCAGAAACAGAATCTGAACGCAGGCAGACCAGCGTCAGGGCCAAGAACCCGACAGAACTGTAAAAGTAGAGATGCCTGACAAACCCAATGCTCGGGGAACTGTAGTGGGGGGGTGTGCGTGGGTGTGTGAGTGTGTCCACATGCAGGACTATGTGGCTCACATGTGTGGCTATACACACGTGTTAGACTGTGTGTGCTCATGCACATACTGTGTTGGGTAGAGGAAAAAATTTACATTCTAGGACATTTTGTATTCTCTTTGCATTTGGGCACATAGCTTTCAATTGCAGAAATTAGTGCTTTTTTGTTTTTCTTAGAACGACTCTTTCTCTAAAGCACGATCCCCACTTACAGTTAAGGGAATGATGAAAAAGCCCCCACTGGCAAAGTGGAACTTGTCTCTTAAGGGCACATAAAAAGAACCACAAAACTTGCTTAAATACTTCCTACTGATAAATGATTGGGAGATTTCCTCAGTAAAGAAGACGATGAATTATGCAGTATTTCATCCCAATGACTCTTCTCCTTCACGACATTATTGAATAAAGACAGTCTAAGGCAGGCAGGCTCTCTGGTTGGCCTGCCAGTGTCCCCCTCCACCACCCCCAGGCTTGGTATCTCCACCCAATGGCTCGACAATTTACACGCCCCTCCCCACCAAGCCTGTCTCCACTTGGAAATGACCGGTTCTGGCATAAGCGAAACTCACCTGCTGTGCCCTGTCCTCTTCCTTCCCTATTTTATCTTAGGTTTCCCCCCTTCCCTCCCATTTCCAACTCTTTCCCTCCTCCCTCTGCTCCTGCTATTTCCCACCTTTGCTCATAAAAATTAGGAAGCAGAACTGGTCAAGAGGTAGGGAATTGGTGTCGGACTCATTGGCGTCAGATCATTTCTTGCATCTGCCTTTTACCACCTATGTGACCTTGAGCAAGTGGTTTAACCTCTTAGAGTCTTGGGTTCTTCATCTGAAAAATGAGGGTTACTGTGAGGATTAAATGAAATATGTAAGTAAGGTACTTAGAACAGTGCTTGACGAACAGTGCTTGACACATGGTAAGCACTAAATATATATTAGAAGTAACTATTAAATTCATAATGAATCACAATGGGGACTCAAAAAATTTCCTGACTGAATGGTTAGACATCTGTTAAGAATAGGCCACTGATCAAGGATGAACTTGACCTGGCATTACGCAGTGGTCAAAAACACAGACCTGCGTTCAAATGCGAGCTCTACAGCATACTGGCTCTGTGACCTTGGGCGAGAGGTTCAAGTTCTCTAGGCATCAGTTTCCTCAGCTGTCAGATGGAGACAATAGTCCCCACCTCTCAGGAAGATGTAACGAATTAGATGCAAGCCCTTAGGTCAGAGCCCACTGCATGGAAATAATAAGTGGTTATTATTAGGATTGGGGTACACCCTTCCTTTTGTGGTCCATGAACTTCCCTTGCCATTTTCAGCCCTCTCCTCTCTCTGCTTGGCCTTAAGCCCTCCTCACTCCCCCATTCACACACAAACTAGGAAAATTCACTAGCAGTTTGCTTATTCTATGCTGTATCTGCTACCTATTGCCATTTAATAAAACATCTGAAACTGAGTGGCCTAAAGCAGTCAGAATCATTTATTTTGCTCACAAATCCGTGATTTGGGCAGTGTTTGGCAGGAGTGACTATTCTCTGCTCCAAATGGTGCCAGGTGAGGCAGCTGAAGAGGGAGCTCGGGGTGGCTCATTCACATGGCTGGCTGGGCGGTGCTGATTGAGGCTGGGGACCCAGTCAAAGCTATGGGCTGGGAAGCTTGATTCCTCTCCACGGCTGTGTGGGCTTCCTCACAGCACGATGGCTGTGTCCCAAAAGTGAATGGTTTAAGAGAACAAGAAGGACATGCAAAGCATTTTTATGAGCTAGGCTGGGACCTCACACAGCTCAAGTGCCCTCCCAGGTTCAAGGAGAAAGCGGCACAGACTGGTGCCTGGAGTGGCAAGGCCCTGGGAAAGCATGTGGTATTAGAAGTTGTTGTGTCACACTTAGCTCCTTTCTCTCCCCCTGGCCTCCACCCTCCAAGGAAATCATTCCTCCTAAATTATTTATCTCCCCTAACCAGGCTTAATCACGTTAGACCCACAGAAAACCACTCTAGAAGCCTAAATTAGACATTACACTGACTTTAGGTCCACCACCTAATTGGTTTGGATTTTCTGTGTGAATCTGCTGGTTTGGGCAAATGTAACTAAGTTTTCTTCATCTCACCCTTTTCGGGAGATGGTTCTGAGAAGGGCGAGTGGGGCAACACGAGAGAATATTATAGATACTGTGCTCAAGTTCAACCCCTCATTTAGAAATGTCAACATGGAGGCCCAGGAAAGTGAACTGAAGATCAAGATTAAAGAGACTGGACCAGGGACTTGTGACCATCTCTTCATTCCAAGGGCAGTGCTCCTACCCCACTAGGGCCTAAAGCTTTTTCATAACACGTATTCACTAAAAAGAACTTGCTGAGATGCGCCTCAGGTCCTATGGAGACTGCCATATTCTGTCCTTCTGACTGCAAAGTCTGAAGCAATCAGCTTCTATGTGATGTGATATGATGTAAGTCCACCCTCCCATGGACAGCTGATTGGCTCAGGGCTAATCACTTGACCTAAAGGCAGCCAATCCAAAGGCCCAGAGCAGGAATGTCAAACTCATTTTTACCAGGGGTCACATCAGCCTTGTGGTTGCCTTCAAAGGGCCAAATGTAATTTCAACTTCTTAACAGCTAAGGAATAGTTACATCTATACAGTCCTAAAATTATTTTGGCCCTTCGAAGGCAACCTTGAGGCTAATATGGCCTCCCATGAAAATGAGTTTGATATCCCTGGCCTACAGCATGAAGATGAACTGAACCAATCAGATTCACACTCACGGAAATGCAAACTGGGAAACAGACCACAGCGTGTGTTCAATGGGAATGAAAGCTAGAAGTTCATGAGGCAGAGTAGGGATGAAGCCACCTTAAGACTTTTGTGCAAGCCGGTAATTTTGTGAGTAGGAACGACCAGTTACAGATGAGCTGGTCTGTAGCGAGGACAGTGGAGCGACCCCCAAAACAAAGATAGAGACCGTGAGTTAGAAGCAGAGAGTAGACAGTCATTAGAGCTATTTCAGATTTGGAGAACTTTCCATCCCGGTTCCAAGGACTTGATGATTAAGTCCCTCTTAAACCGAGAAGTGGGATCACTGGGCCACGTGGTGGTTCTATTTTTAATCCCTTGAGGAATCTCTATATTGTCTTTCCATAGTGCCTGCACCAGTTTACACTCCTACCAACAGTGCACAAGGGTTCCCTTTTCCCACTCATCAGCAGCATGCACCATTTGTCTTTCTGAATAGCCATCCTGACGGGTGTGTCAGGTGATACCTGGCTGTGGTTTTGATTTGCATTTCCCTGATGATTACCTTCCCGGGCATCTTCTCATCTACCTGCTGGTCCTTTATATGTATTCTCTGGAGGAATGCCTGTTCAAGTCCTTGCCCATTTTTCAATCCAGTTACTCACTTATTTCTATGGATAAGGATGGTGTTCATACACAATGGAATATTACTCAGCTTTTTAGAAGAATGAGATGTTGCCATACGCAACAGCATGGATGAATCTGACGAACATGATGCTACATGAAATGAGCCAGTCATGGATCCCACTTACAGGTATTAAAAGAGTCAAACTCATAGAAACAGAGAGTAGAATGGTGGGTGTCAGGGGCTTGGGTGAGGGTGCATGGGGCATTGCTACTCAAATGTATGGGTGTAAAGTTTCAGCTATGCAAGATGAATTAAGTTCTAGAAATCTATTGTACAACATTGTGCCCATCATTGACAATGCTGTGGTGCACACTTAAAAATGTGTTGCGATTAACTCTCATGTTGTGTTCTTACCACAATATTTTAAAAGCCTCTTTGATTACATTTTCATAATTTTACTTTTCAGTTACAGTTTACATTCAGTATGGTTTTGCACTGGTTTCAGGTGTACAGCATAGTGGTTATATAATCAGATACTTCCCAAAGTCTGCCCAGCACTTTGGGGGGGCACTCACCTGGCACCACACATAGTTACTACAATATTACTGACTATATTTCTCAGGCTCTACTTTACATCCACAATTTCCTTCCCACACTTCACTGGTTTACCTCACTAAAACATGTACAGTGTATTCACCCATTACATAGACAAGAAAACTGAGGCTCAGAGAGATTACCCAACTTACCAAAGATTACACAGCAATTGAATTGCTGCATGGAGGCCGGAGCACAGACTGCCTAGGGCACCCCAGCCCTTCCTTTCATGTCTTCTGGCAAGACCCTCCTTCTGGTAAGCTCCCCCCACCCTCAGGACTTGTGCCCTCGAGGCTGCTGTAGATATTTTAGCAATAATCCTGTCCTTAAGAGATGACTTCATTTAATATTTCACCTTCCTGATAGGATTCTTTGATTCCGCCCCTTCCTCGTGCCAGCGTAATTGCCAAGACTGTGGGGACACGTCGCCACCTCCTCAGTTCACCCAGTGGGACCCAGCCCCTTAACGTGGCAACTTTCTGACTAAGAATATCATATGGCCACAGATAGAACTTCCCAAGAAGGGGATTGGAGGGGGAAATGAAAAGGATGGAGAGGGGAGACAAAGACATTTCTTTTCATTGATGTCTTTGCCACTGAGAAGTCTTTAAAAATCACTTTTTAGCTGCACCCCTCAGGTACATCAGCTGTTATGCTGAGGGAGGGCGAGGAAAATCAAACTCTGTATCAGATCGAACTGTGAACTTTCATTCGTCTGAACAGGCAGCCAACTTGGTAAACAGAAAATTAGATATTCAAACAAAAGGAAGAGGGAATGTCTGAGGTAGGCTTGGCCTCGGGCAAAATTGTGAGTTTGGCAAAGTCTGACTTCGGAACCCCACAGTGCCCCCACTGTCTGCCCTGCTCCCTGTCCCAGGCAGAAACTGCCTTGAAGTGGGCGAGGAAAAGAGGAACTTGGCATTGCCTCCCTCTCAGCTTCACCTTCTGCATCCTGGTACACCTCTGGTCACTTGTCCCCTCCAGTCTTGGTGTCATCTGTCCCATCATGTCTCTGCTGCTAGAAACTGACCCCCAGGAGGTGCTCATAGTTGAAGAAACTGTTAATTACCTAATAATAAAGTCTAAGCTGCAGGTTTCCCTTCACACCAATCCGAGGGTATTTGAGATTTGAAAAACGGAGCTCTTGGAGAGCCCAAAGTCTTCAAGATACAGACCCTTTGATGCAGGGCTAGTAGGTGATGTGTTGGTTGAGGGGGTTGGTGGATGGTAGGAGGTACCACCAAGCCCCCCTTCAGAAATGAAACATGTGTTACCCAACTCCTGAAGGACTTTGAAAAGAGAGCCCTTTGCAATCCACCCCTTTCACAGATTGCCTCATCCAAAGAGCTACCTCGTCCAAGGTCATGCCCAAGGTCGTGCCCTCTTTCCTGGGCAACCTGTCAATGACTGATCACCAGAGAGCACACAGGCCCAGCCTTCTTGCTGAGACAACTTCAGAGACAAGTTTGGAAGATCACCCCATCTTCAGAACTTCTGCTGAGGTTAGCTGTTTCCGTTTAGACTAAGTTACAGCTCAATTTCTGTTTTCAGTCTTGCTTCCTTCCCTTCTCCCTGTAGGTATTGATCCCAAGAGCTCTCCCTACTAAACCTCCTGCATGCCAATGGATACAAGCTGTGGAGAGAATACGGAGGATGTAAAGAGGGTACTACACTAAGCCATCCCTAGTTCGTCATTTTACCTGTCACCATCATATCATTCAAGCCAGTCTCTGGTGAATTCCCTCATCATGGATCCAAGTGACTTACTGGTAGTCCTAAGGGGTACAATCCACCTAACAGCAGAGAGAATATGTGGTCCCTGCCCTCAAATAACAGCCTTGTTCAATTTGGGCAGTCACTCTCCCCAGCCCACAGCTTTTTTTCCTTTCCCATCATTTCTGTTCTAGCACAAAGCAATTCTGTCCCAACGGCTTCCTGTGCCTTTTTAACTCTGCAATCACCCAGCAGTTAGTAAGACCTATTAATATTTCAGCTTGTTCTTCAGCTGCAGGGCCATGACACTCACTGAACACAAACCATCTATTTGTCTACCACAAAATGCACCCAAGTGTCTCAAAAATGCCCTTCTGGTTGCCAAATGAGACCGCACTTCAGCACCTCGGAGAGCACCCTTTCTCCACACACCCCTCCCACCCACCCATCCAAGTCAACACAAAATCACTCTCCAGGTCCCCTTCCACAATCCAGGGCATGGCTCTGCCTCTTCTTCAACATTATTAACCAGAAAGAAAATTTTTAAATACTGAGTGGAGCTAGACAGTTCTGAAGAGGCAATTATCCTCAGAGGGAGCTTGAGAAAAATGCTTATATTTAGCAAGATTAAGGTAATAACAATAAATATTCACTGTGTTCCTGACATATGCCAAAAACATGATATATTGTTGTCATTTTAAAGATGGGGAAACAGAGAAGTTACCACATTATAGAACACTTGCTAAATGCCAGGTAGTCAGCTAAGATTATATATATACATTGTATATATAATCTTATTATATATATTATATATAATCTTATTATATATTATATATAATATATATTTATACACACACCATCCTATGGATTTATACTAATATGTTTTTGCTATATTTTATCTATCCAGTTCTTGAATTCGGATAAAAAGAATTTCAATAGTGAGAGGTAAAAAAGGAAAGAAAGAGAGGTACTTCTATTATTGGGTTCATTTTTTGTGAAGTAACTGAGGCAGGCAGTGGTACATCACTCTTAATAGCAGTAGCAGACTCAAATCCATACAGCCTGAACACACCAAAGCACCATCCTTTTCAGGGTGAAATAGGTACTATTAATGCTAAGGCCAGAACAGCAAGTGTGAATCAGGACGGTCCCAGATACACCTGAATATATAGTCCCTAACTACATGGACCTCAATGAAATAACACACTGAAAGCATTTATCCCCTTGCCTAAAATAAAGCATTTATCCCCATGCCTAAAATGTAGTATGTGCTCAATATATTTTAGCTGTTTTTATTATTATTCATCTCTTTGGGTCATTGTAGAGCCTTCATGAGATGGAAGGTGGGAAGTGGCCCAGAGACACAGTATTATCGTAGGTTTCTTTAACATGCTACCGGCACTCTGTGCTCTTGCTTTGTTAAGGGAGCATCAATTCTGGCACATGACATCTGTCCCAAGTGAGCAATGCAGAGCCAGAAGACGATGAGTTGACTCCAGGCCTGCCTGCCTCAGGTTGATGGATGGCAAACCAATGAAGCACTGAGAGTGGCTCAAACACCCAACTACCACTTGCCGGGAAAGAAGTCGAGGCTCCTGGGGCAGCCACTGATGTCTGTCTGGGCATCTGATACCTCAGCACATTTAGATTGCTAGTCATTCAAGACTCCTCTGGAGACCTTGCTTTTGAGGTTCTTTTAGCTCATGGGCAAGACCTGTTGCAGTGGTGAGACCTTCATTCAAGGCTGCTGCTCCTGTTTCTTAAGCAGTTGTCTCAGTTTTCCCAGCTTTACCTTCATTCTCCCTCATGTCTTCAATCACATGGTCTTGCGGCAAGTCAAACATTTTTCAATGGCCACTTTCCCAAGGTGAGGCTAACAGATATTAAATCACAAAGGCATGGAAACCCAGAGAGACCCAGATTGCTTTACAAGTCTCCCATCTGATGCCTTCAATTCACAGATCAGGAAACTGAGGCTCCATTAGAGAAGAGACTTGCCTAATATAATATGCAAATTATTTTAGCATTAGAATAAGAGGTTAGGGGCAGGCTTCTGGGGTCAGACTGCCTAGATTCAGATTCTACCTTTACCATATTCGAGCTACTTTCTCTCTCTGACCTCAAAGTTCTCAGCCATCGAGTGGGACTAACTACCTGTGGCCTTATATGTGGTAAGGATTAAATAAGACAGTGAACAGAAAGCTCTTAGCACAGTTTCCCAGGCTTCAGAAAAAGCATTAGATAAAGGTTGCTTTTTATTATTTTTAATATTGACGGAGCTACTACAAGATTCCAGATTTCTTAGTGGGAAAAACGGAACTTGTCAAATTCCGAATGTACCAAGGAAAGGGGCTTTCAAAAAAGGTTTTAAATTTTTTTATGTTTTTCCATTGTAAATTTAATGTTCTCAAGGTAAACCAACCTGACCAGCACGTCTTACACCATGATCTTCAAAACAGTACTTTCCTTCAAAGCTAAAAATTCTTTGAAATCCCAAGTTTGGTGATTGCAGAAGTCTAAGAAATACCTGAGCTTCTATTTTGCCTTCTCTGGATGCCAATGCACATGAACATACTAAAGAGCTGAGTGGGCCTGAGGGAAACAAGTCCGCGTTCCACTATGTAAGCTGGCATTTCCCAAACACACCTGACCACCAAAGTCTTTTGAGCGCCCTGCTGACACTAGGGTCCCAGAAACGCAGCTTGAGAAATTCTGGATTAAAGCTTCTTGAAGTCTCCCACTCAAACACAGAAACCAAACTATATCACCTGACATTCCACAGCTTCCCAACCTGAAAAAAAAAAAAACAAAAAAAAACACACCTTCCTACAAATAACTAATAATTCCCATGCAGCATTGAATCTCCACACTCCTGTCTGCAGAATTTTGCAACCCACCCCGCAGCCACACCTGATTGGACCAGAGGTGAACACCTGACTCAGGATGAACCAAGCAGATTCTCTCCATAGAGAGCTTGTCACTGGGAGGTGTCCCAGCTCTAAAGTTCACATCCCAAAACTTTTACTGTTGTTGACCCAGAAACTATTCTGTTCATAGTTTCTTTCTCAAACTCTCCTCACGTAGTGGTAAAGATGGTGACTAGAAATGTTGGTCTTAGTCTTCTTGGCTCTGATTGGCCCCAGTTGGGTGCCAACTGATCCTGAACCAATCACAGAGCACAAAGAATAAGAGCTTCTGATTGGCTGGGCGTGAGTCACGTGACCATTTCTGGAGCTGGGATTGAATCTCACAAGGCTGAGAGTATACAAATTTTGTGGGTTCCCCAAGGAAAAGTGAGGTCCTGTGACCAGAAGAGGGGGGAAGAGGTGGTGAGCAAACAAAAGTAGAGAATGTCTATCATACCCAGGGCCACAAGATGACTTTTATGGGTCTTAAGGCACTTTTGCCCTCCCCCATTAAAAAAATAAACACACATACACATTTAAAATTGTGTTTTGCTATAAAGACAAATATAACCCAGACTGGACTATATTCATGTTTTCTTCGTATTTTAGAAGAAATTTAAACAATTTTGGTGACAGTTTTATTCATTGCCACTGCACCTACTGTGCCAATGGAGGAATCAGCCCTGACCACACCTGCTCTCAGAAGGGAATCTGTGGATCAGCAACTTGAGCCCCCTGACCACCAAGTGTTGCCCCCATGCCTGCCTTCCGACATCCTCCGGCTCGTCCTGACAGCTCGTGAGGAGGGGCAGACAATTTTCCTGAACAACCAGCCTGGAGAAAAGGCAGCCAAGGAAATTATGGGCTTCTTAATAAGCATAATCTTCCTGCTAAGGGGTTTATCTGCCAGAGTGCCTTAATCTGCTTCCAAAGTTCACATTCATTAACTGCCCAGTCTCTGAACCGTGCTGACAGCCCCCTTCACAAATCTCTCGCCTGCCATAACCCAAGTTATATTCATGGTGATTCTTTTCAGGATATAAAGTCAGTAATCTTTTACTTTCTCCCCACATAGTTTGAAGAGAGATGAAGCAAGGGGATTTTTTTTAAAGATTTTATGTATTAATTTTAGAGAGAAGAAGGGAGGGAGAAAAACATCGATGTGCGAGAGATACATCTATAGGTTGCCTCTCACATGGCCATAACTGGAGACCTGGCCCACAACCCAGGCGTGTACCCATGTTGGGAATAGGAGTGGCAGCCTTTCGATTTGCAGGTGGGCACTCAGTCCACTGAGCCCCATCAGACAGGGCCCAAGGGGATGTTTTCATGGAGGAAAAAACAAAGGGACATGCTGAAAAGGGCCCTGACTGCTTTGAAACCAGAAGTCCAGAAGGAACTTTCTGAGGTTAGCTACGAAAGCTGTTGTCCCTAATACTTTACCTGAAATTATTCTGGAGGGAGGGTCACTTTGTGACAAGTGTTACCAAGGTGTTACCAAGGGGCAACACTTGTCAGCGCAGTGTGGTGTACACATTCTCGTCTGTCAGTCATTTGCATAACACACTGGTGGGTTTTGCCACATTTAGGTATCAAGTATAGTATTATTTATTAAGCTTTTGTTTAAACTGATTTTCCATGTAACCTAATTGTAAGCAATACCATCCATGAACTCAAGTCTGACAAACCAGTTATATTTTTCCTCATATTAACTATTTGAATAGAAAATATTTATAGATGCACATGCTAAAACCTTCACAAGTAACCCCCACCCCCAATCACATATACATCCCTGGTAGGCTGGACACCTGCCATTAATTAGCTGGGTGACTTTAGCCAGTCACTCACCCTCTCTGAGCTTCATTTTCCTGGCCCAGCTGACCTCTAGAAGTCTATACTTCTGAAATTACAGCCATGTGTCTAGGCGGCTGAATTTTGCAAGATTGTATCCCGTTTCCCCCCACTTCGCTAATATTTAACTCTCTGAGTATTATTTTTTAAGTGAGGAAAAGCTGACATAAATTTTGAAAATAAAATATATCATGGGCTACTATTTCTCACTTACTCTCTGCATTCCAAAACTTCTCAGATTTCTGCCCACCAAAGCTCCTTCAAAACTTCAGGGTTTTGTACATTCTCTTCCCTCTAGAGGCAATGCCCTTCCCGCAAGTTAACACTTATCCTTTATACCTCAGCTCCAACATTCCTTGCTTAAGGTAGACTTCCCAACCTATTACCATCACTTCTATTATAACTCAAGTCTTCTTATGAAGTGCTTCTGTATCATTCTGTTTCACCAGATGTAATTTTTTTTTAATTTGGGAATCATTTCATAAGTGTCTGCTCTCCTCACTAGACTATAAGTTTCATGAAGGCAGAAATAGTATTTGATTTCCCTGCCACAGTGTTTTCAGAAATTTCTATAGTGCCTGGCACATAGTAGGTACCCAATTTGTTGGAAAAATGAAAGTTCTAGGAGGGAGTGGTTTTGTAATGTCACAGAAACTCACATGGCTTTTGGCAACCTGTCCTTGGATGTCTCGACCTTTTCAGTCACAAAAATGTCTTTCGTGTCCAGCCTAAATTCTACCTTACTCTTGGCGGAGAAAACATTTTACAAATCAAGTTATACCTAAATGCTGCAGTCACTGGCTGAACACCAAGGAGAAATTGCCAGCTGCTTCTCTGATGGAGCCCTGGGAATTCCCACCCCCTTCCCCCCACCCTACACAAGGCAAAACACAAATGTTCTTGATGCATATTAATACTGAGTGAAGCCTACTGTTACCTGGCTCAGTGCAATTATCTACAAAGCTGGTCAAAAACGCTCAGACGGAGGTGGTTTAAGAACAAAGAGGAAGGGAGAACGTTATTTGAGCAGCAAGTAGGCAAGCAAAATCCATCATGGTTAATTATTTGCTCTTAATTGTCAGGAAATGAAGGATGGATAGAAGAGGGTTTAAATGCAGTAATACCGAAAGTGTTCTTCTACCCAAACACTGTAACCAAATTTGCAAGTGAGACTTTTCACATCCACGGGTTGTTAATTATCTAAACACGGGTCCCTTGGAGCTGCCTGAGTGAAGATTAATTAGTTTTTGAAATAATAGCTAAATTGATGTGGGGAAGGAGTTCAGACTCCAAAATAATGGCTGAAAATTAGCCATCCCGTTTCTTCATTTCTCTTTGCTGGGCTCCTGGAGCACATTCATCTCTGCTGCTGGCGTAGTGAGGGCTCATTAATCACCCAGGCAGATGGGCCTTCCCAAGTCTGTGACGTGCAATGAAAGAGCAGCCCTGCCAAGTAACACAGGGAAAGAGAAGCTGGGGATTTTCTGCGCCGACGTCCTCCCAAGCACAGTCATGGCCAGACGCTTCCTTGTCGATGCGAGCGTGACAGGGCACAAACTCTCTTCTCCGGCCCTGGGAGGCGGGCCTGAGGGCAGGAGGAGGTTCTTGTGGGCCCACTGTTCAGCCCAAAGACTGGACTTCTGACTCCGCTGAGCAGTCAGCTTTATGCAGACAGTCTTTTTATCTATATAAGTAAAAGTAAGGGTTTTTTTTCTATTTACTTATCACATTATGTTGCCCCCCCCAAAAAAATCAGAGCAAGTTTTTCACTAGATTTGGGAGGTATGTTTGGGGTGAGCTACTAAAAAAGAGAGGCTAAGCGAGGTTGATGAATCTCACTTTTGAGATAGCCAGTTGTCTTCGTCTGCGGTTCCCCAAATCACATGCTGGACTTGGGTGAAGGTAGTTTATTTGGGAGGTGACCCCAGGGAGCAGGAGTGAAGAGGAAGCAGGGAAAGTGAGCCAGACAAGGGTGTCCACAAAGTGTGTGTTAGCAGGTGATGGCCACGGTGAGCAGCAAGAGCTCAGTCCTATTAGGAGTCATCTCAGAAATCTGTAAAACACACGTCTAAGTGGTCTCCTGGAGGATGAGGAGGATGGGGCACTGGCTCAGCCGCCCCCAGGCTCCACTAGTTGAGGGTTCCCTTGGACAATGACTCTGGACAGCGTTCTCCCTGGTGCTAGAGAAAGCCTTTGGGCAAAGAAGACAGACACAGGTGGAAACTGTCCACCGCTACAGGTGAATTCAGACAGATCCAGGGAGATGTGTGGTGGGGTGTCAACAATACCTGCAACAGCAGCCACCCCTCCGAGCAGGTGAAACGGGCAGAAGTTGGTGACTGTGCAAAGGTAGAACATAATATATTACAAAACTGTGGGGGAAACGCCCAGTGGTTTCAAAAATGAGCCTCTACACAAACAATCCAATGAAAAAATGGGCAAAGGATCTAAATAGACACTTCTCTCAAGAGGACACAGAGGTGGCCAATAGATATATGACAAGATGCTCAACATCACTACTCATCAGAGGAATGCAAATTAAAACCACAATGAGGTATCTATCACTTCACACCTGTCAGAATGGCCAGCATCAATAAATCAAGAAACAGCAAGAGCTGTTGAGGATGTGGAGAAAAGGGAACCCCCGCACACTGTTGGTGGGAATACAGACTGGAGCAGCCACTCTGGAAAAGAGTATAGGGTTTCTTCAAAAAAATAAATAATGGAACTACCTTATGCTCCAGTGACTCCAATTCTGGGTATTTATTTGAAGAAATCCAAAACACTTATTCCAAAAGATATATGCACCCCTATGTTCACTGCAGCATTATTTACAATAGCCAAGATATGGAAGCAACCTAAGTGCCCATCAATAGACAACTGGATAAAGAGGTGGTATGTGTATACAATGGAATACTACTCAGCCATAAAAAAAGACTGAAAGCACACCATTTGGGACAACATGGAGGGTATTAAACTTAAGCGAAGTAAGTCAGAAATAGAAAGACAAATACCATACGACTTTACTAACCTGCAGAATCTAAAGAACAAAATAAATGAACAAACAGAACAGAAACAGACTCATAGATACAGAGAACAGATGGACAGATGCCAGAGGGGGCAGGTTAGAAGGCTGGGTGAAAAGGGGAAAGGATTAAAAAGTACCAATTTGTAGTTGCAAAATAGTCACAAGGATGTGAAGTACAGCCTAGGGAATATAATCAATAATATTATAATAACTAATTATATATGGTGCCAGGTGGGTACCAGTATTATCAGGGGAATCGCTTTGTAAATTATATGAATATCTCATCGCTATGCTATACACCTGAAACTAATGTAAAATAATACTGAGTGCCAACAGTAATCAAAAAATTTGAAAAATAAATGAGCCCCTGAGTCCAAGTCATAAGGGTAGATACTCCAAAATACAGCACTAACCATTTTGGCCTCCCTCTCTGTTATAAGAAGAAATCCAAATTTCTGACACGGGCTTAAAGGGCCCACATCTGAGACACGGTTTCCCCTCACCTTCCACATCCCACCAAGTACACTGCAGCCATAGGTAACCGGGTAAAGACATACAATGCACTATAACTGATCCATAAAAAAGAGTGAAGTCACCATGTTCTCTTCCATCCAGGACTCCGCATATGCTGTTTCCTTGCTTGCAAAACTCTTCCCCCCTCTCCCATACTTCCTGTAGCTTCCTCAGGTCTCAATTTAGTGGCTCTTCTTCCAGAAAGCCTTCCTTGTATCACAGAGTCAGTGGACACACCCTCTTTACCATCCTCTAGCACACTGACCTTCTCCACAATAGGGCTTACATACTGCACTGTATTTTGTTGTTGTTGTTGTTGACATATCTGTTTCCCCTGTTAGACTGAGCTGTGCCAGAGCAGGGGCCAGGATTTGCTCACCAATTGGTTGTCAGTGCCCAGCACAAACACCCAGCTGGTGTGTTGTGGAATAAATGTGGAGCAGAGCTGGCCCCACACCCACATTAAGTGATGCTCTAAACCAGGGGTGTCCAACCTGCGGCCCCTTTTGCTGTCAATTCCATTCTCCACAGAGTTCTGTGTCTCTCCATTCTCCAGCACACAACTCAAGTTCTAGCCAAGGTGAACTGGAACCTGCTTGATGACTTTAAAAGATTACTAAAAGGGCCGCTGCATAATCAGGGTTATTATGTGAGGACTTTTTTACTCATCTGTGGTGGCAGATATCACAAAAATTATACACAGACCTTTTTTTGCTCATCAGTTTTTGTTAGTGTTTGTGTATTTCATGTGAGGCTCAAAACAACTCTTCTTCTTCCAGTGTGGCCGAGAGACACCAAAATGTTGGACACCCCTGCTGTAAACCCTTCCCAGTCTGGCCCAGTTCCAACAAGCACTCTGAAGCCATATAAACAGTTTCTTCACTGTGGGCTATGGAGAAAGTCTTTGCTGTCCAGTTCACCCTTGTACCGTGCCTGGGTATTATGAGAAAACTGATATTTGGCATCTCAACAGGAAGGACACAATTATTCAAGCAAGAAAAAGACTTACAACTTCCAATCACCAGAGTGACGTGGGTGGAGGGATGGAAGTTCCTTGGTTAATCACCAGGAGAAGTGTGAATTTAATGAGGGCCCCCTGGTGTCTGAGGTGTGGACCTCATCTTTTACAGCTCCCATCAGCAAGAGAAATGAAGATGATAAATCAAAAACCTGGAATCGTTACCAAGCTGTGAAGATCCAGTCCACACACTAATCGACCTCCTCAAGTGACATTGGAGTTTTGGAGTCTAAATGTATCCAGATGGCCAAGCAATCGATAACCCCCAGGGAAGCCGGTCAGAATGAGCGGGTGCCCAGCAGACTGTAGCCTGAAAAGACACTGGGCAGGGCCGGAAGTAAATCCACTGGTTAGCCAGAACTGGAATGGAAATCTGCAAACAAAGGGCTTGGCCCAGGCAGAGCGACCATTCTGCTATTCTGACAATGGGTGCTTCTTTCCCCGAGACACTAACGTCCATGAGGACAGGAATTCTGTCCACCCTTTTACTGATACCTCTCCAGATCCTGGCACAGTATCAGGCACATAGCAAATCTTCACCAAATATTTGTTGAGTGAATGAACAAACAACCCAATGCGGTATCACTTTCTTAACATCTTTTGCTGTCGATTCCTCTAGTTCTGTCTCTCCATTCTCCACCACACAACCGAAGTTCTAGCCAAGGTGAAGATGTGGAGGGACCACTGGTGATGGAAATGTACATCAGTAGAAGTACTCTGAATAAACATTAGGTGGTATCTACTAAAGTTGAATATTTACATACAAAATGACTCAGTCATCCCATTCCCAGGTATATGTGCCTGTATGCACGTATGTTCACTAAGAGATATGTGTAAGGATTTTCTTAGCAACACTTGCTATTTACAACGGCCCCCAAACTAGAAACTACCAGCATGCCTGTCAGTGGTAGAATGGACAGAACAGATCATCACATAATCACACAGTGGAGCACAGTAAGTAATGAGAACGAACAGACAACTAGGGGCACCAGCGTGGATGAATGTGACAAATAAAACGCTATGTGAAAGAAACCAGACACAAGGATCCTAGTGTAAGATTCAATTATATAAAGGTCAAAAGCAAGCAAAACAATCTGTTTTGTTGGAAGACAGGGCGTGCACACCCTCGGGGATGGCAGGGGCCAAACGCAGGTATGGTGCAAATTGAGGGGCACTAGCAATGACCCATTACTCGATGTGGGGGCTGACGGCATGGATATGTTTGGACTGCAAGTGCTCACGGCACCACCTGCACTTGTAATTTGTGCTTTTTGCTACATTTTGGTTATCCTTTATTCTAAAACATATTTTTTATTTTTTTTAAAGATTTTACTGTAGTTGTTTTTAGAGAGAGGGGAAGGGAGGGAGAGAGGGGGAACATCACTGTGTGAGAGAAACATCAGTCATTTGCCTCATGCACACTCCCTAGCCGAGGACGAGGCCCACAGCCCAGACATGGGCCCTGATGGGGACTCGAACTGGCAACCTTTCACTTTTGGGGATGATACTCAACCAATTGGGCCACACTGCTCAGGGATTAACATTTTTAATAAAAGACTAATCCTACCCAACAACTTCCAAACCCAAATGTTTTCTGAGGCCACTCTGTGTATTTAATGTGAGAGAAATGGGCCAGTGGGCCAGACTCAAGGGACAAAAGAAGTGGTAGGGACTGAAGTGAACAGGGAGGCAAAGCCCCTTCAAAGACATTTAAATTCGGATTTTAAAAACTTCTGTGCTCACCCAACCAAACAGGACTGTGGGCCCAACTCAACCCACATGTGTAACCACAATAACCCACTTCTTCGGGTCCAGCCCACACCCAAACACCCACAGCCTCTGAACGTGAACATGCCCCTGAGGCTGCATTTGCACGCTGCCTTCTGCTGCTTTCTCCCATGGCAACGCCTTCGTTGTCCCCCAAGGTCCAGCTCAGAAGCTTACCCACTGAAAAGCCTTGCTGACCCCTCCTCTCTCAAGTGTTAACAACCACTTTCTCCTTTGTGCTGCCATGAGACTATGCCACCCCACAGATCAATATTCAGGACCTAGGACAATGCCTTACAAATATCAATAATGCTTGCTGTACATACGTGCAGAGAGGGGCTGTAGCTCTAAAACTATGCCCTTGACCCAGAAAAATGTAGTTATAAAGCCCATGGACAAATATGCATAGCCAGGCAATGCCTCATACCAAATCCAGAAGACTATCCAAACACTCTGTACTTGGGACTGAGGATGAAATCGTCCCTTTATTGTAACACAATGCCAAACAATGCCTACAAGCGTTCTCTTCTTGATTCTTAGAAATGATATCCCTCGAGGCATTACAAAATTTGGGAAGTCTCTTTGACTTGGACCCTCATCCTCTTTGTCCTCTCCCCACTGGACCCTTAGCTCATTAAAGCCATTGCCCATTCTTCTTGTGCCCAGCTTCCAGTGAAATTTTTCAGCCGCTTGGATCCTCCTTTTGTTCCATTGTTAGGTAGGAGGTTGGAGCAGGAAGAGGGGTTCCCAAGATCCTTTCGGGAGGAGGGGAGAGGTACTCACCCTGGCCTCACTCCTGAATTATCAAAAAAGTGATTAGCTCTATCACATTTCGAGGATCAATCCCCCACCAGCTCATCCCTTAGGCATTATTATGCTGAAAGAGTATCTCCTACTGGTATTCTAGCCTTGGTATATGCCACCAGAAGGTAGGAGTAGGGGAGGAGAATGTGTCCCTCGACCCCTCTACCATAATAAACATCACACTGTATTTTGATTAGTTGTATGCAATCTGCTTCTCCTAGGAGACTGTGAGCTCCCTGAGGGCGCCGACTATGTTTTATTCTTCTCTACATCTAAGCATCCTCAAGGCACTCACAGAGGGATGGAGGGGGGTGCCATATGGTGATGAGCTCTGCTGGGGAGCGGCTGAGATAAAAGCTGCCGCCACTGGCAAAAAAGGGTCGTTCTAAACCAAATTCACATTTGCCTCCAACAGACTGCATCTGTCCAACGTTCTGTACAGTTGTGTTTGTGCTACAGAAGACAAAAGACACCAAGTGAGAATCTGGGCAACTGAGAGCTTGAGCGGTTCAGAATGATGGGTCTGCATACAGCTCTCTCAATTGGAAGCTCTGGGTACCCACCCCACCTTTGGTGCTCAGAATACCAACCACATGCAGGGCGGGAGAGTTAGGATGCTGCAGATGCCCTGTCTGGACTGTAAGAGCATCCATGGGCACCACCGGGCACCAGTACCATGCACAACCTAACAGAGACTGGCGTTCCAGCCTATAGTTTTAAATTGAGAATAATTTTCTTAATATGATCATAATACATGTTAACTGTGGAAGACTTTGAAAATATGAGGAAGCATAAATATATTTTTTAAAAACATGTGGTACAGGTACCTAGAAATAAACACCATAACTCTCCCCAGACTTTAATGTACTGGTCCTGGCCCTGGTCTCAGAAAGTGGTTGGCTGTATCCTCATGCTAATTCAACTCTGCGCCATGCCATTTCTGCCAGGTGTGGTCCCCTCCTCAACGCCTCTTCCACGCCCTTGGCCATCTCCACTTCCCTCCAGCCATGGTAGCTTTCTCCCCTGGTGCACAGCAGGCAATGGCTGATGCCCCTTCTCCACCCTACGTAACACACACAGTTATTAGCATAAACTCCACACCCTGCTCCGCTGGAGCCCTCCCCTTTGGGTTATCAAGAGGCTATTTTGTTACACCCCCAAATGTGTTACCATGTTCCTGCTCCACGTCCACTCTGATTCAGATGCCTCTGACTAATTAGGGAAGCATACGTACTAGGAAAGAGAGGAAATAAAACACTACACACACATTCCTGCATTCCACCAAGTCGAAGATGCTAATAATTATAATACACAGCATTTAAAAATTGTTGTTGAAGCACAGTACACATGCAGTGTATAAAACGTAGATGCATAGCTCCACGAATAATCCCCAAGCAAGCATCTGTGTGGCCGACCATCAGCTGGGTGCAGAAACAGACCGGCTGGTCCTTGTTTCCATGCCCTGTGGTTCTATTTTGTTTGGTAGTGGAAGCGGGGTTGGGATGGGCAGAGGAGGGCAAGGGGGGTGGAGAATGGGACGACTGTAATAGCACAATAAAAATGATTACATTAAAAAAATAAATAGAACGGTGCCAGCCTTTGAGAAGTCCCCTTCATGTCTTCTCTGTCCCTCCTAGAACACCTGCTGGGCTCACAGCCCTATGTCTCAGCTCAGCCTGTGTTTTTGGAACTTTATGTAAGCAGCATCGTGCATTATATATTCTTTTGTTTACGACTTCTACCACTCAACATCATATTTGTGAGATTCATCTTTGACTCGCCACTATTTTACGTAGCCCCGAAAAAAGGGAAAACACTACCAATTAAACTATGGCACAAAGCTTTCTCATCACTCATACTTTTTTATGTTATCCCTACTTAGAGAGCTCTTTTAGACTTCTTCGGACTTTTATTACATATTATTCTTATACGCTCATAAAAAGGGACGTTATAAGCAGAGGAAATTGGTCGGGTATTCTTAAAACTCCTTTATGTTCAGAATCCAATTCTTCTAAATCATCCGGACTCACGGTGAAGAAATGTGCATTTCCTTTTCACACTGCCATTCACTGTACGATTGCACTGGTGATACGGCTTTTCCTTAGTGTCCTGCCATTGTCTCCAGAATGTTCTTCCAAGCTGGTGACACGAGTCTGCAAATGTGGATGCTGGAACTCTTAATCTTCTCGGAGGTGTCAATGAAAGGTTTTCAAACAGCCAGAATTCATAGTCCCTCCTGAAATGATCCTTCACACAGGGTGCTGACTGAAGCATCACAGAGCTGAGTGGTCAGCTAGGTCACCAGGAATAAGACACAAGTGTGCAAATACCCAGAGAGTGACAACCACATAATAATGGCTGTCTCACTGGCAGTGACTGTACATTGCCATCGACTAGCAGAAGCATCCCAATTTCTGCAATGACACAATGTTAGTTAATGTGTGTTTTAGAAACACTGAAATGTGGTAATATCTTAATGTATTTAGCTTGCTTAAGTACGCAGTAGGAAACTGTCATGTGGTAGGACCATATTTCCCTAAGGAGGGGAGAAAAAAATAAACAACCAAAAATAAATGATGTAGTATATCAAGAAAATGTTTGGGCCAAAAGACTGAGAGGCTTACTTCAGTTTAATTATAAAACAAAGTATGCAGTGAATTTGGCTGAATCTATTTAAATTTTAACTAAAAAACTTTTAGAACTTTATGTTTTATCTCTCTGATGACTTTGCAGTAGCCGCGTTCACCGTCCTGGGGGCACCACCACCATCCATCTGCCCTGCTTCCCAAGCCAGAAACTTAGCTGACATCTCCTTCACTCACGACCCCCACGTCCAACCCGTGTCCACATGGCATCCCTCTGGTCACCCGGAGCTCCCTCCTGTCTATCCACACCTCTCCTCCTTCATCACAAGCATCCCAGCTCAAACCACCATCATCGCTCACTTTGATGATGACAAAGGTCCCCTCACAGGCCTATTCTAACCTCTCCCGGGCCCACTGCCACCCATGTGCCACCCAGCAAAGAGAGGGTCTCTCCAAAATACAAATCTGGCCACACCATCCTACAATTCCCAGTAACGCCCACAGTCCTTGCCGTGGCTCACAAGTCTGGCTGATAAATGCCACATACGGCCATGCTTGTCCTGGACAACTCGAGGGCACACCATTCTCTCAACTCTGAGTGGGCTGACCGAGGGAGCTGTGGCCATCCACACCAGTCCTGCCCCTGGTGGCTTCTCCAGCCCCATCTATACTGCTGTCCCCCACCTCTTCACTCTGGACCTACATGGACCTCCTCCCGGTGTCCCCCACACACCGAACTGTGTCCCAACTTGGTCTGTGCTGTTCTGCCTTGTGAGGCACACTTACCCTCAATTCCTCCTTCACTTTGGTAACTCCTACTAATCCCGAATGACTCGGTTGGAAAGGCACTTCCTCAAGGAAGCCTTCCCTGATTGTCCAGGTTTTCTGTGTAACCATTCACAGATCTGGTTAAAATTGTAACAAATAGTTCATCATGTACTTTACGATATGATATATGTATATAAACACCCAAGGAAAGAAACCATCCCCTTCCAATGTCCAACCTAATGCCAGGCACAGAGCAGGCGTTCAGTAGGGAGGCAATGAATGAATGGTGGACATAGAATGGATGGATAAGAAGATGACTGAATGAATAAGTGAGTGAATCCCTTTAAAACAAATAGAGGTAGCACTAACCCATTTGGCAAACCTCAGGGCAGCCTGAGATCTCCATTCTTCATCCTAACCTGTCATCTGCCTACTTTGCACTCAGAATTGGGACACTCTGCTGGTTCCAAAAGTACCTTCAACCTGGAGTGGCCAAAGGTAGCATATAAAACACAGGATGCCCAGTTAAATTTAAATTTCAGATAAGCAGTGAATTATTTTTATATTAGTATGACAAAATGAATATTAAACGTTTTGTTTTGACATACTAAAACTGAAAAAAATACACTCTTTATCTGAAATTCAGATTTCACTGAGAACCCTATGTCTTATCTGACAACCACACTTCAACTCCTGTGCAAAGCCTGGACCTATTTGCTCTCAGCTCCTGTCTCCTGCTTACCTCTGTATCACAGAGGTCTGATTTCTGTGGACTACATTTCCCAGAAACCTTTGCTCACTGGCTTCTGGGTTGGGCCAGAGGAAGGCACAAGTGGGAAAGTAGATTACAATAAGAGAAGCCAGTCCTTCTCTCCTTTCTTCTCTTCCTAAGGCAGCCTCTCTAGGAGTAGCCACGGGGCCTCTGTGAATCCGGCTCCCGCTACAAGGCTCCCTGTGGTTCCGGCTTCCAAAGGGAGACCCCAGCTCCTGGTTACACCACCTCCCCTCTCTGCTCCTAGGAATGGGAGGCAGCATCTCCCGCTCTACCAGTCTCTGAGTTGCTCACCATTTCAGTTTGGCTTCTCCAGTCTCGGCTCCTCTGTATAAACCCATGTCGCGCATCAATTCCTTTTGTAGTAAAACCTCAGAAGGTTTCTATTTGTCTGATTTGAACCCTGACTCATAGACCCCCAAGTCTCTGCTTCCTAGTACAGCCTCCTGCCTTGCTCGTTAGGCATAACTCTTCCTCCAAGACTGTGAGCCAAGTGTAACATCCCTAATACCATCCCCATTGTCAAGTCCTTTCACTGAGATTGCCATGACAGCTGGCCTAATGTTGGGGAAATGGCTTCATTACTATTTTTGTGAGTAGCAATAACAGGGCTAATATTTATTGACCAGTTACTATAAGCAAAGCACAACATGTGCTCCATCACATTTACTTTCCAATATAACTTTATGATGTGGTACCATTATCCCCATTTGGCAGATGACAAACTTGAAACTCAGAGATCAAGGTCGTGCATTTAGGAAGGGCAAACCCAAGCTGGTGTGACTCCATGCTCTTAATTGTCCTACTCTCTCTGCTTAGGAATCCGGTCCATTCCCTCGGTCGCGCTGTCTCCTGACTGTGGCCTTGAAGCCAACGCCCCATCTCTCAGAAGACCTCGGCATCTTCAGAAGCTGGTGTGCGTGCTCTCTCTGGAGGGATCTTTGAGTTTTTCAGCCAGCAGGCTGTACCTCGAGGCTGCTTCAAAGGAACCAGTCTCAGTGGTGTATGTGTGCATGGGGAGTGACCTTGAAATCTGCAATGAAGTCACTCTGTCAGCTGCCATTGTAGTGAGAAGCCAGCCACACAGCTCCATGGGGGACCCAGGGAGACATGAAAGGCACACAGAGTCAGGTGGAAGGAGAAGTCATTAATCAGGCAGGGGGGCCATCAGCACCAGGGGAGAATCTGCCTCAGCAAAATGTGGAATGTCACCCACGCAGCACCGTGAGAAGGCCTCCTGATGCATGTGACCTTCGAACAGCCCACTTTGCAGCAAAAATAAATAGTGAAGTGAAGTTGACACCCATCTCTTCATCACTCGTTCGGGCTCCTGGGAAATCTGCAGCTAACGGAGCACTGCGTGACTCCGAGCTCCACAATCAGACGCACAGAGAGGTGCCTCCACAAGGGTTCGCATCAGACTTCAGCCCCGTTAGCCACCAGCTGCCGGCCTCAGGGATCCAGCTGTTTAACATTTGCAAACCGGTATCTATTTTTAATGTGGCACAGGCATCAGGTACTGGGCAGAGAGCCAGGCGGGAATGAAGGGAGCATGGTTTGACATGACAAAGTCCCCTGATCTGGGGAAGTGGTGGAGGAGAGAAGGCAGGGTGCCCTGGGAAGCATGCAGGGTGTGCCAGGCCTGTCCAGAAAGTACCCATCCATGCACCATAAAAAATAGATACGTTTATTGAAAAAGATACAAGATACAAGAAACACTGTACATGGGACAATGATGCCTTAGTCCGCTTTTAAAGTAGGCACCTTTGAACCTCACACAGTTCCGACTGCCATCAGCTAGCTGCCCCATTGTATTTTCCTGAATCTTATCAATGGCCTGAAATCTCTTCCCTTTCAAAGGTGATTTTAGGTTTGGGAAGAGCCAGAAGTCACAGGGCACCATTCTGGGCTGTAGGGGGGCTGAGTCACCTGGATGATTTGATGTTTTGCAAAAAAAAAAAGAAAAACGTGTACAAGACATGATGCATGAGCAGGTGTGTTGTCTGATGAAGCTGCCAATCACCAGTTGCCCATAGCTGTGGCCTTCTGAATCATACAAATAGTTTCCATGAAGGAATGTTCAAGCTCAACACAAAATTTGATGCAGACTCATTGCTCTACTCATTCAGTCGTGTTGAATGCAATGGCCACATAGTACACATGCTCACTCAATGGCATCTACCTCCCCCACTCACTAGTACAGTGAAGTCATCATTGTTCACGCATGTGCATTCCAGTCCACTCTCCTTGGCTGCCAGGTTACATCAGTGTCACACAAACTATTCTTGTTATATTAACAACAGCTGGACTTTTTTTACAGACAGACCTCGTATGTCTGACAGTTTCCTTTCTGGGACTCCCCACATCAAATACTCAATGCTAACAAGCCACTGTAGCAGTGGCATAGGAAGGCCTGCTTCCAAAGTCCCATCCATTCATTCATTCACTCTTTAACCAGTGTTTACCGAGCATGTACTACGTCCCAGCCATTGCGCTGTGGGTGGTCCCAGACATCCTCCATTATGGAAGCCTTTCCCTATATTCTGTCCCACTCCCTCAAGGTCTTGCTTTCTGGTCATTTGTTTCATTCTGTTCAAGAAGTATTCATTGGGCACCTACTCTGTGAGGCACTGCAGTTGAATATACAGCAGCGAACAAGACAGATACAGTCACTGACATATGGTGGAAAGAGTAACAGATTTAGAGGCAAACAATTGACTTTGGACAAGATGGTTCACTCCACAGAACATCAGCCTCATTTAATAAGATAGGATGATGCTACCCTCTTCACAGAGACATTATGAATCTCAGAGATAAAGAATGTGAACATTACCAATTACATCCACAAAGACCTTATTTCTAAATGAGGTCACGTTCTGAGGTTATGAGTAGATATAAATTTGGAGGGACACTAACCTGCTAAGATTACACTATATTATCAATTAATTAATGTTTTCAAGGTTTGACTGTATGTTTATGACCCTTCTTACTCAACCAACCTATAAACGCTTCAAGACTGGGAAGCCCGGACAACATTTTCTTAAATCCCCATTTTCACCAACATCTAATTATCTGTTGAATGAATGAACAAAGGAAGGAAGGAAGGAAGGAAGGAAGGAAGGAAGGAAGGAAGGAAGGAAGGAAGGAAGGAAGGAAGGAAGGAAGGAAGGAAGGAAGGAAGGAAGGAAGGAAGGAAGGAAGGAAGGAAGGAAGGAAGGAAGGGAGGGGTGAACGAACAAACTGAGAGATAATGATAGGGGGCTGCAACCCCAAGGGCGTGGCTGGGAAAATAAATGAAGGCAAGAGGGGCCCTGCTGGGCGAAGTGGAGGGCACATGCCCTCAATGAGAGCACTGCTCCTCAACTCCAGCCAACTCCTGCCATGCCAACTCCTGCCATGCCGGGTCAAGCTCAGGGTGGCCAGACCTTCCAATCTTCTAACAGCAGCAGAAAATGTGGCCTGTTATATGAAATCTCTCATGTTTTCAATGATGAGCTGAATCTGGGGCCCAGGCCAACAATTTATAAAGTCTACGCGAGACCCAAGGAGTGACTCTGATGGTGCCATTACACAGGCCAGGGACACAGACACCTTTGAGATGGCAGGCCTGGCAATGTCAATCCTCTGCCTACCTGTGGGTTGGGGATGTGTGGAGCCCTGCAGGGATTTACAAGTGGGAAATTCATGCCCTCACCAGTTCATGCATTCAAGGAGAATTTACTGAGCCTCCACTCTGCGTGATGCCCTGTGGAGGGTGAGCACACACATGAGACCAACACAGATCACGCCTGCCCTCACAAAGCCTGGGAAGGGAGAGAGACACTAAACTGATATTTAAATAACTATTTCATCACAACTATGGTGAACTGGAAAGAAGTCAGGGGAAACATTTTCCTCTCTCAGTTCTTCGGTATTTTTACTTAGTTTACTTGAGAATAGAGATATGTGAATCGAGTCCCATGAAAATCTGAAGAACCCAAACAGGAGAACAGAATTCTTTGAAAAGTGTTGGGAAAGTTAATAACAGCTACCATTTGGTGAGCATCTACTGTGTGCCCACCATTGCCCCAGACATGTTAAATGTGTTTTCTTTCACTGTCAAAACGAGCCTGCAGGGTAAATATTATTTCCTTTTTCTAAAGGACAAATTCTAAAGCTGGGGGAGATTAAGTAAATCACCCAAGATTAGACCACATCATTTCTGTTCACATTCTATTGGCTACAACTAAGTCACATGGTGACACCTACCACAGGGAAAGCTGGGAAATGTAGTCCATCTGTGTGTCTAGGAAGAAAGAAATTCATTTGGTGATCAGCTAGTACTCCTGCCACACTGCTTCCAATAAGCCATTCATTCCGATTGTATCTTTTGAGTACTTGAAAAAGTTCACCTGAGCTTCCCTTCCCTTCTGGTATGTTTGAGAAGCTTTTATTCATGTTACTCACTGTTTTATATTTACAGTAAAAGCTATTTAAAGCCTGTATGACTGCTTCACGCTATCATTATCCTCCATATTTTGGAGAGGCTGGAGTCTTGAGGAGAGACATGCTTTCTTTTCCATGGATTAGAAATGAATACAGCCCTCTAAGCACTCTTGCCAAGGACTGAGAAAATAATATAAAGAACGAAAAGCTTTCAAAAGGAAGATTTTACTCATGTACTCATCCAGAGCTAGCTCTGCAAAGAAGATAGGGAAATACCATAAGCCAATTTCGAAGCAAATGTCATCCAAGACTCCTAAATGGCTCCCTCTTGTCGTTTCCCTTTATGACACACTGAAAATTTTAGGGCATGTCAATAAATATCACAATTTGCCATTTCCCTCCAAAGCCCTCCCTGTTGTGAAATTCCAATTAGCTAATCCCTAAAACAATATCTTCTAGATAATGGTACTGAGTCTGTCTGCTTTTATCTTATGTTGCCCTTTATGTAAAGAACCCTTGTCCTATTCGCTACCAGCAGGGGATACCCTATGAAATGGGCTGCCCTGACCCTCTTCGGTGAATAAATCACCCACAGCCTTAAATGCCTCCCTACAAGGGAATGTACTCGAACTGTGTTTTATGGAATACTCTTCCTGTGTGTGTTAATAACTGTTCAGGAAGAAAATGAGAAGCAAAGAAGGGATTCTGGAGGAAGATAAGGGGGGGTGGGTCAAGCGGGGTTAAAGAAAGATAACGGGGGATTCTTTCCTGCAGAGCTTGCAGAACCGTCTGTATGCTAATTACAAAATTGAATAGTGAAGAGAGGGCACACGCTGATTGGAGACAGAGGCAGCTGCTATCCTTCCAAACGGACAGAAGCCGCCACCAACAGCGAACAAGCGAGTGAGCATGCTGCATTTATATATATGCATATATCATTGTTCAGAGTTTAAAAACCAAGGCTACTGCTCTGCTCAAAATATCCCTGGATGGGATACTGGATACCTTCCCTGATCACCCCACTGGAAGTCAAGGGTATGGGCGGGGAACCCACTTAATTCAAATTAACAACAGAAGCATTGGGGTCAAAAGACCTGGGTTCGAATCTTCATTCTTCTACTCACTAGCTGTGCAACCTTGGATAAGTTAACTAATCTCTCTGAGTACTATTTCTTGATGTTGCATCTCCTCATATAGAGGAAATCTTATTCATATGTTGAATAAAGATAACAAGAAACCTACCTCTCTGGGAGGGACACTGAGAGAATTAAGTGGGAAAAACTCTGACAAATACTTAGCTGGCTTCCTGCCACACAATGATCACCTTCCCTCAAAAAAAAAAGATTATAGTTATTATAGTACATTTCCTAGACTTGTTCTATGTGGAAACCTTCTAATACAGAATATGCATTAGCACCTCAAGGAACACTGCAGAACCGAGTCTGGGACACGCTAAGCAAAAGGGCATTGGACAAAGATGACATCCTGTGATGATGACAGGCTACAAAGAAGTTACAGGACCCAGAGGGACTGCACCCAGGAGCCCAACATGATCACGGTCTCTCTACCCATGTCCCAGCATCCAAAACGCTTCATCTGAAGATGGTGCCAATGCCGCGGGTCAGCTCGCAAAGTCCTGGTGCCTGGGCCTTCTGTTTACCAAGTTCCGATCCCAGACAGGACTTAAAAAGTTTGGGGCTGGCCTTTCTCTGTTCAAAATGAGGACCTGCCTGCTGAGGACCACGCGGCGCTCTCAGAACCCACCCACACACTACCATTCCATCAACCACCCAGGTCAGTTCTTCCCCATTTCCCGCTGGAGACGATTCTGCCCCTGTGGCTAGAGAGCTCCTTCGAGTCTACTGCAACCTGTCCACTCTAGCCTCTGTGAGACATGATCTGCCACCAAAGGCAGTTACAGCTGAGTTCCAGTGATTGTCACCTCACTCCTCCGCACTTCCAGCAGTCCAGGCAGTGTGCTAAGCACGTGAAATGCACCCCCCATTCAACCTTTACAAGAACTCCATGTGCGCATGTCACAGATGAAGAGAGTGAGGTTCTGGGAGATGAAATGACCTGCCCAAGTTCTCCCAGTTAAGTTATGATCTGAACCCGAACTACGTCTCCTGAATTTGCTTCACTTCCTTCACACCATCTCCTTTTTCTCATCGTTTTCGTCACCCTTCTGCCTGTTCTCCGCCATGATCTCCAAGAACGAACTGGACAGACTTAGGCAGGAGGCAGGGATGCTGGCTGGGTACACTGACTCCCAGAAAAAAACAGCTTTCCACTCATTGATGTGCAGCAAATTCGCCTGCTTCCGGTATCAGGACCAGTAGCCGGGGGATCACTGAAGAAAGCCAAAGTGGAGACTCGTGAAATGGAACACATTCATACCTGTAAGTGTTTTCATTTAACCTACAATGAAGCGGTGGCATTTGTTCGCCCTCTTTTCAGGCCGGGAGAAGGTCTTGTCACGGAGCACAGCAGCCCTAATGGAATATTCCCTTTTCTCTTTCTTTCATAAGTCACAACCACAATATACTGCCTTTGATATCCAGTCCTGATTGCCTGTGAAAAGTGCACTTTGAAGCCAGCACAAGCAAAGCTACCGAAGCGCCGCTCTCTTCCAGAATTTTGTGATTTTTTTTTTGGTCCATCTCTTAGTTTTTGTCCCCTAAATTGACAGCGTTTCTTTGCAACTCACCTTTTCCAGTCTTTTTCAAAGCCTTTAACTTGCTGTTCATGGAGATAACTCCTCTCTTTAAACTCTTCTATATCATCTGTGATTTGTAATATTTAATTAAATGCTACACGTAGAATAGAACACAAGGGAGGAGCTGCGATCTCCCTGACACCTGCCTGACTCACTCCCTTGCCTCCTTCGGATGATGCTCCAATGTTCTCTTCCCAGCAAGATAAAACTGCGACCCTCCCCAGACCCCTCCCCTGCCCACGTTTCCCTACAACACTATAATCACCTGAGGTTTTGAACCTTTCATCTTCTGTTTACTATTGTTTTGCTCCGTTAAAATGTTATAAAGATACCTTATTTTGTTTGTTGCTGTATCCCTGACACTTGGCACACAGTAAGTCCTCGATAAATATAATTTAAAAACAAATAGGGCTTGTGTTAAAAGCATTAAATTACTTTTGTAATTTGAAAAATAGGGTGCAACATAAAATTTAAAATGTTTTAAATAATAATATATAAATATATGTTGTATATCAAAAATACATATTAAAAGGCAGTCTCACATCCGGAACTGTAGGGCACTGCACCCACTGGCCGTAGCTGCTCCCAGCCCGTCCCGCAACAGAGAAGCAAGGCTGCGGCGGCCCCCTCCCCGCTTCCCTCCCTGGCCTTTTCACAGTCCCCCGCAGAGAGGAAGAATGAATGACCCTGCGCCTGTTCTCAGAGGTGTCCAGGGGCCAGGCTACTGCCTGGGCCACATCAGTCTGCCTGTTGTTACCATGTCAACTGGAGCCTTTGTCCGAGACACGGTGACCAACTCCCATTACTCACTCTGTCCTTTCCTGTCCAGCTGTGCCAATAAAATGATTTATCAGCAGGAGCTCAGGACTGGCTGCCAGGTCCTGGGAGCAGAAGGAGACATGAGAACTTCTTTTATGAAATAAAGGCCTGGTCCCCAGAGGACACACGTCACAATTTCAAATGCCTTTCCCACGAGTCCTGGATGTTGCATACATTCATGCATTCATTCATTCATTCGACAAACGTTTGCTGAGGACCAGAGCTGAGCCAGGCCTGTGGGATTTGGTAGTGAGCAACGAGGTGAGGTCTTCTGCCCTTCTGGAATCACAGACCTGGGGGAAGGCAGACTCAGAGCAAGTTAGTTGCAGGTGCATTTAAGTAAGCCAGTGATGCTATCAAGGCAAGAGGCAGGGACCTCAGCTGGCCCAGAGGAGAGAGAAGGCCTCTCTAAGGAGGTGATTCTTGAGCTGTGAGCCAAAGGCAGAAGAGAAGTCAAGTCCATCAAGATGGAGGGAAAAGCATGCCAGGTTGAGGATACAGCACCACCAGCAAAGGCCCTGTGGACAGAAGGAGCTTGGTGTTTGTGAGGATCTATCTGTAAGGGGGAGTGTGGCCAGGAAGCAGAGACCAGATGATGCAGGGCTCCACGGGCCTTTATAATGTAGTTGGTCTTTATCCAAAAGGGCTGGGGGAAAAAACTGGAGGGTTGTACCTGGAGGCATGCCAGGACCCTACATGCATTCTAGGAAGACCACTATGGAAAACAGGTTAGGAGGGGACCTGTGTGGAGTAAGAAAAGACACTTAGGGACCCAGAACAGTGCTTTCCAGACTACCCGTAAGGAAGACCCATTTTCCCCCAATCTATCACAAACCTATACTTTTGTAAAATATGACAAAATTCCCTTGCATGTCAAATTGCCATGAAAGTTTCTATACACCTGTAATGTCTTTGCTTCCTCTCTGTGGAGCAGGCAGCAGTCTGCGGACTGTGTCTAGCCCACAGACGGCAGTTTGAGTAGCACTGCTGTAGCGTGAATAAGGCTCCCAAGAGAGACTCGGGGGTCCAAAGAGAAAACTCTATTTTCTAGAAGCTAGTTGAGTTTCAGACACCTGGCTTCTGCTCAGCCTGACATAGGAAACATGTTCTCAGCCCTTCCAGATAAACCTGCAGGTCACTACTCACATGCACTCAGGTGTTTATACTCCTCCATCTCCCTCCCCACGCACCCCCTAACCGCCACACCCCTGGGATCTCATCCCCACAGCAGCCCGGATGGTCTTGCTGGGAAAGGGGCTGCTGTGTTTAGTTGTTACCTGCCTCTGCCCAGGGCTAGTTCCTGCCCTAGATGTACCTTGTCCCCTCTTGTTCTTGAGCTCATCTTCTGTCCTGCACTGACCTCCACTGAGAGGGAGTTGCATCCTATATTCTGGTCTTCACCTGTTCGGCTCCTCAGTGCATCCTGTGCTCACAAGTCCCCTCATCCTGGGACCAGCCTTCCCTCTGGCCCTTCCTCTTTCCCTCCCTCCCTCCAACTGGCTCCTTTCCCATCTCATTCTGGGGCCACACACAACCCCTGTGCTTTTGGTCAGCCTTCCCTCAACACCCCTCACATCCACAGAGCAAGGCTGCTGATTCCCAGAGTATCAGAGGGGGGCAACAAGACACAGGTGCCCCGTGACCCTTGGGTCTCTGTAGTTAAAGTGGCATCCCCACACTTACATAAAATTCATATTTGTTCCCATTCACTTTCTCTCTCTCCCTCTCCCTCCCTCTCTCTTTCCAAACTCTCCCCAGTCAGGCCTCTCATCAGAGGTTGGAGGAGGGGAACTGGCTCTGGCTGATGGTGATTTCCTGCACCTTTCTGTCTCACAGCCAGATCAATGTTTTGCACTTAAAAGATGATAAGTCACCGCCCTTACTATCAATTCATATTCTGCCACCGTTCCCTGGGGAAGTGATTAGTGCTGGTCACCAATATTTCCAATTCTTTCTTCCAGTGGCTCCTCTGATCTTTTGAATTATACATGGTTACATGATTTGCTATGGCCAATAAAATGGGAGCAGGAGTGACACGTGTCACTTCTGGGTGGAAGCATTTCAGAGCTATAAACAATTCTCTGTCTTCTCCTCCTGCAGTACTCATGAAGCATGTTAGCTTCCGCTAATATGTGAGATTCCTAAGATCAAGGCAGCCTGGAATGCTGAACTAATCACAGGGCAGCTGCCCCAGAGCATTGCCAAGACTGTAGCAGGCTTTACCTTGAATGCAAACTAACTTCTATGCTGAACCCACTGGCTGTCTGTTACAGCAGCATAGCAATGCCTGTCCTGACTAATGTACCATGTTTTTGGCCAAAACAGTGGATGAGGAAAGTAAAAAGAAAAGGCACTAGCTAATCTCATCAGGCCATCTGTCCGGGAGAGGTTGTGGCCATATTCTAAGCTTCCAATAATGGTGGCCTGGTTAGTAAAAGTGGTGGCTGCAAAGATGACAGAAGTGGACAGACTGGCTATGCAGGAGAAAGAGACAAGTCTGGGTGACAGATGAGACTGGGAGGATGACGAGAGGTGTATGTCAGGTTATACCCTGGTCTCTGGCTCAGGCAATTGGGGAAACGGCAGACCCATTAAGTGAGACATAGAGTAACCGAAGAAGAAGCGTTGGTTTGTCTCAAGATTTCTGAACATGGCAGGTTACAACAACTGGGAAAAATGGCCTTTATTTCGGGCGATCTCCTGATTTCGGTTTGCAAGCCAGGGAGGGGCTTGCTCAGCTGTGTGGTTGATGTTCCAGAGGAGCAGCCAATAGGACTCTGCTATGATCACTCCATTTATAATCATCAGGAAAATACCAAACAGCCAGGAAAAATGCTGCACTCCAGAAACCACTGGCATTTGAGCACCTGACAGAGCTGCCAGTGCTGAGGGTTTGATGGATGGAGAAGGCTGAGAAGAGAGTCTGATGTAATTGTTCACTGTATCAACTAATTACATGGCATCCATTCATCAACACAAGATGGCGAAAGGGAGGAAGTCCTGAAGTAGAGACCTAGAGACTTGGGTCTCGTTCCAGTTCTGTCATTCACGACCTGAGGCTAGACAAGGCACTTCCCCTTTCTGGGTCTCCCAAGCCCTACAATGCAGACCTTCCCTGGGGGCCTATGCACTCCTTGGAGATCCATAAATGGACCTTAGGGTTCCCTAGAAATTATATTCAGAACACTGTTTGAATGTGTGGATGCCTCTTATTAGAGAAAAGGGGCCAAGGCCTTCATCACACTGTCACAGAATTTGGGACTTGGGAAAATGAAAAGCCACTCAGGGTGGAGATGGACACAGGTTCTGGGAATGAGGCAGAGGAAGCTGCAGGAGCCAGAGCAGAAGGACCTTGTGAACCGTGCTGGAGAGCTGGGCGTCGACCCGGAATGAACACAGGAATTCCTTCTGGTTCTCTTCTCCAATCGTATCCCGGCAAGCCAAACAACAGATGTCAGAATATTCAGGAACAGGGCAAGCAGAGAATAACTGAATCATTTGTCCAGCAGGCATTTGTTGGACACCTACTGTGTGCCAGGACCTGAAACTAGGGACTGTGGTACCGAGAGAAAGAAACAGTGACTGGGACCAATGGGCAGAGGAGTGTGTGTGTCTGTTTGTGTGTGTACCTGCATCTGTCGGTCTCAGTGCATATGTGTGTGTATGTGTATTATGTATGTGCATGTTAGAACATTATCTCTATATGTGTGTGTGTTTTGTGCACGTGTCTGTGTTTCTGTGTCTGCATGTGTATCACAGAGCATGTGTATCACAAGAGCATGTGTTGTGTGTGTGTGCACATGTCTGTAATGTGTATCTCTCTGTGTTTGTGTGTGTCTGTGGGCCTCTGTGTGTCTCTGGGTATCTCTGCATCTGTGTGTGTACCAGCCCTTGGGCAGCTGTGGGCTGGGAGCCCCAGGCGGTCCTTTTCCACCAGAGCCCAACTCTGGTAAGCCCCAGCAGACAGTGCACATCAAGATCAGGAAGAGTCGATGCTGAAGCTGCAAGGCAGAGAAGGCAGGTGCCAGGAGAGTGAAGGTCTGGGAACTAAAAAGTCTCGTCTCTAACACACAAAACTGGCAAACGGGGGCTGGTGTCCCGGGCCCTCCTCTGGGGCTCTTCAATCTGCCACGGTTGAGAGCCAGCGCCGTCTGAAACCTTGCCGGAGGTGGAATTTCTGGTTTTCTGCACAATTGGCTAGAAAACCTACATCATTACCCAAAATCTGAGCTGCAGACATTCAGAGTTCTGGGTACCTCTATTGACTGCAGACTGAAAAGGGTCTGAAGGCAGGTGCCTTCCCCAGGCAGAAGCTGGGAGGCGCCGGCCTTTGTCTGAGGGCAGCAGGGCTGGACAGGGCAGCACAGAGACCCGGCGTCGGGAGCTGGCGCTCTGCGGTCACTGCGGCCAGCGCGGACAGGTTTGGACCAGTGACCAGTGTGTGCCTCAGTCTACTCTTTTGTTAAATGGCGATAACAACAGGACCTACCTGCTAGGGTTGGGTGACAACTAAATGAGCAGTGACTGGCACATAGTAAACCCTAAATAAAATATCACCTAGAAAAGAGAGCAAGAGAAAAGAAGGCAAGAAAATAAGATGTTACCCATTAATGACACCAGGCAAGAAAAAGGCACATCAATTTTCATGATATATTAATATAAATATTTTATCCCATTAGAACTAGCTTGAGCTATGATAGATCTTTTTCTCAACCATAAGGCATTTCTTTGTCTTTTCTAAATCAATTATGCCATGTTTCAATAGGAAGGAAGGAAGAAAGAAAGGGAGGGAGGGAGGAAGGGAAGGGAAGGGAGGGGAGGGGAGGGGAGGGGAGGGCTGTGCAGAAATCTGCCTCCCCAGTAGTGACCGACGTGCCGTGCATCCCCTGCCCAGTGCATTACAGGCTCCTGAGCATCTGCAGTTTACAGGCTTCTGCTGGCTGCTCCCAAACACCCCCGGGAAGCAGGCATTCCCAGCTCCACTTTACTGACGAGGAGACCGGGCCTAGACAGGTCAAGTCACTCACGCATGGTTCCCCACCCAAGCCCCAGCTCCTCTGATCCTCTGCCAGGGAGCCCTGGGCCCTCCTCCCACTGCCTCTTGAAATTCTTCACTTGTTCATTTGACAAGTGGTACTCAGAGCCCTGCTCCAGGCCTGGCCTTGTGATCGGAGCTGCGGTTTCAAGGGGCAGGTTACTCTCTAGTTCCGGGAGGTATTTCAACAGGCTTTCTCCTAGACTGCCCGCCCCAGAGCCATGGGGCCCCACGGTTGTGTGCTCAGGTCCTCTTCCACACACTGCTGTGTGAGGTTGGGCCCCCAAACGACCTCTCTGAGAGCCACGATCTTCAGATGTGAAAGGATGATGGTGAGGGCAGTACCTACTTCCCAGGGCTGTCATGAGATTCATGAGTCTCACACGAAACAATTCCTGCAGAAACCCTCAGTCTGCCCCGGGAGGAGCAGACATGGCAGATTTCCTCCCTGGCAGGTCTGAACACCTTCAAAGGAGCTTTAGACAATGGGCCAAGAGTCGTGAGTTAGTGGAAAGTACATAGATAACAAAACCAAGGGGGAAACCAGGCAATTATTTACTTCAGAGAGAACAAAAGGTGTTGCGGGAGGGGAAAGGTGTTTATTTATTTATTATTTAATCTGAGTGGACGGCAACCTGGCAGGTCATGCCATTTACAGGAAGGCAACGTAAACCCCGAGGACTGGGCCCACGGGAATGACAACAGACCTGGGGGGCAGGGTGTTGCGGATAAAGACAAGCACATGTGGAAGCAGAGAAAGGAGAGCCGCTTCCTCACCTGCCGCTTCCTCACCTGCCGCAGTGAGAAGCCAAGGGGGGAAGTCGAGAATAACGTCATCAAGGAGCCACAACGCCAGCAGGCTGCTGAGAGACCACATGTGAGTCCATGTGGGCCAAGGACCTGGCTCAGGTGCAACCTTGACCTGGCTGACATGGAAATTCCTTCACTGCCTGACCAGGTGACCTCGGGCAAGTCACATAACTTAACTGAACCTCGCCCATCCACGTGGAGGGATGAGTACCCCACATCCCCCAGGGGACAGTGAGGAAGCTTGAAATCGTGCCTGTGAAGCTCCTGGCCTGGCCAGTGACAGCTGTGGTGGCAGCCTCATCCTGACAAGTGGCCCTCACCCAGCCAGGCCTGCTTTCCAGGGAGGCCATGGAGCCCACACCGGCGCCTCCCTCTCCAGGCAAACCCAACATGTGCCGCAGCACCAGCCTTTCAGGCCGTCAGGCAGGATGGGCAGAACCCAGTGGGTGCCCTCTGCTTCCCCCAAATGAATAAAGCATTACAGGAGAGCATTATGCATCCTACCAGCGTCTATAAAGACCTAAATTATATATAACGAGGCTGCAAAAGCAATTTATCCCAGGCATGTGCAAGGCATAAAGTGGGACCTCTCGGGCGCCCCAAACAATTTTCAGATGTTGCCATTTTTATTGAGGCGATAGGGCCCACCAAAGGAACACCCTGTCCCGCATGCAGGTGCATGGACACCGTCGAGGGGCTTATTTATTTATTATCAGGGGAGAGAACTCTGACTCTCCCTCCCGGCACTGCCACCTCCTCCACCCACTGCCCCAGCGTGGCTGCTTCTCAGCTCGGGGGCTCTGGGATACAGGGATGCTGCCAAAAAGCGAGCACCTTCCTAGAGGGGACCATCTGCTGAGGAGCTGGAGGTGGGACCAGGTGTGCTTCACATCCCTGGAGGGAGCGGGTGGGGCGAAGGAATTGCAAGAAGAGAACATGGTGTAGTAGCAAGAGCTCTGAACCTAAGCCCAGGAGTCCTGCCTTTGCCACCGATTACAGGTGAGGCACTGGAAGGTTCAGTAACCAGGTGACATGGGGAGAGAGAAGAGCTGAAATGACAACCCAGTTAGGTTCGGCTGGCATTTATTAGGGGTTCACTGTGTGCCGGTGCCAGGGAAACGTGGTAGGGATGTCCCTATATAAGTGACCTCTGGCTGCCTCTCCATCCGCATTTCTGACACTCACCTTCTGCCCCTGGACTTCAGCCCACCAGGCTGCCCTGCTTATGATGCTCCATTGTGCCAAGTGCCTTCCTCTCCCGGGACTTCTGTACTTGCTGTTCCTACTGCCTGGAACACTGTTTCTCCAGATGGCTGCAAAGCGGACTTCCTCACCTCCTGGTCTGTGCTCAAACATCACCTCCTCCAGGAGGCCTTCTCTGACCACTTTACCCAACTGGCAAGACCCTCCCATGCCACGATGCCCCACCAGCTTGTCACATGTTGGGTTCTCCGGAAATAAACAGAGACAGTATGTGGAGTGTAGGTGCAGGATGGGGCAAAACGGGGATATGAATCTGTAACCCCAGTCCGACAAAGCCTCGTCCAACTCAGGGAAGAGCTCTGCAAGGAGCTGCCCAGCAGAATGTCCCAAGCCAGTGGAAATGGCCTTTGTACCCCTTCCCCACAGTCACTGCACGGCGGTTAGCCTGAGAAAGGCGCAAGCTCGGGGGAGGTGGCCCTCTGCAGCTCAGGCAGGCCCTGAAGGAGCCGACAGGCAGGGGCTGTCTGCTGACCACACTCTCTACAGCTGAGCACCAAGTCCCTCCTGGGGGGTGGAGGGTGTGGGCGGCCCATCGACTCCGTGCCAACAACACTCCTTCCTGCTTTAAATTTCTTCCCAGCGTTTACCACCTACCCAGCACTCTGTGCATCTACATGCTGATTGATTATCTTTCCATGAGACTGGACTGCGAGGCTTTCTAGAATGTAGGTAATAACTGACCTGCTCTCATTGCCTAGAACAGTGCTTGACACAGGGCAGATACCCAGCAAAAATTTGCTCGATGACCTTTCCCATCTGACTGATTTCACTTAGCATGACACTCTCAAGGTCCATCCATGACTCACATGGGAGATATAAAACAGAAAACAACAAAAAAGCAAGCAAAACACACTCAGAAAACAGAATGGTGGTTACCAGACAGGAAGGGAGGTAGGGGAGGATGAGGAGGATAAAGTGGGTCAAACGTATGATGATGGAAGGAGACTAGACTGTGGGTGGTGAGCACACAATGCAATACACAGATGACGTACTATAGAACTGCACCCCTGAGACACATAATGTTATTAACCGTTACCCCAAGAAATTTAATGTGAAATTTTTAAAATTTTGTTCAATGAATGCACAAATGAATGAGTGCTCTCCTCTGCTCCCAGAGTACCTGGGGAGGTTGCTCCGTGAACAAACAACACATTTTGGCATGGCGAACGCTCTCAAAGGGGCAGCGGGTGGTCTCCAACCAGCCTGGAGTGGGGAGTATCGGAGGAAGTCTGTCTGACTCCAAGTCCACGGCCATTTCCACCACACCAGGGAGGGAGAAGCAGCATGGAAGCAGCCTCCACTGTACTCAAACGGCCACTCCATCATGTTGATATGTCGTGCACGGTCACTTAACCATTTCGTGTTTTTATATATTGCCTCTCCAACCGGGTTATTACTTCTCTGGGCCCAGGGAGCACGTCTTACATTTCTTTTCTTTATCCCCCTCAAAGCAGGTGTGGTGTGGTGTGCACCGCTGACACTCCCTGAAAAATTACTGACATATGAGTAGGGCCTTTATGGAGAAAGACAGCAAGGCTCTGGGAGACCAGGGTTTTTGATTTGCAGTTGGGACACAAGGTCTATAAAAATAGAAATAGGTACCACTTAGTGAGCAGTGGCTCCAGCCAGATACTGTGCCAAGCACTCTGCGTACATAGCACCTATCAATTCTCGTGGCAGCCTTGCAAGGTAGAGGTCTGAATACTGTCTCCATTTTACAGATGAGGAAACTGAGGCTCAGGGAAGGGGAAACATTTGCCCAAGATTTCACAGTATGTGGTAGAGCTGAGAGATAAGCCTGATCTGATGTTCTTTGCCATCACACTGACTTTCTGAGGTTACTTTGACAGACTCTTTTAAATCAGAATGGAGTCATGAAATCTGGGACATGAGGTTAAACACCCCCATATGACTGAGCCTGATGTCACCAGGGTTTCTGTGCACTGAGGAGGCAGGGGCAGGAAGCAGGGCCCCTCAGCCCTATTCATTCTCATCTCAGCAGTAATTCTGAATGTTTCTTCTCAACGGTGTCTCTGCCAGAAGAAAGAACCAGCAAGCTGCCTTCCAGGAGATTTATGGGACAACATTGAGGCTGGATGGCAGTGCTAAGATCACTATACACACGAAAACCTGGCTTTCCCAACATACTGGAGACAGCATCATCTCTTACATGAGCCACACTTGAAACCGATGGATACACCGGGTGAAAATTACCCATTTGCAAAAGAAATTACTATTACTATTGACTGGTTCAGAAAGTCAACACGACCTGTACCTCCTCTCCTGCTAAGCAGAACCTCCTGGGGAAATAAAGAATAATCTGATTTCCTGATAAATGAAACTGGGACAAGGTGAGATGGGTGTGTTCATTTAATGGTTAGTGGCAGCAGACTGGAAAGGCTGGGAGCAAGCATCTCGGGGAAGGTAGTTCACAAGACGTCACAACCAACACAGACCAAGTGGCCAGGCAGAAGTTGCTTTTGCAGCCCAGCCTCCGAAACTACACAGCGTCATTTCCGCTTCACTCTCTTTCTCAGAGTCAGTTGCAGGGTGAGCCTGCATTCAAGGAGGAAGGGGGAAAGACCCTGCCTCTTATTGGGAAGAGAAACAAGGAAATGTCAGCCACTGTCACTTGACCACAGTTACCAGTCTGCATGTATACTACTCGTAGTTAAAAGCATTTCTCTAAAACAAGAGATATTGGAAGGTCATGGCTCCCTCTCCACAGGGATGAGCTGCAGTGGCTGCACTGCCAAGGTCATCACTGGCAAGTGTCTGTCCTCTGGGTTTCTATGGCACATAATGGTAGTCACGGTCTTTCTTTCGATATGTTAATATGGCCAAACACATGACAAACGAGTCTTGCAGGCCTAGGAGCCATCCTGCCTCTTTAAGGGGACTTGCGCTGCTCTGCTTTGATCTATAATATACTGACCTCATCATTTAACTCTCGGAAGGCAATCTTCACTCCCTACATTTTACCAGCACTTGAGAAAACATCACTCTAGCACAGTAATTTTCAACTGGTGCGCTGTGGCACACTGGTATGCCCCAAGAATTTTTGAAACATGTAATACCTAACTATTTAGTCAGGGGCACTGACCTCTTTTCCCTTAGATTGCCAAATTCGAAAAAAAGGACAACAGCCAACACAACAATAGCAGTCCAGTGTGAATAAATCAAAATTATACCTATTTTTGTCAGATTGACAAAAAGTGTATTTTTTTGGTATGCCGCAGAACTTTAGTAATTAGCTCATGTGTGCTGTGAGATGCAAAGGGTTGAACATCACTGCTCTAGCACCACAGACCTGGCAGCAATCTTCATCAAGATGATAATCCTCACCCTGCCGGCAACACAGGGTTGTTGAGAGAATCGGGTGGGACTAAAGCTGGAAAGGTATCTTGGAATGGTTAAGAGGGATTATTATCATAATCAAATATGCATGGTGTGTCACTTATGGTTCTCTGGGTAACGACAGACATAAAACCCAATTCATGGTAGCTTAAGCAAAAGGAAGAAATGCTGGCTGGAAATCTAAGGGGGTCTTTCCACCGTCAGGCACAGCAGGATTCAGCAACGCAAGCATCATCAGCAGGACCTACTTGCTCTCTGCCTCTTGGTCCTGCTCTCCTCAGGTGGCTTCATTTTTCAACAGGATGAATGTAAACAGCTTCAGATGCACATCCTGCTGGGTTCTCTTTCCTTAACTCTTTAAACGAAAGTCCTTCTCCTGACTGTTATCAGCCCAAGTTGGGCAGCATGCCTGTCCCCTAACCAACCCTTGTGACCAAGGGCACATTCATGAGCTGACTGACCAGGCCTGGGACACATGCTAACCCTAGATCTAAGGACAGGTCAGTTCCACCCAAATGGTATGGATCGAGAAGCACTGAGGTATTGTCACCAGGAGAAGGGTGAGAAGCTCCCTGCTGTAACTGACATGGTAGAACTGCATTGGGTGGGGACTCAGGAGCCTGAATTACCATCTTGGTCCTGCTGGATTAATCCCTCTTGCTCCTGAAGCTTACACTTGGCCCATCGTGATCTCTATGTGTCCATCTACTATTACGTCAGCATGATACCTACGTCTAACCATATTTCTTAGAGATTCCTAAGGGCAAATCTGATAGTCCGGCTCATGTCCTTTGTATAACGTCTAGGTCCTTGGCCATCCTGTAGCTGCCCTTGGATCATGGGCCACCCGTGGTCCAAAAACTATGGCTGGGAAGGGCAGACACATGCACACAACATGGATGTCTTGGGAGGTACGCTGTGAACGAGCACAGAACAGACATGACAAGAGAAGCAGGGAATGGTCACGGCAACAAGTCGACAGGGAAGGCCGTGCAGGTCCCTAAGGAAAGGAGAAAGGGACTGACCTCCCTGGTCAGTCCTGGTGGAGGACATTTATTAAAGTAAGTCACTTAAAGCTGAGCCTAATTTTCATACCAAATCATGGGTGGGAGAAAGGGGTTTGACTTGGAACTGCATCCTGAAACATGAAACTAAAGCTTATCAACATAAAATTTAGGTTACCATTTCAACTATGCAAGAATTCTCAGGAAGAATGAAAAATGAATTAAAGTAGTAAAATGAATGAAGCAGTAAATTTTGTGGTGTAATTTTTTCTGACAGAACCCTGCGCTCGGCTTGGCTTTCATAGCACAACAGCACAAAGGTCATTAAAAATATATTCCAGGGCTCCGCCACAGTTCCCAAGGCCCTCTTGAACCTTTTGATATTTAAATCTTTCTTTTGAAGTGTTCACGGTGTCACTTTTTTCCTTCAACCGTTAACTCTTTTGGGGGATGATATGCAAAATGTTGCAGAACTGGTATGAAACAGGCATCGGCCAATCAGATCAGCCGCCACGACAGCCGCCGGTGTGCCTGAAGCTTCGGTTCAGGTGGGCACGGTACAGACTCTTTAGAGACCCCCAGATGCTCAGGGGTTGGCTGTGATCTTTCTGTTCTTGAAGCGGGCTTCAACGCCGCTTTCATCAGCTTCATGGAATCCTGCATCTCGGGAAAGATTTTCAAGGACACACCGGCAGTGGAATTATGTTGTATATGCACCAGGGTCAGAGTGTGGGGGTGGGACGGATTCTCTTTATGGGACTCACTGGTCCATTCAAGGGCATTCAAACTTCAGGGGCTCTTTGAGAAATGGAGCCGCAAAGAGGTTGACATGGTTAAAAAAAAAAAGAAGAACAGATTCATGCTAGTGTTAAACAAGGAGGATTGCTTAATTGTTTACATTTTCAATAACTGGAGTTTCCAGACAACTTCATCACCTCAAGGACCCAAATGATAAATATTCAATAACAAAGGCCTCTGGAATTTTGTCTGTGGACTAGTTGAATGGATTGCCCTTTCTTATAACCAGTGAGTCTTGCCCAACACAGGCAGGGTTTATGCGTAAGGTCTCCAGACGGTTTCAACAAAAATATTGGACCTGCTTGGAAAAAATACAATGGCCATGTATGGACCTGATATTTTCTGAATTTGCTTCCTAGGTGAAAACATTCGGACATCAGCGTGCATGGTTCAATCAAACGAGAAACCCTGTTTATAAAAAAAAAAGGGCAGTTCCCTCGTTCAGCTGTAGCTCTCACTGCCCTGATTCAGATAAAGGTGACGTTTGCCATGCTCATCACAGGACAGAAAGCAGAGTCAACACATGTTTAGAGAGGCAGAAGCAGATGAACTGGTGAATTTTTCCATCTCATCTTCTTGCTAAGGCTTTTGAGTTCAGTCTTCGGACTTAGGAGTCGGGGCTGGGGTGGTTACAGGTCACTGAGGGTCTTCCCCCCCCCCCCCAGTTTTGAGGAATAACAGCAAATACTTCACTATTCTTCAACGTTAATTAACTCAAATAGGTCAGTGGCGTGCCCAGATCAGAAACAGTTCTGAAGAGGAACTTGTGAATTCTGCAGACTGTGAGTTTTCCTTAATTAGCATATTAACATACATTCTTCCCAGGTCCCGGAGCCTTTTCAATCTTGGGAATAGAAAAGCAAGAGCATCTGAAACTAGCAGTCATTATTTCTGAAAGGGTACAGTGGTAAAAGGCTGCAGTTCTGCAGCCAGATGGGTGTGGATATAAAACTTGACTCCGCTGCTTACAGCATAATCTTAGATAAGTGGAGCTGTGTATGCCTCTGTTTTCTCATCTGTAAAACGAGGAAAATAATAGTATATACTTCATAGGCGAGTTAATAAGTATAAAATGTTTTCAAGACCTAACACATAATGAATGTCCAGTAATTATGAATCTGACCCAGTGGCAGACAATCTGCCCTTTTTTCCCTACCAGGCCCTTATTCTTTCTTGTGGTAACACTCTTTGGGTCTCCTTTGAGTGACCACTTCTCTACGAATGGTTTCAAGGGGCACCAAATAAATCCACCCCAATTCCGAGACTGAATCTGAGTGTTATTTTGGTAGGGCTGTAACAAAAGTTCTCTCGCAGTTCGGGAAGTGGTTAGTCGAGAACGAGGTGTGGGCAGAGTTAGCTGCACCTGAGGTCCCTGTCCTTGGCTTGCAGGTGTCCATCTCATCCCTGTGTCCTCACATGGTTTTCTGTGTGTGTGTGTGTGTGTGTGTGTGTGTGTGTAAGTTCCTCTTCTCGTGAGAACGCCAGGCCCATTGGATCAGGGCCCACTCCTATGACCTCATTTAACCTTAATTACCTCTTTAAAGACCCTCTCTCCCAAGAGTCACCTTATGAGGCACTGGGGTTAGGACTTCAACAAAAGAGTTGGAAGGAGACACAATTCGGCCTATAACTTACCATATTTTGTCGTGTATAATGCACACCCACGGTTTTTATGCGCTTATGCACGAGATTATTATACCCCATGGCATGTGATCATTATACTCATGTATAACGTGCATCCTTATTTTCCCCTCAAAAATTTGGGCAAAAAAAGTGCACATTATACATGGCAAAATATGGTATGACCCCAATCTGGACAAAATATTCCCCCAGCCCCAGTTACAGTGATTAATTCAATCCTAGACATTTTTTTAAAGCTCTAGTACATAGAATTTCTTCATCTGCAAGATTTGTGTTGCAAAGATAATGAAGAATGGAGCTTCTGGGGTGAACAGAAGTGGGAAAAGCCAAAATAGGAGAAAACGACAGATGGAAAAGGGAGAGGCTGAGTCCTGGCATCACTATCTGAGCCCCTTAATCCAGCTGAGCCTAAAGCACACATTGCCATCCACTCATATAACTCACTAAACATCCCTTTCGTGGCTTGAGGCAGCTTGAATTGGGTGTCCGTCAGTTGGAACCAAAGACATCTTAAATAGCACAGTCCCCACCCATCTAATAAGGAGCTTGCAGATCCCAAAGAAGTAGAAGGAAACGGAGAAGACTGAGGAACAGCACTGGAAAGTGGAAGGGATGTTTACAAGACCAAGCAGGTGGGTAATCATGAGCATATACTCCAGGAGTCAGGGTGGATTTAAGAACGAATGTCCATTCCTTTAACTTAGCCTAATAGAAGAAAGTTTGACTCCACAGAGCAGTTAAGTAGTTCTTCATTAAACCAGGAGCTTCTCAGAGGCAGCAACAGTGTCTTGTTCAGAGGCAATATGTCCCTAGTGGCCAGCGTGAAATGGGCACCCAAAAAAACATTTGTGGACTTGACTGGGCTTACTAAGAAATCTTCTGCATTTTATGATACAACACAGACATCCTTAAAATAATAAATTTGCTGTAGTATAATATTTGCAAGTCCCCAGGACACTCACTGTTGAAGAATTACACTGATAATCATGCAGTGGCCGAGCATTAATTTTAATGAGATCTAGTAACTCTGAAAGTGTCAAGCGTGTCCCCTCACCATTACCTGACCTGTAACTGGTCCTTTCCTTACCCTGTAAAGCTCATTATAACTCTCTGTTGGATTCTGCAACTGCTTTGCTCGGGACCCATCAGAGCCCCTTCAGAAGCAGTTTGGACGGGAAAATGGAAGAATGTATGTTAATGACATTGGATAACAGCATAGAGTGAGAGGAGTCTGGCCTTGCTCTGCTTGGATTATTGCACCACTGAAGAAGAACCTTAAACTTGGGAGATGCTGAGTTTCTATCAAGTTGCTGGTAAACTGCCCATCTTCCCCTCTGAAGAGCAATTACTCCTCACCCTGGAAAGTAAGAAAAAAAGTTTCTGGCACATGGGGAAGGTGTCTCTAGGTTTATTGCCTTAGAATGTAAGCAAATACCCGCCAGGAAGAGAAGGTAATTTTATTATCATGGAATCTCTCCAGGAAGAAAGAGGTTCTCTATTGTAACCTGTTATAAGATCAACCCTGCACACAGCCTGTCATTGCCCTTTCCTGGGAAGGCCCAGACCCTACAAGAATCTGAGAAATCCAGGGAGAATTGTCTCCCAACAGGTAAGTGTTCAGAGGATGATGCCACGGGATGGAGGGAACCTGGGTCCCTGAGTCACCTGAGCAGGAGACCCTTTGCCGACCCACATGAGATTTTACACAGACTTCTGTGATGCTCAACCACTGAGATGCAAGGTCTTGTTTACACGCCAGCAGGTGCTAATTATCCTGACTAAGGAAGATGACTTTAACATACTTCAAACAAGTTACATGAGAAATAAGAGAGCTAGCCAATATATAAATAAGAATCAGGGTAGGATTTGGGAAAGAGCAGATTACAAAGAAGCCATACCTTAGCAATGACAGAGTAAAAGGAAACAGAGTAGGAGAGACAAGCCACAGCTGTCCAGGAACACATCCCCCAGTCTCAGCGCGTCCAAGTGTCATCTGCCCACCTCGTTCATGAGTATCCACACCGGAGCCAAAGTCGTGAATGACTTTCACACCAGTTTAGCATTTTCAGATCATCTTAAACTCAATCACAAATAAACCAATAATATACCCCAAACCTCATTATTGGAAAATCACCAACCAGGCCTGCTAATTGCATTTGCAGCATTTTCACTATATTAGTCAAGTCGTAAGTGCAGCATACTCTTCCCAAGGGATAACCATTCACAAGGCCAATTTCCTCGGATGAGGCTTTCATATCACAGCCGTTTGGAACTAATGTGTCTCAGGAAATAAACTGTCAGATCAGTAACATTTGCAACCAGAAAATATTTGGAGCAAATCACAGAGTACAGTCTGCAACAGAGACCAACATGATCCTTACCTGACACTTGGAAGCTGTCGTAACTTTGGGATTTCCCAAGGGGTCAATTTGGAGTTACTGTTCGTATTACCTGGCAAGACACAAAGAAGCCTCACTGCATTACTTTGGAACTCATTCCTGGGAAGCTCGACATATTATCGCTAACCTCAAAAAATCAAGTAACATTTATTAAGCCCCTTCTGCGTTTCAGGCTTGATGCCTTGAGCAATGTTTGCATAAATAAGCAGTCTTTATGAAAGTCCACAAAGTTCAAATTCTGGATCTGGCCCTTGGCAAACTTTGTTGCTTCTCTGAGCCTCAATATCCAAATCTGTACAATGGAATTAATAATATCTACTTTCCAGGGATGTTTTGATGATTGAAGAGAAAGTATGTAAAGTGCCCAGCTTAGTGCATGGTACATAGTAGGTGCTCAATAAATAACAGCTACTGCTATGACTTTAGGCACATCTTTTATATGTATATTATGTATTTATTTATTTTTAGACAGAGGGGAAACAAGGGAGAGAAACATCAATGTGTGGTTGCCTCTCAAGCGCCACCTACTGGAGAGCTGCCCCACAACCCAGGCATGTGCCATGACCAGGAATCAAACCAGTGACCCTTTGATTCGCAGGCTGGCACTCAATCCAGTGAGCCACACCAGCCAAGGCTAAGCACACCTTTTTAAATGAAGTTAAAAACTGTTCATTACTCAAATTAATGTTCCCTCCTCACTGGGCCATTTGAGGGGAAAAAAGTTTACACATCAATCCAGGTTAGGTTGACCCACATAATGCTCCCACACAAAGAGAAAAGGCATGTCATTTTGTTTTTGAAAAGAAACTGTCAGCTTCTCTTCTTTGTTTTTTCCAGGAAATGTCCTTGATGTAACCTAGCATTCTGTGAGTATCAGATAAAGACTGAAAAGCTAATAAAGAAAGGAGGAAGATACAAAAATCATAGGAGGGTAAGAAGTATTTATAAAGCCCTAGAATTGGGGTTACTTTTGACCAGTTAGGCCTGCGACGGAATTGATTGAGCACTTAGTCACTGTGTGACTTCGAGAACATAATTTCTCTGAGCTATTGCTTACTCTCTGCAAAAGAGCAACTCTGTCTGCCTCGAAGAGGCAATGTAAAAAACTAAATAAGATGATAAATTGTAAAAATTTCTCAAATCCTCGCCCAAGGATATGTTTATTGATTTCAGACAGAAAGGGAAGAAGAGAGACAGACAGACATTGATTTTTGAGGTCAACGTGGTTGAATTGAGGGGCCCAATTATCTCCCCCTAAAACAGGAGGTACTGAGAAGGAATCCAGAAACACTGTACCAATTTTCCCTTTATTTATGCTGCATAAGACGAGTGGTTTCAAATCAAAGCAAAAAGCAGTTAAACTGAGTGAAGTTTCTGGTGTCCTCCTAATACTGGGGCACAAAACTAGATGGAGGTCAAGGCCACCAAACCCTAGGAAATGCTCTAGTGAACAGCGGGTTCCCTTCTGGGAACCCCGACTCCAAGCCGTAGGCATGAATTAGTAGCAGGCAGAGCCTTACAGAGATCACAGTCTGACCCTTGGCCAACTGAGTCCCTGAGCTGAGAGAGGGGACCGGCCCCTACAGAAGCTCCCTCCCAGAGGACTGGGGGACACCCCCTGGAAGAAGACACTACATCATCTAGAACTCTAATTTTTATACACATTGTCTGACAGCCCATCAAAACTTACCAGGCATGCAAAAGCCCAGCCAAAGGGGGGAGAACAGAGGACATGGTTAATATAATTAAGAAAATAGAGAATTTTACCGGAGAATTTAAAATCTATAAAAACAAAAATAGAAATACCAGAACCTGAAAACACAAACACTGAAATTAAGAATCTAGGAGAACGTTTATCGGTAGATAAGACACAGCTTAAAAAAGTATTAGCGAAACAAGAGATAAGTCAGGAGGAAATATCCAAGCTGTCCCTAGAGAATAAATGACATAAAAAGTCAGAAAAGAAATGCCTCAGAGACACAGTAAAAAGTTCTAATATATGACATCTGTCCAGAAAGTACCCAGACATGTACTAGGAAAAAGAGACATTTATTGGAGATACAAGGCACAAGAAGCACTGTACGGAGGACAATGATGCCTCAGTCCCCTTCAAAGCAGTCACCTTGGGACCTCACACAGTTCTCCCAGCATCTCTTCCACTGTTCAAAACACTCTACAAAATCCTTTGTTGGCATTGCCGTCAGCTGCCCCATTGTATGTTCCTGAATCTCATCAACGGTCTCAATCTCATCTCTTTTGAAGGTGATTTTAGTTTGGGGAAAAGCCAGAAGTCACAAAGCACCACATCTGGGCTGTGGCGGGGATGTGTGCCCTGGGTCGAGAGTCTTTGTTGACTGCAGCCCGTACACGTTCGACACTCTCAGGTGGGCTGCTTGTTGCAGGCCTTCCAGAATGTGAATCACTCTCGACAGATTCTCGACCACCTTTGAAGCATTTGTGCCGCACTTTTAATTGTGCTGCACTCATTGCATCATCCCCAACAGTCTTCTGAATCATCCAAATAGTTTCCACAGAAAAATGTTCAAGTTTCATACAAAAACTTGATGCAGATTCATCGCTCTACTCGCTCAGTCATTTTGAATGCGATGACCACACAGTACACATGCTCACTAAATGGCATCTACCGCCCCCACTGACTAGTACAGTGAAGTCATCATTGTTCACGCATGCACATTCCAGTCCACTCGCCTTGGCTGCCAGGTTACATCGATGTCCCACAAACCACTCTCATTCTATTGGCAGACCTCCTATGTATAATTTGAGCCCCGAAGTTAAAAATATAGAGCAATTAGAAAAAAGCGATATGGAGAAACCACAGCCAAGAAGTTTTTAAAACTGAGTAAAAACATCAAGACAGAGATTTGAGAAGTTCTGAGAACCTCAGTAAGATAAATACAAAGAAAAGCACAGCTAAGTACATCACAGCATAATGAAACCTGAAAATAAATGAAATAGAAAAGCTTTTAAGGGAAATATAAAAACTTTTAAAAGCACACAGAAAAAAAAAAGCACACACAAAAAAGAAAAGACCATTAACTTCAAAGAAGCAACTACATGAGAGCTGATTTCTCAATGGACATGATGGAAGCACAAAAACAATGAAGGGAAAGGCTGTCCAAGTTAGAATTCGATCCATACTGAACCCAGCAGTAGGAAACCATAGGTTGAATGTTGTAACACAAATAAATAACACAACAATAAGTAATAATACAAGAATAAGCTCTGTGTTTCACATGCTTGCAACTGTAAACCTCTGTTTGCCCACCCTTGTATATCCTTTAAAGGTGAAATAAAATAAAGATGATGTGAAACAGATCGAAACAGAGAATTTTCCACTAGCGGATGCAACTGGAACAAATACTAAAGGGGGGACCTTTAGACGGAAAGAAAATAATTCCAGTCTAAATGCAGGGAAGACTGAAAAACAACCAACCAGGATATGAGTACATCTAAATGAACACTGAAAACAACAGCAACAATTTCTTACGACACTAAGTATATGCAGATTTAATTAACTATTAAAAACACAAAGGGCCGAAGAAAGCTTTCAGTAACTTACAGCGTAATGGACCCTGGATCATCTGAATATAAAGAGATAATTATGTCTTCGTATCTAAGGTAATTACTAGAAAAAGGTATAACTACAAGGTTAATGAAAAAAAGTAGTTCCATTTTTTAAATTCATTGGCTCAAATCAAGGCAAGAAAGAGGGGGAGAGTGGGGCAAATAGAAAAAAGTGTAATGTCATAGATATAAAAGCAAACTTATCAGTTACTACATTACATGTAAATAGACAAAACTCATGAATTAATAGACCTAGCTTATAAGACTACACTAGAATAAAAGTTATACATGTTGCTTATATGAAATACACCGGAAATATGAACAACTAAAGAAAGTGGGAGTAAGCAAATGAAAAAAACACTAACCAAAAGAAAGGCAGTAAATGTCAACAAGCCAAGTAAACTTGAAGGCAAGATGTATAATGAGATATAAAAAGGGGAATTTCATTACAAAGGTTAATCCATCAGGAAATAACAATTTTACATTCTTATGCGCATAATAGCATAATGTACAAATCAAAAAACTAACAAGAAGAGTAGACAAATCCATAATCATAGAATATTTTAACACCCTTTTTTAGTAGCTAAGAAAACAAGCAGACAAAGTGGTAAGAGTATAAAGACCTAAAGAACACAATGAATTTGACTTGTCTGACAGGAGAATGTTTAGCAACAGACTGAACCCAGCTGAAAAAAAAAAAGAAGGATTAGTGGAACAGGAGTAAGTCAGCAGAAATCACACATTACACCCAAAAACAAATAACACAACACACATGCTTTAAAGTGTATATGGAACATTTGCCTAAACTGATGAAACACTAAGTCATAAAACAAATTTAAATAAATTTCAAGAACTAATATTATTAATATACATGTAATTATGCTACTAACCGATAATAACTGAAAGTCTTTTAAAACATACTTGGAAATTAAGAAGAATCAAGTGTGATAAGCAGGTAAAACTCTGATTAGACAAACCTACTACAACTTAAAGTGGGTATTATCAGAAAAGAAGAGAGAGTGGAAATCAATAATATAAATATCCATTTCAAAAAGTTAGAAAAAGAGCAAATCAAAGAAAGCACAGGAAGAAAATAATAACCATAAAAACAAAAATCCATGGAATGGAAAGCAAATTTGCAATAAAGAAAATCAACAAAGCCCAAAACTGTTCTTTGAAAAGGCTAATAAAATTATTAAGCATCAAGCAAGATCTTATGGGCACTTAAAGGATACCAACAGAATGTTATAAACAAATTCATGGCATTAGGAATTGACAATTTGATTAAATATACAAACCAGAAAAATATAGCTTACCAAAATTAGAACAAATAAAACATCTGAATACATCCATACCTATTAAAGAAATAGAATCTATAATTAATACTCCCACAAAGAAATCTCCAGGTCTAGATATTCACTGGTGAATTCATCCAAGGTTTTAACAAAGAAATAATACTGAGCTTATACAACCTCTAACTAGCAAACACGAAAAGATGAAACACTTCTCAATTCATTTTTCGAGGTCAACATAACCCTCAGACAAACATCCAGATACCAAAACTGACAAGAAGATTATAGGAAAAGAAAATTATAGTCCAATCTCTTTTACAGACCCAGATGCAAAACTCCTAAGCAAAATATTACCAAATAAATGCAGTAATACATAAAATGAATATTATATCATGAACAAGTTTGGTTTATTCCAAGAGTATGAAGTTGGCTTCATATTTAAAAGGAAATCACTATAATTCTCCACACTAGAGGAATAAAAGACCAAAGAAATATAAAAAGCATAGAATCATCTGAATAGTTGGAGAAAATGATATGAAAAAGTCAAATACCCATTTATGCTTTAATTTTAGCAAACTGAAACAGTTTTGATAAAGTGTAGCTAAAAAAAACCGTCATACATAATGGTGAAAGACTGGGACCTCTGCGGGTTTGGTTAGAGCAACTTCCTGATTCCGCAAGGTTGTGGGTAGGAGGACACAGGTACAAGAATCAACCCGTGATCATAAGTAAGTGAACAACAAATCAGTGTTCTCTCTCTCTCTCAGCTCCCTTCCCTTCCTCCCCACCCCCACCCTGTGAAGTCAATAAAAGAAATGCTGAAGGTGGAAAATGAGCTAAGGATGCTTATCATCACCACATCTATCCACCACTTGGGAAGTCCTGCCCTTCAGCCCGCGCCCTCTCACTTCCTCTCCACCCATCAGTAGACCACGCCCACAGGTCCTCTGTGGCCCACATGCTCCTATTTTCAGGAGACACCACTGGACATGTGCCCAAAAGCTTAATTCTTTTAAAATGACTATATCAAGTGTTGTTACAGGCTTAGAGCAACTGGAACTTCCATATACTGGGAGTGCAATGAAAACTGATACGGTCACTGTGAAAAAGTATTTGGCATCAACTATGAACACACACACACACACACACACACACACACACACGCACGCACACCTTATCATCCTACAATTCCACTCCTCGAAATGGCCTCAAACTGGAAAACAACCCAGGTATCCATCATCGATCCACTGTGATATATTTTAGCATGGAATAGTAAAGAGCAATAAAAAAGAATAAACTACAACTGCATGAGGAAAATTCAAAAACAGGCCAAATTAGCCTGGGGAGACAGAAGTGAGGTTCCCCAGAAGAGACTGCAATGGGAGGAGGGCTCTGGCAAGGTTCCGCTTCCTAATCTGGGAGGAGATTGGTATAGCATATAGCATATAAGTGGAAAACCACTACTCCTTGCCATTATTACAAGGCAACTATAAAAAAATAAATACATGGTCCCCGATGCTACTAAATTCTCAGGACTAGAACAATTCATCAAGAGCTCATGAATCCATCAGTCTGTGCCCATACATGTGCACTTCCTTCTTGTACGTTACGTTATGCTTCGGTTAAAAGCTTACCTTTTACAAAGGATGGAATCTTATCTTTTGTGACAGCATGGATGGACCTAGAGGGCATCTTGCTCAGTGAAGTAAGTCAATCAGAGAAAGACACATACCATTGTGATTTCATTTATACGTAGAATCTAAACAACAAAGCAAATGAGCAAACCAATCTATGGGTCTACAGATGACGGATGCTCCAACCAGCTGAGCCACACCAGCCTGGGCAACCAGAGAGATATTTAAAAAACAGGTCATCTTGATTCTGAAAAATTTATTTTAAGTGTCTATGGATGTAAAATGAAGTTTCAGACAATGAAAAGTAGTTTTAAATAATATTAATGACACGAACAGAGGACTCGTGGGCACAGACAATGGGGGGATTGACTGTGGGAGTCGGGGGGATGGAGCAAGGCTGAGCAATGGGGAAAAAAGTGGGACAACTGTAACTGAACAAAAATAAATTAAACAAAAAAATATTAACAAAAATGTGATAAAAATATTTCATGGCTGTCAGTCTGAATATACAGGTTTTAAATGATAAAATGGCATTTAACTGACCTGTCACAACTGGCTTATAACATCTAAATTAAATCACTACCTGAGGCACTTAAAATAAAAAATAGGATTCTTAAAGATGCACAGAAGAAATATCAGTAAAGTCCAAAAAAAGAGAAATGACCCTGGATACTGGACCAACTGTTAAAGAACGCTCTAGGCCTTTGTAAGTACTCACACATCCAATGTGGTTTAATGAGAACTTACTGAGCACTGTTTGCATGCCAGGCATCATGCTAGATGCTGGACATACAGCAGGGAGGCAAGAAGACGATTAAGTAATTTACACTGAAGCCGTATCTCAATTCAGACTCGCATCCGCAAGAGCACATGTGACTAGAGGCTGTCATATTGAACAGCACACATATAGTTGCATCACCATCTCATTTTTTAAATTCTATTTTCTCTAATGTTCTCAGTATGTCACTTGGACCCTGGTTTTAAGGTTGGAATTAACATGGAAAATGGGGCTGCACAAGAACAATTCTGTATGTCCGTACAAATTTCACAACAAAAATATAAGCATTGTCACATGATGCACTCATTTAATTGCCTGATAATTTGGCCTCCTGTTAGTTGCTGCATTCTTGGTATCAGGCACACAGTAGGTATCAAAAATGCTTATTGAACAAGTGCTCACCCAATCAGTCCAATGAGTTTTCCAGGTGGAAGGGGCTAAGAAGACTTCTTAAAGAACTTATTCATCCATTCAACCAATATTTATTGAGTAACTACGAGAATGACTTTGAACTGGGCCTAGATGCATCAACAGGACTAGAACGATGGAAGTTATACTGACTAGTTCGTTTCCCACGTTGATCCAGCCATTGCTCCGCAGACTTCAGTCCATTTACCACCCAAACAATTTTCACCAAAAAAAAAAAAACCAACCCATAAGCACTATTATGTATTTCATTAAATTGACTCACATCTTTTTACTAAGAAAAACTGTAACATATAAAGTATAGCATATAGCATATAAGTGGAAAACTACTCCTTGCCATTATTACAAGGCAACTGTAAAAAAATAAATACATTGTCCCCAATGCTATTAAATTCTCTACAGGTACCGTTGCCTACTGGAGACTCTCAGGCTAAGATTTGCTTTCTTTTCTTGTTCAGAGGTAGATTAGCCAACATTAGAAAGCTATTAGAAACACATTACCACCAAACCAATACTTCCTCCCTGCCATAACCAGCAGGCAAAGCACTGGAAAGGAGAATAACTATGTGATCCCACTATATGTAATGCTCAGTGCTAGCTAAAGCCATCTTGTACAAAACCAGTGGTACACACACCACATTTTGTTCAAAGAACAAGAGCAGCTTCCAGAAGGAGGCCAGGCAGAAAGCGTGTTCTACGAATCCGTGAAAATGCCACATCTGCCTATAAACCAGACTCTTCAAAGGCATCATGATTTCAAGGTGCATCCTGTTTGCAAAGCAAGCACACTCTTCTCTTCCTCTGCACTGGGAGGGTCCACCAATGTTCACACTTCAGAATATCCATAAACTACACCCCGGATGTGAAGTCTAGCCAGAACTTGGTTTTAAGGGAAGCAGTATGGAGTAGTGGTTTAAAACGCAGGTTTTCGACTTGCATAAACCCAGATTGGTGCCAGACCCTGCCACTCTCTAGCTCTATGATGGCTGGCAAGTGACTTCAGTTTACTTAACCCATGCTCCTTGAATGTAAAATGGGAAAAGCTCAGTTTAGCTAGAACATAGAGTGAAAAGATAGCTGGAAAAGTGGGCAGAAATTCATGCAGTGAAGCTTATGGAGAAGTCATAGTAAAGCATTTGGGATTCATCCTGAAGCAGTGGGAGCCACCTCAAGTTTTAGGCGAAGGAGTGGCACAGATTTTCCTGAAGCTCTCTCAGATTTGGTTTGGAGATATACTTCGGTTAGACTGGAGGCACGAATACTAGTTAGATGAAAGAGGACGGTAGTGAAGTATTTGAAGGTGGAAAGAACAAAAGCACAAAGCTCATACATCAGAATTTAGAACACTGCACAGCTGCAGGTCACTTTTCCAACCTAGAGAGAGAGAGAGAGAGAGAGAAAGAGGATTCTACATTCTAACTCTGGGTTATTCAGAGAAAGTCTGAAGAACCTTATCATATGTTCTGTAGGGGAAAGAGAGACTAAATTGCTTAAGTAAGTCTGAGAAATGCTGGGTTAACTAAATATAAGGAGATATCTTCATTGTAGGCCATCTCCGAACCTTTAATATGCTACTGTAAATTTGCAAAAAGAAAATGATGTTTTTCAAATTTAGTTGAATATGAATTGCTCCTCCTTCAGCCTTTCCCATTTCAGGAGATAGTACCTTAACTCATTCAGGTCAAAGTTCCTAATTTTACTCACCCAACACAGTGAATTAATCAGCAAGTCCTATGGGCTCAACTTCCAAGTAGGTGCCAAATGCAACCACTTCCACTTCCATTGCTGCCCTCTGGTTCAAACCACCACCAAGGGGAATTTGCTTCAATACCTCCCAATTCAGTGCCAGGCCCCCACTCCTGCCCCCAACAGTCTGTTCTCCCAACAGCAGCCAGAGTGATCCTCTCTGGAAATGTAAGTTGGATTGTGTCACTTTCCTGCTTAAAACCATCCAATGGCTGGCTTCCTACTTCATTCAGAGTACCATTCAAATGTCCTACCGTGGCTACAGGGCACTGAGCAATCTGGCCCCTGCCCACTCGCTGATCCTCCCCCCACTTGAGGCACTGTAAGCCGCAATCCATCTGCTCTTCCTTAAACCCACTGAGATCGTGCCCATCTTGGGGTTCTCCTATGCACAGAATACTATTCCACCAGATCCACGCGTGACTTGCTTCTTCCCATCACTGAGGTCGCCATGGACAGAGGGACATGGCCTCATTTTTAAAAGTGTCCCCATCATCTAGAATAGCACCAGGCATGTGGCAGGAGCTCAAAAAGTACTGAACGAGGGGATTTATAGTTGAATAGCATGGCACCAAACGACTCACAGTTCAGAAGCACATTTGGCTGGATGAGTGTGATAAAATCCCTTTTCTCTCACCACTTCCCAGATGAGAAGAAAATAAAACCCTCCAAATAAATAAAAACCAGTCACCATCCTTCCCTCTGGTGTGCTAAAACTATTTCCTCACATCAGCTTTAGTTCATTTTACAGGGAGCAACAAAGCACAGCCCTACTTCCGCAGGTTAATTCAAAGCTCCAATATTGGCTGACAAATGATGGATGCTATGTAACAGCCCTTGTCTGTCTTGTGTCTTTGGCACAGAGCTCAATAAATACTCGAGGGAGGAAGGAAGACAGGAAGAGCCAGTCCACCAGGTCAAAAACTCTTGGCTTGTATTGCTCGGGAAGTCCACTCCGTGGCCCCACCTGTCCCATGCCAACCCTCAGTATTTCCTGGGTGCCCGTTAAGATCCTGGCACTGTGCTAATCCCAGAAGAACACAGGAGAAGACAAAGAGAGGACTTTCAAGGGACATACAAGTTGGATCTCTCACAAGCCAGAGGTTAGAACCAAGACCCAAATCCCAACACAGTCTAACCCTCATCCAAACACAGTCTTCCCTCCCCTGTGGGTGATTTCTCACTAGTGTGGGGGCCTTCAGTGAATTACATACTTTCTGAGCCTCAACTTGTTCACCTATAAAAGGGGGATATTAATCCCTGCCCCAAAGGGTCACTGTCAGAATTAAATACAAACTCACACACCAATGTGCTATTAACATTAATAATATTTTTATGAATTTCCCTCCCCTAGGTCCCCAAGCCTCAGTTTCCACATCTTTAACAGGAGGGCAGAGGTACATATTTTTCTGAGGATTAATAAGTAGCTCCCAATCTGTGTTGCATCTTAGAATCACCTGGGGAGGTTTTAAAGCTCCTGACACGATGCCTGCCCCCCAGCAAAGTTAGCCCAAGTACAAGTGCATCATTATTGCGGAGGGTGGGGATAAGGCATCAGCATTATTCTGCTCCCTAACTGATTCCCATGTGCAGCCAAATTTGAGAACCAGTGGACCAAATAAAATTACATTTGTAAACACATAGTAATGTCCCTTCCTTCTACCACTCAAAAGACTCTGGGAGAATAAGCCCCTTGTACAATCAGATCTTTACTTAAAAAAAAAGATTTTATTTATTTATTTTTAGAGAGCAGGGAAGGGAGAGAGAAAGAGAGGGAGAGAAGCATCAATGTGTGGTTGCCTCTCACGTGCCCCTCACTGGGACCTGGCCTGCAACCCAGGCATGTGCCCTGACTAGGAATCAAACTGGCAACCCCTTGGTTCACAGGCCAGTACTCAAGCCACTGAGCCACACCAGCCAGGGCTGAGATCTTTACTTCTTTTTTAAAAATATGTCATTTATTTTTACTGAGAGAGAGGAAGGGAGAAAGAGAGGGAAGGGAACATCAATCAGTGGCCTCCCAGTGCCCCCAACCAGAGACCTGGCCTGCAACTCAGGCATCTGCCTTAACCAGGAATCAAACCAGTGACCTTTTGGTTTGTGGGCCAACACTCAACCCACTGAGCCACACGAATCAGGGCCCACTTTTATAATTACATAAACGGAAAAGACAAAGCTTTTGGAAATCAAGGTATAACTGTACAGACCATGGCAGCTTATACAAATTAAATGCAAATCAATAGTTGGTTATGCAAATGATCTCATGGCCCTTCTAATAATTATATAAGCCCAGATAAGGCCTCAGGAAGACTTTAGTGGAAATACCTGCCTTAAATGATAGACGAAAAGAGAGAATGTTACTGTCTCAACAGCAGATGTTCCCAAAACAAGACAACTCACCTGAGTATAAGAAAAATAGAGAGATTCAGCCAAGAGGAAAAGGGGTTTGTTTTGGCTCCGATCGAGGAGCAGAAGATCCTTATCTAGAATTTAATTATCTTAAAACTAGGCGCTACTTCTTCCAGTTCTAAGGAACACATTTGGAAGGACCAGTGCAGGGGAGCAATAAATTAACACCAGCAGCACGAGGTGCTTCTACCTTGCTTTTGATCTGTGGCTTTGGAGGCAGTGTATAAATATTAGTTAATTAATCCACCCAACAGCTTTGCAAGGAATATATTATCTCCATCCTTCAGATGGATGAAACCACCCTTATTGGAAGACAATGCTCATCCATTATCCCAGGACCAGCCTTGACAAGCCTCACAGATGAATTGGTGCCTTTGCTGGGGAGGCAGGACCCACTTGCTCTCTGCATTTATTTATCCGCACAGTCCTTCATTCAGCAGGCATTTCTTGAGGGCCAGCTGTGGGCTGTGGGCTTGATGGGGAAGTGCTCTCCGTGGGGGGCAGAGGTTGCATCTGGCACAGTGACAGAGCTCACTGCACGTTGATGTTGAAATAAACAAAGAGGAGGGACACATAGTCCCTGGGAAACACACACAGTCTGTGCAGAGGGACCCCTGCTCCCGGCCTGACTCCCCTCCCCTAATAATAGTAACCTCAAGTGACCCTATGCCAGGCCCCATGCTAAGTGTTTTAGGCACATTAACTCATTTAATCCTAAGAACACCCTTAAGCAGCTGGGAAAGTTATTCCTATTGGAGGGAGGAGGAAACTAAGACTTGAAGAGGTATTGATGGAAGACACCAGAGAACAATGATTTCAAAACGTGGACTCTGGAGGGACCCCCAGCTCTGCCCCTCACTAGGCTCAGGATTCAGGGCAAGTTTCTTAACCTCTCTTAACCCTCAACCTCCTTGTCTGTTACAAGACCTGGCCTAAGACGGTCATTTGAGGATTAAATGAGATCATACAGGGCTGGCATTCAGAGCAACACCCAGCACACACCAGTGCACAATACATGTCGGATATTGCTGTCACTGCACTATCTACCCAAGGCCATGCCAGGTGGGGACTGACATTCAAACCCAGGTCTGCTAAACACTGTCATCTCCCCACTGCAGCCCCCAGCTCAGCTGCTTCTCTTGGCAAATGATCCCACATCCCAGGATCATCTGTAAAACCCCATCTTCTACAAGGAGCCCCTCCTAGACTCTCACCCCTTCTCCTCCAGCAGTGCCCCTTTCGCTGTTCTCGTTTTCTCTGACCCAGTGCCTCTCCCTGTGATGGTCTGGACATCTTCCCCTAAGAGCACAACATCTTCATCTCTGCCAGGAGCCACCACCCTGGGCCCATACCCAACGCACAGTACCTATGAAAATGTGGGTCTGGGTTTCAAACTTGACCCTCTGTGTATTTGCTGGAAGTAATCATAGCGCCTGTTTCTCAGGGCTGTTTCAGGGAGTGCATGCAAGAAATCGAGTGGGGCTTGGCGCCGTGCTGGGCACAGAGTAAGCCCTTGATGGACAGGAATGTGTAGTGATGGTTCTCAACTAGTGCTTCTAAACCAGGGGCGATTTTTCCCCCTGGGTAGGGTTGCCAGATTTGGGGGGGAAGGGGGTTTGAGGGGATGGGAACAGATGCCTTGCATAAACAATAATTTTTAAATATAAGTACATCCCACGAAATACTCAAAATATACCAAAAATTATCTGAAACTCATATTCAGCTGGGGCCCTGTTTTTTATCTTCAGGAGACATTTTTGGTTGCTACAGCTGGTGGGGGTGTTACTGGCATCTAGTGGGTAGAGGCCAGAAGTTCTCCTAAACATCCTTCAGAGCGCTAAAAAGCCCTGCACCATGACAAAGGATTATCTCACCCCGATAGGAATAGTGCTGAGGCCGAGAAGTAAACAATAGAATTGTAATACTGAGGGGAAAGGGTTCAAGGGGAAGGGTTTATACCCCCAAAGTAAGTTGGTTTTCGCCCCCCACCAAAGATATGTCCAAGTCCTAACCCCCAGCTCTGTGAACATGAGCTTATTTAGAAACAGGGTCTTTGCAGAAAGAACTGAAGGGTCTCCAGACGAGACCATCCTGGATCTGGGGTGGGTCCCAATCCCACGGCTGGTGTCCTAGTAAGAGAACAGAGAGGAGGTCTGGGACACAGAGAAAAGGCCACGTGAAGACAGACACAGACACTGGAGTAATGGAGCCCCACAGGAAAGGAACGCCAAGGCCGGCCCGCAGCAGCTGGGACACAGGCGTGGAGCAGAGCCTCCCTCAGCGCCCCCAGAGAGGTCAAATCCCGTGACACCGCGATGTGGGGGTCGTGGCCTTCAAAACTGTGCGAGAGGCAACTCCTGTGCTCTTCAGCCACTGGGTTTTTAGTCATTTGTTCTGGCAACCCCTCGGAAATTAGCACAACCCTCTACTGATTTCAACCCAAGAACCTCTTTTTCTTTCTTTCTTTAATTTTCATCATGACCAACTGTCTCAAGCCTATAAAAAAGGATAAAGACTAACGATTCATCACCCATGTTGGGCAATGAAGCTTTACATATCCTAATGAAGCCCCAAAGCCACCCCCACCCTCCCCAAGAGGTGACCATTCTCCTGAATTTGGTGTTCATCACTCCCTTATGAGTTTTTATACCTTTACTACCTATGTATGAATTCCTAAATAACAAATAGAAATTTTAGCCTATTTCTAAACTGTATTAAAATGTTATCCTATGAGACGTATTCTTCACCTCGTATTTTTACTTAACGTTGTTTTCCACATACATGCCAATTCATTTATTTTCACTGTTCCTTTCCGTGCACGTATCACAAATGTACTGATACATCCTCCTGTGAACAGACCTTTCGGGTTCTTGTTTCTCTTGTTTTATTTCGTTTTTCCCCATTTTTTGTTATTACAAACAATGCATCAACGACCTTCCTGTTTCCCGGTCTGAGTGTGTAAGAATTTCTCTAAGGTTCTATTTCTCAAAACGTGGCTTGAGACCCACTGGTGAATAATGAAATCATTTCAGTGGCTTTGTGGTCAACAATCCCTTTTTTCCTTTTCTTTTTCCCCAAAAGAGAAGAGAAACTATTAGAGTACATCATACAGCAAGGGTGAGTATTGCTTCATAAAACTTGTGTTTCAATTATAGATAAGTATATACCGGGTTTCAATCTGGGATGTATTTCTTCCTGGCGGCCAGAGCCAAAAGAAAGTTCAGGAAATAGTCCCCTGGGCCCTCTGGACTGAGCGCCAGCAGCACTTGGGAGCTGGCCACAAACAGAGTTCCGGGCTCTGTCTGGAATCTACTAAACCTGAATTTGCTTGAAAAAGATTTTTTGTTGTCACCTGAGGACATTTTTTCATTGCTTTTGGAGAGGAAAGGAGACAGACAGACAGATAGATGACAGACATCAATTGATGCCTGTCATACATGCCCTAACCGGTGAGTGAACCCGCAACCTAGGCATGTAAGTGCCTTGACTGGGATTGAACCCGCAGTCTCGTACAGGACTGGACGACACTCCAACCAACTGAGCCACACCTGTCAGGGTTGAATCTGAATTTTAAGAAGATCCCCAGGGTCACCTGCCCATTGATGTCTGAGAAGTGGTCTCCCGGGATACACCAACGAGTGGAATTGCTGGGTCACAGAACATTGCCCATGTCTATCTAGCTCTACTAGATATTGCAAAAGTGCTACCCAGAGTGATGACACCAGGCAGCGCCTTTAAAAGTCTGCTTTTCATGTTAGAGTTCATGGGAAGATTTCATTTGAACAAAGAATTCTGCAGTTACAGCTCTTTTTTTAAAAAAAAAAATTTAAATCACAATCCTTCTTTGCTGCTTTCCTGCTACTTCCTCATTCTCCACCCCTCCCTGGCTTTCTCTGAGGAAGGAAACCTGGTATACACAAGGCCCCTTTCTGGGAGAGCAGGGCTTCACCCAGAGACAGAGCAAGGGACAGCTGTTATCACGGGGAACCACCTGAGAAGCTGACGCACCTTGTCCTGGAGAGAGACCAGTCCGGGAGCACACAACAGGTCCCTTTCCCATGAGGCTGACACTGCTCCCTGCTAGGGCAGCCCCACGCCCAGATGCAATTTGAAGCTGATTTTTTCACCCGAGTAACCAAAGCATTTCTGATGCATTGCTTTTCATGAGCTACTGGCACTGCATTCGCTGACCATTTCCCTGGGCCTCTTCTCTCTGCACTTCCCTTTCCTCAGGTTCTGATACCTGACTCACTACCCTGCGTCCACTTCCGAATACAGAGTTGCTGTAATAATGTACCTCCGCCACCAATTACTGAGAGTCTGCACAGAGCCTGGAGCTGTGCTGGGGGCTTCCCTCCACACACATGCACATACACACGCCAGGCAGACACTACTACCCACATTTGATGGCTGAGATCATCATTCCACACTGATGGGACAGGAGTGAGTCCTGGAATCAGTGGCATCTCATGTGACCAGACAGCAGTTGTGAGGCAGCAGACATCCCCCACGGAGGGGTGAACTTGGTCGGTTTGCCTCCCGGTCTGAGCAGACAGCCGCACCTTCTCGACAATGCAATCATCAAATCCCATCAGGACCATGAGTCCTTGTGGTTGTTGGAGACCCTTCCTTTGATACTTCCTGGTAAGACCAAGGAAGCCCCAGCACTGAAACTTGCAGAATGCAATGATTACAGCAGTGGCCGTGCCCCTGAGGACAAAGCTGCTGACTTGGCCTGACACATTCACTTACTTCTTCTCCCTCACTGCCTCCCAGCTCCCTCTGCAGAAAGCCCCAACGCCAGATGGCTTGGGGAAATGGTGACAGATGAAAGCTGGTACAGCAAAGGCACTAGGTGCTCCTGATGGATAGAGAGGCCACTGGAGGGGTGACAGGTGGGCAGGGAGGAGACAGTTAGAGACTAAACGAGCTCCAGGGACTTTCTGAACCTCCAGACCTCCAGCTGCTGGAGAGTCAGCCTTGGCATGGGCAGTACCCAGGGCTCCCTGGGCCCAGCGACCTCACGCCAGCCTCATCCATCTAGTGGAGGACTAAGGCACCCTTCTGGCTTCTCTGCTGCTGGTGCCCTTTGCTGAGTCACCTCTTCACTTGTTTCTGCAGAGTGAGGTCTCAGCATGTTGCTGAGGACTCTAAGGGACACTGTGACAATGGCTACTGTCAGTGGTAGTGAGTGTGGCAAAAAAAACGGGCTGTGGGGCTGCTTCTTGGTTTCTCCTCCTCTACCCTGACCATCTCACCACCCATCTTTTCACTGGCGCCTGTTCTTTCCCTTTCTCTTGTCTCCGCTCCTTGACTTCTCCTTCATTTCCTTCTGTTCCAAAAAGCTGTGATTTCTTCCCCAAAATAGTGGGCACCAGACCCTCTTGCATTCCTTTCCTACCCCTGAGCTTCTGTGTACTTGCTACCAAAGCCTCATACCTGTGACCTCCAGGGCACTGTCCTTGAGCTGCTGGTGCTGTGTCCCCTGTTTGGAGACCCAGAAGCCCCTGGGAATTCATACACCCAGGGAAGCCCATTGCCAGTGACGGGCTCATGGGTTCAAATACCCAGTTCCGGTGCCTCAAGGTAGGACACACTCTGAGGGGTAATTTACACTCAAGCTCGCAGGAGCAGGCTGTGGCTGGGAACCTCACCTGGATCCCACCCTTACCTCATTTCCTTCCCTTCCTTTACCTATTTCCCCCACTCCCTTGCCAGTTTCTCCCATAAGCCCTTCCTAACAAGTTATTTGCACACAAATCTTCATTCTAGGCTGCTTCTGGGAAAAGCCAGCCTAAACACCCCTGTCCAGAATCCACTCCCCATTGCTAGTAAAAGAACCCAGATTTTCCTTTGTAGAAACTGCCCTCTCCCACTCTTAGTCCCTGCGATTTGTTTAAAGCTGATGATTTCACCCCCACCCCCGGCATGAAGGAGAGACATGCCTCAAACCTGGACAATCAGTGTGATATTCAAGGATGGGACATGACCCTAGTTGGCCCAATGGGATTCAAGGCCATAGGAAAAAGATCTTGTTCTACTGGGTTGTGGGTAGTATTGTATATAAGTCTTGAGCTATTGGGGGCCATCTTGCTAACAGGAGGAGATGTCCTTTCTGAACACAAAGCCAACACAAATGAAAGCAGAACTGAGAAGCATGAAGAGGACCCAGATTATGATGTCAGATCACCTGGATCCAGCTGTACCTGAAGACCTAAACCATGAATTTTAATTTTTTTGACACTGCAGAATCTCAGTCAGCACCTATCTGCATTAGTAATAACACCCATTAGCTAGCACCAACAGTGCCAAACACTGTGCTAAATACTTGGTAAATATCACTTTTCATTATCTCAAGAACACTGCAGGCATTATCATTTCCCATCTGAAGAAGCAAAAACCAAAGTCCAGGTGAATCAACTGTCCCAAAGTCACACAGCTGTCATGTGGCAGAAGTGGAACTTGCATCCAGCTCCCCACAGCCTCTCTACTAAGTAAGTGCTCAATCAATACTTTTTGACTTAAGTCAATTCAGCTTTCCAACCTCCCCAAAAGAGCCAGTGTGTGGGACAAGGAGGTAGTAAGTGTTAAGCCTAACAGTGGAAGCCACCGTCTTCATAGAACCTTGCCAGCAACACTGAACTAAGCACAGCCTTCTGCCCCCAGCACATCTCCCCATACTCCTCACAGGACTCTCACGTCTGCCCTGGAAGGTTACCCATTCCTTGACTCCCAAATACTTTTTGCTCCCCACACCCTGTAAAACAGGAACCTTAATATTCCCATTCTTCAGATGAAGACACTGGGGCTCAGGGAAGTGAAGTCACCTGTTGCAGATCACACAAGGGCTTTAGTCGAAATCAAGACCCTGGAGGAAAAGACTCAGTGGGACTGTGTCTTCATCCATTCACGCTCACAGAGAGGGAAGCAGCCAATGTTCACTGAATGCATGCATGCATGAATGAATGAACCAATGAAAGAATGAATGAATGATGGGGATGGAAGGGAAAGCAAACAAGTAGTTTCCCACTTTCAATATTCTGTGAGAAGGTAAGTGATGATCATGACTGATGAACAATAATCCTTATTTAAAATTTCCTCACATGAAGCTTCTAAGGGAAGAAACAGGGAACTGGCTTCATCTGGGAGCCAAGAGAACTCAGATGTTACTGTGCCTTTATTTCCAAGACATCCCATCCAATGATACAATGGAAAAACAAAGGCCTTGAAGGTAAGTCCAAGGTCAGCTACATGGTCTACCAATTATCAGCTGTGTGACCTTGAACAAGTCACTTGGCCTCTCTGGGCCATTTTTCTCATCCATGAACAGAAAATTCATAGATGCATCTTGCAGGGTTAATAAAATAAGATGTACATAGCAGGCAGTCATTAAACACCAGCTCCCTTTAGCAGTTCTCTCTACTCTCCCATCACTCAGTTCCCCACATTTAAGATACAGATGCTGTAACGTTCTCAGTTTGAAGAGAACTGAATAAGTGATGAAACCTTTCACATGCTAGCTGCCAGCTGCCTCCCTAGGAACTGGAGGCTTAAATGGGACACTGCCCATGAAATGCTTTGAGGGCCTCAGAAGAGAAGGGGCAAGAGGATTCAGAGAGTTATTATTGGACATGGAAAAGAGAGAGCGAGAGTCCACATGCGCCTCTCTTATAATCAAACTGACATTGAAGTTTACAGTGCATTGAACACTGCGTTCCAGTCTGCAGAGCTAAAAATGGAAACCTGTGAAAGCAGCAGCTGGGTTGAAAGGGGAGCAGGCCTGGTGCGCGCCGAGTGGGTTCCTACAGGCCAGAGAGCAGAAAAGATGTAGGGTGGCTGTCACCATCTGAGCTGAGGCAGCAGCAGGCCCGGTGCAGGCCGGGACACCGAGACACACCACACCTGCTGCAGACCTCCAGATGGGCCTGAGACCCCACACCCTTGCAGGACTCTTAGAAACAGCCAAGCCAAGGGATGCGGCCTACCCTTGGCAAGGTACTTCACTGTTCTAGGCCTCAGTTTCCCCATCTTTAAGGTGGAAATATTACAAGGGTCCTTATGAGGATTTAATCAGTTAATACACGAAACCGCTTCACAGAGTGCCTGGTGGACGGTGAGCTTGCAGTGGCTGTCAGCTTACACTGCCTCAGGCCTGGTTTACCCTCCCACCCAGCTTTCACATATGAGACCATCCCCTCCCACCAGTCTCACTGATCTCCAAATGAAGTCCTATCTATCCTCTATGCATTCGTTCGAATTCGATTTTCCAGTAAGACCACATGTTCTGGGAGATTCATTCATCCAGTGGGCACCTAGCAGTACAATGTGCCAGGAGCTGTCCTAGATGCTGAGTCCACAGCTCTGAACAAGAGAGACAAGAGTCCCTGCCCTCATGAACTTGCATTTCAGTGCATACTTATGGCTTCTCTAATTATAGTACTATAACTCCAGAACACTTTTAAAGCATGTCCTTGTACCTCTTACAATCAGCTCTGGTACTATGAGGATGGAGTTTTTTTTCCCCCCATTTTAAAAAATTTTTATTGTTCAAGTACAGTTTTCTGCCTTTTCCTTCTGCTTCCCCCCCATCCAGCCACCCCCACCTTCCTCCCCTGATTCCACACCCCCCTGGGTTTTGTCCATGTGTCCTTTATAGTTGCTCCTGAAAACCCTTCATCCTTTTCCCCCCATTATCCACTCCCACCTCCCCTCTGGTTACTGTCAGTTTGTTCTTAATTTCAGTGCCTCTGAAATTATTTTGCTTGCTTGTTTGTCTTGTTGATTAGGTTCCACTTAAAGATGAGATCATATGGTATTTGTCTTTCATCGTCCGGCTTATTTCACTCAGCATAATGCTCTCCAGTTCCATCCATGCTGTTGCAAAGAATGTTTCAAATATGCAGAACAGGCTGCTGAAAGGGCAAGGACGTCCCCATCCCTCTCCCCTGGAGTACTCAGCTGGTCACTCTTCCAGAGGGGGAAAAAATCCTAACTGCCTCCAACTAACTCACCACCCCATCTCACATTTCTGTCTCCTCCCAGAAACACCACATTATGGTAAAAATAACCCTTTGTACAAGCTAGCTTCTCGGCCTGCATGTTCCCATTATTCCGCACCCCCAGTGACATTTCAGCGCCGGTCAGCCCTGCCCAGAGCTCTCTGCACAGGGCACGAGGCTGTTTGAAGAGTCTGGCAGTCGCTGGCACGGGTGCCCGTCCTTCAATGGAGCAAGGCCTGGCGGGCCTGAGGGCAGATGTTCTAAAAGGACAGCCCCGGGATGCCAGGAACCATCTTGGCGTTTTCTAACTCCACATGGACAGCCCCCAGGGAAGGGAGTCCGCAGGGAGACTCAGCTCCTGCAGGAGGGAAGGTCAGGAGGTCCACGATCTGCTGACGGAGATGCAGAGCATCAGAGGCAATGAACCTCACGGGGTCATTCTTCCTCCTCCATACAATGTAACAGACGCTGTGCCATGGCCTGGGCATCCAATCAGATTTCCCATCGAAGGCGGTGGCCACTGACCATGGAAATATCATTACCCTTCCTGAACCTTGCTCCCTGTTCTGTAGAATGGAGACCACTAACATCCCTCCTAATGTTAGCGGGGGCCCTGAGAGGAAGTAAAATCATGGTCGAGACAGTATTTTGTAATCCCTGTCTACTGTGTAACATTCTCCACTGCGGCCACGGGACCTGGAAACTGAAGTCGTGAGAAGGGTGGGAAGCACCGCTCTTCTGTTTGAAGAGAACGGAATACTGTGCCTGGGTTTCCTGGTGGAACTTTCCTCAGAGACCTGTTATGAACTAGGTGAGTGAGGTCAATAAGAAACAGGTTCAGGGAAGGGTAAGGGGGTGACCGAGCATCCTGCTTTGTCCGCATCTGACCGGGGTGGGGAGGGGAAGGAGGTTCTCCAGATGGGAAACCCTCAGCGCCCCAGGACAAGCCAGCCACTCCAGGATTCAGTGAGTTCATGCTGTGTTTGGTAAATGCAGTGTCTGGCATCTCCTAAGCTCCAATAAGCATTAATTAGCTAGAGAGCAAGGCTGATGAACAAACCAATGAGCTCAAAATCCCGATGACTCTAACGCCCAGCTGAGGCTGAGAACCACAGCTAGAGGGGTTTAAATCCCTCTACACCACAATTCTTCAGGTTGCCAATCGGAATCACCCAGGGGGCTTTTTAAAGCTCCCCATGCAGGGCCCCCAGCCCGCCCCCAGACTAATGGAATCAGAAGCTCTGGCGTGGGGCCTGGCATTACTTTTGACGAGTGCCCTGCGGGAACCCAACATTCAGGCAGGGATGAGGACGCCCTGCTCTGAAACTACGCAGGCTCCCGCCCAAGGGAAGAGAGTCCTTGCACACCTACTAGGTGACTTTCAGGAGCCAGCCATTCAACCAAGGCTGTTATGAGGATTAAAGGTGAGAAGGTGTCACGGAACAAGAAGTTCAAGAAGGAGTAGGTTTACGGTTATTTGTTTAATCTGCACAACAAGGTGGCTTGGAGTCCAGACTATGGGGTCTGCCTGGATTCGAATCCCAGTCCCACTCCTTCCTGAGGCTGTGGCTTTGAGAAAGCCACTCACCGTTCAGGGCCTCAGTGTCCTCACCTGTAAAAATAAGGACATTAATATCTGCTTCCTGGGGTCCCCTGAGAATTAGAGAAAAGAAGATAGGTAGCACTGAATAAGAGCTGAGTAAGTTCCTCACTTGTAAGATGGCTTCGTGAATGGGTTCAAGGTGAACCCAGCCTGCAGATGAGGGCACTGAAGCTTACGGAGAGGGTCCCAGGTCACCCGGTTACTAACCACGGGGGCCAGCAGCGGTCCAGTCAGAGGTCACTTGCATCTGCTGCCCTCCCCCTGTGATCCAACCCTGACTGGGTGCCTTGCCGCTCCCTGGTTCTGTGCCTGTCCCTTGTGCTTTTCCCGCCTTCGTCACGACTTTAGTTTCCGGGCCTGGCAGCCACAGGCAGATGAGTAGCACTAGTCACTGAGAAGGGCTCTGAGTCAAAGACACAACAAAGCCAGGCGCCCGCATCCAGCAGCATCCTCTAGAGCTGCTCAGAGCCTGCGAGTCTCAGAGCCCGAAAGTCTTGCTGCCTCCCTCTTCTCTGTGGGTACCTGACGGCGGCACATGCCCAGCCTGGTCTACACTTTGCTCTTTTCTTATATCATCCCCATGGCAACCACGCGAGGTAGGTCCTGAGTTTCCCCATTTCGCAGATGAGAACAGAGAATTCAGAAACACATCCGGGGAACCTAGCAGGTCTGGCTACACAGCTCTGCCCTTAACCTCATCCTGCGTCCGAAGGCAGCCAAAGGCCAGTGCTGAGTGGAGAGGGAGGCAAGGATGCAAGTCGAAAGGACACAAATAGGTTCTCTCGGTTTTCGTTTGGTTTGGTTTTGCTTTATTGTTTGCTTATTTTATTTTTACTTCGCTTTATTTTGCTTTTAGTAGCTCTATACAGAAAGCCTGGGGCCAGGAGTAAAAGGGATAAGAAGCAGTTTTCACGCAACATAAAGAGCCTCCCAACCACCAGAAGTGCCCCTGAGAAGGCCGCCCTGGCCATTAAGCAGCATGTTGAAATTAGTAAGGGCAGTTAGCCCCCGGGGGCGGGGGCAGAGGGGGGTGAACTAGCCCCAAAGAGTAGGCTTAAAACTTCTAGATGCCCTGAGCTCTGAGAATGTTATATAACCCAATTTTTTTCAGCCATTTTTTAAAATCCAGAAAATAAACATCAGGAATGCCAACAAAAACTTTCTGTGAAATATCAAACTCTTTGTCCTAGTAAGAAAAACGGGGACGCCCCACCTTAGACTATTCTTTGTATAATCCAGCAGAAAAAAAGTGGGGAAACTTATTTGCTGTTCCATAGATTTCCTCATTGTTTGACTTCTGGACAATGAACATGAGCCACTTTTACAGACAAAATAACAAATTTAACGTAAACAGTTTGAAAGAGTATTATAACAGGGGAAGAGTCAGCATTATCTACACAGTGAAAAATGACATAAAAAATGTTTCACAATGAAACCTTTTTTTCTTTACGTTTATTTTTCTATACCCAAACATTAATAGAGGCTGGTGGGTCATAGTGTTATGGGTAATTTTCTCAGCTATGCTTTCCAATATTTATGTTCACTTTTTTCTATAATTCACATGCCTCAGCTGATAAGAAAAAATAAAGGTGTTTTTCAGAAGGAGAAGATCTTTGCTAAGGACTGAGCTTCATGGCTAGAAAGGCTCAAGGCTCAAGGGGGTGCGAGGGGGGTCCCAGCTTCAGGGAGAGATCAGAGATTGGAACTCAAAAAACCCTCTGATGCTGGGATTCTGAGGCTTATAAAACCTGAACAGCCAAGCAACGACGGGTGTATTGACAATCACAGAAGTGACTGAAAAGGTGCCCGGAAAATGAAACCGATGGCAAGTCCGATATGACCACAGACATGTCCCTATAGGTGGAGAGGTAACCCCAGGGGGGGCCTGTCAAAGGGCAGGGTCGGGAAGTAAAGTCTGGGGACATCCTGCTGCGAGGGGACCGTGAGGCCGCACGGAGGGGAGACCCTCAGGGAGACGGCTTGCCCAGCTCGTCTCAGCATGTGGCACCTCGAATCAGCTGAGCCAAGGACTGAGAACCTCTAGTCATGGGGCCTGGGCATCAGCATCTATAAATGAATGGACTTTATTTTATTTTTATTTTTTAATGTAAGTCTAGAAATTGGAAAAGTGACTTTTTTACCCTCACCCTAGGGCATGCTTGTTGATTTTAGAGAGTGGGGAAGGGAGGGAGGGAGGGAGGGAGAGAAATGTCAACATGACAGACACACTGACTGCCTGCCTCTCCTGTGCACCCCGAACGGGGCCCAAACCCACAGCGCAGGCACGTGCCCTGACTGGGAACCAAACCCGCGACCTTCCAGTTTATGGGACCACGCTTCAACTGTGCCTCCCTGGCCAGGGCTGGGCTTTATTTTAAGTTCACAGGAAAACTGAACAAAAAGTATGGAAAGTTCCCAAATACAACCTTTTCCCCCCAACACATACATACAGGACCACGTCCACCATCAGCATCCCCCGCCAGAGTGGTACATCTGTTACAACTGTTGAACCAACACTGACACATCATTGTCACCCAAGCCCAGTTCACATCTGGGTTCACCTTGGTGTTGGACACCCAATGGCTCTGACAAATATACAAGGGCACGTAGCCACCACTACAGTGCCCCTCAGAACAGTTCCCCCCCCAAAAAAAAACTCCCCTGTGGACTCAGTGTTGTGTGAAACTCCCCCGGTGATTACAAGGCACAGCCAAGCTTGAGAGCCACTGCTGTACTCGGCAAGGAGAGAGTGACCAACACTACATCTGGAAGGGCACTCGCTCTTGGGGGAGAGGGAGAACAAGTTCTGAAGGAGAAAGATGCACAGAGAAAGGGTGTGCAGATAACAGACAGTGTCGTGAAAACCAGGGGAAGGACAGACGTTGAAAAGAAGAGAGGACACGCTGCAGGCGGGAAGGAAATCGAGGGGCGCGGAGAAGGACAATGCAGGACTGCGTCTGTAAGACCCAGCGGGGCTCGGACTCCGCAGAGTACGCGGGCGGGGTGGGGCGTGGAAGCACACCTGCAGGGAGATGGGGGTGAATGGGGGGTGACGCTGAGGCTGCCAATATTTTTGAAGAAGAAGAGAAGAATGAGAGTTAGGTAGCCCAAATGGAGAGTTGGTTCCAGGGAAAGATCGTCCTTCCTTCCTCCCTCCTTCCTGCCCTTCCACTCTTTCTCTTTTCTCTTTCTTTTCTTTTCTTTCTTTCTTTCTCTTTCACTCTTGCTTTCTTATTTGTTACAGATCTGCACACAGTGTGGGGCAGAAGCAGGTTAGCAGCTGTTTCTGTGGATAAGCCTACTTTTGCCCCACCACACACGTATATGATTGTGGACAAGGTGAGAATCTGTGAAGAGGCGGAGATCACAGACGCTATAGAGAGGGAAAGCTTCCTGGGAAGGCAGTGCCTACAGGAGTGATGAACAGAGGTGGGGTCACTTGCAGAAAAAAAGAAAAAGAATTCTACCTCTGAGGCTAGAAGGACAGGAGAAATGGCAGTGAGGACATGTTTTAAAGGTGGAGGGCGTCACCTGAAGGGATTCAGGTGTGATGGCCCCTATCTGTGAAGCAAAGTAGAAGCCAAGGTCACCTACTGGAATTTGAGAAGAAAGGTTAGAAGCCAGATGGGACTGGGGGACTTGAGGAAAGTAGGGAGAGAGAGGAAGAACTCTTGGAAGGACTTTGATAGCCCTTAGTATAATGCCTGACACAAGCTCATGTTCAATACATAGTTAGTTAGTTAGTTAGTTAGTTAGTTAGTTAGTTAGTTAGTTAGCTAGTTGGTTCGTTTTAAGAGGAGAGGTTGTAATTTTCTAAAGTGGGTATCTTCATTACAGGGTTACAGAGGGATCAGACTGGATTAGATAAGCTTTTAAGAGCTAGTACCACAAACAAGACTCATTTCCTCATTAGTTCTGTTGTACACTCATCTTTCCCTAACAACTCACGCCACATCGCCTTGACCCACCTCAGATTCCAGCTCTATCTGCTGGGACGAGCCCATATCCACAGGCAACATCACACACCAAATGCCCCCTCAAAACCACAGGAAGAGCCTTCACGGTTGCTTCTAGAAGTACAGAGGGGCTCATACCCCCAGCAGCACCCCTCAACCAGTCAGGGCTAGAAGGCAGGGGGCACCCACTTCCTGTCCTTGAAGAAGACGTTCTGAAGTGTGTCCTCCATGCTCCTCTAGGGTTGCCTGCAATGCTGACCTGCTCAGAAACATGCCCTTTATCATCTCTTTGCCCATCTCTGCCTCATTCTTATTTTTTCATTCTTGCTCCCTGAGGTCATCTCCGGAATAAACCACCTCTGCCCAAGTCTTGTCTCAGGCCCTGCTTGGTGGTGAACCCCAGCCAAGACACCCATCCCTCACTACCCTGGGAGCTCCGTGGGGGCTGTTAGACGCAGGTACACCACCCAGCATCTCTTCTAAGACTGAAGGGCTCATTCCCTCCACTACTCGGTCCCTACGGGGAAAGCCTCAGCTGAGAAGAGCTGTTTCATTCAGAGGCACTTCCCAGGGCTGCCCTCGTCCAGTGACTGATGGTCCTCCTACTCTCAACTGGAGACAGCCCAAAAGGATCGCCAGGTTTCAGAACCCTCCCGTGGGATGGCTGAGGGCCCCATTTCAGCTGCATCATGGCTCAACTTCCCCCTCTGCCCAGGGCTGCTGCAGCCCCTTTCCCCAGGAAGAGACTGATCTCAGAGCGCGTTCCCTACTAAACCTGCTGCACGTGCACGGCTGTCCCAGAGTCTGTTTCCTGAGGAAACGTCTCTGAAGCACTTCCCGATTGCTGCATTCTCAGTGCCTAGACAGTGCCTGGCTCCTGAGCACTCAATATGCACTTGTCGAATTAACTGAATTTTGATCCATTTGTTCATTAGGAGGTGGGGGCTCTCTACAAAAGCTACCAGTCTCAATTGTGATGTTGGAAGTCCTCCTTCCGCCTGTTACCAGTATCTCTCTGTCACTGTGAAGTCTGGACATATCGCTGCAAACAGTGGCTCCCAGGGGCCTGGGTGTGGAGACAGCATCTCACGGTTCACCTTTCACGGGCTTTTTACCTTCCTGGCAGCCACAAACCCAAGGCTACAACAGCAAAAGCCAACCTAGTCTGTGAACATCTCAAACCCAGAGAAATAAAATCTTTGTTGCACTTGACCTCCAGCATGGAACTATCACCATGGTTCAGATGATGTTTAGAAGAGAGCCCAGGCATGGGTCCAGAAGATGAAATGCATTACGGAATGTACGTAGGGCCAAGAGAAGTATCAAGCTATAAATAACCCATTTTCCCTGGACCTAGGTCCCTCTGTATATGATTAATGGAGTAAGGCTGTGAGCGACTAAGTTCTGGTTCCTTCCTGTTGAGAAGGACGTGGCTCCACTGACCCCTGACCTTTTCACAACATCTGCCTGGGATAAGGTCACAGCGGGTCCACCACAGTGGGCACAGCAACCAAAGGCTCTGTCTAAATGCTGAAGAATTTACTGGCCCTGGGTAACAAAGTCATGATACTGAGTGTCTTCTTTTAGAAAGTATGCCTGTACATAAGCATCAACCCTTTGACCAACAATTCCTGTTCTAAAAAATGTATTCTCGTGATGAATTAGCCCCAAGGATGTTCGTCAAAGCACTTTTTAAAAACAAAGTTGAGGGAATGGGAACAACCTAAGTGTCCTGAAGGGGATATGTTGTACAGATCACGGTCTGACATGCCAGGAAATATAATCACTTAAAATAATGCTATGGTACACAATTGTATGTGTCAGCATATATTGACATGGCTAATGTATTATTAAAATAAAAAGTCAATGTGTGCAGTAGGCTTCTATTGGAAGAGAAGGAAGAAGGGAAAGATGAGAAGGCAGAAGAGGAAGATGACCAAAAAAAAGCAATGTGGTTCAATCTCAAATTGCCCTACAGAAAATGGCCAGAGTCTTCCTGGAGTCCCCAGAAGCAGAAGTTGATTTCAGGGGAATTTCTTTAAGGGCTCCCTTTTTAAAAGGAGTCAGGAAGGGCAGCAAAAACAAAAGAAGAGAGAGTGATGTGGTAAATCAACAGCCAGGGGCTCCTGCTTTGTACTCAGACATTTGCTACCAAATGACTTCCTGACCAGGCCTGTTTCCCCAAAAGGGAGTGGGCTCACCTGAGTGATTACTAAGGTTCCTTTCAAGTTCAACCCTTCTGACTGAAGGATGGCTCTAAGACTCTAGTCCATCTCAGACCTCCACTTTGCCTCTACTCAGCCCTCTGTTGCCTTGGCTGATGTTCCCTGTCCATGCTTAACTCCCTCAAGGGCTGGCAGTAGCAGGCATACTTTAGGGCTCCTCTCTTGCCACACGTCCCTCACCTGAGAAGGAATCCCTAATTTGGGAGGGCAGTTCTAGGCAGCCATATTTGATTCAAGTGCTCCTGTCTCCACAATCACAGCTGATTGGACCAGAGCTGGACACATGATCCAAAGCAAGCAAATCCCTTCTTCTGGTCAATGAATTCTCATTCTCTCTCTCTGAGTACATTTTTAACATATTCCACACATTAAAACATTTCTGGAAAGCTCTAATCCAGCCACATGTTCTCGATTTAATGATGAGGTGAGGTCCTGGGAGATTCAGCGACTTATTAGAGAGGCAGGGGAAGATCAGTCTATGAGTAAGGGCTCTTTCTCCAACACCCTGGCAGTCACTGAGCTCTGAGCTAAGCTGGTCAGTCACTGAGCCACCACCCAGAGAGAGCAGCACACAGTGGTAAAGAGCACAAACTTCGCAGTTCAAGTCTTGCCCAGACATGTCCTGGGCAGAGTGTTTCTAAACCTGTTGTGAGGGTGAATTATGGGCAATAATGCACGGAAAGAAAGCCCTCAGCACAGCACGTGCTCAACCACATAGGCTGTCATTGGCTGCTAACTGGTATCATTATCTCTCCATATTTCTTCTCTCTCAAGCTACACTGTAAATTCCTTGAGTAGAACCTGAGGTGACCTGCCTCTGAGAGACAGCTGGGGGCCTCATTACCTCTCTTTCCAGCTCCTATTCACCCCCCACCCAGGGCTCAGCTGAAAGAACCCTTCTCCTGGGAAGTCAACCCAGAACACCAAGAAGGTCTCCTGTTTTACAGTCTCGTAGCTTTCCAGTTTCTCTTTCGCAGCCTTTATTGTTAAACAATTATTGATGCAACAATTTGTTTGATGCCTGCCTCCTCCTTCAATGCAAGCTGCAATACAAGTTCTCTCAGGACAGGTAGGCATACCAAATATTCCATGTGCTCCCTCCACATTTCTCAGCCTCTTTTGCAGCTAACTAGGCCCATGTGACTAATTATGGCTCATGGGCTGAGGTACAGAAGTGATATAGGTCACTTTAGGGCTGAAGTAGAGCAAAACTGGCACAGCAATGCTCCAGGCATCGATTCCCCTACTGCAGTGCTTGGCAATGGTCCATCAGCCTGAGGCCCTGAGTGGCTGTATGAAGAAATACCTTCTCTTGATCCACCCTGGATACATAGTGTGAATGAGGAATAAGAAGAACCTTTGTTAAGCAACTGGGATTTCACATTTAACTTGTTACTGCAGCACAACCTGGCCTATCCTGACCAGTACACCACTATACTCCCAGGATTCACAGTGTTGGGCATATAGAAAGTGCTCCATAAATATTTGTTGAGTGAATGAATGAATGAGCCTCTGAAACAATGGGTAGAGTGTCCAAATACATGGTATTTCCCAAGTCAGTGAAAAAGGACAACTCTCCACTACCAAAAAAAAAAAAAAAAAAAAAAGACTAGACTACTAGTTAGTTCCGAAAGTGAAATACCAGCATCCCCGTCACCTAGAATAGAAGCTAGGAATTCTGGCTCTTTGACCTTGAAGCTGCAGGGCTCTGAGTCATTGTCATGTTGTTGCAGGTCACAGAAACACTCAGCATGGCTGAGGATGATTAGGCACTCAACAAAGTGACAAAATCCACTACAACAGAGCCATTAGTCACAGGGCATAATTCAGAAACTGTTGCAGTTTATAACATTTATGAATTGATCTGCAGGAACCTATAAACATTGCTCATCGATATGACTAATTGGCATTTATGAGTTTGTTTGGTAAGCTGACTCCTTCAGGCTGTTGTCATTGTGGTCTTGAAGAATAAAGGAACCCACACAAGCTGGAGCCTCTGGCTGGGGTGTTGGCATTCTGACAATTCCACCGGACAGGGTGAGGGATTGAGTGAAGTTAGTGCACTTAGGGAGTGGAGGTAACACCAGTATAGAAGCAAGGAAGATGTAGCGAGTAATGGGTGCTCTGTTAAGCAAGCTATCACAAGGGCGATAGGAGCTTAATCCCATGATGAAACTCTCAGCTGGAATAACCCACCCCAGGAACAAGGAGCTGGAATATTTATATAGCCATTCCTGAGTCAGGGGGTCAAGGGCTCCAGCAGGAGTCAGTACTAACTCCTCAACACTCTGGCCTGCCACTCATGGGCAGTTTGAATTCTGGCAGTTCTGGCACTGACACAGATATTGGAAGGTGGCCAGAGCACAGTGAAAAGTAGGAAAGCTATGGGTGTCTGCTGCATCAATTTACCTCCTTCAATCAGAGCAGAGAAACGCACATAAGGACATAGCTGTTGAGTGCCTCTGTTATGCAGGACACTGTGCAGGGCACTGGGGACAAAGCCCTGAGGATGAGAGGAGTAACTCTGTCATATAGACTTCATGGAGTCAACAATCTAGAGGAGACCCAGTCCATCCCAACAGAGTGATGTAGTTATGACAAGGGATTTGAGAACATCATGGAGAGGCATCCCATTCAGTCTGGCTGAAAGAGACTGGCAGGGAGGACTCCTAAGGGACTAGAAGGCTGCCTGGGTCATGAGAAGGAGTACAAGTTGCCCTGGCCAAGCAGTTCAGTTGGTTGGAGTGCCATCCCAATGCACCAAGGTTACGGGTTTGATCCTCGGTCAGGGCACATACAAGAATCAACCAATGAATGCATAAATAAGTGGAACAACAAAACTGATATTTCTCTCTCTCTCTCTCTCTCTCTTCCTCAAAATCAATACATTATTTAAAAATTTAAAGAAAATGAGCACAAGTTGACGATCTATAGAAGGTGGTGTTGGGAAGAGTGTTTCAGACTGAGGGAACAGCATAAGCAAAGGTACAGAGGCTGAGGGAACATCCAAGTGCTCAAGCACCTGCAAGTCCTTCAGGAAAATGGAAAGGGAAGGTGTGTGTTGGGAAATGATGAGAGAGGTGGCTGGAGAGGTAAGTAAAATATGAGAGGTGCACAATTTGAAGTTGTTTGAGATTTTGTTTTGCTTGTTTGTTTAGCAGAAAGTAGTCCCAAGCAGGGTCAGCTGGAATTAATATAAACTACCCAGCACCCAAATACTGGACTGAAATCGGGAGACCTAATTAGCCATGTTGAGCAGGCCCATTTGCTCCCTGGGCCTCAGCTTCTCATCTGCCACACAAAGGAGTTGACATGACGACCGACAAGGTCCTGTTTTTTCATCCATGTGTTCATTCATCCAACAAACATTTGTTGAGCTTCTCATATGTGCAAGGCACAAGGGGATACATCAGTAGAAAAGTCTCGTCTGCCATACAATTTACATTCTAGGAGTAAAAGAGAAAAAGATGAACACATGAGTGATGCAGCATCACTTACAGAAAATCCTATGAAGGACACATCGGGGTCAGGAGTGATGGAGGAGGGAGCTTCTCTGAGAAAGAGGCATGTGATCAGAGATGTTAGTGCAGTAAGGGAGAGAGTCCTGGAAACGCCTGGGAAAGAACAGTCCTAGCACAGTGTGTCCAAAGAAGAGCAAAACCAGGGGAGTCAAAAGGAGGCAGGAGCCAGGTTGGGCAGATCTCCTTGGGCCATGGCAAGAGAGAACTTATGATTTTATTCAAAGCTTAGAAGCCACAGGAGAGTCTGAGCATCGGAGCAGCAGGCTTTGACCTGATATTTTAAATGTTCAGAGCAGCACTAGTCACAATAACCAAAAAGTGGAAACAAACCAGCTGTCCATCAACCAATGAATGGATAAACACACTGTGGTCTATCCATTCAGTGGAATACAATTCAGCCATAAGTGGAATAAAGTACTGACACCTGCTACACCATGGGTGAACTTGAATACACCATGCTAAGGGAAAGAAGCCAGACACGAAAGACCACATAATGTATGAATGACTCTGTTTATATGAAAGAAATGTCCAGAACAGGCAGATCTACAGGTGCAGAGGCTAGATTGGCAGTTGCTAAAGATACTTCAGGGCAGAGTAGGGAGCAGCTACTCATGCGCACACATTTCTTTTCAGGGTGACCCTATAAACACCAAAAGAACTTCCAGGATCAAGAATTGAGACAAACTTTTCCTTTCACCCTTCAAAGGGTTGCCAGTCTGCAGGAAGAGATATGTTTTCCCTCTCATCCACAGAAAGGACATTCACCTTGACCAAGCATAAGCAAAAAGGGCAAGTTTATTACAAGAATGGGGAGGGAGCTCCTAGAACTAAAAAAATCAGGAAATAGCTGGACCAGGAACAGTCTCTGTCCCTCTCTCCCCGCTGACCAGTTTTTTTTCTTTCTTTCCCCTGTCTTCATGGGAGAAAAACAGCCATCCACCATCTGCTGTATGTTACAATCTCAGGCACTAGAGACAAACTTTTCTCTATTCTCAGTCCAGAGTCCCAGGAAAGCATTCCAGTGGGCCCAGTGTGGGTTTGGAGTGTGCACCTGGACCAACTGTCTAAGACCAAAGGCTGAGTCTCATTGCACCAACAGCCCTCCTAGTGCCCTTGTAATTGAAGGTATGGAATTGGGATGGGGTGGGCTTCACTCAGAGAAAAAGAGGAATTTTCTGAAAATAAATAATTGTCAAATAAATGACCCTTACAATCTCTTTAAATTTTTGGAAATCTTAAGATCCAAACTTCAGGTAAAGTCCTTTCGGTTAAAATGCCCAACAGAGTGATTTTTAACAACGACGACATGTGTGTCCAAAGTCTGGCACCATTCTTGAGTCGCAAGCACAGTAACGGCAACATTTTGTGTCCAATGAGGCCCAGCAGAGGAGTTCGGTTTGGGGCAAAACAGACCTCTATAGCACTCATCACTGGCCCTTCATCCCAGTCTCCCAACCCACTCTCAGAGAAGACGGTGACCCTCCAGGACACCCACATGAGCCTACAGATGACATCCTGTTGCCAGCTCAGCTGACACACATTTCCCGGAATCACAGAGAAATGGTCCTGGCGCTCATCAGCACTGCTCTCGCTGGAGCCGCAGATGGCAAATGGAATGTACATCCCCGCCCCCTGCTCCCTGGCCCGGCTGCTTCCACGCTCCTTGACAATAATGCTGGTTTCAGAAGCTGGCACTGGAGCCATCCCTCACTAGGCACAGCAGGGTGGGCAAGGCAGAAGGAAAGCTGGCAAGGTGGGAAATAGGGGCTATTTATTTTGTGCTGGCCCCAGCAGCCTGGAAAGTAATGTGAAAAGTGGGCAGCGAGACCAGAACAGATGACAGAGACTTATCAGGTAAGGGGTGGCGAGTGGGGGACACGGGAAAATTGCAGCCCCACTTGCCAAGACTCAGAGACACCTGCATCTAATTTACCATAAGGAAGATATTATGGAAAAGGGCTGCCACCTTCCCCAGATGCAGACTCGCACTAAATCTGCTCTGTCCTCTCTCCTAAACCTCTCTCCAGCTTGCTCACCATCCCCACCCCACCTGCTCTAAGCCACCAGCGTCTCTTGCCCAGAGAGCTGCCACGGCTTCCCTCAGAACTCTCTGTCCCTGTATTTGGTCTTTGACCACAGCGGTTCATTCTTCCCTCAATGACCACAGTGATCTCTCTAAGCTACAGGTCTCATCATGCCTCACTTCAGCTGAAAAGCCCACAGTGACCCCCCAAAGGATGGAGGCCGTAACCTTTCACAACAGCTCACAAGCAGATGCTGGCTGGCCAAAGTCCGGCAGCCTTTCCAACGCTACTCGGTGACGTGCTGTGAAAAACCATCTTAGAAGTTTGCTGTTTATTGATTTTTGTTCTGCGTGCATTTTTACCATGTCAGCTTCAGCCAAGACCTGCAGGGGGAGGGTGTGGAAGGGGGTGGGGAGACAGGGGAGGCTTGCAAACAACAAGGGCATGATCTTCAGAGAAACTGATTTGAATGGAGTTAAAATTGGTTTCCTGTTATCTCTGTAGCCACTACGTCTGCAATTCAGGGCCTGATGCCCCTGTATCAGGCCAAACACAGCCACTGTTTTCTGATCGAATCTCCTTCCCAGAAAGACACCATTAAAAAAAATTCTTTGTAACCAATCAGGCAATTTAAACTCCCTTAAAAGGCCCGTATCACTGAGCGAGTTCACAAAGGAGTCCAACCCCACTCCAGCCAGAAAAAAAAAGCCATGCACCACTACATTTCAGGGGACCAGGGAATAAGATAAAGTCGCCATGACCTTTGTGGAGCCAAAGGAAACATTAAGGTGCTGAGACACCCATCAGTGCCCCCCACACCAAACCCTTGCTAAGCCAATCTGCCCTCAGACACCGTCCCTGCTGCCCTGTTTGCATCCTGACATGTCCAGCCATTACGGACAGATATGCATGCTGGAGGTCCAGATGCTGAAGCCCTGTGCACACTGATGAATCACCTCCCCGGGTGCCCCCAAGAAACCCCATCTAAAACGGCAAGGAAATGCGTCACCTTGCCCAGCAACAAGACCACAGGCAAGGAAGGTTTCCAGTCTGGTCAACTCAGCTACTCAGTGAAGTCCCATCCATGGTACAGACTTCCTCCCAAGTCTGATTCCTGTCACTGGTACCAAACTCAAGCAGTTCGCTGCTTGGGATTGTTTTATTCAAAACCGAGAAGTGACTGTTGCCAGGTAGTTTTATTTATTTGTGGCAACTAAAGGAGACAAGGGTATTCATATCCAAAACTCGTGTTTTCCTGCAGGGAGGCTAAACCATTGCTTATATACACTATTTAGTCAAATACACGTTGATTTCTTCTTTGCAGTTGGCTACACTTACTTTGTTGGGCTCCTGTCAAGCTTATCTTGCTTATAGCTGCATGTGCAAAATGCTGTGCTACATCCATCAATGTACTCTCATAAGCTCCCCAACGGGGAACCAAACCTGCAACCCAGGCATGTGTCCTGAACGAGGATCAAACTGGTGACCTTTTGCTTTGATGGATGATGACCAACCAACTGAGCCACATCAGTCAGGGCACTGTGCTACATTTTAATGTTTAGTAAAATAGCATTTAGTAAGAACTGCCCAGACCTTTGCAACCCTTGCAACCCTTGTCCTGTCTAACATCATGGTTAGAAGGTGGCTGTGGGTGGCACTTGGTGCTAATGTTTTCTTCCCTAAATCTAAGAGGAAGGAGAGAGACCCTCTTTCAAACGGTGGACTGTAAGACCTTCCCATTTAAAAAAAATGAAAAGACCTTCCCATTAGTCTATTTGGACCAGCTCAAGTCACACAACGAAGTCACTAAGGAAATGACCACGAGGAACATCTGGCAATGTTTGGAAGCATTTTCAGTTGTCACTTGGGGATGGGATGCTACTGGCATCCAGAGGGCAGAGGCCGAGGATGACGCTAAACACATCATAATGCACAAAACAAGTCCTTCCAACAAAGAATTAACTGGTCCGAAATGCCAACAGTGCTGAGATAAGAAACCGTGGCTCAGATGAATCTAGATCCTACCTGATTTTATAAAGTTTTATTGGCACGCAGCCACACTCACTCATTTACATATTGCCTATGGCTGCCTTCCCAATACAACAGAGAGTTGTCACACACCTAGTTGTGACAGAGACCATGTGCCCCCCTAAAGCTAAAATTATTTACTTTCTGGCTTTTTTTTCTGAAAAAGCTTGCTGATCCCTAGTCTAGATCTACCCTTAAAGCTGGAGGAGAGAAGAATATATAAATTAAGTGAGGAAGGAGAAGTAAAATGGGTATGGGAAGAAGTAATTAGTAACCGCTATTGATGGTAAGTCTATTTCTGAAGGTCACTCTGTAAAGCAGAGCTCTCAACAGCTTTCCCAATGTCAATTTATTTCCATATACAGGACATGTTACAAAAACTACAGACTTAAGTCTTGCACAATTTTAAAGCTGGTGGAAGGTGTGAAGCATCGAAACCCCCTGCTGTTGCCCTTGGTATTTAGCTAGAAAAGGGAAGCAAAGGGACTTAGACACTGAGCTTAATATAAAGCAAGGAACATAAGCCTACTTGCTCCACCAGGACGCTACAGCGTCACAGCCCAGGAGACTAAAGTGTTGCTCCACCAAGGGGATCAACACTCTTCCCTTCCCTCTTGAACTGGTACCCGGATTGGTGGGGATGCAGGGGAGGTGCTGGACCAGAGAGGCCTGTCAGTCTAAGTAGGGGGTGTAGACCCAGCCAAATTGCACAAAAGCTTGGGAACTTGATTGGCCCTTCTGAAAAGCCACCTTGTCTATCCCAAGCCCAAACTAATATAATTCAAGGGAAATAAAAAATCTCTCTCTCTCTCTTTACCTGTACTCGAGTGCGGCACTTACAAGGCTCCAGGAGGGAGTCTGAATATCACCGCACAGCAGTGGCTGCAGCTGGAAACACACACTGAGCTGGCCGGACGCTGGACTGGACTGGAATTTCACATGAAGCAGAAACTCTGGGCCTTGGCCTTGCTGAGGATAAGGCTGGACTTTTTCCATGGTGGGATGGACAGAGATAGGAAATTGAAAACCCAGGGGGAAACTTCCATTTCTACCCAAGTAAATCAAGCCACACCGCAGGCTCCCATGCATGGGTCTTTGGGATGCTTTCCTCGTGATCCTGTGGAAAAGCTTCATTTCCAGTGGCAACACCACAACCACCAAAAAAAACAATCAAATTTTTCCCCATCCAATTCCTACCCAGGAGGAAAAATGGTACCTAATGTTTTATAGTTATTTAAAGGTTTCTTTTATTAGCAACTATAAGTGGTTACTGGACTTGTCAAACATAAGTAAGTCAGTATCAACTCATAAAATGAACTGAGAAGTGGGGGGGAAAATCCACAGCCATTTCTTTCCCGTGTGTGTGATAATAATGTTGCTTTCATCTTTCTACTCACTCAGCCTGGTCTTTATCAGAAGCCCACCACTAAATGCCCTCTTCCTATTGCTTCCCTATTTGATATTTAATTTTAATTGAATGAGAGCCGGCATATCCTGGCCAATATTCATTCCCCATCTGCTGCTTCTGTCTTTTTTCTGGGAGCGCCTGGGGCACCACTCCTCCAAGGAACAAAATCTACTCTCTGACTTCCTCTGGAATAGATTCTCTTTCCTGAAGCCAGAAGAACCATTTGCCTCCGAGAGACAAATGTGTCCTGGAGGTACCCCTCTGGGGGTCACCATCTGGGTTTCTGGGCAGCCCTTGTGGAGTGGGGGACAGTGGAGCTAAGCTTTTTGCCTCCCTGTTTCCAACCCACGCCCTCAGACTGACGTTTTGGAAAAGGGCCCCTCCATTTGAAACACCACCAAGGCAAGCTCAATCAAACGCTGATTCTGAGGTAAAACCAATGCCTCCCAGCAAGATCCCAGAGAAACCAAGCAGGTGAGGTGAACGTAGGCAGCACAAGCACCCTGGGTCTCCTACAGATTGAGATGAGGACAGGCACAGGCCACACCCTCCAAGAAGCCAGGCTTGAGCAATCCTGCCCAGTACCACAGCCCACATGTGTGATGTGCAAGTTTCTAGTGGCCTCATTAAAAGAACAGAAGCAGGTACTGCCAGGCACTCGACATATATCACTTTCTAATCGTCACGACAAGCCTATGAACCAAGAACTTTTACTTCTCATTTTACAAATGGTAACACTGAGGCCCAGAGAGGTTAAAACTGTGCTCGGGGTCTCACACTGCTGAGCGGCACAGAGAAATTTAAACTGACGGTTTGTTCCGGAGTCTATGCTCTTGGCACACTTGATTGGTGCCGAGAGGTTGTTATTTAGAAAGGTCAGGCGGGTGGGTCTCTTTCAAAGCAAGAAGACTTTATTTCTTTGAATCTTTCATCTCTTTCTGGCTTCTAATTTCAGATTCTGAAAAATTGGGGTTTTTTTTCCCCCTGTGGCAAACATGTCACATCCAGACATTAAATTCAGACCTAACCAAATATGCTTTTATCAGTGTTACAAAGCAGCTCTCTGTGGTCCTACACAATCCTTTCCTACTGACCTTGTACCTTTGCCCTCTCTAGCAGAGGCACAGGGAAGGACTGGCTAAGGGTCACACAGCCCAGGAGAGGTCACAGTTAGAACCCCTGTCTGAGGTCCCTAATCCACACCAGGTCCCAAAGGGAGTCCTCTCTGATCTACACAACCTCCCAGAGAAGAAGCCTTTGCCCTAGAGAGACAAAGGATTAAAACAGAACATCTTCGGGCATTCATTTATTCAGCACTTATTATGTGCCCAGCACTGGGCTGGATGCCGAGGTTAAAGAGTAAACAGCCAACACCCCCACACTCAGAGAACTCACATTCTCTCAGAGACAGCAGACGCGAGTGGACAATAATGGTGCCACATGATGAAAACCACACCAGGGAAACGGTGAGAGCCCAGTGGCAAGGTAACATCTGAGATGTGTCTCGAAGAATGAGGGTAAAAGGCGGCAGACAGAAGGTCAGCATAACATGATGCCGGCGAGATGGGCAGGGCCAGGTTACGAAAGGCCTTGAGCATCTGAGTGAGGAGTTCGGGCATCTCCTTGAAGACAATGACAGATGGCGCCTCCGTGTCCACATCCGAAGTGGGAAACAATCCTGCCTATCTCATAGGGTTGCTGTAAGATTGAAGTGCTCGGCGTCATTGCTGGTGCATCTTAGTGCTCTGTTAATACAGTCATTGAAAAGTTTTAGAGAAACTGACATGACAATCCTAATTACTGTTCACATGACAACTACCATTCATCCAACATCTCATGCCCTTCGAGTGCATCACTACTTCACTTCTCAGCATGTGCCATCTCCTGGAACTGTGACGTGTGTTTATTGAATGGTGCAGTAACTGCCTGTCTCTCCTACCAGTCTGAGAGCCCTGTGAGGGCAGGGTCCTGCCTGCCTTGTCTTCTGCCGCACCTTCCGCCCCTGTGCCCACCATGGGGACCGACGCACAGAGCAGGAGCCCCGCAAAACTGCTGTTGCATGATGATGATCCCGTTCACAGCAGTCCAGCAAAATAAATGTTACCTTCGTTTTTGCAAACGAGGAAACTAAAGTATAGAAAGATCAGTCAGGCTTCCTGATGGACAAAAGATGCAAAATGGCAAGGGCTGGAGGCAAGAGAGCAGTGAAGAGTTATTACAGACACAAAGGGGGGAAAAAACTGGGTTGGGTTGGACAGAAATTACTCAATGAGAAAGATGTTAAAAGGTGGATGAGTAGGTGGGTAGATGGATAGGTGGGTGGATAAGTGGATATGTGGGTGAATAGATGGGTGGGTAAATTGAGAGATGGGTGGATGAATACATTGATGGGGTGGTTATGGATGGGTAAATAAATAGCTCTTCAGAGGTCCCTAATGCCCTTGCATGAGGCATTTTACACATAGAATAAAAAATTTTTACTAACAGTAACCAGAATGAATATCAAAACATTATCCAGATGATGAGGGAAGAGTATGTATGAGATTCAGGAAATAAAACAATCCTCTCCAGTATGCCTTCATACCAATTTTATCCAACACTTGTGTGCTCAATTATTCTTCCCTTTAGCCCTCCAAGAGGAATAAGGCATAAATCAGCCCTTGACTGCCATTTCCTTAGCTGATTTCCAAGTCCAGAGTGCTGAGGCTTTAAATTATTCTATAGCGAACTTGGTTAAGCAGTACCTGGGTCCAGATAGGAGGCTCGTATGGTCAAGGGAAACTCAGTTGGTCTGTCTGACCTGCAAAACTCCTACTGATGATGCTGCTATTCCAGGGAGAGTGTTGCATGCAACCCAGAACAGCTTTGAAGGATGATTCCTGTCCAGTCAAGTTCAAACAGACATCCAGTCATAAAAAATCTGTTGGGTCACTCTTCCTTATTAAAGGCAACACATGGACAGAAGGGAGTCTGCTCTGTCCTTTCTTTTTTTTCAGTCCCCACCATCCACCCTTCCTCTGTGTCTTGAAAACCCACACACTCAATTGCTGCCGTGTTTGGGACTTGAGTACATGAAACACATCAATGTAATTTATGGAAAAGCCCTGCCCCAAAGCCGCACATTCCCCATGAAATTCACCCATGAGCAATACATTCTTTTATGATAAACGTTGCTCTCGTATGACCTGATGATCTCTTTTAAAATAACACTCAATCGTCCCCCAGGCTGGACTAGCAGGGGTCAATATATTATCCCCACAGGCACTTTCCCTAGTCTTCAATTGTTCCAATTAGCCAGTATATTCATTTGCTAAAGTTGCTGTCACAAAGTACCACAGACTGGAAAGCTTAAACAACAGAAATGTATTTTCTCGTAGAACAATGGGAAGCCCTTGACAGGTGTTAATGAGGAGAGTTCTTTGATTTGTTTTGAACAAAAATCACTCTGGCGGTTGCATAGAGAAGGGGTTGGAGGAAGGCAGGAGTGAAGGCAGAGAGGTCGGGTGGGAGGGCATCCAGGAAGATGATGGTGGCTTAAACCGGGACGTTCACCCAGTGGCAGCTACCGGATGTCAGTTCCAAAATGGCAACTGCCAAATTTATCAAAACTCCTGTTCCATCCCTGACTTTTTGTCATGTTTTTCACATAAATGAATTTTGTGTTTAAATAAATTCTGCCTCATCCTGAGCAATATTATCTATGAAATCTTGAGGTTGATTTGATAGATAGCAGATACGTCACAGATATTCCATATCATACATGTAAAACACATCATGTCATCTATATTAATCCACACCATAATAAGCACATAATGGTTAATGTTTAAATATTTACATATGAATTACGGAAGCTCAACTCAAATGCTACCAGCAGGCAACAATAAGCCAGGACTGTGGGTAGCATGGGGACAGAAAGAAGCATGTCTTGTTATTCACAGTGAAAGTGTTCATTGGTATCGAGTAAGGGAGTTTAAGAAGGCTAAGAGGCAAGTTCCTACCTGTGGATGGGCCTTACTTTAAGAGAGAATCCAATTAAAACACACACACACACACACACATACACACACACACACACACACACACACACACACACCTCTGAGCCAGCGGAGAAAATTAGAGGGTATTTGAATGACATTCTTCCCTTTTACAAAATGGCTCACCACAGAGACCCTCTAAGCCGAGTGCTCCCCTACTGAATAAGTGCCCAGCACAATCATTAACTACTTGACAGAGAACCTGGGGGCAGCTGGGAGTAACTACTTGACGGAGGACCTGGGGGAACTGGGAGAGGAGGGAGGAGGTGGAGAGGAATCTCAACGCCGAGCCCTGGCCCATTTAAGATCAATTTGAAATCAAGATTTCAGAAAGTCTGAAAGTATAATTTAAGTGAATGGGCTAAGTAGGCTTCTGTGAATAAGTCTTCCATTTAGACAGTGTTCCCGAGAACACTCACTCTGCAGCCATTAAAAAGTGTGTTTTGGAAGAATATTTAATGACATTGGAAACATCTCAAAAGCAGGTGGCAAACCAGCATGTACAGTATGATTCCAATTTCAGATTAAAAAAAAATTCTATACATGGGTAAAAAAAAAAAGGACTGGGAGTCTACATGAAAATGTTAGCAGTGGTGAGTTAGATGGAAGATTTTTATTTTCCTTATTCTTGCCCATATTTTCCCAAGTTTCTGATTATTTTTAAGCAACGAGGGACAACTGAAGTGTTTTTATAGTGAGAATTCGTTGAGATTCTATTGCACATTGTGTCAATTACTTATTCACTCAAAAAATAAAGCAGGAACTCTCTTACTAGAGGGGCCAAACCTCTTCTTTGGAAAATGATGATGCTATGACAGCTAACATCTGTAACTGCTGATTGTGTCTCAGACGTTGCACCCGGCACTGGACAAAGCTGTGTCGTTGACGCTGACCCCTCCTGACCACTCTATGAGATGGATATTTTTATGCCCCTCCCCAATCTTCCAAATGAAGGAACCAGGGTGCAGAGCAATGGCATAACCTGTTCAAGGTCACTAGCTGGCAGGTAGCAGGGAATCCAGGTCTCCTGATTTCTAAATCAGGGATCTTTCTACTCCATAGCATTGGGTTTCTACAGATGCCATAGTTTACAGGCTAAAAACATCCCATAATTACCCCATAAATAAGCCATCGAACTTATGTATTCCTTGCATTTAACTTATTATTTAGCATTTAAAGGACACATTACAATGAGCAAGCACCATCAATCTTTCACATAATGCTCCAGTTATTAAGTTGGTAATTATAATCTACAGTTGCAAAGCTGATCATGCTTGTCATTTCCACGGTGCCAGACCCCCTTTTAAAGAAGAAAACTCATCAATTATCTCTGACCTGCTCACTCTATAAATTCACACCCTCCCAAAGCACCAGCACTTACCCTGGTGGTCAGAAGGCTTAATAGTAATTGCAGAGTTCCTAAACCTAAGGAATAGAAAGTTGTCTATCTATAATTCCCTTAACATGGCATCGGACTATCGTTTTGCCATTGTTAATGCTACTAGAAATCCTACCTGAAAAGCATGCACTCTGTGTGTGCCAAGGCCAAGGCCTGGCCTTGTTTCCAGGAGGAATGAATGGTAGAACGCCATGGTACCCAAACTCATCAAACCCAAGGCCTCCTTGTAGCAGTCAATTTCTGGTATATAACGAACCATCTCAAAAATCTCCATGATTTACAAGAAAGAAAATGCTTTTTTTTTTTTAAACTCACCAGTCCTCCTATGGCTGTGGTTCTGCTGAGCTCATCCTGGAGCCCATTAGCTTGGCTCCAGGCTTCAGGCTGGGGTCAGCTCTGTTTCAAGAGTCTCCCTATTCTCTCAGACCAAGAGCCACCTGAGGCATGTTTCCAAGATGACTAGTCAGAATGCACGCCTTTTGAGGGCCAAGTTCAGAACCGACATGTTTCCACTGTCGCTGACATTTCATTGGCCAAAGCAAGTCTCATGGCCATGCCCCACTCCAGTGAGAGGTACTGCAGTCTCCTGGCAAAGGTGTTGATGTGCAATTCCATTAAGGGAGAAAGTGAAAAATTGGGAGCAATGATCCACTACACATACTTTTATAACAAACATACTGTGGTGTGCTCTTTGCTCTCATGAAATGAAATTCAGAGGTAACATAACCTAGACACATATATACTTTTCAAAAATCAATTTCATGGGGGTTTGGGGGATGTAGAAGGTATTGCGGGGGATAAAAGGTGATGGAAGGAGACTTGACTTGGGGTGGTGAACACAATACAATATACAGGTGACGTACTGTAGAACTGTATACCTGAAACCCATATGATTTTATTCACCAATGTCACCCTCACAAATGCATATTTTAAAAAATCATTTCCTGTGTAAATGCTAGAAGACACAGTGAGGCAGTTGGACACAGGCACCCAAAGAACCAGAGTGTGTGCAACCGCTACAAGTGAAGCTGATTCGGGAGTGGGGTGCCGGCCCCTCTGATACCTTGAACAGCATTGCCCCAGGGGATGTGAGTGTTCTGAAATGGCATACCGGTATGGATAAAGTTTTGAGCAACATAAGCTACAACCATGTCTTGAAGAAAACTGCAAGTTGCATTCCTAGAAAAATCAGATCATGCTAAAAGCATGCAAAATATCCTCTATGTTTACATGTAAAATAGTCTCTGATGATAAAAAATGGGTTGGTTATTCACCTACATGAAGGTCTGGCAGGACACCAGAAAATCAAGCAGGACACAGGAGGGGTCATCCCCACACATTGTTGGGTGTCTAGTTTGCCTGGTCCCCTAAAGACAATCATGCCAATGTCATAATTTTGTAACTCCCCATCATTGTAACTACAAGAAAATCATCCCTATAGATTTCCGGAAGGAATCCTATGGGGCTGTACTGACCCTGTGAGAACCGCTGGTGTTGTATCAGAGTGAAATACTTGATGTTCTACAGCCTGACCTGGAATCCAGACTCTGCCTCCTACTTACTAGAAGTGTGACTTCAGACAAGTTACTGAACTGCTCTCAGCCTGCCTCACTCGTAATGTTGCTTTAAGGGTCAAGTGAGAGCGTGCAGATGGCCAGGTATTGAGTGAACACAATGACTGTGCTCCATGAAAGGCAGCACCTGAGCTCACACTGTTCATTTAACTTATTCCCATTTCACAGATGAGGAAACAAGCTTGATGTCTTTGGATATTCTTCCTCCTTCTCTCTCCACTCCCCTAGTCTGAAGATGGGCAATAACTGATGTTCTGCTGAGGGGTGGCTTCAACACAAAGGTGAGACTAGAAAGGTTTGAATTAGACAGGTAAATCCATGAGTGAGAGCAGAGCGAGATTCAAACTCTGGGCTAGGATTTTACTCAGAAGAAATCACCCTCTTTCACATCCGCACCAGCATGGCCACTCAGCACACTCCCAAGCGGTGGCAGTGCAGACACACCAGCAGTGGTCCCAAGGCGGGTGTGGCCTTCCACGGTGATGCCAGGAGAGATCTAAGAGTCAGAACAGAAGGCAGATTCTGGATGCAGATGCCAGAGTTTAAACCCCAGCTCCTGCACCGCTCATCCATCCATGTGACCTTGAGAAAATTATTTAACTCCCCTGTGCCAAGGTTTCCTCACCTGTAAAAGGGGGTAAGACTAGGACCTAGCTCACAGACTTGTCGTGAAGACTAAATGAGTTAATACATGTAAAGCACTTAGGGCAGTGTTGGCATATAATAAGCTCTACATAACTGTGTGCTACTGTCATTATTATTGGGACAGAATGGTTGGTGTCCACCCACAGGTTCAATGAAGCCACACAGAGCCTGGCCCATAGTAGATGATAAAAAGGGACCAAAGGAAGGATGAATGGATGGACAAGAGCTGGAAATAATCGTGAACTTGGAAAACACATAATTTTCAGCTTCCAGTTTGGGCACCTGGAATGCTGCAGTAGGGTATTTATGCTCATCAGCATGCGCTCAACCACTATACTGTACGGTGTTTCAAAAATGTAAAAAAAAAATAAAACTGAGGTGAGTGAAGGTGCGCTCACAGCAGTTAACATTCTAAATGGACAGAGGCCATCAGCATCAATCTTTCACAGGCCGTCCCTGACAAGCAGAGTTTTGGTTTTTTTTTCTTTTACCCATTCTTGTCAACATTTACAGAGCAAAATGAAAGAGGAGGCATTGATGAGAAAAAGAATGGAATGACAGGAGAAAGCAAGCGGACAGAAGCAGAATGCCTAATATGGTGCCTGATGCATAGTGGGCCCTCCATCGTTTGTTCAATGAGTGGGAAACTGAATGAATGTATGAATGAGTGCATGAATGAATGAATGAGTGCCTAATCTTTTCTGTGGCCATTTCAAACTACAAATCAAGTCAGATGATGTCCAGAGATGAAGTGATCATCTCCGTTCATTTTAAAAGTCAATAGGTTCCTAAGGAGGAGTGTTAAAAATAACCATGTTTCCCCGCTAGACAAATCATAAATATCTCAAATTCTGGTGAATGCTCTGCCGCTTACTAGCTCTGTGACCCAGAGTGAGTCAGACTGAGTCTCTGAGCCTCAATTTTCTCATCGGTGGTCCCTAAGAACCCACACAGAGTAGGTGTCATATAATGCTATGAACGGTTTATGTGCATGAATGTAGGCTCATACTTGTAGAACATAGCCAGTGCCCAACGTGTTAGTTTTGTTCATTCCAACCTTCTTATCATCATTATTACATAGCATGTTATTGTATATTGGTGACTATTTCTAAATAGGACTCACGAGTTTGTAAAACACTATAATACTGGGGCTACAATTCATTGAACAATTATGCCCTCTCTCATAGGACCTCACAAGTCATATACTCCCCCAATAAAGCTATGTAACAAACCCCACAAAAACCCAGGGCATAGAGCAATACACACTTATGTGGGACTCGGCTGACTTGTCTGCTTTTGCCACCTTGCTCACATGTCTGTGGCTAACTGCAGGCCCTCTAGGCAGTTCTGCTGACCTTGGCTAGACTCGCTCACATGCCTGGAGTTTGGCTGGCTGTTGGCCGATCTAGGGTGGCCTCAGCTGGGCTCCTGGGATGACCTGGCTCCACAACACAGGTCTCTCACCCTCCAGCAGGCCAGCTGGGAATCTTCCCATGGCAATTGCCAGAGAAACTTGGGTGAAAGTGGAGATGCACACTTCTGCACACTTTGCACACTTCTGCTAATATCACATTGACCAAAGCAAGTCACAAGGCCAGTACAAATTCAAAGGATGGGTAAAAACACCCCATCTCTTTTATGAGAGGAACTGCAGAGGTACACAAGGGGTGTCATGAGTTGAACTGTGTCTCCCCAAAATCCGTATGTTGAAGTTTTAACCCTCAGTCTCTCAGAACGTGACATTTGGAGATACACAGGTCTACACAGAGGTAACAAAGTTAAAATGGGGTCGTTAGAGCGGGCCTTAGTCCTATATGACTAGTGTCCTTATAGGTAGAGGAAATCTGAACACAGACATGCACAGAAGAAGGACAATGTGAAGACCCAGGGAGAAGAAGGCCACCTACAAGCCAAGGAGAGAGGCACACAGAACAGACCCTCCCTTACAAGCCTCAGAACAAACCGACTTTGCAAACACCTTGATCTAGAATTTTAGCCCCCGGCACTACAAGACAATACAGTTTTGTTGGTTAAACCACCCAGTTCGGGACACTGTTAAGGCAGCCACAGCAAACTAACACCAGGGTAAAGAATTAAGCACTGATGCAATGAACCCTCCAAAAACCCTATTTGACGGTGCAGAAATCAAGGCTCCCAGAGTCCAGTCAACGTATCAATCAGGAGGCATCACAATAGCGAGTACAACGCAGGTCTTTTTTTAAAAAAAAAATCAGACTCTCTGATACCTGACCCTAAGACATTTCAGTTCACAGCCCCTTGTCTTTTCTTAGGTGGCTTCCAACAGGCAGGCACCAGTACATGCAAGACACTGCTCATGCCCAACTAGGCAACTCGGCGTGTGTTGCTTCAGAGCCTCTGTTTTACAGTCCTTAATGACCTAGCAGCTGTGTTTATGGCTTTGCAATGAAGTGCGCGGAGCTTCAGTGGCCGCCACTGGTTTCTTGAGGGCCTCTATTGGATCTGGGACTACGCGGAGCTTCAGAGAGATTTCTTCCAAAAACAAAACGGTGTGGGAGGCAAAGAGGAGGAAATTCTGGTCCAATACTTTGAAAATGGTTTTCAGCTACCCACTTTACACACTTGAGCCACCAATTACATTTGCATTGGACATAATTATTTGGTGTAATCTTGAAGCCGCTGAAATGATTTCTTGGACAGAATAAAATGAATGGAAAAGAATTAGGTCGCTGACTCAAGTATTGGTCAAAGTTCTGCAGACAAATATAACCAATAGGAGACAGGCAGATAGGTAGGTGGGCAGACAGATAGATAGGCAGATAAAGAGATTTATTGTAGGTAATGGCTCACACGATCATGGAGGCTGAGAAGTCCCGGGGTCTGGATGCCAGGAAAGCCAGTGCTGCAGTCGGAGGCTCCAGAGCAACAGAGCTGAGGGCACAGATTCCAGCCCAGGCCCAGAGGCCTCAACACTAGAAGTGAAATCAATGTCCCAGCTCAAATGGTCAGGAGGAGTTAATCCGATCACCCTCTACCATTCTGTCCTTTTTAGGCCCTCGACAGACTGGATAATGCCTGCCCACATTGGTGAGGGCCAACTGCTTTACTCAGTTCACTCATTCAAATGCTAATCTCTTCCAGAAACATCCCCCTCCCCCAAATAGTTCTTAACCAGCTATCTGAGCACCCCACGGCCCAGTCAGGTTGACACATAAAATTAACCATCACCACCCATTACACAAATATTTATTCAGGACACACTATGTGCCAAGCACTGTTATAAGCCCTGGAATACAGACACAAGAATCTTACTGTCTCCTAGTCCATTCAGTACTCACTTGCCAAATACTACTTTGGGGCACTTACTGAGTGTTCATTGCATCACTGAGTCACTGAGGATACTTCAACGAACAAGACAAATGTGGTCCCTGCCCTTGTGGGGTTTAGAGGTGAGCCGAGGAGGCAGATTTTGGATAATTCATGGCACAATTAAGCAGCCACAATTGTCATAAGTGCTGCAAAGGAAAAGCAGAAGTTGTTAAGGCCTGTGTAACAAAAAGACCTGACCTACTTATTTCAGGGTTGTGAATTAGGAAAGACTATCTTTAAGAAATGAGGTTTAGAACTTCCACCAAGATGGAGGCGTAGGTGGAAGCATTGCGCCTTCTAGCACAACTAGGTTTAAAAACAACAAAGTTTTAGCAACAAAAACGCAGCCGAACCACAGAAAATTGAACTTTACGGAAGTCTGACAACAACGAACTCTTCAGCCAAACCGGTAAGAGGGGCAGAGCCAGCAGCAGAACAGGGTCAGGGAGGAAAGATCCACCGGACCAAACTGGGTGCACGACCCAGGTGCACCAGCAGCCATGAGCGGATCCCAGGTGTGGAGAAGTGGGCGGACCCACTGAGGGTTGATCGCAGTCACACATTAGCACGCAGATAAACCAGTAAAGGAGCAAGCAGTGAGACAGACCACACAGGCCCCAGCGGCAGGAAGTGGCAGAGGGGACCACCATTGTCCCTCTCTGACCCCGCCCCCATATACAGCGTCGCAAACCAGCAACCTGGGTGGCCCCGCCCTGGTGAACATCTAAAGCTCCACTCCTCATACGTAACAGGCATGAACAGATCAAAACATGGCTCAAGAACAACTCAGAGCCCCAGAGCTGATAAATTTAAGCGATGAAGAAATAGCCGAACTTTCAGATGCACAGTTCAAAACACTGGTGATCAGGATGCTCACAGAACTGGTTGATTTTAGTCACAAATTAGAGGAACATACGAAGGCTAAACTAATTGAAATGAATGGAAATACACAGGAAACCAATAGTGATGGAAAGGAAACTGGGACTCAAATCAAAGGAGTGGACCAGAAGGAGGATAAAAATGACCAAACAGAAAAGGATGAAGAAACAAGAATTCAAAAAAATGAGGAGAGGCTTAGGAACCTCCAGGACATCTTTAAATATTCCAACATCCTAATTATTATAGGGGTACCAGAAGGGGAAGAGGAACGGCCACGAGTGGAAAATTTATTTGAATAAATAATAAAGGAGAACTTCCCCAATCTGGCAAAGGAAATAGACTTCCAGGAAATCCAGGAAGCTCAGAGAGTCCCAAAGAAGTTGGACCCAAGAAGAAACACACCAAGGCACATCATAATTATATTAGCCAAGATTTAAATGAAGGAGAGAATCCTAGAAGCAGCAAGAGCTAAGGGGACAGTCACCTACAAAGGACTTCCTATCAGACTGTCAGCGGATTTCTCAAAAGAGACCTTACAGGCAAGAAGGGGCTGGAAAGAGGTATTCCAAGTCATGAAATCCAAAGACCTACAACCAAGATTGCTCTATCCAGCAAAACTTTCATTTAGAATGGAAGGGCAGATAAAGTGCTTCTCAGATAAGGTCAAATTCAAGGAGTTCATCATCACCAAGCCCTTATTATATGAAATGTTAAAGGGACTTACCTAAGAAAAAGAAGATAAAAAAGATGAACAGTGAAAGGACAGCAAACTCACAGTTACTAAGAACCACACCTAAAACAAAAGGACAGCTAGAGGACAGCTAGATCAGGAGTGAACCATAGAAATGAAGATCACATGGAGGGTTAGCAACAGGGGAGTGGGAGGAGGAGAAGGGGGGAGAAGGTACAGAAAATAAGTAGCATAGACGGTAGGTAGAAAACAGACAGGGGGAGGGCAAGAATAGTAGGGGAAATATAGAATCTAAAGAACTTGAGACATGTGGTCATAAACTAAAGGGGGAATGGTGGAGAAGGGGTGTGCAGGGTGGAGGGGAACGGAGGGGGGAAAAGAACAACTGTAATGGCATAATCAATAAAATATATTTTTAAAAAATAAAAAATTAAAATTAAAAAAAGAAATGAGGTTTAAGGTGAGGACTGAAGGATCAGTAGGGATGTGTCAGGCAAACACAGTGGAAACTTCCTTCTGAGAAAGAGAAAAGAAGCCATCCTGACCTCTATGAGCTGGCCTGGCACTGACTACCAGCTTGGCATTGGCGTTGCTGTGAGCCAATTGCTGGTACTCACAGCGAGGTCTTGACGCTCTCCTGCCGCCAGGGGGAAAAGACTGCATCATCAGACAAAGCCACTCTGAGACCACAACAGAGCAAGGCAAAAGCAAGCATGGCTGCACACAAATTATGAACACTGTCCAAATGACCGAAATTCCTCTACCCTGTCCAATGGGAGGGGCAGCTGCTGCTTTATCAATTACAACTTGAGCCTCACTCTCATCTTTTCTCCTTTTACAGGAGATTTATCAAGGTGCCAGTCGCAGAAGTGTGCCCACTTCCTGCCAATTCCTTAAGCTCCCCCCAAGTCATCAAACCTAAGCCCAAACCCCATATTGAGTCCTTTCTAACACCCACTCACTAAGATGCCCTGTAATTCCCTCCTGCATTTCCCGCTCTCACTGCAGTGAATAATAACCTCAACTTGATCGCCTGCAAGTGTGTTCCTGGTGGTCTTCAGCGGAAGGGCATTGACCTTGGTCAATGCTATTAAGATATCGAAGGAATCCAAACCATCCTCCAACAGCACTCGTAAATTGAAAGAGGCAAGAAAGATTATTATTTGGATGTTTAATTAATATTTATGATAGATAATGTATTAGTTTTATGGTAAAGTTAAGACAGAATTGTGTTTTTAATGTGCTGTATATATCCTTCCACAATACATGGAGAACTTTCTATAATTAATGTATGTTGTACATCTTTATTTCGATTGGAGGCATAATTGATTGTCCTAAATCATTATGAAGGCTTAGACTTCTCACAGCTCTGCTTTTGACATGTCTCTAGTGATAGCTTTTCTTCACAGTCCTAACCTGTGTTACTAATTGATTTGGGGAGAGAAGGGGCATTCAGAGTGACCTTCGTCCTTTGGCACCCCGACCTTAACTTGACCACAGAAGAGGTCAATAACCGCTTCCTAAAAACCTGGTTATCTGGCAATTTAGAAGAACTGATTAAAATTTTAAATGTGCTTAAACTTCGACCCAGCAATTCTACCCTGAAAGTTTTACCCTACAAACTCACTGGCACAAAAATCCAAAGACATACACAAATTTCTTTGTTGATAACAACAACAAACAAAACCACAAAAACTGGAAACAACACAAATTCCAATCCATAGTAAGCTGGCTAAATGAATCTTAAAACACCTATCCAGTAGGATACTATGCAGCCATTGAGAACAACGTTGTAGCCCTTCTCAGAGGTCATGATGGGCAGTAAGATGGTGTCTCCGAGCGAGCAGGGTCATTCCGGTAGTCCAGCCACATGCTCCATTAATAAGGTTCCCCAGCAGTAGAGACCATCCCAAACCCAAGGTATCAGAACTTTTGAGATCAGCAGAACTACCATCTCACTCTTCAATTTCACAGCATTTTAAGGGAAATAAATTGCCAGATTGGCGGATGCATTGGGATCCACCAGACACTGCAGAAACAATAAACATGTGACCTCAGAAATATAGAAGGAAACCTATGTCTCAAGAAGAAATCAAATTTATCCAACATGGAGGTCCAGAATAATCACGGGCAGTGGCTGCTGTCTGTCATCAGACAAAAGAATAGTCTTTACAGTGAAGGACTTCCAAAACAATGAATGGGAAAGTGTACACTAAATAACCTTAATGAATATTCTGTAAGCAAACAAAAACTACATAAAAAATTTAGATGGAAACTTACATTTCATAATTTGGGTATCTCGGTCAGCTCCTCCACAAGCTTACCTAATTGTATACTTTATACTTATTATATATTTAAAAGTGCAAGCCTATTCATTTGCTCTTGATCATCCAGTGTTACCAGTGCTGAACTATGAAAAACATACAACGTCTAGTAAATCATCATAGGTTTCCCATAATTTTACTTTTCTTTCCATTTATGCTTATACATGAACTTGTTAGGCAGAATTACTGCTTTTTGGAAGTTATTTTCCTGAAATTGGCTGAAGAACAGTGAAATAATGGCTCCATTATTTATTGTTAATTCTCTTACTGTTTTTTTCATTCACAAAGTTACTGGAGTATAACTGGCTTAAGAAGCACATCCTACTTTGAACAATAAAAATACAGCCAAAGTAGAACCTGTGACTTTGTGGTATTAAGACTGGGAACTTAACACAAAAGATTATTTGTCAACTATTTTTAGGAAAAAAAAATGTCAGTATAAAATCAGAGATCAAAATGAACATACCATAGGTATAAATAGTTAGCCAAAAATTGCAGTTTCTTATGTTTTTAGGAATGTTAAGAAAGTGTTGTTCTTTGGTTTATTTTGCTGTTTTGATTGTAATAATGTATGTGAATCCTGGTAACCATTAACTGTCTCAAACTGAATGTTTGAAAGCTTCATAAAATCAACCTATATATTTAAGGTAATTTATGAAACTCTAAAAATGTCTTCCTGTGTGAAGAGTACATATTATTGTGAAAGTAGTCTCACAGAGCTCAATAAATTTTCTTCCATACCTTAAAAAAAAGAATGATGTTGTAAATATTAGTGAATTGGTTTGGGAAAATGTACATCATATACTGTGTAGAAAATCTGCAGAATGAGCTCTGTACATTATATAAATGAACATTTTTATAAAAACATATTTTTATACCATAGATAAAAGTGGGTTACTTCTGGTGATAGGGATTAGAGAATTTCACTCCATCTACCATGTTCAAAAATCTTGTCATATTGCTTTTACTTTTAAAAAGTATTTTAAAATTTGTCCCATTTTCTGTACCTCTTCCCCATATTCACCTACCTCCAAATCCGCATCCTGGATCTCACATCCAGTTTTCCCTCCTCTCTCCCCCTTGTCCCTAAATCCAGCCATATGCTGAGCCAAACCTTAGTGTCTCTAAAACAGTTGGCACTTAAATTCTGAGTGAAACAGGCAGCCAATGAAGGGCTTTAAGCGGGAGGGTGTTATGATCCGATTTCCATGAGCTCTGTGGGGATATTCCAAACACTCAGCAGGCTGGAAGTCTTGGCCCTGACCCAGCAGGAGGGATTCACACATCCCAGATGCCACCTGCTCTGCTCAGCAGCCGCCCATTGGCCGCCGGAGGTCTGAAGCATCCTGCAGAAGAGGCTGGTGCTGTCTGGGGCACAGGAGGCTCAGGGCAGTGGCTTTTTATCACTGTATGGTACTAATCTGCCACTGAATTAACTATATGCATAAACATCTAAAAATATATATATATATACACACACATATATATATGAAAGATGAAGAAAACATACACCAGCAAAAGTTGTCTTTTCAGATGACAGGATTAGTGGTCTAGGTCACAGGAATTTTAATGGTTTAACAATCAGTACAGCCATCCTGGGGCCTAACAGCTAAATATATGTGCTAATTTCTGCACACAACGAAGAAGCCAGGATAATATTAGCAAAGATGAACTGATGTCCTGTTCTCCCAAGACTACTCTCTGTTTAAGGGGTCAGGCCATGATCAGACCATGAAAGCAGAGAAAAGGCTTTTAAGTTTCAAAAGCCTGAACCTTGAAGGGACTTGAGCCAGATGAAAATAATCACAAAGAGGCAGATCAGGTCTTTCGGCTTTCAAGATGACATAAAAGAGGAGGAGAGAGTTCGGCCACTGGGGATTATCTGCCCTGCCCCACAAGGGGGCGCTATCAATAGACCCCTCAGTTGGAAATCCAAGTGCCAGGGGTCTGTGCTCAGTGCTTCACCCAAGAAGGCAACAAGAAGTGAAAAGGGGGACTGACTAAGATCCGGGCACATGAAACAGTTTCAAAGAACTGCATGCTTCACCCACCCCACCCCCAACACTGACATTAGTTAAGCCTCCTAAGTTTAAATAAGGGTCCACTTTGCAAAACCCAGCTATAGGAGATGATTCGACATTCCCCAGCGTTGAATATAGACTAGACTTTAGATGATAGTACAAAATTATTGTCATTCTTAACTATGATAATGGAATTATAATTATGTAGGCGAAAGTCCTTTTACTGAGGAAAATGCAGTCTGAACTATTAAGAGGTAAAACACCATAATTTCTGCAACTATTTTCAAATAGTGGGGAAAACATGGGTATGTGAGAGAGAAAGAAAGCAAATTCAGCAAAATGTTAGCAATTGACCTAGAGGGGAGTATATGGGTGTTCACTGTACTATTATTTCAACTCTTCTATAGGTCTTAATTTTTTAATCGCACAAACCTTTCAAATAAAAATTTAGTAATAAACTGTGTAAAATCACAAGGAAAAAATGCTAGTCCTATAGTACTAATTTAAAATGCTTTCAGCAGCACAAAGAATGGTTTGCATTAAGTCCATTCATAAAGCTGTACAAACACACATGAAAAAGAGGAAGGAGGTGCAAGTAGTCATTGAATTAGAACGGTCGGATTATCTGTGGCATTTTCCTCTATGTTTCATCCTGTGTTTTCGTACTACTAAATATCACTTTTAGATATTACCCTAAAAAAAAAAGGTGGGTGGGGAGAAGAATAAAAATTAACTGAATTATGCAAAAGTAGGAAAGCAGTGAATGGAGGAAACTGCAGCCCAGCCCTGAGCCCTGCTGGCCAGGGCACCGAGGCCACCATCAGCATCATCGGGGCCCTAGAAACCCAGTGGGGCTTCTGCCATCTCCTGAATCCCAGGTCCAAGTCTCACACTCATGCATCTGATTGGCCGGGTCTAGGTCACATGCTCACACCTGAACTGCAAAAGATTCAGAAAAGAGTTACCTCATCTTTGGCACTCCCACCATGGGAGAAGAAGCCCTCCCTCCCCCCAAGACTCGTATAACGGGAAATTTACCAAAGACAGGATGGAGATTGTAACAATGGGCACCAAAAATGATAAATGTCACCACACAGTTGTTCTTGCCACAACAATTAGGCCAAGCACAGTAGAAGGGAAGGAAGACCAAGATTTGGCCTTTGCCCTAAAGGATTAATTTATCTTACTTTCTTTGTTACCTCCTGGTGCTGGCAGACAGCAAACACTCAATAAATGTTTGCTATATAAATAAAAATAAATTAATAGCCTGCCCTGAACAAATCCACCTTTTGCAGACAGGGAACTGGACAAAATAACTGCCCAGAACCTTCTGGCCAGAGGATCCTTGGAATTTATGATCTTGCCTGAGAATGGCTGAGCCTCAGAGATCTTCCAGAGACTGTCTATGAACCAGAAGCTAGAGAAAACTGCACACAAGTGCAGGAGCGTTACACCTTCCCCAAACCCAAAATTTAATTTTGAAAATGGATCCACCTAGAAAACCAATTCAAATGGAATCTAAATCTAAACCTCTAAAACAACTGGCCAAGAAGGAAATTTGTTCTGAGTCCCTGCTTCAGGGTGAATTTTCTTATCTTTTAAGCAAAAAGCCCAATGTCATTAGTTTTGGTCCAATACTGGCCCGTGGTAGCGTGCTGGGCTATGTCACAGCACACATCAGCAATAATTTTATAAATGGGTTTCCCCCGGCTGCCTACCTCTGAGCTTGAATTGATTTCCAGTCACAGTTTGCACATTTCATGCCAAAAGGCTGCAGAGGGGATACTAAGGGTTAGTGTGAAATCACTTGTTCTGCAGATTTTTAAACATAGGTAAGAACCATCTCTCCTTTCAGTGGTTCTGGTCTCATTTTAATTTGATGCAAAGTTGCTAGATTCTGTGCAATCTTTGGACCTTTCATTCATGCCTTCATTTGTTCATTCAACAAATTTGTTGTGTTGACTGTTTACTATGGGCCAGGAACTGTGCTAGATGCTAGGGATATAGCAGTGACCAGAAAAGATATGGTCCTTGAATTTGTGGCACTTACATTCTAGATGGAGACCCATAAATGCATAAGCAATTACAAAATGGAACAGGTATGGGAGGTAGACTAGGTGCTCTGTACAAGAATATTTCATTATATTCTAATTTGGATGGGAATTATATCTAATTTGGATTGGATTGAGTAGAGTGAGAAAATGTTTTCTGAGGCAATGACATTTAGGCTGTGACCTACACATTGAAAAGAATAGTGTTGGGCTGAGTTATGTCTCCTGAAATCCATATGTTGAAGCCCTAACCTCCGGGACCTCAGAAAGTGACAGTATTTACAGACAGTTTCTTTAAAGAGTAATTTACAGAGAGGGTCTTTAAAGAGTAATTAGGTCGAAATGAAGTCATCTGGGTAGATCCTTATCCAATATTACTGGTGTCGTCACAAGAAGAAATTTAGACGCAGACAGACAGACACACACACACATACACACACACACGGAAGACCGCATGAGGACGCGGAAGGAGTGAGGCCTCAGAACAAAGCCACCTGTCAGCACCTTGATCTCAAACTTGTAGCCTGCAGAACTGTAAGAAAACTAATTTGTGTTGCTTAAGCCACCCAACCTGCTGTGGCACTTTGTTACAGCAGCCTTAGCAAACTCACACCAAGGTTAAGCAGGTAAAGGATTGGGGTGGGAAAGACAGAGGCAGGCAGAGAGAAGAGCAAGAAAGGGCAAAGACTCAGAGTCAGAAAAGAGTTTCAGCCTATCAACCAATTGAAAGCCCAATAAACTGGTTTGTCTGGAGCTGAGGAAAGAGGAGGAGGATGGGACCAGGGATGACTGGGTAAAAAGACAGAACCTAGAACATAGAGGACCTGACGGCCCACGTTAAAGATCTTGGCATTTTTGCCCTGGCCAGTGTGGCTCGGTTGTTGGAGCACATGCACAAAAAGGCTGCTGTTTGATTCCCAGTCGGGGCACATACCTAGGTTGCAGATTCAATCTCTGGTCCGGGTGCATACAGGAGGCAATCGATCGATGTTTCTCTCCCACATTGATGTTTCTCTCCTCCACCCACCTTCCTCTCTTTCTAAAAATCAATAAATATATACTTGGTTGAGGATTTTAAAAAAAAGATCTTGGCATTTTCTCCTGAATTATAAAAGTCATCGAATAATTTCGAAGAAGGGGGAGGAGGTGGGGTGATGTTGTTAACCCCCAAAATGCCAACATCCAAACCACAGGGATGCCAGAAGGAAAAGAGGAAGAGGAAGGCCCTGGCTGGTGTAGCTCAGTGGATTGAGCACGGGCCTGCGAACCAGACAATCTCGGTTCGATTCCCAGTCAGGGCACCAGTTCCCTGCAGGCCAGTTCCCAGCAGGGGACGAACGAAAGGCAACCATACATTGATGTTTCTCTCCCTCTCTCCTTCTAAAGATAAATAAATAAAATATTTTTTAAAAAAAGAAGACGAAGAAATTGAAAACTTATTTGAAAAAATAATGAAGGAAAACTTCCCTAATTTGGCCAAGGAAAATAGATATACAAGTCCAGGAAGAACAGAGTCCCAAACAAGTAGGACCCAAAGAGGATCACACCAAGGCACAACATAATTAAATTGCCAAAGGTTAAAGACAAAGAGAGAATCTTAAAAGCATCAAGAGAAAAGAAGAGAGTTACCTACAAAGGAGTTCCCATAAGACTACAAGCTGATTTCTCAAAAGAATCTTTGCAGGCAAGAAGGGACTAGCAAGAAGTATTCAAAGCTATGAAAAGCAAGGACCTACAACCTGGGTTACTCTATCTAGCAAAGCTATCACTTAGAATTGAAGGACAGATAAAGTACTTCCCAGTCACGATAAGGCTAAAGGAGTTCATCATCATCAAGCTCTTATTATATGAAATGTTAGGGGGACTTATTTAAGAAAAAGAAGATGAAAGCTGTGAACATTAAAATGACAACAAACTCACAGCTATCAACAACTGAATCTAAAACAAAAAAAAACCTAAGCAAACAACCAGAATGGGAACAGAATCACAGATACAGTGGTCATTTGGAGGGTCATCAGTGGGGAGAGGAAAGGGGGAGAATGGGGGGAAAAGATACAGGGATTAAGAAGCATAATTCACTGAACAGAATTCCTGCAGCTGGCACAGGCAACATGGTGATGGCCACCATCAAGAAGCATATTGGTAGGTACAAAACAGACAGGGCATGTTAAGAACAGTACGGGAAATGGAGAAGCCAAAGAACTTATATGCACGACCCATAGATGTGAACTAAGGGGAGAGGACTGCTGGAGGGAAGGGGGTACCAAGTGGAGGGGGGCAAGGGAGGAAAAACTGGGACAAGTGTAATAGCACAATCAATAAAATACACTTAATAAAGAAGAAATGCCTTACACTAGAAAATGGTAGCTATTTCTAATAAGACTCTCAATCTTCTTACCTCTCAGGCAGAATAATAATAGATACTTCACAGGACTTGGGTGAAGAGCGAATGAGATCCTATACAAGCAAGTCCTTTATAAACTTGACAGTGGTCCCCTGGCCACTCCAAATGTCTGCACATCAGCAGCAGCATCACCTAGGAGCTGGCTTTCAGGCTCTGCTCCAGGCTTCACCCACCTGATGAATCAGAATCTGCATTTTAATAAGAAGCCTAGGTGACTTGCATATGCAGTCAAATGTGAGAAGGGGTGCTTAATCCCAAATGAATTACAAACAGGCACATCCAAATGTTACCCATCCCATTTGGTAACCTTCAGCACGTGGGCCTTCTCTCACAGGAAGTCTTTCCTTACCAAATGAGAAAACGCAAAACCCACGTGAAAGACATAGTATTGTGGAAACAGCAGTTTTTCAGTCCTGACTCTGGATGCTTGCTTGCTTTCTGACCTGGGGCAAATTGCTTCATCTCTGTAATAAACCTGTTCCTTTTTCTCTAACGTGGGTTTGAATATACCAACCTCTCCAATTGCTGTGATGACTGATGGAGATAGTACTCAGCAAAGCGTTTGTTTTTTAAGTGAAGAAGCTCACATGCAAATAGCTTCCCATTTGCCATGAATGTGTAATCTCAGAGCTCTCTTGTGGGTTCTACTGCAGGAGGAGAATGGGACTCTCCCCCTAGTCTATGTCTGGAGCAAATTCCCATTTCACAGAGAGCTGGATGGGTGTGCCGTCTTTAAGCTGCCATTTATTGATTCCTACTATGTGCTGGGGGCAGGTTAAAGAAAGTGAAAGTATCTGGTCTTTACAGTCCCCATGCTGGCCCCAGGTCCGAGGCACATAAGGTGGGCCGGGGTGGGAACAGCAGAACAGAAGGAAAAGGGGCCGGAAGGAGAGGGGGCGGCTGAAGGCGCAGACGGGGATGCTCGGAGTCGTTTGGACAAAGTTTATTTCCATCTGGATGGGTTTCTTCAAGCTTCGAACTGAACAAGCTCAAAAGAATAACAATTCCCATGGCTGCGGTCTGTGCTCAGCCCCTTTACCTAAATAAAGGTGCTTCTGAAACATCAAGGACCTCTCATCCCTAAGATGATTGTGGCTCTTCAGAGAAAGGCGTGCCAGGGAACAGACATAACGCAATTACAGACTGATACTCTCCAAAACCCCTTCGAAATTCTGGTGAACGTTAGGTTGTGTTCCCTCCAACAAAAATAACAATAATCATGCCACAGACACAATGGCTTGCATACAATTTCGATAAGGTGGGGACTGCACCTCAAAGGAGACTCAAGAAACATCCACTTAAAATCCCTCGGTTTAAGGCCCATTGGCTTCTTTCCACACAGATCCTTGGGTACACATACACATACACACACTCACACACATACACCCAAAGCATCCTCAATCATTCATTTTCTCCAGATCCAGAAGAATAAATTAACATTTTCCTGGCAGCAAAGTGGAGACATGTTTTGTCTAGAGATTACACAGATTAAATCATCAAGTGCCATAATCCACCTCCCCACGAGGCAGGAAGATAGACAAGAAAACCTGGAGACAGCTGTGCAAGCCCAGCAGGAAACTGGAAACTGGAGCTCAGGTCTCAGAAGCACCCTCGCCCGCTGCAAAGCCCACGCACCCCGGCCTTCCTCCAGGGAAAAGCGCTCCTCTGACCCCACCGACCTTGTCCAGAGGAAAACACATCTTTTGCAGGATGTGATGGCTTTTTTTTTTTAACGGTGTAGTCAGAAAGACCAGAGTTATTTGGGAGCCACAAACTACTCTATTTCTCTTTCGTTGCTGTTTAAGTAAATACTCAAAATGGGACTTTTTAATGCCAAGTTAAGTATTTTGGCTCCAAACCTCAGGAAGAAACAGAACCAGAGCCCGGTGGTTAAAAAGCACAGGACCCGCGTGGGATTTGAGTGCCTGGGTCTGACTGTACACTGGCACTACCTGTCTCTCTGAGCCTTGGTTTATTCCCATATAGAGTAGGGTGATATGAGCGCCTAGTTTGTAGGCTGGTTGCAAGAATGAAATGAGATGACGTCTGTGAAGACCTCAGGACAGCGCCTAGTACATGGCGAGGACTCGCTGGAACCTGTACCTCTAACGTGGACGTCTGAGAGCTCTGCAGACCCCAGCCTCAGTGACCAGAACACAGAGTGCCCGCATCCCACCCACTGCGTCCCCTCAGATGTTCTGGCATACGCCACGGCACCCGGGAAATGCACTGCACCAAATGCTGCCAGACTTGGCAAACATTCATGAGTTGAACGCATTGGGGTTTTCTGTTTCTTTTTTAACGTGGTAAAAAAATAAACACAAAATGAGCTATTTTAACCAGATTTTAGTGTACAATTTGATGGCATTAATTACACCCAAAATGGTGTGTAACCATCACCACTATCTAGTTCCAAAATTTGCCATCACCCCAAACTGCAACCCTGTACCCGTTACACCATAACTTCCCCTTCTCCCATCTCATGAACCCGGGTAACCGCTCCTCTGTCTCTGTAAGTTTTCCTACTCTAGATATTTTACTTAAGTGGAATCATGTAATACTTGGCCTGTTGCGCCTGCCTTATTTCACTTAGCATAATGTTTCTGAGGTTCCTCCACATTGCAGTACGTATTGTAACTTCATTTCTTTCTATAGCTGAATAATATTGCATTGTATGTGGGGACTCCATATTACTTATCCCTTTGTCCATCAATGGACATATGTGTGCTTCCACCTTTTGGTTACTGTAAATAATGCTGCTATGAACATTAATGTACAAATATCTATTTGTGTCCTACTTTCAGTTCTTTGGTGTATAGACCTAGGAATGGAGTTATTGGATCATATGGCAATTCAATGTTTGACTTTTTAAAGAAACATCAAACCGCTTTCCACAGAGTCTGTACCATTTTACATTCCCAGTGCCAGTGTACAGAGTTCCAATTTCTCCACATCCTCTCCACCGCTTGTTGTTTTCTGTAACTCATTTCTTTTTAATGATCTCTCAACACTGTCCCAACCATTTGGCAAACTTACTGTTCTAAAATAGTTGAGAAGTGAGTAACTCTGATTTAATGGTTCTCAACTAGAGATTATTTTGCGCCCCTAAGGAACATGCGACTACGTCTGAAAACGTTTTTCGCTGTCATGACTGGGGACAGGGTGCTACTGGCATGTGGTGGGTAGAGGCCCAGGTTTTTTAGGCGAGTATGCTAGATTTGCATCAGCACACTTTAAAAATATAGGGGGGGAGGCGGGGAAGTATGTCTTTTGGCCTCTAGGTAAACTGGATATTTTAAAAGTGCATGCACGGGATGACCCCCACACAGAGTTATGTCCCAAAATATCAATAACACCAAGGCTGAGAAACCATGTTCTAGCTCAAAAGTAAGCCCTGAGGCCAGTCTTCAAACAAGGCTCTGCAGAATCACAGGACCGCAGTGTTGGCGTGGGGCTGTCACAAGGGGCAACACCGAGGTCCAGTGGGCAAGGTCTCAGCTCCCCATCTCCACGTCTACTCAGGCAATCCCTCATTTAACTACTTTACAAATTGAGCTTCCCAGCAATTTTTCATGCAAAGGACTTACTTCTGTTTTTCACTTTAAAATGCATTTTAAAAAGTTGTTTTAATCAAGATGCTTTTGGCTGTGAAAAACAGAATGCCTGGAAAGGGACTACCCTCCCTGAGCTCGTGGGAGAGTGAACAACCAAACAGTAGATGTTGAAGGTACTAACTAATCTGTACGTCGTTTCATTGGTGCTGATGCCATTTACTTTCAAATGCAAGCAATAAAAACCTAACTGGCTTTTTAAAAAGAGAGTATCAGCGTACATTACGGACAAAAAAATCCAGGGACAGACACTAGCTTCGGATGCACACGGTCACTGGTGGTGGTCAAAGGCCTTGCTCTCTCCAGCTCTCAGCCCTTCTTCCCGCTGTGCTGGCTTCATTCTCAGGCTGGCTCTCCCATTGGTGACAGCATGACTGAAAGAGGGCCCCAAAGCTGAGTTCTCACAATTGGTCTGGCATGGGTCATGTGTCAATTGTTGAACAAATAAATCACTGGAGCTTGGGGAATGGAATGCTCTGATTGGCCATATGTGGACCATGTCACTTCTCCCATGGAGGGCAAGGATCAACATAGGCAGGAAGAGTAATGGATGCTAGATTTGCAAAATCAGCAAATGCACACTATATAGATACATTGAGGGGGGGAGGCGGGGAAGTATGTCTTTTGGCCTCTAGGTAAACTGGATATTTTAAAAGTGCATCAGTCTATCACACCAACAGTTTTGGAATGAAGCAATGTGTTAGGCACAATGCATTGGGAAGGTACAAAGTCAGTCTCTTCCACAACAGAAGCTAGTCCTCTGCCACTAGCCCACTGCAGGGCCCTGAACGAGCTCCTCAGCCTCTCAGAATCTCCTGCTCATCATCTACAACAGGAAATGGTTGGAGTGCTTGATTTTTGAGTTGTTTTCCAATTCCACATTCAATTCATTCCACAACTTTCTTTCATGAAACTGCTTTGAATATTTTTTTTCCTAGATGCTACCAATCAGACCAACTTGATCCTACTTGTGTGGTTTGTTGCCCACCACAGAGGAACAACTGAAAAAAGGAACAAAATGAACTCAGAGCCCCCCACCCTGTGACTGAGCAACAGAGCTTAGGCACCCTGAGTTCACTGACTTGCAGCCAGACACCTTGTGGGTGACCAAGGTGAGGAAGACCGGCAGAGAAAAAGGGGTCTCAGTAAGGGGGAGTGGGGCAGCCTATCACTGTAGGGGAGGGAAGCTCTGGGCCACAGACATTGCTTTTTGCCAGCTCCCAGCTCCAGCCAGGGCAAGCCACTTCCACATCGGCCAGGGCGCTTAGCAAAAACTCGTGGGCACCCTCCGCAGATTGCGAGCTAGAATCAGCAGTGTGAAGCTGACTCCTTCAGAGTGACTGCAGGGGCCCTGGAGGTGCTGGCTTTGGCTGTGATGCTGGCTTGCTACTGAACGGTGTCGGGCACTCAAAATGTTTAGTGACCCTGAAAGGACAGAACATCTCGTAGACAAGCCCAAGCAAATATGTCTGCTCTAATAATCCTTTATTCTTTCCCTAAAGTGATGAACATAGTAATAGTCAAGAGGTAAGAGGATGACAGCCATCATATAAGGAGTCGTGCAGGTTGGGCACTGCAGGACTCAAGGGTACCAGGCAGGCTGCAGTCCATGGAAGCCTGGGTAAGTGGCGCCCTCTAGAGTATGCAGTGCTTAACCTGTGCAACCAAATCCAAGGTGCCATGACAGCAACCCAGAGATTTTCGATCCACTAACACATGCTCTTTGTATTGATTATATACTGGATTGATATTTTGTATATACAGAGCTAAATGAAATATGCTTTTCTTTTCTTTTTTTTAAAGATTTTATTTATTTATTTATCTTTAGAGGGGAAGGGGGGAAGGAGAGAGGGAGAGGAACATCAATGTATGGTTGCCTTTCATGCATCCCCTGCTGGGAACTGGCCTGCAGGGAACCAGCCTGCAACTCAAGCATGTGCCCTGACTGGGAATCGAACTGCGATCATGTGGTTCACAGGCCTGTGCTCAATCCACTGAGCTACACCAGCCAGGGCTGAAATATGCTTTTCATGTCATTTGTTTCTCTTTACTTTTTTAAATGTGCTACTAGAAAATTTACAATTACATTTGTGGCTTGCATTATATTTCCACTGGACCATACTATCTGAAAAGGTCCCCAGCAGGACTGTCCCCAGTTACTGTGTGGTAACCCGTTCTCTGTCACATCCTTTTCTGCCTTTTTTCCCTTTCCTGTCTCGCTTTCCTACTCCCTCACCAAGTTACATGGGATCAACCTTCCAAATAAATCAACTGGACCCAAATCTTGTCTCAAAGCCTGCTTTGGGGGTAAACTAAAACACAGACTAATTACAAGGAACCATGCTAATAACTACCTTTTCTCATTGCTTATGAGCTCAGCTTGCCTGTGACCCAGTGGAGAAATAAAGAAACCAACACATGAAAGGTTAAATACCAGATCTAAGTACCAAAGCAAGAGATGTGTATGACTACCTGCCATGTCATTTGTACAAAGAGTTAAGTGCTAAGAGCTTCAAAGAGAAATGACATTAACATGGCGTGGTGTGGCTAAGTGGTATATACGGTCGGGGAAAGAGATTTCTATTCATGAGATCTAACGCCTCAGTTTGCTGCCAAAGAAGGGGCTGTGGTATGTGAAGCGTGAGCAAGGACCCAGACTCAAGGAATGACTTTGGTGCTGATAACCTGTGCTATGTATTTTGCGGGAGTACTTTTTAAAAAATTTATTGATTTGAGAGAGGGAGATTGATCTGTTGTTCCATTTATTTGTGTATTCACTGGTTGATTCTCGAGTGTGACCTGATCAGGTATCAAACCCACAACCTTGGAGTCCTGAGACAATGCTCTAACCAACTGAGCTACCCAGCCACAGCCAATACTGTGAATTGCACTGTGTGTATATGTATTGGGAGCAGGAAAAGGGGACGTTGGGAAGGGATGCTAAATCCGATTCTCTTATTTCATGCATTTCCCCTGGTGGACAAAGCTGGCAGGGGAAGGTAATGCATCCTATTTCAGAAAGCCCAAGCAAAGCACACTTTCCAGAAAGGGATCAAATGCTCCCCTTGCCCATTAGCACCATAATTTTTGTGACAGAGATGAGCAATTATAATGCCACCATAGGAGGGGCAAGCATTCATTCTGTGAGCACTGCTGACCACTCACTAGGTACCAGGCACCGCTGAAACGGCAGCGCAGAAAGCAAAGAGCAAATGCTTCACAGCTTTCGGGAAGAAGAACTACCCCTGCCACCGTTCAGTCCTTTAAAATAACAAGTAAGCAAGCCAAAAACTACATAAAGGAAATAATGAAATGTCCTGCAGAACAGACATTTTGGTAGAGTTAATTATTCTCTTATTTACTGTTCCCCTTTATATTATAGAGAGAAATGACATCTATTTAAAAATAAGAGCCTGGAGTTAGTTTAAATTTAAGAGAGTGTGCTAAATGCAGTATTTCCCCTGCAGAACAACAGACCCACGCTAAAGAATGGGGATGGGATGGTGCTGTCCAAGATACTGCCAGCTGGCTGCTCAGTGAGCCTAAGCTGGGCTTTGGACATGATTATAACTCCCCCTTAGCTTTATAGAAGTTAACGCTTCGCCCTCAATATGTGGGTGGGAGTTACAGTCTATAATTATATGTGTGTGTATTAAAAATAGCTTTTCCTCCATTTATTCTTATTTCAAATGTCCTGTTCTGATGTAAAGGTAAGTTCCTTTGCAATACATAGAATCAGAGAGCTCAGGTCTTCTAGCCACTCAGTTCAAATGCTTGAAAGCACATTTCACCTTGCAGATGATATTCTTTCTTATACCCTGCTTGAATGTGGAAGGTGCAAATTCAATGATCAGCGGGCAAAAGAAATGACTAAAATGGGACGTTTTAAATAGCAACTTACATGGCTTCGGTGCTGGGGAGACGGTAGACATGCCGGGGACTCAGTTTAAAGGGAGAAGCTTGTACTCCGCTCCAGCCACGTGTCCAGACAGGACAATGAAGTCAGTTGTACAAAGTTATCCCTTAGGAGAAGCTCAAAAATCTCCCAGTTTAAAATGTTTCAATTAATTCAATTTCTTATAATTCACTCTGCAAGCCAAAGAGAACACCTTTGGATTGACTCCTACCCACAGACTTCTCTGGTTTGTAATCTCATAAATTTAGAAAATGAACAGATATAAAAACAGGTCTTTTCTTTACCATTTCACAGATGGAAAAACTGAGGCACAAAACAAAACCTTAAATTTCCATTTTGGAGGGAGGAAATGCAACCCCAAATGTGCCCTGACTGGGAATCAAACTGGTGACCCTTTGCTTCACAGGCCCATGCTCAATCCACTGAGCTATAGCAGCCAGGGCTGAATCATACCAACTTAAAATTGTGCCAACAATTTTAGCTGTCATGACTGGGGACAGGGTGCTACTGGCATGTGGTGGGTAGGATGTTGTCAATCTGAACAACATTCTCTTGGCCTCAGTTCCTCCCTCTATAAAATGGGAACTACATCTAACCTGCATGTGAGAAGAATCTGACATAATACACTATACCACACACACACACACACACACACACGTTAAACATACATATTATACACAATATATAATGCCCGTTACTCTAATTACATCCAGATTACTAGACTGGTAAATCAGTTAAATTTAGTAGAAACGGATATGGTTTAATAGAAAGGTCAGAAGTTTTAGATTCAGTCCAAAGTGAGTTAGAATCTAGTCCTGCCACTTACCAGCTTGGCTACCCTGAAGAAGTTACTTAAGCTCTTTAATAATACCTTCTGCTTCATAGGGCTCCTGTAAAAATTAAAAATAATAGAGCTCCTCCTCTACGCCAGGCAGTACGCCACTGCTTACTTTTGTTCCCTTGCACTATGCAGAGTGACTGTAGTAAGTGCTCAACAAATAGTAGGGAGGGCCATCGTCAGCACCTCTGAGAGTCAAAGGGACACTTAACATTGCCCAGGGCAGCCTTGTGAGTACAATGGAGGAACGTGGGTTGGCTACCAGTGTAATTAGATTAGTCGGTAAAAGAGCTGAATATGCATACCATTGAGAAAATGTTGAATTAAGAGTTGAGAGCCAAAGAGGCTTACATCGTTTAAAACGGGGTCAGGAAACTTTTTCTTTTAAAGAGTGAATAGTGCCCTGGCTGGTGTAGCTCAGTAGATTGAGCGTGAGCTAAGAACCAAAGGGTCATCAGTTTGATTCCCAGTCAGGGCACATTGTCTGGGTTGCAGGCCAGGTCCCCAGTGGGGGCCATGTGAGAGGCAACCACACATTGATGTTTTTCTGTCTCTTTCTCCCTCCCTTCCCCCTCTCTAAAAATAAATAAATAAAATCTTTTAAAAAAGAGTGAATAGTAAATATTTTTGTCTTTGGGGGCCAGTCTCTGTCACAACTACTTAACTCTGGCCTTTTACTGTGACAGCAGTCACGGTAAGAGGTGACCATACATAAGTGACCACAATAAGTCACCATACATAAACTTATGGGTGTGGCTCTGGTCGAATGAAGTTTTATTTACACAAAGAGTCGGCAGGCTGGATTTGGCCTGTGAGCCGTGGTTTGCTGACCTCTGGTTTAGAACAAACAGATGACGACGTGAAAGAAGACACAGTGTGCTATCAAGTTCAAGAAACCGACCGCACAAGCACTGAAACCCTGAGAATTTAAACCAAAAACTCAGGACAATCTTGGCAGGTCAGATAAAAACAAAATTGCTAAAGTGCTTTTAGGCCACAAAAGCCAAAATTCTACCCTAGTCAGTTCTGGGTGGACCACGCCTAGGTGAGTTCTGGGTAAAGTAATGTGAACTGAAGCATGTTCAACTGCAAATAGTGATAAAACACTCAAACAGAGGTGGCTTCTATGTCTCATGTGGCACATCAGCCAACCCTCCCCACTGAACCCCCAATCAATTGCTAGTGGCTGCAAGGGGCACTATGGGGAAAAGGATTTTGAGACCTCCCATCTGGGCCTAAAGAGTGAGGGCCACGATTGATTGGTAATGTCTGCCATGGGTACAAGTGAGGAGAGAACTGATGAGTGCGCCACATAATTGCCACCTCTAAAACCATCTCACATGAGGGTCAATAGGCAGTAAATAAATTGAACTTATTACCCCCCCAAAAAAGTTACATCACCCCAAATACCGTTATGCTCAAACTGGCAGGATAGTCTAGACTTTCTAAATATTCAATCTCATCTTGTTAACAATGGTCACGACACATGCAAAACAGTTTTGATTATAGTGGGCAGCAGGGAGCTGAACACCTCTGAATACTCTCCCCAGCCCTGCTTGAGTCTCTGATTTTTAAGATGCCTCATTGTACTATGACAGCTGCGTTCCAGGTGGCTTCATCTTCCCAACAGCTTTGCTTTGAAGACATCATGAATATTTAAACATACTTCAGGCTAAACATTTTTCATGCTTCTCAATTCACCCATGGTCCGAAGGTAGGCTTTGTTTGGCAAGAAGGCTCATTTCTGAGATGTGAGTTTGTGCACACACACATACAAACCCACAGGCATTGTGTTATATATACACACTCAGACCTTCAAGGTGTGTGTGTATGTAAATTCTTCCTCTTAAATATTGACACTTGGCTCTGAAGCCCAAGTGTGCAGTTGGAGGCCATGGACAAGTCTCCAGGCACAAACCAGAAGCTTTGCAGTAAATAAGAATGTACTGACTGTTTGGAACTGACCTGCCAATGTTCCCACTGCAGTTATTCATAGACTACGACCTCAGGACCACAGTGACTGAGTCAGCCAACGTTCCTTTCACTGATGAGCAAGAGGCTGAATGGAGTCACAGGAAGTCCCAGAGAGAGGTGAGGGCGGGCAAAGCACAAAGGGTTGAAGTGAAGAGGGTTGGTAAAACAGACACATCTGTTTTTCCCTTTCCCATGAAATCCCACTAAAACAACTACAGTTATGTGTTTTGCTTTTTGTTTAAGAACTTAAACCCACCAGAATGGAGAAAATAGGTAAGGAAAAACTAAATTATGGAAGCTCAATGTCAAGGGGAAAACACACAACAAAATCTTAAGCCAAGCTAAGAATCGTGAATTAGGCGCACATCATCAGAAGTAAAGGTACGTCTAGAAATGAAGGTGAATGAAGGCAGTGGGACTGGTTGGCATTCAGTTTTACGCGGCTGTCAGTTCCCCGGATCTGCATCCCCACGTCACGCAGCACAACCGCCCAGATCCCAGCCTGGCCAAAGACGGGAGATGTCTCCTCCAGACAAGGTGACACAAAGGGTCTCTGAGTTCAAGGACCACTGGACCAGGCACCACTTTTTTATTTTAAAGAAAGACGGGATGAAAAATAAAAAAGAAAAGAAAAAAGCTCTTGAAAAAGTTCATTTTTAAGGAAAAAGCAAAAGTGAAATTCAATAGAAAGATTAGAAAATAAAGTTTAAGAAAACCTCCCAGAACAGAAAAGAAAAAAAAAACAGAGATAGGAAATAAAAGACATTTAAAGATTATTATAGGAGGTCTGCTATTTAAGTAACAGAGATCACTGACTAACAGAACAGAGAAAATGGAGGGGAGGGCATCATCCATTATATTGGTTACCTCCTGATGGGTAACGAACTGTCCCAAAAGCTCAACCAACACTTACTCTCTTACCCAGTTTCTGAGGGTCAGGAATCTCTGAGCAGCTTAGTTGTCTGGTCCCGGCTCAGTGTCCCCCATGAGGTTGTAGTCAAGCTGTCAACGGGGGCTGCAGTCTCATCTGAAGACTGTACTGGGGCTGAAGCATTTGCTTCCAAGGTGACAGAGTCACATGTTTACTGGCAGAAGCCTCCGTGGCTAGCTGGCTATTCACAGGGTCTCAGTTTCTTGCCACGTGGGCCTCCCCGTGCGACTCCTTCACATGGCAGCTAGCTTTCCCCCAAAGGAAGTAATCCAAGAGGGAGAGCAAGACCAAGACAGAACTGACAATGTCTTTACTACCCCAGTCTCGGTAGCAAACTTACCATTAGTTCTGCTGTACACTACTGGTCGGAGACCAACCCTGGTCAATAGTGAGAGCAGAATGCGTACGGATATGACTGTGAGGAGGCCAGGATCATTAGGGCCATCTTGGAGGCTAGCCATCACATCCATGAAACATGTGTTCGTATTTATGTGTATATATACTTTAATTCTCAGAAAGTTAAGGGCATAAGGTTCCAGAACTGAAAAAGTCCACTAACTGCTTCGCACAGGGGGTGCACACAAAGGTCTATCATCATAAACGCACAAAACGCCAAGGGTCCTACAAGCTCCCAGAGCTGCCCAAGTCAGATCACCAAAGAAGATACACAAGTGACCACGGAGTTCAAGAAAAGGGGCTCAACATCACCATCAGGGAGATGCAAATCAAAACCACAATGAGGGGTAACCTCACACCTGTTAGAATGGCCGTTATCGAAAGGACAAGAGGTAGGTGTTGGTGTTGGTAGGTGTAGGTGGGCTCTGTTGGTGGGAATGTCAATTGGAACAGCCGCTATAAATAACAGTATGGACAGGCCCCCAAATACTAAAAATAAAACTACCATACGATTCAGCAGTCCCAGTTCTGGGTACACATCCACGGGAGACAAAACCATCATCACCAACATGTGCCCCCACGTTCATAGCAGCCCTATTCCCAGTGGCTGAAACACGGAAACAACTTAAGCATCCACTGATGGGTGGGTGAGTTAACAAAGATGTGATATCTATCTATCTATCTATCTATCTATATATATATATCTGTATATAGATATATATCTATATATATATACACAGATGTGATATATATATAGATATATATCTATATATATCTGTATATAGATATATACACAGATGTGTATACACAGATGTGATATATATATAGATATATATCTATATATATCTGTATATCTGTATATAGATATATATCTATATATATATATACACATCTTTTTTATATATATACACACAATGAAATATTACTCAGCCACAAAAAACCAAAATCCTACTACTTGCAACAATATAAATAAACCATGAGGGCATTAAGCTAAGTGAAATAACACAGAGAAAAACAAATACTGTATTGATCTCACTTATATATAGAATCTAAAAAAAACCAAGCTCATAGAAACAAAGAGTGGATTAGTGGTTGCCAGGGGCAGAGGAAGAGGGGAAGTGGGCAGAAAGTTCAAACTTCCAGTCACTAGATAAATCAGTGCTGGGGATGTAATGGACAGGGTGGTGACCATAGCTAGCAATACTAGAGCACGAACTAGAAAGTCGCTGAGAGAGTAGATCTTACACAGCCTTACACAATTACCACACACAATGGTAATTGTTGAGGTGATGGAGACGTTAACTAACCTTATTGTGGTAATCATTTCACGACATATACATATATCAAATCATGTTGTGCACCTTGAACTTATACAATATTATATATCAATTACATCTCAGTAAAGCCAGGGAAAACCTTTTTAATTCAAATCAAAGAAGCAATCATCCGAATGGCTTCGGACTTCTCAAGGGCATCACCGGAAGCTAGACAGCTGTGTGCCAGGCTGGGGGGCGGGGTGGTGGGTGGGCAGCAACCAGTGCCCAGGAGAACAGGTCAGAGGTCCGCAGGGAGGAGGCTTTCTCAGAGGGTTGAAATCAATGGGATGTCTGTGCATCGGAACGCCTTAGAAAGGATTTAGACACGGTAAAGAGTTTGAGGTCGAATTCATAATAAGCACACAGGAAAAGCAAACAAACAAAAATGAGAAAAAGTACAAGATAATGACAAACTCCTGGAGAACCACCGTCAAGGAAAGAAAAAGCAATCATACTTTGCATCATGGTTCCAGTGTGGCTGGCCAGTGTTTACAGTCATCATAATGTAAACACTCAATACTAACCTAATCAAAATGACAAAATAAAAATATTGGGTGAGCAGGCGATGGCTTCCATGGTGGGAGCTTAACAGAGATGCCTAAACTGGACTGTCTAGCGTTAGTAAGAAGTAGCTAAATACCCAAATAATCAGCTAATACTGGTGAAATGGTTGCTTCTGGAGGGGAAATGAGGGAGAAAGCAGGGGACTACTATCTTTGTGGCCACTGTATAGTCTTTTGGCTTCCTGAATTCCACATGTATGACTTTGATTTTATGCTGCAATGAGAAGTGATGAGGCAATAGCCAACCATTCATTAAGGAGATAAGCATTTCAGGTGTTACGGTTACACCACTCCCTGGGGATTTTGGAGAGGGGCAGATCCACTCCCTGAGAAACCCTCTGTTCTGTGGGTTTCTCACCACAGCGGGGGAGTGGGGGGCAGGTACAGCAATTCAAACTCTTCTTAGTGAGGTATTATTAATAAAGACAGATGCTGGGACATCTGCCTGTCTTGAATTTCAAGGTTTGTAGCTAGTGGCTCCTGTTCGCTTGCCCTGGGCAGAGGTAGCCTTGGAACTTTGCTGTGGGCTTAGCCTCGAGGCATGATGGGAACTGAGCAGGTGGGGCAGACGATGGGCAGCCCTAGGTTTTCTAAAGCACTGGAGTGACCTAAGGCTTGTTTCTCAAGCACGAGGGCCACTGCTCTGGCTGCTTTGCTTGCATGACTTTATTTAATCCTCACAATAAACCTCTGATGTGGCTACTTATTATCCCCCCACTTTCTAGATGGGGAAACTGGAGCCCAGAGAGGTTACATGACCTGCTTAAGGTCACACCGCTTGGAAGCTGCAGAATTTAAACTCCAACTCATGTCCTTCAGCCTCAAGATCGGAATTCTCAATCACTGGGTTCAATGGTTGCAAGACCTGGATACTAGTTCTTGCTCCACCATTAATCAGCTGTGCTTAACAGCAAGTCCCTCTCCTTCTCAATATTGGTTCCGTATGTGAAAAATGGAGGGGGCTGGCTTGGCTGACAACTAAGCATCCTTTATCCTTCAGCAGTGTACATTAGCATGGGGGAAGCCAACGGCAAAAGGAAACATGGGGATGTGGTGCAGAGATGACCACACTTTCCTCCTCTGAGCCTCAATTTCCCCATCTGTGAAATGGAAATCCTTAAAACACACCACCAAGTTGCTGAGTGTGTTCAGGAAGGTAATGTCTGAAAAGGACTCAGCACTCACCCAAGCACAGGGCACACGCTCAGTAAACATCATCCCTTCTTTAATCCTACTATTAATATGCTTACAGAGGCCCCCATGCGTGGATTCCTGAAAGCCTTGCACTTCTGGTAAGGTCAAAGCCCCGTGTTTGCAGGAAGAGGAATGATCAAAGCAGAAGAAAGGGAGTCAGACAAAATTAGGAACAGGGATGTGTGCTGTTGCCCTTTATGGGTTTTACATACAAGTTAGTTTACGAATATTTTCAGGAGCATGTAAGTGTGAAATTGGAAAGCATCACGGCGGGACTGCCACGAGCCACCACTCTGGCGATGTAAAAGGGGGAAGTGGGGGGAATGGGGTGGGCCAGGGAAAGGAAGAAGGAAGGTGAGCCCGAGGTGCGCAAGGACAAAAGGCATCAGGCTAGGGAACAAACTGATCTTAAAGTTGAAGGTTCATTCACCCAGACTGACTCTTGAACACCCTTATTTGACTTTTTAAATGTGTCCTCCATTCCCCCACCTCTGTGCTTTCACTCAAGCCATTTCCTCTGGGTGAAATTCCCATTCCTAGCTGGGGACACTGCTGAAGGTCTGCCTAGTTTCTCAGTCAGCCTTGAATTTTATTTCCTTTCAGAACTGGTAAAGCATTCATGGTTAATAACAATACAGATTTTGGGTCAGCAATGCCCTGCTTGGGTGAAATCAAGGCCAGTTTCTTAACGTCTCTGACCCCCGGTTTCCCCATCTGTGAAATGCAAGAATGTAATCACAACCTCCAAAGTTAAAACAGTAAATGAGATCATGCACATGCAGTGTTTAACCATCGGCCCCACAAATGTCAGTTGCTATTCTTTTTTCTTTTCCACCCACATTCTGGCCCTATATCCTCTGTGCCTCCAGTGTAGAGCCTATGACACTGAACTAGAATTACTACTGACGACCCTGACTGCCCATCCTCATGGTCCAGAGGGAAGGAACCAGGCTTTTATTTATCTCTGAATCCCTGAAGAGATCCTAGAGCACTACCTGTCACGCAATAGGTGCTCAATAAATGTCCTTTGACTAAATTGCAGTAACTATAGCATTCTCATGCTCATCTTTACTGTTTCTAGTAGAAGAAAAACCACCAGGTACAAGCTACAGGGTCCAGATGATCGCGCCAGGTGTCCTGTCTTGCTTGGGATGAGAGTAGGGCTCCCCAAGGTGGGGAGGGGACCCTCTGGCTCCAATAATAATGAAAACGAGAACAGACGACTAATGTGTATTGAGGACCTGCTATGTTCCAAACACTATTTCTAAGTGTTTTATTTGTAATAAATTAAATCTTCAAAGCGATTCCATGGAAAAGGGGCAATTCTCAACCCCATTTTACAGAGGAAGGAGCTGAGTAGGGTGAGCAACTGTCACAATTTGCCTGGGTTTGAGGGGGTTCCCAGGAGGCAAGGCTTTCAGGCTAAAAGCAGGCACACTGGAATGACTGGCACCTCACCACTGAAGCACACAGATGTTAAGCATTGTCCCAAGGGTAAGTGGTGGCAGAACCAGGATTAGGAACCCAGGACCCCCATCACCTGTACCGCAGGCACGAAGGCGAAGATGAACCACAAACTGAGAACGAGTTCCGGCCCAGTTATAAAGGGAGCTGTCCATCATACTTTCCAGCACAGAGTCCAATGCCAGTCGGTACTCAAATGACTGTCCCAACTGGTGCTCCAGCCATGGCCTGCCTGGAGCTAACCACGTGACCCTGGGAAAGCCGTTTCATATGTCTGGGCCTCGGTTTTCATCTTCAAAATAAGGGGTCAAGTTAAATCAAGGATGGCAAGTAAATGGGTTCCCTGGCCCATGGCAAATGTCACTAGGCCACCCCACCCCACTCTATCTGAACTGGGGCCTCAGAATCCTTCTCAGCCCAGCACACTGAGCACTCACAACCTATTCGTTAGAGTTGATGCTCAAGCACGATCTCCTAAGCCAGCCGCTTTACCTTCATTGTCCATTTGCACTGAACTAGCTTCCCGAAACTGTCCTGGTCTCCGGATTTGACACTCAGCCTAACAATCTGAAGACAGGAAGCAGTCAGATGGCAGCAGCACTGTCAACAGAAGGGCCAGTCTCTAAAGACGGGGCACTACCTGTGAGCAGTCCTGTGCTGTGTATAATCTCACAGTGCAGCGTGGTGAATGAGAGCAGGGGCTCTGGACACCGCCTTGACCAGGGGTGTCAAACTTGTTTTCATCGGTGTCCACATCAGTCTTGTGGTTGCCTTCGAAGGGCCAAATGTAGAGCTCCTTACTCCTAGTTAAGGAGTTGTTACATTTATATAGTCCTAAGATAATATTTGGCCCTCTGAAGGCAACCACAAGACTGATGTGGACACCGATGAAAATGAGTTTGACACCCCTGGCTTAGACTTAGAATCCTGGCTGGCCATTTACTGACTGTGTGATCTTGAGCAAGTTACTTAACCTGTCTCTTAATTTCCTTAACTACAAAAAGAGGGTGATAATTGTACCTCATTGGGTAATTTAAAGGCTAAGTGTATAGTATGTGCACGTCTGTGGTGTATAGAACCCTTAGCACATCATGCTGTATGTTAATAGTATTAGAATTCTCAAAACTACTCTCTGAGGTAGATACTATTAATTAACAGATGGAGACACTTGTTGGGAACCATCCTGCCCAGTTTCAGGAGCTGTAACCCCACTGACAGGTGAAAAGGACCCAGGACTAGGGGACCTTGGGACCATAAGCCACTGAGACAAATGTTATCCTCCCAGCAGGGGTGCAGCCTCTGCCCCCTTTACTTCACCCTGGTTGGCCCCTGGAGGATGGCTGGCTAGTCAATGATGGGTAAGATTCCTCAAGGAAGGAACGAACCAAAACAGGCACAGTTGTGAAGTCATCAGGGAAGGATTTAGGAGATTATGCAGGAGGGACAAAAGACCCTCACCCCTCGGCTTTATCATAGCCTGAGTCCTCAGTCCATCTGTAAAAAGTCTCCTAATTGCTTGGCTGCCTTGCTTCCCCTACCTGCTTCAGGCCTGAAACAATGCTGAAGGGGGGTGCAGCCCTGTGCTGGAACTCGTGGTTCCTGATGGAGGTGGGGTGGGGGGGGGGGTGGGGATGGGGATGGGGAGGGATGATCAGGCCTAAGAAAGAATGCATTAAATCCTCTGAAACCTGCTTTGCTAAGAATGTCCTCAATTTAAATGTTAAGGGTCCAAGCACAAAATATTTGTTTCCCAAGGTTTTACAGCCGACTGGTGTCACCCCATCTACTAGACCCTGACTCAAAAGGACCCCCATGATCCCAGAAATGTTATCTGTAAACCATACCTCCCTTCTCTGATACGCAGCCCTATGCAAGCTAAACTCAATAAAAGGCCATTGAGAAAGAGGCTCGAGACCTTTCTCCTCTGCGAGACTGGTCAGCCTTTCGTTCCCACACAGATCATGTCTTGGTAGATTTATGTCATCCGCGACAGCGGGGGGGAGCTCTGCAGGACAGAGCTGCCCCACAGACACTGAGGTTCAGTTGCCCAAGGTAACACAATTAGTAAAGCAGCAAAGTCAGATTTTAAGGCCTTTGCCTTGCCACACTGCATCTCAGCCAATGCTCAAATACTTACTCAAAGAATCTTGGTGAAATAAAAGTGATTCTTGATGATATGCAGGGGCCTGCCAACCCTGGGCCACTGTGCTCGGTCCCTGCCTGTTCCCTGCGGGCACTGCTTCCCTAGTGAATCTGGGACATCACCTACTTTGAACCCCTTGCCCATCCAGGCCATCGGCGTACAGAGACCAGCTTCAGCCTCCAGAAAACTAGAACACTCTGCTGAGTCTCCACTTTTGAGCAAAGAGAACCTTTAAGATTCGGATTATTGGTCTTCCCCCATCAGCAAAGTGAATTTTGTTATTTTCTAGATCTGTATCTTTCAGCGAATTGAGCAAATACAGATTAGAGAAAATTGGTAGAGGGATTAACTACCTAGGTACCTATGGTCTATCTTACCTTACCCTCCTAGGACATTCTCCTAAACATACTGCATATATCTTTTTGTCTTAACAATCAGTTATTCACAAAAATATCTATTTGTGTTAACGCTAAATTTCCCAGAGTTAATGTATTTCTTAGCATGCTATTATGACCAAAGACGGTGAGCTGGTGCCCATGTTTCTAGTTCATTCCATCCAGTGCCTTGTTTTTAAAAGCAGGATAGGTGCTTACAGCTTTACTAAACATAGGGCTTGGGGCTGGCTTCATGCCTTCCTCTGCCAGAGACTGCAGATGCAGGCTGCCAGTTGGAGCCAAGCTGGCAGTTCGAAGCAGGTGACACAGAATGAATGGTGTGTTCTAGTCGGTGACTCCACTGTAGGACGTGAGATGAAAAGGTCCCCTGACATCCGAAGAGCTGCAATGTGTAGGACATCCAGCTCTCCATTTATGTTTAGAAACCCGTTCAGTGGCTCCTAGCCTCCTCCTTACTTCATGGATGACAAGAGAAAAGCGATCTGGGAATCTACAGACACACTTCCTCCAGAGGCTCCCTCGTTGCTTATTGGATAAAGTGGGCTTCATCAAAACCAATTACTCTTCACACTCCAAACAGTTCCTTCCTTTTTAGACGTTACACTCATGCCTTTTCGAAGGAAAGCAACCTCTTGGCCAATAACTATGACTTTCAACACTCCTGCTCAGGGGAAAACCCAGTTATGCAGCAGGAGAAGGGGTCCTAGCCAATAATGTTTTTTAAATGTTCTAGAATTTGCTCTGTGTGTACAAGAGGTGAAAACAGATTAGAAAAAAAAAAAAACACAAATCCCAGGGAAACACTGAAGAAAGAGGTGAAAATGTTGATTGTTATTTCCAACATTAGGAGTTTGGGGAAGGGACCAGAGAAGGTAGTGGTTAGAGGGAAGCTGGCTGAGACTAGGAAAATTCTGGACTCAGCCGTTTAGTGAGTTTAAGTTACTGAGCCACTTCTGTGACTAAGAGTCTGTTGTCTTCTCTGAAAACTGGTGAGAATACTGTCTCCAGGGTTGTTACAAGGTTTTAAATGAGAAAATGCAACTGAAGGGCACCATGCCTGCAACTGGCACTATTAACCAGGTGCCTTTCTTTGCACGACCTTTGCACTAACACCATTCAACGGCTAACAGTCTCAGAGCACTTCCTATGACTACGCACACTGCTGAGCTCTGGGTTCCATAAAATTAAGTCTTGGGTTGATTATTAATAAGTCAGCCTTATTAATAGTTTGGGATTGTTAGAACTTTTTTCAGTTTACTGTACAGATTGGGAAAATGCCTCCTAGGAAGGATTTAGTAGGGTCAAACATATACCAAGTGCTCCACAAAAGGCAGATACTGACGTCAAGGGCAAGTCCCACTTGCTTGAAAACCACAGGACTCGCCCATTCAGCCACATCCTTTACTCCCAGCTCTCACATGCCCTAGTCTACACCAGGGACTTGGCTCTTGTAGTACAAGTATGGAAGGACCCAGCAGCTCAAGAGCTTGAAGGCTAAAGTGATTAAAACGGAGAAAAACTACTCAGATGAGCAGTTACCCTAAGCAAGGAGAGGTAACCCAAAGAAAGCTGATGTGCTATTTCTTTTTTGAGAAAACTCAACTTCTGCAGTTAAGAACTGTGCACTTTTCTGCATGTTATATTACAATGAAAAATTTTAAATAGTGACCTCCCCTCTCCATCGTTCAAAGCATAAAAGCAGTCCTTGCCAATGAGTGTGCTGCAACCGGGTTACAAGCACAACAGGCCAGTCACCTGGGGCAGCAAGCAACCTCCTTGGTTTACCCCACGGGAGCTGTGGGGATACTATGGCTTTTTGGAAAGGCTGGGAGACACTGCCCTAGAGCACCGTGCAAACAGCACCCTCCCAGGATCACACAAGGTTACCACGAGGTTCCTCCTGGGTTACATGCGGTTGAGTCGGCCACACTCCTGGTGACCCTATGCACGAGGGATGTCCTCAATGTGCTGTCTTCCACAGCTCTGCTCAGCTCCTGCAGACTCCCAATTATGGCTTCTTTCATGGAATTCGTCCATCTCATATTTGGTCTTCCTCTTTTCCTGCTGGCTTCTATTTTCCCCAGCATCACTGTCTCTTCCAAAGAACTCTGCCTTCTCGAGACATGCCGAAGTAGGACAGCTTCAGTTTTGTCATTTTTGCCTCCGGCGATGTTTCAGGCTTAATTGGCTCTAGGACTCACTCGTTCGTTCATCTTTCTGGCTGCCCCGGTATTCACAGAGCTCTCCTCCAGCGCCATCTTTCAAATGAATCCATTTTTTTCCCTATCCCATTTTCGCACCCATACACAGTAATTGGGAATACATAGTTTTCTATCTAAGGTTAATTTTATTTACTCAATTTTTAATCAGATCATTTAAGACTCTCCCACAAGGAGAGGACACTTTATTTAAGGGTCAGCACCCCTAGACTGCTCTTCATAAAACTGAGAGTTAGTCTTTGACATCACTCCTTATCTCTTAAAAAAAAAAACAACGAGCAAATGTCTAGCACACTTCTCCCTCCTCCCAAATCCCTTCCCCACTGTCAATGGAGGAAAAACGTGAAATAAATTTCAATCATTTATCAAGTCGATGGACATAACACAGACTACATGTTGGTTCTCTCTTTGAAAGTTTATTGTTGTTTTTTTTTTTTAAAAAGCTGTACTTCTTACATTTTACATTCACCTCTCAGAACATTTAACGGTACCAGTTAATGATGTTATTGTATAAAAAGCCTACCAGCTGCTTGAAATGGCTGTAATTTTTTAAAACCATGTTCTGATATTAAAGTGGTTTGAATTCTGGAAAAATTGGTGTAACATTTAAGTAAGTACCAAGATTTCAAATTCCCAGATTAGAAACAAGATTTTAAATCAGGATGAAATTTAGTAAAAATTCAAGGCTAAAAGAAATGTTAATAGAAAACAAAACCAACAACATTGTAAAAAATAGGCTTTTCCCCCAAGTTAGATTAAAAATGCAACCAACCCTCCCCCGTATTTCTTAGAAAAGTCACCCAATCCTGAACACAGCATCTCCCACACAAATGTGAGTAGCTCGATTTGCAGATCAGCCTCTGGTATCTCGCACCAGCCCCAGTTAGAAGTCTGTTGTTGTTTCCTAACTAAGTTACATTAGGTAGTTAGACATCCATAAATACTAGTATCCGGACAAATAAAAATATCCCGGCTTTGGTTCGGCTACAGTAATACAGAAACTGTTCAAGAGGACACTGGCTTAGGGAGAGAGGGAGTTGGGGAAATACACAAAACCTCCGAGAAGAGGTAAAATAAATACTGGGACACACCAACAGCAAACACTGTGTACTTGAGGCAGATGCCGTGAGCCAAATGCGCCTACAGGTTCTTCCATCAGAATAACACACATGCAGGTTCTCGAGCAGAACCACAAACATACAGCTTCTCAATCAGAATGACACACATACAGGTTCATGATCAGAATTGTCTGGACCGACCTTTATTAAAGTACCACTTGCAGGAAACAGCTGGAATTTGGGAATTCATCTAGTGAGAGACAGACCTTTTGGAATAAGAATGGCCACCTGGGCTAAAAGCTGGCCCCTCTTATTCCAGGAACCATGAAGTCTGTTTCTCCCTCTAGGTCACGCTGCCAATCACAAAAGCTCCTCCATCTCCTAAGGAGGGGGCCTGAGTGGCTAAAATGCTGATTTTTCTCATCTCTGGAGTGATCACATTAAAAAACTAATAAATACCCGGGGTCAGGACTATAATTCACGGTGCCGGGCCCCACAGCCACGTCACATTTCCCTCCATTTCCCCAGATCATAATTTTACCAGCTGTGCGGACACGGAAGCACAGAAGGCAGTGATGGGACAGACGCCGTGCCTAACTGTGGCCTCAAACACCCGCAACTTTATAGAAGAGGCCAAAGTGCCAGACCCTGCTCTTCAAATAAAGTTAGTTCACAAAAGACAAAGGAGCCATCAGACTAGGCAAGGAAAAATGGCAACTTGCTGCCTCACTGCTAAACCCTCAACAGTTATCAATACAATCTTTTCACACACAAAAAAACAACAAACTTTGGTGTACTTTAGGAGGACAAAAATAAACAAACAAACAAAGCTTCAGTGGCAACACACACTAAATATACCTAAAGGATTTCTATCACAGGGCGCTGGATAACAACCAACAGCTACCTGATATCATACAATGTCACACATACCATGGTGACAATGCAAGCGAGAGATCCCCAAAGAGCAAAGGCCACCAAGAAACAAAAGGTGAAGTCCCTGTTCACCATGGACTGGGTCCACTGTAGTCAGCATCCTAACAATGGGGTTGGGGGGCAGAGCTAACACAGAGGGTCCAGACAATGTTTGATGAACAGCATTGTTTATCCTGTTTTTCAATGAGACCCCAACACCAAAAAGAAAAAAGGAAAAGGAAGAAAAAAATCAACTTTAAATTAAAACAAAAATAAATCTTCACAAGTCTTTACTCTGCGTCTGTAGGGTTTGGTCTCCGTCGAAGCCAGGACTTTGGAGAAGGTGACTGACTTGTCATCGCGGCCCCACAACTTGCTTTGAGGTGTGCAGATCAAGAGACAACACGGGGGGATCACTTGAGACCAAAGAAGTTATTTACAAAGGTTTCCCAGGATGTATAAAGTCTACTGATTGCCTACAGAGATGCTAACAGTTGCTCTAACCCCCAAAACTTTGTAAGCATCATAAGGTGGCAACTACTATATAAAAAACCCCATCACCCAACGACTCACGTCTCTAGTTGTAGGAATGAGGGAAAGGAGGCAGGGAGTGCAGGGGAGGCTGTCTCATCAGGACCCATGAGTAAGAGTGCAGGTTCAGTGGCAGCCACGGCACAGCCTTCCGTCTTCGCCCTGGGCCAGACCTCCTGGGAGATCTCCTGGAGGCTGCGAGCGCCGACAGGGTTCCACTGGTTTGAAATGGCCAATGCACGATAATGGCATCGGTGACGAGAGTGCGATTTGAATTATGAGCGAGAGTCTATAGATCACTGGTTATTGCACTATCTACCTCGCTTCCCCACCTTCAACAGATAACCCAGATAATCAGCCTGTGGCAGGTACCACTTCACCCACTCTGGAACAGGGGAAATGAATTACAAATGAAACCATCTGAAATGACCACTTCCTGTTCCAGCTTGAGCTTGAACAATGGTGTGTGAATAAACCACTTGCATTAAATAACATTTAAAATATGGTACCTTCGGCACATTATGAATATGAAACACCCCCTCCCCGCAGCCCCAATTACTTCAGTGCACGTAGTCCCCGAGGCAAATGCTTCTGTCGTTCAGCCAGGGGGGAGGATGGCATGTGCCAGATGTTACACGAGGCGTTTACTTCTCTGAGCAAGCTGAGAGCCAGGAGAATTAATCTCCTTCTGCTAGGACCTCTCCCCCGAGCTGCTGCGGAAACAGCAAATTGGGCTCGACAAGGGAAGTAGCTATGTGACACACTAATCAGACTCAACGCATGAAAATGCACTGTAGAGTGTACCCCTTCCCGCTCTTCTTCAGGGTAGAAAGACCTAAAGATAATAAAAAGAAATGCGCCTTCAAACTCAAAGGAAGCTTTGGAGGAAAACAAAAAACAAAAATAAAAACCAAGTGAGTAAATCAAACTCCCGACACTCCTGAAAGTAAAATCGTCTCCTGACTGCTGGCTGGAGGAAGTCGAGGCAGCAAGAATGAAACAAAGGTGGGAGTGACGGGCCACGAGAGTGCCTTGCAGAATCCACAACAGTGCTCTCCATTTTCCAAGGCCAAGGAGCAACTCCCAAGTTAAAAACTTTCTATCAAAAAGAAAAGAAAACAAAACAAAACCAAAAACCAAAAACCACTCCAGAAAAAAGGTCAAGGGAAGGCGAGCACTGTAGAAAGTCAAGCCGCTGACCTCCGGCGGATCACGAAGAGCCCACGCTGAAGCTGGCCCAAGTAAATCCTCATCTTGGTGCTGTCGCTTGTCTTTCTCACCCAGATCTGCAGGGGAGAAGGGAAGGGAACAAGGTGAAAGAGGCTAAGACTGAGGAGGAAGTCTTCCAGAGCATGAAAATCTTTGCGTAAGTTATGTGTAGGCAGAAAACTGGCAACCTCCTCCCGTCAACCTGAGAGGCCTTGGGAAGTACGTCCTTGACCTCTGGCCCTCCTAAAGGCACACCCCTAGTGTAGACAGCAGGCATCGGCCCTTGATCTCATTTCTCCCCGCCATCTCTCTCACATTTCTGACAAAGAAAACGGAAAGAGCCCTGACTGGTGTGGCTCAGTGGATCGAGCACCATCCTGTGAACTAAAAGGCCAGTTTCCAGCCAGGGCACATGCCTGGGTTGCAGGCCAGATCCCCATTTGGGAGCATGCGAGAGGCAACCCCATAGATGTTTCTCAGGCAGATCGATGTTTCTCTCCGTTTCTCTTTCCCTGCCCCCCCTCTCTGAAAATAAATAAATAAATAAATTTAAATGGGAAGCACAAAAATATTGGGTTCTACTTTTTAGATTTGGTTTGACTACAGTATTACCAACATTCAAGATACATATACGAAATATTTCCCTTACCTCAAGGGACTTTAATATTATAACCTTTCAATACTGGTTTTCTGATAATTAAGGATAATAGTTGTGACAGGAAAAAATAATAACAAAAAAAGATGCCCCTGAGTGAAATAAGGCCCAATTAGGATCATGCAAATGTTAAATTAGCTTCAGACAGGCCTTCCCTCCTGACCATAGTGTTCTCCCACAGAGGGAGTCACGCCTTGCATTTGACAGGCAGACACATCCTTCCGTAGAACTGAGAATGAACTTCAGCAGCAGGCGGACTGCCAGAGCTGACCACTGCGCTCAATAAGGGGCACCCCTGCAGCCAGGAATGAGAAGGAGAGCTGTCACACCTGAGCAAGGGCCTACTGTGTGCCAGACACTATGCTGATCAAGCTGCACCACCTCATCCTCACAGTTCCCCACCCCGTGCCCACCATGAAGTGTTAGCATTGCCCCCCTTTTACAGAAGAGCAAGGCTGAGTCGCGTGTCCAGTGTAAGCCCTGGTGCCTGACATCAAAGCCTTTGCTCCCCTGCATTAAACCAGGCCCTGATTCTTCTCATCAATTCTCTCATGTTTTTAATCAACATAATATTTTTTTAAAAAATCTGCAACACATATATCCAAGTACAAGTTTACAAATCTATCTTCTCCCCCCCACTGAGTTTTCAGCTTTTAAAAAATGCTTATTCTCAGTTTCATCTCAATTTCTTTATTGTGATTATTTAGCAACAGAGAAACTTTGAAGTCTAATATACTCTGGTTTAAAAATAGAGACCTCACATGAAGCTGAACCTCCAAAGGACCTTGTAGAACCATTTTCAAGTACAAACCGACCTCCAGGAGGGCTGAACTGGGAAGTCACCAACACGCTCAGATGCACCCACCAATTCTGCCCAGGATCAAGTTATGCAAAGGCCAAATAGCTCCAGCGTCACTTAGGATGTGACCTGAAAAATGAGCTGGAAGACCTCCAAAAAGTGAGAAAGTTTCCTGTTACCAGAGTTGCATGCCTCTGATGCAGTGAGGTGTCTCCCCTCCAGGGGACATGTCTCAGTGCCACTGTTTCCTTGTCAGACCTCGTTGACACTCTACTGCGTCAAAAGGCAACTCTCTTCAACAGAGAAACAGAAAAACCCAGCTTGCATTTCTGGTTTCCTGAAAAGTCTTGAGGTGTCAGGGAGAACAGTGCAATGGATCTGAAGTTAGGTTCAGGTACCAGAGGGCAACACGCGCTTTGTGCAGCACCCCGCACAGCCAGGCACCAAAGCTCTTCTGTGAGATCACAACACTTCTTGCTGGGAAGCAGCAAGCGTCTCTATGAGGTCCCCTGCTCTGGCTTGGACTTGGCTTAAGGCGACACACAGATCCTGAGCACAGAGAAGAATGACATTCGTTTACCTGGAAGGCTCTCCCTAACCGTTAAGGAAACAATCATTTTGCAAACTAGTCACATTTAAGTCACATTTTCAATTCAGGAAGCTGGGGGAATAGAAGAGGCTTCAGTCATTCCGTAATCCGGTTTCATTCGATTTACTGTGCACTGGCACAAATAAGTTAGAGGGCAGACACGCAATAATCAATTTCACTGCAGACATTTTTGGACTGATAAAAAAAAATCAAGCCAATCCAGACATTAAAGTTCTAAACTTTTTTTTTTTATACTACTAACAATACAGGTCACACTCTGCTGACAGCCTCCCAAGGAAGGGCCAGTCAGAGAACTCACAGGTGGGCCATGCCGCCCTTGAGCACACCCCTCTGAGCTGACTGTACAACCCAGGCCCCACCGCTCAGCAGTGACTGGAGGAACCCAACAACTGAGGGCATGAGCCTGGAAGCTCAGTGTTCAGGGGCAACACAGGGCGTGTCAGACTGGGAGGGCAGCAGGCGAGGAGCAGTGTGTGGGCCAGACTGGGCCAGCCCCATTTATCGAGCACTTACTGTGTGCCAGACCCTGTGCCAGGTGCCTTAATGCAAACCTCAACAGCATGAAACAAACCTATTAGTACACGAGAAAGTTCTAGAGAAGTAACAGAGAGGGAGTGTACTCCACAGGCAGGTTCCATTCTCAGTAGCTGGTTACCTTAAAAAAACAGTAGAATTTGGAAGCACAGATACCAAACAGACTTGCCTTTTGTTCTTTCCCGTTGTCTAGCCAGTGGTTCCCAATGCAATCACTGTACAGGGAGTGCACAGATACAAGGAATACACAAACCCGCATATGCCGCGGTCAAGCAGAGTGAGGGATTTTCAAAGGCGATTTTGCCCACATGCAATTTCTGCCTGAAAGTGCTGACCTTAGACTGCAACCCATACATAACGCGTGACTCCACTGTACTTTCTCAGTGGCCCTCACACTGCATGTGGGTCGCCTTTCATTTTCCCAAAGAGTGAGGGGCTTTGGTCCCTACCTCGTTGGCTCCGACAGAGCTGATCACACAGCTCAGTTTCTGGTTGTCCTTGGACTCCAGGTAGATGGCCTGGCTCTTGTGGTACCTGCCAAAGACAGAATACAAGTTCACTGTTTAAACCACTTTACTGAAATACTACTGAAATGTAAAAAAACTGTACATGCTTAATGTATACAAAGCTATGGGGACAAAGTATACACCTGTGAAACCATACCACCATCAAGGCCACAGACCTACAGGAGTGGGCAAAAGTAGGTTTACATTGTGAGCACGTGAAACAGTTTATTCTTGTATTATGAATAATTTATTAACTATTGTATTATTTATTATTAACCTGCTTTTGCCCACCCTTGTATATATCACCTCCCAAAGTTTCCACCTGTCCTCTTTATTATGATTATTGTTTTTGGGGGGTAAAAACACTCAACATAAGATCTACCTTCTTAAAAAAATTTAGGTATACAATTTAGTATTGTTAAAAGCACAGATTTTTTTTTAGGAAGGAATGGAAGTAAAGGAAAAAGAAGAGAAGACCACAGCAAAAAATGTAATTAAAAGAGTCTCCATTGGTATTTGAGAAAGAGTCTGAGTTTCAGGTTTAATTTAAAGGCTTCCATCCTCAGATTAGATGATGACCTCCTAATCCTTTTACATTCCCTGGTTCCTCTGCAAAGACAGAGGGGGAGGGCCAAGAAAAGGGACAGGAAATTAACTCTATTTTTACTTTATTATTTGGACTATATGACTCAATTCAAAAAGTAAATTATCATTTTTCAACTAAAACCTGTTTTTACCCCAGAATACTGAAGAAGGCTGCGCAGACAAAAATGAACAGAAGGACTTAAAAACTGTTTGTCCTGTTATTTATTTCCCATTCACCCAATAAGTCCCTAACAAGAAGGCCAAATTCAGCCCTTAACTTGGTCACTCATTCAAGAAACACTCATTAATCGCTTACTGTGCACCACTGACTACGCTGAAGGCTGGAGGCAGACAGTGAACAAGGCCACAAGCCCCCACTGTCTTGGAACTTCAAAGGCAGCGGCAGTGAAGGCTGTGAAACACTCTCACCTGGCACACAGGAACTGGGTGACACTGAGCACCGCGACATGCGCCAAAGAGCGTCTAGTGGGGCCTGGTGAGTCAGGGGCGCTGCTTTAAAGGGAGCAGACACCACAGGCACTGCCCCTTTAGCTCTTTTATCTATTCTCTTGGCCTATAATGCAGAACCACCTTCAACTTCTATAAGTTCAGGGCCAAGGCCAAGGATGAAAGTGAGGAAGGCAGAGAAAAGCCAAATGGCACAGCAACAGCTGCCACAGGATGAAGGAGCAGCTGCTGGATCACAGGAGCTGGAAACCAGTTGAGCTGCTGCTGGCAGGCCTGGCCTGGGCCAGCACCTGTTCAGTCAAGAACATAACCTTTGGTTCATTCTGGCTGCAAGGATCTGATTTAACAGACCCACTAACTCATGTAAACTCCACTAAAACCAAAATTCATCTCCCAGCAAAGCACTGCATTTATATCATTATTTCCGTGGGAAAAGAGAGCAGACTGTCTCCTGGTATAATGAAGTAATCTGCTGCCAAGACATTATGGTGAAGGATGTACTTCACTCCCACAATCAGCTTTTTCCAATCTAGGTTCTAAGCACTCTTTAATCTGCTACTTAGGAACTGAAAACTAAGGTTTCCAAGTCAATTTACTTCCCGAAAACAGTTAAAAAAATCGAATCATAAACACAATTAGAAAGGCAAGATTGGTTTACATCCAGCTTCAAATTGCTTTTGGCCAGAGATCAGTTGGTAAACTGGGTTAGGGGACCTTCAATAATGCTAAATATGTAATATTGCAAGCTCGGAATTGTACAGTGCATGAGGAATGGCTGAATTAGTTCACGGCAGAACTCAGACTTGAGTTTCCCTCCCACGTCTAATTCAACTGTCCTATCTAAAGGGTTAGAATACAAATATAGAGAGAACACTCAGTTATTCTACAGGGATTGTGACTTATTACATAGATAAAAAACACGAAACAACAGGCAACTAGCCTAAAGCCATTCTGATACTACATTCTAAATACTTTAATAAAGGAAGGTCATTGATGTGGCACAGAAGTGTATTATTACTGTGGAAACACACTCAATATACTGCTAAATAAATGTGCCCATTATATTCCTGTATCTGTAACAAAATATGAATGTTACATATGTATCATATACACACAGAAAAAACTAGTAAAATTTATGTGTTAAAATGTATATTAAAATTTTATAAAAATATGAAATGTAAATTTAGAATGGTATTCCTTTTACTGCATAGCTTTCTGTTTTCTAGAATTAACAGGTACTATTTACATTAAAAAGTAAATATTTCCTCAAATCATGATACTGGACAATATCTAAGTAAGACAGTGTAGAAAGAAAACCTAATGTCACAAATTTTACCTTAATGCCTATTAAAGACATCGATTACCTCTGGGAGAGTATTCAAACAATTCTCCTGAGATGTGTTGCATTTTTGTTCAGATGTGCTCAGAGTTCAAACCCCACGCACCTGACTGGCTTAGACGTGAACACCAGCAACAAACAATGCAATCCGTCTCTTACCCCTAAGAAGCAGTCTGGCAATTAAGCATCTGGCCACCTCCCCAAAGTGCCGGCTCTGGGATCCCCAAATGGAGGTAGCTTCAATGTCCACCACTGGTCACTGTTTGTTCCACAGGAGAGCTGGCCAGCATGTTTCTCAAAGAGGCCCACTTCCAACCCAACTGATTCCCACCTGTTCCTGAAGCAGAGTCTCTGGAACCTCCAGGAGACACTCATGGGCCACACTATGGCCTTGGGGAACCATCGCCCCTGGGTGTCAGATCTATTAAAACATCTGCATTCACGCTCTGACGGGCGGGGCTCAGTGGGCCGGCTGTCATCCCACAAAGTGAAAGGTCTCGGGCCAACCCCCGGAGCACGTGCCTAGGTTACAGGGTCGGTTCTTGATGGGGGCACATACAAGAAGCAACCAATGTTTCTTTCCCTTTCTCTCTTTCTCCCTTCTCTCTGATAAAGAATAAAATAAAACAATAAAAAAAATAAATGAGTTATCTGAATTCTCTGAAAAAAACACCGTGTTCCCCCACGCAGAATGCACTCCCGTGTACAATGCACACCCCACCTTGTGTGCATTACACACGAGATTGTTACACCCACTGCCACACCCACGGTGTATAATCATTATGCCCATGTATATTGCGCATTTTTATTTTTCCCTCAAAAATTTGGGCAAAAAAAGTGTGCATTATACACCACAAAATATGATTAAGTCCTCAGTGCTCATATAAGGGGTGTTTTTAAAATGAGGCCACAAAGTGCCCTGGCTGGTGTAGCTCAGTGGATTGAACGCTGGCCTGCAAACCAAAGGTCATGGGTTCGATTCCCAGTCACAGCGCATGCCTGGGTTGCAGGCCAGTATTTCTCTCCCTCTTTCTCCCTCCCTTCCCCTCTCCCTAAAAAATAAAGTCTTAAAAAGTTAAAATAAAATAAAACAAAGCCAAAAAGTACATGACAACTTTAAAATACAAATATATCTTCCAATTTCTAAGGGCTAATAAAAGAGCAGGGAAAATTTCAAAATACAGTTAGAACATAAAAGATGTTTAAAAAGCAACATCAACTGAGCTAAATAAGTAAAAATGTACATTATTGCTTTTTGCTAATTAACCCATTTTATAAGATATAACTCATCTCTGCTGAAAAAAAAACTTTAAATAGCCTCAGAGGACAAGCCCTAAATGTCGAGCTAACTTTATTACTAATGGAAATTCTGACCTGGGAATCCCTACAATTACGCTCTTAAAGCTTTGACTCTGCTATTAAACCCAATGAACTGGAGTCACCACTACTACGATGGAAGAAAGCAATTTCTGTAGAAGCTGGGTCAAAAAGTGGGGCAGGGAGGGGGTAGAAATCATTTAATTTTGTGCCTTACTGGGAGTCCGGATGATACTGTTTCTCTTCAAAAGAAAAGACCACATCACAGTTACAGCCTGAAGGGGTCCCAATTCTAGGTGTAAATATTCACTGTTTTGAGTTAATAGTCTTTTGTGCCAGTAGAAGGCTAGAGGGTTAAATCCACTGGAGCAAGTGGGTGACTTCTTTTCTGACTCACGTTAGCAGCCCCAGACAGAACGTGAGGAGAGAATAAACAGTCTGCTGGCACCATCAGTTAGTTATTTTAAATTTAAATATCAGCTACTTTCACAGTACTAAGAAGGGTCATTAGTCCAAATCAAAAATGTGAGGAAAAGTTACAGCAGGATATAAAATGCCTTAAAAGCAGTATGAGACCGAAGCAAAGGGAAGATGCTTATCTTTCAAAATGAAATGTAGCTTGATAAGTGTTCCTGCCAAGATGAGAAGCCTGAACCACAGTCATTTTGCTGAAGTCATTTAAAACTCAATGAAACGTGTTTCGCCAAAATGCTCCACACACTACTGGCAAGAACACAAAGCGGTGCGGCTGACCTCTCAGCCACAGGCTGTGAATGCTGAAAAAGGAGGAAAAATGGCAGCCTCCAACTGACAAGGACACCAAAGGCAAACACCAGAGCTGGCGAGACAGGAAGGCTGGGTCTGTATTGGCAAAACGTGTGGGCCAGGAGTCCGATGAACACCGTCCAAATACAGGAGGGAGGGACCCGACCTGCCCTTCGACAGGTGTGTCATGAACTTCCACTGCCGAGGCCAAAGAAGAGAAACACACAGAATACAGAAGGAAAAAAGCCTCGATATTTAACAATAAAATAAAAGCAGCTTTAAATTCACTGAAAAAGTAAAATGCTCCCAAAAACCTTATTTTAAAGATTGTTTTAAATTGTGAGAAAGATGGTGAAATTCCTTCCAAACGCTAAAGGGGTCCGGTACAGCAAACCTGACCACTCTGATCATATCCTCAAACACCAGCCACGGTGGGTCCTCTCTTTAGAAAAATGAGAATTTTATTTTACAGCACTTTCACCCCCAAGACACGTCTCATGAAGTTAAAGGATTAAGCCTCAGAAAGAGGAAGATCTAAAGCAATGCGATTACAAAATGAACATTATTTGAAATATCACATGGCTTTAGGACTCGAGATCCATAAAAATGTTAGTTACAAATCTCATCATTTTTGAAGATGTTTCTTATGTGTGGGCTTGATCTTTAAAGGTTATTTGGTTTTTATTATTTGAAACATTTTTCATCTTACTTTGCCCCCAGTGTGTTGCGCTGTTAGAGCCTGCCACCTAGTGGTGATTTGCTCTCATAAGCAGCATTAAAATACAGGGCAGCCACAGAACAGCTCGGTAAGTTGGGCAGAGAAGGCACTAAGACCAGGCTTACGAATAGAGCAAGCCTTCATCACCCACCGGATAATTAGCCACTGTAACCTAAGACGTGGAACTGATTTATCTCAGGTCACTAAGCACTTTTTGTCCATTTTAGAATACAGTATTACAAGGTAACTGACAGACAATGTGAGGGTTTTTTGTTGTTGTTGTTAAGAAAGCTCAAAAAAAGTCAAAGTAGCATTAGTCAAATTTTGGAATCTTTGGTTAAATAAATGGACTGAAACTCAAAAGGTCATTGTATAGCCATTATAAATCATTAGAGGGAGCATACAATAACCCAGAAAAACATTCTGCACATAACCAAGCAGGAAGGCAAAAGAATGCAAATGTATGTCCACCATGACTTAAACTGAGTTAGGAACAGGCCACACATGGACAATGAGTAAAGACATATCTCAAAGCAGCTGGGAAAAGGTGGCAGGATCCAGGTAACTTAATACCTTGCCGAATGCCTAGTTACAAAGCAGACTAAATGTTTGCCAAATGAACACATTTATGAGCTTTTATGGTTCTTTCATACTATTTTGCCATTTTCTTCCCATGGAAATACAGGTGGTCTAAAGGTTTTGACCCTTCTTCAATCTAACCTAGTAATGTTTTTGAATACAATTCCCCCAAGTATGTTCCTGGATGAGCACACAAAGGGGTCCCTCACCAAATCCCTAACACCTAGTAACACCCTAGAAATTCACAGTGCACATGAGCACATCAGAGGACCCAAGAAGGGCTACAATGGGGAAACCCATTTATCTAAATGAACATGGTTATCTCCCAAACTCATCGAACCACAAAATCTTTTTCTCCACAGAAGACCTGTTGATTTTAGCACACAGGGGCAGAGTGAAGAGAAGACAGAGGAGAGCATAAACCTTGGCCCTGGTCTACAGAAGCATCACAAAAGATTTAAGTCTGTAAATCCTAACACAGCAAGGAAGCGGGGGCACCATCAGAAGAACACATTTTGGAAAACACTGCCTTCAGAGATCTAACAAGTAGCAACAACCAAACAACTACTGACACCCATTTTAATGTTACTCCACTTTTTAAAAAAATTTAATTATTGTTCAAGTACAGTTTTCTGTCTTTTACTCCCATCCCAGCCCACCTCCCCACCATGTTACTCCACTTTTAATGCTACGTAAGTTAAGCAGGTGCCATGCTCTGAAATGACAACTATAGCCCAGCCCTCTCTCCAAGTGGTTCTGAGACTCTTACAAGTAACCAACCTATGCTTTTCTCCAACAACGTACCATCTTTTATCATAGTACAGTTTGCCGTCTTCTATCCGGGCTTCAAACCTCTGGGCTGGAGACTCAGCAGGTGTGGCAGGCAAGTGTTCGGGAGAGGACGGGGAGGCTGGAGACACCAAAGAAACGTTTCAGCGACTGGGCACGAGACAAACGTGAGTCCACCAGTAATGTGCTTTAGCTGAAATGCTACTAACAGGTGCTAACAGTCACAATCATCGAGCCCTTTTGTTGTAAACAATGGAAATTCAATAAAATTCTTGTATGCCACATCTAACAACCCTCAAGAAAACTTGTGAGGTCAGCAAGATTAGCCTTGGTGAGCAGAAGTGGAACCCGAGGCTCGGGCAGGCTAAGCGATCTGCCCAAGGTCACATGGAGTAGAACTAAAGTCCCAGTGACCATCAGAAGCCCAAAAGGAGGAGAATTTGGTAAATCTTAAATTTATTTCTAGAAGTTAACGAAGTAACTTCTAGGTGGAGCAGGCTACTGAGTGTGTGTAGAGTCAAACTAATACAGTGCTAGCAGCTACAGTGGTTTAAATCCACACACTTACTCAAATAACCCCTTTCCTCCTGCCTTTAGACCCACGGGCCCTCTCTGTAGCCCACAGCAGCCCTCAGGAGAAAATTATTTAAAGAAAGAAAAATCTTGTTTCCTTCCCCAAGACATGGTGAATAGAGGGATGTATGAGTAATTACAGTGCTTAAAACACCCCCTGCCCGTGCAGAATTCTACCCCAGGGCCTGCCAAGCGCTGACTCTCGAGTGCTGCTCCAGAAGGAATAACCGTGAACTGGGCTGGCCCCTCCCACAGGCTGGGACTGGGAGTGGCCTGCAAGGTCCTGGCCAGAGCCGGGCCATGAAAAGCCACTGCAACAGCAGCGCCTCCTACTGAACTCCACAGAGAGGGTAACACTGACAAATCCTTCTGGTTTCATTTTCAGAAATGAATGTGTACTTAAACCTTATGGCTGAAGCCCACACAGAAAGGAAGCCTTTACCAGCCAATCAATCAAATGTCTCTTTCACAATAAATTCTAAGGAAAAGACAAAAACAGCTTTAACATAACAGGGTTAAAAAAATCGGGCGGGGGTGCACTTAAGGTTCTCTCCAGCATTCTCGACAATTACCTTTAGGCAAAAGACGAACACTTTGTATTTGAGAACGGAAAAATCCCCTGCCAGGTGTTTGCATGCTTCTCCAAATAGGTGATAAAAAAATTCACAAATGCCAATAATGTCACGCACTTACCTGGTCTCTTGGGTGACTTAAGCTGTAGAAAGAACAATAAAAAAATCTTAGAGAAAATCATTCCAGATGCAACTTACAATGTCAAAGGTATCAAATTGATTTAACAGTAATATGGGAACAAAGTACAGCAGAAAATCGTATCAAGCCTACTAAGCTTTCAAATAAATCAAAACACTGAACCGTACCTTATTTAACGTCCTCAGATCCTCCATGATCTGTTCATCTGTTAACAAATAGTTCAGCTGGGGTGTTGCGAGTTAAAGAAAGGCAGATGAAACGCACGGTTTCCAAGCAAACAGAATTCAACAAAGTGGTACCAGGCTTTCCAGTTTACAGAATGTAATCGCGCCGCATGACATTTTTACAATAACAGCTTGTCTCTTGGAAGTTTTTGTTTCTCTTACTAAATGTCGTGGTGCCAGGTATATAAAAGGACTCATACCCGCCCCTCCCCCAATCTTACAAACTTCAATGATGCAAAGGTGGAATGGGCTTCAATAGGTAACTGCACTAATAGTGAGCACAGCACACAATGAAAGAACTTCATCCTGAATTTATGAAGTGCTTTTGTTCTGAAGGTCTAGCGACTTTCACATACATACACAGGGTTGATCTTCCCTAGCAACTTCCACTCTCAGTTGTGAAGATAAAGGGACCTGGAGTTACGCCCTTTCCTGGTGGCAGACAAATGACTAAAAGATTTTTTGCAAATGGCTTTACTTCCTCAAAAGGGACAGAAACAATATGCCCCCACGTGCCCTGTTCCCATTCCCATTTTTATGGTTTAAAGGGGCTTCTTTATGTCTGACCAAACTTGTCTGCTTTAATTTAACGACAGTGTGCAATCCAGGGGTAGAGATGACCGAGGAAGAAAATGCTGACTGTCGCTATCCTCATTTTGCAGGTGAAAAAAATAAAGATGTGAATTTTCAGTTGCCCCTGAATCTCCAAGTGAGTATTAAAACCAGGCTGAGCTTCCAACACAAAGCACCTTTCCCAATAACTACCCCCTCTAAATCCTTCCCACTAACAGCAGCAGCCACTGAGGACTCTTTCCTGTAGGACAATAACCACGTGTGTTCTATCAAAGGGGTAAACGAAGGACTCAGTAGCCTTAAGGGGAAAAAAAGCAATGGAAGCTGATGCAGACGGATATCAGGTGCGGGCTTTCTCCTCTTGTCTGGAATGGGGACAGGGTCATTCGGTCGCCTCCGCAACTTTCTGGTCATGATGGGTTTCACCTCCATAGAATCTGCAGCAAGAAGGGAATGTGTAAATCTACCCAGCCCTCACTGCACTGAGAATTTCTGTAATGTAAGAATACCTGCCCCAGAGCCACCCAATCAGCACCGTTGTACTGGAGACGGCGGGCCCACACACTGCCCAAGCCAGACACCCACATCACATGTTACAGAGAGAGAGACTGTGCTTAGGTTTCCACCGGCTGACCCCAGTGCACACACATCCCTCTCAGAAACGCAGCCCGCCCTGTGGTGACTGCAGAAACGGCTTCAGGCCCTGAAGTGCCCTGAAAACCAGGGATTTCCCTCCTCCTCCCTCAGCTTTAAAGAGCCACAGAGTCACTGAAAGGAAGCTTGGGGTCATCTGAGCTGTTCCCATGGAGGGCAGGCGAACTGAGCCCCTGCACAGGAGGTTGTCAGAGGCCAGGGACCGCAGTGCCAACAATTTTATATGAGATCTTCATTTATAAACACAACCCCTTAATTTTATTTAGTAACCTTTTGTAGCTATGTGACTATCAAGTACAATACAATGAAGGCTCATAGTAAAGGCCTCTTGTCATTCTTCTTGACTTCTCTCTGCAATCTGACACTGGCTACAGACTCTTTGCCTTAAAATCCCCCCCCCCCCCCCAAAGCCACTGTCACTGTCACCTCTCCTCCTCTCCTGATTTGCCTCCTCGGGGTCCTTTTTGCTGGTCTTCCCTTTAAAAACTGGTGATCCCGGGAAACCAGTCAGTCTGCATCCCAGTGCCTCTCCTCCCAAGGCTGCCTGCTCGCCTCGAGGGCGCTGCCTCTATCCATCCTTCCAAGCAGAACAAAATCTGTCATCTGTGACTTCTGTTCCTTCATCAAGGCATCAAATCCACCAGGTAATGGCAGTTCTGCCTTTTAACTGCCTCTCGACTCCAACCCTTCATCATATCCTCGCCTCCTTCAAAGTGGTCTTCCTAAGACACAAGCCAGATCCCTTTGCACCCTGCTCAAATACTTCAATGACTTGCCGCTCTATGGAATAAAGGCCAGGCTGCATTTCTGGTCTTCCTCCCTTCTCCTTCCTTCACACAAACCCTACATGTGAGCTTTAAGCTTACTTGTTACCCAAAGACACCACACTTCTTATGTCTTCAAGACTCTGCACACTGTCCTCTCTGCCTAGGCGCCTCTTTCCTGCCCAGTAAACTACACAACATCCCCTGACAGTTCCACAATCCCCCACTGTGACAGTAACCAAGGCTTTTGTACCAACCTCTACTGCCAAAGCCACAAAATATGGGACATTTCCCCCAACAGATGCTCGATTCCACCCCGGCCTCACGATGAGATGAAGGAACTCAAGAATAACAGAGCAGACAGGTCAGCCTTGCAGAATTCAAATGTAGCCCCACCACTATGGCAAAGTGTGGGATGTAAGAGTACAGCATAAATGTGCGTACCAAGTCAAATAACGTTTCTGCACGCCGCTCTTAAGAACCGAAATGGGCAATACTGATATTCTTCCCACAAGGAAGAATGGAAGTAAAGTGGTAAGAACTGCAGACCTAATGAATACTCATAAAAGCGTACTTGAAAGTGAGGGTAGAAGAAAAGACAAACATACACGCACCTTTAAGGGGAAGGTGTGGGGGGGGGGCTTCAGCCTAGAAGAACTCTCTCACCCTCTGCCAAGATGCCGCCCTTCTCCGGTTACTTACTGGCCAGTGGTCTGAATCCCTGCTGCGGCTGTGGGACCTGAGGCAGGCTACATAAATACTGTGTGTCTCACGTATTTTATTTCCTCGTGTATGAAACAAAAATATCAATGAAACCACCCTCACGTGGTGTTGTGAGGGTTACAGGAGATGATACATGTGAAGCTCTCAGTACAGCACCTTCCATAACAAGAGTTTGATCAACACTAGTTTCTACTGTCATATTTTCAGTCATGAAAATAACTATACAAAGGTGTTTTTAAAAAGTCAAGGTGCAGCCCTGACCAATGTGGCTTGGTTAAGTATCACCCCACAAAGCAATTGGTTGCTGGTTCGATTCCCAGTGAGGACACATGCCCAGGTTGCAGGTTCAGCCCCCAGTTGGGGCGTGTACAAGAGGCAACCAATCAGTGTTTCTCTCTCACATTGATGTTTCTCTCCCTCCCCTCTCAAAAAATAAGTAAGTAAAAATAAAAGGTCAAACAAAAAGCTAAAGTAGAAGTTACAGACTTGAAGGCGATCGATGTCAATGTGCAGCTTGGCAGCGTTCAGACCTAACTCAGAAAATGGTGTAAAGGGAGCCCACCTGACCCAACCCCAGGGGGCACCTGAGAAAAAGTAGCTCACTCGTGAACACCATGGCATGTCCTGTGCACAACAGAGTGAGCCCAATGTGCCCCACCCCTCGGCTGCCCCGTCTAGGGCAGGGGGGCAGGGCGGCTGGGCAATGCATGACAGAAGTAAGCAAAGTACAAGTGTAGCTGAAGACCTGGTAATAACCCAGTCCAATCACAGCCAAGAAGCCCAGAAACTCGTCACTGCATCACTCACAAATCCAAAAATATAATCAAATTCTTCTTAGGAAATGGTGAAAATCAATTACTCTTTTAGCCTACTCACAACAATAACCTAATTAATTAACTCCAAAGGGCCACTTCAGCGGAAGGAAGGTGCTCTGAAGAAGCCAATGCGATTTACTGGCATGCCCCCACCACCACCACCCAGGGCAGACGACAGAGCGGGGGCACGCCAGGCCACTGGTCCAGGTGGAAGATGTGATTCGGGGGTGAGAGCAACATCTGAGTATCACAGCCCCAAACCACACAGTAACGGCTCTGTTCCAATCCCAGCTCCGCCTGACTTCTAGGGAGACTGTACAGAGGGATGGGCGTCCTGACCACCTGGGTCTGAGTCTGCTGCAAGTGCCTGTCACTCGCTGGAAGCAACAGGCTGGCATTTACAGCCTCAGCCTCCTGCGAGTCTGGCCAGTAAGAGTCCCAGAAGGGGCTCAGTTTGGGTCCACCGACCAAAATCAAACTTCCGGAGCTGAAACTCAGACCTTGGAAAGTCTGACTGTGGAGAAGGAACTCAGTCTTCCTCTCAGACAAACTGCACCAGCACAGAACATCTCAAATCAGAAAGCCTCCCACATGCAGTGCCCCTTGTAGGTTTGCTTCACTGGGATACTATTTGCAGAATCTATCCGAACATCGAACAGTTACACCAGAGTGTGTAAGGGACAGAAAACACCGAACAAGCAACAGAACTAGGTACACAGCACCTCTCCAAACCATCTCATGTGAGTGACCTTTAATTGTGTAAACCCTAACACTTTTCTTACTAGGAAGGAGAGTGGGATGGCAGAACCTGACAGACACAGGTGTTCCCCAGGTAGCAATGGCTGTGCCAGCTAAGAAATGGGAACGCAGGTTGAACTCGTGCTACATGGTCATTACAGCATGGTCCCTATGGAGAGAGATTCCTAAAACATTATTTACCCACAATTAACATACAATTACCACTTACTGGCAGGCCTTTTGTCCTGCACTTCCCTAGGCCTACAGACTCCCTCCAACAGCTCACCTGCCTGCAATGCACTACTACCTTAAAAGCTTTGTTCTAACATGCTCGTGTACCACTAAAACAAACTTACACCTGTCTAGCTGTTGGAAAAAAAAATTAGTTATAGGAAAAAGGATAAAAGTACAAGAAAAGCTATGACAGAATAAATACTGTAGGAGACTGGAAACTACCCAAAAAGCAGGGGCAGAGTGACATGGGATTATACTACAGACCCAGAGCAAACCCCAGCACACCCACACTGCTCCCTAGCAGGGCAGCAGGCTACCAATGTGATCTATTAGCGCTGCAGTAACAACCACAAATGGGTGCCTACAGGAGATGAGTCGGGGGAGGGCTGCACAAATCAAGGCCGATTGCTGGAGGCCAAACCAGGGAGGAACCAATCTCCACTGGGTCAAAGTTGCCCAGAATTCAGGGGTGGCATTTAAAGAGTGAACCAACCAAGCCCTTGCTCCACCACTTTAAACATCAGTAAAGAACATCCTGGGAACAAGCCCACTCCACCCGAAATCCAGGTCACCTCTTCCATTCTCCTTCCCCGGGTATTTGTGTGGGACTACTTCTTCTGAACTTGACTTCTAAGGTTCCCCACTCACTGGCATCTGTTACGGATTGGGTGAAACTTACCGCTCCTACATCAACACAACCACATACACCGTATTTTTCAGACCATAAGAAGTACCTAGGTTTTAGAGACGGAAAATAGGAAAAAAAAAATTGAAGCAAAAAGTGTGGTAAAATATTTAATAATATAAATAACATTTCACCAATGTAAAGAGAACTCAACAGTAGCATTAACAACCATTATTCCTCCCAAATGGGGGGGGTGCATCTTATAGTCCGAAAATACAGTGCCTTACAGGTTTTACAATGGTAACAACGAGCCCATCAAACGTTTCTCTGTTTAGGAGCCCTCCCCCTCTCAACACTGCCTGCCGCGTGTGGGGGAGACGTGGGAACTTGGTCAGTCTTCTATCAGAACCCCAGTTTCTCGAGGACACGGCTATGAGCCTCATTCCGTGAGTCGCTTAGTGCCACAGGAATCCACGGTCTATGCAGGGAGTCCACAGAACGTGGCAGTGAAGAAACCAGGCTGGGAGTCAGAGCAATTCTGGCTGACCGACTACCTCGCTGGGGGCGCTGGGGGCAAACAGCTCTGCTTCTGAGCCGACCTTGCCAAGTCAAGTCACAGGGAGCCGCAGAAACGGAAGCAGGTCACAACTCCCCAGCCCCTACGCGCTCACTCTGCACACGAGCCACTCTTCCGAGCACCTCAGAAGCACTATCTCAGGTAACCTTTGCGCCAACCCTCAAAGCGAGGTTGTCTTCTCCACGCCAAATGAGAAAAGCCCATCGCAGAAGCTCGCAACAGGACTAGGGTTCACCGGCATCTGTCAGCCTGTAGAGGCAGCTCAATGTAAGTACTCAGGAAACAGAGCTCCTATGTTGGTATTATAATTACTCATGGCTCCAGCTGTGAATCCAGTATCTCCTGAAGGAAACTAACAGTTTCTGCTGAGGTCATGAGTAGCTTCACCAAGGGCCTGATGATAGGAGGGCGCATCTGGTGGGGCACGAACTTTCAAACGAAAATGAAGTGGCAGTTAGTGAGCTGTTGGAAGAAAGGAAAAAATGACAGCTGTCCTGAAGACAGGAAGAGGAAAAATGAATTAAAGATGGTAAAGCTCCCCACATTTTCAAGTTCGTTAAATTCTCCATTATTTGGGTTCCTTATTAATAACCTCACCTCAACTGCAGAGGAAACTCACTGGAGTAATTTCTACCTGTAACCTCGCTGCTCAAACTGAGGTCCGACCAGCAGCTCCTGGGAGGTACTGAGAAATGCAGGGTCTCGGGCTCTATGCTAGACGCCCCCCTCCCCAAACCATAATCTGCGCTTTACCAAAACCCTAAGTGACTCATACACATTCAAGCTGACGGAGCAGTGGCCTAGAACTTATCCTGGGTGATTTACTGATGATACACCTTCCACACACACCACTCAGCTGTCGCAGAAGCTCTCCATGGAGGCTGGGGCAGTGAAGAGAACCTTCCTACTCCCATGGAGGTCTAAAGATGCTTTAAGTCCTGCTGGGACAGAGCAGGTCATCAGATCTAGCCATTTCCAATGGGTTACTTGGACTAAGCGTCTCATAGGTCTTATTTCATTTTGTTTTTCAAGAGATCTTCGTGTTGAACCAGAAAAGGAGTTTTGAAGAAATCTCTCTTCTGGGCAGAACTGGGCAATGCTGACATTGGGCATCAGAGCACAAAGGCAAAATAAGTCACTCAGCGAGAGGAATGAAATCAGGCCTTTAATCCAAAACCATAGCTGCACCATCTGTAGAAATGCTAATTATCCTTCTAGCTCCACTGCCTCTTCTTTCGACACTCTATCATTACCTTGGCAGTGCTTTCTAAACCAAGGGCACCAAGTGGCTTAAGGACGGACATCAGGACCTTTAACGCCCCTGGCTAGGTTTGAGCACCTCTGTCATTTCCTGCACTGCATTCCAAATGGTCTCCCGCATTTGTCTTTTCTACTCTACTAGTCTCGGCCTCGAGTCACTGAGGATGCTTCCTGTCCTAGTTAATGTTCCGGCTGTAAAACTGCCTGGCCAAACAATGTCTATCTCTCGTCGATAATTAGGATGCCAAATCCCAGGTATGGTGATGATATCCTTCCCTGCAGATGAAAAGGGAGCAGCTATAAACCAACAGCATTTCCCACGAGCCTAATAAAGGCTCACGAACATCTGGTGGCTTTAGCAGAGAGTGATGAGGTGGCAATGCCAGCCACAGCCACCACTGGAGAAAACAGTGTGCACGCCAGAAGACAAGCAGGCAGGCTGGTACCAAACCAGGTACTGCAGTGCTCACAGGCCAATTAAAAAGGTACTGCACAGGAACAAGATGGTGCTCTCTGAGGATGCCATTTCAGCGTCCATTCTCACCCCCAAATCATTTCTGCTACCTTCAGATCTTTGAGAATTCACTCCTTTTGTTACACCTCTCAATGAGGAAGCTATCACAGGAGACATTTTTTTGGAACAAGGTTCCCACTTTCCATAATACACATTCTCATTGGTGTATCATGGGGTCAACTGGGAGGCCACTTTGTGCCACTGGTTCACGGCACCATAAATACAGATGGGGAGACACAGGCCTTAATGGTTACTCTGGTTTCAAAGCTCAGCGCAAGGACTTACGCACACACGATGCATTCGCTATGGACCCTCCTGAACTCAGGCATGCCAGAGCCTCCGTACCTTCAGGCTGACTATAAAGGCTACGTTCTGAGGTGTGCAGAGGCGTGCGTGCCACTTACACATCCAGGTGGCCGACTCACCACTGACTTTCCTCGTGCTATCTGCTGATGGAAATTTTGCTAATTCAAAAATAAGCTATCCGAAATAGCTCACTTAAGCCGATTCCTGCCCTGTATTCTTCTAGGATTCATCGGTCTACATATGGCAACAGAAGAGACAGCCCATACTGCTTCTCCCTTAAACCTGCTGAGTTTCCATATGCAGGTTACTAAATCCTAGAAGGCGAGGGAGGGACTGGCTCCCAGTCAATGTAACTCGACTGCCTTTTCAGGAGAGGAGTTCAGTGTGGCCACCCTTGCTGAAATCGTATCAACTCTTCCTGAAAGGTTCACAGTCAGGCCTGAGAGAAGGGATTTAATAGCATAGATGATACAGCCCAAAGCCTTTGTTCTCACATCTAGGTCAAGGGATAACAAGGTCTTTTCTGTAATTAAGGCAGACTGAAAAGAACAAAAGAAAAAGCAGCACGGGGACTCAGGTAAGTAATCTGTGAATAAAAACAAGACACAAATGCCAGCCAACCCAAGAATTAAATTAAATAAAGCGTAAGCCAGAGGTCACAGTTACCATGAAAGGTCTACCAGTTCAATGAACACCTGCTATGTTTAGGGCACTGTACTAGACACTCACATTTCTAATAACCACAATTGTGTGAGACAGGGTGTGATCAACCCATTTTACAGAGTGGGAAATAGACTCAGAGACGTTAAGTGGCTTGAATAAAGTCACACAGCCATTACAAGACTAAATTAGAAATCTGACCTGTCACATCAAAGCCCACTCTCCTTTTGGTTTGCTCAGCTCTGATGAGGAGCTGAGACAGACAGAAGGAGCTAATTAGGATGCAGACCACCTCCCCACCCCGCCCCCGTCTCGGGGCTCCCAGGACCCTGCTGGTGCTTTCGTACCTCCAGTCAGTTCCATCGTTAGCTTTTCATTTTCAATCATTTTCTTCTTCTCTTCCAGCTCAGCAATCAGGTTCTCTTTCAGCTCCACCTTCTTGTCTTCAAATTCTTTCACTGCTGCCTTCTTTTCTTTAATGTAATTTCTTTCCACTTGTTCAGTCTGAGCAAAAGAGAAACACAGAATAGGGGGACCTGGACCTGGCAGCCAGGGCTCCACCTTGCAGTGGCCCTGCACCCAGGAGCACAGAAAATGCCTTCACTGGAAATATGAGAAGGAGCTGCCCCCCCACGCACAGCTGCAGCAGCGGGGTCTCTGAAAGCCAGTTTTCCAGTGAATGGAAATTCAAACAATGGAATTGTTTCCTCAATTCAAACCACACGATTTCTGCTCATTTTTATGAGCGTATCTCGCTTGCTATTCAGGTAGTTCCTCTGTTCCACATCTTGTATTTTATAGCTCGTGTGTCCTTTAAGGACACAATGTCGAAGGAAAATAGCACATTCTAGGTGAAATATCTACATTCAAAATTAACTGAATCAAGATGCCTCAGCCAGATAAAGATCAACTAGAGCAGAACATTTATTAGGTGGCCACACCCAAAGCACTCAAAGGCTGAAAGTGCGCTAAGTAAAAACTGCACAAACGTCCGCTTTCTAAATCTCCCCAAGGGGGGCTTACGGAGGCCACGGTGCCGGCGGGCCATGCAGTCTTTCAGGCTGTGATTGCGTGTGCTGCACTGGCTTCCGTACTGAAGTGGTTTCCAATAATGTGGCTCTGATAAATCCTGATCTGCTCACACTCGTGTGGCTCTGATACACTCACAACCCTCCCAACCGCCCCCCCCACACACACACACAAGCCACCCCAGGAGCAGTACATTGCTCAAGGTGCAGGCCCGCAGCTCTGCACCCAAGCACTGTGCTGTGCCTCACACACAACCAGCACCAGACAGCTGCTGAACGAAAGGAAATTTTTAATCCGTCTTTCCTGCTAATCCAGAGTCTCAGCTGTAAAACTCAACTACTGAGCCAATTCAGAAACTGGGCTCCTTCGAAGACCAATGTAACAAATTATTAGGGTCTTAGAGTTCAGGTGTACTCCCAAGTGGCTTTACTGAGAGATCCGAGGCAACAAGAAAGCCGTGAGAGGTGAGTGTCCCCTAGTCCCCCGTGCATGCAGAGGCTGCCCAACAAACAAATGAGTAGACGGAATTTCTGAATTGAGACCAAATGTCCTTTCGTCAAACAGAACAGTGACAAAGGCTTCCGGCTGGAGGCTTCCCAACTACCTATTTGGTGAGAGAAGGAAAGGCCCCCGATTGGGAAGGCAAGAGCAAGATTCCAGACTGAGAAAGAGCCTGCAAACCCAGAAGATCCGTGGTACTTACTTCCAGCTGGAGGAAGAGTTCTGAAAGAGATAAAACGTGCAATTAGATTCGCTAGGCTGTCACCTTTTTAGACAGTGTGTTAGGATTCATTTAGAAGCAGTAATTGCTTTCTGAAGGCACGATTACCCAGAGCAAATGTTTTCATCAGTAAAGTGCTGATATACATGAAGGGGAAGGAAGCAAGAAGCACTTGTGTCTACTTAAAAGTTGGCCCTGAGCAGCATCGGTTCTGGCAGTTCTGCCCAAGGGCAAAAACAAGCAGCAGGAAACCAAACTACCTTGACGAAATAAAAATAAAAGTTATCCCTTCTTCTTTCACTCAGTACACACCTCCGAACAGTCCTGCAGGGCAAGAGGGGTCAGGAGGAAGCAGTGCACTCACTCCAGAAGCAGAGTCAACCCTGATGTCTGTAAAGCGCTGTGTGAAGGGCTCTGTGTGGCGGAAGGAAGGACAGTCCTCGAGATTTCAGAGGGCAGAGGTTCTGAGCCCTCCTGGGCTTTCCTCTCAGGCTGCCGAGCCTCTGCTCAGGGCCAGACCTCCACCGGCAATTTCGGATCTAGTGCAGCCTCCTCCACCAGGCCCTTCCTGAGGACCCTTTGCCAAGCCACCTCTCTCCTCGCCACCCTCTCGGACACCTGAAAGTATCCACCCCATAGCATTCAACAGCTTATTTAGCACCCACTGTGTGCCAGGCAATTAGCAAATGTTAATCCAGCAGCTTTCCCAACCACTAGACCACTAGACAGGAGGGCCCTCTGCAAACTTAGGACTTGGAACGAAATGGATCCCCGGCTTCTAACCTTCCCTGGGTGACAAGGGAGCTGCTACATAAGGTCCACAGAGACTGCTGGTAGATCGACAACTCCAGAGGGCGCTAGTCACATCCACCAAGGTCTCCTTTGAAAATCAGATAAATCCCATGGAGCCATTACCCCATTAAAAATCACACATGGCTGGCTGGAGTGGCTCAGAGGACTGAGCACCATGCTGTGAAACAAAGGGTCACGGGTTCGATTCCCAGCCAGGTCACATGCCTGGATCGGGCCAGGTCCTCAGTTGGGGGCGTGCAAGAAGCAACTGATCAATGTTTCTCTCCTTCTCTTTCTCCATCCCTTCCCCTCTCTCTAAAATTAAATAAAATATTTTTTAAAAACCACATATGCACTTTCGCACACGTCATAAGATTTTGAGTTTCAGGGTCTCCAGATTAAAAATTCATGTGTCAAATAACAGTTATTGAATGAGAAAATTAACCAAGCAAAGGGACAAGCCATTTATTATTTTCTAACCACCCCTGTCCCCCAAAAGCCCTGCTCACTGGGAAGCTCTGGGCACATGAGCACAGGCACATCCAGTCCAACATGCTCACTCCTATGGTTACTGCTACCTGGACCGTCGGGAACAAGCCGGACGGCTGAAGTCTGTGCCATTCTGAGAAATCACACCTGAACCAACAAGTCACGCTGACAATTAGCACTTAGAGTTGGTGGCGGTGGTTTTAGTTAAAGCAGCCAAACAACAGACACAACTAAAGCAGGTGGATGCTCTCTGCATGGAATGTGCCTTCTGCAGCTCCAGGCAGGTGCTCTCCTGCGTTCCCACCAGGGTGGGCGCTGTTCAGGAAAGGTTACGTGAGGACAGGAGGGACAACTCAATCCTCACCCTGCAGTTCTAGCTTAAGAAAAACGGCTCACTTCACTTTTCTTTCCTTACTTACCCCTTAAACCAATTCCATGAGGTAAGTTCCCCTCTACGATGGGGAAACTGAGGCTCCAAGAGTAAATACCTGCTTAAAAGCATACTACCTAAAGCAATGGAAAACCTAGACCTAAGGCCTCTCTCCACCACACCACCTCCTCTCCCTGCTGAAAGGGCGCTCCAGGAAAAGAACTGCTCTTAAAGGTGTTCCAAGGACATGCCTCAAGGCCTTAGGGCGGGTGAGGGGTGGGGGGTAATCACAGGGGCAGGAGCGGACGTGGATGGGCAGAAGGCTCACAGCTGCAACTCCACTGTTCCGGCAGCCCCCACACCCTTCAGCTCTTCCTCTATCTGTTGGTGTCCACGGATCATCTACTCACTGAGGGAGAGAAGGAAGGATCCCACCAACAGAAAGCTGGAAAGTCATGGGAAGGGAAAGCAGAGGACAGCAGCCTGCGGACGGCACCGGGACCTCATTTTAAAACCCAACATTACTTTCACCACTGCAGGAACAAACACCGCACCGGTGATCGAAATGCTGGCTGATGGGAGCTTCAAAATTTAACACAAAGATTTCCTGTAAACACGGGAATTTGTGTTTACACACTTTAAAACAGTCACCACATCTTAGTTGGTATACGATTCTCCATTTATTTAACTCACACTGTTCTTTCGTTTACACCTTTAGACACCTTTCGTCAGTGGAACAGCAAGTTTCCGTAAGTCAAGGGCAGTATCGAACACTACTTTATATTGCTCCCAGAGCTTAGATGCAGCAGATGCTCAACAAATTTCTGTTGAATGAATACATTTACTGTGTACAACAGGCAAAACAGTGTATTTTTCCCCAAATGCCTATATAACTTGAGGGGAAAAAACCAAAGAGTCGCTCTTTCCTCCCAGAGCAAAGACTATCAGAAGCAGCAAGCTGAAAAGAGCAGAACAACCTACATCCTTTTACACGTCAGCTCCTCTGAGGGTCCAGGAAGCCAGCCATGCAGACCCAAGAAAGGACATGCAATTCTTGGGGCGCCAGTGGCAGCTCGGGGTGGAGGGGTGGAAGAGTCTGACCCCAAGAAGCCACAACTAACCACCTCAGCTATGGACTGTGATTGGTCACTGGAAAAAAGATGAACCAGTTTAACATAACTGCACCTTTAAAATCTCTCTTCCCTAAACCTCTCCCCACAAGGGGATGTCTGAGATACAGGTTCCCCATCTTTGGGGAACAGCTCTTATGGCCACATTATACTGATGATGAGCAAAAAGAGGCAAGTCTGAAGACGATTTATTTCCGTTTAGGCGGCACTTACCTGCATTCCGTATCCTCTCTTTGTACTGCTGATCTAGTTTTTTCATCCTCTTCTGATATTCCTGTAACGTACCTGACGTTGAGATTTAGAAAATAAAAAGTCACTTTGAAGATGTGCTCTCCGCTCTGGTTCCTAAAATTACTTTCTAGCACCACCAGTGCCTGTCTTAGCCACATCAGAACAAAACGCCAACTAAGGAAAGGCACACACAGAACTAACGGGACACTGGCCCCCAGCCCAGCGGGTTAAGACTCTCTAGCAAGTGAGCAGTTACAGAAAGGTCAGGAAATGTCAGGAGACTCTGATCACTGCTACGGTTCAAGTCAACGGGCTTTCCTTTCCTGGGAAAGTAAGATCCTCCTCCTTCAGTAAGGTCAGGTCTCAAGCAATGCTATCCAGAACTGTCTCTGCGATGGCGGAAACGTTTTACATCGCACTGCCCAACATGGTAGCCACTGGTCACATGTGGTTACTACATACTTGAAATGCGGCTAATGCAACTGACAAACTGAGTTATTAATTTTATTTACTTAAATATAAACAGCCGCACGTGGTTAGTAATAATACCAGACAGCTCGGGTTTAGATTCTTACCAAATCTCTACTCCTTTCATTGCTCTTCCCAAAAGCTGCTCATCAGGAGCGTCCCAATTAACGTGGAGGTGTTTCCTAATCGTAACACTTTGGTAAGATATAGCGTGTGGGGCAAAAGTAGGTTTACAGCTGTGAGTACAGGAAACACACTTTATTCTCGTATTATTAACCACTGCATTATTTTCCATAGGAACTGTAAACCTACTTTTGCCCTACCCTGTATGCAAGGCATCTTTTTCAAAATTCTTCACTCAGCCACGCCTTACAGACTTGCCAGAGTGGAATGCATTTCCTTCTCTGTACCACTGTATTAATGTAGTGTCGTGAAAAAAAGGAGAACAAGCAGACGTCAGTACAGGACGGACTACTCCGAGCAATGAAAGGACCTGGCGAGAAGCAGTTTCGCTGAGGCAGGGGCACCCCAGAGGGCAGTCCAGGAGCGCAGGGCAGCAGCCACCCGTCCCCGAGTTCTCACGGTGTGCCTGGGAGGATGGGTCACTTCTGTACATAATCCCACGCACTTTCTTTTTAGAAAGTGATGTGCCCAAAGTCCAATCTCTAGAAAGCAGTGGGACTCAGCCCCATAACAAGACTCGAGAGCCTGAACTGCCTTTAGCAGAAACAATATTCAACAAGATACAATCCATTTTTGAAAAATAATTTTTATGTATTGATTTGAGAGAAATATCTTTGCTGTTCCACATTATCGGTTGGAACATTCACTGATTGGTTGTTTCTTGAATGTACCCTGACCAGGGATCAAACCCATAACACTGGTATATTGGAACAACCTTCCAACCAACTAAGCTAGCAGGCCAAAGCTACAATCCATTTTTAATTTGCCATGCTAAAGAGAGAAACTCAAGGGGACAATTCACAGCTCATTAGCATTTACTTTAGAAAGAACAGTATAATTTTATTTGTTGTTCTGGAAACATCTCCCCTGAAACATGTCTAACAGCCCTGGCTGGTGTGGCTCAGTGGTCTGAGCACTAGCCTGAGAACCAAAGGGTCGCTGGTTCAATTCCCAGTCTGGGCACCTGCCTGGGTTATGGGCCAGGTCCCCGGTAGGGAGTCTCACATGAGAGGCAACCACACACTGATGTTTCCCTCTTCATTCCTCCCTTCCCTTCTCTAAAAATAAGTACATAATAAATACAAAATTTTAAGTGTCTAGCAGTAGGCAGACTGATCTTAGTTCATGCTGTTCAGAAGCCCGACGTGAAATTCCACAATAGTTTAAAAACCACATTTCACTGACAAAAGACAGCAAAATGTATACCTAGATAGCTAGAATCAGCCCTACAAAATTTTAAATCACTCCAACATAGAAGTGAACACCCAGGTCTCAGAGGTTTGTAACATAAGGAGTATATTTAGAAATGAAGGGTTAAATCACACACCGACCTTCCTGCAACTGTTGCAACTGTCTCTTGAGAGAAGCCAGTTTATCCTGATACATCCTGCAAAGAGAGGAAAGCCACACTGAGAGACAAAACGTTCCACTCAATTCCGAAACGATCTACACGCAGAAACTACCTGGGCTGTTACCGGAATGTCATCTGTGTCCCGTAGGAAAGAGAGAAAACTGAACTGTGCGAGCTGGTTCGAAACGCTGCAGCAGCCAAAGGGGTCAGAAAGGGACAAAGATTCTGTGCTCCTGATCCCATCCCAATTTTGTACATACTCCTGTTACCCCACCTTTAGAAATCGGTCTCATAATCTACAAATATGAGGACATGCAGATTTTAATAAACAAGTGACACTGATAAATAGGTGATACTACACGAAAACCCTGAAAGAAAATGGTGAGGCTGTTTTCTTCTAGCCTTATCAGCATAAGTCTCTCACTCACTCACACACACACAAACATAAGAAAGGCACTGAATGCAGCTCTTCTATCAACTCTGCAATGAGAGTATAAATTCCAAAGGAGTAAGATTATGCCCTTAGCACATTTTTTTCTATATAGCTAGGTTAGCTGTGTAAGCACTAAGATAATAAACCTTCATGTCATTTTTAAAAGCACCACTTTTTTAGGATCAGAGAAACAGTAATTCAGCAAAAAAAGTTAAAATGCACGATTCACTCGCAGCCCCAGCCGGACGAGAACACACAGCACACACAAAGGAAAAGCACTGCCCAGTCCCCCCCCACACCAAATGGATCACAGGCAATCATACACCCTGGCAAATCTGCATGAATGGCAGATTCCACAGGTAAATCACATGTCAGCAATGCTTTTGCTTCTACCTGAAAAACACCCCCAATTTCAAAAACAAGATTTGCAACTGAGGGAAAAAATAACCCACTATCCAATGGGTCACAAGCGCAACAGCCTTTTGATTGGTTAACAACAGCCTGCAAATACACCCTAACTACCTATAGGTTCAGGAAGAAGGAGGCAGAATCCAAGAATTACTCAAGATGTCTTTCAGGAAAATTCTGATGTACTCTTAGTACTCCTCTTGGACTACACAGGCATTCCAGTTTGTTTTTATTTGCAATTCATTTATTTACTTTTAATTGAATTTATTGGAGTGACATTAGTTAATAAAATTATATAGGTTTCAGAGGAAGGCATTCAATGTTCATCAAAATTATTTTCTATATCATCAAATATTATGGGGCACATTCAATTAAAAGACTGTCTCTAGCCTGGCTGTTGTAGCTCAGTGGATTGAGCGTGGGCCTGCGAACCAGAGGATTGCAGTTTGATTCCTGGTCAGGACACATGCCCGGGTTGCACACCAGTTCCCAGCAGGGGACACATGAGAGGCAATCATACATTTGTAATTTCTCTCCCTCTCTGTCTTCCCTTCCCCTTTGAAGATAAATAAATAAAATCTTTAGAAAAAAGACTGTCTCTAAAGCATGTTTAAACATGTCAAGTACAGGAGGGAACAGGAACCTAGTACACTGAATCTTCCACCACACTGAGTGCACCAGACACCACCTTTGAATTCTGAGTCTGTCTCTGACAGGGAGTATCAACACGTTGAAGAAGTAAATAACAATAAATTGAGATTCAGGAAAAGAACAGGTATGCAAAAATGCATTTCAAATGGGTAAAGGTTAATTGGTAAAATGAAAGGAATAAAATTGAACTTTTATTAAAAAGCATGCACGGTTTCAGATATGAAGCTATGAGAAAAATCACATGAAGTAATCCTCCTTTATTTAGCACTGGCCAGATTTTTGCTGAATGACCCCTTTGGGTGCCAATGGTTGAAAAGGATGACAGAACCCAAAGGGTGGTCACAAAGCATTTGCAAATAAGACCTATACCCCTAGCTGGGGTGGCTCAGTGGATTGAGTGCCGGCTTGCAAACCAAAAGACCGCCACTTCAATTCCCAGTCAGGGCACATGCCTGGGTTGCAGGCTAGGTCCCCAGTAAAGGGTGTGCGAGAGGCAACCGGTCCATGTATCTCGTGCACATTGATGTTTCTCTCCCTTCCTCCTCTCTAAAAGTAAATAAATACAATATTTTTAAAAAGACCTATAATGAGAGGAATGTAGACCACCTAGTTAAGAGATAAGTCAAATCGAGAGCTGCAAAATACATTCAACAAATTTTTAAATACTGGCTTGCATCTGTGTCCACAATAAAAGTGAGCGGTTTTACTTTCTCTGGGCACACTTAGTTGTGGCTCTGTTGAAGACAAAGAGAAGGCTTGGGTAAGAACGTGTGATGATGGAAAGGGCACCGAGGCGGGAGTCCTGCTAGCCAATCCTGGTCTCCCTGAACTCTCTGGACTGTAGCACGCCACCTAGTGTTCAGTTAACGCTCAGTGGGGTCACACCCATCTGTGAGTCAGGTAGCCGTGAAACATCATTTACCCTCTCTGATGGTTTCTGCATCTCAACAAAAGTGAGTGTACACCTGAAACCTATATAATCTTGTTAACCAACATCACCCCAGTAAATTCAATAAAAGAAAAAATAATAAACTTAAAAAAGTAAACATTACAATTATTTAATCAATCAAGATATCTTTCATTCTTCTGTATAAAAAAGAAACCCACAGATACATTTTACCAAAAGAAATGATGAAATAAAGAACCTGTTGCCCTGGCTGGTGTAGTTCAATGGACTGAGCACCGGATTGCGAACCAAAGGGTCAAAGGTTTGATTCCCAATCAGCGCACATGCCTGAGCTGCAAACCAGGTCTCCAGCAGGGGGTGCACAAGAGACAACCACACACTGCAGTTTCTCTCCCCCTCTTTGGCCCTCCCTTCCCCTATAAAAATAAAATCTTTTTTTTAAAAAAGAAGAAAATAGTCTACATGAGTGAGACACTGGGGCAGGAAGTTCATAAGGATGTGATGCTGTGATTCACTGCAGCTGGATTCACTGGACAGCTGCGCCCTTCCATGAATTTTTACCTACAACTGGCAACATTAGACATTACTGTCTCTTACATAAGGTTAGGCCCCAACTAAAAACCCCTAATATAAAAAAAAAGTAGTAGTCTATACAAATAAGACATTACAGAAGGAACCTCGTAAGGGTTTGATGCTAATTGTTGACTGCAGTGGACAGATCTGTTACTGAAGAAAGTGGTAATGAACATGGATCAAGGCATTTGGAGCTTTTGGAAACAGGAGACCACCCTGGTGAAGATGAACGTCAAAAACGCTGAGGTTCAGCACTGGGCTGCAAACCCACAACCTCCTGATATTACATGATCATATTTTCCACATGTTGTTAAACTAAAAATTAATAAAATATAACTTATTAGCTAAAAAATAAGGGGGTTGGTCCTGTTGTTTGGCCTTATTCCCCTGGGATCATTTCCTCAAGGTTCTTTCTAGCGTATGCTCAAAAAATTATAATAGGAGGACTGATCAAATGGGACAAACTTAAAAACAGGACTGCACACATCTGCGTCGTCTCTGGAGGCACCGTGGTCAAGCTGTGTGCACAGGGTCATTACAGAGATTTCCTTGTCAACTGTATATTCCAAACAAGAAACCTAAAAGTCATACTCACTGCTCCTTCATTTCTACATAATCTTCTTCATCATGCTTTGCCAGGTCAGTCTCGCTAGCATCCTCAGTGTCTAGGTAAAACCAGAGAAGGGCTTGTTAAAAATCACAGTTCACAGAGTTGCTATTACCTGAGGCACTTAACAAGCTAATTTTTTTAATGAATTCTAGTCAGTGCAGGCCTGAGTGAAGCCATCAGTGAAAAAATATTACAGTTGCTTCATAAAAATTGAAAATGCTATTTCCAACTTCTAAATAGACAGCTCATCTTTATCTGAAGTACAGCTACAGAATAAGGTACAGCAGACACAGATGGTCATAGTCGAGGGCGCTTCTTCCGCAGAACAGTGGCAGACCAGGAAGAGGTGTTGGTCTTAAGACTGGAAAACTACAGGCAGGCAAGCCTTGATCACTCTGAGACAATCTAGTATGTACTTTCTCTTCCGGAATATGTCCAGTTTGAACCCTAACAGATCTTATGTCCCATGTATGTGAAGGAGAATTCAAATCAATGAACTGAATTCTAATAACTAAAACATTTTCAAAGGGGCAAGATGATCACGCAGAAACTTTCAGAACATTTTTAACATTGTTCTTAGACTAAGCAAACCGCTGGAATGTCTACTTACGTATTTCAACAGCCCTACCTAAGTGAAGAAAAAAATCAATTTTGGCTTCACCACTCCCCCTTGTGGGCACTAAAAGCAGTACAAGTAACAAGTGACATTCAAAATCTCTGGTTAAGCCTTGTCTTCAAATAGGGTTTAACCAAATCAATTAGTTCCTTCACCTTTATTTATACCTGCACATGCAGCTCCCTTTTTAAAGGCTGCTACAGGTCCAATTCTCCAACCTTTCTGCCCTGAGTTCCTATCATGTGCCAGCCACAGCACTTGGCACTTGGAGAACTGAGATGAATAAAACATAATCCTCAGACAGCTGGTCCAGCCTTTTGCTCCACGGCCCTATTTTGTGCCAGAATATTCTACCCATATATTGGTCTCTATTGCCTCTCTCGTCTCCCTCGTCTCTTGCTTCTTCACCTTTTTCCTACATTCAGCTCCTTCAATCCCTCCAAAACAGTGTTCCTCACACTTGTCGAAGTGTAAAACCCAATTTGAAAAACAAGACTGAGAGGCAGTAATGATAATACAAAGAGCATGAAACTTAAAAACACAACACCTGGGCACTATTAAATCCAAATCCTACCTTCCCTCTATGTCCGTTGCCCCAAAGATTAAAAAAAAGCACTGGATATTTCCTGAGTACCAGGCTTTAAAGTACCACTACAACACGTTCTGTGTATATCTCATTCAGTCCTCACACCAATACACCAATACTAGGAAGCCCCGTTTGCTGGAGAAATTGAGGCTCTTAAGCTTCGATTGTCTAAGGTCAAACGATGAGTTAAGTGAGCCAAATTTAGACTTATATCTGATTGCAAGTCTCATTCCTTTAACCAAACCGTACTGCACTGCCTCAAGCTAAGTCTGACTAAACCATTAACCCGGAATGGGCGGGGGGCGGGGGGGGGGGAAGCAACCAGAGAACCAAGAAGCCAAACAGCTTAGCTCGAATCTTCTCAGGAACTAAAAGGGGAGGAGCACCCAAAGGAAGGCTTTCTCATTCCAAACACTGAAGACCTGAGGTTCAACCAGAGACGGTTGGGAAACTGGAAGCAGAACCTTAAAGGGACCTCCTCGGGCTGTGACAACAGCTCCCTAAGTCCCTTCTTCCCAAAACGGTAGGGTACAGCGTACCCACAGCTCCCCCTCCCCCTGAACAGGTGGGGTTAACTTTCCGGAGCCGCGCTCCCTCCAGCTGCCCCAAGCCTCCGAGGTTGCACTGCCCCTCTCCCAAGCAGCCCCAACTCTTCCAGCAGCGGTCCCGCCCCCGCCCCGGGCTACCCAGCGAGCTTAAGGACGCGCCTTCATCCGACTCGCGGCCCCGGCAGCTTCGCTCGTCGTCCTCGGCGCTCTCCAGTTCTTCGTCTTCCTCCGGGTAATACTCCGGAGCCGGCGGTGCTCCAGCCGGGGCCGGAGCCAACAGCCCCGCGGCACTCATGTCGCCTCTGATAGTAGCTCAGGGCGCCAACCGAGAACGGCGGCTAAGCGCCCTCCGGACTCGACGCCCGCAAGGCAGCACCCAAGGGATCAGCCAACTTAAAACGCGGGAGCCGCGGCGTCCTCCGGCGAGTCACGAACAAGCTCCGCCCCTCTCGCCTGCGCTCGGCAGCGGGGGCTTTGCGCCGGTGGCAACTTCCGGGTCGCGAGCTGTCCGAGGACCGCCTGTCTCCGCCATCTTTCAGGGAGTACAGAGGCCTCCGGACACCTCCTTCTCCTTAACCCCAGCTGCTTCATCGCTGCCTTAAAATCCTCAACGGGTAGTTCGTAGAGGCGGAGTCTGGATCTCTAGTTTTAGGCAACTCCATGGGCAAGCCTAGCCACGGCCAGGACCCCAAAGCTCCGAGGCGACTTCCGGAAATAGCCGCCAGGCGGCGCCTGGGGCCAGAGCTCAAGGGAGCTTCATTAGTGATTTGAGGGTCGAAGAGGGTTAGAAGGGCTTTGGGCAGGTGGAGGTGGTCTCTTCTTAAGTGAACGACATTAAACCAGACATCTAGAGTTTGCGTGATTATCCTGAAGAAGAGGAGCCTGGCTGCGCCCGGCTGCTGGAAAAGGAGCTTGGCTCCTCGCCTAATTGAAGCTTTACTGAAAACTAAAATAAAGATAAGGGTGCTGGTATTCCATCCTGGAGTCAGCAAAACGGTATTTTCCCCCTCTCTGGGAGTCCTTTCTGTTCGTATAGGTTTACTCAGTAAGATGTTATCCCAATTTTACAAATGAGAAAGAGTGTGACTTGCCTTAAAAAATTATAGCATCCAGTCAGGATCATCCAGTTGTGTAGACTCTCAGAGCCAGGCCCCTCTACAATACAGCTTCTTCATATTTCTTAGAATACTAGTTTTTTTAAAAAAGTGATTCCTCCCAATCTAATAACTTGCTAACCAGCTCTCAACTGGCACATTGGCCTACAGGAAGTTAATTAGGCTAACTTAAGGACAGTGTTATGTGGAAACAAAACAAGAATGAAAAAACAGAAGAGGGGAATCTCTGCCTGAGTTGATTCGTATGATCCCCTCTGAGCAGAAGGGGACACAGTGTTACAAGCTTTGCTTAATGAACAAATTTAGGATGTCCCTTCTCTCACTACGTGAGAGCAAGAAAAGGAATAAAGTAAAAAGACACAGAGCTGTAAGACGGTTTGTCCAAAGTAGCCCTACTGTCTGCTTTGTACCAAGTCTCCGGAGAAAAAGTAACCTACAAGTAGTAAAGTTCAACAAACTGTAAAAATACAGGGCGGAATCCAATAGTATGATTCTCAGTTCCTTTGTGACTAAATTTATCTCTGAACGAGCCCCCATAGAGTCTTCTCAAAGTGCAGAAATTTATCCTCCCATTTATTTTACCATTTCTTATTCTGTACTTTGTCTTCATTAAAATCTTGGCTATATTTGTGAGAGATTCTTCCTCCCAACAAAACTCAAGAATTTCCAGAAAGGAATGCTACGATGTCTTTCTAGCAGTTGAGAGAGCTTCTGAAGCCCCTTCTAAATAAGTCATTCTCAGGGCTCACTATAGGTCCACTGTCTATATATAAACAAAGATTTTAAAACTGTCTGTTGTCCAAAGAATGACATCATTTTCTTTTTTTAAGCTGTTAGATCACATTTAATTATTTGTAATCAACAGTATTGAGCAAATTGAGTTGCTATCAGTAGCAGTAATTATAGATCAGAAAAAGCACCAACATTTTAGAAATTACAGTTCATTGATTTAATGAATCAAAAAGAAAAAGAGTTGATTTCTTTGCCAATTGGTTTCCTTTCAAGACACTTGATTTTTTTTCATCTCTCTTATGTTTTATTTCTATTTTCTTGATTGCAAATAACATCTGTCAATGGTCATGCGTTTCTTTTTTTATATGAATAGACACAGCTGAACACTTGAGTGGTAAAAACTTACCCCATTTTTCCCAATACATATTGCCAACCTTAGAATTGGTAGGATGAGTTCTTAATAATCTTTTATTTATCTATAAGGAACACCTAGCTATTTTAATATAATGGTTTTGGACAGTTTTTCTAGGTCTATAAAAATCAAGTTTCTTCAAAACTAAGTTTTTACTATCTTGAAATGTCTCTGCATCCCTTCCCTAAATGGCATAAGTCACACTGCTCAGAAGACATCTACTTCGGAAGTAGTCTTAAAGTCCTGCCAAACCCATTTATAGAAGCGTTCTCTGCCTACCCTAACACTCAAACTTCACAGAGGAAAAACGTAACTGGAACAGGGCATGATTTTAAAAACAGTAGAAAAAACATACAGTGTTTAGAAGACAAATTTTGTCAGTAGGAGTGAACACAAAAAATTGCGGATGGAGAGTTTTTGAGAGTGAAGTCCTACAAACGAATCTGACAAGGACTCGTGTTCATAAAATGAAACAATTTCTTCATAAACAATTGGTCAAAGTCCATAAACTCTGGGGTTTAGGGACATGAGTAGCAGTTTTCAATTTCATGTATTGTTTAATCAACATATCCCGTTTCACAAAAATAGAAAGAATAGCTCTGGGGAACGTGATGCACTTTCACCCCTGGCTGGCATCATCTTTCACCTTGGGTCAAGATGGGTCTCTGGTTATCACAGGTTGCAGTTGGGTCTAAGTTTACTATACTTTGGCCATTAGTTAACACAGAACCATTAAAACATGTGGCCCTGAAAAAGAATATGTTCAATAGGCTTGCTGAAACCTTGCTAAAGCTAATACAGTTTCCCCTGCCACACAGTTCCTGTTCCACCTGTAATATTTATCAAAGTCCACAAACTGGTTATTTCTAAAGCTCTGTCCTTGCACCTATCAAAATGTGCCCCACCAGTGTTGATTAGTTGTGCAGAGCGTGCATCTAGTATACAGATTTCTCCCGAGAGCATTCATTATTAAACTGACATCTTTTGAACGGAATACAACGTAGGGCAACTCCCTTGAAAAAGCTACAAAAAGTTCAATTCATAAAATATTAACAAGTACTGAGTGAATAAGTGCTATATTACTTTCTAGCAGAATTACTTAGAAAGCTGTGCAAGGTCTGGCGAGAGAATGGGGTCCTCCTCAAAGCCTCTAACATGGTGGTCCAGGGGAGTCCCAGGGGGCTCTAGACTCTGGGAGTTTCCCAAGAAAAGTAAAGGAGCAGGGAAGACTGCCATGAACTTTGACCACAGCGCAGCACAAACAAGAATGACCGCACCCCATGCTGGCCCTTGGGTAACTAAAGTTGCAAGGTCTTCCGTGTCCGAAAAAAAACCCGCCCCATTTCATCCCGCCCACCGTCAACTCCACCAATCCTCAGGCGCCATCGACAGCTCGGCTTCTCAGGCTCCTTCAATCAAGTACCTATATCCGGGCACAGGCTTGTGCCCCGCGATCAAGGCACGTCAGTAGAGAGCCTATCAGAGTCGAGCTGGGGGCGTGGTCCGAGGCGGGGGGCGGGCGGACTGAAACCGTGGGGCGGAGCACGCTCGGCCCAGTCGGGTGCGATTGGCCACCCCTGGCAAGAGCCGCACCTCGGACAGCAGCAAGCGGCGGTCGCGGGAGGGTCTCTGTGGCGCCCGGCTGTGGTGGTGGCGGCGGCGGCAGTGGGGTCCTGCTTGAGAGAGTGGGACGCGACACAGAGATCGCGGGTGGGGGCTCCGCGAGGCCGGCCTGGGCACTCAGCGACCGGACTTAGGGATCCTCCGGAGGACGAGCGACCGAAGAGCGACTCGGGAACAAGTGTGGGAGAGGAAGCGGCGGTGGCGACGCCGGGCCGGGGTGGTGACAGCAGGTCTGAGGTGAGAGCACCAGGGTGCGGGACTGTGACAGCGTGAGCCTAGGCGAGGGGACCTTGGGCGGTTTGAGATCGGCGAGGAGTGAGGGGAGTTCCGGGAACGGGTTTGACAATCTGGACTGTGGAGAGCAGACCCCCAGAAGACCTGGGGCAGAAGGGCTAAGGGGAAACCTTAAGAGGAACAGGGGGACAGTATGTCTCAGAGGGGGCGCCGAGAGGGTCCGGGACAGCGGCTCCAAGAGAGCGAACCCTGAGGGGTTCCTGGACAGCGTGTCTGAAAAGAAGGGACCCCGAGAGAGAGAGGGACAGCACGTCTGAGGGGAGTTTCCTAGAGGGGCCGGGACAGGTGTGAGGGAGGGTCCCCGAGAGCGGCTGGACAGCGAGTTTGAGGGGAGTCCCCGAGAGCGGCAGGGACAGCAAGTCCGATGGGGTCGGAGAAGAAAGTCTGGGCGTGAAGGGGACCTCGAGAGGGCAGATCTCGGGGGGCCAGCTTTCGGAGAGAGACCCGGCCAGCCGGTCCGAGGGGTCGGGGGCCGGGCGGGGCTCCGAGCTCGCCGGGGCCCTGCCTGGGGGAGGCGCGGACGCGTGGGTCGGGGTCGCTGCGCGGGGTAGAGGGGCCACGCTGCTAGCAGGGTCGACAGCCGGCCGCTCTTCCTCGGGGGAGTGTGCGAGACGTGGGACAGCCGGGGCCCCCGTGACTCCGTGGGTGACTGTGGAGCGCGGGTTATGTAATGAAACGTCTAAGTAGAACGCACGGGCTGGAGGGTCTGGCAGGAGCACAGAGATCTTGAAACCTCGAGAGGGCCGGCGGGACCTGCTCACTGGCCCTCCCCGTTCGTGTCTCAGGGTTGGGCGTGGATGCCTAGAAAGCGAGGGGGCTTCCTGGCCTCAAACGCCTCGTCGGAACGTGGAAAGTTGGGGCGGGCTTCTTCAGCCCATCACAAACAAGTTGAACGAGACTGGGATCCTTTTGGACACCCAGGGTTGGGATCGATTTAGGATGTTTCTTTTCATAGACCCTGTATTTTTCATTCTAGGTCCGGAAGGACCTAAGAAACTTTTTCAGATCTGGCGGCACCTCAGTACTAATGTCCACAGTGCAGATTGAGAGGAATGTATGCTGAGCGTGACTGTTAAACTATGATACGATGGAGGTAGCTGGAAGGTCAGACTAAATTTTGAAAAGAGCTCTTGGAGTTGCTAAACTAACACCACCTTCCAATTAGACTTCTCGCCCGACGAGCCACTGGGGCTGAGCTTTAAGTGTAATTCCAGGGAGGACCAAGGAGAGAGAGAGCTCGTTTTAAGGCAGGCGCGGGGTGCCGTGGTGGGAGGCCAGTGTGTGTCTGTTAAAATGCTAAGATAAACAGAGGAAAGGAATTGGGGGGGGGGCAGACTCCTACTTTGAAGGATGTGAAAATTAATCTAACGACCAGGCTCGTAATTCAAAGCACTGCCCTGGCTACCTTGCAAAGGCTCTGCGCAGCGCACGTGCTTTGTTACTGTTGCATCCAGCAATTTTGCAAGTGAATTTTTTTTTTTACCTGTTTTTCTCTGGGTGTTGCTTCTCCTTGCCCCTTCTCTTTACAACAGGTTTCTTTCTAATAGAAGCAAATGTGGAAAATTATGGTGTTGGGGAAATAATGGTGAATGTAATTAGTAGGTCATTTCACAATGATTTAGATATCCTCTTTGTTTCCAACTTAGAATGTGTCTTATTAGAAGCCTTTGCCCATTGCCCACATTTAGCGATGGGCAGCTTCAAACTGAGAGGGAACCGAAAAATACTGAGTTATTTCCCAGAGACAAAATGCAGAAGGCTTACATAGAACTGCCTATTTAAACCCAAGGTAAAAATTCCAGAAGTCATCTTCATCAGGGTGATAATAGAGGACATCTGGGGGTTTTATTTGATACTACCTGATCCAGAACACTTGTTATCTGGCTTCAGAAAGGGTGGTACCTCGTGTGGTTATAAAAAACCCACCAACCTGAAGTCCTCCTCTAAGAAATGGAAGTAAGTCATGGAGACAAGAAGAACAACAATAGCAAGTACAAATTTTAAATATGAGACAACAATCATTTATTTAAGATATATTATGTGTAATTTTTTAGATTAAATATTATTTTTTCCAGAACCCTAGGTGGAATGCAAGTAAAAACAAGTCAGTTAACACTGAAGGTTATTTATTTGCAAGGGGCATATATTCACTCCGTAATGCAGTAAGCATCTGAAATAGTCTGTAGAAGGATTGGGAATCTCAGTACCAGTAATTCTACAAGGTAATGGAACTGTTTGAGCAGATAAACTCTTTTATCATACTTGTTAGCCCATTTGTGACTCATGCAAATGGTGGTTCCTTAAGATAAAACATTAAATTTATTTACTTGTAAGAAAAGAAAGTGTTCCGATACTCCCCTGAGTGATTACTAAAGCAGTCATTTCAACCACATTATGTCATGATATTGATCCAGAGACCCTGAAGAGAGATTCATTGTGATAGAATTTTTAGTGATAGGAAGGGCCTAAAACAATTGTTTATTCCTGAAGGAGAGGAGGGGTATAGGAGGGTAGGAATTCTGTGGGAATTTATATTCATTTGTTTCATAAAATAAAATGCTAGAACTATAAATATGTGACATTATTACACTTGTGCTCATTTAAACTGTTTCTTTTCCCATAAAAAATATAATCAAAAGTAGAGATTAAGAAGGAGCCTTACACTTCCATATGAATCGTTTCAGCAACCACAGAAGAATAAGTCGTTTTTGGTTTGCCGTTCTTAAACTATTAATTTAGCAGGATGCAAGTACTGCCCAGTAATACAATAACCCATTTTATAAGTATAACCCATTGAGTCTTATACAGTCAAACCATTGTAATATCAGAGTCTACCTTGATACCTAATTTGGTTTAATGTTTAAGCCAATTTGGAAAAAAGTTCTCTTGCCAGTGTTCAGATTTGGTGGTTTCAGTAGTATAGGAGAATGAATGAAAACTATCAGTACTTTTATTTTAAAGTCTTTGTTTTAAAGTCTTTTTTTCTTTATAATCTTTTCCTCCCCTCTTTGTTCCTTCCCTCCCCCCCTAAAAAGAAAACAGTCCATCTGAAGGTGTTGTGTGACTCTCCTGAGAGAAATCTGACATTTTGAGATTTCATTTTTCAGTGAGAGATTCCTGTCAATCAGAGAATTGTTTTGAATTAGTAGTTTTGAGTTGCAAAGTAGTGTAATTAATTGCATTTCACCATAGGGAGTTTAGTTTGTAGTTATTCAGCCTTATAGTTAGCGATTTGATTGGTTGCTTCATTATTTATGGGACTATATTAAAATTTTGTTAGTTTCTTAAACTCAGACTCAGCTTAGTAAAAAAAATAATAATAAGTGATATCCAGCTACTTATAATTATAGATTATATATTTTCATTTATAGGCCAAACTGTGACTAACTCATTTCTAAGCTATGGTCCTGAAATTAAAAACAACAACTATTTAGAATTTTTATGATAACCAGTAGGAATCAAAATGATAAATGTTATGATTTCAGCTATACATATGTTGTTAAAGTTACCTAATACTGTGTAAATCAACATAATTTTTTTCCTACTTGAGATTTGTTAAAGGCATTGAAATCTATCTTAAGTCTTAAGATATTTCTGTATCCCAACAGAAAGACTGAAGCGTCAGTTTCTTGATTGGTTAACACAGGACAGCCCCCTAATCATTGTTAGCTGTCTCACAAATACACATTTTTCATCACCAGAGTGAGGGAGAAAAAGAAGACGGCTTGGAATAAACATTTTATACCTAGCAAAACCTACCCCTACTAAACAAAGCAATGTGGCTCACACGTCTTTAGCTCCCAAGCTGGAATTTGTAAGTTGGAGTCTAGTGGTTTGGGCCCTTTCACCTCACCTTTGGCCTCAGAGAAATGATGGGTAGCAAAATCAATTCCATATTGTACGCTTTGATATGCTTAATATTTAATTAGTCACTTATCAAAGTACTCATTGAAAGAGTTCAATTTTACTTTCTTCCATGGACAATGGAATTTTACTTTCTTTGATGGATAATAGTATAACTTTTGATTTCTAGATCAAACCAGGACTCGTATATATTTATTTTTGTGGAGTATGTTTCACTTTCTCTCTAATGACACTGGCTTGTATCCATAGCAATCAAGGCTATGGCAGTCCAAACACATTTTATTTATCCATTACTATATATGACACTAATCAAGGCAGAATGTTCTCTTAAATAAATTAATCACCCAATTAGTCTTGGCACTAGGCACACAAAACAGGATCACAGTTCATGGCTAATTTTCCTTCTGTTGTGAACATTGGCCTTTACTTATTGAAGGATGTGTGTGTGTAAATACACAAAATATTTCCCAAAACCACATAAATATTATTTTTAAATGATCCGGTCAAGATTTAATAGCTGAAATATAAAATTACAATATTTTGCTCCATACACCTTTATGCTTCCATTGTCTCTTGTGCAAAAAAAAAAAAAAAACCCTTTCTTCCACTGTATACCAGTTCTTTATTTTCATATGTTTGCCTTTTACCAGCTCGTAAGCACTTTGAGGCAGAGGTGGGTCTCAGATATCTGCATTTTCCTGGCCAGGCATAGTATCAGGCATAAAGTATGGAGAATGCTCAATAAATGTTAATTGAAAGAGTGAATGAATTAATGATCAGCAAATAAGTAGGTTATGTCCACACTTTGTTCCTATCCTCACTGAGACCTTTTTGTATATCAGAAGGGTGGCAAAAGAGAGAATGATTTGTGTGGACCACAAGGACAAATGTTGGCCTTATTTATCTACCATATAAGAAACAGAATACTGTATTAGAAGGAGGAAAGGCCTTAGCCTCAGACATACCTAGGCACCTATTTTGGCTTTGTCGCTATGCCAGCTGGCTGGCACTGGGTAAGTACTTAAGTCGTAAAGTTCTCAATTCTCTTATCTGTAAAGTAATAATACATACCTCATGGGATTCTCCTAAGGAATAAATGAAGCAATTTATGTAAAGTGCCAAGCATAGTGGCAAACCCATAAGAAGTGTGTAACAAATGGTAGCTGCTTATTATTTTAATCACTTGAAACAATTTTTTATTGCCTTTTTTTTCCTATGCTCAGTATCTAATCATTTGTTGAAATTCATGGCTCCTGACTCAAAAAAAAGGGATAATTAGCAGATTGACACACAGGTAAATTGAGAAGTGAGAGTAAGTGACTTCCCAAGGTCATGCAGACAATGGGATCGATCACTCCATCCAACTGAGTTTAGTTTTTCAACTCAGTATTCTTTCTACTTTATACCTCTCAATGGTCCAAGAAGGAGCTAATGAGGACCTCAATAAGGTGCTAGGGAAGAAGTACTGTGGCAATTTTTCAGTCTCCTTTTTCATCTTCCTTACATATATGCAGTTGCTCCCTTAGATATAACTCTGAATTTGTCACTCGCACATTTAAAACCCTTAATAATCTCCCATGGCCTACTGAGTCAGTACATATTTAGCAACCTGTTTTTAAGTTCCTATTGCCCATAATTTGTATAAATAAATAGATTGCACATTTATATTACTTTGTTCCTGCCATTTTTCCCTCTAGAATGCCTTCTGTTCCTCATTTTTCAGACCTACCTCCAATGTTATCTTTCAAAAGGCCCTCTCTCATTCTCCTGCCAACTCTCGCCTTCAAATTCCCTCAGTGTTTGCTTTGTATATTTTCTTATTGCACTAATATTCTCTCTGATATAACAGTATAGGGTTTGTACTTGTCTTATGCTTCCTAGATGTCCATCTTCTTGGTTTTAAAAGAACAGTGTCTTATACATCTATCTAATCAAGTGTCTTGCAGCTAGTATCTGCTCAACAAATATTTGTTGAATTGTGTTAAATTTAAGTGCTTATTTTAGGTTCAAAGATAATATTTCAATATAATTATTGCTGCTAGTACAGAAAACAGGGATAATTCCAAAGTGAAGAACTCACTTTTGGCCAGGGCCAGTTGACTCAATTGGATGGAGTTGGAGCATCCTCACATACACCACTAAAGTCTTGGGTGTTCCATCCCCAGTCAGGACACATACCTATGTTTCGGATTTGATCCCCTGTGGGGGCACATATTTGAGGCAACCAATTGATGTTACTCTCTCACGTTGCTGTCTCATTTCTTCCCCTTCTCCTTCCCCCTCCTCTTCCCCCTTTCCCTTTCCCTTCCCCTTCTTCTTCTCTCCTTCCCTCCCTCCCTAAAATCAATAAACATATCTTCTCATGAGGATTTTTTAAAAATTCACTTCTGAACCTCACAGTTGGTCAGTTCAATGCTAGTGGTAACAAGTATATGGAAATTAGTACGTTCTTCAGAATTATAATATTTCCTGTGCTCCTTTTGGCAGCACATATACTAAAATCAGAATGATAATATTTCCTAAAGTGTGACCTTTGACTCTGAGTGTTCGGGATTAGTTTTGTTTCTTTATGTGATGGTTTTATCAGTAAGGACTGGGTTCTAACTTCAGGTCTTTGAAAGTTTGTTTTCTTTTCTCCAGGTATTAGCAACAAATGAATTAAGATTCTCTGTCATTTGCAACAGAAGGTGGGAGTCAGAGGTAGAGTCTGGGAGAGCTCTTACACTCTGCTCTTCAAAGCGGTTTCTTTGTGATATAAGCAATTTGCAGCTGTGAACAGATAAACTTATTGTTATCCCCCCTTTCATGTTATATTCTTCTCCATAGTGCTTACTACCTTCTGACATAACAAATAATTTATATTTTATGCATTTGGTAGTCTTATATTCCTATGTTAGAATTAAGGGTCTACGAAAGCAGAGATTTTTGTTTTATTCATTGTTGTATCCCCAGCTCATAGAACAATGCCTGACGTGTAGTAGGTGCTCAACAAATATTTGTTGAATGACTAGCTAGATAAATTTGGCCTTTGGAATTTCTTTACTTTGTTGGCTAAAAAGGTTTCATTTTAAACATAAGGAAGTAAAATCCTAAGAAGGTCAAGTATACAAGGACTGGAAGGAGCAGAGTTTATCTGTACATTTTACTCTCTGGGTTTCACATTTTTCTTTGAGCAGCCTTGAATGTACTATATATTTGTTTTTATTGAATGCATGTAAAAGTCATTCCTGCCACCATACCATATATCCAAAGATGATCGTGTCTCACTCTGGCTAAAATCTAAGAAAACTGTTCATTGTGACAAAATCTAATGGAAGCTTGCTGACTTGCCCCTTAGGCATTAAAGACTAATAAGACCAAAATTATAATAAAACTCAGTAGAGGAGCATTACCGCATTCAAAGCACTTCACTTGTTTTTCTTACATGCTGATATTAACCCTGAAAATGGGTCACATCAACCTTCAGCTGTTAATTTGGAGTTATCATTCCTCTGCATGTTCAAGTAATTGGGTTTGAAATGTGTTTTAAGCCTGAATGAAAAGAACTTAGTCACTGGTGACTCATAGTGAGAAGTTTTTCCTTTTCCCTGCTGGAACATATGCCACTGCCTCCAACGGAGCCTTCTTGAAACATTAAAAACATAAAGACACCTAGTTGTATGTGCTATCTTCTGGAAAAGTTCTTTTCAGTTTAAGGTGGTATCCTTTACAGTGCTTTTCAGTATTAGGCACTACAATTGACTTTCCAAAATCCCATACAGATTTCCTTGGTCTCTGCCCTTATGGAAGTTTTTTTCATTATATGTATATGAAGTTTTTTTCATTATATGTATATGAAATCATCAAAAGTCTGCTAGATACTGTGTGAATGCCCACAGGGACTTACTTGATCTGTTGTGTTCATTACTAGGACAGTGCTTTAGACTGAGAGAGCAATGAATACATATTTGCTGAGGGAAGTCACATTCATTCTTAATAGCAGCGCATCGTAGAAAAATATCATGAAAGTCCGTCAAAATAAATTTTCTCCAGCCCCTTTGAATTAGGTCATTATTAAATAACAATCAACCTAGTTTGGGAGCCTCTTGGTATTTAGTCCAAGGTAGTTTTGCCCTAATAGTTCTTAGCATTGATTGTGCCAACCTGAAATTCCCTTTAATGGTTCACTTAAAAAAGGAGGGGTGAATTGGCAACACCCATAGGCGCTTGTACCTGCGGGAACCAATGGGAGTTGTAACAGGAAATACTTAAGCTTGCAATACCGATGGTGGCGTGCAGCAGCCCGGTCACGCTGTTTTTATCTGCAGTTCCTTACCAAGGGATTGTACAGTTTCTTGGTTTTTATATGTATATATACATATGTTTAAAAGAGAATTAACTTTAAATGTGAAAATGTGAATTATTTGCATTTTCGTCATTAGCAAGGAATTGGTAAGTTATCCTCCTCTAACTAAGTTCTTTCTTTTACCTTCTAATGTGTCCTGGGAACTTCATTCTATGCCACAGGGTGGACATGGGGGGCAATGGAGGGGGACAGAACTGTAAAATAAATGTAAAATTAAAATTTAAGCTGTATTACTGTCAGTAATAATAATAAGTTTTAATACTTACATGATTCCATAACGGTAGGCATTGGTAGAGGTCTGCAGATTTTTACAAGACATTTGTTTAGCTTGAGCAAGTTTTCCTCTTTTGTACGAACTGGTGGGGAAAAAAAACCAGAAAAAGTTTTTAGAACATTCTTCTCAAAATGTTGAAATGTAAAGCTGTATAAAATGCTGTGCCGTTAACTGCCCGACCAGGAAGTACTCTCTGTGAGCCTCATTTATAAAACTGTCTGTAATAACTTCCTTTCTCGGGATGAAGGTGCTGATAGCGTGGTGTCGATCTTACCACTTGAGTTCAGTTTTAACTTTTCTAAGTGATTAAGAGGCAGCTTTTAAAGAAAGCCACCTCTGGGGCAATCTTATTATTGCTGTAGCTAAATAAAGAATTTTTTAAGTCTTTCGTATGTTGGGTTGAAAATGTAGAACATGCGTTCGAGGAGATCTACTGTAAGCTTGGTGTTTTGTTGTACATTTAGTATTTTATTATAAATATGGTTTATGTCTAAATATTACTAGTGAACTCTTTGTAGAATTTCATGCGAACATTTATGGTGTTAGCTCAAAGTCCAGCTGAGAGTAATCAACCCCAAAAGTCACTGGATTTATATGCTCTATTTATTTTAATTTGTAGTTTGATACTCTACAAATAAATAACAATGGAATTTTTTTTCAAAAATTGTTTGACTTTTTTCTTTCTCCTAGATAAGCAAGGTAAATACCGAGCTGCAAATAAAATATCCAAATCTTGTCAGAAGTCTTTTAAAATTTTAAATATACTAAAGGCCATGTTTATTAATGGATGCAGTTTATTCTAATGATTATATTATTACTGTAAAACAATATTTCAAAATTAAGCAACTCAAAACGCCATACTATGCATCCTAGAGGTCTAACAAAATTACCTCCTATTTTTCTTCTTTTATAGAAGGGAAGATAGAAGAGACACCAGAGTAATTTCTTGAACGTAATACCAAATTTAGAGACAGAAAAGTCATAAGACTTGATCACATTTACTTTGTTTTATAATTTTTTTTGTTTTAGTTCATGAGCTTAGTTACTTATTAAAATATTAAAAAATACCTTAGCCATAAGGTAAAAATTTATGGGACTACTCTAGACCATGTGGAATTAGATGAAGTAGGAAAGTAAATAGCTTTTTAATTTAACATGTTGTGGTTCGTATGTTTAAAAGGTAATGCAAAATATTTTGTAAGCCAGGAAAGCTGCCTTCATAGTTTCTTTACCAATAGTTTCTTTACCAAACTACCTTAATAGTTTCTTTACAAGACTAGGCTCTTGGAACAAGGTTTAAATGAAATGTGTGTAACTCTGACTTCCAAACTCCTCACACTCTACGTGTTAATGTGTAAATTAAAGTCTTATCACTGTACCTAGGATGCATTTTCATTCTAGAAGCATTGCAGTGGATCTTAACTGATTTGGGGGCTGTATTCTTTCTAATATGTAAAGAAGGAAATTAAATCGTTCAAATAATCTTTGAAATGTGATACTACACAGTGTTTTTTCCCATAAAATTAATGAATGTGAAATACGTACAAGTACAAATTATGCAAATTTTAGTTCTTATAGATAGGGGGGCCTTTTATGATTGTCTGAATGTTCGGTTAGGATGCTGTTTGTATTCCAGGCACAGTTTGAATGGGGTGGGGCAGAGGAAGTGGGTGGGTCTTCAGAGCAGTGACAGATTATTGCAGATTATGTGCCTGCCGGAACACCACCAGTCGGAGGGAAAAGTGGAAGTTACTAACCACGGCCTACTCGTTTATTTAATAGGATGTTTATTTAACCAGTTATAACTAAACCAATTATATAACTGTTTGGTGGTTTCATATACAGATGACAAATTTTTAACTTCCGAATTTCTTGACATGTGGTTAATGCTCTGTTCTCCAGTTTCCCATGCTCCTATTCCTTATCTACAGTCTGCAAAGATCACACTGACCCTTTCGTGGTAGACCATGTGTTAGCAGAAATAAAAGGAGTGAGCAGAGACAGAACTTTCAACTAGAATTGCTTTATTTTCCAGTTAAAAATATTGCAGTTACAATGTAAGATGTCCCATCATTTTTGGACAATTTATATAGAATACTAATAAAAATCATCATGCCTTGTGAAGGAGCTTGTAATTCTCGATTGTTCTGGTTCAGTTTGAAATTGGAGATTTTTACTGTTGCAACATAAAAGGAAGCTTTGTGGAGGAACTGTGACATCTCTGACCAGATGCATAAGGAGGGAATTACAGTGGAGAGTTATTTTTAGAAGTGTCTTATGAATGTATTTTATGTACTGAGAAATAGCTTTAGGAGGTTAGTTTCTATTTCAGGGTCACTGGTGGGAGTTTGCTAGTTTTCTCAGATCGCTGGATATTCTACTACAAAAATCAGTTTTTTAAACATTTTGATGTCACCAACCAGCCTACTTATTCTTGACCTGGCTGACGTGCCTAAGTAGGAGCACTTTTTCAAATGGGACCAAGTTGAGATCCTGTCAATACCATCCACTAGTAATGTAATGTAAGTATCCGACTGAAGGAGGGAACAGTTAATTCTCATTTCACAGCAGTATCCCATTCTCCTTCAGGAACAGAGCCCAGTGTTTTCAGTATTATAAGGGGAGATTAGACGTGGTCTAGGGATCCACCCATTTGTATCACTGACACAGTTCTTAGAATTGATGCTCCACTTACCTTTTCACACAGTGAGTAGCATGTCCAGGTCCCTTCTATCTTTTACTTTTCATTTCAGTCACATATCTTTGCGGTTGGCAGTATAATCTAATGATTAATGAGAGCATGTTAGATGGACCTGTCTCACCTACTAGCTCATTAGCCTTTCACCTTGTACAAATCCATTAACTCCTGAAGCCTCAGTTTCTTCACGTGTAAAGTGGGCATACCTACCTCAAAAGATTATTGTGAGGATTCAGTGAGATTATGTAGACAAAGCACAGATTTGGCCACACATTGTAAAGGAAGAGTTCAGTGAGTGATACGTCTATTTTTGCTGTTTTTGGACATTTCAGTTTATTCACAGCTCTATCAGAAAATGGTCACAGAAAGAGACATAAAACCATACACACAGTCACATATAAACAACAGAACAGTTATTATACTAATAGAAGTATTTAGAAAATACCATGGGGGCATTCCCCTTACCACATAATGTACTTACCACCCATCGTAAAGAGAGCGGGGAAGCAGGGGACAGATTGACTCTAGATTGAAATAATTATCAGTCAAAAAATTAATCTGCCAAATTTAGCTTTGGCAACATTTTTCTCTTTCTTTTTTACTTCAGAGAATTGCCTCCCAGTTTGATAGCACAACTCAGGAAAGCAAGGTGGCAGGGTGCTGGTTTCTTAATTCATTTCCTCAATAGAGTTTGTTTTCTTCCGACTGCATCACTATCAGATAGAGTCAGGCCTGTACCTCAAGATTTTAGATCAGCTAAAAAAAAATAACAAGTTGGGTTTTTAGGAAGGGTTTTTCACCCCCCTGTGGAACCAGGCAATAAAGAATATATGTTTGAATATAAAGAATATTTTTCTGTGTTCATTATCTTAGCCTCTGGAGGGCTCATCTCCTATAATGGGTCAGTTAACTTTGTTCATATATTGAAAAACAACTAATTTTTACATGAGCAGATATTCATAGGGCTGTGTTAGCAGAGCAGGTAATGAAATTTGGGGGCACCTGCCTTAAATTCACTAAACAAAACAATGAAATGTATGATACTTGTGAAACATTTATACTTGGTGAATAGATGTCCAGTGTTTGAAATTTCCAGGTCTTATTAGCATGTATTAATACTTTATTCTTTTTTTATGAATAACATTTCATTCTATGGATATTCCACATTTTGTTTATAGATTTATCAGTTGATGGGCATTTGACTTGTTTCCACTTTTTGGCTGTTAGGAATAATGTTGCTTTTAACATTCACGTACAAGTTTTCATGTGAGTGTATGTTTTCAGTTCTCTTAGATATACAGGTAGGAGTAGAATTGCTTATAATTATTTTCGTAAAATAATTTAAATCCAGGAGTTGCGAAAGGATTTTTTCAGTCATTTGCTCATCTCTCCCCCTACACTATTATTTATTTACCTAATTTGTTTCCCAGGGTTTTTCTTTAGAAATAAGGCAGAGGCAAACTTTAACTGAGCTCCTAGACAAGAAGCCTCTAATTTTAAATGAATATAATCTTAGTTCAACACTGCTTACTACAGTCAAGACACTATAGAGGACAAAAAAATAATATTCCTACTGCTAATCATATTCAGTTCATGGATTAAAGAAATGTCGTGTCCTTAAGCAAGGCAGAATGGTATCAATCCTGTAACATGTTGTTAAGTGTTCTCTATACATGAAGAAGGAAGAGATTACTTCTGTACCAGGAAGGTGGGGTAACTTGGAGATAGAATTTGAGCTGAGTCTCAAATACTGGGAAACTTTTCAGTGGGTGTGGTGGGATGTAATCAATGTCTTTCTTAGCCTCAGACATTGTGAATAAGGTACAGGATACTAAGGGAGAGTGGCAAATCAAAGGCCCTCAAATCACAGAACAACAGGTTTGAACTTGAAGCAGTAGATAGTGGCGTACCATTTAGGTTATTTGAATAGAAAAGACTGATGTCATCAGAGCCTTTGAAAAGATTATTTTATCAATAGTTTGTAAATGACTTAAAGGAAGAAAGAGATAGGGGATGAGAACTTGGACTTGGTCATGAGGTTCTGGAACTAGTCAAAGGAAAGAAGAAAAGCAGCTTGTGAGAGGTTTATTGAGGGCATTCGCAGCTTGGAAGAGGTAGCTGAAAACACAAGAGTGAATCAGATAAATAAGAGCAAGTGTAGAGGAAGGAGAAGAGGCCCAGCACAGACCCTTCCTTGCTTTAAGTGGTAAGAGAAGAAGGACAAACCAGGAGATGTAGGTGGGGTAGGAACTCATACGAACCAAGAAACCACACAAACCAAGAAACAAGAGCCATGTAAGGAGACGCTCTGTATGGGTTATGGAAGGATACAGCCTGAGAAGAATCCGATTGGATTTGGAGATTAGGAGGTTGGAGCTAGTGAGTTTAATAGTCCTGGGGCCTCTTCCTGTTAGGGAAGCTTCCCCCTCCTCCCCTCAGTAAATGATACCTGGTGCATATTGTAGGGGGGGGGGGAGTCAGTGGATGGCAACGGAAAATGGAAGAAAAATGAGAAGTGAAATAGTGAAATGGAAGGTGGTAGGATAGAGAAGAGGACATTTTTTGGGGGGTGTTGGGGAGAGGTGGTGAACCTGACGAAGGAAGACTGAAGGATGAAGACAGTTGAGTACACAGAGAAATCATCAAGTAGGATGGAGCAAAACTGAGGAAGCTCACACTGAATGGCCTCCACCTAGAATTTACAGTATTACTATTTATTAGTAGTACTGCAAATGACTTGTTTGAATTAGAAGACATCTTGAATTATCTCAGGCATATGTAGAAAGATTGAATTCTGTCTTTCTAGCTTATATACATGTTTTTATTTTAGCTGTGTATTGGGCATATCTTTGTATGCTTTAAATACATTTTCCTTCCCAAAGCATAGTTACACGACACAGCATATAGATTACTAGGTAGGCCTGTTGAGTCCATTTTATTCCTGCCATTTATTCAAGCTATGTATTTTGAGTGCTAATAATAGTAGAAACTCAAGTACAGTGTTTTCTTTAAAAAGTAGACTATAATCCTTAGTTTGAAATTTTTATGTAAATGTTTTATTCTCTCTAAAAGATGCCCAAAACCAATATTAATATATTTTCTATAGAATAGGAATTTTTTACTGATCCATCCTGTAGTATAGCAAGCACTGTGGACACATTTTATTCTGCAAATTATTTATTTAGTTAAAAATAATAATCGTGAATACCTATGACTTCAAAATTATAAATCCCCGTTTCTAAGATGTGGCAAAATCAGTTCTTTATTTGTTCTGATGTTGATAGTTCCTAGCAAGAACACTCGTTGATAAATAAGTAGACATGGAAGCAAAGATCTCCTTCATTACTTTTTTTTTTTAATCCTCACCTTCAGGATATGTTTATTGATTTTTAGAGAGAGAGAGAGAGAGAGAGAGAGAGAGAGAAACAGCAATCAGTTGCCTCCGATGTGCCCTGACCAGGAATCAAAGGCAAAGCCTTCTGGGTACAAGACAACACTCCAACCAACTGAGCCACCTGGCCAGCAACCTTCATTCCTTTTAATGTTTTCTCCTCATCCACACAAAATGGTAGGAAACCCTTGACCCAAGACAGCTCTTATATAATGTTTAACAACTGTTAAGTAATACATGCTTTTTGTTTTAACGGATAGAAAATACAGGTTATTAGAAGAAAGTAAAAGTTTCTATACTAGCACTTTTCAACCCTCTTCATCTCATGGCACAGATAAACTAATTACTAAAATTCTGCAGCACACCAAAAAATCTATATATCCTTGCCAAACTGACAAAAAATAGGTGTAATTTTGATTCATTCACACCGGATGGCTATTCTTGTATTGGCTATGATCATCTTTTATTTGACAATTTGAGGGGGAAGAGGTCAGTGTCCCTGACTAAATGGTCAGGTATTTTATGTTTTAAAAATTCTTGTGGCACACCAGTTGAAAATCACTGTTCTATACCCAATATACTCTGATATAATTTTTTAAGATTTTATTTATTTTTAGAGAGAGGGGAAGGAAAGGAGAAAGAGGGGAAGAGAACATCAGTGTGTGGTTGCCTCTCACGCAGCCCCTGCTTGGGACCTGGCCTGCAACCCAACCATGTGCCCCAACTGGGAATCGAACAGGCAACTTTTTGGTTCACAGGCTGGCACTCAATCCACTGAGCCACACCAGCCAGGGAAGACATTTTTTTAGGTCTTTTTAAAAAATAGTAATTAAGAAGGCTAGAGTGCGTGTGTTATTTTATAAGGTGTTTTTTAACTTTAGCAATATATCATTATACCATATTAACAAATACCCATATTTCTACTTCTAAATATACTGCTTCCACCTCATTTTCAAGCCGGCATTGCCATATTCAAAGTAGATGTTTTTTCTTACTTTTTATTCTTAAAAATTATTCTAAATAGCTCCTTAGTTATTTTACATCCAGCACAGCTCCAGGTTTCTTTCCTGTCATAGGAGATTCTACAGCAGATAAACCATAAGAACTTGGTTTCCAAAAACATGGTTTAATTTTTTTCTGTCAAATAGGCTGAGTGCATAGCATTATTATACTGTATGTCCCATAGTATATTATACAGTATATATACTGTAAGCCTCCCATTGCTTAAGGATATGTCCCCCTTTCCCCCATCAACCAGAAACACAAATTAGTAGTGTCTGACAGTTCTGTCAAATGACAAGAGCTAAAAAGGATGCACACTTATCTTCATAAACACATGGCTCTTTTCCTTGGCCGTCATCTGCTCCGGGTCCCCTTCTTCCCCCAGACTACCCTCAGCCTTCCTTCCTCTTCTATTCCTGCCTATTCAAGATTCTTCTATTCAAGTTTTGCACTTGACTTCTTAGTTTTGAGCTTTTTAAAATCACCATTAAGAGGGGAGAGACTTTGGATTTGTCCCAAGTGACTAATTACTACAATAATTTAATTAACGAATATTTCTTGTCCACTATTATAAAGGTTATATTTCAGCTTCCTTTATTTATTTTTTTCCATTTTGTATTATTTAAAAAATTTTACCCTGATCTGACCTTAAAGAATGCATGGTTTCATTCTCATCTTAGTAAAAATTTTCCTTCACATTTATATCACTACAGTAAATATGAATTAGTACAAGTTTAGAAGCTGCTTTCAAAAAGCAGATATGATTTAATAGGCTTAAATCATTTAATAACTAGGTGATTGAGTAAGCTAAGCTTATAAAATTTTTGAAGTGATCCTTTACTGGCTCACGTCTTAGAAAAACAAATTAAAATTCTAATTATCCTTGACAAGGTGAAGGGGTATTAACAAGAGTAGGTTGACTAGGGGATCCATACTGAATGATTCAAAGAAGGACTAAAATAATAAAATGTAAATATAACAGGGGCTTCAAACTTTTTTTAAAAAAGTATGACTGAAAGAGAAATAAATAGTATTAAGTATGGGAAAGTAAACTACTATTATTTTAAAGCTATAATACTGTTAATAGTATGAATAGTATTTTTAATTGATCATAATTTATTTCTCAGTTAAGAAGGAGCCTTATTTATTTTTATTACTTTTAGCTAAATTCCTTCTGTTAGTTTCTAATATGTATTGTGAGAGGAGCAGAGAAGAGAGGAGGGAGAGATGACTAAAAACACAACAGGACACTGTGCGATCAAACAGTTCTAATTGCCACATATCTTTCATATTATTGAACAAATGGTGAAGTGGTAGTGCCGACACCACACTTCTTAGATGAGATTTCTGTCATCGTCAAGGAGTGAATAGATATTGTTGATGTGAACGCCACTGCTCCCTTGTGAGCCAGGTAAGACGGATGGTCGTGTTAGAATGAGGTATTCCGTCTCTTCTGTATATTAACAGAGATTTACACCTGCGTTTCTATATAACGGAACAAATCAACTCTATAATTGCCTTTCTGAACCTAACAGATTATATTTATTATGACACCTTCTCTTACTTTGTTTTTAAAGAAGCAAGAGCTTGAATTTTGGTATTTTGGTAAATCCAGAAAAAAACTGGAATGTACACAAGATAAAGGACAGTTGATACATTAGGGACCCTGAGGGAAAATGAGTAAAGTCAATGTAAATAATAAAAATAGTCCTGGCTGGTGTGGCTCAGTGGATTGCATGCTGGCCTGTGAACCAAAGCATTGCTGGTTTGATTCCCAGTCAGGGCACATGCCTGCTTTGCAGGCCAGGTCCCCAATAGGAGGTGCACGAGAGGCAACCACACATTGATGTTTCTCTCCTTCTCTTTCTCCTTTCCTTTCTCTCTCTAAAAATAAATAAATCAAACCTTTAAAAAAAATTAAACAGGAGTAGAAGTCAGTCCATTGTCAATGCTCTAAATTTGAAAGGGTTTCTTATGTTGTAGAACTTGGAACAATTAAGTTCTGGCAAATTTTTATAAGACTCTCCAAGTTTAAAAGAAAACACTAAATCTCAGCAATTTCCATCTTCAAATTATTGTCTTTAAGGACTTCTTTTAAACTAAATGTATTAATGATTTCATTTGGTATCGTTCTGCCACTTTATTCTACTGCTTGCTAATATAGCTCCCTGACTCTATAGAGTATTTATATCAAAGACTCTATAAATATTTTTAATTATTTTACTGACCATTTAAGTTCTAGGAAGTTCTAGGTGTAATGCAGTGTCGTATGTATGAAGTGCACTGAGACTCCTAAGTTTCCAGAACATATTTTTGCTTTTGATCAGTAACTTTACTGCATGTTGAGGGCTGTCTAGATTTCACCAATGGCTATGGAAGAACCACTGTTTAATTTTTTCTAAACCCGAGAAACACTATTAGAACTTAATATGCAAATTTCAGAAGACCTAGTAATTTCTAATTTGCAATGTCTCACAACAGAGTGCCATCAGGTATTTCATACGGCATGTTTCATTTATTGAGAGTACACAAGTTTATAACTCTTTGTTATGATATCTGAGTAAAGCATCTAGCATTTACTTAGTTTCTACAGAATACGGTAGGTGATAAGTTCAAGCTTTTATTAGTTCAAATCTTGAACTAAATGTGCTTCTTTCTTACTTGTGTAACGAGATCTTTTCAACTCAGAGAAAATAGTAACTTTACCAAGCTTTATAAAGGATAAAATTCAAAGTTATTTGATGTCATGCTAATAAAACTTTCACTGATCATATTTACATAGTAGTGTCTGTTAACAAATTAGAATATAGTGTGTAACTGTCAACAGATTGAGTCCTATCCTAGCTGTCTTACTAGACACACCAGTGTTACAATGTTCCCAAAGCTGATTAGTCTCTGAGATGAGGAAGCCACATGCCCCTCCCAACTCTGGAATCCTATGATGTCAAGCTAATTTCAAATTAAGGAGGAACTATTCGGCCAAAGTAAAATAGTGAAAATGTTAAAGTGAGCAAGCGAAAGATTATAAAAGAGTTTTGTTAGCATGGTTTAGTGGATTTCCTTGATAAACTCTTATTAGAGAGTTAGTATTATGGGCAGTTTTATAGTTAAAACTGTGAGAAAAGAGGGAAGTGTTTTGAAAGCAGACAAACATAAAATCGAGCCTCTTCCCCTACTTTTTTCCCTAGGTTTTCATAGTTTGACCATATGTATCAACATTTTCCTGCTAGGGTGACTTACTCTGTTTATTCACTTCTTTTATATTAAATTTAATTTTTAAATTCATTGAAACTGGTAAGTTTAACTTTTAAGCATATTAAATTATTTCCACTGAAGTAAATTTTGGACAGATAACTAACCACAACATTTAGACCCAATCTGGACTCGTATAGAATTTTTTAAAGTTTATGAGATAATTGGTGAAATTTGGAAATTTGACCTTATATTCAAGGACATTAAAGTTGTTTGGTTACATTCTAGGTATACTAATGGTATAGTTATTATATACATACATTTTTAAATTTTTATTTCTTTTTTTTAGAGAGAGAGGAAAGGAGGGAGAGAGAAAGGGAGAGAAACAGCCGTGTGTGGTTGCTTCTTGCACACCCCCTACTGGGGACCTGGTCTGCAACCCAGGCATGTGCCCTGACTGAGAATCAAACCAGTGAACCTTTGATTTGCAAGCTGGCATTTAGTCCACTGAGCCACGCCAGCCAGGGCGTTATCATATATTTTTAAACAGTTATTGTAGACATGCAGTCTGAAGTATTTATACATGAAATGGTATATGTTTCAAAATGATGGAGGGCAGAATGGGGAAGTGAATGGACCATGAACGGATCAGTTAAAGCTAAACACAACGGGGTTCATTATAGTGTTGTATCAACTTTTCTTTATGTTTGGCATTTTCCATAATAAAAAATTCAAAAGATTACATTTAATACTCATCTATGGGTTTTTATATACAAAACAATTTATGTGTCTGTATTCCTTATAAAGTGAGAGAAAGCCATTACCTAAAATAATTGCCACACCTTGCCATTCTCTTCTCATGATCCATATTCCTAATTCTCTGGTGTTAGAAAAGACCTGTTAAATTGTCACATGGTATAAAAACCAAACAAGGGGAATAAAGTTACTTCATTGTGCCCAGAATGTTTATATTTAACTCTTCTGCTCTTCTTCCTTCTTTAACCTGGCAGAGAATTTTCTCTGTTTTGGGAAGAGGGGAGGGAGGATTCAGCCAAGCTATCATTACATCAGAGAGATGCTATTCGGTTATATCTGTAGTTTATCACAAATAATACATGTATATGTGCATGAAAATGTATGGAAAGTACTCTAGTTATTGTCCATAATTCATATGTATAACATATTTTCTCCAAAGATGAATATTTTAGTTACAGAAGCTCTAACTTGTTGTTAAAATGGTTATTTTGTGTTTTAAGAGACATAAGTTCAATTCCTTAATAGCATGACTAGTGTGTGGAAGTGCTCATTTTTGATGGTCAAAATATGAATAAATTGACCAAAACATCCAAGATTTTGTGAAGTATGAAGAATAGTTATTATTTCAAAATTTTAAAAATTGACCAAAGGATAATTTCAAATTAAAAACCAACCTAAAATGCGGCCCTGGCTGGTGTAGCTCGTGTATTGAGCACGGGCCTGTGAACCACAGGATTGTGGTTCGATTCCCAGTCAGGGCACATACCTGGGTTGCAGGCCAGTTTCCAGCAGGGGACACATGAGAGGCAACCATACATTGATGTTTCTCTCCTTCTCTTCTTCCCTTCCTCTCTATAAATAAATAAATGAATAAATAAATAAATAAAATCTTAAAAAAAAAAACAACCTAAAATGCTCGTATTGGAAGACTACAGAAAAGAGCAATAAATACTTAATAAATGTCTATACTTCACAGCCCTATGATATGACTCATTACACATATATTTTTAAAGATAACAGCATTATAAACCATTCAGGCCAGTAGTTATAACACCTAACTTCCACGAATGCAGCACGTTTGGAAAGTGAGTTTCCTGGTAAATTGAATATTATGAGGACCAGACGTCTCATTCTCTTCAAGCCCTTGTCTTGGTTTCTCAGCTTTTCTTCCTCCCTGCTGTTGACACTCCTCGCTGTCATCAGAGTTAACTTTCTAAAAGACAAATCTGATCATCATTCACTGGCTTGAAAAACTCCAGTGCCACCACACTGTTCCTGTGAAAAGTCCAAACTGCCTTAGTGAAGCATCCACACTGAGACTTGTAGCTTGGTCCATTTTTTGGGCTCTCCCAGTAGCGGACAATGAGCTCAAATGCGACAAACTCTTTGCTGATCCCGAGGAATCCTGTGTGTTTCCTATACCACTGTGCTTTTGAATTTTCTATTCCCTCCACTTGGTATGGTATTTCTCCTCTTCCCCCATCTCATCTCAGCTGAAAGATCGCATCTTCAAAGCTTTTCTCCAGTTCCCCCAACAATGCTAATTATTCCCTCTTGTGTTTTCACAGGCACTTTTCATTATGTCATTATTTTTGGTACTGTATTCTATTTGGTGGTGTTTATCACCCTTCCTATTGGTTGATTGTTTCATTTATTAAAAAGTTACTGTGTTCATTAATTGGGAAGTTACTATGTTCCAGATACTGTTCAGCACCGGAGATAGGTGGTCATTAAAACAGTCACAGTCTCTGCTGTCTTCTAGTGGAGGACGCATACATTTTAGAAAATAACCACAAAACATCTATATAGTTACATTGGTGACATCTGTGAAGGTAGGGTCTCTATTCAAAACCCTTTTATAGACTGCCGACCCCCAACTTCCCACTTCCACCCCACCAGCACACAAGGAATACACACAGGGGCACCTCAATGAGTGCTTACAGAAAGAAATGATAAATACGTAACCAAGCATGAACTACATGAATTTGGTTTTTCATTTTACACAAGAAGTTTATTTAAACAAGATGCTTCACTTGAAGGGGAAACTAGGATTCATTTCTTTTAGAGTAGTTTATCCCTACCTAAAGACAGATTGCCCTACGTGTAACGGTTACGTACAGAGAGAGTTATAAAATTGTGCTTGGTTTTACAATGATGAATGAAAAACATTAAATTTATCCAATCAAACAAGGTATGTGAGGATTTTTGTGGGTTTTTTATTTGTTTGTTTTGGGGGGTTTTTTTGGTTAAACATCGAGAGCAAAATAACTTCCTGGAATATAAAGATAAGAGCTGAATGAGCATGCCACTAATGGAAAAAGAGGGTATTTTCATAGACCCTGTATTTTTCCTCATTTCATCTCCATTTGATGTCGATCAAAACATACCATTGGCCTTTTGGTTTTTAAAAATGCAACTGGTTGTGCATATACATCAGTTACTTTATGTACACTAAAGGAATGTGGAAAGGGAAGATGAAAGAATGGAGAGAAGTATACTGTAGTAGTCAGATGCAATGGGACCAAATTGCAGATTTCTAGTGGAGATTGTCTTCCTGGTCTGGAGGAACGGAGTTCTGAAGGAAAGTAGCAGTTCCCTTTTCAGGAGGTGCCTGTGTCGGCTGCTGGAACACATGGGTCTCCTATTCTTCGTTTCCAACTGTGCAGGTGTGTCTGTTTCACTGATTGGCTACCCGTCAAATCAGAATCTGATCCACCTCTTGACAAACCCTGTCATTCACAATGGGCTTCCATTAGCTGACTAAGTAGTGTATGTCTCTTAATCTTAAACTGCACCACAGAACCATCCGGCCCTGCCACCTTCAAATTAATATTATCATTGTTCTCAGTCTTGACTCCTTCCTTGGGCTTTTCGTCGGCCGTAGCTGCCACCACAAAAAAGGTACCAGCTCCTCACCTAACCAGCCCACATACATTTTTTAGATTAAACTTTATTTGAGATTTTGTAGCTTCAGACACAGTTGTAAGATATACCATAGAGATACCTCGCATATCTTTACCTAGTTTCCTGCAATGATAACATCTTACAAAATATTGTATAATATCACAACTGGAAAATTGGTATTGTTCAGATTTTCCCCTGTTGGTATTACTGGTACTGGTGTGTGCACGTATGTATATTTATGTGTATTTAGGTCTGTGCAGTTTTTCCCATGTTAGTTTTGTATATCTACCACCACAGTCAGGGTAGAAAGCAGTTCCATCACCACGAGCCTGCTCCCCAGCCCCTATCCTCAATCCCTGGCAACCACTAATCTTTTCTGCATTTCTATAATTTTGTCATGCAGATGGAATCACACAGAATGTTAAGTTTGGGCATTGGCCCTTCCTTCCACTTTGTATAATTCTCTGGGTTTTTTTCCAAGTTGTTGTGCATATCGGTAGTTCCTTCCTTTTTATTGATAAACAGTATTCCACAGCATGGGTGTGCTATAGTTTATTTAATCATTTTTCCATGGAAGGATATCTGAGTTGTTTCCAGTTTGGGGCTATTATGAATAATGATGCTGTGAACATTCATGTATAAGCTTTTACATGAACATAAATTTTCATTTTTCTAGAATAAATGCCTAGGAATTTAGTTGCTGGGCTATATGGTAATTGTTTAATTTTGTAAGTGCCACACTATTTTCCAGAGAGCTGTTCGATTTTATATGTGAAAGAGCAGCATAGGAGAGATCCAGTTTCTCCATATTCTCACCAACATTTGGTTATGTCACTATTTCTTATTTTAGCCTTTCTGATAGGTGTATAGTAATGTCTCATTGTGCTTTTAGTTTTCATTAACTAGTAAAATGGAATATCTTTTCATGTGCTTGCTTATCTGGCATTCAGTATCCTCTTCATTGAAATTTCTGTGTATGTCTTTTGAACAAATTTTTAATTTGGATTTCTTTTACTGTTGAGTTTTGAGAGTTCTTGACATAACTCATGTTCTGCATACTACTTTTTTGTTGGGTATGTAGCTTGCAAATATTTTCTCTCAGTGCGTAGCTTATCTTTTCATCCCTTTAATGGGGTCATTTGCTGAGCAAAGGTTTTAAATTTGATTAGGTACAATTTATTAATATTTCTTTTTATTCATCTTAGTGACAATTCAAAGAACTCTTGGACTATCGCTAGATCCCAAAGAGTTTCCCCCATGCTTTTTTTCTAAATGTTTTATTGCTTTATGTTTATATTAAATCTGTAATACATTTTGAATTCAGTTTTGTATGCAATATGGGTTTTAGGTCAAGGTTTATTTTGTAGCCAATGGATGTCCAATTGTTCCAACACCATTTTTTGTAAAGGCATCCTTCCTCAATTGAGCTACTTTGCACATTTGTCAAAAATCCGTTGGGCATATTTGTATGTGTCTATTCCTGGGTTCTCTATCCTGCTCAATTAATTAATCTATATGTTTGTCTCTCTACCAGTACCAAACTGTCTTCATTACTGTAGCTGTATATTAGTATTTATTTACCAGTATTCTTTTTCAAGATTGTTTAGCTATTCTAGTTCTTTTGCCTTTCCACATAAACTTTAAAATAAGTTTGTCTATATCTGTGAAAATACCTTTCTTGGATTTTGAGAGGAATTACATTACAACTGCACATCAATTTGGAGAGAATTGACATCTTTTCTATGTTGAACCTTCCAGTCTTCACACATGGGATGTCTCCTCATTTATTTAGCTCTGATTTTTTTGGTCAACATTTTGTACTTCTCAGCATGCAGATGATATATATGTTTTAAGTTTATACCTCAGCATCTGGTTTTCTCTGGCATGATTGTGAATGATACTGTGTTTAATGTCAGCTTCCAGAAATGAATGAATGAAATTAAATTTTTGGGACTGATCTCATCTGTTTGTGACCTTGTTTAATTTACTCAGTAGTTGTAGTGTTTCCTGTAGATTCCTTGGAATTTTCTACGTAGACACTTTTTCTGCAGATAGTGACCATTTTACTTTTCTTTTTGATCTGTATGACTTTTATTTCTTTCTCTTGCTTATTTCTTTCTCTTGCCTTATTGCCCAGGCTGAACCGTCAATACAGTGCTGAATAGAATTGGTAAGAGCAGATATCTTTATCTTGTTTCTGAACTTAGGGAGAAAACATGCAGTCTTTCACCTTTAAGTATGATGCTTGTTGTGTTTTTCATTATAGATGCTCTTTATCAAATGAAGTAATTTTCCTCTATTCCTAACTTGCTAAGAGTTTCTGTCATAAATGGATATTGGATTTTGTCAGGTGCTTTTTCTGCGTTGATTGATGTGATCATATGATTTTTCTTTAGTCTGTTGATAAGATAGATTATATTCAAATATTGAACCACCCTTGCATACCTTAAATAAATCCTTTTTGATCATGGTGTATAATTCTTTTCCTACATGTTGGACACAATTTGGTAAAATTTTGTTGAGGATTTTTGTATCTAAGTCCATGAGAGATAGTGGCTTATAGTTTTCTTTTTTTTTTTTTTAAGAAAAACTTTGTCTGATTTTGGTGTCTTGGTGATAACGGCCTCATCAAATGAGTTGGGAAATGTCCCTCTTTTTTTCTGGAAGAGATTGTATAAAACTGTGGTTAATTCTTCTTTAAGTTATTTGGTAAAATTTTTCTATGAAGCCATCTGAGCCTAGGAATTACTTTTTCTGGAGCCTTTATGTTATTTTTCCCCCGTGGTTATAGACCTATTCAATGTTATCTGTTTAATGTTGGTGGGTTTTTGATAGTTTGTGGTTTCTGAGAAAGTGGCCCATTTATTCTGAATTTCAAATTTTGTGAGAAAAAGAGCGCTCTTTGGTTTCTAATTTAGCGCTGGGATCGTTTTCTGGGTCTCCATGCTGACTACCTCTTATATTCCTTCCCTCTCTTACAGCAATTTAGTAATGAAAGGTTGAAACATTATAGACTTCATTGTAAAGGAATGGAATTGAGTTCAAAGTTACATTTATAGTCTGTAGTAATTATTCTCTTAAAAATACTAATTTTCTGTATATTAGACATAATACACATTATATATAATAGATGTTTCAAGAAGTCCCCTCCCCACCCAGTGTAAAATGAGACCGCAGACCTGTGTGTACCATAGCTAGAGTTTTGTATTGCTTGTCTGTCTTTTGATTGTTTTTAGTAGGTGGCAGTTAGGGATAAATGAGGTAAACTCCATATTCTTGTTCTTCACACCCCCCAAAAAAGCCTCAAATGTCTCACATTTTTGCAAGGTTTATGGCAGCTTCTGACTTATGAACCTCATACGAATAAAGAGCACTGTCAGACTAAAGGACCTTGTTTGGATTGCCTTCTGCACCTTTCTACGCATTTCTGGCTCTTTCTTCCTCTCTTTTCCTTTGTTTTTTTTTTCTTTTTCTTCTTTTCTCTTCCCCCCTTTTCCTTTTTGGCCTCTTTTTTTCTTAGTTTCTTTTTTTTTTCCTTCTTATGAGCCAGCACATTTAAAGTTTAATGAGCGACTGCCTCATTCTCTAATCTAAAGGAGCTGCAGTGTCGTGGTATACTTCCTCCTTGTGATGCTTTCCCCTTTGCCCTACTCAAGTGGGACAAGATATACACAGATGTGTTATCTTAACTATTTAGAGACGGAAAGGCCTGAGTTAACGTCAATGGACTTTGGGTCTAGAATCTGAACACTGCCTAAGATTCACAAAGTTGCTTTGACATATTTTAAAATTCATTTAGAAACAGGGCTCTTTTTGTTACCCATAGCTAGATTAATGATTTAGATTGGCATGTATAAAAATTCATGTAGCTATTCTTTGCAGACGAAGGGAATAAAGACTCATCAGTTCTCACGATTCTAATATCACTTACGCAAATCACTTAGAAACCATTTAATTCATAGGTGTGAATATAATCTTTACCTTTATTTTCTAAACTTTCATTTTGACTTTTTATGATGAGGGTTTTATTTGTTTCCCATCTCTAGATATAAATAATTTGTGAGGGGAAGAAAGAAGGGAAATGAGAGTTCATATTTAATTTGAGGACTTATGTCATTTTTTAGAAAGCCAATACCATTGAGCATCCAATGTATTGTACCCCTTAAATATCGAAGCTATCTAAATATTCTTCTCTGTTGTCGTCGGCACAAAGCTGTAACTTAATGGCAAAGAGCGATAGTGTATTGTCATTCTTCTGTCATTATTTAGGACAAAAGGCAAATAGCTATTTTTCTGTCTTGTGTTTCTGGTAAGTTATGTACCAGAGTTCCATTTTTAAGTCATTGCAGAAGTGGCTTTATATAGCCACTTTATGCAAATCCTGACTAAGTTTTGACCCTGATCATGTCAGAGAAGTCATCTCAGATCCACATGGGAAAGATCAGAATTGAAGGAATATTTGTGTTTCCATGTCCTTTGGTTTTTGTTTCGCTCTGTGGTAGTTAATTGAGTACTATTCCCATTGAAAAAGGGCAGAGAGACTGACCTCCCCGGTGTAATAGTCATAGAATATAGCCAGCTTTATATCTTCATATAAAAATCTTGCTCCTCTGATCCTTGTAAGTATGGAATGTATACAAAATGACTCAGTGTATAGAATATAGTTCTTGTGCTGTTTATAATTCTGGCTGATGTTTAACATTACTCTTACATCATCCCTTTCTTCTTTTTTACTTTTCTAATTATACTCTGAAATAAATGACAGTATTTTTGATATTCTGCTGGGTTTTTAAAGGTTGATAATCTATTTGAATTGCTTTGGAATTTGAGTCTCTCAGGACACAGAATCCTGGTATGTTCCCATGTTAAGCCTGGACAAAATAACACCAAATCACCATTCCTAGGAGGGGCTACTGCACCATTTCTTTTGGGAAACATCACATAGCATTTAAAGTAAGTATTAAACAAAAATTTTCACTTCCATGGCTGGAAGTTTTTTAAAAGAGAGGGTTTATTGGGCCATTGTTAGCAAGAAAACATAGCCACGTCCTGGCACATGAAGCATAAACCAGTAGCAGCAATGCCAAGTGGAAAAGGCAACAGGCCACGGTCCTGGAGCTGGCAAGTGTTTTTTATATACCCATTGGGGGTGGGGGGAGAAAGATGTAGGTTGTTTTGAAAGAAGTTACACTGGCTAAAGTAAAGGGGCTGGGAGAAGTTGAAGCTGGGCTAATTCGGAAATAGGCACAGAGTCCCCAAGGAAGAAGTATTTGCTCCTTTGGGTCGCTTGTTGGACACAGTCTGGAAAGTTCATGTGTAAGCAAGAAGCAGAGGCTCCTGGGGTTCAATGAGCACCTGGCTAGTCTCTCTTTTAGATAATCACGGAAATAGCCACCTGGAAGTTTATTCCAAGTTCCAATATACACTCAGGAATGTGGGCGGTCTTGTTAGCTGGCCCCCAGCTATTAACCGCCGGACTGCTCTGTCGTCTTCTCACTCTCCAGCCGCTGTAATTTAATTTGGGACATCTCAGAATTGCCTTTTTTTCCGTGTCTCGAGTTTCAAGGTCCATAGATCCATATTCTGTTATCTGGTAAGTTGATTGTGTTTATTAGTCATGAGCTCTGGCATGCTATGCTCTTTTGCCTCTAGGCCTTTGTGTTAACTACCCCAGCTCAAATTTGGGGTTCTTTGAGACTTCCTTATCCCCTTTCCTCAAAAGACTGGTAGAGACCCTTTATGTGTTCTAATCTGTTAATGCCTGTACTTGAGGGTTGCTTTCTCAGTAAATAAAATCTCTTCCCGGACAGAGATCTTAACATGTTTATGATTATAGCTTTACTACCTAGCATGAAGCCTGGCACATAATAGATATTAAATAAATATTTGCTGAATGAATGAATAAAATTACAAGAAAAAGTTACTTAAATTTTAGATTTAAAAGCCATTATAAATCTCTTCTATGAGACTCATGTGAGATGTTATCTTGATAAACACTACACTTCTTTATACAAGTAGAGAGTTTGAATTATTTGGTGACATTAAAAATTTGGGGCCCTGGTCAGTGTGGCTCAGTCGGTTGGCTGTGGGTTCAATTCCTGGTCAGGGCACATACCTAGGTTGCCAGTTTAATCCTTATTTTGAGCACGTACAATCTCGTCTGGGCACATACCAGAGGCAACCAATCAGTGCGTCTCTGTTACACCAGTGTTTCTCCCTCCCATCAGTGCTTCTCCCTCTCTCTCTAAAAGCAATGAAAAAAAATGTCCTTGGGTGAGGATTAAAAAATTGGGGCTCTCCAGTCTCACTTGAAGACAAAACTTGAAGCTCACCTACTCAAAGGAAATAGTAAGTTCAGCATGTTACCCATTAATGTGAATTTCTGAAATAGCTGGGTTGTTTGGGGTTTTAATAGCAAGTTACAGAGTTTGCTGTACTCTAGTATAGGATTTTGAGCTTGAATGGGGAATAGATCAGGTTCTCCATCCCCGTGTAAGGGTAGTGCATTAAATTTATTAAATGTTTCTTCCATAGACTCCAGCTCCCTGAAAGTCGGGTTTGTCTCTATCTGGTACCTAGACAAGCTGGTCATTTTAGGAACTTATAAAGAGGGAACATTACAGAGGAGATCTTAGGGTTTTTGTGGAAACCCTGTGTGGTAGAGTACATATATGGCCAATTTAAAAAGTAGAATTTACTATGTAAATACAATACACTTTCTGAAATAAGCAAAAATTTGGATTAGGTATATCACAACTGTGAGGTTGGTTTTTATATGATATTGTCCCTCTTTTCAGACAAAGGAGGTCTAAAATTAATCCAGAAAGAGCAAATGGGCTTTTCATATCTTATCTAGCAATAGAAATTGAGAAGGGTAGTGTTTGTGCTCTGTAAGTAAATCTTTATTCAGGAAGACACAAGATGGAAACTCTAAATACCAATTATCCTGAGGCTTATTTGTGAACATTTTATTTTTGGAGTTTTATAAAAGTTCATCTTCTGCCAGAAAGGAAACTTGAGTTTGAGAACCAGTCTCCAAGGACTTGATATTGAATGAACTTAACTCTTTGTCTAACACAGATTGATTTCATTATTCTTGGCACAAGATCAAATAGCTTAGACATAGCATTTCTATGAATGTTTGGAACATTTTCCTTCACTATTACTATTTCTCAGTATATGTGAGTGCTGTTCTTTCAAACTGATATATGCTTATATTATATAAACAAATGATTCAAACTTGTTTGAACTTTCCCTAGTCTTGGTTCTTAACCTTTTCAGAACCTCAGCTTCCTCGTTTATAAAATAGGGATAATAGTGTTTATCTCTTAGGATTCTTGTGGGAATCAGTTAATATAACACATATATACACATATATATAAAACCTCCAGTACAAAGTATGTCACAGATAGATGATGAAAGGGTGGAGTAAATAGTTTTTATTACTAAAGCCAGATGCAGGGATTGAATTAGGTGTGTTGCTTGCTTGTTTCTTTTTGATCGCTAGGGTTCCTAAGTAGCTCAAATGTGTCATTTCAATAAGAAACACCATAAGGAGTATGTTTCGGTAATGGTCTGTTTAATTTGCTATGTGAAGATGAGTATTATAGTATGACTCCATTTGTATAATAAAAAGAGGATGCTCATTATATATATTTATAGAAAAAAATTTGAAGAGTACAGTAGTTTCTTAGGATTAATTACCTTTGAGGAGTAAGAATGAGGAAGCCAAGTGAAGAGGGAAAATTTTTCTTCTCTTTCCACCCCTTTGCATTTCTAGAATGTCAAACATGTATTGCTTTCAAGATAGAAAACAAAAATAAAGACATGGAATGTCTTGGCAACAGTTAATAGAGTGGAGATTGTAAGCAGAACTAACAAACTGCCTAATGAGCTGGTGAAATCTAAGAGTAAGTTATTTTTATCATAATTGATAGCATCAGTACAATTATACCCATGATTTAAAAAATAAAGTGATAGTCAAAGGTTGTTGTTAAAATCATAGTTATTTAATCCAAAATACCTGACATAATGCTGGATATCTTAAAGATGTATCTTTGATCGTTTTAGTTCCGAACAATTTCTTTTCTGTAAAAAGTGCAAACAACACAAAAAAGCTGAAAATGAAATTCCTCTGTTGTAAACCACCACTGAAGTTTATTTATTGTTAATGATTTGGGATATAACTTTCTGGAATTTTTCCTATATGCATACATAAACCCACATGCAATTATATGCATGTATTTCTAAATAAAAATGGTGTTTTATTATATGCATTGTTCTGCAACATGCTTTTTTCACTTAATGTATTTGTGTAAGATCAGGACATATATACTTGTTCTTTTTCAACCACTAACCTGTTACACCATAAATCATCTAATCATTGTTATTGATGAAAGTTAAAGTTATTTGCATTAGCTGGCTGCATTAAACATACCTGTTCCACTTGGGTATTTCAATAGAATGAATGCCTAGAAGTAGAATGGCTGGATGACAAGGTATATCTATTCTAAAATATAATAGGCATTGCCAGCTTGCCCACCAATGAAGTTCTGTTATTATAACAACCTGCATACCACCCCCCAACAGGGTCTGATATAGGAGTGCCTATTAATACCTTGCTGCTCAGGTATGAAGAAACTGATAACATTTAACTTATATTTCTTTGATTATTAACTGAAGTTGAAAATCTCTTCACCTGTCCATTAGCTATTTATAGCTCCGTAAGTTGGCTATTCACTTCCTTATGCCTCTTTGGATACCTTTTTTCATTTTGTCTTTTGATTTGTAGGTGCTTTTTATATACTTCAGATACTGGTTATCTTCATAGTACATGAAACAAATATTTCCCCCCATCTGTTGCCTTTCTCTTTTAATAGTGTTTTATGCCAAAGAAGCATTAATTTTTATGTAATTTTGTTTTTATCACTACCATACAGTTTTAAAAGTTTTTTCAAAGCTTATAATGAAGAACAGTTGTCTCCTGCCTTACAAACCCATTCCCACTCCCAGTTCTTGCTTTTGAGAAGCAATCATTTTAAAGTTTTATAGATATTTTCTCTGTTTTTTCTACATATTTCTAAAGAACATATTTATACTGCTATCTCAGTATTTCAGTTTTAGATGAAAGATGAGACTTTAGCTTTCTTACATACGTGTTTATATTATTCATTGCTAGTATGCAGAAATACAACTGATTTTGTGTGTTGATTTTGTATCCTGTGACTTTGCATCTGTTTATTATATCTAGTGGTTTTTTTAGTGAATTCTTTGCAGTTTTAAAAATATATGTCATCAAGGCAGAATATTTTTTTACCATCGTATATTTTCTGAAGAAGACCAAGAACATAATTTATGCCAAATGAGTAGGATCTCTTTCAGTTCTGTGTTTTGTATGGGGAACCATTTTTTTCTATTATATATTCAAAAAAGGAACATTTGCAATAAACACAATCAAATTTCTGAAGGAATACAAGTAAACTACTAGTGCATTTAACCAGACCCTTTTGAATAGTGGGTATACTATGGCTAAAGGGAAGATTAAAAGAGAAGTTAAAAAGATAAGATTTATATGGATAAATCCATGAACTGTATGCCTTTCGTAGATTTCTTTAATTGAATACTTTAAAACCTGGCACTGTGTACAAATGCATTAAGAAGAAGGCACAGCCCTGGCCAGGTGGCTCAGTTAGTTGGAGCATCGTCTCATACACCAAAAATGTTCAGGATTCAATCTCCAGTTAGGGCACATACCTAGGTTGTGGGTTCAATCCCAGGTCAAGTGCATATGGGAGGCAACCAATGGATGGTTTTTTCTCTCTCACATCAGTGACACTCTCTCCATTCCTCACTCCCCAAAATCATTAAAAATATCCTCAGTTGAGGATTAAACAAATGAAAGAAGAAAGCACAGTTACCTGCACCCCCCCCCCGTGTTTATAGTAGCATTATTCCCAGTAGCCCTGACATAGAAAGAGCCTAAGTGTTCATCGTTGGGTGAATGGAAAAAGAAAATGTGAAATAATATACACAGAGGCAGTAGAATATTATTCATCCATTAAAAACACATCAAAATGGCGACTTGGATGGACATTGAGGGCATTATGCTTAGTGAAGTAAGTCAGAGAAAGGCATATACTGTATGATTTTACTAATATGTGGAATCCAAAAAAAATCCCCAAAACCCCAACTCATAGAAACAGAGAGTAGGATGGTGGTTACCAGAGGCCGGGAGTAAGGGAAGTGGGAGATGTTGGTTAAAGGGCACTACAAGTTATAAGGTGAATAAGTTCTGGGGCTCTAATGCTCAATATGGTACCTATACTTATTAATATGATATTGTATACTTGAAAGTTGCTAAGTAGATCTTAACACATTCTCACCACACATGCATGTACACACAAAAAATTTAAATTAGGTGGGGTGATGAATGTGTGTTAACTCACCTTATTGTGGTAATCATTTTGCAACATACAAATGCATCAAATCATCACACTGTACACCTTAAATTATACAATGTGATATGCCAGTTATGTCAATAAAGCTGGGGGATAAAAATAAGACTGAGTCACCCATTAACATTAGGAATAAATTCAGGGGGGATCTAAGAAATCAAATACTTTGAAATGGTTTGTAATATGATGTCTCCCATCCAGCCCCCTTTGCGGTCTTTGCCGATACCTTTGTTAGCATCTATACCTCATAGTAACCTCCCTCTCTTCTCACCATTCTGAAGTATCCCTGCAGCAGCCAAACTGTCTTTTTTTTTTAATTTATTTTTTATTGACTATGCTGTTACAGTTGTTCTATTCCCCCCCTTCATTCCCCTCCACCCTACCCCCATCCCCACCATTACCCCCCCTTTAGTTTATGACCACGTGTCTCAAGTTCTTTAGATTCTATATTTCCCATACTGTTCTTGCCCCCCCCATTTATTTTCTGTCTACTATCTGTGATACTTATTTTCTGTACCTTCTCCCCCCTTCTCCTCCTCCCACTCCCCTGTTGCTAACCCTCGAGATCTTCATTTCCATTTTTCCACTCCTGATCTAGCTGTCCTTTAAGTTTGCTTTTGTTTTAGGTGTGGTTGTCGATAACTGTGAGTTTGTTGTCCTTTCACCGTTCATGTTTTTTTAACTTCTTTTTCTTAGATAAGTCCCTTTAACATTTCATATAATAAGGGCTTGGTGATGATGAACTCCTTGAATTTGATCTTATCTGAGAAGCACTTTATCTGTCCTTCCATTCCAAATGAGAGTTTTGCTGGATAGAGCAATCTTGCTTGTAGGTCTTTGGATTTCATGACTTGGAATACCTCTTTCCAGCCCCTTCTTGCCTGTAAGGTCTCTTTTGAGAAATTCGCTGACAGTCTGATGGGGACTCCTTTAAACTGTCTTTATCAATACCAGCAGCTCATGGTGAGCTTGGAGAACTATACAATCCAAAATTCACAATCTCCTTTATTTACTCTTTCTCCCATCAATTTTCCTTTGTCATTTACACTTACAATTTAGTTAATTTTACTCCAAACAGATGTTTCTGTCATGTGCATGTAGACTCATAATTACCTCAAATAATTGTCCAATCTAGTCTCTTTCACTTTTAAATCCTCCTCTTCTTGGGGAGGAAGATTATTTTCTTTTTAGAAAAAGTTAAAGTACATCACACATGCAGAGTGTCACTGATGTCTAGAAACCTATCTCAGACTTAATTTTTTAAAGAAATACATTATAATGACAATGAAGTATCCTTTATACCTCTTCCCAGCCCCACTCCTTTACATCACACTCATTCATTTTAATATAATGGTATGGTCTTTATATCGGGTGATTATACCACAATTATCTTTTTACCTATCGATAAGTGTTTTGGTTGCTTCTTATTTTTTATAGTTATAAATGATGGCATAGTGAATAACTGACCATGTGACCATGTGTGAGCCATGGGGTATGTCTACCCCCGACTTGATTAGATATTGTTCAATTACACAGATAAAATTGTTATTATAATACTTTGTTTTTAATTTATTTCTGAGAAAAAATATGGTGTTGATTATGACTGGCAAACATTGTTATAATGGAAAAGACACTGGATAAAATTATAATTTAGATGGGATTTCAGCTCCCAAACTAATTGGCTGGATAATAATTTGCTATTATCCAGTGTATTCCATCTATCCAAGTCTCAGTTTCTCCATTTCCAAATTAAGATCAGACTGAATATAATCTCTTAAGTCTTTTCCTACCTTGGTGTTCTGTGGGTTTAGTGCTAATGATACATTGTATGTCGAGAGACAGAAGAGCCATAGATTTTTTAAATGAAATTAGATCTAATAAAGAGCTAAAGGCAGAAGTCCCTAAAGTCCTGCAGTAATCCACAAGTTCAATTCAAAATACCCTCAATTCTCCATTTACTGTCATTTTTGTGCACTCTAATTTAATTCAAGATATTGTTTTAAAATTATGACTCCATGAAATGTTTTCTGATTTGCGTAATTAGTTGTTTTCCAACAGTACTTTTAAGAGATATTTTGCTTTATTTTTTAAATAAAGTTTTCTTTTAAAAAATTAATCTGAGAGAGAGAGAAGGATGAGGAGACAGAGGGAGAGGAGTAAAGGGGAAAGAGAGAGAGAGACATTGATTTGTTCCTCTTATTTACCCATTCATTGGTTGCTTCTTATATGTGCTCTGATCAGGTATCAAACCCACAACCTTGGCGTATAAGGACAATGCTTTAACTAACTGAGCTACTAGGCCAGAGCTTTGCAAAGATTAATTTTAAAATGTAAAATAAGGTATTAGATTTTCAGTATAGCTAATAAACTGTGAACTAATCTAAAAACCTAAATTTCATCTGGTTCGCAGGCCCGCACTCAATCCGCTGAGCTACATCAGCCAGGGCTCAAAAAAACCTAAATTTCAAAAGTAAATAAATAAATAAAACCTACGTTCCCTATCAAATATTGATTCATGGACACAAATATATTTAGTTACAGACCACTAACTTGGAAGTGAACATTTGTAACTCAACACTTTTGCAAGTTGGAGACTTCCTGTAACGTTAATTTCAGGAAATCCTAGGCAAACCTACAGTTATTACTCTAGAAGATATATAGACAGTGTATATGTGCTGGACATTAAAATGACGCTGCTAAAAGATTTGCATTTTGTGGGCTTTGAAAGGCCTAGAACTTCCTTCTTAGCTTGCGTTTTCTCCACGAGCAGTATTGTTCATTTCACTACTTCTGGAGAAAGGCAGGCAAGATTAAAGTCATGGTGAGAAGTTTTAACAAATACTTTACAAAAGGGCAAAGACGACTTCAAGGGTAATAGTGGTAAATAACTTCTTTGGCTGAATCACTAAATAAAATAGAGCCATAATAACTTATTCCAGTTTGAGGTCTTCATAAGTTGTCCTGGTTTTCCTTGAGTGTAAAAGTTTTGGTTTCATTTCTCTAAATCTTTGGCCTTACATTACTGGACAGTTGAGCCATTTCTATGTTAAAAATTTACTACTTTTTAAAAATTTTTATTTTATTGATTTACAGTTGTTCTATTCCCCCCTTCATTCCCCTCTACCCTGCACCCCCCACTCCTACCATTCCCCCCCTTTAGTTTATGACCATGTGTCTCAAGTTCTTTAGATTCTATATTTCCCATATTATTCTTGCCCTCCCCCATCTATTCTCTACCTACCGTCTATGCTACTTATTTTCTGTACCCTCTCCCCCTTCTCTTCCAACTCCCCTGTTGCTAACCCTCCATGAGATCTTCATTTCTATGGTTCTGCTCCTGATCTAGCTGTCCTTTTAGTTTGCTTTTGTTTTAGAGGTGGTTGTTAATAACTGTGCGTTTGCTGTCCTTTCCCTGTTCATATTTTTTATCTTCTTTTTCTTAGATAAGTCCCTTTAACATTTCGTATAATAAGGGCTTGGTGATGATGAACTCCTTGAATTTGATCTTATCTGAGAAGCACTTTATCTGTCCTTCCATTCTAAATGAAAGTTTTGCTGGATTGAGCAATCTTGGTTGTAGATCTTTGGATTTCATGACTTGGAATACCTCTTTTCAGCCCCTTCTTGCCTGTAAGGTCTCTTTTGAGAAATCCACTGACAGTCTGATGGGGACTCCTTTGTAAGTGACTGTCCCTTTAGCTCTTGCTGCTTCTAGGATTCTCTCTTTCATTTTAATCTTGGCTAATGTAATGATGATGTGCCTTGGTGTGTTTCTTCTTGGGTCCAACTTCTTTGGGACTCTCTGAGCTTCCTGGATTTCCTGGAAGTCTATTGCCAGATTGGGGAAATTCTCCTTTGTTATTTGTTCAAATAAGTTTTCCACTGGTGGCTGTTCCTTTCCCCCTTCTGGTACCCGTATAATTTGGGTATTGGAGCGTTTAAAGATGTCCTGGAGGTTCCTAAGTCTCTCCTCATTTTTTGAATTCTTGTTTCTTCATTCTTTTCTGGTTGGTCATTTTTATCCTCCTTCTGGTCCACTCCATTGATTTGAGTCCCAGTTTCCTTTCCATTACTATTGGTTTCCTGTGCATTGCCATTCATTTCAATTAGTTTGGCTTTCATATGTTCCTCTAATTTGTGACTAAAATCAACCAGTTCTGTGAGCATCCTGATCACCAGTGTTTTGAACTGTGCACTTGAAAGTTTGGCTATTTCTTGGTCACTGAGATTTATGGGCTCTGGGGCTTTGAGATCTTCTTGAGCCATTTTTGGTCTGTTCGCACCCATTAAGTATGAGGAGCGGAGCCTTAGGGGTGGGGCGGGGCCTCCAAGGCGGGTGGGTGGTTTGTGACGCTGTATGTGGGGGCGGAGTCAGAGTGGGGAAATGGCATCCCCCTCTCCAGCTTCCCTTTGCTGCGACCTGCTCGGTCCAGTCTCACTGCCCACTCCCTCGTTGGTCTATCTGCGCAGGAATGCGCCAGCACAGTCAACCCGCTGCCCTTCACCCTCGCAGGATCTGCCGGTTGCTCACTGGGTGGGCCCTTTGCAACCCCACGCCTGGGATTCTCGTGCCTGAGTCCGTCTGTCCGAGTTTTCCTGTGCAACCCCGCTCCGCCAGCTGCTGGTTTCGCCCCTCTTACCAGTCAGGCTGAAGAATTCGTTATTATTGGACTTCTAAAAAGTCCAATTTTCTGTGTTCTGGCCGTGTTTTCTGTTGCTAATATTTTCTTGTCTCTAAACTTGGTTGTGTGAGAAAGCACGGCGTCACCACCTATACCTCCATCTTGGCGGAAGTCCAAAAATTTACTATTAAAGTATCTGATACAAACTTATAATCGGTTTACTACTGCCAATGACCTTTAAAATGTTACAGTGTCCCAGTCTTGGTGAGGTTATAGGAGATAGCCTTTCTTTCTTTGTAATACAGAAGAAAACACCTTTGTTCTCTAATGCCTCACCTGACCTTTTCTACTAGGATCCAGCATTATTCCTAGTTGATTGGCTCCCCCTTATGAGTTTTAAACAGTCATTTTTTAAAGATTTCTAACTTTGTTTTGCTCTGAATGCTTTTTAAACTGCTGTTGGCCTCTCTTCTGCATTTCCCTTCTTTAATGATAGGGATTTTTTGTCAGTTTAATTTTCACTCCGGTTTTTAATACAAGGCTCCACAGAATAGAGCCTCAACAGATAAGCACTTAGACTGATGGGATTCACATCTCTTGCATTTCCCCCAGTGTAATTTTCCTCCAGTCTTTCACCACTCTCATGGTTTTCCTCTGTTAGATCACGATGCTACAGGCCTCTGGTTAAGATCAGTGTTACCCAGTAGCCAAAGACACTGTAACAGTGCAGGGTTGTGAGAAAAGCTGTTTGGGACAAACAAAAAACTCATAGTAGAAGTGATACTCTTCTTTTTCTGTTGATTCAATATGCAACTTTGGGCAATTAGTTTCCTTTAGCTTTGCTTTCATTTCTTCATTTGTAAAATGAGGCTAACAGAAGCTGTCGTGTGGACTTTCTGAGTAGTTCAGTTATAAGGCATTTATAAGTGGTGATGCCTATTAAATTATATATCAGGAATAGACCTTTAATAAATAGATAATTTTAAGGACCCGTCCCCTCACTACTATTCATTTCCCTACCTCAAGAAAAATATCTTACTTTATTGAAATTGTCAAAGGCATGACTAGTAGTAGATTTTAGAAGCAAGGGTAACTGTTATCCATAATTATAATATTGTTGCTTATTTTAAAAAGTCACCATTGCTTATGTAATTTAATCATATTTCTTCTATGGACTTTTAAGTGGCATGAATAAATATTAAATTATAAATCAAGGGACTAGATTTTAACATTTTTAATTCTTAATACTGGGGAATACTTGGGTTTTATAGTTTTATTCAACTCATCAACTTTTATTTTCTATAGCTATATTTTTTGGCTAGTGTTTCTTTTATAAGTAATAACACATGAACAACTGTTTTGAAGATGAATGCTAATTTTTAAACCAGTAACTCTTCTCAAGTAGAAGAATATTGGATTCATGGTAGTCTTCAGGTTTCGAAGTTCTCAGATTTGTTCTTTGCCCAACTGCCTGAGGAATAGTTTAATTTTGTAGCTTAATTAGGACATGTTTCAGTGTTTAATTATCCTATGACCATTTTTCCTGGGCTACTATGTCGCCTATCAGTCTGTAGCTTTAAGTCTTTTCTAGTTCCCAGAAAGTTTTAAAAATTGCATTAATTAAAAAATTGTTGGCCCTGGCTGGTGTGGCTCAGTGGATTGAACACCAGCCTGAGGACCAAAGAGTTGCTGGTTCGAATTCCAGCCAGAGTACGGACCTGGCTTGTGGGCCAGGTCCCCAGTTGGAGGCATGTGAGAGGCAACCAACCAATCTGTTCCTCTCGAACAGTGAGGGTTCTCTCCCTCTCTCCCTCCCTTCTTTTCCCTCTCTAAAAATAGATAAATAAATAAAAATGGTTATTTTATTTCCATTCTTCAAGGACACTGGCTATGAATATGTTCATTGTTCATATCTATAATTTCCCCCTTTTTTTTACTTTGTTCAGAGCCTTTTTGTTAGTTTTACCAATTATATACTTTATGTCCCTTACCATGCCTTCTTCAACATTACAAGCTCTTGTTTGTCCTGCTTCCAGTGCAGACTTCATTTCAGTAGAGGTGTTTGTTTGTTCGTTTGTTTGTTTTTGAGATTTCTCTTTTGACATTTGCCAAATCATGATTTACTCCATTTTCAGCTCACCATATATTTCATTAACTCTTATATCCCTGCTGTGAAGGGATATTGTGTTAGCAATACTTCATTATACTCTCATCCTTCCAGTTGCTATGTGATAACTAAACGAAACAGTTCCTATTTCATATGTGGTTCTCTCTCATTTTCTGTTTAAAACTAAGACAGCTGGTCAAGGAGCTAACTATATGTGACTAGATCTGAGAAGGAGGAGGAGAGAGAGATGAACAACACAGCAATACCTTCTTCCCTCAGAGGTTAGGCCCACAAAAACAATTGAATTCCCATAGGAGCTTAAGGTCAGAATTAGACTACTAGTTAGATGTTTTAGATCTTAGCTTTTTGTTTTACGAATGACTACAAAGAGAGTATAAGGCCACCAATGCTGGCAGGAAAGAGGCGGCTGGTGGAAGGTTGATTCACAAAGTGGTAAAACACGGCTGAAACCCTCAGTACTTCTTGCACAGCTAGTCAAGAGATGTGTCAGCAATTCCTGAGGCACTGACACAGCCGCTATAGTTTAGTTATAAGAATCATTATTATTCATTTCCAACATAATTACCAACATTTTGAACCACCTAAAACTGTGCATCCAATATAGCTGCTAGCCATGCAGCTATGTAAATTAAAATTTAATGGAGATTTAACAAAATTGAAAAATAGTTCCTCATTCACATCAACCACATTTCAAGTGCTGAATAAGCCACATGTGGTTGGTGGCTACCATGTTGGAGAGTGTAAATATAGACTGTTTCCGTCATCATGAAATATTCTTTCTGAAAGCACTGATCTAGAACAAACTCTGAGGGCAAAGGATGAATGTTAAGCACATTTGGTATACAATGAAATGATTAAAATCCAAAGTGCAGTATGTAGAATTACCTTTTAAAGATGGAGCCTACCATTGTGGCTTGGTTATTCTAGGCATAAATAATATTTCTAAAATGAACGTTAGTGTCCACTAAATAAAAGTTCAGTTTCATGTTCATTTTAGACTCAAAGACTTGAGGAAAAAGGTGTATGAGTTTTTAAAAAATGAAAAACCACTTCATTCAAAATCCTTAAGGATAAAATAAGTCAAAGTAAAAAAAACTTAGGCTGAATTTAATATAAAATTATTGGTAAATGATAGAACATGAAAAATTGAAATTAAACAGTGGCATAGGTTCCTTTGTACATTCTGTGTTATTTATGAAAAACATGACTTCCTATTGAACAAAAGAGGACATAAAATCACTTAAAAGTAATTCCTATAATAAAATTTAAACATCAGCCAAAGACTGATCTAATTTTAAGTTCTAATATAGGAATGAATAATATTATTATATTCAGGACATCAGGGTAGAATAATTGAATTATGGACAATTGAGTCTATTTTTTGACATGCAAAGAAGAGTGAAAGTTAACAGTTAAATACTTCATACATGTGTATGCTCTACACAGACTTGTACATTTAATTATTTTATTAGTAGTAATGGATGAAGTTTATTGAATGCTTATTCTGTGCTAGGCACCTTGAAGTGCTCAGCACTTTGTATGTACTATCTTATCTAATCCTCACAATCAATAATCCTATGAGTTAGCTATGTTTGTTATGTCCATTTGAAAGATGAAGAAACTTAACCTTAGAGAGTTTTGAAACTTGATGATGATCATATACCTAGTTAGGAATAGACCTGGGTGGGATTTGGATGCAATCCTACTTTAATTAAACCCTGTGTTTTTCATTGTGATCGCCTTTTCAAGAGCTGGCTGAAGACCATGCTAGTAAGTAGCAGAGTAAGATTTAAACATGCATTTCTTTCTTTCTTTTTAAAGATTTTATGTATTTATTTTTAGAAAAGGAAGAGAGGGATAGAAACATCAGTGTGTTGTTGCTTCTCGCATGCTGCCTACTGGGGGCCTGGCCTGCAACCCAGGCATGTGCCCTAGACTGGGAATTAAACCAGCAACCCTTTGGTTTGCAGGCCAACACTCAATCCACTGAGCCACACCACCCAGGGCTTTTCTAACTCCAAGTGTCATGTTCTTCCTAGTTTGCTATGTGCCTCTCATATCAAATGAAAATAAGGAAGAAACAGCCATAATTTTATAACTTTTAATAGAAATTCATAAGGTCCCATAATAAATTTAGTTTTTCTGAAGTTATTACATGTCAAGATTTGAGAACATTATCTGAACAAATTGTTTTTTAAAAATGCCACAGATTTAAAAAAACTGAAATACAGGTTGCATTCATGTGACTTTTAAAACTCAAAAGCCTGGGAGCAGCAGAGATGATATCCATCAGAGGCTTCTCTAAGCTTTGTCTTGATTTCTGATTACATTCATTTTTAGAAACGTTGCAACCATGCACATTTGTTGAACAACGTTTAAGGAGTTCCTTCCTTGTAAAGATAAGTTATGATAGTTTTCCTAAACTGATTTATGAATAATAAAATATTATACCAAGAAGTCTAAGGAGAGGCAAATAATAATTCAAGATCAAGTAGTGAAGACCTCGTTTTGGTTAATATATTTCAGTTAACCTCATCAAGACCCTCCCTGAGACCATGAAGGGTTCTAGTGCTCCGTGTGAGAAGTATCACCAAATGTGAAGTTTCTGGAGATGGAAAATAAAAGAGAAGTGCTAAGTTTTATTTAGTGAAATTTCCTCCTAAGTGAATGAAATGTAATTCAGCCAGTTGAATCACTGAACTATTTTATTGCACTGGAACTCATAAAAGAATTTTGTTTAAAAAACACTGCGTGCCATTTCAACAACTTAAAACCATGGTCTATTCGATCACTTCATAACAAACCAGTGTGGAGAATGACTTTGCTGAAACAGCGCCAAACTCTCTTTGCTAAGTGGGGTTGAAACCGGGCAGCAAAAGGAAAGGGCAGAACCAGGAACAAAAAGAAGAGTTCACTGTACTTCATTTATTAGCTAACATTTCAAATATGAGAGCAATAAGGAAATAATTAAGAACTAATATGTGGAGTCATCTTCCAGAAAGTTACAATATAATTGAGATAAACAAATTCATATGATATGAGATTTGTAAAAGAGTATTAACATAGGAAAAATGGTACAAAGATAAAAGTTAGTGCAAGAGAAACTTTTAACATTTTTTGTTGTATTGGAATTAATTTATTTGGTCTTTCATGAACTGTTTTTTGCATGGGTACTATCTTTCAAACATCGTTTTAGACATTGGAGATGCAACAGTGAACAAACATATTAAAGACCTGAGCTTATAGAATCTACATTTTAGAAGGGCAAGACAGAAAATATATAAATTAAGTAAAAATTCATAGTGTATTAGAAGGTGATAAATGCTATAGAGTGAAAAAAACAGAGAAGATGGGCAGGGACCGGCAGGAGGTTGCAATTTTAAGAAGGGTGGTTAGAGTATATAATATACTTCTTTATTAAAATCATATTAGTTTATAGAAGTTGAAGTTGAAACAAGACCAGGCCCTTCTCTTTAGTGAAGGAATAAGTGAAAAGAATTCAATAAAGGAGTAAGAATAGTGTTAGGTACTTTATCTCTTCCAAAGTCCTGGATGTGGGTTTTGTTTTGTTTTGTTTTGTTTTGTTTTGTTTTGTTTTGTTTTTTGACCGTGGGGGGTTGGTGTTTCTCTTTTTCCTCTGGGGACAAACATGGTAAGCTTTATTTTCATAGAAACATATCCACTTTATCAAAGTATTCGTACAGAGAGTGGCATAGAATTGTTGGCAGAGAAGCAGCACCAGAATGTTGCTGCCGACTGGACCTCAGTTCAGCAACCTTGGGTTTCGAGTTCTGGCTAAGAGCGAATTCAGAGCCAAGACTCAAATACAAGCAAAAGTTTATTTATAAAGTCACAGAGGTAGAAGTGAGCCCTGGAAGAAGTGAACCAGCTGGGTGGGCTGCGTGGGCTTTGGAAACAAGTTACAGAGGCAAAAGAAGGGCCCTTGGAATTTAGGAGAAAGAAAGAAGGGTATACACACCTCAGAGAATAAGAGGAGGAACAGGCTTGGGGCTTGCACTGGGGAAAAGGAGAAGGGAAAGGCGTGGGAGTGTTTGAGAGAGAGCCTCTTGTTCGAGTAGATGTTTTAAAAGTACATTTGTTACAGCCTAGGGATTGTCCTCAATAATATTGTAATAACTATGTATGGTTCCAGGTGGGTACTAGAGGGGATCACTTAGTAAATTATATAAATGTCTAACCACTATGCTGTATACCTGAAACTAACCTAAAATAATATTGAATGTCCAGGGTAATTGAAAAAAAAATTAAGTGCGCTTGGTGTTTTTGGTAGGATCAGTTGTCCTTTGAGATAAAATGGAATGGTGATATTGACGATACTACCACACAGAGCAGAGAGCACAGTTCCACTTATAAAGATAAGCTTTCCCTGAAGTCTCAGCACACACTGTATGCAGTTAGGAAGACTGCATTTTAGAGAATGGTATTTGTGGGATAATGAGTTTTTCACTTGTAGAAAAACTTGCACTCTAGCCTCATGAAATATTGAGAAGTCATCATAGTTTTAAAAATCTGTCTGCTGTTCCCAGGTCTCTTTATAAAACTAGTTCTATTAAGATATCAGCATTGAATACTTGTTCATTCATTAAGTGACCAATAAATACAGAAGATGTTTTCTTTTTCAAGTGTATCTTAAGTATTTCTTGCTTTGCCATCGCTTAAAAAGAAATGACTAAGTAAAGCTGTCCCCGTCTCCTCCTTTTCACTGACTTCTTCCTTCTCTCCTTCAGGCAAGCCCAGATCTCTGTCTCCAGAAACCTGTACTTGACCCTGCTCGCTCCTCTGTTTTGTTTTGCTCTAGTGTGCCTATAAAACTTTTCCCCTGATTTCATTTCCTTCCATCCCAATCTTATCCCAACCCCATCTCGGTGATACTAGTAATACAACAGTTTTCTCAAAGATGGACAGTAATTTTCATTTTGCCAACTTTAATGGTCTTTTCTAAATCCTCATTTAATTTGCCCACTTGATCTTTTTGGATGGTCTCCCACCTTTCATTATATCCCTTAAGGAGACAAATGAAAGCATATCATGCCTGACACAAGAAAGTACTCAACAAACGTTGGCTGACTCTGAACTGAATATGCCTTTATACTCTGTTGTTTATTCCAGCTGAATGCCTTATACATTGTAGATACTCAGTGTGCTTGGATTTGTTTTATGTATGAGTGAATGCGTGAATTGGCACTTCTTCTCTGTCTCCCTTCATGGTTCTTCCTCTTTCTAAACTCATGTATATGCTTAAGAACTTAAATATTAGTCATTGGCTAAAGGCTTTATATTCATTATATCATTTATTTTTCACAACCACTTGATATGGTAGTTATTCTTAGTTCTCCTTTACAAATAAGGAAAATGAGTCCTAGAACTTTTGAATGACTTATTAGGTGAAGCCACCAATTAAACTAATTGAGATTTTTCTAGATATTAGCTTTCTGCCCTTTGTTTGCACTCTTCTCGCCCTTCTAGAGTCCATCCATTCTCCTGATTTCAGTTGGCAGTTGTAGGCTAGTGACACTGAAATCCGCGCCAAGAACTGACATTCTGCCCTGGCTGCTGTGGCTCAGTGGATTGAGCGCCGGACTGCAAATCAAAGGGTCATCTGTTCAATTCCCAGTCAGGGCACATGCCTGGGTTGTGGGCCAGGTCCCCAGTAAGGGGCACCCCACAGGCAAGCACACATTGATGTTTCTCCCCCTCTCTTTCTCCTTCACTTCCCCTCTGTCTAAAAATAGATAAATAAAATCTTTTAAAAAATAAAAATCAAAAAGAATTGGCATTCTATTCCATTTCTCTGTTTGCATTGGAAGATCATGTGATCATATCATGCTGAACTCAACCTGTGTGAAGCAGAGCTCTTCAGTATTACCTTAGCTTGTATTTTCAGCCATTGAGTTAGTGACAGTCTCATCATCCAAATCACTCAAAACGAAACCATCTTTAACTTCTCTTTTCCATTTCCTTACCCTTACTCGCATCAACTGAAACAGTGTTATTCCCAAAGGATCCACAGCTCTATGACTAACCCATACATGTTAGTCACTATAACCTGTTAGTCACAGGTGGAAAAGTCAATCTGGGAAGTGTCTGTATTGCTTCTCTTTGGTTAATAACTTACTTATTGTCTCATCATTTTAAATACATGAAAAAACCGACAGCAGTTGGAAATTTAATACTAATTTGAAACTATTTTTTCCCAGAATCTTTATATACTGGGTAAATGACAAATACTGCTAACTTACCAGTTCTTCCCACAGATGAGGGAAGGTTTTGTTTTTGCTAGGTACTTATTTGGAAGCCTCAAGCTGAAATCCTCTTTGGTTCCTCTGGGCAGAACTGGGTCACGTGCTTACCCCTAGGTCAGATACTGGCAATGACAATTAAGATTACTATAACCAGCTTATACCAGTTAAGGTTTATCTTGTATCACAAGGCTGAAAACTGTTCTGTGGGCCGAGTAATTCGAAGAAAGGGCTGTTAGGAGGTAACCAACAGGGAGGGTCTGCCACAGTATTCTTTATTTCGGATTTGTCCAGGGCAAAGCATCTGCATGTTGGCAAGCCATCTTTCTGAAAGTAAATATTGTGGTTGTCTTCTTCAAGAATGGGGGGCAACCTATGGAATATTTAATATAAGACATACTTTGAGGAATTTGAAAGGTATCCTTCCTATTTCTTTAAGAACCTGTCATGTATAGAAGTATCAATATACATAGAAAACAGGAACTATCATTTAATTGTATTAACAATAACAGCTGGAACATTTATTAAGAGTAATTTAATATGTAATAGCCTATTTATATAATCCGTATACCAACCCTGTAAGGTATTGTTATTTTTATTATCCCTACTTACCTATGGAAAAAATGAGGCGCTGAGCAGTTTGGTTACTTGACTAACACTGTGAGTCAGAGACAGAAGCATGACCATTGAAACACAGGTGATCTTACATCAGAATCGATGTTTGCAACTAGCACGCTAGACTGCCCGCAGTGGTTGGTAATAGAGGTGAGACACAGCCTGCGCTGTCATTCATTCTGAGACCCGGGGCTGTCGACCTATTCTTTTCTTTCTCTTGCTAACATTTTTCCCCTGCCTCCCATGCCCTCCAACAGGATGTGGATGGGATTAGTATGTGGAGGATACCACAGGCCACTTTAATTTTCTCCCTTGATCTGTGCAAAAAAGTCACGCTTTGTTTTAATTTCCCCACTTCAAGATGAGTAAGTAGCAACAGAGTATGACAAAAGACATCAACTAGAAAAATATCTGAAAGCACAGTAATATTGTAAAGGAGGCATTTTGAATTTAAATTTTGTTCATATATGATGTGTAGTTCTGTGAAAGTTAAAAGGTAATAGATAGTCTGAGAAGAAAAATATGATTACAATATGATCATCTCCAGCCTTTCTTTTGATGCCCTCATTCTTGTTATGCTTTGAACTCTGACATAGTCTGACCACAACTTCAAGCTTTAATAAGTACACATTTAAGTGGGGGAAAAAGTATCTTTGCTACATAAATTCTCCTAGCTTTGGGAAGGAGTCTAGCTACAAAGTCCTAGGTTGCTTGTGATGAGAAAGGTCTTTAAAATTGCAACAAAACACTTAAGCAAACTTTTATTATGGAGCTTCCTTTGTGTCAGGCACTCTGCTAAGTGCTAGAGGGTGTTTGTTTGTTTGTTTTGCTTTGTTTTGAGCTTCCATCAGCTACTTCGCTTTGATGTTTCCACTCCTTTGCCACTATCATCAAGCCTTCCTGATGGTGACATTTGCAGCTACTGGTGGCATTGTGCTACCTAACATTTATCAAGCAACCTAGGAAACTCAGGCAGGTGTGAAGAGTAGTGGCGAGGGCACAAAAATGTAAAACGGCCCCAAACATCAGTACTGGATGTTTCTTTTGGTCGTTTCTGGCTGTATAAGAGAGGCAAAAAAAAAAAGAAAGAAAGAAAAAGAGGAAGGGAGGGTCCTAAGGAAGGAGAAAGATGAGCAGAGAATGAGGAAATGATTAGAGCATGGATACACATCATTGTTGAGGAACAGAAATAGCAGAATTCAGGAAGAAAAGAACAATTTGCAAAACATCCTTGAATTTACTAAAGGCTTTTCTGTGTGTGTGTATTTAATGTGGCAAGATTATTTAGAAAACTAACTTGAATTCATCTTCATTTCGGGTGAGTCTTAGATTTGTGACCTGTGTTCACTAAACTCAATCCTCACCTCTTTGGTACTCAGCTGCCAACAACACAGTCTCTCAGAATTATCTCTTTTATCGCTTGATATTCAGCTCACATTTACTTTCTCAGACTTTTGGAAGTGACCACTCAGACGGATGCAAGTTCATTATCATGCGTGCCAAAGTGCTGAGCAGAAGAGAGGCTTTCTTTTACACCTTCCATCTTTGGAGCTTTCTGTCCTGTTCTTTCAATCTTTGCTAAATAGTAAATGGGGAGATTGTTGTTGTTCAGAGGAACAGGAGGGCATTATTACTGAGCTTGCTGTTTCTAGTTCTAAAGAGATTCTTTACAATTTCCTTATCAGCAAAGGAATCGCCATGATTTCCTTTGATGATGTTTCCCAACTGATATTCTAGAACTAGCACAGCAGCGATTCATACCCTCCTGAAATGGCTCCGGCCCAGAAATCCTGCTTGATTTGTACTTATTAGGCTTTAATTGCAGGGTAAAGGAGATGGATGGAAAAGAAAGCAAAAAATACCCACTGCCCTCAAATTGAGCTCTATCAAACCAGCTTGACTCCCTCAACAGAGACTTGCAGGAATACATTTACATTGTAACAGGGTTGTTTTCCTAGTTCTTAGCCACAAAGAATAAACACTTAAATTAAAAAAAAAAATAACCTTGGGTAATTTAAACTGAGCACCATTAGACTTCTGTTAATAATAGTTCACAAAATTGTGAGAAACCATTAGTACCTTAGACCTATAAAAAGCATCTCAAAACACATTTTGAACCTGTTCTGATTTGCCATTATGAGCTATTATCTTTGTTTTAATGGGTACTGTATTCTTATTTCAAGATAGCTGTAAAAGGTAAAAGGTTTTGAATCTGTTAAGCTTTTGTATTACATTGAGAAAGTTTACCTCTATGGAGAGAGGAAAAACAGTGCTGGGGCAAGTGAATATTTTTCAAAGGTTTGGGCTGATTTAAATGTTTTATATATTTTAGGGATCCTGTTTTGGTTTATTTTAACTTTTTTTGGTATAATTCTTTGAATTTAATCTTATATAATCTTTAACTAATTTAGTCTTTTTAAGAAAGTAGGACCAATGTAAACTATGTATTTAAAAAGTATAGTACAAGTTAAATGACCTGAGAAATGGCAAGATTTTAATAAAGGGAAAAAACCCTGGTGGGGTAGCTCAGTTGGTTAGAACATAATTCCGATACCTCGAGGTTGAGGGTTCAATTTTCTGTCAGGGCACAGACAAGAATCAAGCAACGAATGAATAAATAAGTGGAACAAATAATCAATGTTTCTCTCTCCCACTCTCCCTCTCTCCTTTCCTCCTTTCCTCGCTCTCTAAAAAAGCAATAAATTAAAAATTTAAAAAGAAAAGAGGAAAAAATCATTTTTGACTAGTAAAATTGCCCAAATTTTACTACCAGAATTAGTGTTCCCTTTCTAACTTCAACACTTCTATGTATACTGATTAAAATGAAACTATTTAGAATGTAGGAGGTAGAAAATGGAATTTTAAATTGTGGGGTTTTTTATTTAAGTTTAAATAGTTGATTTTGATTAAAGGTGTTTCTTTGAAAAATCTGGTTTTATAAACATGGACTTGAATTTATGGGGTGGACAAGGGTACATTCATAATAGCTTTATAAAAAGTTTCCATCTCACACTGACTAGTCTGTCTTAGTTGGTTGGGCCTCATCCTGGGAAGTGAAAGGGTGCGAGTTCAATTTCCCTGTCAGGGCACATGCCTGGGTTGCAAGTTCGGACCCTGGTCGGGGTACATACAAGTAACCGACTGACATTTCTCTCTCCCATTGATGTTTCTCTCCCTTTCTCTCTCCATTCTCCTCTCTAAAAATAAATAAAAACCTTTTTTAAAAAAGGTTTTCATATTCTTTGCAGCTTTCAATTGCCTAGCATGCCCTTCTCCTTTCCTATGGTTGTAAATATGTACATTTTAAAATCATAAAAATGCAGTGACAGTGGAACCCTGTTCACAACTTCATCTTATGCCTTGCAATTCAAAGTGAAGTTCATGGACCATTAGCAATGGCCTGGGAGCTTGTTAGCAACACAGAATCTCTGGCTCTGACCGACTGACACTCAGAGTCTGCATGTCAACAAGGTACCCAGGTGATCGATGCACATCAAAATTTGAGAATCACGGATGTAGTTCTTAATAATCCGATACCCTCAAGAATAGATGCTAAACTTCCCTTTTATTTTTCGTGGCCTTTGTAAGCATTCAAAGTAGCATTAATTGAGTCATTTCAGACTAATATATCTTCACCAATTAATAATTTATCATTGTTCAAAAGAAAGTGTGAGAGTATCTTGGACTTTGAGAAACTTTGTAAGGAAGGATTGAAATATGGAGTTACTCCCTGATTCTGAGAAATAGTTTGTTAAAATAAAAAGCACCTTATATTTGGCTATATAATTTGACATTGCCAATTGTGTTATCTACCTTCCTGAATATGATTACATTTTTGTTACACTGTAAACAATGTGCTTTATCTGAATAGGCACTAGTTCTTGTGGACTCTTAGTAGGATTTTGCACATCACTTTTTACCATCTGATTGATTCCAGTATAAGGCCATAATTTGGCCATCTCCTTTTATTCTTCTAAAAAATATTTGCTGAGAGAATAAGAACAGTGAATACGAAAGTCGGGAGAAACGGTAAGAATACAAACATGGAAATAAAACAACTTTAGTGAGGGGAGAAAAAATACTTTAGTAAGGGTGGCCTGGAAGAGCCTCTGCAGGTGGTAACACTGGCACCGAGATCTCCAAGTCAAGAAGGAACCCTGTGAAGCTCTGAGGAATGAAAAGAAAGCGAGTGGCAGGAAAGTTTCCCTGAAGCGGTACTGTCTAAACAAAATCTCTAACAAATTCTAGTTAGCTGGGAAGAAGAAAGCAGTTGTCAACAGGTACTTCTTCAAATCCCAAGGAAGTAGTTTAAGATAGCTAGTGGGCCCGCCCTGTGTGAGGCCTCAGAGTTCCTAAGGACAGGGTTCAAGAGCAGATAAGGAGCAGATCATAGAGGATTTCCTTTGCCATCTATCTACAAGGAGTTTGGATGTGATATTCCTGTACTTGGTGGGATTAAAGGGTTTTAAACTGGGTCAGACTTTACTCTCAGGTTGATAATGCTGTCAGTAGTGTGGAGGATGGATTTCATTCATAAGCAGCTATAAAAGGTTTTTAAACTCAGGTAGTACTATAGGGAACTATTAGGGTTCATTCAGCTTCTAAATTTAAAGTAAACTCCTCAAGAATAAAGAAATTGCTTTAAATATCCGAACAAGAAAGTACCTGTCATCACTTATATTTTGTGAAATTTAGACATTTGAGGTTCATACTAAGAGGCAGGCAGTATTGTTGAAAGATCAAATAAACATAAAGTGTCTTTGGAAACAGATTTTAGGTCAAGATTTTACAGTTCAGTATGTGTACTCTAGTTATCTTATTCGTGTGTATTTAAGTTATTAGGTGGAGTCTAATGAAATAATTATAACCTTTTTCTTATTTCAGAGAATACTATTTCTACCCAATTCTTTGCATTGGCAAGATATGTGTTGGAAAGGAGAATAATTGTCAAAGGATCTGCTTTTGTTTTTTGTTTTTTTAAGCTACCTGAAAAAGGAACCATTTTGGCTACTAATTTAGTAGCCATTTGAATATCGTCCAAATCTTAGTCCAAAAATTTAAGGAGGCTCTTTCTTACTCTCCTAAGTGCTATAACAAAATATCAGACACTAGATGGCTCAAACACAAGAATGTATTTTTTCGCTTTTCCGGAGGCTGGGAAGTCCAAGACCAAGATGCCAAGAGATCGGGTTTCTGGTGAGGTCTCCCTGGCCTGCAGAATGGCATGCCTTCTGGAGCTGTGCTTGCTCAGAGCCTTGCATGAGTAGGTGGGAGTGGTGAGAGAACGTTTCTCTTTCTCTTCTGTAAAACCACTAATCCTGTTGAATTAGGACCCAGCCCTTAAGGACCTCATTTAACCTCAATTACCTCCTCTCTCTCCAAACGCAGTCAGTCACACCTAGGGGTTAGAGTTTCAAAACCTGAATTCTGGGGGGACACATTTCAGTTCATAGTGAAGACCAAGTAGACCTTCTAAAAAAGTAAATTTAGATATAAGTATATACAATTTAATTTTGAAGTTTTGGGGTTCCTAATCTGACTGTGGTTAAGAAAAAAATTTTATTTTCAGAGCAACAAAGTGGAGACAGGAGAGAAATGGTCCCTAACAGACAACAACAAAAAAGAACTTGTTAATAGCTGTGATACTTTAGAAAAATCGTGTGTCAGATAATCATTCATTAGCTGTAAGAAGGTTTGTCTTCAAAGCTCTTATTTCTGCATGTTCTATTATTTCCAGAGCCTGTAGCAGGGAGTCAAAAGTTATAAATACAGGGCTCTCACAGTGCCTTCATGTATCCAGTGACCAGTGAGAGGTAAAATTTGCAGAAGCTAAAGGTCTTTACTGCATCTTGGGTTTTTCTTTAATTTGACTTTGGGACAATTAAAGTGAAATTGAATGTTGGGAATTTTAGTTATATTGAACTCAGGATATTTGTGTGTGTGTGTGTGTGAATTGGAATGAAAGATTTAAAACCAAGCAGTGTGCCAGGATCACAGACTTTTAGGGTTGAAATGGAACCTTAGAAATTGCTTTGAGTAGCCACAAGACCAGGAAAAAAGTTAGCTGGTTCATTTTATTACTGTAGTGCATGCACTTGTTTAAAAATACATTTCCAAAGGCAGAAAGAGGACTTTTTTTGTTGGTGTTGTTTAATTGACATGATGCAAAAGCCAGAGTTATGTATAAAATTTTAAATTTTATTTCTGATAGTATTATTTTGACAATTCATTTCAGTTTCTTAGACTTATGGAAGTTGTTTTAACCTTTTGATTATCTATAAAATTGAGTGAATGTTTAATTATAGAAATACAATATTAAACTTAGCACTTATCTACCATGCACTATTATCACATATTCAGCTTTGGAATATTTCTCTAAGATTTTTTTCTCAGCTTTCTCTTCTCTGCATTCTTCACCTGAGTTACCTTCATTCCTTCTTGAGTTTCTTATCTACCTTGTACAAATAATTGTAGATCTGAATTTCTAGCTGTGTTATTTTCTCTGAATTCCAACCTCTGTTTCTTTCTATTTGCCACACATCTCTCCCTAGATGCTCACCCAGCCCTTAAAAGTCAATTAGGCTAGAAAACAGTCATCATCTTTTCCTATTAAGTTTATTCCTTTTTACTAAATTTCCTATTTTTGTTCATAGAATACTTGTCTTCCCTGTCGCTCGTTCTTAGAGCCTCAGCACTAACTTTGACTCCCGTGTATAAAGCCCATTGCTGGCTCTGCGACATTATTACCATGTTATTCTTGCATCCAGATTCTTGGAGCCATGGCACAGTATCTGCCCCGTGCCTTCAACTTCATTGCCAGCCTGCTAGAATAAGACCATGGTTCCTGTTGGGTAGCTCTAGTCCGACCTCCCTACTCTAGTCGCCTTCTATTCCAAGTCAGTCTTTTAAAAATATTTTTAACTTCTTTCATTACAAAGTGATATATGTTCTGTGGGGAAAATATAGAAGATACAGAAAATAAAAAGGAAGTAGAAAATGCATATGTTCCCAATATCTAAATCCCAATATCTAAAGATAATCACTATTAACATTATATGATTCCTTCCAATTCTTTCTCTATGATGTGTACATAATGTTTTTAAATGAAATGTTTCCAGCCCAGCCTGTATATTACTGCCAGACAACTACATTCTTCTTTTTTTAAGATTTTATTGATTTATCTTTATCCTTTTAGGGGAAGGAAAGGAGAGAGGGAGAGAAATATCAATGTATGGTTGCCTCTCGTGAGTCCCCTGCTGGGAACTGGTCTGCAACCCAGGCATGTGCCCTGACTGGGAATCGAACCACAATCATTTGGTTCACAGGCCTTCGCTCAATCCACTGAGCTACACCAGCCAGGGCCTACATTATTCTTTTTCTTATTGAGATATACTTGATATATAACGTTATTTGACATATAACATTATATTCATTTCAGATGTACAAAACAGTCATTCAATGTGCATATATATTGCTAAATGATCACCACAATAAGCCTAGCTAACTTTCTTTACCACACATAGCTACAAAAATTTTTTCTTGTGATGAGAACTTTTAAGATTTACTCTCTTAGCAATTTTCAAATATGTATGTAATACAGTATTGTTAACTGTAGTCACCATGCTGTACCATACGTCACCCCCAGGACTTATTTATTTTATAACTGAAACTTTGTACACTTTAACCACCTTCACTCAATTTGTTCACCATTTCCTCAGCCTGGCAACCACCAATGTGTCTTCTGTATGTATGAGTTTGGAGTGTTTTTTGTTTGCTTTGTTTTGTCTTAGATTCCACATATACGTGGGATTATATGACGTTTGTCTTTCTCTTTGTGACTTATTTCACTTAGTGTCATGCCTTCGAGGTCCATCCATGTTGTCACAAATGGCAAGAGTTCCTTCCTTTTTTGTGGTTGAATGATACTCCCCTGTGTACATGTATACCACATTTTCTTTCCTCATTCCTCCATCGCTGGATGTCTTGGCTGTTGGAATTAATGCTGCAGTGAACGTGGGGGTGTCTGTATCTTTTTGAGTGCTTGCATTTCCTTCTGGTGAATCCCCAGAAATGGAATTGCTGGATCATATGGCAGTTCTACTTGTAATTTTCTGAGGAACTTCCAAAATGTTTTCCATAGTGGCTGCACCAATTTACATTTCTACCAACAGCTCATAGAGTTCCCTTTTCTCCACATTTTTGCCAACACTGATTTCTTGTCTTTTTGCTAATAGCCACTCTAGCAAGTGTGAGGTGATAACTCATTGTGGTTAGAGTATTATTCTTGAAGCCTGATTCTAATTTAATCTGTGTTTGTCATTTACAGGAAAAAAAAAGCTTTGAATCTTTTGCTTGATATTCAAAGTCTTTGAAAATCTGGACCCAATAGACTCTTTCTGCTTTGTTTGCAAAAGACCCTGTCCCAGATCTTCAGAACAACTACTTAAGTTCCTTGCCACTCCAAACATGCTGCAGCCTCCAATCATTCGCTCACACCATTTCCTGTTACAACTCAGCATGATCTTTACAGAGCAGTCCAAATTCCATCCCTTTATGATGCTATCAATCACCTAATCTCATCCCCGACCTCTTAGAGAGTTAGAAGTCCTCTCTCCCTCTTTTGAACTTCCGTAGTCCTTGCAACACTCACTGATTCTAGATAATGAGTTTCTTGTGAACATATACCTGTGTTATATATATTTTAGCACCTAGCAGGATGTTGTAAGCACAGCAGGTGTCAAGTAAATGCTGAATTAATAAACGATTGAATGAATAGTCGAGCACTGCTTCAGGGTCACTGTACCTCTTATTAAAGATTTTGTAGGTGTAGAAGAAACGTAAACAAATAAAACTTACTCAGGTTAGAGGGAATTGATTAGGGAGACAGAATTAAACACCAGAAGACTCCAAATCCAAGTTTGTCCTTATCTTCTGAGCTGGGATGTGGGTCTTCATCATTAATGAGTAAATATTTAGAGTGCAGGCCGCCCAATGCTTGAACACTATTCTACTTTCATAGGAGGGTGGCAGTATTCCTCCTCCTGCTATGGATGCAAAGAAGTGCAGGTAGATATTTCTTTCTTGTTGCCTGGCAGCTGGCACATGACTTTGGTCAATCAGATGCTCCCACCCAGGACGTTGAATCTTGAGGGCTCAGGGCACAACAGAGACAATTTGTGGCAGTTGTGAAGATGCTAAGAGTCCAGTGGAGTAGAAAGAAGTAAGTGGCAACAACATTGGCAGACAGTACTGTGCATGATCCTGATTGCGCTTTTGCCCTTCCAGGGGCCAGCCATTTTCTGAGCTTCCTGTTCCATTCTGCAAGAGAGGGTCATTGCATGTCTTGTCTAACACCACCAGACAATGAACTCAGTTCTGACACTGTGTCCGTGGAGGTAGCGTGAGAACCCACAGGTTAAGTGCTCAGTCCCACAAACTGCCTTCCACATCCTCCAGTCCAAGTTACCTGTGCCTTTATGACTGACCAGCTACATAGAACAGAGGTTTCCACAACCATTCCTCAGGTTTGATTTATTTTCTAGAGTAGCTCACAGAACTCAGAGAAACACTTACTTAGGTTTACTAGTTTATTATTATGAAGGATACAGCTGAACAGCCAGCTGAAGAGGTGCATTGGATGCAGTCCAGAGTGGCTGAGCAGGGGAGCTTCTATTCCTATGGAAGTGGAGTGTGTCTCCTTCCGGGCTTGTGGATATATTTCCCTACCCAGAAGTTCTCAGGCCCCCATCCTTTTGGTTTTTATAGAGGCTTCATTACACAGGCGTGGTTGATTAAATCGTTGGCCATTGGTGATTATCTCCTGTTCTGCCCTGCTACCCAATGGTCAGGAGGTGGAGCTGAATATTCTAGCCCTCTAATCTGTTCTGGTTCCATTGACAACCAGCCCTCATCCTTAGAGGCTTTCCAGAAGTCACCTCATTAACATAAGCTCAGGTGTAGTTGACAGGGGTTAGTTATGAATAACAAAAGGCTCGCCTTGTTCTTCTCACTTAGGAAATTCTGTTTTAGGAGTTCTGCACCACAATCAGGATGGAGACCAAATACATATTTCTTGTTATAAATCATAATATCGCCTATAAACAACCTTTTTTTTCTGCCTAAGTTAACCAGAATTGGTTTCTATCATTTGCAACTAAAAACCCTGGCAGTGACTTATCTTTAATACTTCCAGTGGAACAACCTCATACATGCATTTCAACTAACTCCCACCATGTAAGATAAAATTCTATCATAGGGAGGCTACCAATGACAAGGAACATAGTGAAAGCTATTCAATAGAACCACTTTGAGAAATGCCAAATTATTCCCTACAGCTTTTCAATAACAATGAATATTATATGGATATGATCAAGAATTACATCCACATCTTGCAAACCTTTGTTCTGCACCTGCTACCTACTTGACATATATTATCTCATTTAGTCCTCGCAAAAGTCTGTTAATTTTTATTAAGAGAGTATTATGCTCTGTGAAATAAGCCAGTCAGAGAAAGACAAATGCCATATGATTTCACTCATATGTGGAATCTAATGAATAAAATAAACACATGAACAAAATAGAAACAAACTCAGATTCAGAAAACAGACCGACAGCTGCAGAGTGGAGGGGATTTGGGGAGCTGGGTGAAAATGGTGAAGGATTAAGCAAAAAAAGGAAAACCTCATAGACACAGACAGTAGGTTGGCAATTACAAAGAGGGAAAGGGTGGGCGAGAGGAGATAGAAGAGGGGAGGGGAGGGATAAATGGTGATGGAAAAGGACTTGACTTTGGAAGATGAACACACAGTACAATATACAAGTGATGTATTATAGAATGGTACACTTGAAGCCTATATGATTTTATTAACCAATGTCAACCCAATAAAGTCAATTAAAAAATTGTTTTAAAGAGAAGTTATAGAGGCTTGAAAGAAACAGAATAAAGTCTAGAATTCCTCAACTATTTATACTGGTTTATCTAGAACTAAGTAGTGGAAATGCCGATATTTTTGTAAGTCATAGACTATGTTAGAAAATATTGTTTTTGTTTACTAAACTCTGACTGAAATTTAGCACTTTATATAATTCGTGAATGTTTGACAGCAAACCACACAAGGATGGGCCATATCTGAGACTTTGTCAACAGTCACAGATATTTTATAATATGTAACAATTACAGAAATCTCAAAATACTGTTTATGTTTATCTTTGAAGTTATAAATATTAGACTTCCTATTAGCTGTTATTACTAAGTAAACTAATAAAGAAACACATATATTGCTATATTATAAATTTGTTTAATTTGATCATTTTATTTCAGTGTAATTAGTTTCCCTTGTAATTCTAAGTGGTTGATTTTTTTTTTCACTTACAACATTATTCTGAGAAGGCAGCAGCCATAGGCTTCACCTCACAAAGAGGTTAATGTCACAAAAAAAGGTTAAGAATTCTTTTATAGTTAGACTTTTTTTCCTTAGATCATCTCAGTGGTTCCCAAACTTAACTGTCTATGAGAATTACTTGAAAGGGTTTTATAAATAAAACCAGGTGTACTGCCTGGGATTTTCAAGGATAACTTGAACTGTCTGCAGTTTCCACCTCGAGTGTTGATCTTTGTAACCCAACCACCTTGTGTAAGATGTGACTCCACTCTAGAGTGTTTTCAAGTAGGTCCAAAGACTCTTGGGAATATGAAGACATGAAAATAGGTCTAAATGTCCTCTATGAGGTTGTTTAAATGTTATGTATTCATTGTGATAAGTATCTCCTTAAAAAAATACATAGCAAATCGACTGGGTGACTACCAAACGGATCTGCAACTTGCTGTTATTAAAGGGCCCGAGTTTGTGTTGACCATAGCCCAAAGCCAAGTGGTGCCACTTCAAGAAGTGATAAGGAAAGTATAGAAGTAAAAGTAGAATTAAGGCATAGATGTGGGACTCAAGGCCAGATGACGTCAAGTCAGGCTGTATGAATGAAGTTTCCCCAGGAATGCGAGCAGAGAAAAGTGGTGGGAGGATTAAGCCATCTCATGACAAGCAATCACACCTCACAGCAAAAGCTGAAACTTGGTGAATAGGGACATAATTGCTTTGGGGGGTTATTGTATCAACAGAATTAACAGCATCTTTATGTTAAATCGGTGTTGTTAACTTTGATTTGAGGAGGAGTTGTGAATTGGTTGTATATAAGTTATAGAAAAGCTATGAGAAGTTTATTACAGTTTTATGGATAAATGGGCAGTTTCATCTTCAGTAGTAGCTCAGGCCGCAACTTTCAAGTCATCCTTGACACCACTCTTTCATATCCAATCAAAACAGCAAAGCCCATTGGCCGTTCCTTTTCAGCTATTCCAGAACTTCACTTCTTCTTACTATCTCCACCACCACCACCATGGTGGCACTGGCTACCATCATTTCTTGCTTGGACTTTTGTAATGGCTAACTCCAGGTTTCCCTATTTTTAAACTTTCCACTCATACAATTTGTTTTTCACATAGTAGTCAGAGTGATTTTTTAAAATACTTAAATCACTTCTCTCCCAAAATGCTTCGATGGCTTCCCAGCTGACTTACAATAAAATCCAAAGTCTTAATGGTGTTATGTAAGGCCCTATCTCCTCCCCTGCTATATTCCCCATTGCTCACTCTGTACTACCCACTCTGGCCTGGCTTTTCCTGGAATACACCAAGCATCTTGCTGTTTTCTCTGCCTGGACCACTCTTCCTTGTTAGGTATCTTCAGGGCTTCTCCTTCAGTTCATTTAGCCTTCAGGTGTCTGCTCAACTGTCAAATCATCAGAGAGATCTATCTTGACCTCTGACCCTGCTTCATTTTATCTTTCTTTATTATATATGTTAATACCTGACATATCAGTACGTATGTGTTTCTTTCTGTTAGAATACGTATAAACTCTATGAAAGCAGGGAACAACCTAAAGCCTTGTTCAGTACTAGACACACATTAGGCACTTAATAAATATTTGCTGAATGAATGAATACATGAATAAATAAAGTGAATTACTAAAAAAGTTAAAGTCTTAGGGATCTGTGAGAATTTTTTATAAGCAATCTAAATATTAATCAACTTTAAGAAACCCTATTTTAATGAGTAAATTATCATTTCAATTTTCATACTGTACATATGATTAAGTTACAGTAAGAAGTGAAGACTTCAAAAGCCTGGTTAAATCTATTGGAATAGTTTGGAATTTACATAGACAAATCAGCACCATTTTTGTATTGGCCTTAACTCAGGTGAAGTACCATTTTCCCACAATGGATGAATAATTGATCTCAAGTTGGGGAAGTATCATACTTCAATATGATACTTCATATTAAAGTACCACACAAAACTAAATTTTTCAGTGTTAAATTCAAGAAATCCAAAGGAGTTTTCCTGCCTTGACTGGTGTGGCTCAGTGGATTGGGTGCTGTTCCACAAACCAAAAGGTCACGGGTTCAGTTCCCAGTCAGGGTACATGCCTGCCTTGGGGGCCAGGTCCTTGGTTGGGAGCGGGCAAGAGCCAACCAATGGATGTTTCTCTCCCTCTCCCTCCCTCCTCCTCTCTCTAAAAATAAATAAATAAAATCTTTTCTTTTTAAAAGAGCTTTTTCTTTCCCATGTGTCTCTCAACTTAAACATCTAGTTTTTTAAGGGGTGGGAGGAAATAATAGTCTTTAAGAAACCAAAATAATTGATAGTTTTGCTTTTTAGCACACATAAAGTCTTAAAAAGGTGACTTGGAACAGGATTCTTCACCATATTTAATGTCAGTTGACCCAGGAGTGGTCTAAAGGTTATAATTGTTATGATAAGCAGTCACCCCCAGCCACTTCTGTGTTATTGGCTGAGTAGAAATGAGGTGGTCGCTAAGGTTCCCTTCCAGTTCTCAGATGGAGCGATGAATGGTCACAACGGGCCTATATAATTACTGACCTAAAAAGCAAGTGTCATCTAGTTTCATTTTCAAAGTGAAAGTACCATAAAAAGGGTTTCTTATCTCAGAATAAGAGGTAAGTGTTAGCGGCAGACTGTAGCAACAGCTAACCAAAACAGTTGTTTCTTTCTTTAAAGACAGTTCTCTTCAAGCCTGTCTGGGAGGTTGTATTGTAGCTCGATTAGAAAGGACACTGGGCTCAGTGTTGACTTTGAAAAAGTCCTGTCACTTATTTTTTTAAAGATTGTATTTATTTATCTTTAGAGGGGAAGGGAAGGAGAGAGGGAGAGAAATATCAATGTATGGTTACCTCTCGTGCATCCCCTGCTGGGAACTGGCCTGCGCCCAGGCGTGTGCCCTGACAGGGAATGGAACCACGATCCTTTGGTTCGCAGGCCCACGCTCAATCCACTGAGCTACGCCAGCCACGGCAAAACATATGCCAGGGCCCTATCACTTAGTGTTACTTCATTTTTTTATTGCTGTAAAATGAACGTTTTACCTGCCTTCCAGGAGCAAGATAATGAATGAAATAATAGGAATTTACGCAGATGAAGTGTAAGTTTGAGAGTCCCTCATTTATACCAGCCCTTCTAAGGCCCTATACCTATTTGTGTGGGAATTATACAAAAAGTTTTTTCTTAAAGAAATCCCCAAATTTGTTTACTCTTTCATGCCCTTAAAAACTAAATCCACCACTATTTATTGAAGTGTTATGAGGGCCTTTAGAGAAATAATGACATAGAAGTCCAATCTTACATTAAATTAAACTTTTCTTGATTACCCTGTAAGATATAGCAAACTAGGAAAAATTTTGCTGTTGTTTTAAAGATTGATTTATTTATTATTACAGAGAGAGGAAGGGAGGGAGAAAGAGAGGTTGCACATCAATTGGTTGCACATCCGCTGGCCTGGGACCAAACCCACAACCTAGGCAGGTGCCCTGATCAGGCGTCCAACCCACAGGCTTTCAGTACAGGGTAATGTTTCAGCCAACTGAGCCACACCAGCCAGGGCAACAAGCATGTTTTCTTATCCTAAGTCATCATGTCTGTGAAAAATAATTTACTGGATTATCATTGTTGGAAGATTTCCCTTTCTTACACTAAAGAATGAAAAAAATGATTTCAGTTGCATGTCTCTGATAAAATCTTCTATTATAAGCCAGCTGGATTTGGATTGTTCGGTCGGCCTAAGGGCCCAAGACCTGAAATACTACATTCTTGGCACAGTTCTGCATTCTCACTATAAATGCAATACCTGAGTTTGCAGGAGGTCAAGGAAGAGGGAAAAAATAATTTCATGTCTATTATTTCATCTTCAGTTAATTATTAAAATGCCGTCCTCTTGGAAGGAGAAATGTTGCTCCTGTTTTGAGGGAAGGATGAATTGAAAGATAATTTTTAGCATAAAACTGGGGTGGAAAGGGAAGGAAGTTTCAGGAGACTTTTATAGAGTGTCTGTCTGCTATATAAAGATGCCATGGGCCCAGCAGTTCAACTCCTATGTATTTAATCAAGAGAAACAAAAATGTATGTTCACACAAAAACTGGTGCACAAATGATTGTAATAGTATTATTATATAAGTCCTTTCGTATAGCATGTTCAGAACAGGAATGTCTACAGAAACAGAAAGTAGAGTAGTGGTTGCTTAGTAATGGAGGGGTGGGACAAGGGGGTGATGGCTACAAGGTATGGGACTTCTTTTTGTGGTCATGAAAATGTTCCGAAATTGACAAGGATGGTCGCACAGATTTGTGAATAGGCTAAAAACCATGCATGGAGTTGTATACTTTCAAAGGGTGAGTCGTAGTAAAGACTGGCTTTTGAAAACCATGGTATGAGGATACAATGTTTAATCAAAACATACGTTTAGACATGGATCCTACTCTGAAGAGGTACTAGTCACCCACTGGGAGTACTAATATGTGTGTATTTAAAACTGAAGCCAAGAGAGAAAACAGTAGGTGTTATAGAAGAGGTGACACTTAGCTGGACTGGGAGGGCGGCTGGGACTTGGATGTTCTAGGCAGAGGCAACAGCATAAGCGAAGACAAAGTTATGAAAATGTAACTGTACAATAATTCATTTTGTCCTGATTCCAGAGTTTAGAATTTAGGTTAGAGTAATGCTTTGAGGCCAGCTTTGAATGTCAACTCGCTAAAGTAGGCCATAGGGAGAGATTGAAGAGTTTTTGAGCAAAGATAGGATGTTATCTGAGCTGTGCCTCAGGAAGATGATTATGGTAACAGTGTTTTTAAGACGAATTCCAGAAAAGATAAGTGGCTGAAAGCAGAAGCAGAGGAAAGGGATAATGAATACTAACAGAAATGGAAAGTGAAGAACACAAAAAAGAAATGTGTGAAGTAGAATTGTGAATTAATTGGGGCAAGGGAAAGGGAAGAATCAAAGTTAATGTGAGGTGTGTGTGAACCCGTTAGGGGAGAAGCCAAATAGATCCTTGAAAACACGGGATGGGCCTTAGAACGGAGTTTAGCTCTGACTAGTGACACTGTGTTACATGAAACCATGACCTGGGCAAAAATTAGGAGAGCAACTTGCAGTCACACAGAGTGCTTCGGGCAAATACTTCAAGGACCACATTTTACTTAGAGATCATAGGGCAGATAAACTAAAGAAGGAATAACTTGGAAAAACAAGAAAAGACAGTGTCATGGAATCCAAAGAGACATTTATAGAGGAAGAAGAGAGGTGGCGAAGTGGAAGGAAGCTGAGAACATCCTTTAGGTTTAATGGATAAACCTCAGAGTGTGGTTTTCAGGCTCAATAACATGTGCAGTGTTCTAGCAGGAAAAAAAAATGGTCAAACTCAGAAAGTTTAATTCCTAGAAGCCTTGGAGAGTTTTAGAACATTGATAGAGGCGTGTACCTGAAGATGGGGAGACTACATATTTTAAGAAAATAATGTAAAAATGAGTATTTAGAGAGAAGAAGATACTCAGCATGGATGTTCATAGCATGAGAATAATTTCTAGAAGTGAATGTCTCCCACATTTGAAATTTGTCAGGACATGAGGATGTTAGTAAATGCCTTCTTTAAATCTACTCTTAGAAATTTTGCAACTAGAATTAATATAATAGCAAAAGGGCTATTTTCATTCGCTGAAGCTATAGTCAGACTAGATTAGCAGGGTAGACATGCAGACATAACAATTATTGATTAGTTGGTGATTGAGTAAAATGTGATGCTGAATTATGGCAAATTGTAGGTACCAATTAATCTAAGGCGTCTCATAGCCACAGAATCAGGGAATAACAAAGATAATAAAGAAGACCAGTTTGTAAGTACAGACATGAGTGGAGATTGGGATGTCTTCAGCAGGAAAAAGGTGAAGGTGGAGGCTGGTGTCTTTTTTCTAGCACCCACCCCACCCCCTACCACAGAGGCCTTTATCTCCAAAGCTAGTCAAGCGACTACACATTATTTTAATAGCATAAGTTTTAAATTGTTATATTCTTTGATCCAACAAATACCTTTCTAGAAATCCATTCCAAAGAAAGCCTTAAGACATAGATAGGTAATATGCACAAAGATCTTCAAAACATAATAAATTTTAATAGTTTAACAAAGGATTGGCTATGGCCTTGTTTTCAAATTGTGGAGAAACAGTTATGAATGAAATAAGGCTCTCCCATAAGAGATACATTGAGTAGTCATTAAATGATCTTCGTGAATAGTGTTTGATGACATGGCAAAATGCTTATAATATAGTTAGATAAAAGAGGTGGTCTATGAAATTATATGCGTAAATGTGATCTCAGCTGTATAACAAGATAAATATGGGCATGAAGAAATAAATCTGTGCTTAGAGAAATGTATGCCAAATTGGTAATGGAGTTTTTCCTGGGTAGGACTATGGATTTTTTTTTCATATAGTACTATATATTTCCCAGATTTTCTACATTGGGCATGTAGTTCTTTAATAGATAATAAAGAAAAATCGTTACTCCCAAAGTGTGGGGGATTGGTTATAGGAGAGCCTTGGAAAGGGAAGATAGATGAGTCAGTGTAAAGCATCATGCCTATTGGAAAAGCAATTCAGAATGTAAGCCTTTCTGACAGACAATCAGTAGCATCAATGTGTGCTGTCAGATTAGTCCTGTCTACTGGTAGCCGCTATTGAGTTTCCCTGGACTCGAGCAAACCAGTGGAAGCCTCAGTATAGATTCCAAAATCTAATGACACGTTTGTTTCCCTGATATTGCCCGTGAAGGGGTGGCCTTTGTCTCTGTTGGGAAAACCTTAGCTTTACGTTTGTCATCCACCAACAGATGAAGATAAAATTCTAACTTTGTAATATTATTTGTAAATATTTAAAGCTGCCTTGTTATCGATTGTTGCCTCTTTGATTTTGCTGCTGTACTTATGTATCTTATTCTTCTATTTCCACAGGTGCACCATAAATACAGAAGACCAAAATGACAAAAGAGGAGAAAAGGTTGCTGCTAAAATGAACTTGAGCAACACAGTATATTTTGTGCCATACACAAAAAGGTATTGTCCGTAGATCCAAGCTTTCTCATATAAAATAGGAACCAATTGTACAGTTTGGTTCTCTATAATTAATTTTTATATTTAAAAAAAATACATTAAAGGGAAAGAAAAACATTAATACAATTGGGATAAAATATTATTTTATAAAACTTTTTAGGTCCAAGTTATTTCCTTATAGATTTTTATTATTCTCAGCTATAGCTTACAATATAGAGAATTACTTAGTTAAAAGAAATGAGCTAAAGCTGTTTTCTGTTGTCAAATTATTTTTTTGTTGTAGTAATACACATTAGCAAAAAGAGAAAATAAAAAAATTACCCGAAATCCCAACACTTATTTCAGATAAAACACAAGCCTACAAAGAAATCTAAACTTGCAGGTGAAAGAAGCCACATTTACCATCTTCAGGATCACACCTCTCCTGTGCTCTACCTACTTATACCTGCCTTTACTAGAACAAAACAAAATGAGCAATAAAAAAATGGCTTCATATAAAATTCCTATTAGGATATCACTGGGTCAAAGACTGCACCCATTCTATTCTCCCAGTTATATAACCGTATGCCCTTACCCCCCCAAAAAAATGCATCTTTTTTCTATTACTGTGCCAATTTGGTAGGCAAAATGAGATGTCTTATTATTTTAGTTTTTATTTCCTTAATTACTAGTGACATTATGTATGTTTTATATCATTAATGCCCACTGCTATTTTATTTTTAAATTTCCTGTTTACGTCCTTCAAGTGTATGGGTGGGTGTATGTATGTGTATGTGTTCACCTCCTGATATTAAGAGTAACTGGCAAATATTTTGTAAGAACTATATCTACTTTGTTTGCCTTTTGATTTTTTGTGTCCTTTTAAGACAACATTACTGGTGTATAATTAACATATGATAATTGAATATATTTAAAGAACATCTGTTTAACATATCTATAAATATAATATGTATCAATATATCACACATCATTGATATATTATAATTATTAATTTGTGTCAATCATTTACTAATATGGTTTTATTATATTATATTTGTTTGGTCATATTTACTGATATAATACAATATATTATTTGTTGATATATTGATATTTATTGATATAGTCATATTAATAAGTGAATATATATATGAAGCCATCATCATAATGAATATATATATATCCAACACTCCCAAAAAGCTTTTTCATGTCCCTTTTTAACTCCTCTCTTCTCTTATGCCAACCCTATCCCCAACCCTACCCTCAGGCAACCACTGGTGTGCTTTCTGCCTTGTTAGGTTAATTTGAATTTTCTAGAATTTTATATAATAAATGAAATCATAATGTATGTACCTCTTTTTTATCTAGCTTCTTTCACTTGGCGTAATTATTCTGAGAGTCATCCGTGTTGTAGCATGTGTCAGTATAGTCTGTTTCAGTGCTGAGTTGCATTCCATTGCTGCATCTACTGCAGACTGTTTATCCGTTCATGTGTTGATGGACATTTGGGTTGTTTCCAGTTTGGGCTATTAAAAATAAAGCTGCTATGAACATTTGTATAGAGGGCTTTGTTTGGACATATGCTGTCATTTTTCTTGGCTAAATACCTAGGAGTGGAATGGTTACATCCACTGCAGATGCATGTGGATGCATGCATGTGGGTAGATGCATGTTTAACTATTTAAGAAACTGCCAAACTATTTTCCAAAATGTTTGTACTATTTTTACATTCTTGCCAGCAGTGTGAGAGATCGGTTCCTTCACATTCTTGCCTACACCTCACGTGCTCTGTCTCTTTAATGGCAGCCATTCTAATAGGTGTGTAGTAGTATCTCTTTGGAGTTTTAATTAACATCTCTTTGGTAAATAGTGATATTATTAAGCATTTTTTCTTTCATTTATTTGCCATTCATATATCTTACTTAGTGAAATGTCTGTTCTCATCCTTTCCCCGTCTTTCACATTGGATTGTTCATTTTGTTGAGTTGAAGATTTTTTACATTTTATAGGTATAAGTCCTTTATGAGATACGGTTTGCAAATATTTTCTCCTAATCTGTATCTTTTCATTCTCTTAACAGTTTTAGAAAGTATATGTTTTTAATCTTGATCAAGTCTAATTTATCAGTGTTTTCCTTTATGGATTGTGCTTTTGTTTTTATATCTAAGAACTCTTTCCCTAATCCAATTTCATAAAGGTTTTCTCTTGTGTTTTTTTCAAGGATGCATTTAGTTGTAGGTTTCATATTTAGTTCTATGATCCATTTGGAATTAATTTGTGGATATGGTGTTAGTATGGATGATTTTTAAAAATTTGTATAGGCAGTTGTTCCAGCACCATTTGCTGAAAACTTTCTCTACTAAATTGCCTTTGCACTTTCTCAAAATTCATTTGTCCATAAATGTATGGTTCTGTTTCTGGACTTTCTGTTCTGTTGCATTGATTCACTTGTCTCTAGTTCCTTTATAACTATAGCCTTACGATAAATCTTGCAATTAGATTATGTTAGTCCTACAAATTTGTCTTCCTTTTTCAAAGTTGTTTTGGTAGTTACAAGCCCTTTGCATTTTCATGTGAATTTTAGAATCAGCTCCTCAATTTCTACTTCTAAGGAAAACTCAATATTGAGTCTTCTGATCATTATGTCTCTCATTTCTTTCACCATTATTTTTTAGCTTTCAAAGTACAAGTCTTTCACATCCTTTGTTATATTTATCCCTAAATATTTTATATTTTTATGCTATTATGATATTTATAATTTTTATTCCACTTGTTCCTTTATAGATGTATAATTATTTTATATATTGATCTTGTATTCTTCACCTTTGATAAACTCACTTATTAGTTCTAGTAGTTTTTTGTAGATTCCATTGAATTTTCTACCTAGATGATTATGTTGTTTGTCAATGTCTTGCTTCATTTTTTTCCATTCTTGATGCATTTTTTTCTTGCCTTGTTGCACTTATAAAACACCCAGCACAATGTTGAAAAGAACTGTTGAGAGCAGACATACTTGCCTTATTCCTAATTTAGGAACAAAGTATTTTGTCTTATGCTGTTACATTTGACATCAGCTATAGATGAATACCCTTTGTCAGTGGGATATTCCCCCTTTATTCCTAGATGGCTCAGAGTTTTTAATCAGGAATGAATTTTGGATTTGGTCAAATTCTTTTTTAGTATCTTTAGAGGTGATCATATAGCTTTTGTTTTAGATTGTTGATGTGGTGTGTTACATTGATTTTGGAGTGTTAAACCAATCTTGCATTGCTGGGATAAGCCCCACTTAGTCAGGATGTATTCATTTTATGCAGTACTGTATTTTATTTGCTAAGATTTTATTGTGAGTTTTTGTATATATATTCATGAAGAATCTTGGTCTGTTGTTTTCTGTCTTACAATGTTTTTGTCTGGCTTTAAAATCAGGGTAATGAAGGCCTCATAGGATGAGTTTTAGGAAATATTTCTCCTTTCCTTTTTCTGGAAGACATGTGTGGAATTAGTCCTTAGATGTTATTATCTGAATTATCCTTAGATGTTTGGTAGAATTTATGAGTGAAGCCATTTGAGCCTGGAGTTTTTATTGTACTAAGATTTTTAATTACAAATTCAATTATTTTAATAGATATACAAAGGTATTTAGGTTATCTGTTTCTTCTGGAGTAAACTTGGATGGTTTGTCTTTCAAAGAATTTGTCGCTATGATCTAAGTTGTTGAATTTATTTTCTTCTTTTAATTGTTGTTCCATGAATTTATTTTCATAATCCCATAATAATTTCTGATTATCCTTCTATATCTATAAAATCTGTACTGATGTCATCTCTCTCATTCCTGCTGTTAGAAATTGTGTCTGCTGATGTTTTTTCCTGATCAGTCTGGCAAGAAGTTTATAAATTTGACTTGATGTTTCTCAAAGGATCACCTTCACTTTAGTTGATCTTTTGTTTTTCTGTTTCCTGTTTCATTGATTTCTGCTTTAATATTTATTATTTTCTTTCGCTACTTACTTTGGGCCTTAATTTTTAAAAGTAGAAGCCGAGGTTGTTGATTTGAGATATTTTTGCTTTTTTAAAACAGTACTTCCTGAGAGGACTGCTTTAGCAACACTCCATAAATTTTGATGTATCATGCTTTCATTTTAACTAAGATAAAAGTCTTTTCTAGTTTCTGTTTTACTTATTTGTTAACCATGGGTTGTATGAAAGTGTATTATTTGGTTTCCATATATTTGGGTTCTTTTTTCAGATATCTGTCTGCTATTGACAGACAGCAAATCAAAGGAATGTTTATTACAGAATTTATGGACCTACGTCCTCCATAAACAAATCTGTATTAAGTTGGGAAGTAAGACCATGATAGATACTGATGGAAAGAGAGCGTTATGTTAAGACCCAGGGATCAGGCCAGGCTCAGAATTGCCCTGTTTTCAAGTACACTAACAGTGTCAATGGAATTGCCACCAAAGTGGAAACAGCAGGATTCTTGCTTCAAGACCTCTCAGAATTTGGGGATTCCATTGTAGGTTCAGCCTATGACCCAGATCCGAAAGTTCCAGCCTTTTTGCTCTCTCCAGGGCTTACTCCATGGTCTGGTCAAACAGTCCACACTTGTTGGGCATTTCAGGGAGTAGAATGGATTTTTGAGGGCAAAATCTTAGTAAATTCATAAATCTTTCAGAGAAGAGAATCTATTCCAGCTCACCTAGGATCACAAACCAGAACCCTGTCATTTGCTGGAAGAGGTGCAATTTGAATATGTCTCTCAGCAGCATCTCAATGCCTTTAATTTAATTGTATTGTGTTTAGAGAATATACTGTACTATGGATGATTTAAATCCTTTTAATTTATTGAGTCTTGTTTTTTAGCCCAGATGTTGTCTATCTTGGTGAATGTTCTATGTGTACTTGAAAATGTGTATCATGAGGTGTTGGGAATAGTGCTCTGTAAATGTGAATATTCAGATTGGGTGATGATGTTGTTCAAGCCTTCCATATCCTTAATGATTTTCTGTCTATTTGTTCTATCAATTATTGAGAAAAGAATATTAAAACCTCCCACCATAATTGTATATTTGTCTATTTCTCCTTGAAGTTAAAACAGTTTTAAATTATTTTATTGAAACTCTTGGTGCATAAACATTTCAGAATGTTACATTCTCTTGATGAATAGATTGGTCCCTTTATCATTATGAAATAAACTTTCATATTATTTTTGGCTTTGAAATCTACCTTATCTGATAGTAATATAGTAAGCCTAGCTTTCTCCTGATTAATACTGTGTATTTTTCCACTCTTTTAACCTATTTGCCTTTATATTTAAAGTATATATATGTATTTATATATGCACATATATTTATGTATAATATACAGTCTATGTCAAGTGATATTATACCATTTCACTCATAGCATAACAACTTTACAACACTATACTTCAGTGTCTGTCCTCTAAGAATTTTTGTTGTCATACATAGTACTTCCACATATGTTATGAACCTCACAGTATATTATTATTTTTTAATCAATTATATATTTTTAAATTTAAGTCATGGGGAAAATCGTATAAACCAAACAATTATCACTTTCAGTGCTCGACATTGTTTTGTACAGCTCTATATTTTCATCTGGTATGATTTTTTTCTTATGTCTGAAGGATATCCTTCCCTGCCTGGTGTGGTTCAGGGAATTGAGTACTAGCCTGCGAACCCAAGGGTCATGGGTTCAATTCCCAGTCAGGGCACATGCCTGGGTTGCTGGCCAGGTCCCTGGTCGGGGTGCACAAGATGCAACCACACATTGATGTTTCTCTTCCTCTCTTTTCTCTCCTTTCCCCTCTCTCTAAAAATAAGTAAATAAAATCTTTTTTGAAAAATAAAGGGTATCCTTTAGTATTTCCTGTAAGGCAGATGGTCAGATCATAAATTCTTTCACCTTTTGTATGTCTAAAAGCCTTTATTATACCTTTATTTTTCAAAGATACTTTTACTGGGTATAAAATTCTAGTTTGGCTGGTTTTCTTCCATTTCACCTCTTTAAAAATGTTCATCTGCTGACTTCTCACTTGTATTATTTTCGTTGAAGAATCCTATGTCATTATTGTCCTTGTTCCTTTATACACATCATGTCTTTTTTTCTTTGACTACTTTCATGATTTTCTCTTTATCACAAGTTTTAAAGAATTTATTATGATATGCCTTTGTGTCATTTTCATCATATTTCTTATTCTTGAGGGCCATAGACCTTTTTGGACCTGTGAGTTTATAACTTTCATCAAAATTTTAAGTATTTTACTCTTATTTCTTCAAATTTTTATCTGCCCCAATATCTTTCTTCTCTTCAGAACTCCAGTTAGACATATAGGAGGCCATCTGAAGTTGTTCCACAGCTCACTGAGGGCCCTTTTTTAGTTGTTTTTATTTTGTGAGTCTTTATTCTCTGTGTACTTCATCTTGGATACTTTCTATTGCTATGTCTTCAAGTTCACTAACTCTTTTTTTCTACAGTCTCATTTGATACCTATCCCAATCAGCTTATTTTTCTTCTTGGATACCATAGCTTTCACCTCTAGAGATTCCTTTGGATACGGTTTCTTTCTATCTCAGCTGTCTCCACTTTATGTATTCAGTATTTTTGAAGTTTTTAAAAGTGTAGAATAGTTATATTAAATGTTTTAATATCCTCGTCTGCTAATTCTAACTTCTGTCATCAATGTCAGTCTTGGATTGGTTTCAGTTGATCTTTCTCCCCATTATGTATCATGTTTTCCTCCTTCTTGGTGACATCTTATTAGATGTTAGGCATTATGAATTTCACCCTTTTAGATATTACATATTTTATATTCCTTCAAGTATGTATGAGCTTTGCTCTGAGACACAGTTAAGCTACTTGGAGATAATTTATCCTTATAGAGCTTTCTTTTAAAATTAGCTAGGCATTACTTAGTCTAGATGAATTATTCTCTACTACTAAAGCAAGGCTCTTCTGGGTACCGTCATCATTCCCCATCAATTTATGAGGTTTCCTATACGGGCCAGTGGAAACAGATGCTGTTTAGGGCCCTTTGTCAGCTTTAGGTACTGTTTTCTTTCATTTATTTTATATAGTTCTTTTTATGGCCAGGGTAGTTTTCTCATATGCATGCATTATACTTAGCTGAAGACTTGAGGGCATCCCTCTGTGGGTCTCCATAGCCCGTTTCTGTGCTGCTCTGTTCTATTCAGTACTGTGCCCTGAGAACAGGCACCTTGCTTATCCTGGACGCTTATCTCTGTATTGTCAGCCCAGGAAGCCCACCAGGCTCTAACTAGGCTTCCCCCTCTCTGTGCCGTGACCCGGGAACTCTCCCAGGTCATTACACTGGGCAGTTCTGGCTCACCTTGTTTGCCAGGGATCACCTTCCTCTGCCTGATAGCCAGTGTCTTGAAATACCATCATTTCACACATGTTTTTTCAGTGTTTTAGTTGTTTCTGGTGGCAGGTAATAAATTTAGTCCCTTTTACTCCATCTTGGCTGGAAGCAGAAGTCCATTCACTACAATTTTAAGGTAAAGAAATTATTGATTATAGGTCATCGTTTATTTATTTTAGTTTATGGCTTTTGCTTTGGTTTCTTGCTTTGCAATTAAATATTTACCTGTGTTCATTCTAGAAGTTTTTATAGTCTCACTTTTTACCTTTAAATATTTATTTCTTTGGAAAATCATTTTAGTCTATAATACGACATAGCGTTCTGTCTCCACCAAACAGTTATCTATAGTACTCAGCATGATTCACATCAAAGCCAAAATATTCAAAAGTTTAAAATACATTTTGGTGATTGAAAAGATTTTAGTTCTCATAAATCTAGTTCATAGATCTTTCTGTTTTACCTAAAGAAAATCTCATAATATGCTTTTTTTCCCCTTTTGGCCTACTTTCTAAATGGTATATCTTTGGTTTAATCCATTCTTTCTCCTTCCTGCTCTCAAACATAGGTAAAGAAGACAACAGCACTCTCTGAATTTTACTTGTGTACTTTCAGCCACCTGACCGACAAACGACTAAATTTAAAGTTCTATTGACATACTGACTATATACTTAATTATTGGCATAATTGGATTGACAGGGGGACTACCCAGGATTAATGGTGTGCAGTGTTGTAGGAGGGGAAACTTCTTCCTTTTTAAAACCTTCAGGAGCCCTGGCTGTTGTAGCTCAATGGACTGAGCACAGGCCTGTGAACCAGAGGATCACAGTTCGATTCCCAGTCAGGGCACATGCCTGGGTTGCAGGCCAGTTCCCAGCAGGGGATGCACGAGAGGCAACCATACATTGATATTTCTCTCCCTCTCTTCTTCCCTTCCCCTCTAAAGATAAATAAATAAAAATCTTTGAAAAAAAAAACCTTCAAGAACTTCCCATTAGCCTCAATAAAGTCCAGATTTCTTAATATGATTTAAAAGGCCTATTACGATTTCCTCAGATTAATACCAGCCTTATATTTTCTCCTTCCAACTCTCCCATACATTCATATTGAATGAACTACTTTTATTTTTACTAAAAGGGCCTGCTTTTTCATATTCAAATAAAAATAGGCTGGGTCGCCCTATTATACCCTTACATTAATTTTTTTGCTTTTTTTTCTCATAACAATTATGACCATTTTGATATTTGTGTCATTTTAGTATCTCGCCCCATTTTACTCTACACCCTTGAAGGACAAGAGACCACATCTCATTCTGTCTTTAACCCCTGTTATAATGCCTGGTGAAACTAGGCGTGCAATAAATATTTGTTGAATCAAAGAAAGAATTGAGAGAATGGATGGACAGTTAAATTGATGACATAAATATGCTAATGTTTTAACTAGACTAACCATATGAAGTAATATACATTGTCACCTATGGCTGTCATGTCACAAGAGAAATGTGCCTCTTAGCACAGTCAGTTTTACTTCTTCAAAAAAATATTTTTTAATTTTTTAAATGTCTCCATTGAGATATTTACATTTTTTCTTAATTTTCCTTTCATTTATTTTTAGAGAGAGGGGAAGGGAAGGAGGAAGAGAGGAAGAGAAACATTAGTGTGTGGTTGCCTCTCGAGTGCCCCCCCACTACATCTGGCCCAAAACCTAGGAATGTGCCCTGACAGGGAATCAAACCTGCGACCCTTCGATTCACAGGCCAGCGCTCAATCCACTGAGCCACGCCAGCCAGGGCTAAAAAAAATATTTTATTTATTTATTTTTGAAGAGAGAGGAAAGGGAGGAGAAAGAGAGAGAGAGAAACATCTAATATGAGAGAAACAAAGATTGGCTCCCTCTCGCATTGCCCCAACTAGGACTAAACCTGCAACCCAGACACGTCCCCTGACCAGGAATCAAACTGTGAAACTTCTGCTTTGCAGGAGGATGCCCAGCCAACTAACTAACTGAGCCATACCGGTCAGATCTCAGTTCTACTTCAATTGATGACCCTCCTTTTCTCTTCTTGAGTGAAGCCCATTGGCTCATGTTTTGAAAAATACAGTTCTGGTGACCAATAACCAAATTTCTAGCATAGTTATTTAGTGGGTTAAGGAAGAAACACAGACTATTTTGTGATAAGTTCAGATGTTGGAATGAATGACCCTCAGGAATTGAGGGGCAGGATTTATAGTAAAAATATAGATGAAAGTTGCTATTTCAATTTTTTTTCAAAAAATAAAGAAAACGTATCTATACTAAATAAGTGTAACTTTTACAATCAACATATAAACAGTCAAAATGATGCCCTTTTAAATAGAAACTCTGAACTCAGAATATTTTGTACAGCAGCAGAGGAATCTGCCCCTTTAAGTGAACATTTAAGTTTCTAAATTATAGCACTTTCTTCCAATGGTTCATAAAGAGTTCTTTAATTACCTGTTCTACTATATGTATATATTGCATTTTAATTATGAGCATGGGCTTTGCCATTAGATCAGGGTTTGAGTCCCAGCTCTGACAAATACTTGCCTCCTGACCATGGAGAAATAGTTTCATCTCTCAATCCTAGTTTGTTCCATAAAATCAAAATAATGTCCTACATTATGGTTTGTTGTGGGGATTAAAGGAGATAATATATGTGTGTGGTATTTAGGGTTGCCTGAATGCACAGTAAAGCTTAACTAATGTTAGCTGTTATTATTTCAATATTAATTAGACCAAAATGCTTTTTAAACAGATTTGTTGAGGTATAATTTCTATACCATACAATTTCCCCATTTAAAGTGGGTTTTGGTATATTAACAGTTGTGCTACCATTGCCACAATTTTAGAACATTTTCATCACCCTCTAAAGCCCATATGCTGGTCATCTCCACAAACCATTCTTCTCCTCAGTCCTAGGCAACCAATCATCTGCTTTGTCTCTACAGATTTACTTACTCTGGATATATTTTATAGATGGAAGCATACATTATGTGATCTTTTGGGGCTGGCTTCTTTCACTTAGCATGTTTACACGGCTCATCCATGTTGGAGCATGTTTTAGTACTTCATTGGTTTTTGTGGATGGATAACATCCCATTGTATAGGTAGACCACATTTTGTTTTTCCATTCACCAGACATGTGGGTGGTTTCCATTTTCTGGCTCTAATGAATAATGCTGCTATAAATAATCCATGCACAAGTTTTTGTGTGAACATATGTTTTCATTTCTCTTAGCTGTATACCAAGAAGTAGGATTTCTGGGTCAGATGGCAATTTATGTTTGAGTGTTTGATGAACTGCCCATCTGTTTCCCAAAGTGGCTTCACTGTTTGAGATTCCTACGAGCACTGTTGGAGAGCTCCGATCTCTCCACATTCTTACCGATACTTATTATCAAACTTTTTAAAGGTTTTATTTATTTATTTTTAGAAAGAGGGAAAGGGGAAAAAATGAGAGGGAGAGAAACATCGTTGGTTGCCTCTTGCACACGCCCTGAACAGGGACAGAACCCACAACCCACGCATGTGCCTTGACCAGGAATCGGACCTGCAGATTTTCACTTTGCAGAACGATGCTCAACCAGCTGAGCCATAGTAGTCAGGGCTATCATCTGAGTTTTTGAAAATAGCCATTCATGCTAGCGGGTATGAAAACGATGGTATCTCATCGTTTTCATTTTACTTCTCTAATGACTAATGGTGGGGAGTGTTGTTTCACGCCATAGTGGCCACTTCCATATTTTTGAAGAAATGTCTGTTCAAATCCTTTGCCAGTTTTTCTTTTGGGTTATTTGTTCTTTATTATGGAGTTTTAAGACCATGATTTTTTTTAATATCAATTTGTATTGCCACCAAACAAAATGTGTTAGAAATAAGTTACTGTCAAACTTAATTTTTCTACAGGCACTAAAAATTTACCAAAAGAAATTGTCAATGACAGATAAAGCTGACTGGGATATTGAAAGCAAAACATTTGCAAATACTGGTCATCATGCCGAAAGGGTTGCCAAAGGACCCAGAGATTGCTGACCTGTTTTACAAAGATGATCCTGAAGAACTTTTTATTGGTTTGCATGAGATTGGACATGGAAGTTTTGGAGCAGTTTATTTTGTAAGTAATTGAAAAGAATCATTTAAATAGATCAGATTAAGAAAGTTTGATTTGTACACATTCTATTACTTGTAAACTACACTCGGCTTTAATGTTTATTCTACAAATTAAATGTTCTTTACAGTAGGGGCAAATAGTCATTGCTGAAAAGCCAGTCCCAGAATTCTAGGCATTATTCAAGTCAATGCTATTCATGTGAACTGGCTCTGCTATCAGTAGTATGTAAAAGTTGTGAGCTTGAAGTTGAGCCCTATGCATTTCCACTGGTATGCCAAGCTTTTTCTGCCTTAGGGCCTTTAGATATGCTTCTACCTGGGAAACTCTGCACATTGCATCCCCACCCCTAACTCTTGTCCTACATATTTCATCTGAAGTGTTATGTCCACAAGACAGTCTTTACTGTTCAACCCTCCAGCACTAATTTAAGACTTTTTATGATCTCCTAGCACCCTGTGCTTGTTTTTTGTTGCATTTGCCACCATCGTAATTAAATAATTATGTGTGAGATTTTTTTATTCATGTATATCCCTCCCCTTAAATAATAAGCTCCATGAAGACAGGAATGTCTATTTTGTTCATTGCTGTGTTCTTAGTAACTGGTATAATGACTGACAATAGTATGTAATCAGTAAATGATAGATGGATACATGGATGGTGGATGGACAATAAGTTGCTATTCAGACAGTTGGATTGACAAAGATATTTAGTAACACTCATGTCAAGGCAATATTTTAGATCTAAGGCTTAGGCCCCTAAAGTCAGTTTGTATTCCAATGACGTGATTACCTTTTAATGAGAATGAGAACTGTTAACATAGCTCATTCACCTGAAATTCATTACATAATGTATATAAATAGCCTTTGAAATTTGCTTTACCAAAAATATTTCCTTTATGAGTACTAGCCTATTAAAGGAAGTAATATTGAAGTACTGGTTATTACCTATTTCTCCTCCAATCCTGTTACCATATTTTTTTTAACAATGTTTGACTTTTCCTTTTAAGTGGTCCTTTATGTACAGCCATCTGGGTAGGGCTTATCTTAGTTGTTCTTCCAAATGAGATTTTATTAATTGCCCCTTTAGATCATCCTGTCGTTTCCGGTCAAGTCTTCAGCCTGGGTTTTCTCTGGTCTTTCTCCCTTAGAGTCTAAAATCAGCACTTACCACCCCTTTTCCCTCGCGTCCCCGAGCAACACTTGGCTTCCACTCAAGTACATTTTATCATTAACTGACCTTCCATTGCTCAAGAGGGTACTTAGAATAGTATTGAAGGCCCAAAGTTCTGTCTTTCTCATTCACAGAGATACTTAAAAATTAAAAAAAGAGTTTGGCTGGCTGAGTAGCATTGGTGAGAGCATTGTCCTGCCATACCAAGGTTGCCAGTTCAATCTCCCATCAGGGAGACAAGAAACAACTGAAAAGACATAAATCAGTGGAACAACAAATCAATGTTCTTCCCTCTCTCTGTCTGTATGTGTCTCTCTCTCCCTTTCCCTTCCTAACTCTGTCTCTAAAAATCAATAAACAAAAATTTAAAAAAGAAAAGCTTATGCTTAATTTCTATATTTCTTTATAAACTAGCAAGAAGTTGACAGTAATCTAAATGTAGCTGGAAATGGTTAATAAAATATCAGAACACACTAGTTTAAATTCTTAATAAATACTTTCTGAATCCATGATCTTGCTTAAAGATGTTAAGACCATTGAGATTATTGGAAATGTTAAGTATGAATGTAAGTTTCAAGAATAAAACTTACAAGGTTGTAATAATTCATAATACAGTATGAAGCACTGGAAAGCTGAGATCCCATTTATAGTTTCCTTTCTCTGTATCAAATATTGATTTTTTTAAAGTTTCAGTTTCAGCTCTGAATTTTAGCCAGTATAAAATTGCGTTAAAAATTTCACACCTGTAAAGAAATCAGTATGGAAATGTTTTTCAAATTTTTTGAGTCTCTGCCCTAGTAGATAGGTTCTGTAAGCAAGTATACTGACCACATTCTAAGTAATGATTATTCTGTAAGTCTAAGGAAATATAGCATATTTTTTAATTTTAGGGTAATTCTGTGTTCATGTCTCTAGTTACACATAAGCATTGATTATAAATAACTTTAAGCATTTAGATAATATGATCTTATTCCATTTCTGTGGGCCTTTATTTTTTTATAAAGATTAAAAGTTTGTTTTTTTTAAATCCAACTCGAAGTTAACATTCTTCATTGTTTGAGCATTTCCTAAACCATTCCCAGGCTCCTTTAGCTGCAAACACATAGATTCGTGTCCAAAACAGCCACCTCTCAGGTATAGTCCCTCTAACATTTACTGTAATGCTGAATTTACATCAGCTTTTCTTGTTGATGTAAATCGGTCATATAAGCACCGCCTTAATGTTCAATTTTAAAAGCCAGCAAAATGTGAGAGATCATTGGTTTTAACAAGTCAATCTATACCTCCTAAATGAATAAAATATCTAAAATATAGTCCTGTAGAATTCTGCTGATTTGAAAACTATACCTATTAGAAACCTTGTTTTTGTAATAGGCACTTTTACCTAAGTGCTTGTAAAAAACTTTTTTTTTGGATATGTTACTTTTCTCTGCATTTCACATTCAGTAAGAATCTGGGGTTGAATTCAGTTTACATTAGTAAGTTATTGTTCATTGTTTGAATTTAAAATATTTTTTTATCAAAAATAAATCATTGTTATAGCTGAGGAGCTTCTTGAATTAGATGTAGTTAAAAATGATTATGCATTTTTTTCTTAAAAATTGGTGACCTAATTTTATCGGTGAGTGAACCCTAATTTTTTATCTCAGAACCACACTGTAGCTTCCTGGGTCCATGCTAATAATATTCTGGAACCAAAATAGCTCACTTACATTGGGGTGCGATGCAGAGCCCTGTTATTAAAAGGAAACCAGAATTAGATCATCTTTTAATGTCTTAATGTTTATTTTTGTGAACAATTTTAGAAAAGTATCTAGTTTTCAATCTCATGTAAATTGAGAGAAAATGAATATTAACTTGAGTTACTTATGGTTTTCATGTGTGCTTTCAGTGAACTTGTATCTAGGGTTTGGAGAAAATACACAATCACAATACAAGACAGTCTTCACAGACGACCACACACACATGTGTATGTGTGTAATACATTATTAAAAATATAAGTAACTTTGAAACTGAAAGTCCGTCTTAAGGTTAATTTTATCTTCTGCTTCACTGTTCAATAGAGTCACCATTATTTATTTAAATTTAATTAAAATTAAGTAAAATTTAAAACCCATTTCCTCGGTCACATGAGCCACATTTCACGTGGTACCATACCATATACGATGTCGATATAGAACATTTCCAACATCATAGAAAGTTCATCAGGCAGCATTGATCTAGGGCAGGAGTGTCAGACTCATTTTCACTGGGGGCCACATCAGCCTCATGGTTGCCTTCCGAGGGCAGAATATAATTTTAGGACTGTGTAAATGTAATTACTCCTGAACTAGGGGCAAGGAGCTTGGTGCTGTGACTGGGTAGAAACAAGGTTGGCTCTCAGGCCTTGTGTTTGGCACCTGTGCTCTAGGGATTATCACTAACATATATCCTGGAGTAAAATTTTTTATAATTTTTTTACACATATATTCACACTATTACTATTTAGGAAAAATAAAATCATGCCATACAGCTTTTTTTTAATCATATTTTTGCTGTCTTTTTATATTACTGTATATACAAATACGTTATATCATTCTTTTAATGGTTATTTTATTGTTATAACTGTACCATATTTATATAACTGATTCTCTATTAATGGGTGTTCCTTAACATAAAGCCAGTATGAGTGTTTTGCAAATAAGACTTGTTTCTGTTTCATTGGATATATTTTGTTAAAACTTTTCTTAATAATGTAAACTTTGCATATATATATATATATATAAAAGGGACAAAGCGAAGCTGTTCTTTAAAGTGAGATGGAAATGTCTACCTAGCCTATCAAAAATTGGGATATCTTTAAATTGTGATAATGAAGTGTGAGAATGTTATGTAAAGTCTCTAGTCAAATATTTAAGTTAAACTGTCTGACATATTCATTCTTTTTATTTTATTTTACCAAATTAACATAGGCCACAAATGCTCGCACCAATGAGGTGGTGGCAGTTAAGAAAATGTCTTATAATGGGAAGCAGGCACATGAGGTAAGTTAAAGACAGTCGTATACCTAAACTGACATAAGCAAATTAATATGAAATTGACAGGAGAAACAAGGTTCTCTGAACATTATTTTTCATAGTTCTTTTTTTTGCCTCCTTGTGGAGCATACAATAAACATTCCTAATATTCTAACTTGATCAACTATTTTGTGGATTAGGTGAGTTGGTATAATATATTTAAATATGTACTTGGTGATAGATTTATATTACATGTATTCAAACTAAAGAAATAACACAGGACTAAATAACTTCTTCATTTATTAAACATTTACTTTGTCCATTTAAAAAATAAAAAGAACATGATATATGTGCACTTGATCATAAAATAATATTTTCTGCTTTAGAATGATAACATTTTTTTTCTGACTTCAATAGAAATGGCAAGATATTCTTAAGGAAGTCAAATTTTTACGACAGTTGAAGCATCCTAATACCATTGAGTACAAAGGTTGTTACTTGAAAGAGCACACTGCTTGGGTAAGTCAAAGGACCTCTGTTATCTGGGTTTTTTTCTATTAAATTTTTTTCTATTTTTATCTATTATCTCTTTGACCTATAAAATCATCAGTCCCATTTTTGTCCCACTTCATATTTGTTAATACCTCAGAGTATGCCATACGCTGTACACGTATATTCCATAAGAATGATACCTAGCCTATGGGAAGTTGCCTTCTATAAACATTCGTTGACGAAATGGTGAAAAGTTAACATGATTTTATAATCATTTATTTATGAAAGTAAAGGGCAGGGCCTTCTATTCTCCTCCTAGAATTTTATCTTTGATAATTTCCATTTCCATTCCAATCCCTGCACAGTTCAGAGTTGTGCTTGGCATTGCAGTGCCTGTCTAAGTTGTGCCAAACAGGACTCTATCTTCTTAATATATGTTTACATGATCGTGTTTCTGTTGGGCACTGTTTAGTGCATGAAACTTTGTATTTTGCACTTACTCAGATTGCACATTCCAACGTAAAATCCAATTTAACTATCATCTATTGAGTCCGTACCAGGTACTATGTCCTTTTCTTGTACATGATCTCCACTTAGGGAATTGAATATTTCTTCCCAGATAGACTCTTAAACAGTATACTTAAACATTTCTGTTCGAGTGACTCTTAAGCTATCTAGAGCTGTTGTTTCTGTTCTGAGAATAAATTAATCAGAGGAGTATCTTATCCAAAATCAGTTCTCTGGCAATCTCAACTATCTTGAAGGAGTCAAGAAAAGGATTTTGAGCAGGCAACATGAGTGTTGCAAAATCAAATGTTCAATCTCATGTGTTCCAGTCTTCAGAAAAATCCTCACACCTCTCATCTGAAGCCTGTTTATTCTTAGATTACACAGAGTGCTAATAAGCTGGGTCTCCGTCTACAACGGATTTGATAGCTTTAGGAACTCAGCTGCTGGAGACACATACAAACAGCCTCAAGGCTAATTTGACCACAGGAAGAAGTCAGGAAAGCTAGAATGCAGACCTACTCATCTAAAAGCAGCAACTGGAGCTCTTCAGTATCAGGAGCAAACAACCAGCCAAGGCTCCTGTGCACTTATGTTATGGAATAATAAGGAAAAGAATGTTTGTGATAAAATATGGAGTTGCTTAAATGCTTGTGTATTGTACTAAATTGGTTTTCTCATGTTTAAAAAACAAAAAAAATTAGAAAAGTATATAATATAATTGAGAAATGTTTCTATCAGAATTCATTAAAGAAAAAAGTATTTTTCAATTATACTTTGATAAAGCTAAAAAAACAGTGCACATAAGAGGCTGCTATTCATTATAAGAATCACTTATGTGGAATATTTCACTTCACAATAAGAAATAAAGTCAACATTTATGAATCTGCTTACTTTTAATGTTAAGCAGAAAACTATAATAAAGTTTCTCAGTTTTAAACTTTGAAGCTTCTCATACTGTTCTAAATTATTCCAGTAATACAATTTTTAATATTTATATATTTAATATTGTATATAATTTAATAATTTAGGTATATCAATATATAACTTGATCATTATATAATATACATGACATATATTCCTGTATGTATTATGTACCTTGAATTGCATTATTATTGGAATAATTTAGGAAAATATGAAATACATTAAATATACATGTATGTTACATGTTATATATAATTATATATTGTATAATACATAAGCGTGATATGTGATGTTTATTATATATTAATACTATATATCTCATATTCTGAGTTTTTTGATAACACAAATTAAATAACATACAGATATATGTTTTCATACTAATTTTTTAATGGAAGGAATCAATATATTCATATTGGTTAAATCTAGGTGATTGTAGGAAATTTGTATTTATAATGAGCATCTGGTTTTTTTAGAACAACCAAATAATCTGTAGGAGTGCGTATGCTTGTGTATGCGTATGGACACTGGTCACTGAGCACTCACAGTGGTGGCATTGGCTACAAATTAGTAGTCTGGGACACCTAAAAAATCTAAGATGAAAGTAAAGAAAGAGTTTTCTCATTTCTGCTTTTAAAAAACCTTTCAAGATTGCAAGCCAATGAATAGCAATAATATTTTAATGATATTATATTCAAATTACTTTAAGGTATAAGTTTTAATATCTCATACCTCAGGAATTCAAACTAATAATGCTAGAGGTTACATCCTCAAATTGAGTTCTGACCTGTACATGTTTTTTTAATGAAGGCATAAGTAAATGATCTTGTTGCCATGATCTTGATGCAAAACTAAACAATATTTTCTTGTTTAGCACTCTTTAAATGTGAAAATAAGAAAATTTCTACTTATTATTGGTTTATTTTATTTATATTTTCCAATATAGATTTTACTGGCTTATGTATTTAGTTGCTACTCTCCAAGTTATAAAATTTAATTTGTAGTGTAATCTAAGCCACCTTAAATCCCTTTTTGAAATAAGATGATGCAGAATAAGTTGGAGATCTCAATTTGACCATTTCCAGTGAGTATTCCATACCCACTCCTCTTATAGTCTTAGATTAATGTCAATTCCAAGTAGGAGCTAACAAAAACAAATGATAAAAGCCAATTAGTGCCCTGGCTGGTATAGCTCAGTGGATTGAGCGCGGGCCTGCGAACCAGACAATCGCGGTTCGATTCCCAGTCAGGGCACATGCCTGGGTTGCAGGCTGGTACCCTGCAGGCCAGTTCCCAGCAGGGGACGCACGAAGGCAACCATACATTGATGTTTCTCTCCCTCTCTCCTTCCCTTCCCTTCTAAAGATAAACAAATAAAATCTTTAAAAAAAAAAAAAAGCCAATTAGTGCCAGTTACCAAAATTTAATCCAAAGGAGGTAGGTCACAATAATTTATTTTTCTAGTATTCTTAAGTCCTGAGTTGGTCAGTTGGTTTAGCAGTTTCTCATCAACCTTCATTGTTCTGAAAATGATTTTAATCTCTTACAGCTGGTGATGGAGTATTGCTTAGGCTCAGCCTCTGATTTGTTAGAAGGTAAGAGTCAAAACCCTGGCCCTTCCTTTCTGTCGTACCTTGACCAGAATGTTATCTCCTCTTAAATTAAAGTACAATTTGGACAAACAAAATGGATGAGGACTTAGACTTAAGGGTTGTGTGGGTAAGCTACACAAACTTCATAGTGTCACTGAAAGTATCCAAGCAGTGATTAGCAACCCTCCTTCTGTCTGGTTTACTTCATGGCCCATCCTGGGTAAGTACAACTAAGATGTTTGGCTAATGGGATGTAGTGTGTGTGGCCCAAAACATCAAATTTATCTTTATGTATGAAAGGGAGGTAGACAGTGTTAAATTAAATGTTGATATTTAATCCTTTTAAATATCTTCACTGACCCAGTTCTCCACAGGTGCTGCTACAACCAGAGACGGTGTTAAAAATTTACATTAACATTTTCTCTTATATTATCCTTGATCTCTGTATAGAAATTACTTATTAGCTGGTTTCACAAATAATGGAAACCTGCAGTTACAGGAGTTAATATAATAATATTCTCCCCTGGCAGAGGAGAGTAATGCCACCTAAAACAGCTCAGGGTTTAAAACATCTGGTAGGAGACTGGTAAATTTGGGCCTGGCCAATTGACTTGCAATTGACAAGTAAATGAACAATTCATTACCGTGAATATCAGCCTTTGTTTTATTTTGTTTGGAGGGGTTAGTTAGTTTGTTTTTATTCTTGGGTTTTCTGATATCTGGTTATTTATTGCTATTCTGCGGAAAAGATGTATCCTATGTATTCAGATGAACATGTTCCCAATTTGTCATTTGAGAAAGTCTATAATTCAATCTTGTATAGCTGTACAAGATAAAAAGAGGCATGAAACTCATCATCTACTCCTGAATTTTTTTTTCCTTCCTCAGTTCACAAGAAACCACTTCAGGAAGTAGAGATCGCCGCCATTACTCATGGTGCCTTGCAGGGGCTAGCCTACCTGCATTCTCATGCATTGATTCATAGGTAAGACTAGAGACTGGTTACATTTTCATTTTAGCTATAGGACTGTCCATTCAATGAAGCTTGAAAATTAGTGCATGCTCCACTTTTGGGATGCCTAAGGATCTATGGGAAGCAAATATAGACTGCTGTTACTTCTGGATGTAAGGAGTAAAATTGCCAGAATTTATTTCCTATCTCTTGGTTGCAACCATATACCCATAAAGACTTACATCATCTCTATTCTATAGGTAACTACTTTGCAGGCAGGGTGTTGCAGGGAAATTGGAAGAACAGCTCAGTAACCTTTTGATACTGCATCAAGAAGAAAAGGAAAGAAAATTAGCCTTCCTATATTTATTGGAATATATTGGAAAATATATAGCCTTGCATATATATATTTCCTAGCTGTGCTTCTTCTCTCCTTCCTATTGCAAATAACAAATCTAGCTTTATAAATATACTGTTGTGCTATTTTATCACTTTGAAATGTCATCTGTTTCTGTAATTTGTATAGATATTTAGGATAATACTATTTTATTATCTTTATTTTGGCAGATGAAGGAACCAGGACTCAGAAATATTTCAATAACTTTTTCATAGTTTCACAGCATTTATGTAATAAAGATTAAAACTCAAATTTCCTGACTCCTAATCCAAGGCTTTCTCCTGCCTTATATTTTTTTCTGCTACAACCCCATTCTACTTCCCACCTCTAACTTCTAAACAAAGATGTTGTTCCTAATCTTTCCCTTTCTCTGCAAACAACTTCCCGTTACTTCAACACATGGTGCAGAAGTAATGGAATGAGTTAGGTTTAAAGGATCTAAGGTGGCTCAAAAACCAACACTTTGACATTTGCTAGGAAGAAATGAAACTATTAGGTCATAGGTTCCCCTTTTACTTCTGTTTTAATCACATAAGAGTAGCCAATCACAAGTTACTGGCACTAAAAAAGCAGAACTTCCTCGAGATAGGCAGACCAAAATTCCTGCTCTGAACTTGGCTTATTTATAAGGATAAGAATAAACCTAACCATGTGTAATAAATATTGATGAAAGAAATTGAACCGTAATTTCTATGCATTTGACACCATTTAAAAAAATGTGTCTCTTTAGCACCAAGATGTCATTACTGAATACCAACTTTATAGTTTTTGCCTGTTCCTATTAAAGCCACAGTTCAATTTTTATGCCTTTGTTATCTTAATCTGCACATTAATGTGTTGCTCTATATTACACTTTAACTTTCTTAATATGTAAAAGAAGTTGAAAAGCCAAAAAACCTTTAAAGAATGTTCTTTACTTAATAATAAATGCTATCTATGTCTCAGATTTTTATTATTTTGATTTGAGAGGATAGTTAGTCAATGTTGTAATTGAAGATAATAGAGAAAAGATTTTTTCTTATTGTAAGAAATAAATAATGCTTTTTTTTTAGTTCTCTCTGCCAATTCCTAATGTCATCATGAGGAAAGAAACTGAATTTTCAAGGGAAGATTTTTGGAAACGTTTTGGAAGTATTTGAACCTTATCATTTTCAATTTGACATAAATTTGCCTCATTCTCTCTGCTTTATCTTTTCACTGCCCATCAACGTGCGATTCTTGGTTCCTAGTACTCATTATACATCACACCTTTTTAAAGAAAATAAGGAATACATTCACATCTCCTCATTTTAAATGATCATACCAAAGAATGCATTTTTTAAATCATATTTTTAAATCTTTTTGCTGCATAAAATATCTAATAGCTTTAGTAGTAACCACTTGTGATTCTTTACAGTGATACATTAAGTGCAATTTCCTAACCCCTAATCCTTGTTTGTTTTGATCTTTCAGGCTCTTCTTTTTACTGTACGTGTTATTTTTAAAATAACACCTTCTATATAACATGTACCCTCAAATGCCTTAGAGTTGCAGTTACAATTAAAGGCAGAGAGAAAGGGTCACAGGCAAGAAAGAAAAGGTATGTGTGTAGAAGAGGTTTATTGGTAGGTAGTCAATATAGAGTCATTGAAGGTTTGTTTAGGCTCCAAAATATGTCATGTAATTTGGAAAAGAAAAAAAAAGGCAGTTACAAACAGCACCAATTTTCCCAGTACAGGGAATACTGTTGATGACTGGATTTAGCGCCTAAGAATATGATTTTGTAAGTTTAGCGGCTGAATAGGTTTCCTTGTCTGCCATGTCTGCCTAGTTGTCATTGCCTTCCCTCTCTCTGAAGAAATCTCTACCTTTTAGTGTAATTACTATGACCTATCTATAAGTACACCCAGGAATCTGGGCCCCCTTACACCATGCAGTAATTACTAAATGCCCTTCTGGCTATCTGAGCAAGGTTTTTTAAAATAAACTTTTTGTCTTATTAATTGCATGCTCTGACCTTATTCTATAATCAAAATTGAAAAGTAATTTCCTCACCTTCTTATTTTTTTTTCCTACAGGGATATTAAAGCAGGAAATATTCTTCTAACAGAGCCAGGTCAGGTGAAACTAGCTGATTTTGGATCTGCCTCAATGGCTTCTCCTGCCAACTCCTTTGTGGGCACACCTTACTGGTATGTAGAATTAGAAAACATGACATAGTTTTAAAAATATGCATACACGAACAAGGCTTTGTTTTGTTTTATTTTGACAGTGTCTGACCATGTCTCTTAAAATGGGATTTTATTAGAGAAGGATAGAAAAGTCAGTAGCAGAAAGAATTAAATACCCTGACTTAGTATAAAATTTCCAGTGACTTTAAATTGTTCAAATAAGGTTGATGTCACTGTGTGTAAACTGAGCAGGATTATCAACACACTGTCCAAGCTCAGGTTTTAGATTTCATTGAAAGTTTCTTTTCAGCTTTTCTCTTGAGGCAGAGTCTCTAGGCAAGGATGTAGCTTCTTTAACCTCCTCTAGCTGATGAGTATAAATATTGTCTTCCTATGAAAGAAATCCAGGTTCTTGTCTTTGTTGTGTTCTCTGGTACTTTGCCTTGCTTATCATTCTTAGTTTTACCCCGTTCTATTCACGATTCCTTTCCTTCCCTTCATAGATACATTGGAATTTTATTATACCTTGGAGAATGCCATGTCCCTGGAAGATTACTTACCTACTAAAAAAATCAGTTATTTGAAATGTTTTCATCATTATGAAATAGCATTTACTAAGCAACTACTTATATACACCAATAGACAACAAAGAATATTTATTACAGTGATATAACCCCTGCCCTCCTAATGAAATCCATTATGAACTAACAAAGTAACATCCATAGCATGTCTGTCTGTCTGTTCATTTGTTTGTTTGTTTTTAAGTCATAATATCTTTGAAATGTTTTTCATGTTTCTTAAAGTAATTTATTTGTTTAAGTGTTTCATACATATTAATACTTTATAAATCCCTCTGAGGTAGCTACTAGAATTCTCTTCATTTTTACAGATGAAAAAACTGATAAACAGAAAAGTTAAGTAACTTACTGAAAATCAAATTTAAAGGAAATAGTGGAACCAGGGTTTATTGAAAATAACATATTGTCTCATCTAAATCAGTAAGCATGTTGTTTATATTTTGAATAGTGTTTTTTCCAAATGATTTGTGTAAGGAAGTAATCTCTTCATCAGATAACACTGTACGATACCCTCAAAAACAATTATTCCATTGAGTCACTTTATTAGGTGGATTCCTTTTTAGTTTACAGCCTGGCTTTTGCATATTACATTTGGCAGGATGGCTCCAGAGGTGATCTTAGCTATGGACGAAGGACAGTATGATGGGAAAGTTGATGTTTGGTCACTTGGGATCACGTGTATTGAAATGGGTGAGTAAAGAGTTTTATTGTATTTTTGAGACTCACTTCTTACTATGATTGTTAATCCATCCAGCCTTAGTGTGCTATTTTTCAAGTAGTAATCTTTACTAACATGTAAAACCACATACGTCAGCTGCCATATCTGCTCAAACTTTTACTTAAATTAATAACTTGAAAATGTAGGCTTTGCAGGCCACGCATTGTTCTATCATAGATACTCAACTCTGCTGCAAAGCCTGGAAGCAGCCATAGGCAATATGTTAATGAGTGGGTGTGGCTGTGTTCCCATAGAACTTTATGAAAACGGGCTGCTCTGTGAATTTGACCCATCGTTTGCCAACCCTTGCTCTGTAGTACTCTGGATTAGCAATGAGTCCTGTCACCATGGCTCAGAGGATTTATGCACTGCATCTGGCAAGGGACTTGAACCTACACGAGACCATCTGAAATTAATATTTAGCCAGAGCCTCCCAGAAACTAGTATTAAACAAAAGCTTCCCAGACCATAGAGCTCTGCTGTGTTGGTTATACCTTTAGTCACATGCTTCCCTGTGTTAGAGTTATTCTACCATCGTGTGGTCAGCTATCTTCTGTCTTATTTACGGAAAGAGTACCTGTTACACGTGCCCCTCATTCCTGCCTCAGATCTCAGCAACATTGCACTGGGTTTTATACTTTTTGTTCTTTCACTTCCTCTTGTTAAATTTCTGTTTTCTTCTTTCTGTAGTCCCCTTTTCCTGCTGTTTCTGTACTATTTAGTGTTATTCTGAACAGCTTGATTTTTATATTTTTGCCAGTAAATGAGAGGGCTTCTTTCCCGGTAGTGAATGAAGTCATCCCATAGTATCTGACATAAGCCCCCAAATCAGTCTCTTTTCAGTCACTTTGTGGCATTATGCCACACAAAGATCCTTTGCTGACAAAGTTTCTTCTTTGCCTTAGTTTGCCTTCTCTTCATTTACTCATTTTATAGTTATTTTTAGCCACTAAAAATAAATACCAGGTGCTGTGTGCAGCCCTGGAAATGCAAAGATGAACATAAAAGACATTGTCCCTGCCCTCATGAAATTAAGCAGAGATGACACATGTTATATAAAGAATTACACAAGTAATTAATTATGGTTGTGATAGTGGTAGAAAGGAAAATATCATTTGGAATGACAAAAACCTAATGAGAGACCTAGTCTGAGAGGTCAGGAAAGCCTTTCCTGAGGAAGTTATTTTAAGTAAATATTTATTAAATTAATGCAGAAATGAAATTGTATTTAAGATGAAGCCTGAAGGTTTGGCAAGAATTAACCAGATAAAGTTTAGGGAATGGAAGTGAAACAGGAGTCCAGACAGAGAAAGCAGCATGTGTGAGAGGTTGTGAGCTTGGTTCTTTCAGTGAAGCAAAAGATGACAGTGGGGGAGGGGGTGGAGATCGCCTCCCAGACAGAAGTGCTAGGGCTCGCGGGGTCATGTTAGCAGAGGCCAGTAGGCTCTGTTTAAGAGCCTTTGTCCTAAGAATGGTGGGAAGCCATTGATAGATACATAATCTGTTCCTCGTTCCACATGGCTTTAAATACTTGAAGTTTTCAGAAGGCCAAGCTCTAGAAACTTTATAGAGTCTGTCTCCTGAAAAATAAAACAAACCTGACCCAGTAATTTCTTCTATGCCTTAGAAACAGATATACATTGATGTGTCCACACTGCAACTTTCCAACTTCCACTTGTTAACAGTTCATATGCTCGTAATACTGGTAGTTGTTTAGTGAGTATAAAGCATCCTGTTGAGAAGTTAATAAATATTTGTAGAATCGTAGATACCTGCAAAGGTATCAAAGATCATTTAGTCAAGACTGCATGAGGCCCCTCCAACACATCATAGATGAATAAGTGAAGTTGCCTTCTGCTTGAGCACTGCCAATAACTTCAAGTTTACCACCCTCAATGGTTTTCATGTCAAATTAGGAGAAGGGTGTTTTGTTTTGTACCACTCTGCCTTTTCACTGGTTCTTCCTTCTATGCATAAAAATGTCTTCTTTGTTCCACTCTTAGTTCTTGTTCTGTTTCTTAGAGTTGCATAGAATAAGCCCAATTTGCCATCTTAAAAGTGCTTAATAAAAGACACTTTACTTAAAAACCAAGATGCTCTGATGAAACCGGAGATCAGATTATGAATTACAAACTGGGACTACATAAAGAGTCCATTAGGATAAGCGTGGTAGAATGAGATAGTGACTTATCTCCTATGACATAATACCTAATAAATAGCATAAAATTAACTGTACTCAGAGCTAGAACCATGCTTCTTTCCTTTGGTCAACAAATGGAGCACCCAGTATGTGAATAGAATCTTAATACATATTCTCGGGGAATAAATACTAAGAATATTTGGATTATAAAATCTCGCTCTTAGAACTTACGATTGTCTTTAAAAGAAAAGATTAATATGTTTCTGTAAATGCAATACTGAGCACATGCCAAATGAGCTGTAAACTAAAAGACAGCTATCAGAACTTCAAAGAAGAGATTGTGGTGGGTTGGGGTAGAGTAAATCTTCCATTAATAGTCGATTCACTGAATTTCTCTTTAGAATGGGATGGACCAAGCCTTGTTTATTACTTCTCCTTTTCCTCCTTTCCATTCCCCACACCCCCCTCCCACCCATACTGTTCTCTGGCCTGGATAATCCTTCAGTATTTATCAAACTGAATTATGTCCCATACTGTGTTAGTGATGTCTAAGATGTTCCATTTTATAATTTTTTTTTACTTTACCTTTCTGTGCTTTCTGAATTTTTTCAATGAATACACATTTTTAAATTAAAACACATACACATGAAGATGTTAACATAAGAACATCCAAACCTATAGAAAAATTTTATGAGTTTATTAGAAGCAAACTGAGGACATGCCCAGAAGCAAAATCTCAATGGATCAAGAAAATGCTCCAGAGAATGGCAGTTTGGCAGTTCTTATTATACATTTAGAATCAAAGGGGAAAACATAAAGAAGGTTATATGAAATCCCTTGGGTGTTAGGTTAAGGAGGCAGGAGAAAGCAAAGCAGGGAAATCTCTAGGATTAGATAAAAAGCAAAATGGAGAAACACATACTTCTGTTACATTGGCAGCTATCGGATGGTTAATATTTAACACTTACAGTAAATAAAGATGGCATGGGGGCAACAATATAACAATGAGGAGTTTTGGTGCACCTACTCGTGTGAGGGTGACAGCAACCTAGTTTGCACAAGGACAATTGACAGGGCTCATTTAAAAAAAAAGATTTTATTGATTTATTTTTAGAGAGAGGGGAAGGGAGTAAGGAAGAGAGGGAGAGAAGCAGTGGGAGACACGTATCAGTTACCTCTCGCAGGCTCCCAAATGGAGACCTGTCCTGCAACCCAGGCATGTACCCCGACCAGAAATGAAACCAGTGACCTTCCAGTTTGCAGGCCGTTGCTCTATCCACTGAGCCACACCAGCCAGGGCAATCAGGCTCGCTTAAGGCAAGTAGCCTTTTACTAAGGCAGCTATGAGCCTGGGGCCTGACTACCTACCATGCCCCGCCCACGAGGTAGTGTGCGATCAGATCATCATTGTGTGTGCTAACTTTTGGTCACTGAGCTTGTCAGGCCTGCCACACAGCCCCCGGAACTTGTCAGGTTTTCCCACATAGCCCCTTTTTGGTTCCTGGTGTTCATACCTAATATGAGAAGATAGGCAAAGACTAGCCTTTTGAAGATATGTGAAAACATTACATTTTTCCTTCACTTTCTTGAAATCGGTCTATTAGGAGCTTTGCCAAAGTACATTAAGATGACCAGCAGCTTCTTTTGAATGGCTATTCTGGGCTGTCCTAAGAGATTAAAATAAATGGATTATGTAGCATGATGACAGTAACAAGCTATTGATTTAGCAGCAATGCTTCACTCATAGTTCCTTATTTCTCTGTCTGCCTGATTTCTTTTAATAACTGCTTTATTGTGTTTCTCTTCCTTTCAGCCGAACGGAAGCCCCCTCTTTTTAACATGAATGCAATGAGTGCCTTATATCACATTGCCCAGAATGACTCCCCAACATTACAGTCTAACGAATGGTAAGACCCCGTTATAATTTTAAATCTCTAATACAATCTCAAATACAATAACTGTCCACACACACACATTTTATTTAAGCCTTCACTATGGCTTGTACTGTGTTCTTAACATGTACGGTAACTGAAATTGTTCAGGAGACATGTCCTGCCACCCTTGTAACAGCTCTTATTCTCAAGTCATGACAGTCTTACAGTGATCATCTCAGCTCTTAACATTTCTAAAAAGAGAATAAGTAGCCTCTCTGATGTCATCATTCTTCCAGGTGTCATTTTTTTATTATATATATATTTGAATATATTGAGATAGAACATACATTATCTAGTTAAAAAATGTAATGTTCCTTGCTGAACATTATGGCTTTCTAATAAACAGTTGGACCACAAAAGTTTTAGAAAAAGGAGAATTGTAAAGAAGAATGGACAAATGGAATTTACAAGACGAAGTATTTTCATTCAGGAAGCGTATTCCTAGATTCTCTGACTTTTATGCTTCAAATTTTAGTACCTGGTTACAGGTTGTGGGTGATGGAGGAGTTACCAACTGGTAATGAAGAATATAGGCTTAAGACCTATGAAAGTCATCATCTTTAGAGAGAAAAATGTATATACAACTATTATATATCAATATATTATTTTTACTTTCTGAGACATATTACAATTTGACCTTGCTTATATATTAAGATATGTTTATGTGTTGACTCATTTGAACCATTCACATTCATTAGCTGAAAGAATTAATTCTGGATGCCATAAACTTGAAAATGGCTCATGTTTCTCCTGGTATTCCAAAAATATTTTATTAAAAATCTATAATGTAAAATTTTTCCCTGAAACGAAAATTATGTTAAGTAATCCACGTGTTCTACAGACCCTGATTTTATTTTCTTTGGATGTATTTGCACACATAGGACAGACTCTTTTAGGCGATTCGTTGATTACTGCCTACAGAAAATACCCCAGGAAAGGCCAACATCGGCAGAACTGTTACAGGTAATTTTCCTTTCTTCCCCCATTATTTATTTATTGAATTGGGGTGACATCGGTCAATAAGATAATTTTTCAAGTTTATATTTGAGGAGGGGGATTTGAAGTCATGTTGTAGTGAAATACAGTAAATCATTCCTGCAGCAGCTCATCCTGACAAACCGGGGTAGCGTGTGCTGCCTTGTCATTCATCCAGAGACAGTAGGTAGGCGTAGAAATAGCGAGATGATATCAATGTATGTACTGGACACATATTCCCTGTGAGTAGCTTTTCCCATCTTTTCCTTTTGCTTACATCCACCCTGTTTTCGATTTATGACAAAGAAATATTTCTCCTCGCTCTGGTCATTATTGTGATATTCCTGTGACCAATATCTGTATGAACATTGGGGCAGAGTCTGCCAAAAATAACAACTTGGAGATTTTCACTTAGGTTGTTGTTAGGTCTTCAGGCATGTTGGTGACAAGGGTATCGTGTTAACTGCACTGATTTGATTTAAACATCCTATTTTTGAGCATCTCTTTCCATGTTACATTTTATTGTAGACTTATACATAAGTGATATGTTCCATCTATATCAGTGAAGTATGTGAGAATCTTTTAAAATGTAAATATTTTCTTTGGCACAAAATAGTCTGGATTTCTTTAACTTTCTTCTTTTTGCATATTTCTTGAACTCTCGTGTGTTCGGTTTAAGAAAGACTGAAGAGTTGTATTGCCTAAATGGTTGACACTTAAAACTGTCAACTAACTTTGTAGTTGAAGAGTACTTCGGCTAGGTCAAAAATTCTTGGTTTCCATTTTCTTTTTCTTAGAACTCTGTGAACAGTTTTCTATTATTTTCTGGCTTTTAGTGTCCTTGAAGAGGTAGGTCTAAAGCAGACTAACTTTTCTACCGAAAAGTCAGCTTTTTCTTGTTGTGAGTTCCAGGCCACAGGAATATGGTGAGAGAAGCAACAGGAAAGAGCACTCCACCCAATTGTCATTGGATGTGGAGCCGTCACATGTTCTAGATATGAACTACGTGTACGCCTTAGCAACAGCTCTACATTTCTAGAGAGAAAAATGACAGCCAGAGCAAAACACTAATACAAGATAAAGTATCTTTATAGTAAACAAAGTTGTTGGGTTTTTTTAAATTTTTACCCAAAGATATGTTTTATTGATTTTAGAGAGAGGAAGGGAGAAAGAGATAGAAACATCAATGAGAGAGAAACATCAATCAGCTGCCTCCCTCCCATATGCGATGTTTCATCCAACCAGGAATGAAACCCACAACCTAGGCATGTACCCTAACTGGGGATCATACCCACAACCTTCTGGTCACGGGCGGATGCTCCAACCAACTGAGCCACCCAGCCAGGGCAGCAAAGATTTTTTAAAGGGCGTGAAAAGCATGACTCTAAAGGGAAAAATAATAAATTTGAGCTGTATTAAAATTAAGGGGGGACCTCAAAGAAGATGATACTACAAGGATTCAAAGATGAATATTAGGGCAATAGACGATAGAAGGTTACAAAAAGCAAGTGGGCAGAGGTAAAGAAAGAAATGGAAGGCAAAAATGAAGACAACAGATAAAAATCATAAGCAACAGGCTAATACAATAAGCCAATTCATTTAGGATGCTTCCCATGGTAGGTAGTCTTAGGGAAATAAAACAAAATTAAAGGCAAATGAAAAAATTCTGAAGATGATTATGGAGAAGTTGACACATGTAGAAGACAAAAGAGAACTAACATAGGCCAACCTATTATCCCCGAGGAACAAAGCAAAACACACGGAGCAGAGGATATTTAAAGACAAATCTGGAGAAAACTTTCTGTCAATCAATGTTTGCATGTTTATTTTAGTTGATTTGATGTAGTCTTTATTTGATTCGGTGATCCAACACAAATGAGCCCACCATTCATTCAACAAATACGTACTGATTGCTGTGGGCAAAAACATTAAAACTGTTTTAAACATTAAAAATAACATAAAAGTACACACACAAGAAAAAGATAGTCCCTGCACTCGTGCAACCTAAATTCTAATGAAGAAGAGTGAAAACAAACAAATAGGTGAGGGTATAATGTCAGGGGTGCTAAGTTATTTACAGGAAAATAAAGTAGACGCAGGGACCAAGAGTGACAGGACTGTTGGATAAGGAGCGTTGGATGTGGAACAGAGGAAAAATACACACGACAATAATGTTGGGTGGGGAGGAGGATTGAGGCAGATTCTAACAAGAATATTGGATGCTCTGCATTGCTTTTGCTGTTATATAGTTTCAGATTTGAACCTAAGTTATAACTTCAAGTTTACTAAAAACTCATTTGCTCTCGTATAATTGTTAGCACTGGAGTAGGAATTATTTTGCAATAATTTCCTCTCTCCCTTTCGTTCTCATCTTGAAATACGCAGGCTTACCCTTACTTCCGGGAATGGTAGTTCATCTTCAGAAAGGAGTCTTTGCAGAAGAGATCTTTTATAAAAGCGGGAGTGAAAGCCACAGTTACCGTGACTTTGCTGTCAGGGTAAAGAACCACAAAACATGTAGATTTTTTTTTCTCACAATGGTCCTGTTCCTCTTTTGTATCTTTTTAAATTTACCAAGAAGTAAAATTCATTTCATCATCTAATGTCCACCACATTTATCTCGTTTTCCCAGTATCTTCAAATTTTGAATACTATTCCACAAATAAGTGAATTTTTCACATAACTGAACCTTTTCCTTTAAGAAACAAAGCACCTTCCTCCCACTTTTGGACATTTTCTTTGTCAAAATACAAAATATGCTTCTCTAACTTCTAAAGAAGTATAATGAACACAATTTCCCTTCTCAGTGGCTCAAAAACAGTAGTATTTTTGTGAACTGTTGGTGTAGAAAATGACTGTATTAGGGGCCTTGCCCCTCTCGGCAAATAGCCCACAAACCTTTGTTCATTTTCATTCACTTGATGGTTTGTGTGTTAGCCATGGAATTTCTTTCTTTCTCTACTGTCAGGCTGTCGGAGAACCTTCAAAGGGCACTTCTTTTACAACAAATAACCCTATCTCCATCAGTTCTCAATGCTTTTCCTCCCTCTTTCATCCCCTCTTTCTAACCTGCTCTGGGCTGAGAAGCAAGGAAATCAAAACATGTGTTAAAGAACATTGACAGTATTGAAAGTGAGGGCTGCTTAACCAACAAAAGTTTATGTTATGGACTTTGGGGCACAGATTGTCACTCCTCAGAGACCCTTTTCCCTTTTTTCTGGTTATATGACTTTTTACAGGAAAAATGAAGTTGCCAGAATTCTGATCTCTGAGTTTAACAGTTCTCACATTTTAGTCATACAGTGTATATGACCAGAGAAATAGAAAACGAAATATGCACAACAGTGGTATAAGATAAGGAGGAGGATTGAGGCAGATCATAACAGGAATATTCTATATACTCTGCATTGCTTTTGCTGTACTATATAGTTTCGATTTGAAAGTTATAAGCCACTCAGCTTCTAATTATAGTCATCGTTATTACTTGAAAGATGAGGTAAGCCTCTAGAGCTCTTGTGTAAACTCTAGGACAAAGCCCACAAAATGGGGCTTGAAGTAGAAAAGCATTTTAGTTATTTCATTATGAGATTTATACAATATGAGAAGCTACATGGTATGAAGGTCATATCTTGTGAATTCTGAAAAATCCATACAACTGTTTTATGTCTCTTTACTACTATATCTGTATCTTGCACCTAAGAGTATATTTCTCATTATTGGTTTTTGTTATTTTCTCCTCCTTCTGTTAGCATGACTTTGTCCGACGAGACCAGCCACTACGCGTCCTAATTGACCTCATACAGAGGACAAAAGATGCTGTTCGTGAACTAGATAACCTACAATACCGAAAAATGAAAAAAATCCTTTTCCAAGAGACACGAAATGGACCCTTGAATGAGTCCCAGGAGGATGAAGAAGTAGGTTCCGTTTATTTTAGCAGGCACTTCTAGAGTGCCTACTTTGTGAAAAAGCTCTGGACTGGGCAGTGTAAAAAAAACTTTGGGTGATAAAAGTGTAATGGATGCTCTCTGCCTTAAGAAACACACAGAACTGCAAAAGAAGCATTCGTGAAATAACATATAAAACAAAATATGATAAATGCTATAGAGGTACATCACCATGCAGGGGTGCATAGTGGGGATTAGTGAAAGTTATAAGCAGGACATTATGTGGGTGATTTTTGACAGAGGGCATAGGGCATTTTAAGCTCAGGAAAATGCTATGCTTTAGAGAGATTATCCTAGCAACAAAATAGAAGATGGATTTGATTGATGATGACTAGTCCATGCAAGAGGTAAAAAGGGCAGTGTCAGTGGGAATGGGGGGAAAAGGAACACTTTACAGAAACACTGTAGAGGGAGATTCAATAATTCATTGCTTCAACTAGAGTATGTCAATACTAAGAACAGAAAAAGAACCAAGGAAAAAGAGTCGGTTTAAGATGATTTCAGATTGGTGCCTACGGAGGTTAAGGTCCTAGCATTATATGCGACTGACATAGGATACAGATGGAGGTTTCAGAGGAGAGAAGACTTCCTGGTTTCTCTTTCAAAAAACTTAAAAAGGATTGGTTGAGGCAAGGGTAATGATAGTTGGGACACCTGAACGATGTCTAGCAACTGGTTGGAATATACAAACGCAGAACATAGGAAAGAGGTCTAAGTAAAGGGTAGTTGGTTGGAGGTCAAGAGCACTACAATGATCATGAACCAAAGAGTTGATTGCGGAACGAGAATGCTGTGCAAGAAAAGGGAGACCTAGGAGGTAAAGACATTGCAGATGTTAAGAGAGAACAGTTTCAAGGAGGGAGCAGCCAATACCATCAGATGCTGCCAAGAGGTCAGGTTAGACCAGAAAAGAAATGTTAAGTGCTTTATAAGTAGGGCGTTCTCGATGACCTTAGTAAAAGCAATTTTATAGGAATAGTTAGGATGAATAGTAAGATTACTATGAGTTTTAGAATAAATGGGAAATGAAAAAACAGAGATAGCAAAAGTTTGTTATTTTAAGATTCATTAATTTGGCTAAGAAATAAAAGTGACAAAAGGTAGTGTGGAGAGAGGTATATAAATATGGGCAGACCTCTTCAGGTTTATATACAGAGGGGAAGGAGCCAGCTATCAAAGACAGAGGAAAAAGATACAGTTAAAGAAGTGGGATTTCAGGAAGTGCTTAGGGTAGGAATAAGAGTGTTTGAGCACAGATTAGCCTATCTAAAATTAGATAAGAAGGAGGAAAGGAATGATGAATGTTATTTTAGCTTTTTTATATCAAAGAAAATAAAACAAGATTATTTTATTAATAATTATAAAAATGAAATTTAGAAAGCTGAATTAGACTATAAAATCTCTTGATTGCATATATACAAATGATCCCCTTTAACTGGGAAAATAAATCTATTAAAAATATAATGTATTATCTAACATTTTAAAATATGCCAATTGCCTATGCCAGTGATTCCTTATATTACCAAGTAACAATTCTTTGAAGTTATGAATGTACATATGATTTTTTGAAAATAAGGTTTATTTGGAACTCAGTTGCTTTAATTATATTATTTCATCTTATATGAAAAGATAGCCCACCGTGATGGATAAATTGTATGTTCTTATTATTTTACCACTTCCCAAATAGTAGTCTTTAGACTAGTAGTGATGAATAAGAGTATTATTTAACAGATATATTTAATAAGATTACAGAGGTGAGCACGATAGAATTGCTTAAGGGAGGCAGAATTTAATTACCTATCCAGGACAGTAGAATTAATATCTCTGATTAGATATGAAGTTACTCAGTAATGACTTGCAAAGGAGTATATTGCTTGTCAAATCCCTGAAAACTCTTTTTACTCTATTTTAGTTTCAAGGGACCACTGCCATGTTTGCAGATGTCCTAGAGGTCAGCTGCCCAATCGCCGGCAGTCTTTCTCTAGCATCTTGATGTTCTTGAAGGTCCCTCACAAACCTGGCCTATGCTGCTTCCTAAATAGCAATGCAATAAGCTGATAGTTGCATATGGCACGGGAAAGCCCTGGGATAGCAGCATCCGGAGCTTTATGACTCACGTCCAGAATGGCCCCTGGGGAAGGCATAGAAGGGAATTTGAGATGTCTGAAAATGGTGAGGGAGTAGTGGAGCCACTCCAGAAAAAGTTTATCTTTGCAGATTTGTCAGAAAAGCAACCTGGCACTGCAAAATTGAGCGTGTTTAATAGCTTAGTCAATGGATTGGTGCTTTATCTCCAGTCATTTTTTTGTTTTGACCCAAGTGTCTTATTTTCATAGGACAATGAACATGGAACTAGCCTGCGCAGGGAAATGGACAGCCTGGGCAGCAACCATTCTATCCCAAGCGTGTCCGTGAGCACAGGCAGCCAGAGCAGCAGTGTGAATAGCATGCAGGAGGTCATGGATGAGAGCGGCGCTGAACTTGTGATGATCCACGATAACGAAAGCACAGTAAATTCCACTTCCTCTGTTGTGCACAAGAAGGTAGGTTTCACCGTCCCCTTCAGAGCCCAAGCCTTTGTCAATCATAAGTGAAGCCAGCTCAGGTCACTTAGTTACCTTTTTACAGCTGAAATGTGGGACTAAACCTAGCACTCGGTAAGCTCTCTCGCAGTGAAAAGGTAATGAAGGACTGTGTAACCTACATCAGTGCCTGTTACTTTGTCTTCTTCTCTCATTACTCTGATGTCTACTGCCATCAATAAGTTAAAATGGTAAAAATCCATAAATCTCCAAGTCAAATAAACCAGTAAGTCCTTGTCTCAATCAATAACCTTCGTACTGTAGAGCAGCAATTTTCAACCTTTTTCATGTCATGGCACATATAAACTAATGCTAAAATTCTGAAGCACACCAAAAAATATATTTTTTGCCAATCTGACAAAAAATAGGTACAATTGGGAGGAGAGGGGTATTTTATTTATTTATTTTTAGATAGAGGCCACGGCATTATGAAAGAGAGGAATAGATACAACAACTGGTTGCCTCTCACACCCACCCCAACCAAACGACCTAACTGGGGACCTGGCCCCCAACACAGGCCTGTGCCTTGACTGGGAATTGAACCTACAACCTTTCACTTTGTGGTACAACACCCAACCAACTGAGCCATGCTGGCCAGGGCAGAATTATTTTGATTCATTCACACTAGATAGCTACTGTGTTGGCTGCTGTCATATTTTCATTTGATAATCTAAGGGAATAGAAGCTAGTGCCCCTGACTAAACAGTCACTTACTGTGCCTTTTAAAAATTCTTGCAGCACACTGGTTGAAAATCGCTGCTATAGACCTTAAAAGCTTCCTGAGTAAAACTCCTTGGGTATGCCCTTTTAGAAGTATACTTTTTCAGAGTGTGTTTCTTAGTGTATATTCCCAAGGTACTATTTTAGAAACACTTTCTACTCTTTCCTGTTGAATCTTGAATTTACTGTTCCTGATTCTTCCAAGACTGGATCTGTTACCTTAAATATTCTGACTTTTGAATGAACAATTCTGGTTTTTTTTTTTTACTTATTTTTCCAATTAAATATCCTCATTTCTTACAAGCCTATCATGGTTCATAAATTGAAATACTTTATGAAAAAAATTTAAGCTTCTTTCAAAGCAATTTTTGTAAGATAAGTGTTTTGCAGAATTGTCAATAATTTGTTGAGAGAATTCCAAAAATTGTCTTGAGTGACCATAAGTAAGTAGTTTGTAGAATTGAATTATAGAAAACAAATCCCTTATAATTTTGTCCTTATTAGGTATATATGAGGTTTGTTTATACTTATTTTAATAAATGGCAGTGATCACATTCTAATTGTAGTGAGAGATCATGTTGAAGAATAGAATTTCTCTCACTTGGAGTTCTATTGGTTGTGCATTTTTCTTGAGAAGAAAAGAAAATTTAACAGTAAGGATGAAGGGCAGGAGAAAATATATCGGTCCCTGGTTGCGAATAGTGGAAGGATACATATTTATTTTCTGAACTGATTAACTTATTATTGATTCAGCTAATACTAGTGGGGGGACCTCTGTTATGTGCCAGGAACTATGGTAGGCCCTGTGAACACATAGAAATAAAACAGACATGGTGTTTTCATGGAGCTTATTATCTGTCGGGAAGATTAAGCAAATAATCATACTAATAATTATATCATGTAATTATGGAACTTGCTCTGGGTAAAAAGGAGGATTTAATCTAGCAGGCAGTTGTGGAAAGCCTACCCAGTAAAGTGACATTTAAGATAAAACTTTAAAGACAAGTGGAAAGAAGCTAACTTGGGGTGAAAGATGGGTGCGAATTAGCAAGCAACATGTGCAAAGTACCTAAGACAAAAAGAAATTTGTATATTCAGGAAGATGGGAAAGGTCAGAGAGGTTAGAGCTTGGTGAGCTATGTAGACAGTCCATTGAGACCAGAAAGACAGCAAGGACCCAGATTGTCAGAAAGCCATGGAAAGAAGTGGTATCAGTTGGATGCAGAAATGTGCTGCGTTCAGCATTGCCAGCTGGCCTTCTCTGAATACAGGCAAGTGAGCATATACGTATTTGAAGGGTAGAAAAGGTTTTGCAAGACTCCCTTTTGGAAGGACCTTTTGCGGATGCTGACACCTGGCTTTCCTTTCTGTTCCCTCTGGGGCTCCGTGGGTATAGATAGCAAAAGAAGAGACATTCTGTTGGATCTTTTTACTCCAGGACTTCTCAAATGGGAACCCAGAATTAGAAGAAAGATGCTACTGGAATAATCAAGAAAGATGACCCTGGTCTCAGATTTAGTGAGGGTTTTCATTTTCATTTTGACATGCTGGTGGAGAGCTTTCTTGTGATGATATGGGTCTCTCAGTACTTTTTTTTTTCTCCCTGGTGCAAACACTTAAGAAGTGCAAGGCAGTTGTATTTGATCCACACAAAAAATTGTTTGTAGGGAAGAATTTAAGTTACATAATGTATTTCTTTTTCATTATGAGATAGAGAAAATGTGCTGGAAGAAAATTGAAAAACCTTTGCAAAAAAAACTTTGAATAAATTAAGATATAAGCAAGCTAATCAAAACACTATCAACAGAGTCAAAAGGCAACCCACAGAATGGGAGAAAATGTTTGTAAATGATATTTATACATCTAACATTTTACATTTATAATATTTGCATATAAAACATTTGCATATCTAATAAGGGATGAATATCCAGACTGTATAGAAAACTCCTAAAATTCAACAACCAAAAATTAACAACCCAAATCAAAAATGAGCAAAGGACTGGAACAGACATTCCCTAAAGAAGATATACAGATAACCAATAAGCACATGGAAAGATGCCCAACACACTAATCATTAGGGAGATGGAAATCAAAACATACATTGAGATACCACCTCACACCCATTAGGATGTCTACTGCCAAAAAAAAAAAAATAACAAGTGTTGACCAGGATGTGGAAAATTGGAACCCTTGTGCACTGTAGGTAGGAATTTAAAATGATACAGCTGCTGTGAAAAACAGTACAGAAGTTCTTTAAAAAACTAAAAATAGAAATGCCATACGATTCAGCAATGCCGCTTCTGGGTATATACCAAAAGAACTGAAAGCAGGGTCTCAGAGAAATATCTGCACATCCATGTTCGTAATAGCAGTGTTCACAATAGCTAAAATGCAGAAACAACCCAAGTGTCCATCAATGAATGAATGGACAAGCAAAATGCGGTCAATACATACTACGGAATATTCTTTGCTTTAAAAAGGAAAGAAATTCTGATGTATGCTCCAACATAGATGAATCATGGGGACATAATGCTAAGTGAAATATGCTAGTCACAAAGACACAAAGACTGTATGATTGCACCTTCACATATAGAGTACTTAGAGCAGTCAGAATCATCGAGACAGAAAGGACAATGGCGGTTGCCAGGGGCCAGGGAGAGGGGAGAAATGAGGAGCTGTTGTTTAGTGGAGACAGAGTTTCAGTACAGTGTACTGAACTGTCTGCTTAAAAATGATTCACATGGCACATTTATATGTATTTTATGACAATAAAAAGAGGAAAAATATAAGCAGACTATAAAAATATTATATATGAAAATTTAATGTTAAATATGGTATACCTGTGCTTTAAAATATCTTCAAACACAATACAAACAAAATATATTTTGATGGTTATATTGTTGGTTCACTTGAATTCAAAAAAGTTTTCTACTTAAGAGCATAAATGAAATAGGATCTTAAAGTCTTGATGGAAAATTTTTGTATAATGGACTATAAGAATGAGGAAACCAGTTTATAATTCTATCTGCCACTGATAGTTATACTTTACTTTGGACAAGTCACAAACCTCAGTTACTCTGTGTATAAAATTAGGAGTTCAACATGATTTCAAAGATCCCTTCCAGCTCTCAAATTCTGTGCTCCTATTCCTGTAATAATTAAAGAGGCAAATCTCTAATGTGACCCTCAAACTGTTTTTAGAGGTACCTCAGGAGCAAGCCTCCCCCACGCCTCATCCAGGACAAAGTCTGCTTCATTTCTTACATTATATATTTGAATTGCAGTTAAGATTTCACTTGCAGAAGGGTTGGTTTTTGTTTTTTCTTTTGTTTTTCTGAATGTCACTGCCCTAATCAATCTCTTCTCCATGCAGATGGGATGGTAAGTACGATATAGTACATGTAGGTAGGTGTAGGTAACATGTGTATTGCAGGTTGGATTCTCTAGGAAGCAGAGTTGAAATGATTTATCACGGCAGGTGGTATTATTATTATTATTATTATTATTATTATTACTATTATTATTAGGAATTTCCTTTGGGTTGAATACCCATGGAAGGGAAGGAAAGGAAGAAACATTGATAAGAGGGCAAAGCTGAACTGAGATGTAGGCCCAATGGCAGCCTCAACCAACCTTCCAGTGAGCTCTGCAGCTAAACTTGTCCTTTAGAGTTGGGCTGGAATAGCCAGGCCTTGATACCCATACTAGATCAGTCAATGAATATGAGCGACCTAGAAGGTTAGGAGTGTTTAGCAGTGTTCACAATAGCTAAAATGCAGAAACAACCCAAGTGTCCATCAATGAATGAATGGATAAGCAAAATAGGCAAGGCAGTTCCTAAAAGAAATGACAGCCAGAGACTACTGCCAGCAGCATGCCTTATCTTAAAGGATGTGGTGCATTTCTGAGTCTGTCATCATTTGCAACCACAAAGATAATTTTAGAAAGAAAGCACTCAGTATTGTTGTACAAAACATTTATCACTTTTGTATGGTCCAGGTCCAGAATTTTAGAAAAGCCTATATATATTACTAAATTATCATATTATAAACAATGTTCTACCCATTATTTTGTTGTCCTATTTTATATTCTGTTTAATACTTGTTGCTATTTAAAATTACATTTTGAATTAAACTTTATTATGAGTAAAATGTAGATTTTATTAGGGCAAAAACAATGCCTCCTTTGTTCTGGACTGTATTTCAACACCTAAAACAGTGCCTGGCATGGCATAGCTACTCAGTAAATAATTATGGAATGAGTGAATAAAAAAAACCCACAGGGAATGAATTAATTACCAGATATTAAACATCATGTTATGTTGGTTCATTGAATATAATGGATTAAAGGGGTTAAATAATATTAATTATTATCTTGATGGTTTGGAAGACTTAAATAGTTTCTCCAATAATAATGCTCTAGATGATAAGAGCAAGCTTAATAAATATGACCATACAAGATTAAGGGTGGGGTACTGGCTGCTGTGGCTCAGTTGGTTAGAGTGTTGTCCAGTCAACCAAATGGTCATCAGTTCAGTTCCCAGTCAGGGCATGTATCTGGGTGTGGGTTCAATCCCTGGCCAGGGCATATACAGGAAGGCAGTCAGTCAGTGTTTCTTTCTTGCATTGATGTTTCTCTTTCTCTCTCCCTCCTTCTCTCTCTCTCTCTCTCTCTCTCTCTCTCTCTCTCTCTCTCTGAAAGCAATGAAAAAAAATTCCACCGGTGAGGATAAAAAATAATAATAATAAGGGTGGGGAATTTTTTGTACCTCTAGATTGTTGCAATTAAGCAGACATACTCTAAATTATTGAAATCATAGATATGGAACAGATTACCATTTTATATTGGAAATAAACTTTTAAAGGCCATGTGTAACTAGTAAGAGCGTGACTTGCAATTAACTGCTCTGCATCCAGAATAAAGATGCCCTGATTTTAGCAGGACAGTTCTATCACAGATCAAGCCCCAAAACTGTAAAGTGGGACACTGAAAATTTTCCTTTGACATCAGAATTTCAGGTTACTTCTTTCTCTCCAATCTTTGCCTCTACTCTGGTCCTTCCCAAGCCCTGAAGGGATCCTAATCTAATCTTCCTTTTGAGCAAGAATGACTTGATAAATCTAAAAGTACGTTCTGACAAAATAAACTTTTAAGCATTTATTTTCCCCTTGCTGGCGTTGCCACACAGCTGTTTCCAATAACTAGAATACCACATTTCTATAGACAGGTAGCTCCTGGACATCTCACGTCACCTGCTGCCTAGCACAGTGTCTTGTCACATAGTAAGCACTCAATAAATGTTTTGGGAACTTTTGTAGGACACAGCTCTGCAGCCCAATTCTTGATTATTCACAAGTGGTTCTAGTGCAGACTTTTAATTCAGAGTACATTTTTTTTTTTTTGCTCTCCCCTAGCCAGCTTCTGACCCTCTGCTCTCCTCCTTAAAATCATGGCATATATATATAGCAGTAGGAAACAGATATTAATGTCACCCTAAACAACAAAGTCTACTTTCTTAATTTGTCAACGAAAAGGTATACTTTATATTCTTGAAGTCAAAAATTAGTTTTTTTACCCTGCTGCCGCCATCTGTTTATATAAATCATTAGACTTTCATTTATTAAAATTATTTCTTCATTTATTTGTTATCTTAGATGTCCCTAAAGGACGCTGTCATCATGGTGGCCTCCTTTTAACAATTGTTCTTAAAAATCATTCTATCCTAACTCCTAAAGCTTGACTTGGCTCCTACTATTAGTCATGTTTTTTTCTTCTTTAAAAAAGAACAGCTTTCACCAACTTTGGGGAGGAAAAAAAAGAAGTGTCCTTGAGGGGATAGGACGTTCTAGTTTAATTTTCACTTGCTTCAGTGGCCTTTCCTATTATTTTTGCTGAAGAGTGGGGCAGGTTCTTTGACTCTTCAACTCAAATTTGGCAAAGTAAAAGTAAATTAATGTGTGAAGGTAATGTTTCTTAAACAGAGCAGTTGCACAGTCCCCCTCTCTGTAGAAATACCTTTATTCTCAGTGTTCTGCTAGTCATTCTTTCTCCCTAATGGCTCTCCTTCCAGGTAAAGGTATCCTGTCCATCTTCTCATCTAGTACCAGGAGTGTTCAACCTTCTAGTCTCTCTGGGCCACACATAAATAGACAAACACTAACTAAAACAAAAAAATCTCAGTGTTTTAAGTAAGTTTATAATTTTGTGTCGGGCCGCACTCATAGCCATCCTGGGCCACAGGGGGCCCATGGCCCGCAGGTTTACACCCTTAGGTTTTGCCAGTTACACCTGCTTTGGTGATAATCGAATAATTTTGAAATGAGCAAAACAAAAGAGATGGTGGTTTTGCTGGTCCTTTCTCCATGGCATGGAAATCATTAGAATCTATAAAAGGGTTTCTCATCACCTGATGACCCCGATGAGGGCCAACTGTAGATTCCCCTCTGCCCCCACAGAAAGGGGTGCCTGTGTGTCAGAGTGGCAGGATTTTTGTGAAATGCAGATTTGAATTCTGTTATAATAATGTAAGAAAAGATACCCTTACCCTCGTGTCTCAGACCTATATCCTTGAGCTCATTTACTCAGCAAACATTTACTGAATTCCTACTAAGTATCAAGCACTATGCTAGGTGCTGGAGTGACTGAGACTTTTCAAACCACATTCACAGTCTTCCAAAATCTCACAATTCGGTGCGTAGGCAGATGAGTAAGTACGATGAGTAGTGTGATAAAGGTACGCCCAAATCTTAACAGAACTCACAGGAGTGATTTCCAGGATCAATTTCAAATTAAGCTAGAAACTACAAACAAGTGGCTATACTGTAAATCTTCATTTTAGGAGCATAACTATTCAGACACTTAAGGAAAAACTTCTAAATAAAAGTAAAACATCTTATCTATAGTATAATAGTAAAAAGTTTGTGCCTCATGCTTTACACACTTCACTGTATTGTATGTAAGTTCAGTTCTTTTTTACTAAACATTTGGAACAAATACTACAGCTGGTTTATCCATCTGAAGTTTTACTTCTCATAAGGAAAGGACATTGTTTATTTACCAGGTTAACCGAGATTTGCTTAAAACTGGTCCCTGATCATAATGGTATTTCAAAGAGGTGGTTTGTTTATTACTGGATGATAATTCTCTAAAGATAAATTATAACCAAGTCGTATAGTTTGTCTTGATAAAGTAGAACATAATCATTGTTTTTCATATTCTAAAATTATTCCTTATCATCAAAGAAGATGGCCCTCTCATTATTCGTAAATAATCTTCATAGGTGCCTAACTGCATAAAATAACAAACTGACCTTTTCCACTATTAATCTTCACAGTCTTCTGAACTAATGTGTTTAGTTCAGAAACTCTGGGAGCCAAGTATAGTCATTTTCAAAGGGACTGCTACTTAGAGGGGCAATACAACCAGCAGACAGTAAGTATATCCTGGGAAGCTGATAGTTTAATTTGTTTGTACTTACTTCTCAAGTCACATTCCCCCATTTTAAAATGGCTTTGTTATTTGAGTTGTCTTCAGAGTTTAGAGCTTGTTTTATACAAAGGAATAAACAATTTTAAAATTTATTTTCCAATGTACTTGAAATGGGTATCACTATGGGACTAAAATTTCCCCCATTTTGTGTTCTCTTACATAACTTGGTGTTGGTGATCTCTGTTATGAAGCTGCTATGGAAAACCAAACACTCTTTTCAAAAGGGAAAAACATATTTCAGGGTATAAAGCAAAGATTATACTGTTAGGATTATATTATATTTAAAGTGGGTTAAAGTTTTGGACCTGTTCTTCAGACTAACTTCTAAAATAACATAATTTTAAAAATATACCTTATTGGGTTTTTTAATTGACTATGTGTCAACTAAAGTCACTATAATTTTGAGTTTTAATTTTTCTGTGTATTTTAAGATTCTTGTGTTAAAAAACTTAGCTGATATAATGTGGCTTTTAATTTCATAACCAGAATCCTAACCCAAAAGTGTTCATTTTTATGTGAGAGAAAAATTTAATAATATTAAGATTATACATATTTGCATAAATATGTTTTATTTATTCTGTTATGTGAAGAGTATGAATTCTAGTGTCACTGGTTATCCTTGTAAATCAAATTATAACAATTTCAAACTTAGCAGCTGCCACATCATTTGAGATTTTAATATTACCTAGCTAATTCTCACCAAAACTATAACTCTTCAGGCCTCTACCTAGTCTTATCTCTCGGGCTTGCTGGCATTTAAAAGCTTCTTGCTTTTCTGGTACTGTAATAGTAAGTAAGATCAGTTTTGGAGACGAATGTAATTTATTAATAAACATTCAACAACGTGAATGGTAGCAAAGCTCTAGAACCTAAAGCTAGTTCCAGTCCCACACCTAATCTTTCTTTGCCCTGTGAGTAAGAGTTTATATTTCCCAGAAAATAATGTAGAAAATTTTTAATTGACCTATTATTTTTTATAAGTTTGAAAAATATGGGTTGAGATGCATTTTTAACCTTCAGCGCTGTCTAATAGGACTTTCTGCAATGACGGAAATGATCTTTATCTGCATTGTTCAATATGGTAGCCATGATTGTGTCTGCCTTGAGACATAGCTGGTGTGACTTAAGGGCTGAATTTTACATTTAATTTAAATGTCCATGGGGCTAGTGGATATCTTATGACACAATACAGTAGTAGAATATCCCTTAAATTTTATATACATGCCCTTAACGGCATTTAGGGTCTCTTCATTGTTTGAAAAAATAGACCACAATACAGTAAATTGAAAAAAAAAATCTCTAAATATAGATACAATGGGAGGTACCATCCCAACATTTCTGAAGCATTCTAAATTTATAAAAGGAAAAAGAAAATCAGCCCAATGATAAATTTAATCTTGGCTTTTGGCTTTTACATAAAAACCTGGATGTAAAATTTAATATCCCTCAAGAAATATATGTGCTTTGACTTACCAAAATTTTAGACTATATAATAAAATTTTATGTTTTCTAAACCTTTAATTTTTGTTTGCTGATGAAGGAAAGGGCAATTATAAAAAATTTCAGATAGTCATGGGCAAAATGTAAAACTGACTTCTCACAAATGGTTTCTCCTAAAACCCTAGGGAAATAAGAGAATTAATTTCTCCTTCACTGCCCTGAACATGTACCATTTAAAAATCCCCCATGGTTGTACATGTTTTTGAGCTATTAATTATCATAGTATCTTCTTTTCTGCAGGGTTAGAGCTACTTACTGACTGGCCACTCCATCTTTTATAGAGAGACACAACACCCTTTGAAAGCCTTTTCCCCTTTAAATTCATTCCAATTGCATTTAAGAAACATCCATTACTATCCTTCCAGGGAGCGTTATTTTTCACCGGGCATTACAATAAGATTAATCAGCTTTGCCTATCAAGAAGCATATACTTGATTAAATCAGTCAAGGACATTAAATTCCAGCCTTCTGCACTCTGGTGAGCATACCGAGACTGAGTTGAGGAAGAATTTGTGAAAGTATCATTTGGTTAAAATTGTATGCCTGTCTCTTTAAATCTAAAAAAAAATCCTTTCAGAAGCTGTAGAGAGAAGGTGCTAGAACTGTGTACGATCATGACTGGAAAGCAGGATCCCTCAGTGACTGCCGAATCTTCCCAGCACAAGATAGAGAGGCAGTTCAGCACAAGACTACACTGGTTCTAGACAGAACGATGATCCTACCGAACAGATCTCAAATAAAATTAAATTGAGAAAGCAGATCTTTCAAGGGAATGAGGCGGAGGCTCGCTTTTATGTTAAAAGCAACCAGCATCCTCCTGGCTAGACATGGACATGACATTTTTAAAGGAATTATTTGGTTACAGCGTCTTAAACAAACTGTTCTAAGGAGTCTGTACATTGCATTGTTTTTTCTATTCTTTTTTGCTTTTGCATATATGTGATTCTGGAGGTAAAGAAAAAGCCTGCCAGGGATTCAGAAGGCATCCCACTAGCGATCAGCTGACATTCCTAACTGAAGGCTGCAATGTGTTGCTTATTCATTTTGTACCGTGGGAGCTGCGGGGACTAGCAGAGAGCTAAACTATGCATTTCAAACAGCAGTGCTTGTGCAGAAAGAGGGGTGAGAGAGAGGCAGCCGGCGAGGAAAGAGCACAGCTGGACTTTCTCCTTGTTTTTATCCATTTCTGCAGGATCATGTATTCATAAGGGATGAGGCGGGCCACGGCGATCCCAGGCCTGAGCCACGGCCTACCCAGTCAGTTCAGAGCCAGGCCCTCCACTACCGGAACAGAGAGCGCTTTGCCACGATCAAATCAGCATCTTTGGTAAGCAAACACCCCTCTACTCACCTTCCCTTCCTTCCCCTCCTCCCCATCTGGCAGCCTCTCGCCCTCCCTGAGCCTCTCTCGGCTTCATGGATGGGAGGAAAGGAGTCAAGAATGTTTTCTCCCTCCTAATAATTTTATTCATTTTAGAAAAAATCTGTTGGCATAGCAACCTGATCTCAGATATTTTAGCATTGTCTACGGCATGGGGGAAAAAAACCTTTGTGTGTGTGTGTGTGTGTGTGTGTGTGTATTTATATATGCTGTATGTGCAAAATAAAAGGCCTTTAGGATGAAGTTGCTAACATTTCTAATTTTTTAAAAGCTCTTTGTCTTTTCCTTAAAATAATAATGCTAAAAATATTTTAAATGTATTTGATGTATGTGTTTGCTGGGCACTATGCTTCTTTTATATAGATTCATGTGTATCTATAATGTATACATATACATCAAAAGATAAAACACAATTTTTTTAAATATATGGTTGCCGGCTACTGTATATAATTGTAGAAAATAAGCTACTTGCTTCCCAGGGATGGATTGCTGGTTCGTTCTGGTTCATTCATTTATTTATTGCAACAATGGTAGTGGCTGCACTTCCCCATTTAACCCCTGAAGAATTTCCTGCCACCAGTAAAGCAAGAAGGGCTTTGTAGGAGAGGATAGGGGTGGTCGTGGAAGAAAAGATACTGTAGGATCCTTCAGCATTTTTACTATTGCAAATGTGATTGCTGGATGCCCTTGTAGTAGCAAAAGGGGTGTGTGCTGGAAGAGTTAGTTTTCATGCCTCCTCCCCTTGGTCCCCAACGCGTGCGCGTGCGCGTTCACACACTCACTCTCACACACACACACACTCACTCACTCACACTCACACCATTTCCTCCTTGGCACTCTAAACTCTCTTTAATGTTTTGCTTCTGAATCTCACTTCTCAGCCAAAAAATTATTGCAATATTAGTTAGTGTGCCCAAATTGATGTTAGAGGTTACGTGTGCAGGAAGAGTTACACTGCCTGGCTGTTACATTTAGAACCTATGATGACATCATCCGAGGCCGACCCAGAAATGATTATTTTCTTGTCCTATTTTTTAAACCCCATTTCCACTTTTATTTCTCAAGTCTTTAGAAGGCTTCAGTTACCTTTTGGAATTGATAATAGATTGTAATTTTTAAAACCCCGAATATGAGGAAGAAGGGAGTTCTTCCTATTGCTGTGCCTGCTGCTGTGCAAAAGCAAGGCAAGCAATTGAACACAGGCTCCTTACAAACGATAAGCCTGCCTTTAAGTTCCTTTGTATGGAAGTTTTTTGTCATTTCTTTGATGGGCAGGTTTTCGTTTTAAATGAATGCTACAGTGTGTAATGGAGGTCTTAAAATGTCCACTGTGTATTTGCTAGTGATTGTTAAGCACCTAAAAAACATACTTCTGAGTCTAAATAAAGCATGAAATATTAAATACCAAATATCTTCAAGCCATGATATGTGACAGAAGAAGAAATATGGTATTTATGGAATATTACTACTTACCACCGACCCTTGTGAGACTTGTCACCTTTATTCAGACCTGTCCATGTTGAAATGAGGGGAGAAAAGATGAGCAAGCACTGAGAGTCCGAGCACCACAGCAGGTTTTGCAGCAGACATCATACCCTGTGGATTTCCCCTCTCTGGGACAGATTCTCTTCTTTTCTCACTTGCCACACCCTCATTCCCACATCATATATTCATGACCTCTCCTACCTCCTAGTAAGTAAGATACTATAGTACTACCATGCCAGAATGATCTTACGCTTGCATTTGTGAGCTCACCCAGGGCTACTGTGTGTACATATCAGCCATCACAGTCTTCCTCTCTGTGGATAATGAAAGCTGCTTCCCTACTAGGCCACCTCAGGGCTGTGGGCAGAGTCCTCAGGAACCCTCTGAATCCTGCAGGCTTCACAGTGCCCATTCTGAGAACAGCTGGGCTCTGTCTCTCTGGCGGACTTTGGATTTGCTAAAAGGCCCCTGCCACTATATTGAGTTAAAAACAGAGTAGCTGATAGGCTGCTGCTGTAGCCACAAAATAAGTTGTTTTCTTGTGAAAAACCCTCTCCAAATTCAATTTTTGGGGAATCACGGTGGGATTCGATGGGAGTTTATCAGAGTTCAGTGGTATTTGTGTCTAGTGGCTTTTAGGGAGAAAATAATTAATGGAAGAGAAAAGTGATATGATGTATGATTTCACATTCCATTTTGAACAATCTAACTATTGGGATGAATATTTTGATGAATATTATCAAGTACTAGCCTTTGTTTTAAAGGCCAATTTCATTAGGAATATATAAATCAGGACACTGGAATAGCAAGAAGGAGTATCTAATTTTTTAAATTATATTGTGAATCTTACTGTTTTTTGTGGATCCCCACTGAAAATGAAAAGGGACTAAAATTATTTAAATGACATAAGAATAAGAGCAAGATCATGGGGACATGAAGGTCCACTGTAATAGTCAAATTATTGTCGAAACCTCTCTCCACTTCTCCTAATTGGTAGCAGTACTGTGTTTATTTATTTATTTTTGTTTTACTCTTTCTTTACAATCTTCTAGTAGAAGTGACCTCAAGCCACAGAGTGACCCAAAAGTGAACAGCAAAAAGAGAAATTCAAAAATGAGTTTTTCAATTACAGTCCTAGATAAGTAAGTGAGGAATGTATGTTTTAAATAGACTTGCAAACTGAAAAAAATACATATGTGGTTCCTGACATTTGTTTTGTCAGCCTGTCTCCTCCACGCAGCCTAAAAGAGGCCGAGCTCTGCGGGTTTCCCTCTAGCATTTCTTCCTTTTCTATATCGTGCATTTGAATGGGGTCATTGGCAAGTTTGTGAAGCCCGTGGGCTATATGCTTTCACTGCTGGATATTTTTATTATTTTGGCACCTTAACACTGAGATTGTTATTTTATTATGCACCCTACACAATTGCATTTATAACAGAGAAAAAGCAGGGACTGCCAACCTTGGTACCAGAGGATACCCTAGGGAAATTTTATAACTATGTATTTAATTATAATCATTTAAGGGAAAGGTTATTGACCTTATTTTGAAAACATAGGAAAAGTAAGGGCATTTTGTGGCACCTTTTAAATTTATTATTTCTTCTTCTACAAGAAAGTTCATGTCTGGCTGATTCACTATCTGGAGAAGGGAATTGTTCATATAGTTACTCAGAATTACTGAATTCTTGGGCCTTTGAGATGTGCCTTTTGAGTTTTTATTGTTGGTGGATGGAGAGCCTGATAATTTAATTAGATTAGTGACCCATGAGAGTGTTTTCAGCTGATGCTATATCTGATGTCATGTCTTCTTAAAACTTCATAATGTCCTGTGTCACTGGCTGTTCCCATAGTAAATGTTAAACTAAAGAGCTCCATGACCATATCTATCAAGACAATTCTGCTTTTCATCTTATGAAGGAATTCTCATTAGAATGCTGCTACCCAGGTGAGTTTATATTAGAATACACCTTAGGGAGAAGGACACAAAACTTAGTTTCCAGTCTCCAGGAAAGCATGTAGGAGAAAATGATTATTGTTCTATCTAAGCAAATATAGATTCTTTGACTTTGGTTTTACAGACTCAGTAGAAAAACTCCTATAAAAATGGAGTCTTCATTTGGATTTCTTTTAATGCAACCTAATTATTCAGCTAATTTTGAAATTGGGGACCTGAATGAGTTTGATAAATAAGCATAAAAATATTAGAGCCTCAGCAATGAATGCTACTGTTTCACCTCCATGAGCCCTACTGTTCAGTTTCCAAATGCATAAGACCATGGTCTCTTCCTGGATAGGATATCAGAGGATACTTATCAAAACGTCGCATACCTCCTCTTTCCTTTACGTTAACTTCTTAATCTCAGGAAGATCATGGTTGATACCATTTTTCACTTGTGTTGCCTAATCTGTATGCCTATCCCACGTAACCCAAGGCTCTCAGTAAACAGGTGTTGAATGAATGACTGGGCAAGTGAATGAATGAAGTCTCTTCCAGCCCTGCTACCACATCAGAATTTGGATTTATGAGTGTGCATTTCAGAGTTCTTTGTGTCAGTTTTTCTGTATGAGGCAGTTATCAGTCATACTTTTTGTGTGAACTTAAAACAGTTTCCCCCTAGGTAGTCTAAAGAGTGGAATGTCAAAATTCTAATGCCAAAATGTGACTCATTGTATTCTTTTTTAAGCACTTGCTATAAATTTCATTTGTTCTAAGTTCTCAGAGTAGCCAGTTTTATCATAAGCATTATTTTAATTCATACATATAATTAATCTTGTAAGTTGGCTTTGATCTCTTAAGAGGGTAACATTATCAGCCATGATGCTTCTTTTTTATGTTCAGCAAGTTGCTTATTAGCCTTCTAGTGCAGTGTGGTGTAAATACTTGGCATATAATACACTTTGCGTGATGCGGTATGTTTTAGGGCCACATTTTGCTGGAATTAAATCAGGTAGAATGGAATGGCAATAGTTACTAATTCAAATTTAGAAATTATACATATTATTATAATCCACAGCCCGGGTCCAAGTACGGTTTTATTTGTTAAACTTGCCCTTCCTCGTAGATCCGCTTCTTCTGATTTATGTTCTCATTAGCAGAAGTGCTTAGTGAAGGGAAAAAGACAGATTACTCAGGGCCTGGCAGGGGAAGAAGGGGAATGGACATCTCTTCCATGTTTCCTGTGTATCAAACACCTTGCTAGGCACAGGTGTTAGCAGTGGTGCCCTCCTGGGGTGGCTCCTCTTTGCGCTCAAACACTGAACTCAAAGGCTAAGCAATTTGCCCAAGGTCAGTTATATAGTAAGGAATAGAATGAGATTTGTCTCCAGGCAACCTACTGGGTGTACAAGATAAACTGCTTGCTTTAGTTGGTCACACTTTTTGAGACCATGATCGTGAAAACTACAATTCCTACATTTCTGTAACTTTCTCTCATTTTCAGATTTACTCGGTTTGTAACTTGGACTTAGCACTCTGTTCAGCTTTGATTGTTTTGGGTATTGATTCCCTTCATTACTTCATAACAGAAAGTTTCGTTCATTTCTGCCTTAGTAATATGAATTTTCTCAGGCAATTTCAGGACCCTAGGACCTTAGTTCAAATCCCAGGTTTCATAAAAATTAAAGAGGTAAGTTACATGAGACAGTACTTTGTAAACCATAAAGCATGGTACAAATTATGAGCTCTTTTTTAATTTTTATTGGCAAAATTGTGTTCATAAAGACATGAAATTTAAACTTAAATAATAGAGGCACACATAACTATAGGTAACATGTTTTCAAAGTACATTTCACATTAGACTTCACAAACAAAACATCTGGTTATATGTACATCACTTTCGTCTGTCTAGCTTGAGCGTGGAAATATAAAACTCATTGTCACTATCTGTATCTAAGAAGACAATTACTTCGAAACTTAGAAACTTTAGTTGTATACATGGAAGGTGATGTTAGGAATTTACAAAGGTGATTATTCAAATTATGGGACGCATTTAAAAGCAAAGTGTCTCTCCTGGAATGTAATGATGTACGATGCTAGCGTGTTGAGCTTTGTAATTTTTTTTGCCACATAATTGTATGATCTGGTATGCAGTCGGACCACCCTTTTCCCAGAGACTCACCCACCAATTAAGATAGAAAATTGTTCTTGACACAACTTATTTCTGTTTTATCTTCAGGCTGTCTAGTTCAGGGAAATGGCCATGATTTATTTTACTGACCACGAACCAGTCAAACATTCTGCTGGCAAGTTTAAATGTGTTTTGATAGCTTTAGAGTGTGCCATGCCTCAGCTCTGGGAAGCGGAATAAAGAAGGAATACTAAAATAATAAAAAATAAGTACACAGATAAAACGTCTCTCAAACTACTTGCCCTCAAACAGACATTTTTTACTGCCATATTTGTCTAAAAACAAGTGAGTTCAGGAAGGACTAAATGATATCCTTCCTTTTGATTGGCATTGTTTTTAACCCCTACAGTTGAACTTTGGGAAGGCACAAGCATAAGAAAGTGAAATGTAGACATATATTTCCAACTACTTTCTTTTTTATCATGAAATAAGTCCATTAGAAGACACATCATTGTGATGGTAAAATAGATTATTTATAACATTTAAAGTGTTAGGTGTCTCTTTGGTGATGATATCCCTTTTTGGTCTGGAAATATTGTCTACTCTTATTCCTCATACTTTAAAGAGGATTGTCCTTTAGAAAAGAGAAATGAATATGAAACCAAGAGTGAGTTTTATCGGAAAGGTTTCAAAGTTAGGCTAATGTTTAGTGGTGTACTTTGATAATACTATCCAGTTACAGAACAGCTCTCCCTTGATATTAAGGACTCAGTAAAGGATGCAGGGACACCTTCTAAAAAGAGCAGAGAAACAAACTTTCCTTTGTACAAAATACACTTTGACCCATAAACTGAAAATAGTTAGAACTAATAGCAGCATGCAGATTTCCAGTAAAACTTGTTTAAGGTTTGGATTGAGGGGAAGTGGCTTAGAGTAGATAGGAGAGGCTAAATTACTTTGTAAAAAACAAAACTAAAGCTATAATTTTGTAATTAAAAATTTTTTTCTAAAATAGTAAACATGAGAAGGAGGTTACCAGACAGTCTGAAAGGAAAATAAAGAAGGGTGGTAAATTGAAGGAAGATTTTGTAGATGGAAACAAGATATCAAAATTCACATCTGCAATCTTCAGTTTGTTGGCTGTTCACTTGAGAATGGGTTAAGGGAAAAACTACTAAGAAAATAACCATCCAGAAATCACAGAACTGTCTTGTGCCTCTTTAGGAGAGCGAGTTAGATGTATTATCATTTTTTAACATCTCTTCTTCAGGGAAGGAAGGGGAGGAGGGAGACATGATTTAAAGGGAGAGGGTTCTTTTTCTCTCTTGATTCATGTGGATAATAGAAAATCAGTCTTGTTCAAACTGTTTTCAAACGGGTATTGAAGATTCCTGTGACTGTTAGCCATGATTCTTAACAAACAAACAAGTAGTACATGCGGTGCAGTGGTTCTCAGTCAGAGGGATTATGCCCCTCCCCCGGGGGGCATTTAGCAATGCCCAGAGACACTTCTTGTTGTCTTGACTTGGGAGATGCTGCTGGACTCTAGTGGGCAGGTAGGTCAGAGATGCTGCCGAACATTCCGCACCGCACAGGACAGCCCCCACAGCAAATAACTATCCCATCCATTGTCCATAGTGCCAAGGTCGAGAAACCCCTGGCGTAGTGGAAATAGCATGGCTCTGGAATCAGATGGAAATGGGCCTGAATCCCACCTCCACTACTTATTAGCTCTGTGACCTTGAGCATATAGCATATACAGGGGTGGGCAAAAGTAGGTTGACAGTTGTTCGTATGAAAAAAGATGTGCAAGTTATGATTATTACAATAGCTTTATTAACTCAAAACAATGTCACTCACAATGGTAAACCTACTTTTGCCCACCCCCTATATATAATGATGTATCAAAAACATGTAAATGTATTTTGGCTGAAAGAATATATTGATTCCCTTGTCTCAATTCATCTACAAAATGTGGGTGGTGACACCTACCTCATGGATGAATAAAACGATTGAGTGAATGAGATGGGTTTTAGGATTCAAGATAAAGTATATAAAGAGTACCCAGCACAGTACCTGGTATGGGTGAGTGTTCAGGTAATAGAAGGTAAATTGAGTCTACGGCCATACCACCCTGAACGCGCCCGATCTCGTCTGATCTTGGAAGCTAAGCAGGGTTGGGCCTGGTTAGTACTTGGATGGGAGAAGGTAAATTGATGGCGACAACTATAAATGAAACTATGCCGGAGGATTCTCCTCCTTTGCCTGAAAGTTTGTCTTCCGTGGACCTGGTTACCTGACTCCTGTTGTCCCCCAACCCCAATCAGGTTACACGGCAGATCCATGAGCATGAGCAGGAGAACGAGTTGCGGGAACAGATGTCAGGTTATAAGCGGATGCGGCGCCAGCACCAGAAGCAGCTGATCGCCCTGGAGAACAAGCTGAAGGCTGAGATGGACGAGCACCGCCTCAAGCTACAGAAGGAGGTGGAGACGCATGCCAACAACTCGTCCATCGAGCTGGAGAAGCTGGCCAAGAAGCAAGTGGCTATCATAGAAAAGGAGGTCAGTATGTCCGTGTGTGCCTTCGCCCCTCGGCCATGCCAGGCCTGTTCCAGCCAGTGGCACCATGTTAGCAGGAGGCAGGAGCAGTGTGATTTGGGGTGATAAAGGAGCAGTCTTGCTTTGGTGGGGGAATGAGGATGGTTTTATGGGGCCGCTTAAAATTATCATTAAAAATTAAAATAGTAACTAAAGGTGTGTATCACATTCTTGTCTATCAAGCATCAGCCCTTGCCCGGGGGATACAGTTTTTTTTAGAGATGCTTCTATCCTATGAAAACTTGCACACTGGGTCTGTTACTGGGTCTGTTACTGGGTCTGTTACTGGGCCTGCCACCCCCACCGCCCTCTTCACAGGTGGACTGCTCCACAGATAGTCTCTGTTAGTGGGGTAATCCCTGCCTACAGCTGGTTGGACTAGGGGTGGTCACCTGACCACTTGCAGCAAGTAATTCATCTGGCTGTTGCTTGAGTATTCTAGAGAACATTTCTCTTCCCCATTTAGGTTCTAAACTAATATTCAGAACACACAAGGGGGTAAGATAGATGGAGAGTCAAAATACCACCTTTATTACTAATAAGTGTTAGATGGGAGAAGTGATTTCTGTCTGAAGGAAAATTGGCCTAATCCTACTGAACAAAACCATACCTGCCCACCCAGGCACTAGCAGTGCTAAACTAGCCACTCACCATAAGACTTACGTAGTGCAGAAAAGCAGGGTGAACCTGTGCTCTCTGGGGATGGAGGGACTGGGGACAGGATGCCAGGGGTGTCTCAGTAGTTAGATTCTCTCATCGTGAAGGGAAACTTCAGAACTGTAGAAGAAGCATTCCCCCAACAGCCATCCATCTATGAGGCAGTCTGGCGTGAAAACCTTAGCCCAAAGAGAGATGATGTTGATTAAATAAACCAGTCAGATTCTTTCTTGGGAATTTGACTTGGTAAATATGTGAAGACAGTTGTTCATGATGGAAGAATTATTAATGGATGCTAAACGTTAGATAAAATACATAAAAAAAGAACCATGAAGCATAATTCCCTCTCTAGCTGCTAAGCACCTCATTTACATATGTGCTTCATTGAAGGGTTCCCTAAAACTTAGATTTGGTCGCTTTCAGGGACCAACATTTATTGGGTTATATTTTCATCGGTCTGTGCTCAAGCCACTTAGGAGCCCCCAAAATGGCCTGGTGTGTAACTGTTGTGCATTGTATTTCATCCCACGTATTTTGTGTGCATATGTGTGTGTGCGTGTGGGTATGTGTGTGGTTTTCCTTCACGTTTTTCCATAATTGGAAATATATTTTTCAGTGGTCAAGTTTTTTATTTTTTTATTTAAGATACAGGAAAATCAGAGCAGGTACTTTCTTATTTTGTTTTTAATGAACTATTTGCTTAAGAATTATATTATTCAGCATTTATGGACACTTTTAATGCATTGAAGAATATATAGCTGAATTTGGTGTGAAGAACAATTCATCCAAGGTCATGTTTGTCGTTTTTGCAGGCAAAGGTAGCTGCAGCAGATGAGAAGAAGTTCCAGCAACAGATCTTGGCCCAGCAGAAGAAAGACTTGACAACTTTCTTAGAAAGTCAGAAGAAGCAGTATAAGATTTGTAAGGAAAAAATAAAAGAGGTAAGAGCACCAATATTTGTAGTTACCACTTTGCCATTAGGATGGTTGGAACTTAAAACGGATTCATCTCACATTATGATCAGTATGTAGTCTAACCCACTGATTCTCAAACTTTAATTAGATGCCTGAAATGGTTATTAAAACGCATTGCTAAGCCACCCTTAGACTTCCTGACTCAGTGGGTCCAAAGTGGAGTTTGAAATAGGCATTTCTAACAAGTTCCCAGGTGATGCTGATGCAGCGGTCCAGGCACCACACTTCAACCAGGGTGATCTTTTCAAACCATACGTCTACTCACGTTGCTTCATGGTTTTAACACTTACTGGCTTCCCATTGCTCTTATAGATCAAAATACTAGAAGTCCCTACGTGGTCTGCTGCCCGCCTCCCCTCCAGTCTCACCTCATGTCACTGTTGTCCCCACCTGCTTACCCCACCCCCAACTCTTCACCGCCCCTTCCACATTTGTCACCTTTTGGGTCCTCAAATGTATCAAGTTCTGCCCTTTCCAAAGGTCTTCGCTCATACCGTTTCTTCCACCAGGATGCTCTCCCCACCCCTCACCTCAGTCCCTCCCGAGCACAGTTCTGCTGTTTATTTCTACTCCTCCTCCTTGTAAGATTTACGATTGTTTATTAGTCCCTTAACTTAAATATCACTTCCTCAGGGAAGCCTTCCTGACTGCCTCAACTAAGACAGGTGCCTCTGGTTTCATAATACTAGTTTTCAATTATACATTTTTTAAATAAAATCCTTATTTTTTAAAAGATTTTATTTATTTATTTTTGGAGCGAGGGGAAGGGAAGGAGAAAGAGAGGGAGAGAAACGTCAGTGTGTGGTTGCTCTCATATGCCCCCAACTGGGGACCAGGCCCGCAACCCAGGCATGTGCCCTGACTGGGAATCAAACCAGCCACCCTTTGGTTTGCAGGCCCACGCTCAATCCACTGAGCCACACCAGCCAGGGTTCAATTATACATATTTTAGTGATTCTTTGACCTACTTTCCCTACTGGCCAAAAAGCAATATATGTAGAGACCATGATTGTTTTGGGGGCAGGGGTTGGGGGTGGTTTGTGTGTGGCATGGGTTTTCTTTCTTTTTTTTTCTGCCCATGACTGATCCCTGTGTCTGGTACATGTGAATAACTGATCAATGAATGGTTAATTCTTGAATGTTGGGTTGAAGACCACTAGTGGCCTTAGCAGTGCCTCCTGAGGAACCGCAGTTCGATCTGAAAGCTCCAGTTTCTTCAGCTCCCCTTTTACCAGTACGTACAGGTGAATTGCCTTTGCCTCCAGTTCCCTAGTCTTTCCCTCCCATAAGACTAGGATTTCTTATTTGTTAATTACTAGTGTATTAAGTTTTAATAAAATTCAGTATGGGGCATTGTTCCAGTATATGAAATCATTCATTCGGGCTCAGATTCTAAGTTAACAATATGGGACTTAGCAAGGTTCCTCTCCATTTTTTTTTTTTAACTAGGAAGTGAAAGCAAGTGTCTGGGGGTGGGGCCTCAGGACCTTTTGCCCTGCCCGGATGTGCCACTGGTAATTGTTGGGCCTGGCAGGAATTTGCATTTGCTCCACACGGTCTGAGGGTAAGAATTTCTGGCACCAAAAGGTCTAGAAAACCAAGCTGTAGTGAAAAATAGCTCAACTAATAGGAATCACACGCTCTCCATTTTCTCTTAATTACTGCTTGAGTCTAATTGTTAGATCACAATAGAACGATGTTTCTGGATCACAGAGATAACCTCAACTTTTCATGAAGAAATTTTGTGACTTTCTCAGCCGCAAATGCATTCTTACTTCCAACGCCCTGTGCTTACTCACACTCTGGAGGCCGCACAGCAGGACTACCGCCACCATTTTGGGCTTTTGTAATACTGAAGTATTGGGAGATTGCGTGAACCCCACCTTTAGAAGGGTCTCCCACAGAACAGCATCCAAGTCTCCACTTAGACTTCAGGCATATGGCTATTTTTGGTTCACCGCACTCACACTTACGAGTGGAAGAGACTATAGGCCTAAACTCACAAGCCTTTCAACACACTCATGAAGGAAAACAAGCATAAACTCAGTCTGAGATAGCCTCAGTAAGCCTTTCTATGCAAAGCTAATATCACTCCTTACGAGACTATTTAAAGGGCCATGCGTATTTAGTACCGTGTACCTATAGGTATTGTCCTGGAGAAGGCAAAACACATTATTGTCACTGTTGATAGATAACAGGGTGTGGATAGTACAGAATGGTGGATGGTCCAGAAATGATTTACTCTTGATTTTGGTGTGAATTTTTATAATATTTGAAGTTTGGTGTGCAGTATAGTGTTAATGCCGAACCTGGTAGTACAGTCATGGCATCAAGAAATGAGTCACCCGCCTTCCTAGTGTGAACTCAGCTTACTCCATGCTGGAAAAAGCTCACGCTCTTGTTGATTCTAGTATTTCACTTAAAACATCATTGGAAGAGAAAAGACAATTTACAAGGACTTCTTGACCAAGTACACAAATAACCGAAATGGCATGTAATGTCTGTATTACAGAACATTAAATAAAATAGGTGTTAGCGCTGGCTGGTGTGGTTCAGTGGGTTGAGTTGGCACTCAACCCACTGAACCTGCAGACCAAAACATCGCTGGTTCGATTCCCAGTAAGGGCACTTGCCTGGGCTGCAGGCCAGGCCCCCAGCCGGGGGAATGTGAGAGGCAACCAATAGATGTTTCTCTCCTTCTCTTTCTCCCCCTAGTCCTCTCCCTCTAAAAAAAATAAAATAAAATCTTTTTTTAAAAATAGGTGTTATTAATTAAAGGAGATTTCACGGAGAGAGTAGTTGACCAAATACTACAGGTCAAGCTTATCCATAGGAACGGTATGGACAAAAAATAGTACACTGTACTTTCTCTAAAAGTAGTCATCTCACTCTCCCCATAGATTACCATTTTAACTGTTCTGATTCACTGCTTTCTTCCCATTACCCATATGGGCAGCTATGAATTTTGTCCTTTTGAAAATATAAGTGGTTTATAATCCCAAATAAAGACTGGGGTTTTTTTTTCCTCCTAAATTTCAAATGAGTAACATTTGTAATTACCTCCTGTCTTTAAAATCTGTCCACTTCTCTTGGTCTTTTTGCCTCCTCCTTTGTCCAAGCTGCTATCATCTCTCACCTGGACCTTTGCACTAGCCTCCTAGCTGTCTCCGTGGACACACTCTTACCTTCTTTACTCTGTTTTCCACAAAGCAGCCAGCATCTTTTTGAAATGCATCTCAGTATTATGATGCCCCCCATATAAAATCCATGTCTCCTGTCCTAAAGGTCAATGTCCTTAACTTGACCTACAAGACCTCTGATAGTCCTGTCCTGTCCCGCCTCCTCTCAGGTGACACTCCACCGCACTCTGGCCCTTCAGTTCTTTGAGCATACGTACCATGTTTCAATGAACCCACCCTAAGTGTTTTGCATATGTGGTTTCCTTTATTCAGAGTGTTCTTCCCTTTCCCTTTTTTGGTGATTAATGCCTGTGACTTTTTAAATTTTAGCTTAGTTGTTACTAAGGCCCGATGTTTTCTATTAAACATTCTTGTAGAACCAGGAACTCACTTTCAGAGTAGTTATCTCAGTACTTTTAGTTCCTTTATAATGGTTCTTTGATTAATTTTTTATTCTAGACTGAAAAGCCCCATAATGGTAGAAACCATGTTCTTTTATTCACCACTGTATCCTTATGCCTTGCACAGTACCTATCACATGATAGGAACTCAGTAAACGTGTATTGGATTGAATAGGTGAACAAATAATGTCTGAGAGTTGAGCAGTCAGAGACTAGGAAACTAACAAGTCTCCCTCTCACTTAATATTCAATTAGTTGATTTTTTAAATGTTGGGGAGGGGATGTGCAACACCAAGTCTTTCTGTCTTTACATTCTCATTTGCTTTCTCAATAATGTAATCTACCATTGTAGTAAACTATAGTAGTTCCTTTGACTAATGAGACCCGCATGGGTTCCCTCCTTTTTTTTGTAAAGGAGATGAATGAGGACCATAGCACACCTAAGAAAGAAAAGCAGGAGCGGATATCCAAGCATAAAGAGAACTTGCAGCACACACAGGCTGAAGAGGAAGCCCACCTTCTCACTCAGCAGAGACTGTACTATGACAAAAACTGTCGTCTCTTCAAGCGGAAGATAATGATCAAGCGGCACGAGGTGGAGCAGCAGAACATTCGGGAGGTACTTACGTTTCTAACTATCACCGTTGACTCATGGGACTACTCTTGTGAGGATCATGACCACGTCTGTTTTGTCCATTCTTAAATGGGCTTTACAGTCTCAAGCACAGGGCCTGACACAAAATAGGTGTACAAAGAGCCAGGGAATGAATTTGCCACTGATAAGAGAAAGCCCATTTACAAAACAAGAAATCAGCTTTTTCCAGATAAATGCTACAGAGTTTTGTCGAATACTCATAAGCCATATCATGCGGTGGAGAATCAAAAGAAGTAGAATAACTTTTGCTTTCAGCCTGCTTTTCAAACACGTGTTTTTGTGACTCCGCATCAAACACTTAAAAGACGATATGATGCTCTACAGTTAAGTTCATTCATTCACTCACCCAGCACTTACAGGGTGCCTCCTTTGTGCCAGGCCCTGTGCTAGAGACACCAGAGCTTCCAAGAAGCTGTACTCCTTCTTTCAAGTAGCCCTAAGTCTAAGAGGCAAAACAGACATGTAACAGACTAATTACAATAGAATATATTAGGTATATTAATAATAGACTATAAATAGAGTATCATGGGCATATAGTCATGAAAAGGCTTGTAGGAGTCAGTGATTGATGAGATGTTGAGTGTCCTGGGTGTGGGACTGCAGCGTCACAAGAGTAGTTGGAAGCAGAATGCAGAGGACCTTTTTTGTTTAGCCAAGGCACTTCGATTATAGTCTGAAGGCAGTTGCGTGGCCATCAGAGGTTTTCGAGCAGGGGAGTGATGATGAGTTGTCTTTATTTCGGAGGGTGAATGCATCAGTGTGGGGTAGGCTGGAGTGATGAGAGGTCAAGTCCAGTGAGATCAGCCGATGCTCTTTCTCCAGTTCCACCTGGAAGGGGCAATGAGGGCAGCGAGCAATTAGTTGTTGTTGTTTTAATTAGCATATATCTTCCCTACCCAATACTGTAAGATTAATATAAGTTTTTGGAGATTAGATCTGAGTGACATTTCTGAAGCAGAACTGGTATGAGAATTTCAGAAGAGGAAGGAGTCAAAAATGACTTCAAAGTTTCTAACTTGGGAAATTGGATGAATGTGATGTTTTTCACTGAGATAAGGAATAGGGAATGTGAATCAATTTCAGATACAAAGTTCAACAGGAAATCACTGTAACTTGGAATAATCAGAGAAAGAGAAGCCTCACAAATGAGCTAGCAGGTTGGTAAAAACACCAAGTGTGATAAAACCCAGTGTTCTCCTGCATGAGGGAAACAAGCATTTCAGGTACATCTAATGGGAATGTGAATTGGTATAACTTTTTGGAGAGCAAAATGGGAAGGCAAAAGGGTGGTGCAAACTCAAATTCATTGACCACATGTAATTATGGGCCAGGTTGAGACTTCATCCATATTATCTCATCTCATTGGAAGGGGAAACTGCCGAACATTTTTGAACCAGCCAATGACACAGCTAAAATTTTACTTTAGAGAGACCATCCCAGTTTGGTGGCCGCACACACAGTGATCAGAGAGAGCATGAATTCTCAGGGGGGTGAAATGGTTCTTGTAGAGGAGGAATTTTACATATTACAGTAGTTGGGGGCCCTCTGAAGGGCCATGTACTAAACAGATACACAGTCTGTATGTGTATTTACATTTCAGGGGTGCTGATGGTCAGGGAAGGGGGAAATCTGAAAGGGCTCCCAATGAGGACAGTCATGGGGGGAAATGTTGAGAAACACTGGATTGAAGGGAAGAAACGAAGAGCAAAGAAATCAGGAGGTAGGAAATAGGACATAAACAAAGATGGCGGTGGTAGCTATCAAAAGAATGGTGGGTTTGAAACATACTTTGAAGTATAAAGGAAGCGGGACTTGACATATGATAGGATATGAGAGAAAAGATGGAGGCAGAATCAAAGTTATTTCTAGGGCTTAAGACTTGGGGAAATGCAGATTTGGGCAGAAACAGAAGCTTAGAGAGAGGCATTGGTAAGAAACCAATTAATTCAGTACTAGACATGCTGAGTGTGTTAGAAGACAAAAAAGTCCAAATGAGAAAGCCCAGTAGCCAGTTAGAAATAACATGTTTGGGATTCTTTTCAGCTGGCAATTATTACTGTCACTCTGATAGCACATATTTAGAAGAAGTCTGAGGCTTCAGGGACAGTTAATGCCCACAAATGCTCTAGGAGACCATTATTCCCCCAAAATGAGAGAAACTATATTCATGACTTCATTAATACCCAGTTGGTCCTAACCAAATGAGCAAAGAGTATTTTTCTATGAGAGCATTTTTCTTAAGAGTCCAGATTTTCTTTTGTTTGGTCTTATTCCAGAGCCTTCTTCGTGAAAATGTTCAGTTTTTCTTTCTGTTTTCAAAAGTAATCAAAGCACATTGAAAAAAGACAAATAAAGAAAAATACAAAGTTCATTAGTAAAAGTTCTTAATATTCCCATCCCATCCAATCTCTACTCTGCCACAGTCACCATTAATTTGGCACATATATTTCTATATTTCCAGGAGGTTTTTTTTCCTGTAGATATGAGAGAAGATGCCCCGCAAAAAAAAATTTAATTTTTGAAGGGTGGGCCCCGTGTAGAACATGCTTCCTCTGCTAGGTGAGTGTTCTAGGAACTCGTCTGTATCATTGTACCAGCTGGAGTTGTTGTAAGAGGCTGTGATCGGCTTCAGAGGTTTTTTTTTAAGACTCTTTCATTGTGTTTGCCCATTTCATGGTGGGTGATTTAAAGCACACCTGTCCACACCATGCTGAGTGTTCAGCAGTTTTTGACCCAAAACGGCATGATCCCTATGCCCTGCTCTTCCTATTCACACACTCTCACCCTGGGCAACTTTTTTTTGTTGGTTTCCCTGGATAAAAAAGAGTCCTCAAAGAAAAATGTTTTGCCAATGTGAAATAGGTGAAACAAAAAACAGCAGAAGCACTAAAAGGCATCAAAATCAATGAGTTCAAAAACTGTTCTGAACAGTGGAAAAAATGTCTCAATAGGTGTACTGCATCCAATGGAGAGTAATTTGAAGGTGACTGTAGTTTAAACATACAAGAATAAATACACAAAATTTTATAAGTAAATTCCAGGTTTTTGGGTCCCGCCTCTATATATTCATAACTACTGCTTATATATTATATAGAACTTTAGCTTTACAAAATAAGGTTGCAATAGTATCAGTGGTTTATTTGATGTGTAAGCAACAGAAACAAACTGGCTGACTTAGTATGGAGAGGCATTTACCGGAAGGTTAACAGGATAGATGACGGAGCTGAAGAACCACACTGGAAAAGATGAAGAATCAAGCTGGAAAAGCAACTACCACGACCCAGAGAGCAAGAGCCAATGGACACTGGTCAGGCCACCCGCTTCTGAATGTGTTTCCTCCAATCATGTTTAAGTTTTGTGTCCCTGCTTCTTAGGACCCAAATTGCCAGGAGAGAGAGAACGTGATTGGGTAACATGCTTACTCCATTAATTCCTGATTCCAGAAAGGGTGGAGCAGTTTCTCAGAAAAAGAGAAGCCTGTTAACAAAAGAAGGGGCAAGGGATACTGAACCTACAAAAAAAAAAAATCCAGATATCTACTATACTGTTTTGTAACTTTTTTTTCATCTACTATCTAGGACGTACAGCTCTTCCTCGTTCTTTTTTTAACCATTAATAGTATTTTTGGCTATAAGATGATTTATTTAATGACATGCTTCTCAGTGGATATTTTGTTGAAGTTTTACAGTATTACTAACGATGCTATGGAGAACATCTTTGTACAGAGATCTTTTTACACATATGCAAGTATTTTGTAGGATATATTCTCACGAGTGGAATTTCTGGCTCAGAGCACATGCATCTAGATTTTTAATAGATATTGCCAATTGACCTCTAAGAGCATTTATACGAGTACAACAAGGAGTACATGTTTTCCTATCTCTTTGCCAAAATTGAGTATTAGCAATCCTGTAATTAATTAAAAAAATTTTTTTGAAAGATCAACATCGACGAGGTTGAGCCTCTTCCACTCTCATCTCTGCACACAGATGCCTACTCTTTTCTAAGCAATTATGAAAGTAAGAGAGCATGCCATGTTTTAGGCTAACAACATCACCATTTAAAACTTTGAATTTTAGTTCTCACTCAACCTCGGTGGGCATTGTAACAAAAATTTTGACTTGAGTGTGATCAGCTGCTTTTAAAGAAGTCAGTAACACTTCCACTGAAATAGAATGACTGGGTCACAGTGGGAAGGGTTTATTAGGGGACACACCCTGGACCCACATCTTACACAGGAGGTAGATTCCCATAAAGTTTGGTAATGTGCTTAGTGGCCATGGTATATGAAAATACCTATGTTTTGATACTGAGCTCACACTCCGCTTGGCAAGATGCTCAAAGCCCACAATGTCTCCATTTCACAATCCTTCCGGGGCACACGTATATTGAGCATACACTGGTGGGCAGAATCACCTGTACCATTACATCTGGTTTTGTATTTTTTTTCTCCGCTCACTTTGAGTTTGTATAAGATAATGGTGCACATGGTATGTGGCTCTACCATAAATTGTCTGTTGTACAGATGAAGTAACCATTGCAGAGTGTCTAGCTAGAGCAAAGGGATTCTGCAGAATACTGTATCACAGACTGAAAAGGCATAAAACAGAAAAATATAAGCCTTCACCAGGACATCTTTTAATGGAAAATGCTGAAAATCTATAAACCTGAGTTTTAGCCTCATTTCTGCAATTCCCGACTTCCTTACTGTCATATATAAAAGGGGTAAATTCCTATAATCTTACCACTACATTGGGTTGCAACTAGGATTAAAATATATGAAGTCATTTTTAAAACTTGAAAGCACATTTCACACTATTATGTAGGCACAGCACTGGGCTCCTAATAAGCTGAGCGATTTTTTTCCCCGTGGTTTACAGTATTATAGGCAGCTTACCAACTTACATCTTAGCAACTCAGATGTGGGAATTAAAGGTAAATGGAACAGCCTGCTATTATAACAGAAAAGCTATTTTAATATCTTTTTTTCACTCTTCTAATAGTTTACAAAAACTAGTTTTAAGACATTCAGTTCTGAATACAGAAGCATAATAATGACATGTTTATGTATTATGAAGCATTTTCTTATGGTCTTTCATTTCAACTTCACAAGAATGGTAGCTCACAGTGGAAAAGTTATCCTCACTTTACACTTGTGGAAACTAAAACGTAGGTGAAGAGACTTGCCCAAAGCCATATATGAGTCAATGAAAGAGCTGAAACTGACTCATACCCTGAATATTTTTCCATTGATTCTCAAACTTTAGTACATGTCAGAATTAGCTGGGTGGTTTGTAACCCAGGTAGTTATGATGGACAACATCCGGTAGCATTCCATTACATGTGAAAAGAAGCATTTGATTTCTTCTGAAAGTATTGTTTGCTTTGATCTTTTAATTTTTCCCCAAGGTTCAGAGCTCTGGGCAGCTCAGACACATGTGGACTTCTCAGTTTAGGAAAATGTGGAATGGATAAATGCCCAATACTGAGCGGCCTGGTACTCAAAGGTTGAAAATGATATCGTGACCTAGGAACAGGACATTTGCCCAATTCAAGGGCTTTCCTTGGCTTTCCCTTGGTCACTGGACTGGATGGAAGAGCTTTAGTCTCTGGAAAGGGCTCATTGTCCTTTAGTGCCACCTAGGGACCAGTTAGTGACTTTCAAAAGGAGACATTTGATGGCCCAGGTAAAGAGGAAAAATAAAGCAAAGAAAAGAAAAATGCAGGAGATTGAAGGAGATGCTCTGGGATATTATCTTTTTCTCCTTAAAGCAAGTGTAAATTGCACTTCTGATATTTTCCCACTAGAAAACACCTCCACAAGGGGGTTTACTTGTTCACTCCTCTATCCCTCGTGCTTACAACAGTTCTGGCAGATAAGACATGCTTAACAATGACTTGCTAAATACACAGGAACTAACAACTTTGCTCTAGTAATAGATGCTGGTCTGTTTAAAGGACCTCTCTTCAAATGGATAGAAGGCCTAAGTTTACAAGACATTCTCATCCATACCAATATAGAAATGTTACTGATAATTCTATGAGAATAAATGGCTTGCATTTTTCTTCCACAGTGGATCCCGATAGAGAAGAGGCACCCTATTCTAATTTAATGCCCAGCTCAAAAGTTTTCCCTTTCCTTGGCCTTTTTAATATAAATGTCACCCTTTTTAATATCACCCTTTTGAGAACTCTTACAGCATAAAACCTTTACCTCTTTCACAGCACTTAACAAACACTTCCAACCTTGCTCTCTTTTTAAAATTTACACATAAAGCTTATTTCCCTGTGTTAATGAAGGTTCTTTGTTTGCATGTTACTAAAATTTATTTGAGCTAGCTTAAGCCAACAGCAGCGAATTTGCTGCAGAAATATAGGATGTTTCATAAAACCCAATTGCAGTGATACAGCCAAAGCTACAGGCTGCTTTGAACCAGTCAGGAACTTGGGCCTCAGTATATCCCTCCGCCCCCCACTTCTTTCTTCCCTCTTTTTCATTTTTGCTCTCAAGTCAGCTTTCCTCTAATCATCCAACCCTCATAGCGGTGGATGGCTACCACATGTAGCTTTTATATGGCCCTCTATTCTAGCTATATGTAAAGATTAACTGTCTCTGAATCCCAATTCCAAATTTCTAGTAGAGACACAATAAATTGATTCATTTACCTGTGAGCTGATCATATACTTCAACACATGTCTGTTATAATTCCCTAGTGGAGTGTTAGCTACTTGAGGACGAAGTCATGGCTTAGTAAATATTTTTATACACCCAGAGTACGTGGTTCAGATTTTTTAATACAGTGCCATTCAGGAAATCTTGAACTGGTGAATGAAAAAATTTTTGTTCAACTTTGCCCTCCTCCCTTTTATTTCTGCTTTCCTTTCTTTCCCCCCTTCAACAAAAGAGAGAGAAAGACATGAGTAGAACTGGAAAGAGCAGAATGATTAGAACTAGAAATGATCAAATAGACTATAATGGACAAGATGAAAGGAGAGAGGTCTCTGCTTTTCCCCAGCATGCTGTGAACTCTGAGATTTTAAAAAATTGACAATTGGCCTACTTCTGAAACATACCAAAATAAACAAAACAAAACAGGGTATTTTCCCATAAGAACATTGCTTCAGCAATTCTCGGCTCTGTCTGTTAGAATCACCTGGGGACCCTTAAAATATTGATGTCACAGTCCCACCTCAGATAATTATCTGAATTTCATGTTGTAGGATTCGGTTGTCTTATGTTTTATAAGCTTCCTCACGTGATTTTAATGGGTGCCCAGGGTGGAGAACCACTGGTTTCACTGAAGAAACACTTACTTAGACCTGTGCATAGCACACTGTTTAATTAAGGGTCACAGCACCTCTGGAAGGTAAGAAGGGCTCAATTAGAATTACAGCGGTACCTTAGCCCTCAGCTTCAGAGCTCGTCAAACCCAGTAACCATCACATTTTGACGAGAAAAGATGTTTCAGCACTCAGTGCTTGCTTGCCACTCATCGCACTTGCTAGAACTTGTATGAGTCACAGCACCACCCCACAAGAGAAGATGCTTCATCAGTCATCACTTGCTCACCACTAATAAGAATGAATTAACCAGTACTGAGGTACCACTGTAATCCCATTTTATAGACAGAGTACTTGTAATGGCTGTAAAGTTGCCCATCTTGTAACAATGGTGGACCCACATACAGAACCTAGATCTCAAGGGATCGTTAACCTAGTCTCATTAGGTTGTACTGCCAAAAACTAGTGGGTTTAATTAAGAGGGTTGGTGGTGCCATTCCTTGCCATCCCTCAGCTGTGCATTTCATCCAGCCCATCTCCATTCATCTCTCTCCATTTATCTCCTGATTCCTGCACGCAGGAACTGAATAAGAAGAGGACCCAGAAGGAGATGGAGCATGCCATGCTTATCCGGCACGACGAGTCCACCCGAGAGCTAGAGTACAGGCAGCTGCACACGCTACAGAAGCTACGCATGGATCTGATCCGTCTACAGCACCAGACTGAACTGGAAAACCAGCTGGAGTACAATAAGAGGCGAGAAAGGGAACTGCACAGAAAGCATGTCATGGAACTTCGGCAACAGCCAAAAAACTTAAAGGTAAGAGGACACCGAAGTATTTCCCTGTCTGTGCTCCCACACAGAGTTGGACCAAATTAGTGGTTCCTACATATGGATGATTGTTAGTCACGCGACTTTTCAAAATTACCAATTTCTGGGCCCCACACCTACTGAATGAGACTCTTCAGATATGAAGCACAAGACTCTGTACTTAACAAACTTCTTAAGAGATGCTGCCGGGCAAGCCGGTTTGACAACCTCTCTATGAGATGACCTCTCCCTTTTTCTTTATATGCATTATGCAGTTTCTCTGACCCCTTTGTGACCTCCCCTTTTAAAAATTGTAATGTATGGACCAACAACATAAAACCAGGAAATGAGAAAGTTCCCTGGTAGTTATAGGGCAGATAAACTGCATCTGTCATACGGGTCACATGATTGGTAGTAGCACATACTACCTTGAATGCTACTGTATTTAGAGAAAGACTCTAAAGCCACAGCCAAGCTTTTAAGAAAGAGTATGATCTATTAGTGACATCCGTCATGGGCATGGGGATCAGGCATGACTCTAGATGTGCCAGGCATTTATTCCCCTGCACCAGGGACTGGGGCTTCTCTCGCCCTCACTGCCTCCAGGTCATTTTAGTTGGCTGCCAAGGGAGCACTCTGCACTATGCGGACCAAACTGTTGCTCCCTTGACAATGTCTCAAGGGAGACATTGTCAGTGTTGACACAGACATCAGGCCAGCCTCCATCACTCTGGTCGTGCTCCTGTCTAGCCAAATCCTAGCTCATCTACTTAGCAATCCCTGTCATCACAGCTCCTCCAAGTGCTTGTGAAATGTGCACATGACCGTGAGGCGAGCTGGTGGAACGCCTTCTGGACTCGTGACACACCCACTTCCCCTTGCCAAAGTGCATATTCGATGTTATTATGTGCAAGTGCAGCCTCTCAATGGGAGGGGCATAGCTAGAATCGCTTTTCCCTCTTATTTAGGCTGAAATTTAATAGAATTTTCAAGGAGGAGACAGAGAACAGTGAGAGGTAGCTTCATACACTGCGATCCTTTTTCTCACTTTGAAATTGAGGGGGGCATGGGGTAAAACAAACAGTGGAAGACACTGAAGATTTTGAATAGGAAACTTAAAATAATGAGCAAACTTTTAACAAACTGAGCTTCATAGTGTGCCCCCAATCTGCTTAGCATCGTGGTCCCCTTGTAACAATTCATATTTTTAACCCACTCAGAAATACAAAATTACTTCTACTCATTTAACATAAAACCAAACGTGTTGGTAGACTTAACTCTTGTCTGTGTCGTGTGTATTATTTTCATTATTATTGACCAGTAATGTGGCTCACTGCACCAAAAGACAGATCATCCCCACAACTGTATTGCATTATTACAATGGGAACCCTTCTGTACTTACTGATGTGTCTTTTTTGTGTGTGTGTGTCACTTTTTCACACAGGCCATGGAAATGCAAATTAAAAAACAGTTTCAGGACACTTGCAAAGTACAGACCAAACAGTATAAAGCACTCAAGAATCACCAGTTGGAAGTTACTCCAAAGAATGAGCACAAAACAATCTTAAAGACACTGAAAGATGAGCAGACGAGAAAACTTGCCATTTTGGCAGAGCAGTATGAACAGAGTATAAATGAGATGATGGCCTCTCAAGCGGTAAGTGGTTAGGTTCGGTGCCACGGCTTCAAGAGCTTTGGGAATCAAGAAAACTCAAGATCCAGCCTTTTGTTCCCAAGATGATTCTTGCACACATTTAAGATATTGGTGTTTTTCTGCCCAGAGAACTGAGGAAGTGACGACGCTGAATAAAGCCAAGCCGATGTGGATAGTTGCTGGAGTGTGTCTTCTGAGCTGGAACTCAAGGAATACCATGCTAAATCAGACTTGTGGCACGTAGGGGCTTTGAGGGCAAGATGTGATAGATTCCGCATATAATACCGTATTTTCCTTCGTCAAAGAGCGCTCAACTAATGTCGCACATAAACAAATAAGATGCACAGACACATTCACTCAATAAACTTGTACTAAGTATCTGCGTTCAGCACCTGCTGGGCTCAGAGGTAGTGTGAGCTAGAGAGACAACTGTTGGTCCCTGTCCTCACACTTTAGGCCGGCAAGCAAGAAAGTCAGATAATTAAGCAATAAAAATAAAGCATAGTAAGTGCTTTGAAGCGATAAGTAGGAACAACTAATCGAGTCTAGAGAAAGCTTCCCAGCAAGAGCCAAGAAGCGTGAAGAAACTCACTTAAGTAGACAGGTTCCATGGAAAGGAACCTACATAGGCCAAGGTCCAAAAGTTGGAAAGTGTGCATTTGGGGACCCAGAGAACTTTGGCATGAGCTCAGATGTTAAGGAGGAGGATTGTGGGAACCCCAGCTAGAGAGGTCACAAAGGTCTTGGTCAGCCCGGGATGGGAGCTTGCATAATCTGTGAAGATTTCACAAGGACGTAAGTCTTAAAGAGTAACAGTTTGCCAAGCAGACAGAGAAGGAATAGTTATTACTGGCAGAGGATACTGTGTTTGCAAAGATTCAAAACCCTGAGAGCAGATAGCACCTCGAGGTACAATGAGTCGTTGATATGGCAAGAGTATAAACGGAAGCAGAAGTGTGGTCAGGGGTCAGGTCTTCAAAGGCCAGGCGTTCGGACATTATCAGAGAAGCAAAGGAGAGCTCCCGAGGCCTGTATTAAGAAGGAAAGTGATCGCTTCTCGGCCTTTTGGCTAAGATCAAGTGTAGAAGGAAAGCAACAGAATCCAATCTGTGTTATAGAAAGATACTGGCAGTAATGTGGCAAATGTAGGTAAACAGACCTGTTAGGGTCTCTTTGTAATAATCCAGGAAAAAAGAGGAATAAAGGCCAGAACTAAGAGAGAAGATACTAATGGAGATAGTGAGAAAGGAGGAGGATTTGAGAAATGTTTAGGAGGTAGGAATGTTTAAGAAATAGAATTTAGTGACCATTTGGAAGATAGGTTTGATAACAGTGAAATTGGTCATCATTTTACCAAGATAAAAGGAAGGGTGAGTTTGGATGCCTGGTAGATAATTGGCTAAGTTGTGGACATGTTACCTGAGCTTCGCAGGTACCCAAGTAAAGAAGTGCAGAGATGGAAATCTATAGTTCAAGAGAGTATCAGGGTTAAAGACAAAAAATCAGATACCATTATTAGATGGTGGCAGTGGTAGCTTTCGGAAAACCTGAGATCTTCTAGGGACAGGAGATAGTGTCAGAGAGAGAGGGGACTAAGGACAGAGTTGTGGACACTGCTGTGTGAGGGCTGAGTGGAAGTAGACCAAAGAAGATGAATATTAGCGATGTGGAATGGTAACCGGAAAGAGCATGTCGCAGAAGCCAGAACAAAAGTTCCTAGTGGACTTCAATGCTACAGAGAGTCCAGTTGGACCCAGCAGTGGGTTTGTCCGGTGATTGTCACAATCACTGGAGTGGTGGAAATGGAAGGCATGATAGTGCACCGAAAAAGTTATTGTAAGTCAGATAGAAACCGTGAGTGTGAGATAGCTTTTCCCAGATATCTGTCCATGAAGGAAAGGGGAAAGAAAACTGTAGCTAGAGGAGGAGATAGGTAAAGGAAGACTTTGTTCATTGGGAAAGTCTTAATACACATGTCTTTAATGTCTTTAGGCTGAGGATAGGAGCCAGTGTATTCATTCATTCATTCTTTCTTTCACTCAGGTATCCAATAAGTAAATACGGAGTGTCTATATACAGTGCCCCAGGCATCAATCACGCCATGGAGGAATTTGTAGAAAAGTGGAGGGAACAGACATTGGAAAAGTCTACTTGTCGTGATGGCAGAGCCAATGCAGTGTGCTTACAGAGTAAGCCTGGAGAGTCAGGAGAGGTGTCTCAGACACCCAGTGACCATTTAAAATGAAGGGCAGGGAGCACGTTCCAGGGGAAAGTAACTGCATTTGTAAAGATGGGAAAGATGGAGGTACTTTTCTAGACTTCCGAAAAGTCCATTCTGCTTGGAATAAAGAGAACAAGGAGGAGACTAACATGAGAATAAGACTGGAGGGTAAACGGGCTAGATCGTGTAGGGGCTTGCAAACTTTCCTAAGAATTTTTATCTCTATCTTAAAAACAATGGCAAGCCATTGACGAGTATTAAGGAGGGAGCTGACGTCAGATTTGCATTTTTGAAAGATCACTAATGAGGTGCGGAGAGCGGCCTGAGAGATGGCGAGAGAGCAGATATAAGGAGAGGGAGAGATAAAAAGATAAGGGCATGAGGGAGTGGAGGCTACACCAGAGACAGGCAGTTGCGATAATGGAGAAGTGACTAAATTTGAGAGATAGGCAGGAGATGGAATTGAAAGCATTTAGTGACAGACTGAATGCGGAGAGTGAGGTACGAAGGATGACCCCCAGTGTCTAGTTTGAACAAAATGATAGACGGTGGTAACATCTACCTATATGGTTAAAAGTAAATAAAAGGGAAGGGGAGCTGATTGGGGAAGCGGGAAGGGAAAGAGGAGTAATGTGAGTCATGTTCAAGTGGAAGGCCTGGGAAACATCCAGGTGAAGATGTCTCTAGTGGACTGGATCAGCTAGTGGGAGCCTCAGAAGAGAAGTCTGAAACAGGGGTATGGATGTGGGGGCGATATGCATGTAGATGGTAACTGAAGCCTTTGAAATAGATGAGAGTCCTTAGGAAGCAAGATTAGAGGAAGTGCCCATGATGAAGCCCCAAGAAGCACTCATATGTAGTGTTCCAGTTAGGTAGGGAGTAGCTGGGAAAGGAGACAAAGGGAGGGAAAAAAAAAAAAGAAGGGTGTGTGGATCTCAGAAGACAAGAGAAAGATTGCAGGGAGAAAGGGGCAATCCACAATATCCAGTGCTGCTTGGGAGGTCCGGTAAGATGAAGACCCCTTCAGGGTGGTCCTCAGTGACCTTAATGTGAGCAAGCAAGTAGGGCAGAAGGATCAGAATGAGGAGTGCAGGGTGGGGCGTGCAGAGAAGGGGTGAAGGCAAGGAGAAGGGGAAGGAGTTGATAGGGACAGAAATGTTGATAGGATTTCTGTCTTGTCCATCGGCATTCTCAGCCTCTGCATCAATGCCTGGCAAACAGCAGGTGTTCGATGAACATTTGTTATATGAAGTGGGCGACACTGGGTCAGGAATGTAGGTTCGTGATTGCCTGTGGATAAAACGAGAGAGAGGCCCTTTCCTCTGAAGCAGGAAGGAGATGAAAGTGTATATGATAATCACAGCTGTCCTTTCCCCACTGCTTACTGTGTGCCAGGCACTGTCTTCAGTATTTTCTAAGTGTTATTTCATTTTTGTGAAACCCCTTTGAAGTTGTTACTATTTCAACCCTAATTGACCTATGAGGAAACTAAGGTTTGTTGAAGTAAAGCTGCTTGCTTAGGGCAGTAGTTGGACAACTTTTTCGGTAAAGAGCAGATAGATAGTAAGTGTTATAGGCTTTGAGGAGCACAGGGTCTCTGCCATGACCGCTGAACTCTATCACTGCAGTATTGTACAAAAGCAGCCACAGACAACGCATAACTGAATGAGCATATCTTTGTTCCAGTGAAATTTATTTACAGAAATAGGCAGCAAGCCAGATTTATCCCTGGGGCTGTCGTGTGCCCACTGCGGACTTGGGGTGTCATGTGACTAAGAGACGGAGTTAGGACTGGAGCCTGTCTTCAGAGGAGCTAGGAAGCTGTGTGGTTCGCCACCGCTACATTATGCTGCCTCTTATCACATCTTTTTCTTCAGGTTAATCCACTTTATAAAACAGATGTGATATTGACCTCTGCTTTTACTTCTGAAACTTTCGAATGGATTTGGTATGTGCAGCTTTTGGGGGATCGATACCGAATACTGGAATATCCTCAGATATCTAGACTGGCATTTTTGTAGAGTTGGAGCCAATACAAAATAACGTCGTTACTGTTATTAATAATAGAATGCCAGAAACAAGAGGAGACGGAGTTGCTTCTGTGGTCTAGACTGCACAGGATGAGCCTCTCACCCACTCAGCCAGGGCTTATAGCAATTAATGCAGATGAGTAGAAACGAGCAGACTTTCATTCCTTTTGTTGGTAAGGAACCTCCCATATCAGGAGGAAATAGAGAACAGTCTCACTGGGAGCCAGCAAACCCTTTGGCATTTATCTGTAAGGCTGTTGTTCCTGCTGCAGATTGACCGTTCATTGTGTCTAGTATTTCTTCTGCCTTCCTTTCTCACTGGGGAAATGGTAAGAGAGAGCTCCTCCTTAGTGGGTTTCATTGAAAGCTGGTTAAGATTACTTATTGGAAAGCACCTTGGATGTGTGATTCCATTATATTTTTGTTAATTTGCTATAGGGCATTTGTCCAAAAATACTAAAGAAGACACTATGCAAATAACCGTCTAAAACTATTCTAATAACATTTCAAAAAGTCAATTCTCGATCAACATAACGAGGTAGATTGTTAGTTGTCTTGTCCATCTGTGTATTCTCAGTATTGTCCGGATAAGGAAGAAAGCATAGGTAAATAGCTATCTTGACAAAGTGGTCTGTATATGTGGAAACATATATGCACATATATGTGGAAACACATGCAGATAAACTCAAGGCAGTACTGTCTGATTGAAGGGTTCTAATCTCAGAGTTCCCAGTGGAACTGAGGGCCTGCTAAATCTAGACAAAACCAAGCCCGGGACAGGAGCGTCGTCATCCCTAAACACACTCCTGTCCCGAGCAGCACATGGTCAGCTACGCTCACTGAAAGCTCAGCCTTTCTGCTGGCTGGCTCGGGCCACGCCCCACACAGGATCAGTATCCTGGTGTCTAACAAACACAAAGTTCAGGGGCTACTGCGAAGCGAGAAACTTTATCGGGTGGGTTTGTAATCTGGACTTTACTGTTTGAAACCAGAATACGCCCCTTACGATTATCAAAGCCAGCTTCCGTGTGTGGGGGAGACATTTGGAGCCACTCGAGTGTTAGGTTGTCTAGCTAGCAGGATAACACGTAGCCAAAAACAGGGATGGACAATACTTGCTAGGAATATAACAGTGGCGAATTCCTCAAGTGTTAGGAGATTGGCTCTTTTTTTTTCTTTCAGAGCTGAGGATATCTAAGTATATTATGGATTTGTGGTTAAAGACATCTAAATATGGAAATGATTAGTGAAAACCAAAATAATGATAACAGCTACTATTTCCTGAACACTGGGTATACATCAAGAATGATGCCTGGGATTTTACATGAATTATTTTATTTAATCCTCACACTAATCTTAGACACTGGTGGTTTAGACTTACTTTCATGAGATGACAAAGAAAAAAATGAGACTGGGAGAGATTAAGTAACTTGCCAAGGTGACATAGCTAAGTGAATGGTGGAGCTAGAGTTCAGGTTCAAGAGTCTGCCTCTACTGGAATGGGTACCATTTCTGACTCCTGCTAGTATGGTTTTTCTTAAGAATGTTTTTTTTTTTAGGAAAGAGTGTTTTAAGAACATGTTTTTAGAATTGTGTAGCCCGTTGGGCAGAGTGTACTATCTGTTTTCGATTCCTAACTCTGGAGGTACCCAGGGCATCCTTTTCCGAGGGAACCTGTTGCCATCCAAACACCGAAACGTCTTCCAGTAGTCCCCAAGTGCCGTAAGCTAGGAGTGAATTACAGTGTGTGTCTTCTGTGCCCACAGTTACGGCTAGATGAGGCTCAAGAAGCAGAATGCCAGGCCTTGAGGCTACAGCTCCAGCAGGAAATGGAGCTGCTCAATGCCTATCAGAGCAAAATCAAGATGCAAACAGAGGCACAACATGAACGTGAGCTCCAGAAGCTAGAGCAGAGGGTGTCTCTGCGCAGAGCACATCTTGAGCAGAAGGTACGCGAGAGTCCCTGTGTGTCCTGTACAACTGGGTGGAGGACGGGGCACAGCCTAGAAACCACCATCTATGCAGCCCTGCCTGTGTATCTGGCCATTACAGTAGGCACTGCTCACTTATTACCTGCTTTTACATTCCCAGTATCTGAGAGTAGGCATAAGCTCCATTCTACAGGCAGGAGACTGGGGCTCAGCACAGTTAGGTTACGGGCAAAAATCTGACCCCAGAGCTGAAGCTCTTTCTATGCCTCTGCTGGGAAACCCTCCACCTTCACAGCCAGAGGAATACATGACTTGCTCGGTGGTTGATATGACATGTGAAAGGTACTACAAGCTGATAGCATGACTGCTAAATGGTATGAGGAAGCCAAGTGCATATCTGCCTTTTATTTTTAGCTATTTCTAAATGAAAAGAAATTACCAGCAGGGCTCTTTTAAAAAATTGAAATGAAGAAAGGTTGCTATTGCCATGCATAATAAATATTATCGGAATTGAAATATTCATTGCTTTAAATATTGCCGAGGAATACGAAGTAGAAAAGATTTCATAAAGCATCTCAAAGCTGTTAAGCATTTATTTGCTTAACCAGTTATTTGTGCTTTCTTCCGGTAGTTCCCTGGCACCAACGTACAAGACTATTGCCCCAGCTCCTGTTCTAGAACTAAACTGCTAATGACCCGAGGGGCGTTTGGCTCTCTGCGGGAAAGCAGCACAATCTAATTGTGCTTCAGTGTATTGTACCTGCTCCTGAGCTATCTCCTGCTGAGACAGGACACTGACCTAGATCAGCCCAGCTGCTTGGCTTGCTGGAGTGGTAGTGCTGGCCCCAGTGAGCCCCAGACATTTTTCTTCTTGTGAGCAAGTTTTAAATATAATGGGTTAGAGACAAGACATTTATCACAGGATCCTCCCCACCCACCCATCTGGTCTACTCTTAGCTCCTGTGTTCGTGTCCGTGTGTACATATATGTGTACATGTGTGCACGTGGGTACCTGTTGAGAAATCCTCTCCATTAAGATCTGCTCATTGTGCTTATTTCAGATTGAAGAAGAGCTGGCTGCCCTTCAGAAGGAACGCAGCGAGAGAATAAAGAATCTATTGGAAAGGCAAGAGCGAGAGATTGAAACTTTTGACATGGAGAGCCTCAGAATGGGATTTGGGAATTTGGTTACATTAGATTTTCCTAAGGAGGACTATAGATGAGATTAAATTTTTTTGCCATTTACAAAAAAAAATAATAAAACAGAAAAAAATTCAGACCCCGCAGAACCACATTCCCCATTTTAACGGGCGTTGCTCTCACTCTCTCTCTCTCTTACTCTTACTGACATCGTGTCGGACTAGTGCCTGTTTATTCTTACTCCATCAGGGGCCCCTTCCTCCCCCCGTGTCGACTTCCAGTGCTGGCCAAAACCCGGCCGCCTCTTCTACTCAGAGTACACGTCACAGTATTGATGTGGTTCAAAATGTTTCAGTGAAAACTGGGAGACAGTTTCAACAAAACCAATAAACCAACAACAAAAAGTGGACGTTCGTTGCTTTAAGCAATCACTCATTACCACCAATTTGTGAAAGTAAAGCAAAAAAAATAATAATAATAATAATAAATGCCAAGGGGGAGAGAGACACAATATCCGCAGCCTTACACCTTAACTAGCTGCTGCATTATTTTATTTTATTTTATTTTTTTGGTATTTATTCATCAGGAATTAAAAAAAAAACAAAGTTTTATTAAAGATTGAAAATTTGATACATTTTACAGAAACTAATTGTGATGTACATATCAGTGGTGACATATTATTACTTTTTTGGGGATGGGGTGGGTGGGTGGGGTGAAGAGATCTTGTGATTTTTAAGAACCTGCTGGCAAGAGTTTAACTTGTCTTCAGCATATTCTGATTGTATCATAATCATTTTCTGCTGTTGCAGAGGATGTGAATACACTTAAGGAGCTCACAGAATCCCAGTAGCACAAATTGGGCTTTGGCAAATCGTGTATTTTGTGTATAGAAGGAATTTAAGGAGAGGTATTACTTATTTTCATATTGTATTTTAACTGTTTCTCTGATCAAATTTTTTTACTTCCTCCTCCTCTTCCTCCCACCCCCCCTCCTTTTCCAGTTCAGTATCTGGAGTTCAACACTGTCTCTCAATCAGATCATCTTGATCTTTTTCTTTATTTCCCTTCCCCTCCCTAAGTCCCATATCTTGGTCATAAATATTGCATTATTCACACTTTCAAACTGTGTATTTTCTTACAATAAAAAATGATGAAAAAAAAAAGGCTTTACTTCTTTTGCATGCACTTTAAAAAAAAAAAAACATTTTTCAGGTTCCAAGGAAGAGCATGATAACTGTCAGAGCTTTTAATTATATTTGTAAATAAAAGTGTTCATCACATCGCCTTGCTGTGTTATTGTAGCAGGAAGCTTCCCTTCTAGGTTTACCGGCTCCTAATTCAGACGCAGAGCCGCCTCCAGAAACTCCTCTCCGTAGCGCCAGTTGCTCCCGGAAGAGCCATTCACGATCTCCAGGTAAACCTGTCTTCCAAGTTCTTCCACGGGATTGAAGATAGTGTTGCACTGTTTGAAGTGGTCAACAGCTCCTTTTTGCCCTTAAGAATATAAAACGGAACACGTGCACACAGCACACACACACCCCAATGTGCCAGCTGTGCTTAGAAGTGCCTATGGCTGAGGAGAGGCGCTGGACACCCTGAAAGGCAGGCTGCAAAGAAGTTATAGCCAAATATTTGAAGTGATCCCACTGTAACAGATGCAACCACCCCTCACATTCGACTTTAATTAGAATCTTACGTGCACATCATTGAGGTGGTAAAATATTTAACTTCTAGGATGTGGCTTTGGGTATAAGACAATCTCAGTAAGATGGCATATTCTTGGCGTTCTAAGTCCTGGACATTGAAAGTTAAACTTGAGCGGGAGGACCCAAAGGTCACTTTTATATCCTCCAGGGTATTCAGTCATCGCAGACCCATGTGGCCAGTCACGTTCACTGTCATAGACTAAAGCAGAGAGGTGGACTCAAAAACTACAACAAAATGATTTATTAACGTGGGTTAACCCTAACCATAAAGTTATCACCTGGCTTCCTAAGCAGCTTAGTTCACTGAAGTTTCTGTTGGGTACAACAGAAAATAATGTCGCAAAGGGCTGGAAAGAAGACTCAATTACCCATGAAAAACAGGTAACCTGTGATTCATGCTTATGCCTCCCATGTGTTGGGACACTACACTAAGTATTTCACAGGTGAGGAAATAAGCGCAGACCAGGGTAAGTGGTGGTGGTGGAGACTGAATCCCAACCTGACTGACTTCAGAACACTCCTAGGCATAGTTACTGCTATTCAGGACATCCTATCTTCAGTAGGACAGAAGAACTTCATGAAGTCTCTCATCCATTTCTCTGTAGTGAAAAGTGTCCAGCTTGCTTGTGAAAAGGCCTTGTGTCTGAGATGACAGATGCTGATCTTTATAAAATTTCCCTCTCTACAAGTGTGTCAGTGGTGTGTCCCAAGGCAGTTACCAGAAGGAAGACCAGAAGGAAGGAGCGAGGGTCCCTGCTCTGAACACCTGGGACAGACTGTCTTCCAGCTTCTAGTACCTGCACGAGGAGGCAGTGAGAACAGACCAGACCAGAATGGCAGCGAGAGACCAGGTACGAAGGAGGTGCTGGGGCAGCAGCAGGCAGCCAGTGTCCGAGAATCCCAGCATACACCAAACTCCCCGACGTGGAAAGGAAAGAATCATTACAAGTTTATCATACATATTAGTAAGGGCCGCTGACCTTTGATTTGCAATGATTTGTTCAGTGAGTATTTACTGAGTACCTTATAAGTCAGATGCCAGGCCAGATGCCTGAGATACATCAATGTATCTCAGATAAAGATCCTTGCTCTAACGGAGCTTAGGGGTGGGAGGAATCTGATAAAACGTAGTAATCATAATAAATAAATGATCTTGCATGGTAATAAGTGCTCTAGATAAAGGAAAAAATAGAGAAAGGGGATTAGAATTGCCAGATTGGCATATATTTATTCGAGAAGTACGTATTAAGCACCTACTGTGTACCTGGGGGCGTAGTAGTAAATAAGGTGGATGGGGTCACTGATTTAAATCTCCTGAAACAGAAGCAGAGCAGCAGCAGACGAGGTTAACCAACAATGGACCGAGATGAGCCGTGATCAGGTGAGGACTGGGGGCTACAGGAGTTTGGAGGAGCTGCGACAACCAGTCACAGAGGGTGTCAGAGAACGCTCAGTGCTGTCTGACCAAATCCAAGTTTATTTCTTGCATTTACCATCATCTGTAATTATTTGTGTATACATCAGTTGGAAAAGGGTATTCCTAGGCAACTGAAAACATGCCCCTGTAAGAACTCCACATGACCCTCCAATTCTAATTTCATAATATATTTTGCCATAGAAATGATAATATATAAAAAAGTACATTTTTATGGTTCCAATTTGGCAGAGCAGTGTAAATCTTTTGTGCTGAATACAATTTAAAAGCTAGACAAACTGAGGACACTGAAGAATAAAAAAAGCAGCTGCGTTGAGGAAAAGCAACCCAGACAGAGGAATGAGGGTGAAATAAAACCATTCTGAGGTGAAGAAAAATTGAGAGTTCACTGTCAGCAGACTTTACGGGAAATGCTACAGGAATTCCTCATACCGAAGGGAGCTAGCAGAAAACTTGGATTTCTGGGAATGAAGAGCAGCAAATGGTAAATCCCTAGATAAGTAGAAAAGAATTTCCCCTTCATATTCTTTGAACTGTTTTGAAACACCTATATATCATTGAAAGCAAAAATTGTCACCCTGTCTGGTGAGGGTTTCAACGCATGTAAATGCAACCCCTATGCCAGCTATAGCAGAAAGATTGGGGGTTAAAGAACCCATAGGGTGTCAAGCTTCTGCATTTCACATGAAATGGTACAATTTGTATTGTAAGGAGATTGAACAATTAGTTATGTGTGTTGTAACTCCAACTACCACAAAAGAAAACCGAAAGAGGTAATAACCAAAAATCTGATGAATTAAAAATATTCAGCTAATCCAAAAGAAGGCAGGAAAGGAAGAACAGAGGTATCCAGAAAGAGAGGGGCAAACAGAAAACATAATAAAATGGTAGACCTAAATCTCACCATTACTTAATTGTATTAAATAGTAACAGTCTCTATAAACAGTCGATTAAAAGGCAGAGACTAGTTGTCCTTGCATTCATGAAGGGTCCAGCCTAATAGAAGAGATAAACTACATAAAAAACTATACACACAGCTCAGCTCCCACCGGTGTGGCTCAGTTGGTTGGGTGTCATCTCCCAAAGCGAAAGGTTGCCAGTTTGATCCTGGTCAGGGCACGTGCCTCGGTTTTGGGTTCAGTCCCTGGGTGTTTTTTTTGTTTTTGTTTTTTTTTGAGGCAACATCAATGTTTCTCCCTCACAGTGGTGCTTCTCTCCCTCTTTCTCCTTCCCTTCCCCTCTCCCTAAAAATAAGTAAATAAAACTTATTTATTCTGAATCTGCAGCACCTGCTTCCTAGTGATGTGCCCTTGGGCAAGGTCATTTTCACTTCCAACTTAATAGGTGAAACATGGTATCCCACTGTTTCTAAGGTTACAAATATGTCTTTTCATGTGTATTGTTCTTTTTACGTGAACTTCTTGTGCACACTTCATCTTTTTCGGTCGGGTTCTTGACCTTTTCCAGAGTCCTTTATGAATCTATACCCATTTTAGACAAGGAAACAGACTGCTATAATTCCTCATAAATCTTCAGACCATAACTAAAAAAGTACTGTGGTTAGCAAGATACAAGTCTCAAAGAAAACAGTTGACAGAGAGAGTGAATGATTTTAAATACATAAATACAAAATTGTCAAATGTGTAAAGCTTGAGAAAACTGCTAAGGGTATAGAGTGAGTTATTCTGATATACCATTGCCAGGAATATAATCAGAATGATCTTTCTGGGGGATGCTTTGTCCGCATCAGCACTGAAAATGTGGATGTTCTTTGAACTGATTATTTCAATGCTAGGAATTTATTCCACTAAATTACTTGCAAAAAAAATTTTTACACACACACAAAAAGTCTGCTGAAGCAACGTTTGTAACAGCAAATAACAAGAAATAATATAATCACAGTAGGGAATTGGATTCGTTAATTATGAAAACTCCCATAAAACAGAGCATTTGTTCAAAATGACGTGAGCTGTGCTGACCTGTTAACTGAAGATATAAGGCATGGAGGTACAATAGGTGGGGAAAGACAGAGCAAAACTATAACTTTTAAGGGTAAATATGTAAATGTATACTGGTATCAGTATTTACATTTTCTTCTCAAAAAAAAAATTGGCCCCTGGGGGTGAGAAAGGGGAAAAGCACTCTCTTCCTACAGTTTGCCTCGTCTAACCATGTGAATTACTTTTCACGTTTATTTTTAAGGTCAACAGGGTAGCTGTTTTCTTTGCAGCTTTTGTTTCGTAAAATATTTTCCTGAATTTTAAAAGCAATTTATTTTTGGAGAGAGGGGAACTGGAGGCAGGTGGAGAGAGGGAGAAAAATATCGATGGGCTGCCCCCTGCATATCCCCAACCACTAACCTGGCCCAAAACACAGGCAGTGCCCTAACCAGGGATCAAACTGCAACCCTTTGGTTCGCAGGCCAGTGCTCAATCCACTGAGCTACACCAGCCGGGGATAAAATAGTACTTTAAATATGAATTTTATAACCCTACAGTTAAAAAAATACTCTCTACCTTATAAAAAAATTACTCTCTACCTTATCTGCCCCCAGAGGTTACATGAGGCAACATTTGCAAGTTTTTCAGAGTATAGCAGCAAAAGGTGGGACAGAGCCCAGCCTTGCCCAGCACCTGCCAGCCCTGATCAGGATTCCCATCTCCACCAGACCAGGTCAGTGATGCAGACCTTCCAGCTCCTTCCTTTCCTTTTGGTACATCAGTGGAGGTGGGTGATCCATCCACCATCCCCCTACCCTTGGTACTGATTCTATGTGGATTGTAAGTCAGAACAGAGAGGTATGGGCTCTTTCTCAGCAGACTGTTACGGTGTCTGCACCCAACTACACCATGGGGGACCTCTTACAAAAAGCAAAGGTGCTTTCTGGGCAAGAGGACTTGGCAAAAGTTTTATGATTTTTTTAAAACCTCCAACTGAAATGAATGGTCATTCCTTCTACAGTTTAATGGCATTTGTACAAGTGCGGACCCTGTGTATGGTCCCTGAATCAAGTCCCGGTCATTTCGGTGGGTCCAAGAAAGGGGATATTCACCCTCTGAGGTCATCTCTTAATTTTCCACATTTATGAAACTCCATATTCAAAAAGAACAAAATATCTGGAGGCTCGGTTTGTCCACAAGTGTTTTTATTTTTATTCAACTATAAGCAAATGACAGAATTAACACAACATTCAGGAACTCCAGACTGGCTTTTGTTACACCAACGCAGAGTGGTCGATTTAACAGACGGAGACTCATGGATTGTGATAACCTCTCACGCAGCCCTGCCGCTCATCTAGACAGCTGTGCCCCAGCAGGAGAGCGACACTCCCTGCTCCCTGTTGCTCTTTCCAGTGCTGCTCCTTAAATGAGCTGGAGCAGAATACTGACACCTAATAACCAACCCAAGGTGTGCACACACCGGGCGGGGGTTAGTGGACATGCCAGCCTCTGGCTGCCTGGAGAGAGACGGGGCTGTGAAAACATCTCAGAATATGCCACCAGGCACAGTTTTGGATTCGGGCTCACAAAGGCGGAGACAAGGAATCTTTTTTAAAAAAAATCTCCCCTGAAGATTGTTTGATGCTCTGCACTATTACTGTAGACCTGTTCTTCTTACCGAAACTTTTTCTTCTTTAAATTCTGGGTTGCTCTTCTATGAACAATCTGATGACCACATCTCAGTACCAAAATAGCCCCAAAATGGAGTCCAAATTTGATCAAAACATAAACCAGGTTGTGTGACCCTGTACAATTACAAAGGATAGGCAGAAGGAAACATCACCCTACACCACTATCTGCTCAGGTCTCGCCTGTGAGAATGGCAACAGGGAAGAGGAGAAATCTACATGCATCACTGACCTTGAGAACACTGCTGGGGCCCCCGGGGTGATACCTGTCTCCTGGCTTCCCCCTACTTCCCAGACAGCTGCTCATAGAGCTTGGGCACATAGTCGTCCCATTCTGCCTGGTAGCACGTGCCAGCCACTGGGGACCCGAGCTGGTACTTTTTGCGGAAAGATGCCACCTTGAATTTGCCACGGTGGTCTCCAGATCGGTTGCTGAGAATGGGTTCGTCACACTTCAGAGGCCTGTCCTGCTCGTAAACCAGCCAGACGTAGCGGTGGAGGCCTGGAGGGAAAGGCAGGAGGGGAGATGTACACATGGCTAGGCATCTGCACAGACATCACCCGTTTTCACAGTAATGTGCCAACTTGGAGGGACTCGGACTACCCCATTCGTAAGGACACTGAGAACCTGGAAAGACTCAGGTCACTCACCTGCTAAAGATCATCCAGACTCCACTGCATTAGTACAAAGGCCACACCCTGCGTTACAGCCTCTAAGGACCTGTGGGATTTGGCCCTTGCCCACCCACTCCTCCTACAGCTCTCCGCTCCCCGCTCACTGCACCCCGACTCCTGCCCAGCTCCGACAGGAGCTCATCACCAGTCGTTTCCCACCTCTGCCACAAAAGCGCCCCTTCTACTTCCAGCACAGTGACATGGCTACCTAAAACTCCTGCTTTTTAATTTTACCACCTCATTGCAGAGAGAGCCCCACAAAACTCCAGTGTTTGTCTCATTGACCATTATCACCCCAGAACCTACCTGCCTCAGTGCCTGGCACACAGGAGGTGCTAAAAACTATGAGAAGCAGATGAAGGGCACCAGCCAATCACTGACCAGGTGCCCATCCCACCACAATTACACCTGCACGGGCTAAAGGGGGGCATTATCTTTCTACCACCAGAACTTACTTCCCTGGAAGACAAGAGACCTGGCTGGAAAGAAATGGCCCAACTCACTTCAACTAGCTAAGTAGCGAAGACCATTTGAAAATGAGCCAGCAGGTGCCCTAGGAACCCCAAAGCATTAGGTACTGGACACAAACAGGTGCCATGAGTTGCGTTTTTAAGCAAATTAGGTATCTGCACACCCGCGTTTACTGCAGCTTCGTTTGCAATAGGGAAGAGGTGGAAGTAACACAAATATCCACTGATAAATGCATGGATAAACAAAACGTGGTATGCACACACAACAGACTGTTATTCAGCCTTAAAAAAGATCCTGTTACGTGCTACAACATGGATGACGTTTGATATGGAACTACATGAATCTTAGATGGATCTTCTGAAACTTTCATACACTGCTAATGGGAGTATAAAATTTTTCCATCATTTAGGAGAATTCTTGGGTAACTTCTATGACCCAATAATTCTACTCCTAGGTTTTGCCCAAGAAAAATGAAAACCTGTGCCCACAAAATGACAAGAATGTGTACAGCAGCCTTAGTCTTAATACCCAAACACTGGAAACAGCCCTAATGTCCATTCACAGGAAAATGGCTACACAAATTGTGGTATATTTGCACAGTGGAATACCATTAGCAATAAAAAGGAATGAATTACTGCTACTAATAACACGTGGATGAACCCCCGACATTATCTCAAATGAAAATGATTAATCACCAAAAACAAATGCATACCGTGTATCATTTATATGAATATGAAAGTAATCTACGGAGACAGGGGTCAGAAAATGGTTAATGCTGGGAAAAGTTAACTTAAAAGGATGTGTACATCCACCAATATTCACTGTCTACACATTTACAATCTGTGTTTTATTACACGTAAGTTATACCTTACTAAAAGAATATGAAGAGAAGGAAAAGGAAAAAGAAAGTAAGTTCCTAAGGCTTTTTTTGTTAATGAGAACACAGCTTCTACTTGAGGGAATTGCTTTATTCTCCAAGGTGTACTCTCATAATTAAACTGCCTCATTTCATAACTGCCCTAGAGAACTTAATAGAGCCTTGAGAAATATGTACCTTTATGTTCCTTTATGAGCGCATGAGAAGGCTGAAGCCACCCCGAGCTTCTGGGATCTACAGATAAGACAGGAGTCTATGGCCAACTGTCCTCCTCAGGGGCCTTCTTGTACCTCTGCAGACCAACTCGTGGCTGGACGACACGTACAAAAGCTAGAATACTGCCACACTCCACCAACCGCTCCCTCCTTGTCTCACATGAGCCTGGGTGACATTTATCTAACTTGGTCTACATGTATAACATAGTACAATACAACGTATGTGTGTGTCTCCAACAGAGTTCTTAATCTTCCACATGTATGAAAGACACCGTGCTAGATTTTTGAGAGAAAAGGAAGCTATAAAGAGATAAATAATTTTTAATAACTAATTTGGAAACCATGATCATTTTTGACAGCTTTAATGGGAATTAAAAGCTCAAAGATCCCACAGAGCCAAGGCAGAACACGGAACTTAGGTGATTTAACTGCGTTCACGCCACATGCAGCCCCTCTCTAGGAAGCTATCTCAAGCATACATCTCCTCACAGACCTCTCTGCTTACTAAAGGCTTAAGAGCTCAGCAGCAACAATAACCTAGTCCATCTAACCAGAACCCAAGGTTCTAGCCACCTAACGACTGCCTTGGGGGTGAACTGCACTGCCTGAAACCTCCACCAGGGTAAGGGTTCTCTTAAATACAAGAATAAAGCTCTAAGAATCAGACTAAAATTTGCAGCATATTAGGCCAATCCTAATGTGTACCCAGGCTCCCCTCCCACCGCCCCCTCAAAGCAGCCTTTACTGACCTGTGCCCTTAGGAGGCCCAGAGCCCACATAATCGGAGAGAACTGTACCACTGCCGATGTCGTTGCCCTTCATGTTGACCACCAGGAAATGGTGCCATTCCCTGTGAGAGAATACAGGCCCATCAACACCACAGGAAGTCAGTGCACACTCACTGCGCCGCCAGCAAAGGGGCATGACGCCCGCGTTCTGGGCCAGGATACAGCGAAGAAACAGACAGTTCGCTTTCTTGGTCGCGCAAACCTCAGGTGCCTGCAGAAGAGAGGACCCAGCACCTCCCTCCCTCTGAGACAGACTAGAGCAGGGGCCAGCAAACTTCCTGTGAAGGGCCGGACAGTCAATGCGTTTGGCTTGGCAGTCCACACTCAGTCACCACACCTCCACGTCCTGGCTGGAGCGCGAACGCAAAGCTACCATGGCTGTGCCCCAGCAAACCTTGTTTTGTGGGCAATGAAATTGGAATTTCATTCAATTTTCGGATGTCACAAAGTATGCTTCTTTCCATTCCCTCCCCCCCCAATTCTTAAAAAATGTAAAAACTATTCTTAGTTCATGGGGCTGTACTTAGAAACAGGCCTCAGGCAGATCTGGCTCTCAGCTAACATTTCTAGTCTCCTGCTCTAGAGAGTAAAGAGACCAGAAATGTGCACTCAAGCTAAAGCATGTATGTGAACATCCCAAACCAAGTGTACCACCAACAGCATGTCCAGGGGAAGACTAACAAGTGCAAAGAAGCACCAGCTCCTATCTGGATGACCTGCAGTTCCCCAACTTGCCTATATTTGGGGTCCTTTCGGCTCGGAGCATCCGGGTCTGTCAAGACCAAGGTATAGAGTTTACTTGCATCGAGGCCATCCCATGTAATACTGGTGGGCCGGTTCTTAACCTGCAAGAAGGAACCAGCTGAGTTACAAAGCCAAAAATGCTAAAGAAACCAACACTCAGGTTCCCAACAGAGTAGATTATTAATAAAAGCTGAAGTGTATCTATGCAACTAAGAGCCAGGAGCTGAAGTTTAGTACACTCTTTACATTATTTATTTTAGTCCCAACAATAATACTACAAACTTGGTCTCCCAGCGTGTTATTCACAGAAAGAGTTGGGGTCAGGATTTCAACCCTGGTGCCGACTGAGTCCTCTTAACAATAACTTTACAAGATCTGGAATGACAGGGTCTCCAGATGTGGTGACCAGGAGGTCACCTGGGGCCTGCTAAAATGAAATCATAATTAACTGGATACTTCCAAGTGCACAGAAAACAAGAAGGCCAGACGTGGACAGTGGAAATGGGAAAAAGGAGGCTGAGAGATGGGCACTTCATAATAAAACGACCAAAACAAAAAAAAACAACCAAAACAATAAAAGCGTCACAGGCCGCAGTTGTACTGACACCACTGTCCCAGAGCTACGGACCAACAACTCACAACGGTGTCAGGCACTCTGGTTTCTCCAATTTCAGCCTCCAGGACCTGGTCCCACCTCCACCACCAGCGTCAGCGGTCAAGGCCTGTGGCCCTGGAGCCGACCAGCTGCACAAATCAGCATCAGGTCCCTGACCGCTAAAACAAAGAAGTCCTTACTGGGCACTGATAACCACTGTTACATAATGCGTCATATGTCCTCGGGTGGGGCGTTTGCTCCCTAAAATCCGGAGACTAGAGAGGAGGCTCTGGGGAGGCGTGGACTACCAAGGCCAACTGGCTCCTGGGCAAGGTCCCCTTCCTAGTCCCTGCCCTCACTTCTGCGATCCTGGCTGATGCCGGGCCTAGAACCCTGCCCGGGCCTAGAAGTCCTGTGAAAGTGGATTAATTACTCCCGCAGGCCGTGCCCTGCCCCTAGGCGCGTAATTCCCAGGGTTACCCTGGGCCGGCAGCATGCGGCCCAGGACCCCACTCCCTCAGTGGATCGGGCGCAGGCAGGCAGGCTGGAAAGTCCGTACAACCTCCGCCCAGTCCCTGGCCCGACGGCCTGCAGCCCCCCACCCCCACCCAGCCCTAGTGTACCTGGGTGGGCGTCAGCACTTTGCCCAGCTCGTCAACCTCCACCCCGGTGTATTTGACCTGCAGCGGGTGCTGCGGCCGTTCTTCCACTTCCTGCAGGCACAAGGACCCGGACCACTGGCTGATGTCCACCGGCATCGCGGGGCGAGCAGAAGGGAGCACTATTGGGGAAATACTGCAGACCAGGCGCAGATCAACAGTACAGACTCAGAGCGGTCCACAAACTGGCCAAAGGTGGCGCGAGCCCCAGTGCAGGGGGAACGCATGCGCAGGTGCCACCGCCCCCATCCCCCGCCATTCTGCTCTCTGATTGGTAGCACGCGGTGGCTCGAGCTCCGTGGCCAATGCTGCTGGCTTTGCCTTTCTTTTTGCCCGGAGGGAATCTGCAACCCGTGGTTCCCGAGTTCCCCAAAGCTGTGGCTCGGCTTCAAAGGCAATTGTTTCAAGAAATGCAGTTGAGCTACCTTTGATTTTCTTTTTCTTTTTTGCGTGATTCATTGTACCAGTTTCTAAATTCAGAAATGCTAAGGCCTTGCTTTTCTACTGCATTTCCTAAAACAAGCTGGATTGCACTAGCCTCCCCGTGATTTCGCGCATGCTCACTTGTGTCAGTAATTGCCTGGTGGAAGGGCCTGAGCGAACTTTTGAGCATTTTTCTCTAGGGACAGGCACAATGGTATTTGATTCTCAAGTACACAGCTTGGCCCAGGCAACCTTCTTAGGAAATGGTTTTGTAAAGCCATTATTATTCCTATTCTGTGGTCACTTGGCTCTGTCTCTACCACAACTGTTCTCTCACTGTGGCCACCGAGTGGTTTCTTTTTGCTAAGTATAATGGAACTAGTTGATAATCATCAGATTGGATCTTAAGACAGCCTTTGACATTGATAGCTTCCCCCAGGGAATAAAAAGTCTGTTATTTTCATTTCTTTTGTTATATTTATTTGTTTATTTATTTTACAATTTTTTTAATTGTTTTTCAAGTACAGTTTTCTGCCTTTTCCCCCCACCCTTCCCCACCACCCCAGCCCTCCTGGCCTTTCCACCCCCCTTGTTGTCCACATGTTCTTTTTTAATGGTTCCTGTAAGCCCTTCACCCTTCCCCCCTTCATCCCCTCCCCTCTCCCTTATCACTGTCAGCCTGTTCTCAATTTCAGTGTCTTTGGCTATGCTTTGTTTGCTTGTTCATTTTGTTGATTAGGTTCCTGTTAAATGGTGAGATTATATGGTATTTGTCTTTCATTGCTTGGCTTATTTCACTTAGCATAATGCTCTCCAGTTCCATCCATGCTGTTTCAAAGGATAGGAGCTCCTTCTTTCTTTCTGTTGTGTAGAATTCCATTGTGTAGAGGTACCGTGGTTTTTTTATCTATTCATTTACTGATGGGTGCTTGGGTTACTTCCCACACTTGGCTATTGTTAATTGTGCTGTTAATTGGGGTGCATAAATTCTTTTGGATTGGTGTTTCAGGGTTCTTAGAATATAATCCTAGCAATGGAATTGCTGGGCGGGTCAAAAGGCATTTCCATTTTTAGTTTTCTGAGGAAGTTCCATAATGTTTTCCTCAGTGCTTGCACAAATCTGCAATCTCACCAACAGGGTAGTAGGGTTCCGTATTCTCCACACACTCTCCAACATTTGTTGTTTGTTGCTTTGTTTATGATGGTCATTCTGATCGGTGTGAAGTGGTATTTCATTGTGGTTTTAATTTGCATCTCTCTGATGGCTAGCGATACTGAGCATCCTTTCATATGTCTCTGGACCCTCTGTATGTCCTGCTTGGAGAAGTGTCTGTTTAAGTCCTTTGCCCATTTTTTAATCAGGTTGCTTGTCTTCTTAGAGTAGAGTCATGTGAGTTCTTTTTTTTAATTTGTAAGTTTTATTTTATTAATTTTTAAAATATATTTTATTGATTATGCCGTTACAGTTGTCCCATTTCTCCCCTTCATTCCCCTCCACCCTGCACACCCCCTCCCCCACCATTCTCCCTCTTCAGTTTATGTCCATGTGTCACAAGTTCTTTAGATTCTATATTTCCCATACTATTCTTGCCCTTCCCCTTGTCTATTGTCTACCTACCATCTACGCTACTTATTCTCTGTACCTTCTCCTCCCTTCTCCTTCTCCCACTCCCCTCTTGCTAACCTCTATGTGACCTCCATTTCTATGGTTCCACTCCTGATCTAGCTGCCCTCTTAGTTTGCTTTTGTTTTAGGTATGGTTGTTAATAACTGTGAGTTTGCTGTCCTTTCCCTGTTCATATTTTTTATATTCTTTTTCTTAGATAAGTCCCTTTAACATTTCATATAATAAGGGCTTGGTGATGATGAACTTGAATTGGATCTTATCTGAGAAGCACTTTATCTGCCTTTCCATTCTAAATGAAAGCTTTGCTGGGTAGAGCAATCTTGGATGTAGGTCCTTGCATTTCATGACTTGGAATACTTCTTTCCAGCTCCTTCTTGCCTGGAAGGTCTCTTCTGAGAAATCAGCTGACAGTCTGATGGGAACTCCTTTGTAGGTGACTGTCCCCTTAGCTCTTGCTGCTTCTAGGATTCTCTCCTTCATTTTAATCTTGGCTAATGTAATGATGATGTGCCTTGGTGTGTTCCTTCTTGGGTCCAATTTCTTTGGGACTCTCTGAGCTTCCTGGATTTCCTTGAAGTCTATTTCCTTTGCCAGATTAGGGAAGTTCTCCTTTATTATTTGTTCGAATAAGTTTTCCACTAGTGGCTGTGCCTTTCCCCCTTCTGGTACCCCTATAATTCGGATGTTGGAGCGTTTAAAGGTTCCTAACCCTCTCCTCACTTTTTTGAATTCTTGTTTCTTCATTCTTTTCTGTTTGGTCATTTTTTTCTTCCTTCTGGTCCACTCCATTGATTTGAGTTCTGGTTTCCTTCCCATCACTATTGGTTTCCTGTGCATTTCCCTTCATTTTACTCAGTTTAGTCTTCATGTGTTCCTCTAATTTGTGACTAAAAGCAGCCAGTTCTGTGAGCATCCTGGTCACCAGTGTTTTGAACTGTGCATCTGATAGGTTGGCTGTTTCTTGGTCATTTAGCAGTATTGGCTCTGGGGCTTTGAGCTGTTCTTCATCTTGAGCCATAATGTTTTGGTCTGTTCCACTGTTACATATGAGGGGTGGAGCCTTAGGTGTTCACCAGGGCGGGGTGATCCAGTCGCTGCTTTGTGATGCTGTATGTGGGGGTGGGGTCGTAGAGGGGCAATAGCATTTGTTCTTTCTCTCAGATTTCGGTCCCCTTTGCTGCTTCCTGCAAGCAAATTGGGCCCTTCTTGTGCTGGTTCCTGGGTGTGTGGGCTTGTGTACCCTCTAGGACCCTGTGGGTCTCTCCAACAAACTCTCTGTGAGCCTGGGAGCCTCTCCCAGCACCTCGACCCCCAAAAGTTTTTCCAATTGGTGCTTTTAGGCTTTATTTCCTGTCGCTGGGGCCCTGGTTTGCGCAGTCTGTCTCACTGCTTGCTCCTTTGCCTGGGTATTCTGAGTGTGAATATGTGACTGCGGTCAATCAGCCGTCTTGCACCCTCACTGGGTCTGCCCGTTGCCATCTCAAACCTGGGATCCGCTAAGCGCCACCTTCACACTGGGTCGGTCTGGCCACTTTTTCCCCCTGAGCAACCCCACTCTGCCAGCCGCTGACTCTGCCCCTCTTACCTGTCTGGCTGAATGGTTCCTTGTTGTCGGGCTTCCGTACAGTTCAATTTTCTGTCTGTTTTGGTTGTGTTTTTGTTACTAAAACTTTGTTGTCTTTAAACCAGGTTGTGCGAGGAGGTACACCTCCATCTTGGCCGTCATGTGAGTTCTTTATACATTTTGGAGATCACACCTTTGTCTGAGGTATTATTGGCAAATATGTTTCCCCATACGGTTGGTTCTCTTTTCATTTTAATGCTGTTTTCTTAGCTGTTATTGTTTTCACTTCTTATTAGGAATTAATTCTAGCTCGTGGTAGAAAATTCAGAGAAAAAAGTCAAAGAAGTAAAAAAAAGCCATTTTTATTCCACTACTTGGATATAAACAGCATTAACAATTTTTAATATCTCTTTCCAATAATAAAACTAGGAGCATAGATACTATTCTGTTTATTCACAAAATAATTCTTATACTCTACCATTTTACCATATCTGTATTAAATTGCCAGATATATACTTTTTTAAAATTGATTTTTAGAGAGAGAAACATCAGATTTGTTGTTCCACTTATTTATGTATTCATGGGTTGATTCTTGTGTGTGCCCTGACTGAAGATCAAGTCCACAGCCTTGGGGCTATCAGAACGACGCTCTAACCAACTGAGCTAGGGCCTAAGCAAACTTCTTCTTGTTGGATATTTATGCTGTTTTGTTGTTTTTTCCTTTACCATATATTGCTGAAATGAACATATATATTTAAACACTTGGTGGGTAGTAGTTTTATGAAAATTTTATTAGATAGGGACTAGCTAGGTAAAAGAATATGTATTTTATGGGGATAAATCACAGCTAGTTCAGTGTCTAGTCAAGTCCCAATTGGAAGCAACTTCTTTCAGACAAAGCACTGATATGATTATGGGTTCTTTCCATCATTTGTTCTATAAATGCATTTTTTGAGAACCTTGTGAATCTCCTACACTCATGAAATGTATAGACCCTCAGTAGAGAGAAACAGTGATCAAATGATAGTTGATGAAGTAAAATTACAAAGCGACAAATGCCAAGGAGAGAGCACAGGCCAAGGTTGTTGATGAGCCTCAGAGAGCAACCAGAATGGGCTCTGCAGCTTCCTCCCCACGTGACCTCAGGAAAGCTACCTTCTGGCTCAGGGCAGGGGTGATACTTTGAGGAGATAGGTAATGCAAAACCTCTTGGGAAAGGTGGAAAGAAATTCCAGATGTTTCCGCTCCTGGCTACCATCTTGCCCCTTTCCTACCCCAACAAACAAAGGGGCAACAGGTCTATGAAATCTACCTCTTTAATGCCCCTCCAAAGGGCCCACTTCTCCATGGCCTTCCTCCCAAGCCCCCACGTTCCCAGTACTGTCTCTGGTAGTCCTCTCCCTGGCCGCTGCCTCCAGTTTTGCTTTCTAGTCCATCTTTCTCACACGTGAATCAGGTCAGTCTATACCTCACCCCTCCCATTTCCCTACAGCCCTCTCTAGCTCCCCATTGCCTCAGGATGAAATCGAGACCCTTGATAAGGCCCTGTGGACTTCTCCCACCTCCCTTGCATTCTTTTCTCCCAAGGTCCTAAACTTCTTTCCATCTGATTTGTCTTTCTACCTCTGGGACTTTGCACATGCTGTTCCCTCTTCCTGGAACATCCTTCCCCTCATTCCTCTTTCCCCTCAACCCTCACTGTACTCTTATCCCAGTTCGCCTGCACTCATCTCAAAGATCACTCCCACCTTCTTCCATCCATCAAGACTGGGAAAATGCTCTGCTCTCTGCATCTACACCTATTCTGTCCTTTCTCTTTCCTCATATTCAGAGCACTTGGGATTACAAGTTTATCATCTGAAACACACCACTGCCCACTTGAATATAAACTTCATGAGGGTTATCTCTTGTGTTCACTGGACTTATCCCTAGCACTTAAAATAGTGCCTGGCGTACTTGGTACATGACAGTGTCATCAATATAAGAAAATAAATGAATTTTTAAACACAGCTTGTCAGTTTTAGGTTCATATCACCAAAGCTTAACTTTTTGGTGAAAATGTCACCTTCCAAAAAAGGCCATTTCACCTGTAATTCCAATGTCAACAGCACCTCCTTAATTATCAGCGGTTGGAGAAAGCGGAACACCTTTCCTCTCACTGTTTATATTAAACAGCTCTCATTAAATGGTCGTGAGATAGTAGATGCCATCCTGTGAGCTGTGTGTTAAAAAAAGAAAACTATTTGGTCAGAAATGATGGTTGTAGCTTCATAGAAAATGCTCAGAAAGAGATGTTTTAAAGACTTGCTTTGAGCTATTCTCTGCCACACTAAGCACAGAAGCTCATTGGATGTTTGGGAGGTGGGAGGAGCTTCATGGAGAGCCTATGGGGTACAAAGTTCTTAACGTGCATTGTTTAGCCACCTCAGCTGTCTTTGAAAGGCAGTATTTATGCTCCTTGCTGCTCAGGGAGTGATTGGGACCATCTGGGTGTGTCTGCACCTTTTTCTGTCTCTATTCACCCTGGGCTGCTCTCTGCTGTCTCCACTGAGGAGAGAGAACTGGAACCACTTCCACTAAAACAATGGTTGGAAACAAGCAAACCCTATCTCTTGGGTGCCTACTGTGTGTGGGTCAGCATGCTCTGATACTGACCACTGCTGCTCACTGAGTGCATGCTGTATGCATTCCAATAACGTCCATGCCATTTACCAAGCGCCTACTGAATAAATGTATGTGCCGATGACAACCGTTACTATTTACTGAGCACCTGCTGTGTGCAGGTCAGAGTGCTCCAATGAAGAAGGCTAGCAATGTTACATCTGCCACACACCAGGCTGACCGAAGGCCTTGACACTGAGCATTTTATTTTGTCCTCACACCAAGCCAATGTGGGAGGTCCTGCTTTATTCCTGTTTTATAGGTAAATAAGAAACTGAGGCTTGGAAAGGTATAGGTAGCAAAGCAGGATGAAAGTCTGCCTAGTTCCAAAGGCCAGATGCCAAGTTCTTAAGCACACCCTCGCCAGGAGTGCTGGGAATAGAGGCCGACACAGGCCCTGCCCTTCAGAAAGCTCTCTGCTAGTGACAGTGTTAAATGGTGAGTCACCAGGTAACCCCGCGTGGCGACCCTGAGAGTGCACCTCTCAGATCAGACTGGTGAGAGAGAAATCTGGCAGGGCCCCAGCTACTGTGCTCTGCTTGTAAGTCCAGGGCCACTCTGGCAGATCTGCTGACACCTTCATTTTAACCCAGTGAGCCCCAGTGAGACCCACTTCAGACTTCTGGCCTCTGGAAGTCCAAGGTAATAAATTGGTGTTGTTTTAGGCCACTGAGTTTGTAGTAATTTGTTACAGCAGCAGTAGGAAACTAAGACAGCATATGATGTATCCTAAGCCTCAGCCTCAGTTTCCCCCTCTCTAAAATGGGTTTACTAACACCCCTGAAATGATCATTGTGAACACCGAATGAAGCACAGAAGATGTGCTTCAGGCATAGCCTGGCATCTCCAAGTGGGAGGCTATTAATGTTATTACATGTACATTGTATAAAGCTCATAAATGTAAATAAACAAACATAAATTAACTAATAGAGACCTTTAATAAGCTTACCACCCCAAAGCAATGAATACCTTGCTGTATTTCCTTCCAGATTTCCTTCTATGTATATAAATGTGAATATGCATATATGAAAATATGTACTATTCAGTACAAATTGGGTCCAGTTATACATGTTGTACAATTGACCTTTCTTCACTCCCTCTTGTTATACCTATACATAAAGTACTACAGCAATATTTTTAAAAGATGTTATTGGTTTTTTTTTTTAGAGAAGAAAGTGAGGGAGAAAAACATTGATCACTTCCCCAACTAGGGACCTGGCCCACAACCCAGGTATGTACCCTGACTGGGGATCGAACCAGCAACCTTTTGGTTCACAGATTGACACTCAGCTCACTGAGCCACACCAGCCAGGGCACCACAGCGACATTATTAATGGCTGCACAGGATTCTATTGTGTGGATTGTCACTTGTTTACAAAGGCAATCCCCCATTTAGCAACACTGAAGGGGTTTTCACTGTTATGCTCTGGAAATATCTCTATAATATGTATTCTTTTACATGCACCTTACAAGTACGTACTTGGTCGCTTGTTTTCTCCTTAGGATAAAATCCTAGAAGGGGAGTTCCTGGGTCGAAGAACATTCATGTTTTGAGTTTGGGATACCAGATTCTGCATTTGGAGGGCCTTCTGTGGCTGATCAATTTTTAAGCCAAAAGGGAACCTAGTGATCCACCAGGTTTACCGTCTCATTTGATTCCAAACCTTTCTACCGCCACAAAGTTGTATTTATTTTCATGTTTCTGACAATAGATGTAGAACTCGTGACTCACATTTCTTTTTTTAACGACTGCCTTGTATGACGGCGTGGTGAATTGTTTAGTCATGCCTTTGTTGTTAGGGCCGAGAGACGTTTCTCACTTACCCCTCCTCTGACAGCTGAGACATCTGAAGTTCAGAAAGTCTCAGGGACCTGCCGAGGCCGACGTCCAGCCCAGAAGAGAACCTGTTTGGTCTGTGGTGGGAGCTCTCTGTGGAGCTGGGAGCAGGTCTGGGCAGAGGCAGGGGCACCCGGGAGGGAGCGTCTACCAGCCGGAGCTGAGCAGCCAGGTGCTCCCACAAATGTCTCCACAAAGTCTCATTTTCATGCAGAAACCAAGACGTGCCCTAAAAATCCAGGTAAAGACCCAGCTCTGGGGGAGTTTAAGGGCATATTGCAGATGCTCAATATTGACTGATTACGCAGAGCACACTGTTCATGTACAAAGGATGTGGGAGAGCAAGTTTTAGAAAGAAAGAAAGAAAAGAAATGTTGTATCCGTTGGCACACCTCTGCCAGGGACCCTCTTACTTGCCTTTCTGGGTTGTTAATTTGTGTGTGTGTGTGTCTAGGCGGGGCTCTGCTGTAGGTGGTGCTGGGGGAGGTTGCCATGAAGGAGCCTGTAAAACCACAGGATGTTTTTGTTTGTTGAGTGAGGGGAGGAAATTCACTGATGTGGTTATTTAGTGGAATGGCTTCATTCCAGTTTTACTGGGTCGTGCTTCTGCTAGAGAAAGTGTTTCATAAGGGAGAGCAGGACAAAAATAAAGCTCCATCCTATGGCCACAGTTCAGGAGCAGTGGTCGAGGCCATGCCAGTGACTTGGAACTCTGACTCCAGGGGACCCAGGAGCTGGCTGTTAGCCAAGGGTCTGGACTGAGACATTGTTCTAGAAATTAACCTCCCACTGGTCTCCAGGAGTCCAGTTGTTGGATTTTTTATATTGAGAGTTTTTGCTTTTCCTCTATGAGAATGTCAAAGCGTTTTTAAAAACTTTTTATATTCTTACAGGTATTCTTGGCATAAAATATTTTTAGGAAAGAGTTAGGCACAAAATCAACTTTAAAAACAAGCAAATTCTAGGTCCTCAAAAACATTACAAATAGATTAATATCTGATCCAGAAATTCTACTTCTGGGTATAAATCCCAAAGAGTGGAAAACAGGGTCTTAAAGAGATGTTGGCTCATCATATTCACAGCAGCATCATTCACAATAGCCAAGAAGTGGCAGCAGCCCGAGTATTCATCATCAATGGATGGATGGATGAAGAAAGAACTTGAGGGGATGGGACAGAATATGGGGAAAGTCTTCCCTAATGGAGGATGTCTAGGGTTACCCCAGCACAATGCTGGGGCATAGTGCATACTCAGTAAACACTGGTTAAAGAGTGAATGAATGGATGGGACTTTGGAGGTGGGCCTTCCCATGCTACCACAGCAGTGGCTTGTTAGCATTGGGTATTTATGTGGGGAGTCGCAGAAAAGAAACTGCCAGACGTACATGGTCTGTCCATAAAAAGTCCAGCCATTGTTAATAAAACAAGAATAGCTTGTGCGACATTGATGTAACCTGGCAGCCAACAAGAGCCTGGAATGCACTTGTGTGAACAATGACAACTTCAATTTACTAGTCAGCGGGGGTGGCACATGCCACTGAGTGAGCATGTGTACTGTGTGGTCATCACATTCAAAATGACTGAATGAGTAGAGCAACAAATCTGTATCGAATTTTGTGTTAAGCTTGAACATTCCTTTGTGGAAACTATTCGGATGATTCAGAAGGCCACAGTGATTGGCAGCTTCATCACAACAATGCGCCTGCTCATGGCATCTTGTGCAGAGTTTCAGCAAAACATCAAGTCACCCAAGTGACTCAGCCCCCCTGCAGCTCCGATTTGGCATCCTGTGACTTCTGACTTTTTCCAAAACTAAAACCAGCTTTGAAAGGGAAGGGATTTCAGACCATCGATGAGATTCAGGAAAATACGACAGGTTCAGAGAGGCTGGCGAGTGGGAGAACTGCGTGAGGTCCCAAGGTGCCTACTTTGAAGGGGACTGAGGTGTCATCATCCTGTATACAGTGTCTCTTGTATTTTGTATCTTCTTCAATAAATGCCTCTATTTTTCATATTATGTGGCTGGATAACTTCCGGACAAGCCTCATACGTATCATAGAATATTATTCGGCCTTAAAAAAAGGAAGGAAATCCTGTCATTTGCTACAACGTGGGTGAAGCTTCAGGACATTATGCTCAGTGAAATAAGTCAGTCACAAAAGAACAAATATTATACGATTCCACTTCTATGAAATACCTAAAATAGTCAAATTCCTAGAGACAGAAAATAGAATAGCGGTTGCCAGGGGCTGGGGAAGAGGAGAGAATGGGGAATTGTTTGTTTAATGAGTATAGGGTCTCCATTTTGCAAGATGATAAAGGTCTGAAGACTGATTGTACAACATATGAATGTATTTGATGCCACAGAACTATACATTTTAAAATGGTACCATGGTAAGTTTTGTGGTATGTGCATTTTATCACAATTAAATATTAAAAAAAAATAAAACCAAGCATATTGTAGTACACACACACAAAAGAATAGTATTCAGCCTATCAGAAGGAATGAAGTTCTGACGCATGCTACAGCGTGAATGGACCTTGAAAGCATTGTGTTCAGTAAAAGGAGCCAGACACGAAAGGCCTCATAGTTTGATTTATATGAAACATCCAGAGTCGGTAAATTCGTAGACACGATGCAGATTGGTGGTCACCGGAAACGAAAGGAGGAGAGAATGAGGAGCAACTGCTTCATGAGCATGGGGTTTTATTGAGTCGACGAACATACCGTGGAACTAGATATGTGTGGTGGCTACACAACATTATGAGGCTACTAAATGCTAGTGAACTGTTCCCTTTGAAGTGGTCAGTTCTGTGTTATTTCAGTCTCACTTTAATTTTCTTAAAGCAAATTCTAGAAGTCACAAGCAAAAAATGTTTGCAGGCTCAGAGGTTATTTGAGGGATTACTTTACAAACAGCACATCCTTTCAGAGACTGGGAAACAGAAATGAACAGATTAATACGTGTAAACACTGGTGTTGCTCTTGCCAGCACCCATTTCTCTTTCTTCAGTTAGTATCACCCCACTTGCTCTTTGGGGAACCCCACTTGCTCTTTGGGGAACCACTCTCTGTCACTCTCTGTCACTCTGTTCGGGGAGCAAGTGGGTGCTCCTGGGAGGGTCACGTGACTAGAGGCTAGCCAATCAAAACATTGCATCCCTCTTGCCCAGGCATTGGTTCAGGCATGCGCAGGTGAACCAAGCCAGGCTAGAGAGACTCAGTGCTGGGACCCGGGCTGGAACCATTGGAAAGACAGCATCTCTTTTCCTGCTTCTGAGGAGAGAGGCTGTCTGCCTACAGCTGCTGGTGCCCATCTTGCCGCCCTGACAGAAGAGGCTGCCTGAGAATGGAGTCGACAATGAGGGCAGCAGCTCTGAAAGACAGTTGTGGTGTTACGGTGTGATGACATTGACGCAGTCTGACCTCTGGTTGGAGCCAAGCCTGAAGCAAGTTCACCCTTGGACTGTTCAGATAGCTGAGCCAGCAAATTCCATTCTGGACTTGTGCCTGTTTAAGTTGTTCTTCACTTGTGACAGAAAGAGTCCACGGTTATTGCAGGTGACCTGCTTATTTAAAGGGAGCTAGAAATAGAAACCAGGTCTCCCAAATCCTGCTAAAACTCAGTAGGAGCTTCATCCACTCAGACTTTAGTGCTATCAAACTAGTGATGATTAGAACCAGAATCTTTACCATCTTTACAAAAAATGGCTTGCCTTGTGTCTTAGACAAGACAAGCCACAGAATACCTGCCTTGCCCACAGTCCCTAGGAAGCCCTCAGGAGTCCAATCCCAGCCCAGCTGACAACTAATCCACAGGCTGTTGTACCACCAATGAACAGTCTGGCTCATCAGGATGACCTGCAACAAATTTAACCTCTTGAAGCTACACTAATGTGTGAGGAGAAACAGGCAGGTCTACATGGTAGGAGCTGATGCAGAAAGGAGAAGATGCACGGAGGGGTCAGTAAGAGGCTTGTGGGCCCTGGCTGTGTAGCTTAGTTGGTTAGAGTGTTGTCCTAATATGCCAAGGTTGTGGGTTCCATCCCTGGTTAGAGCACATACAAGAATCAATCAATGAATGCATAAATAAGTAGAACAACAAATTTATGTCTCTCTCTCTCCCCGCCTCCCTCACCCCCCAAAATCAATTAAAAAAATAAGAGTCTTGTGCAGGCTGGAAATCAGAGGCAGCAAGCAGTAGGGGTAAGAGGATATATAGTACAGAGAAGAAGTGGCACCAGTAGTGGGAAAACAGCAGACTCACAGACAAAAATGAGCGCCCGAAGAGACAGAGCGTCCAGTCTCCGGAACCGACCCACTGCATGACAGGGCTCCAGGTGAGTGCCAGACCACCATATCGTTTCTGCAAACACCTTGTTCTTAGGGCGACCTCTGTCCCCTGAACTGCATAGAATCTGGCCATATTTTTTCAAATGTTAATCATAACTCTTTCTTTTGCCAGCGGCTAAAACCCAATGCAAACTGGAATCTTTAAAGAAGAAAAGTATAGTTAGGATTCTGGCATGTCAATGGGTGGCTGATTTCAGAAGTTCTGGATCCAGGTGCTGACGTGGGGCCACAAGTACCTGTCTCCATGCTATTTCTCAGCTTTGTTTGCCTCTAGGCTGGTTTCAGTCTCAGGTAGACTCGCCCTTTATGTCGCCAGATAGCCACGTGTTTGGCCACTTCTAAGAAGGCCCCAATATCGCCACTTCCTGGTATTCACAGCCTTGTAATAAGCCCTTCCCCTGAGTAAATACTTCTGCCCCCCAAATAAGGCAGTGTGAATGGGTTGTCGCTTCTGCAATCAGGTCACACAAGATTGTGAAGTGTGTTTTGCTAGCGCTCGCTCTCCACTGCCTTCGCAGCTCACCAGTTCTCATGAAGTGAGCCGTCCCCTGGAGAGGCCCAGGTGGCATGGAACTGAGGATGGCCTCTGACTGACAGCCACTGAGGATCTCAGGGTCATGGTCCGATATCCTGCAAGGAACTGAAACCTGTTGACAACCACCAAGTGAGGTCAGGAGCGATGGTTCCCCAGTTGAGCTTTCGGGTGAGTGAGGTGTCCAGCTCCTGATTAAAAATCAACGTCTGATTTCTCAGGCCCGCCACAGGCCATTAAAGACTCCACCTGGGAGGCCTCCCTGGGGCAGCTGCCCTCCCCACACCAGTGCTTCTCAGTCTCTGAAGGACGCTGCAGTCAGGGATGCAACCCCTTCGGCCAGTCACGCTCTTTTGCTTTTGCCTATTTGCATTCCTGGCCCTGGCTCCTTTGTTCCTGGGTCTGTTAATCAGAGGCCTTGGGCAGAGGTCTCTTCAGGTGCCTGTGCTGCGGCTCCTGAAGTGGGGAGGGGGAGGAGAACTGGAAGACCCTTTTCCCCACTCCGACTCAGGACCTGGGACTTCACTCTGAGTCCTTCTCCCTTGTCCTTTGTGTCCCTCCCCACCCTCAAACCCTAGTGTCTGTAAAACTGGGGCAGCCTTGTGTTCAGGGCCCTTCAACAGGGAGTAACCCCCACTTCTGCACTGCCCCCCCCCCCGGGCTTCTGACTGGCACACTGTTCCACAGGGAAAAATGCAACAGCAAAAGGAGGTGCTTTCTCTGGGTGTAGCCTCTTACCCCATTGCAGCAAGTCAGTGATTTTCACCCTTTTTCATCTCATGGCATACATAAAACCATTACTGAAATTCTGTGGCACACCAAAAAAATATATTTTTTGCTGGCCTGACAAAAATTAGGGATAGTTTTGATTGTGATGAAAATTCCGTGCATTGCCCGAGGACATAGTGTAAAATACTAAAGTGTGTTAGGTGTCTGTACTTGTATGTAAGGATTTCTGGTACCAAGAATTAACCAATCAGATGCAACCTTATTATGTGACGTGACCAATAAGATGCAGCTCTATTACTTGACCTATATATACAGGGTCCGGCAGAAGTAACGCCTGCCTGAGTGCCGTTGGCAGGGTAATAATATGGGTGTAATAATTTATAGTTTTAATTTGAACGTTTCACCTAAAATGTCACATGGTGTGCTTGTGTGTGATACTGTTATGTTACAGAATTATATGTTTATGGTTTTGTAATAAAAAAGGGGCATTATTTGTGCCAGACCCTGTATTTATGGTTCCAGACAGGGCATTCATACTCGACAGCTATTGTTGTGTTGGCTGCCGTTATTTTTTCATTTGACAATCCTGGGGAAAAGAGGCCAATGCCCCTAACTAAATAACTGGGTTCTGCATGTTTTAAAAATTCCTGAGGCACACTGGTTGGCGATCACTGCAGTAAGTAGTTTTAAATCCTTAATTATTTCATTTTTGGCATGTTGCTTTGTTCAGTTACTCGGACACCTAACAGTTCAGTACTCCCTGCTGTGTACACCTTGGAAGACTTCCTGGAAGAGGTGACCACTTGAGCTTAGAGAATTGCTGGAAACCAGCCAGGTGAAGGAGGGAGTAAAGGGGTAGTGAAAAGAGCAAGCACATGGGCAGAGGATAGTAAGTGCAGAGATAATGGCTTGGTTGAAACAGCGCTTGTCAGATGTGGCTGGAACTGAGGGGATGAGTGTGAGTTCCACGTGGGCAGAGCCCACGCCGCACTTTGTTCCCCGTTGCGATCCCACGATCCAGTGCTGGGCCTGGCCTGCAGTAAAAGGCAGAGCTCTGGTGAAGACAGTGGGGACAGAGGGGAGGAGATGGGCTCGGGGCTGCCATGTGTGAGTGACTGAAGTGTGCCTACCTCTCTAATGGAGCTTCGGCAATGACCAAATCTGCTGAAAATCTCACAGGCCTTAAGGTTTGTCTCCCGGAGGTCTCATGTTTGCAAAAAGTATGGCTTTGTGGCTATTGTATACATGTTGAGAAGAAAGAGGAGTCTAGGGATGTCGAACCTAAGAGCAACTTATTTTCCCAGCACTCGAATCTCCCTTCTGCAACCACAAGCACCCTACATCCTGTGAAGGCACCCAGAGGATGCCCCTGCCTCTCCAGAACCCCGTTGAGAGCGGGCAAGCCCCAAATCAAATGTTGTAACGTCCACAAAGGAACAGGCACTCTTCTCATTCGGCGCCTGTGTGTTCTTATTCCACGCCGAGTGCTAATAAACTTAGTCATCTGGGTTGTCATCAAGAGAGAGCATCTATAAAGCATCAAGTTAAAGTACCAAACTGACAGGAGCAGGAAGTGGGATCATATTAATAGTTAGCAATTACTGGGCATCCGTGCCTGCTGGGCACTTTATTGGCCCATGGTTCATGAGAAACCACTCAGTAACCCCCAGAAACTGAGGCACCCTGAGGGGGAAAAAAATCTTTCCTAAGGGCACATAGCCAGCCTGACGGATAGGAGGACCTGTGCTCGGCGCCCCACCCACCGGAGGAATTCAAAAAGAAACAGCAATGTGGGGGCCGTTGGCGTGGGTGGGGGATCGGCCTTCTACCTCCCAGAGATAGCATTGCACGGCAGCCACCTTTGCAGGGTTCGCAGACACAAAAGCGCGTTCCTTGACTCATCCTAAGAAAAGACTGCATTGTGTCCTCTGGTCAGAATCAGAGAGCTGTGCGATACATTTCAGAAATATCAGAACTTGGATACGTGGGTGAGCCCCGGCTCCATCCCAGAGCTGTGGCCTTGAGAAAGCCTGCTGAACAATTAGTTCGGGCCCTCTTTCCTCCTCTGGACGGTGAGAGTCACTGCTGGAACCCATAATCTCTGAAATGTTTTGAGTCCCACACAGATTAGGCCAACTCTTATCTCTCAGAAGACCTTGGCTTGGAACCCGGAGTCCAGACAGGGCTGAAGGGTGCCACCTGGCGATTCAGGTTTATAAGGGAGATTGTTTTTCTACTTCCCACTGGACCCAACCAACCCAGTTTGCAATTCTACTTTAGACGAGCATGATTCTTTTTTTGCCTCCCGTCCCCTTCTTCAAATTGCTTTTAAAATGTTGTAAACTTGAGCGTTTTGGGGGAAGAAGGTACAGAGCTTTCATTACCAGGCTCTTAATCCTCTCTTTACCCCCAGTCTCAGTTTTCACAACCCTGAAGAGAATGTGAGGCCCAGAGCAGACGTGATTCATTTTATAAACATGGGCCTGAGGCTGTCACTTTATTTGGGAGTTTATTTTACCTCTCCGAGGCCCAGCTCTTCTCATTTGTGAAACGTAGATAAGAATGGTACCTCCTCCAGAGGTTGGCCCAGAGAATGGAAGGAGACATTCCATGGAGAGCAAGCCTGGCCAGAGCAGATAGTATCCATAGTGAGGGAGTTGCTCAAAATGTTACAGGAAGTCGGCCACCAGCTGGGAAAGCCAGTGTGCAAGCAGGTACCACGTTTCTACTGGTTAATCAAGAATAAGTTCACTTGCCCCGACTGGGTAGCTCCATTGGTTAGAGTGTTGTCCCAAGGCACCAAGGTTTCGGGTTTGAGCCCTGGTGAGAGCAGCATACATTAATCAGCCAATGAATGCAGAAATAAATGGGGCACCAAATCGGTGTTTTTCTCTCTCTCCCTTCCTTTCTCTCTTAAAAAAAAAAAAAAGAAGAAGAAGAAGTTCTCTTGGACAGGGAATGCAAAAGCCTTAGAGCTGAATTAAGTTTCATACACTTGCCTTTGAGAAATGATGCGGAATCGGTGCAAAGCTAACAGGAAGAACTGAAGCAAACAACACGAGGAGGCTGGGACCCTCGGAAGCTGGGGACTCCTGCCTGTGCATTCAGAGGAGTTCCACTGACATCTCCGAGAAGAGGAAAAATGATGGCATCCTGCACTTATTGACCGAATCCCAGCCAGGTGCCTTGGCAGACAGAGAGCCCAAACCAAAGAGAGGCTGGCTTTTCTCAAGTGCCCCTCTGCTCACAGTACAGCATGCAGGGAAGAAAGGACACTGTATTTCCAGGAGACATATGTGGAATGATGAGGAAGGCAGAGAGGAAAGCAGGAAAGAGATGGCCCAAGTCCTCTGAGTTACTCGGTGGCTTAAGTATTTATCGAACGCAGCCGATGAATGGCTAAGCAGAAATGCGGCGTCTCTGTACAGTGGAATAAAATCCAGCCATAAAAAGGAATGAAGTCCTGATAGATGCTACCACATGGGTGACTCTTAAAAACATGATGCTAAGTGAAAGCAGCCTGTCACAACTTACACTGTTTGATTCCACTGACAAAAAAAATGTCCAGAATAGGTAAATCTATACATAGACAAAGCAGATGAGTGGTTGCCAGGGGCGGGCATGGGGAGGTAGATAAAGGGTAAGGTGCTTCTTTTTTGGGGGTAACAAAAATCTAAAATTGATTGTGGTGATGGTTGAATAAATCTGTAACTCCACTAAAACCCACTGAATCGTACACTCGGAATGGATTTACAGACTAGGAAACACACCTCAATAAAACTGCTGGAAAAACTGTCATTGAATGTCACACATCTGGGTGGTCATAGCAGACAGATCGCCTATCATCATATAAACTTGAGAACACGGGGGCTCGTGGCTGTCTAATATTCCAACAGGTGCCTGCCTGTCAGGTGACCAGCAGAAACTGCAGTCTGCAGAGGCTGGTCGCTCCTGGGAAGAGGACTCAGGGCTGGGGAAGAGGCAGGCAGAGGGCTTGGTTTCAAGATACAGCTTCACTGCAAAATTGCTTGGGTTTTTTTGTTTGTTTGTTTGTTTGATTCACTTTTGTGTTCCTTAACATAGTATCTCCGTTCTCTGTCCCTCGTGTGTTATTTTTTTCCCTCTCTCATTATTTTCCTACCTTCCCATCTTCTGGTGCATTTAAAAATTTTAATTGTGGTAAAATACACATAATGAAGTCACCATCTTCACCTTTTTGAGCGCACAGTTCAGTGGCATCCAGTATGTCCAAGCGGTGGTGCAGCCGACGCCACCTCCAGAGCTCTTGTCAGGACACAAAGCTGAAGCAACCCACATGCTGAAAGGCAACTCCCTGGCAACCACCCTTCTGCTCTGTCTCCAGAAATTTGGTTGCACAGGGCTCCTCAAACCAGCAGAATCACGCAGGATCTGCCCTTAGGCGACTGGCTCATTTCACTCGGCATAATACCTGCAAAGTTCATTTCTATATATGAACATGTATCCCATTAGTGTTTTGTTACTTTTCCAGTTAAAAAGACTAATTATGTGCCAAAAATATCACACTATATACTTCTAATACAAAGTGAAGGGGAAAGCAGGAATCAAAGCTTTGTATAAAATGTTATAACTTTGAAAACAATGTCACACACGTTGGAACTCGGCAGAAAAGATGTGAAGTTTCTAGTGATGATAGTGATCGTTTCAGGATGGGTGATGGGCACATTTTCTTTTCTATTTTTATGTTTTTCTCGTTATCCTAGAAGGAGCATGGTATGTTTATAAGCAGGAAAAAGCAGACACCCTCTGAAAAATAGGTATGTCGTCTTCAGAAAAGAAAACCTTTACGTGAACTTTCTCAGGATACCCGGAGTTTCCTAAGTCCCTCGAGCCCCGTAAATTAAATGCACTTTCTATTGTCAATTCCCATGTCCCATCTGGAGTTAGGAAAATAACATTGATCTTGGCCAACAAGCGCATTCAGTAGGTGAGTCTGGGGTCAGAGAACAAGGGAGCGGTAACAGGGTGTTTTCTACCTGAGTTATCTGTTTGGCTCCGGCAGGTCTCCTCCTGGGCCATCCTGCCCCCAATTTCCCACTGTAGAGTTGTCTCCCTGGGGAGAGTGGAGTCTTCCAGTGGTGCTGGCTCAGGAGAGCTGGTTGTACCTGTAGTTCAGTAACCTCGTGACAGCCTGAAAGTGGCTATAGTGGAAGTCTGCACACCATGAAAAATGGAGGACACAGCAAATCACCTGCCCCCACCACTGACCAGCAGCAGACACCCACCAGCACGCCTCTGGGCGCTTTCATGGCGGGGCGAGCCATCCTCCCCTCCTCGGCTCTTGGCTGCCCATTTCTTAGGGAACCAGATGGTCATCTTCCTGATTCTTCTGCAAGTAGCATTTTGCCTTCCGGGGGTGGACCTGCCTTCCAGGTTCTCTGGTTCTTTGCCACTTGGAGACACCAAGCTTCACCCTCCTGGTCTCGAGTCCAGAAAGGATTTCAAAAATAGGTAGACATTTGACAACTGTTCATTTTCCGTTTTTCCATCTCATCCTGTCACCTTCTTCTTGGAACTTCACCTGATTTCAGGAACTTTCTTGCTTAGCACCTGTACCCCGATTCTTTTCTTCTGGGCAGGAGTCAAGAGGAGGTGGGAGAAGATGGTGTTTTGGAAGGGTTAGCAGGCTTTCTTCTGCAGAGGACTATCCAGGTCCTGCTCCTGTTCCTTGAGGTGCCAGCCTGTGTGTCCCAGGCCCATCCAAGGGGACACAGGTAACATTTTGTCATTTACCTCTTAGTACTTGGAGTGAGGGTCCCAGGCTGGACCTGAGGGGCCAGGCTGCTACCCCTACCTATTCCTGCCTGGCAGCCCTTTCTGAAGCCCCGCAGGAAAAAATCTCTAAGAGAAGCAGGTTGTGGCTAAGAAACCTTTCAGCATTACTTCTAGGGAGGGGACAGGACAAGAGCAGTAGTGGCCAGAAATAAAGGTTGCTTGAGGGCTTCAAAGACCCAGGCTGTAGGGGGGCTGGCTATAGAGTTGGGCAGGAGCCCCATTCTCTTCCTCCCGCCAAGACTGATCAAGACAGCACTGCCTCAGACCTGGATTTAAATCCGAGCTCTGCCATTTACTTGCTGTGCAACTTGGCCTCTCTGAGCCATCTGTAGACTGGGAATGGTAATGCCTACCCCTGAGGTTGTGCTGTGGGTCAGCGAACTAACCTATGCGAAGCCCTTAGCCCAGAGTAAGTTTTTTGAATTCATGGGAGGTAAGGCAAAACGAAACAAAAACAGCCATGTGTAGACAACTGAGCAGAGAGGCATTTGAACCCCCTGTTTAATACATAGGCTCTGCCGGTGCGCATCTCAAAATGATAGCCCCCCAAAGCGATGTGTGAAAGACCTTGGTTGAGTCTGTTTGTATCTGTCAACTCACTTTACCTTCACCACAACCCCGTGAGGTAAATACTCGCTATTAGGGGCCATTAGTGAAATGGTGACCCCCCCCCCCAGCTCACTGGCCACTATTCTAGCCAGGGCACTTTCTACCGTCCAGAGCAGCTGGGAATAAGACCAGTGTCAGATCAGGTGTTCCCTGATGGCTCTTGTCTCAGGGTCAGAGCAGGCTGGTGAGCACAGACAGCGGTTTCGGGCTTCCTTCAAGCCCTGCTCAGAGGAATGCCGGTGTCTGCAGTCCCTGTCACTCCCGAAGCATGCAGACCATGGCAGCCTTTGCATGAGTGACAAGATTGGAACTTCATTTGGCAGGACTTGGAGTCGGACAGACAAGAGTTCCAGTCCTGGCTTTACCACCAGCTGGTTTTGTGGTCTGGAATTTAACCTTTTCCAGAACTGTAGGTTTCTCTCACTTACAAATTGAGATAAAAGGATTCCTTAGGTCCAAGGGTTGTCGTCAGCAGGGCCCAGGGAGGTGAAGTTTCTAAAGTGGCTTTGGAAAAAGGCCCCACCACGCAGAATGTGAGGTGCATTGTACAAGTGAAGGAGGCCTAGAACTGGTCCTGAGAACCACGCATTTGATTCAGCAGATAATTCAGGAGGAGGACGTGCTCTGTGTAAGTCCCCGCCCCTCTCCCCGCAGCAAGGCACTGCTGGAGTCCCAGAAAAGTCCAGACCCTTAGCTGGAAACTTGCCAATTGTTGATCTGACTCATGTCTTGGCAACTTCATTGAGGATGTGAGGGGTTTGCTGAAAAACCTGACATGCTGCCGTACCAGAACCAACGAACTTTCATTTGTTTATTTAACTACTATATATTGGGTGATAACAAGGTGCCCGGTGCTGGCAATACAGGAAGATAGACTTTACTTTTTCTATCACGAAGTCAAGGATGACGGCCCAAACCAAAGGGGGAAGAAAAGGAGGAAAACTGTCAGAAGCTGCCTGGAGAGTTCAAGTCACGGAAGGAGGGAGAAGAAAGGCTGTGCAACCTTATGGCTCATTTCACCAGGCGAACTTTTTTTTTATGGCTTTCAAGAGGATTTCATCACGGAAGAAGTATTTCAGTTAAGGGGCCTTTGAGCAACAGAACGAATGATTTTCTTAATAGCAGTTTTTGTTGTTTCCCCAAGATTTCATGATGAGGTGATGGGGAAATTTTCCAAAATAGAAAAGTTGACAGAACACAAACAACCATATTTCCACGTCCCAGAGTATACAATTACTGCTTTAATGTATTAATTGCAACTTTGTTTTAAAAGAGGAAGTTTCTGGTAGGGCTGTTTCAAGTATCAGCTCTTCCTGAGGATACCACAGCCGGGTGTCCCCAATGACAGAAGGACGGGAGGCGGGAGTGGCAGAGAAGAGAGGAATGTACTATGTAGTTTTCTGGGAAACAGACTGGATGGGGGTGGAGGAACCAAAAAGGAAAAACAAACCAAAAAAAAAAAAAAAAGCTTCTGAGAACCAAGTTCCTCTGGCTCCCAGGCCCTCGCTCTGACTCGTGGTCTGGGCCAGTTAACAGGACAAGAGAGTCTCGTGGCTGCATTTGGCCGGGAGGTCTAAGAGATCATCTTTCTCCTGCTCTAGACTTGCCTTCATTCTGCCAAGGGTAGAAAAGGCAGCGATGGCGGCCCCGGCGCCCGCCCGGAGCACAGGAAAACACATGGCAATCCCCAGAGAAGCTCAGCTGGGACACCGACGGGACCCTGAATTCTGTAGGCTGGCGGCCAGCCCCTCCGGCTCGCGACGCTCCTCCGGGCGCTGCAGCCGGAGCCCCCAGGAGGGAGCCGCTGGCGGCCCAGGGGCAGGGGTGCCGTCCTGCGGCAGCTGCAAAGCCCTGCCGGGCCCAGCTGTCCCCGCGACTCCGGGCTGCAGGCAGCTCCGGGCGGGGTGGGCTCAGGGAGGGCCCAGCCTCTGCGCTCCTCCCCCCTGGCCGGGCCAGAGGCGGCTCGGGGAGCCCGGGCGAGAGCCCTTTGCATAAAGCCCTCCTCCTTGGCCAAGGTAGAGGAAGTTGGGCTCCCGCCTGGATGGGAGGCGGGAGGGAGACCTGCTCCTGTTGTTTTCCGCCAGCGGCAGTGGGTGCGGGCACGAGGGGCGGGGTGCACCCTCCCAACCCGGGCCAAGTGCTCGGGAGACGGAATCGCATTGGGAGCCCAGCGCAGCTCTCAGCCCCGACATCGGGACTCACCCCAAGCATCCTTCCTGGGCGCCGTGGAAAGGGGAGCCGTTCGGTCGTTCCGAGGACCTGGGAGGAGCACTTGGTACCTTAGGGGCCGGAGCCCCGAGGGGCGCACACCCAGCCCGGGCAGACCCTGCGTCGCCTGCGGGGCCCCTGCCCGCTCGCTGGTGGTGCGAGATGGCCGCGCGGGCGCCCGAGCCCCGGGTGCTCCTCTGTCTCGCGGCGCTGCTGGCCCGCTGGGTCGCCGCAGGTAAGGGCCGTGATCTGGAGGGAAAAGTTGAGTTTTGCCAGGCTACAGTAGGGAGGAGGGAACACCAGGGACTGATTCCCTCCGACTCCTCTGGACCCGCTGGTGGCTGCTGCGGCCACGAAGCTGCCGGGGGTGGGTCTTGAGTTTCCTGCTCGCTGCTCTGCTCTCTTTGCAGAAAGGAATTTTCCCCAGCGCGGACGCTCGGCGGAGGGTGAGATATCCCCACGCTCTTGGAGCGGGAAGCCGGTCAAGGCCACAAGGGGCCTGCGGGGAGGTGATGGGAACATCGGCGAAATCGAAGATGGGAATTTTGAGGCTGGGGAAATTAAGAGACACGTGTAGGGGGGAAAGTGCTGTAGGGGGGAAAGTGCTGTTTTTAAGCGTCGGATGTAAATTCGCGTTCTGGTTTTACTTGCTGAGCAGGTGCTTAAAGTCAAGGTTCCTTTATTTTCCTCTCCTCCCTGCCTCTGCCCAAGGTTGAACCTGACGTACACCTGTAACCTGTGGATTTCCCTGCACACCTCTGCAAGTAGACCTGTGCAGACTAGCTCATTTAAAGCTGTCCTTTCTTACTTCGCTTAATTTTTTTTGAGGGGGGGGGTAATAATTTCAGGCTTACAAAAAACTTCCCCTGCACTTGATCTCTTATCCCCGACATGATTGGCAAAAGGTCTTAAATAGTCCATCTATGCTCTGCCTTGCAATAATGGAGCAGACGGCTGGTTACACGAATATGCCTTATATAAAAAAGATAGAAAAAGTAGCTTTAAGTTTAACCCACCACTGAATGCATGTGTGCAGAGCAGCGAGATCGGCACTGAGAGGTCTTGGGTGGAGGGGAAGTAGAAGGAGCCAGGTAGTAACGCTGTTCGCCACCCCCCTCCCCCGCCCCCTCCCCCAGCTAGTCGCTTGTACATTGCTGCAGAAATTGCTCCCTGAGCTTCCTAGCAGCAAGTGCCAAAAGTTCCTGACTGTTAGGCTAACACAAGTTTTTATTCTGTTTTGTTTTCAGCCATCATTTGAAAGCAGTAGAATTTCCCATGTTCTAGGTTTCCAGTTTATCTGGAACAAAATTGGAAGATTTAGCAGCACAGGGCCTCCTACCTGGAGCTGAGCAGTGGTCACCCCTTTAATCTAGGGCATGTGACAACAAATGTATCTCTCCTCCCCCTGTTGTGTTACTTAACCCCTGGCCCTATTTTGACTTAGTGGGCACTGTGCTGGGCGGGGGAGGGAGGAGGAAAAAAGCATGGGTAGTCTGTGACGGGCTGTCTCTGAAAGCTCCCTGCTCCCCAGCTATAGGCATGTTTACTGCACCGGGAATGCCAGGGGCCTGGGGACAGCAGACCCGGGTTTGGAATCATCGCCCTGGAATGAATGGGCTTCCAGGCAGGCTGTGGCTCACCGCACAGGAAGGCTTGCTTCCTCAACTGCCATGCCAGGTTTCTTTGTGTTTTAGATTCTCACCTGAGGACATGCTTAGGGATCTTTAGAGAGAGGGGAAGGGAGGGAAAGAGAGGGAGGGAAGAACCCATGGATCTGTTGCCTCTCATAAATGCCCTGATGGGGGACCAAACCTGAAACCTAAGCATGTGCCCTGACCGGGGGATCAAACCTGGGACCTTTCAGTTTAGGAGATGACACTCCAACTGACTGAGCCACACCAGCCAGAGCATGTCCAGTTATTTTGATACCCGGGCCCAGTTCACCTTTGTGGACAGTGCTGAGGGCTTCCCTAGCTTGTTATAGTTTTGACTTTTTTCTAGAAAGAAATTCTTTAAAAAATTTTTTTTGTTGATTTAAGAGAGAAGAAAGGGGGGAGAAGAGAGAGTTGTTCTGCTTATCTATGCATTCGTTGATTGCTTCTTGTATGCGCCCCCACTGGAGATTGAACCCGCAACCCTAGCATATCAGGACGATGCTCTAACCCACTGAACTACCTGGCCAGGGCATTATTTTTCAAATCGGGAGTTGTCTTCTTCCTGTCACTTAATCCCAGGCAATATTAATGTCTCCACTGTTGCCTCACATGGTAAATCCCAGGCCATTCTTGGGGAAAAGTTGCTGGGAAAAAAATAATAAATGCTCAGGTACAATCCCAACTCTGTACATGATACTGTAAGGGCAGCATTAGAAAAATGATTGCTTCTGTTGCTTTCTCCAGTGTTCCATCGGGAGACACCAGGTGCATGACTTCTAGCCACACAAATTGTTTACTGTGTCTTATTGTCTCACCGTGTCTGCTTGGGACCAGAGTAAACCCCTGTGACCTGGAGGAGTGAAAACCTGAATAGCCACCTCAGCACTCCCAGGGACTTACAGGGGACTTTAAACAGTCAGTTTTCTCGAGGTACAATGAGGGCTAGAGGACAACCAGTCGCAGAACGAGGGGACCCTCAGGGGCTAGTCTTTCTTTGTCTGTTTCACAGACATCACTAATTGATGACTGTATTCTTCTGCACTGAGCCAGGACTCAGCCCACAGGGCTGCCACATCTACAAGATCTCCAAGGTCAACTTCAGCTTCATTAGTTTAAAAGAATAGAGTGAGTTGCCCCGGCTGGGTTGCTCAGTTGTTTGGAGCATTGCCCTGCACACCAAAAGGTTCTGGGTTCGATCCGCGGTCAGGGCGTGGACGGGAGGCAACCAAACAATGTTTCTCTCTCACATCCGATATTTCTCTCTCACTCTCTCTCAAACCAATAAACATGTCCTTGGGTGAGGATTTTAAGAAAATATTTTTTAAAACCCACAAAAGAATGGAGCAAACAAAGCCAGGAGGAGAAGCGAGGTGCCTTAAAATGGTTTCTTCTGTGGTTATATCCTTCTCTTCCTTGGAGGAGAAGACAGTGTTAGCTCAAGTTCCAAGACTAAAGTTTCACCGCAGCGTTTTTAAGTTCCTTCATTCCTTTGCCAAGGAGCCAGGGAAGGGGCTGGTCTGCAGGTTTCATGAACACAGGTTGCATTTGTAATTCTGCAGCTCGGCTTCTTTCTTTGGTGTGGATTGTCACTGAGAACTTGGGTTCCCCAGCCTGACTTGTTTTAGCATAATTCCCACCCGTTTTTTAAAGTGTTGGTTCAGAAGCATTTCTAGCTCTTTTGGAATCTCTAGCATTAGATGACATTCTCTGCCTTCCAGCCAGTGGCTTAGATGTATTTCATCTTGTCCTGGCTTTTGGGCACGGTGTGGCCAAAATGGGGAAAGAGTCAGAACATCCTGTGGTTCCAGGCTGGGGCTTCAGATCTTTTTGGTGGAGCTCCTTCTACCATGAATGGGAAGGGATCCCAGAGGCAGGAGGCAGGCTTGTTTTTATTTTTACAACAACTCTGTTGAGCTATAATTCACATACCATAAAATTCATCCTTTTATTTTTTTAATATTTTATTTATTTATTTTTAGACAGGGGAAAGAGAAAGAGTGGGAGAGAAACATCAATGTGTGGTTGCCTCTCATGTGTCCCTACTGGGGACCTACCTGGTCTACAACCCAGGCATGTGCCCTGACTGGGAATCAAGCCAGCGACCCTTTGCTTCACAGGCCCTGGCTCCATCCACTGAGCTTCGCCAGCCAGAGCAAAATTCATCCTTTTAAAGTGTACAGTTTGTGGGTTTTAGTATAGTCCCAAGATTGGGCAGCCATCAGCACCAAGTAATTCCAGAACATTTCCATCACAGAAGAAGCCCTGTGGAGCCCTGTATTCATTCGCAGTTGCTCCCCACTTTCCCACTACTCCACTTCGTCCAGACCCAGACAACTGCTAATTACTTCTTTATCTCTGTGGATTTGCCTGTATTGGACATTTCAGATAATTGGACCCACACAAGTGTGTGGTCTTTCGAGACTGCCCTCTTTCACTTAGAATAATGCTTTCAAGATTCATCCGTGTTGTAGCATGTGCTTCATTTTTTTTTACGATTTTTATTTATTTATCTTTAGAGGGGAAGGGAAGGAGAGAGAGGGAGAGAAATATCAATGTGTGGTTGCCTCTCGTGTGTCCCCTGCTGGGAACTGGCCTGCAACCCAGGCATGTGCCCTGACTGGGAATTGAACCGCGATACTTTGGTCCACAGGCCCACGCTCAATCCACTGAGCTACACCAGCCAGGGCTCTTCATTTCTTTTTATGGCCAAACATTGTTCCCATTGCATGGATAGACCACGTTTTATTTATTCACCCCTCAGTTGGTGAGCATTGGGGTTGTTTCTGCCTTTCAACTGTTAGCATTCATGTACAAGTGTTCGTGTGGGCACATGTTTTAGTTTCTCTTGGGTGTACACTTAGGAGTGGAATTGCTGAGTCGTACAGGAACTGTCACCTTGTGAGGAAATGCCAAGCTTTTTTCCAAAGTAGCTGCACTATTTAAAAATCCTACCAATTATTTGTATAAAAATGCCAGTTTCTCCACAGCTTTGCCAACACTTGCCATTGTCTTTGATGTTAGCCATTTTAGTGGGTGTGAAGTGGTAGGTATCTTGCTGTGGTTTTGTTTGTGATTCATGTCAAGTACCTGCCAATAATCCTGACAGTGTAGGGCCTCTGTGTGAAATTGCCTCTGAAAAAAAACACATACCTGATTTTTTTTTAAACTCCTAATGTGGAGGGACTGTGCAATAAGGAGACTGTTCAGAGATCAAGGAAGGTAGTAATAGCCTGACCTTTCCTTGTACAGGCTTGGAGGCCGTCGCCATCGGAGAAGCTCGTGAGAACATTACTCTGCACTGCGGTGACATCGAAGGAACAAGGGGCCTCGTGACCTGGTACCGGAATGACTCGGAGCCCATCTTCCTCCTCTCCTCCAACTCCAGCCTCCCGCCAGCCGACCCACGCTTCTCTCTGGTGAATGCCAGCTCCCTGCACATCGAGGCGCTGAGCCTGCAGGATGAGGGGAACTACACCTGCTGGGAGGTCCTGAATAAGACTCGGTGGTTCCAAGTGTGGCTACAGGTGGCCAGTAAGTGGGCTAGGAGGGCACTGGACTGGCTGGTGGGGTACTCCGAGCATGATGGGACAGGAGGAGCGCTCCGGAGCCAGTGGCCTGGGTTTCATTCTGGGCCCGGCCACCTGTACACTGAGTGACCTCTCTCACCTGTATTTCCTCATCTGTAAAATGCCGATAAAAAGAATTCTTGCCTCCTAGAATTGCTGTGATGAATAGATACCAGCTGACCTATATAAAGTGCTGTAAGTGGCTCTTGACGTAGTAGTTAGCTATCACTTTTAGCTTGTTGTTAATATCATTTTGCTGTTAATATCATCTTATTATGCAATGAAGTCAAGAGTATAACGTAATGGAGTCAGACTACCTGGCCCAAGTTCCAATCTTAAGGCTGTCCTTTAGTTCTGTATCATTTTGAGTAATTTAATATCTCTGAGCCTTGGTTTTTCTTATGTACTAGTTGGGGATTATACATTGCACACCCTACCAGGTAGGTGCTCTTACATTACCGGGTATAGGACAGGGCTCGGCGTGAGCTGCTGTTACTGCTGTGCTTTCTAGTCACACAGGGTCCATGTCCATGTATGAATTTAGAGCATGTTGTGGGCCGACTACTGCTTGTGGGCCATATCCAATCTGCTGTCTATTTTTGTAGGGCCTGCAAACTACTCCTATTTTTTTACATTTTTAAATGGTTGACAAAAAAAATCAAAAGAAGAATAATATTTGTGACATGTAAAAAATTGTATGAAATTCAGATTTCAGGGCCCATAAACAAGGTTTTATTGGAACACAGCTACACTTGTCCATATTAATCTCTGATTGCCGTTGGTGCTGCAACAGACTGCATGGCCTGCAAAGCCTAAAATGTTTATTCTCTGTCCCTTCCCAGAAAAAACTTCGCTGGCCACTTGTTTAGAGGGATATCCACGTTCTATATCTAGGCTGTGTAGCTGAGTAGAAACACCCGTGTGGTCACTTTGCTGCTCCCTAGTTTCCTCATCTGTAAAATAAAGAATTTACTCATTCTTTTATTCAACATGTACATACTGAGAGCCCAATGCCAGGTGCTGTTCTAGGCACTGGGCCACAGAACAAGCAAGGTCCCCATCTGCATGGAGCTGATCTCCTAGTCGGGGGGCAGACAGATAGTAACAAACAGACAGGTGCATCGTGCAGTGCCAGAGTGACAAGTGCCATGCAGGGAATGGAGCTGTGGTGACATGATTCTCTGAAGTACTCTGAAGTGGGGAGGGGGTCGGAGAGGAGTTTTGGGGAGTGACCTTTGAGTAGGAGCCAGTCATACAAAGATAAAAAAAGAGCACAATCCAGGCAGCAATTCAACTAGTGCAAGATGGGTTGAGCATGGTGCATTCCCAGGTAGGGATGAGGCTGGTGAGGTGGGAACACAGTGTGTGAGAGCCTGGATGTGTGCGATTTGGGGCGCAGGGTAGGGCTGGTGATATAGTTGAGTCTTAACCCCCGTTATCTATGAATGTTACGTTACTTGGAAATGGAGCCTTTGCAGATGAAATTCAGTTAAGATGAGGTCATTCGGGTGCGTCCTAATGAAAATGGGCTAGCTTCCTTAGAAGGAGAGGAAAGTGCATGGGAAGACAGAGGGACACAGAGAATGCGATGATAGAGCTACAGAGGCAGAGAGTGGAGTGATGCAGCCTCAAGCAAAGGGGTGCCGAGGGTTATGAGCCAATTCCAGAAGTGAGGGAAGAGGCAAGGAAGGCTTCTCTTCAGAGGGAGTACATCACTCTTGACACCTAGATTTTGGACTTCCAGCCTCCAGAGCTGTTAGAGAACCAGTGTCTGTTGTTTTAAGCCATCTAGTTTATTGTACTTTGTAAGGAAGTGGAGTTTCATTCTGGCTGTGAGAGGTACTTCTGGAGCTTTTAAGTTAGCAGGGGTATAGTATCATTTGAATTACACGTGGGAAATGTGGGTTCGTGGTCTAGAGAAGGACTGATAAAAACAAGGACTCCAGTTAAAGGTGCAAGATGTTGGTGACCTGCAACTGGGTGGCAGCAGTGGCCTGGGTGAAAATGCACAGGCTCAGAAAATAATTTTTCTTGCTGGAGGATTAGAAGTGGAAAATGAAGGAAGGAGATGCTTTGAGGACGCATCTAGATTTTTGGATGGTCCGTCAGGTTTCCGCAGACTCTTAAGGCTCATGGAGTTGGGGAGGCCAGTGTTTCTGTGTCTGGAGGTGCTGTAGATTTGCCGAGTGGCCAGGAATGAATGTGGGTATGTCAAAAAAATGTCACCCATTTATTTGGTTCCACAGTGAGCCCAGGGGCAAGTGCTGGCGACCCTCACTCCAGCTGCTAAGCAGGAGTTAATAATTCTCTCATGTTTGTTTCGTCAATGAATATTTTCTCTTTGACCCAGAGAAGTAACGCGGACTTCAAATTTTTTGTTTTTTTTTTCTTTAATCACTGTCTCCAGTTTATGATGGGTGTATCTGACTCTTATTGTATTAATCATTGACTAAATTTATTGGGGATGGATTAGCTTTGTGAATGCTCTGCAGGGCAATAGATGCAATGCATTATGATGAAAACAAAGTACATGAAAAAAAAAAGTCACTAAACTGAAGCAGCGCTTTGGGCTCCCCGAGTGACTGTGGTGTGGTTTGTGTTATAGAAATTTCTTCATCTGGAAACCTAGGGGGTCCGTGACTTGTGTAGGGCTTGTTGGGGAAGATATGATGCAGACTGTCTTCATCAGTTCGGGTTGCCATAACAACAATAGCATGGGTGGGGAGCCTCACACAGCAAACACTTACTTCTCCCAGTTCTGCAGGCTGGTGCTGAGAGACCCACTGTGTACTGAGGGCCTGCTCCCTGATTCGCATTGAGTGTCCACATGGCAGAGAGCAGCTTCCTCCCAGAGAGAGGAAGCAGGCTCTCTGAGATCCCCTCCTAGGAGGGCACTCATCCTACTCGTGAGACTTTTATTCTCATGACCTAATTAATCACCTCCCAGTGGCCCCACCTCCATCTACCATCATATCGGGGATTAAGTTGCAAAATGAATTTTTTGGAGGGTGCGATATAAACTCAGTCCATAGCACAGATGTCCTCTGTGTCACATACACCGGAGCCGTCTGGAATCTCAGGCCTTGCTCCCATTCTAGGAGAACCTTGGTAAACATCAGCCTCCTCTGGGCATCAGGGAGCCCCTTCCTACTTCTCAGAGAGTGGTCTAAAGGGAGGCCTGGGCATCACAGGTTGCCCGAATCCTTCTGACCCTAATTTTATCGTCTGTGAAGTCAGGTAATGGTGGAACGCCGGTACAGATTCACTGCGCTCAGAGACCTAGACACACAGGATGCATTTGGTCCATGTTACCTTGATCAGCTGGTTAAGCAGATGTTGGAATTCCTGTGGGAAAAGTACAGGTTCCCAGCAGGTGGTTAATATCCGAGCTTTTCAAACAGGACTTGCTGTGGGTCAGGAACTCTGGGTGCCCAGGCCTTGTTTGTCCAGTCTTTTCCCTGATGAGGCTGATAACTTAGTCTCCCAAGGAGAAAAGTTTGGAAACATTCTAACATGGCCTTGGAAGATAGGGGAAAGCTGTTCAAGATGTGACCAGTTGTTATCTGTATGTGACTTTGACTGTGTGAAAGGACGGAGAAGCTCTCTTAACACGAAGCCAGCTGTGGGAGGGCCAGTAGCTTCTCCCTCCTTATGACTTGGAGCTCTGCTTATTAATCAGAGCATTTGGTGCCCCTGCCTTCTAGGGGGTCTGGTTTTCTGTGGGCCTGTGGTGGTGATTCAACCTGCCTGGAATGGGCACCATGGTGTGATTTTGTTATTTGTCTCAAGACAAAAGGACTGTGCTAATGCTAGTTAATTTAATGGTGCTTTTCGGATCAGGACAGCCTGTCCTGAGAGCACAGCAACCCCATAGTCCCAAGCAGTTCCAGGCGGCCGAGACTGTTTATTTCACTGATTTATCTGTCCTCACCTGCCTCCAAACCGGGGAGGGTATAAGGTGAGAATGGCTGTGTGTTCGCCTGTAGAAAGGTTGGAGGAGTGGGGAAGGCAGCACAGACCCTAACACATTCTCACAGACTCTGTGCTTCTTCCGAGGTACTGTCTCTACTGCTTTGGAGGGCTGAGAGATCAGCCCCAGAAAGACCGAGGTCATGGTACACGGAGCCCGACACTCTGTGTCTGTTTTTCTCGGGCTGAGCAGGTGTTGAGGGAGCATCGGAGCCTATTGATACTCAAGAGTCCAAATCCCAGAGCCCCTTTGGATTTAGTTGCGGTTTAGGGGAAAGGGGGGCCTATCTATCCCGTGATGTGGCGGCCACTCCAGACTTACAGGCGACAGAGTCTCAGGAAAGTCCCGTGGTTCTCTGAGCAATCGGCCTCTTCTGATTTATTTATAATCATTCTCTGTTGGCGGTGGCAACGCTGGGCCTCATCACCACCTGAGGTCCTGGGGAGATGAACTGTTGGGCCCACCGGAGAGACAGTGTTGACCACCGTCGTTAGAGGGATGATCCTTGCCCAGAGACTGATTGATTTGAGTCTTGCCAAGCTCATCAGGAGCAGAGATGGGTGTTTCTGTCCGGCTGAGGGCCTCTGGGTTCCCGCTTTCTGCACAGGATTGGCGGTCGCTTGGGAGATCAGGAGGCAGTGGGGTCTCTGTCTGCATCTGCGTCTCTGTTCAGTCATTCAAGGTGAAGTCACAACAGTCTCTGTAAGTTTCCCCGGGGATTTTACCCTCCTGTAGAACTACAAAGAATAGCAGAGACGACCCAGTGTATTCTTAGGCTCTTTTCAAATAAAAGTACTAGCAGGCAGAGTGGATGTCTGATGACAGCTTTTCCTGTTGGTGAGGAACCCGTGGCCCTGAGGTGGGAATCCCCCTTTAGTGGGTCCCCGAGATGTAAATTAGCCTGTGAGACCTGTAGTGATGGGGAGAGGGGAGAAGTGAGCTCCTGTGTCAAGAGTGACGCCAGAAAAGAGGAAGACAGCAGTGGTGGTAGACTGTTCTAGAATAAGAGTCACACTTTTTCTGTAGAGAGCCAGATGGTAAATATTTTTTAAAAGATTTTATTTATTTATCTTTAGAGGGGAAGGAGAGAGGGAGAGAAACATCAATGTACGGTTGCACCCCATGCATCCCCTGCTGGGAACTGGCCTGCAAGGAACTGGCCTGCAACCCAGGCACGTGCCCTGACTGGGAATCGAACTGTGATCCTTTGGTCCGCAGGCCCGTGCTCAATCCACCAAGCTACGACAGCCAGGGCTCATACGGTAAATATTTTAGACAGGTGAAACTGAGGGTATTGTATACAGGGGTGGGCAAAAGTAGGGTCCCAGTTGTTTGTATGGGAAAATTTGTAATATAAGATATAAGAATGATTGTACAAAAATAAACTGTGTTTTGCGTACTCAGAACTGTAAACCGACTTTTGCCCACCCCTATGAGCACTAATATACAAAGAAAAAGAAAACCAATGTACACATCCTATTTATTGACAACATTCAAAATGTAGTAATAATTGAGTATTTTTGGGGGGTAGGACAGGCCTGCTAATGAGAACAATGGAATTCTGTTTGGGGGAGATAACATTTCACGTGGTTGGGGTTAGGAGGTAGTGTTCTCTCTCATCAAATCAATTACAGGTGTTCACCTGGGAAAACCATTCTTCGCTTGCGGGCTGTACGGAAACAGATAGCGGGCCGCCGTCTGCCATTGCTCATTCTAGAGCCAGTCAGGAAGTGTAGAGACTACTGATCGCGTGTCAAACACCAGGCTAAGTGTTCTGCCTCTATTATCTCGTGGGATCCTTCAAAAAAAAACACCCAGTGGTAGAAGTTATTAACTGTTCTTGTCATTTCATAAACATGACAAGAAAGTGAGAATTAGAGGGGCAGGCACTTGCCCCAGATTGTCTATTTGTAAGCTGCAGGAGGACCTGGGCCTGACTGAATTCGGAGTACAAAGCTCGTAACCACTAGACTAAGGCATCCATCCCAAAAGGTCAGAACTGAAACTGACAATGACCAAGGCCGTGATAAGATGCTGAGCCTTTGTAACAACTCTGTATTTTTATTTCTTTGCTGTTTTATTTTTGTTTCCTCCCCCATCTGTCTCTCTGAATGATTGCCCCTATCACCCAGTAAGCAAAAAGTGCTGGAAGTTTCTGTTCAGGAATATCAGGATGTGGGGAGAGAGGTGTGAGGGGAACCCTCCTTCTTTGTAGTAAGTCACACTAGGGGAAGAACCCCAGAGAATCAGGAAGATGGTGTCGGCTTTAATTGGGAAGCAGACTCACCCAAGCAGCTTACTGATGAGCTGTAAGCTTTAAACACGTAATTCAGGAGGGAGGCCCTTCGGGTCCTTTCATTTGATTTTTTTTGTTTTAACCCTTCTGCTGGCCTTTTCATCTATTCCCTGTATCCAACTTCATTTCCTGCTGAGAATTGTGCTGGTCAAAAGCCCCTCCCAGCCAGTTTCTGGGGGTCCGCACCATCCATGCCCGGCCCCAGTAGCCCTCCAGACCACCATTTGGAAGACCCTGGCTGTCCTACCTCACATACTACCTTTACTGGCCTAGGCGTGGCTATCAGTACTGTGGTGTCACCCTGTGCTTAATTGGGTGCCTGCCAACTGTGGGCACGCCCTTGGACTTGCTGGTCCACATACCTAACCAGCTAGCCAGCAGCAGTGAATGGGACAGTTGGGAGCACCTCCCAAGCCACAGTATAACTTTTTCTCCAGACCTGCTGTGGGAAGTGACGTGGTTCTGACAGATCGCTGAAACTATTAGGAACCAGTCCCAACCTGACCAGCACGTTGGCAAGACTCTTGTCCTTAGAAACCCACAATGGCCTGCAGACACAAGTGAAGTAGATGGTGTACTTTGAGGGGCCCTGGAAAAACCTTCACCTCCCCTCCTTAACTTTTCCCAGCGGCCTGTTTCTGCTCAAAATTCTTCAGTCATAGACTTAGTCCTTGGACAAGCCTTGCCCTTCCTGGATTCTTCTTCAGAGGAAGCCTCTGGGAGAGGTTACACACTAAACTTTAGACTTCAGTATAAATGGGTGTTAGATACATTCTTTTCATTCAGGTAGGTGTGGCATCTCTGTTGCACCGGGTACCAGCAGTGGGAGGGCATTTCTGGGGATGAGAAAGAAGTTCAGAGAGGCAAGGGGAATGAAGATAAGACCTAGCCTTTATCAAGTGCTTTCAACAAGCAGGCATTGTCTGTGCTATGCTAACTCATTCCGTGGTCACCACAACCCCATGAGTGGGTTCTAGTTTCTCTCCCATTTCACAGATGAGGAAGTGGGAGGCTGAGAGAGGTTAAGTAATTTGCTCTTGTCTGTCAATGTGCAGTTGTGCTGGGGGTTCTGTGAGAGTGCTCTCCAGAACTCACAGGACTCAGGATGTAATAAGGGTACAGCATAGGTACACAGAGTGAAATCAGCAAAGGGAAAAGGCCCCTGGGGTTGAGACCAGGGAACACTAGGAACAAGCTTCCTAGAGTGCTTTCCCAGTAGAGTCACATGGACATGCTGAATTCATCTGGCAACAAGTTGTGGGAACATGTGCACCCTGGGTGTTTATGGGGGGGCTGGTCACGTTGGTCCTCTGCCTAGCTTGTGCCAGAATTCTAGACCCTCAGAAGGGAAGCAGGAGCTTGGTGTAAACCACGCCATCTGTACAGACAGTTCAGGCACACTGAGCCCCACTCCTATCAGTCCTGGGAGTGGTGGGAACCCTCCGGAAATCCAAGTTCCCAGGCACCAGTCAAGGCCAACCTTGCAAGCTGGCCCTTCACAGGAAAGTAGACTCAGGCCTGCTACGTTAACTCTTTAATGCATAGACACCACTTCCACTCACCAGCCTCTTTGAAAAGGAACAATCTGCCTTTTCTTTCTTTTGTAAGGATTGATGCCCATGATTAATCAGACATAATCGCTCAGGATTAAATGAGAGAATGCATAAGGGCGCTTAGAGTAGCATTTGTCATAGAGTAAGTATTTGATAGATACCGTCATCTTTATTGGCTGCTTCCTGATCATTTACGGACTGTTAGAGCTGGGAAGGGGCTCAGATGAACCCAAGCCTTTTCCATCCCCTCTGTCATCCCCAGGTGGCCCCTACGAGGTTGAAGTCAACATCTCCACCACCGGCACACTCCCCAATGGCACCCTCTATGCAGCCAAGGGCTCCCAGGTGGACTTCAGCTGCGCCAGCAACTCCAGGCCTCCGCCCATGGTTGAGTGGTGGTTCCGGGCCCCGGACTCCAGGACCGAGCCCTTTGGAAACAACCTGACGGTCAGCTGCTTCACGCTGCTACTGATGTCGCAAAACCTCCAAGGGAACTACACCTGTTTGGCCATGAACATGCTTAGCAGGAGACATCGAAAGGTGACCACCGAGCTCCTGGTCTACTGTGCGTAAGAAGCACTCCTCTCCCCGACTTCCTCCCCTTGTCCCTTTGTGAGCTATGTGTTGTGCTCCATTTGTCTACAAAGGCTTGTTGGCTGTGTGGGTCCTGATGTGCTTCTGCAGCTCCTTCAACTCAGGTGCACACCCAGGGCTGCATGTCAGAGAGGGAGTCACCGCTTCTAGAAGGTTGCTGTGAGGTCCAGGAGAGTCACTGTGAGCCACAGGCAGAAATTGATGCCTTGCTGAATCCTTTCTCTTTTTAAAAAATTGAAGGGAAAGTACATAGCATAACATTAACCATTATTAAATATGAAACTCTGGCATTTAGTGCATGGATGGTGCTGTGCAACCATTGCCTCTGTGTAATTCCAGATCAATTTTATCACCCCAGATGGAAGTCCCGTATCCATTGAGCCCTCCCCCGAAGCCCCATCCATCTGCGTTCTGTTTCTATGCATGTCTGTGCATTGGCCCATTTGGGACATTTCATGTCAATGGAATCATATAATAGGTGCCCTGTTGTGACTGGCTGCTTTTACTTCGAATCATGTTTACAAGGTTCGCCCACGTTGGGGTGTGAGTCATACTTCATTTCTTTTTGTGGCTGAATAACATTCCATTGTGTGGAGGGACCGCAATTTGTGAATTCATTCATCTGCCCTCATGCATTCTCTTCGTGAACCCTGGGCCCTCTAGCACTGTAGGAACCAGGAGGTCATGAACCTTTATTTTGGGGGCGAGGGCACAACCACCAAATGCACCTATATGGGAGTTCCTGGGACAAAAACAACGGTAGAGAAGCAGAGCGTACTCGTAGTCTGTGCCGATAAAAGGGAGCATCAGAACAAGTTAGCGGGCTGGCCGATGGCACATTACTAGTTCATGCATTACTCAGAGCCCGTACAAGTCTATCACACATGACATTCATGTGTATAAACTCATACATGCTTGTCGTGGGAAACACAGATGACTGTAAAGAAGAAAATAATCACTTGTATTCTAACTGTCATTTTGGTATATTTCCAGTAAGTTTTCTTGTAGATGCCACATACTTACCCATTAATGTAAGATCCAAATTTATTTCTGTGTGTGTATTATGAAAAATATATGGTAATGGGGGCTGGGCTGGGATGGTAGTGAAAGACAAAACTGTACTTGAACAACAATTAAAAATAAAATAAATATAATACACACATATATAATCTGCATATATACTATATGTATATTTATATATAATTATTAGCACATGTATTACATTGGATTTATTGATTTGTAACTTGTTAAAATTTTGTGTGTTGCCCTGGTTGGTGTAGCTCAGTGAATCGAGTGCTGGTCTGTGAACCAAAGGGTCGCCAGTTCCATTCCCAGTCAGGGCACATGCCTGGGTTGCAGGCCACGTCCCAGTGGGGACACGTGAGAAGCAACCACACATTGATGTTTCTCTCCCTCTTTTTCTCCCGCTCTTCCCCTCTCTCTAAAAAATAGATAAATAAATAACAGTTTCAAAAAAGAATTAAAAAATAAATAAGATTTTGTATATTTTTAGTCATACATGGACATAGTAAAAGGGAAATACCTGTGAGAGCAATACCTGTGGGAGAGAATAAGTCCCCCCTGTAATGCCCTGTAGGGATCCAGACTGCCCAGTAGGATTTTCTGTGTTGATGGAAATGCCCTATTCCGTGTAGTCCAGTACAGTAACCACCGCTCATGTGGTTACTGAGCACTTGAGATGTGGGCAGTGTGATGTAGGAACTAAATTGGCCATTTCATTTTATTTTATCAAGTTGTACTTAAACAGCTGCCCACAGTTAGTGAGAAATGGAAAGGTAAATCAGGCCCACGCCCTCGGAGACAAACACCCGGCAGGGGAAGCCTGCCTGTTGTCAGGCACTGATCTGTGCTGGGCGCTATTTTGAGGTACAGGACCCGGGTGGCGGTTTCTGTGGTCTCCTGGTTCTGCAGTCCTTAGAGTCTGCCATGAAGCCCTCATTGTCCTCTGGTGTTTTGCAGCACCCCCTTCGTCCGACCTTGAGTGCTGGGCAGAGACGTCACCAGGATTGTCCATGCTGCAGCTCACCTGTCGCTGGGACGGGGGATACCCAGACCCTCACTTCCTGTGGACAGAAGAGCCAGGAGGTGTGGTCGTGGGGACGTCACAGTTGGGAGTGGAGATGCTGAACCGGTCCCAGCTGTCAGATGGCAAGAAGTTCAAGTGTGTTGGGAGCCACATAGTGGGGCCGGAGGCAGGAGCCAGCTGCGTCATTCAGATCCGTGAGTCTGTCTTGCCCTGTCCTGGGGTTGGGGTCCACTCACTGTCTTCTGGGAGAGCCATTTGAAAGACGGTCTGGGAAAGAAACACAAGGATGTCAGAATGAACCAGATTCCTTCCCTTTCTCCCATTCTTTTGCTTTATATTTTCTTCCTTTCAAACTTTGAAGATACTGAACCAAGCTGCTTGGTCCTAATCTAAGCTTTTTTCAGTGATTTTTTTCTAAATATTTTATTTATTTATTTTTAGAAAGAGGGGAAAGGAGGGAGAAAGAGAGTGAGAGAAACATCGATGTGTGGGAGAAACTTTGATCAGTTGCCTCTTGCACACCCCAGCCAGGACCTGGCCCACAACCCAGGCATGTGCCCTGACTTAGAATCAAACCGGCGACCTTTTGGTTCACAGGCCGGCACTCAGTCCACTGGGCCACACCAGCCAGGGCGCACTTGACAAATACTAATTAAGCACCTGCTGTGCACCAGGCGCAGGGTCCAGGTGCTGGAGGTGGAGCAAACAAGACACACAAGGTTTTTTTAATTACTTATTTCCTGTTAGATAGCAAATTACCCCCCAAACTTAATGGCTTAAAACAATAATTCACTTATTACCTTACAATTTCTCTGGGCCGAGAATTATACAGCACGCAGTGGGGATGGTTTGTGCTGGTTCCATGGTGCCTGGGTCTTAGCTGTAAGACTGGGCAGGGAGGGCTGAACTCCCTGAAGGATTCACTTCCGAGGTGCTCACTGTCGCACCTGGCAAGCAGCTTCCTCTCCAGGTGGGACTCTCCACAGGGCCCCTTCAGTGTCCTCACAACGTGGTGGCTGGCTTCCCCCAGAGCAAGCGATGCAGGAAGGTGGAAGCCAGGTAGATACTGTCCTTTCTATGACCCAGCGTCCAAAGTCACATGGCATCTCTTCTGCTACATTCTATTCCTCAGAAGTGAGTCACTCAGTCTGGCTTCACTTTCAAGGACAGTGGGGAGAATTAGGCAACACTTAAGAATTTTTTTTTAAGGCGCCACTTTTTGAAAAGAGGCACGTTAAAGAATTTCTGGACCTACTTTTAAAACCATTACTATTGCTCTTTCGTGGAACTTAAATTGTTCTGGGTGGAGTGGAGGTGGGAAGAAGACAGGAAATACAAAAATAAGTAGGATTCAGATAGAGTAATTCCGAGGAGAGTAAAATGGTGTGGGTAGGAGGGTGGCAGGGAGGTCCTTCTGGCATTAATACAGGGTGGGGCAAAAGTAGGCTTACAGTGGTGAGTACACCAAACACGGAGTTTATTCTCGTATTATCACGTGTTCATTATTGTATTGTTTTCCATACGAACATCTGGAGACCTACTTTTGCCCCACCCTTGAACTGAGACCTCAAGGATGAGAAGGACTTGACCAGGTGAAGACCTGTGAGCTGAGTATTAGTGGCAGAGAGGACAGCAAATGCAAAGATCCTGAGTGGAAACATACTTGCCATTTGAGAAACAAAATAGCCAGAGGCAGAGCATTGTGCTTGAGGTACCAGTGAGGCTAGGTGAATGTGTTAGGTTGAATTTTGTCTCCCAAAAAGGTACGTTCAAGTCCTAACCCTGGTACCCTATGGATGTGACCGTATTTGGAATAAGGGTCTTTACAGATCTGATTATGGAAAGGTGAGGTCCTACTGGATTAGGGTGGGCCCTGTTCCAGTGACTGGTATCTTTATAAGAAGACAACAATTTGGACACAGACGCACAAGGAGAATGCCAAGTGATGATGGAGGCAGAGATTAGAGGGATGTACCCACAAGCCAAGGACTGCCGGTGATGGTTGGCAACCACTAGAAGCTGAGACAGAGGCATGGGACGGTTCTCCTTCAGAGCCTCTCCCAGGAATCAAGCCTATTGACACTTTGATTTTGGACTTTTAACTTTCTGAACTGTGAAACGCTAAAAATATCTGTTGTTAATGCCACGCAGTGAGTGGTACTTTGTTACAAGAGCCCAGGAAATGAATGCAGTGGGTAAGCAAGGACCAGGCTGTGCTGGGTTTCATTGGTCGAGGTGAACTTCTCCCAGTTTATCAGGACCATCTTCAGTGCTGCAGCTCAGAGAGCAGACGTGCTGAGAAGGGAGCCCGGCTTTGTCGGGAGGTGCTTGTTTTCCTGGTCAAGTAATGTTCAGTGGTAGTCAGAGAACATGCCCCAGGGGTCCCCTGTGCTCCAGGTACTGTACTTGGCCTTGGGCAACAGAACAGATCAAGACTTACTTCCTGGGCTAGAGCAGGAATTAGCAAACTTTGTCCCATGGGACAAATTGGCCCAGGTGGTTTTTTGCAAATTTTTGAAAATGAGATAGAATTTATATAAATAACCTTCATCATTTTAAAATATATAATTTGGGTTTTTTAAGAAGTATATTCACAATGCAGTTACCACTATCTAATTCCAGAACATGTCCATCACCCCCAAAAGAAACCCTGCGTGCATCGGCAGTCAGTCTCTGTAGAAAGACTGTGTGAAAGTTCTCATCTCCCACCATGGCTCCTGCGTGAAGTGCTATCATAAAGTTTTTACATTTTCCCTATTTGCTAGTTAAGACCTATGTCTTAGGTTTAAGCATTGGTTTAATCCGAGTTTAGGCATCATCGATTTAATCCGAGTTTCTCTGATCACTAGCAGGGTTGATAATTTTCATGTTTACTGGCTCCCTGTGTATCAACGGTGAATTATCTGTTCGCATTTTGCCCATTTTGCTACTGAGTTGTTCCTTCTCTTCTTATTTCGTAAGAGTACTCTATAGTAACTGTGTTAGTCAGGTTCATAGAACTGTCTATGCATGCCATAGATATTTTTCTGGTATATTTACTCCTAAAGTACGTGCATGGCTTCTGTGATAAGCAGTTTCCGATGTTGAAGGGGTCGCCTCCGTCGTTCTTGCTCTTACAGGTTTCTGTGCTCAGAAGGTCTCTTCCTGTTTCCTGATTATTGACATGTTATGTGTAATCCTCGCAATAGCCTGGAAATTAGACAGGATGACCCGTAGATGGCAGGGGAAGACGCTGTATCACCCACTCACTCACCCAAATCACCTGTGAGCTCCCGAGCCCTCACTCAGGCCAGCTTGGTCTGACAGCAGAGCCCCCCACTCCCCTGGAACCACTGCCTCCTTTGGGGTCTCCCTCCACAGCAAACCCAGCGGATCTTTCTGTGCAGTAGTTAGGTACTCAGCACGCTGTCAGGCACTGTAGAGGCATACAGACTCATTGCCACTAAAGGGCTTCAAATAAAGAGAGAAAGCCAATGAGTGTGGAGCAGGGACACGGCAATGTTGCAGCATTAGTGACATGAACGCTTACCGAGTGCGAACTGTACAAGGTGCTGTACTGCATGTACAGTGTGTTCGGTCCTCATAGAAACCCTAAAAGCCAGAAGCTTATATTACGGCATGTGTTTGTTTCCTGGGGCTGCCAGAACAAAGTTCCACATGTGTAATGGCTTAAAACCACAGAAATTTATTTTATCACGTTTCTGGAGGCCAGAAGCCTGCAATAAAAGTGTTAGCAAGGCCACGTGTCCTACGAAGACTCCAGAGGAGAGTCCTTTCGGGCCTCTCCCAGTTTCTGACAGTTCCAGGCATTCCTTAGCTTGTGGCTGCGTCGCTCCAATCTCGTTGCTCCAATCTCTGCCTCTGCCTCCTCACAGCCCTTTTCTCTCTCTGTGTCTCTCTCTGTTCCTTTCCTCTCGTGAGACACCAGTCATTGCATGGAGGCCCACCCTAAATCCAAGATGATTTCCTCTAGAGATTCTTAACTAGTTACCTACATTTGCAAAGACCTTATCTCCAGTGAAAGTCATCGTCTGGGGTTCCAGGAGGACATGTATTTGGGGAGGATGCTACTCAACCTGCTAATGCTCCGTTTTATGGATGGGAAACAGAGGCCGTGGACCATCCCTGACTCATGCAATTGAGCCACCCAGCCAGGGCCCCCTTTCCAATTTTATTTGCAGATCTTACGCAAGTCATCATTCCTGTGGCCCCTAAGATTGGGCCAGTGATTTGAATCTAAAAACAGGGTGGGGCAAAAGTAGGTTTACAGTTGTGAGTGCATGAAACACAGTGTATCCTTAGGGAATGTTTCTGGAGAAGGGAGCCGGCAGGACATTTTCCTAATTCCAGGAGCACAGGCAGCAGGCACAAGAGCCTGGAACCTTCTCCACTCTGACATTGCCCAGTCTCCCCCTCTTCCCTCATGGGCACTCAGGCCCAGTGCTTCTCAGTCCTTGGTGTGCATGCAGGTCACCTGGGGGCCTGGTGAATACACACACTCTGATGCTCTTGGTTCCAGGCGGGCTCTGCACTTCTAACCGATTCCCAGGAAGTGCTGATGCTGCTGGTCCACAGACCACACTTTGAGTAGCCAGGCCCTTGGGAGAGAGGGTCTCTGGAGCATTATTTCACTTGGGAGGAGCATTAAGGCATTGAAAGGCAGTGCCATTGTCTGCCAGAGGGGCGCAGAACAGCAGAGCCCTTACAGTGATGAAAAGTGACATTTTGGGGGATTCCTGCTGCTCAGGTCTCTCCTTAAATGGCAGGTAGACCCTGAAACTGAAGAAAACAACTCAATTCATGATAAGCTGCAGCATACCAATATACCAGGTGTACCAAGGCCCCTGTATTTGGTCTGTCTGCTGGCAGATCGCTGAGGGCCCTGCATCCCCCGCCATACCACCCCAACCCCTGAACCCACCCTTGCACACAAGGTCTTCTTAAGCAAGGCTCTTTGTTTTGTAAATGCCACATCAGCTGGGTGGGTGACTCAGCTATTTGAAGGGTGAATGCTATGTTTGTCAAAAGGGTATTTATGTATATGATCTTTGTTTTGCGGGCTGGGGGAGTGCTGGCCAAATTGTTTTGCTTCTAATAAAGGATGAGGGGGCCACCTCTCAAACTTTGGTTTGGGGGCTGCAAAATACAAACATACTGGGGCTTGTCACTGCTGCTGGCTTTGTGACCCTGAAGGAAATTCTGGTTAACCACGGACAGAGGAAGGTGCAACTTAGCGTCCTTGTGGGTGAACCTGACAGTGAATCTACGAAGGGGTGCTACACGTGTGTCCTGAGCAAGCTGAGGTTTGGGGGAATTCTCTTTTGTTGACCTGACCTAGAGAGAGAGGCTTTTGGTCTGTTCCACCCTTTCTCCTTTGCCCCCTTCCCTCACCCATCTGCCCAGGATGCCAGCAAAGAAACCCTAGATTCTCTCTTGGAACAACTGCCAAGGTGAAGTATGTAGTTTCACTCTCCCATGTGTGAACCAAATATGCTGCTCTGTATTCTTCAGCTGCCAAAAATGTGGTCTTAATAACCCCCAAGATGAATTTGTTAACCTTCCCAGGAGGGTGTGCAGGTTGGGAAAAGGCTTCTTGTGCAAAGAAAGGCCAACCTCACAGCTCCTCATGTCCTGCTCAGTCAGACCTCCAGGCCACAGGGACACCCTGTGCATTTCTAGGACACAGTTGTGGTAGGCAGAATAATGGTCTCCCCGAAGATGCCCATTTCTAACCGTAGACCTTGTAAATATGTTACCTTCCACAGCCAAAGGGACTTTGCAGCTGTGATTAAGGGTTTTGAGATGGGAGGTTATCCTGGATTATACGAGGGGAGCTGGATGGTCAGATTCAACAGTGGGTGATGTGACAACGGTTGGGAAAGGTTGGAGTGATGCAAAGACAGGGCCACCAGCCAAGTAATGCAGGCGGCTTCGGGAAGCTGAAAAACCCAAGGAAACAGATTCTCCCCTAGAAGCTTCCAGGAGAAACCAGCTCTGCCAGTACCGTGATCTGCGCCCAAGATCATTTTGGACTTCTGACCTCCAGCACTAGGAAAGGAGAGTTCTGTTGTTCTGTGCCACTAAGTTTGTGGCAATTTGTTATAGCAGCAATGGGAAACTAATACAGCCGCCTTATTGTCCCCTTGAACACCCTTGTCAGGCCCATTTTTTAAACATCATTAATGTGGTTATTATACATAGAAATGTACAGTATAGAAGTAAGGATCGTGATCCACAAAAGCTCAACCGTTTGGGTTCTAGTTTTACATAGGATAACCAGATGACTGTGGCTGGCCCGAGACATTCCCTGTTCCAGCACTGAAAGCCCCGTGTCCCAGGAACCCCCTTAGTCTTCGGCAAACCAGGACAGCTGGTCACCCTAAATCCCAGCGGCATCTCTTATTGTGTGACTTGGAGCAAGTTACTTTCACTTTCTCATCTGCAAAATGGAAATAATGACAGGCTTGTTGTGAGAACTGATTGGGTTAATATGTATCAACAACAGTGTCTAGCCCGTAATAAGTGCTCAGTAAATGTTAGCTTTTATTGTTGTAGAAGACCAGGTGTGGGACAGGAATTCCTGGAGTTGCTTCATTAGGAAGGGAATGATATTTGTGAATACCTTAGGCCAGGGCTTCAGTCTTCACAAGCATTTGTCTTTCTTTACTTTCTTCTGATCACCAGGGAGCCCCTCCCTTCTCTCTGAGCCCATGAGGACTTGCTTCGTGGGGAGCAATGTGACACTCACCTGCCACGTGTCTGGGGCTTACCCTTCTGCAAAGATCCTGTGGCTGAGGAACCTCACCCAGCCTGAGGTGGTCATCCAGCCCAACAGCCACTATCTCATCACCCAGAATGGCCCAAGCTCCACCCTGACCATCCAGAACTGCTCCCAGGGCCTGGATGAGGGCTACTACGTCTGCCGGGCTGAGAACCCCGTGGGGGTGAGGGAAGTGGACATCTGGCTGAGCGTCAAAGGTGAGTGATACAAGTGGCTCCAGGTGAGGAGGGATGAGAGCTTCATGGGACACGGTACCAGCATGGGGACACTTAGGGCTTCCCTGCATGTGGAAGAAGGCATATCTGCTTACTTGGAGCTTGACAAAAATGGATGTGAAAAATTAATGTCTAGTCCTAAATCTTTAATATTTACATAGGGGTAAAAACTACTTCATATCTGTAATATACTAGAGAACATCAATCTATATATGAAAAACATGTATAAATACAAAATATATAAAAATTAAAAATATATCATGTAAGTTGTGAAGCACAATAGCCAAATGAACACCTAAGAAACTGTCACACTTAAAATACAGAACAGTGTTACCATTGCTAGTTACCTGTATGTATTTGGCCAGATTTAGAAAACAACCTCAAAACTAATAAGATGGGATACCCACTTAAATTTGCATTTCAGAAAAGCAAAGGATAATTTTAAGTAGTATAAGTATGTCCCAAATACAAGGCATACTCACTCTAAAAAGTATTTGGGACTTATTGTTTTATCAAAATCCAGATCTAACTGGGTATCCTGTATTTGATTATGTAACTTTACCTGTGGCCCCCTTTTTAGTCTCCTAAAAAAGGTAACCACTGTCCTGAATTTCATGTTTTAGTTAAGAAAAAAAATTGCTACATATGTACATGTTGAAATAATGTTGTTCTTTATTTTTGTTTCTGAGTTTTAAAAAATGGTGATTGCCCTACAAATGTAGTCTTTTGAGACTTGCTTTTTTTACTCCACATTTTGTTTCTTGGTTATTCATATGGATGTGTGCAATTACACTTTGTACCTCTTCCCCACCCTTGCTTTTTTTACTCCACATTTTGTTTCTTGGTTATTCATATGGATGTGTGCAATTACACTTTGTACCTCTTCCCCACCGTATAGCTTTCCTTTGTGTCACTCACTGTTATGCAACGAAGTTACTGATTTTCCTGCTGATAGGTGGTTTCTGATTGTTTTGTTTATTGTTTTGATGAACAGTGTTGCTGTGAAAATATTTTACCCAACCCTTGTGTGTACATATATACAAGGGCCCCTGGCAAATATTTCTCTTAAGACATGTACAAGGAGTAGAAATGAAGTGTCACAGGTTATGTGCATTTTTACCCTTATGGGATAACTAAACCATCTTACAAAGTGATTATACTGATTTGCAGTTGCAGTGCAGTATAGGAGTGTCCTCATTCTGCTTCTTCACCAGCAGGCTTTATGGTTTGATGCAAAATGGAGCCTCATCATGGTTCTGATTTGAATTTCTCAGAAGGTTGAGCATTATTTCATGGTTATTTGCTATTTGTATTTCTTCAGTGAAATTCATACATACTTGTATCTTTTGATATCTTACTCTTTCTTATAGACAGATATGTAAGCATTCTTTTGAAATTCTGCATACTGATTCCTTATTAGTTTTATGTTGCAAATAGCTTCTTAGTTCCTTGTTTGTTTTTTCCCTTTCTTTGTTATCCTTTAATTAGTAACCAGTCTTACTTTAATGTACTTGATTTTATGAATTTCTTCTTATATCATTAGCAATTTTTGTCTTAAAAATCCTTCACTGTCCCACATTCACAAAGATATTACATGTTTTGATGTTTTGCCTTTCACAATTAAATCTTTAATCCATCTAGAGTTGATTTTTTGTGAATGGTGTGAGGTCAGGATCAAATTCCCACCCCTTCACCACCACCCCCCCCAGTTTGGATAACCATTTATTTTAGCACCATTTCTCAAATACTTCCTCTCTTGACTCACTAATCTGTCATATATCAAGTTTCCTTTTATGCATGGGGCCTGTAATTGGATTCTCCATTCTGTTCCATTGATCACTGTTTATCGAGGCACCAGTAACTCACACTCTTAATTACTATGACCTTATAAACACTCTGATATGTGGTGGACACATAGAGATTTTAACTTTCCACTGTTCTTTTACATCACAGGCTTTACTTGATTCCTACCAACTGTCCCAGGTAGGGAGATGAGGTATTTGTCCTGCTTCACAGAGAGGTCATATGCCTTGCCCAACAACACAAAACCAAGATAAGGCTGGGACCCAGGCCAAGGAGGGGAGGCCTGGTTCTCAATGGGCAGGGGGTGGGAGGTATTACTCTCATTGCTGTGTGTGTCAGGTGGAATAGTCAACAGTGTGCTTTGTCTTTGCAGAACCTTTAAACATCGTGGGAATTGTGGGAACCATCGTGAGCCTCCTTCTGCTGGGAGTGGCCATTATCTCAGGGCTTATGTTGTATTACAGCCCTGTGTTCTGCTGGAAACGTAAGGACTTCTTGGGTCCTTTGGCTTCTCTTTCAGGCTTTTTGCAAGGGTGTGGTTGGGGGAAGGAGACCCCTGTTATGCTCCCATCTGAAGTCCCCTTCTATAGGCTTCTTCATTGGGTCCGGATGTGCAATAATGAAGCCCCTAAGTACCATTCCAGAGCACCCTGTAACCTCTCATATTGGGCCAGTTTTCTCATTGTCCTTTCTTTTGTAGATGTCAGATTGATCAAAAACTTTTGCGAGGGTAAAGTCGATGTTATTTGATACTAATTTTTTTTCTTTCTCTCTTTAGTAGGAAACACTATCAGGTGAGTGTCCCCTAGACTCAAGTCAGAATACTTTTTCCATGGTCTGTCTTCACTGCTATTTTGTTTCCCGTCATAAGAACCATAATAGCCTTTAATCTTGAGGACCACCCAGTGCCAGCACTGGTCTGGGGGCTTCATCATTATAAACTCATAAAATCTGCATTTTCAGGGAGATCGAGGCTCAGTTAAGAAATCTCCAGTCTCATCCAGGAAGTAAATGGCAGTGCTTTCCTTCAGACCTAGATCTGACTGATTCCAAAGTTCATGTTCTTTTTACAGTGCTAGACCTCAGGGTGGGGCACGCAGCTGGGCTCTCATTGAGGCACATGAGCCAGTTATTCATGCATTTATTTTACCCAATTTTTAAAAAGGAGCTAAAAGGAAGAATAAGTCCCATTCTTACCACATGTTTGGGAAAACTAGTTTGAGCATACCTCGAAGCCCTTATTGATGCAGACTCCGGCCCTCCGGAGCCTGTGTGTTGTGGGCGCAGTATACAGATTCACGCGGACTCCCGAGTCCTGTGGAGAAAAGGGACGGCACGGCCACTCTCTCAAGGGGAGAGCACCCCAACCCTTGCCTGGACAGGCTTTTATTGCTTTCCGGTCACATTACATCAAAGAAGGTTCTCATTATTTGTAGATGTAGTTAAGTGATTACTTCTTACAGATAACAAAAAAAGAAGAAAAAGTTGCAAATGCAAGGGAACAATTAAAATGATTGATTTGGATTTCATCCTTGGGACATCTTCGCACAGACTTTAGGGAGTTGCTTCAGAGACATACATTAAACATCTGCAGTTTTAACCCAGGTGAGGGAGTTTTAGCAAAAGCAAGTCTCACAGCAGCCTAGGTACCATGCAGGCCTGATTCCCCATGGGAAAGCCGATCTGCATACCTGGCTCCCGTATGTCTCCTCACATTCATCGGTTTTCCAGATCATTGTTGGGCTACATTTGCCATTGCCATGCTGATCGGTTCCTTACACCTTCTCAGTAGGGGGCAAAGTAACTAAATGGAACTTGGGTGTTTTATTCCATAAGGAGATTCTGAGTGGGAGCAAAGAACTCTTCTCTGTGTTTTTCTTTACCTGTTAATATCTGTGGGATATTATTGTTCTCAGAACACCATTCATACTGAGGGGATCGGGTTGTTTCGGGACCTTTTGCCCCCCGGGGAACAGTGTTACCTTTGCTGCCACATACCCGAGGGTCATTCTCCGGGTGAGACTGTCATTTCCCAGGTGTATTTCTCCCAGGAGGTAGCAGTGAGGCATAGTGAGAAAAGGCTTTGGAATTAGTGGACCTAGGTTCAAATTGCAACTCTGCCATTCCCAAGCCCTTTGCTCATGGAAGATCCCTGACCTTCTGGGAGCCTTTGTCTCCTCCTCATCTTCCTCAGAGGGGGAGCGTGAGGATGAAATGAGAATGTAAAGCGCCTAGGACTGTGACTGGCCTGTGGTATGTGTTCCTCTTTCCTCCAGAAATGTACGGTCTGACTGGGTAGACAAAACCAGCAAGGAGCTCGGCGCAATTCAGTGCTGAACAGCTGGGCATGGGCTCCAAATGCAACGGTAGTTCAGGACTTCGGGGGGCAGGAGAGGACTTTGGTCCTTGATTAGTGAGGAGGAGGAGACATTTCAGTTAGTGGAGCAGAGATAAGGGCATTTCAGAAAATGCCCTTTGTGTACATGCTGCGAGGGGGACTAAGATGTTAGAGGCCTGGAACAATGAGGTCACTTTCTGGAGGAGCAGGACAAGAATAAAACTCACCCAGAAGATAAGATAGATTATCTGTAGTGATCGGTGGCTGTGTCTCTTTGAGAGAAGACAGTCACACTGTCACCTCACGACTCGGCCGAGTTGAATGCAGGAAGAGTGTTCCGTGTTACCAAAGGGGCTGCAAAGAGCCTAGTGTTCCCCATTCTCCCAGGGCTGATGTTGGCAAAAACAGGGCATCTTCCTGACTTTCTCCCCCTTTGGCAATTAGGGGACAAGACATGGCTGATGTCATGGTTTTGGTGGATGAGGAAGAGGAAGAGGTGGAGGAGGAAGAATATGCTGCAGGACAGGAAGAGGAGGAGGAAGTGGAGGAGGAAGCAGCTGACAGGGAGGAATTGCCAAAAGAAATACCCAAGCACGTCCACATTCACAGAGTGACCGCACTGGTGAATGGGAACATAGACTGGATGGCCAATGGACTCCAGGCTCTGCAAGGTGAGCTCTCCCCTCCTACACCTTTTTAAAACATTTTTGTTTATTTTTAGAGAGAGGGAAAGGGAGGGGGAAAGAGAGGGGGAAAGAGAGGGAGAGAAACATGGATCTGGATCAGTCATCTCTCACATGCCCCCCAACCAGGGACCCGACCCACAACCCAAACATGTGCCCTAACCAGGAATTGAACTGGCGACCTCTAGGTCAGCAGGACGATGCCCAACCTACTGAGCCACACCAGTCAGGGCGAGCTCTATTTCCTTAAAAGCACTCCTGCTAGGTTGTGGGAGCTTCCCGGTAGGAAATCTCTAAGTGCTTTTTTAAAGGCTGGGGAAGATAGTTAATCTGGAACCTGAGAATCTTTTATCAACTGCCAGTGCAACGATGAAACTGACATTCACCAAGTGCCTGCTCCAGGAAAGGCACAATATCGGCGTTACTGGGGAACAGAAGAGACAGACATAATATCCACATGCAGGGAGCTTTGGGAGACCAGGTAGAGTGGGCGGACTAGAAGATGTGGGGAAAACGAAAATGGAGGCAAGATTTAAGCAGCACTTTGAGAGAGCAGTAGAGGAGCTGTCACAAGGAGGAATTTGATCAATTGTCCGATGAGTGATAGGTTTAAAAATCATAGGACCTCAGGAGAAGGACAAGAGCTCCAAGGAGTGCTCAGGAGAAGCCTTCTCCTAGTAGAAGTAGTGGGATATGAGGCAAGTCTTTGAGGACAGTCAAGTTTGAATAAGAAAGAGAGAGGGGGCATTCCAGGTGAGAAGAATGGCGTGAGCCAAGAGCAGGAAGGGGGGGATGCTGTCAAACATGCTGAGAGGATTTTGAGTGGAAGGAGCAGGTGAAAAGGGAACACACACCCTGTCTCACCTGCTTCTCCGCAAAACCCGATTCTGAGGTTTACCAGTCAAGGACGAGAAATGGAGGTAACTGAGACTGATGGAAACAGGGTCACCCATACTGCCATCACTCAGAATCGGATCTGCTTCTTCCTCCTGTACAGAGGACAGCGGTGAGCAGCAGAGCGACATTGTTGAAGAAGAAGACAGGCCAGTTTGAAGAAAAGTGACATCCTCCATGGTCCTGTCTTAAGAGCTTGGGAAGCTGCATTGAAGAGGAGCTTTTCATCTGGCTTTGATGTGACTTGCACCCCTGCCTGTGTGCTTAAAATGGTTTGGGGTTCTCAGCAAACACACACACACACACACACACACACACACACACACACATTTTTCCTTCCATTTTTTAAAAAATTGGTTTGATTTGCTGTACCTTTTAAAAATGATGTTAGAAAGCTTTGGGAACTGGCAGTGTTGCAGGGAAAGCTACACTTGGCATCTAAGGTGCCCTTTTCGCTCTGACCCCTGGTGTCATGCAGGTTGACTGATGCTGATTTGGGGGGAGCAGGAGTGGGAGGGGGCACTTGGCCTCAGTGCCCTTTGCCACTATTAAAGGTATGTAACCAGCTTACCTCAGCACACAAGGGTATAAGTGTGGGGTGATAGGGACACTTCCTTTATCACTGCCCAGGTAGTGAAGGAACCAGGTAAACGTCAGCGCACTGGAAAAGGTGAGGAGGAGTCACCGGCTGATGCTAGTCAGAGGGAAGCCGGGTGGTTCAGGTTTTTGGAGTGGAAACACCCAGACTTGAATCTGGGCCTTGCTACTTGTTTCTAGGGCTTGGGCAGGTTGCTTTACCTCTCTCCCCTGGGCCTCAATTTCCTCATCCATAAAATAGCTGAAATCACAGCTGCCTTACAGAGTTATGGTGAGGACTTTGGGATGTGAAAGTACCTAGGAGGTGCTCAGTAGGTGGTCGTTATCTTCTTCCCCTTCCCTAGTGGAAGAAAAAAATGTCATTTGTAAGCTGTGAGCTGCTGCCTGGGCCCTGCATTCTTCTTTGTAGAATGGTTACAGATGAGGGCATTATCAGAGCTCTCCCGGTGTTTGCTTCCCTAGAAATACAATTCTTTTCAAAAGAGGTAGGAGCCCGCAAGAGAAAGTGCCTTTCATTAGAACCTCACATTTTGCAAAGCTGCATATTTATACAAAAGCCTCTCATATGATACACTATTAGCTTTTAGGCTTTCCCATTCTTCCTTTCCCCTGTGACTTTGAAAGAAGGCAGGAGAAATGTTTTGTAAGGGAATATCTGTTGAGAAGTACTCCTTGGGCAGACCAGTGCACCTGGCGTTGGTTTCTCCATGTCTGAAATGGGAAACTTATTTGCTTCTCTTTAAGGATATTATGAGGATACACTTAATAATGCTAAGTTTTGAATGAAAAGAGCACGTGATGAATTTAAGCTGCTGATGCTTCCAGTAGAACCTGTACAGTTTAGAGATACTTTCCCCAATTTTATTCAAATCTAAAAATGTCAGGGGTCTTATGTGCAAAGGGTGTGTGCTAAGCATAAAAGTCTGACTTGAATTTGCATTCTTAATATTGCACATTCTGCTCTGATGGGCAAGACCTAGAGCTTGAAGGAGAACTTCCCTTCTATAATTATGGGGACTGGGACTCCTGAGACACTGGTTATGTGCAAGGTTACCCCACAGGTGTGCTTGGGGTTAGTCTATTTTCTTGTATGAAGGATGAAGGGACTAAACTGAGCAAGTCATTAGAAGTTGAGTCCTGTCCCCAGCTGAGAACCCTGGGGAGCTCAGGAGCTGGCTGCAGATTTGTATCCGTCAGGAACAGCTGTGAACTGCAGTCTCTTCATTGGGCTGGTCTTTTGCTGCGTGGTGTCTCGTGCATGTAAACCACTCTGACCAGTCTAAGTTAGGGTCATTTACAGAACAGGATACTTAGGTTGCTTCTAAAGTTACTGAACAATGAGCTGGTCTCTCCTTTAGAATCTTCCCTGAGTTCCATTCCCACCTACTTTGCAGAGGCAATGATATTTTCAAAAATAATAGGTCGCAAAATAATAGGTCGGAAAGGTCGCAAAAATTCCCTAGCTGGGAACACAGGATGATTTTCAAGACCACTGAAATGTTTCTGCAATTGTTTCTTTTCTTGCACACACACCTGATAGGTAGGAAATCTTCAACATAGTTTCTCCACTAGCAAATGGGAGCTTCAAGGTCTTGGTGCCAAACACTATAAACCCTGGACTAGCTGAGCTGTGACTGCTGTCAGTTCTACCTGAGCCCTGAGCACACGTTAATGTGGCTGGGTCAGTGAAGAACCCAGGTACTGCGGGGTCTTCAAATTTTAAGGATTTTTAAAGAAAGAATTAGGGCTTTTTCCCCCTCTCTTTTAAGATGACCCATCCCCAAATCCACAAGCATGTTAACAATGAATTACAGCCTTTGTGTGGCAAAGTCCAAGCTGTTACTTTATGCCTTATGTACATTCTTATCTGGGTGTATGGTGCAGGCAGAGACCAACTCCTTATCAGAGCCAGGAAGGGAACGACTTCAGGGCTATCACAACGGCTGTTTCTTTTTTTTCTTTTCTCAAAACCTGGTGGACATTGGGGAAAGGGCCCCTGCAGTCTTGCTGCTTTGATGTTAGCTCTGCTTCTCACAAGCACATATAGGCTCTGTTACTGCAGCAGGAAAACACATGATGGAAAATTTCCATGACCCATGCACTGGAAACCTGGAAAATCATCCTTGCTGGGAAAAATTATGATGATGCAATAAGTGCCAACCGGTATTTCTTACCATGGGGCTGGCCAGGCTGTGCTGCAAAGAAAAATAAGCAGACCCTCTGCATTATTTACATTTTAATATTTGCTGGGGGGGGTTGGGGAGCAATTCATCCTGAGGTTATTATAATGGATTTTTTAAAAGATGATGCAATAAAGTTATTTTTTAAGTAAAAGGTTTCGTGAGCTTGACTGAGGCTTGATTAGTAAACCGAAAGATTTGGGGAAGTGGGTTTAGGACCCCCCATTTTCTTTTACTAGCTTTCCTACTATTGGTAACAATAGTGCCCTCGTTGCTATTTGATTTTTTTCCATGGCTGGTAGACACGACCCAGCCCCTAACATCTACTGACACACCATCACCGTTGGTAACCTCCCCGAGACACTGGCTCTTCGATTTTTCTCTCCTTGCGGAAGCCTTTTGGCTCCAACGGCAAGTTTTGGAAAGGGCCCAAAGTCCCCATGGAGAACACAGAACCGAGGGACCGGAGACTATTTAAATCCGCCTTCCGGTCGCGGTCCTGGGTGGTGACTTCGGAGATGCACCCCGAGCCCCCAGCTACCTGTGCTGTCCACGATGTCTTCCCCCCACCTCCCGCTCGAGTTGCCCGTTCCTTTCCCTGTTCTAGGCCTTCACTCTTAGGTGAACCCCCCCCTCCCTTTTTTTTTTTTAGATTCCAAGTTCCCTGGCTCTTGGGGCAACGCCGTCCCACTTTCGATGCACTTCCTTTCCAAGCAAACGCACGTTTCCTACCTTAACCTGTTCCCCCTGGTCCAGTCGGACCTAGGGCCCCGGCGCACTCGCCAAGCCCCCGTTTCCCTCCGCGCTCACTTCCGCTCCCTCCCGTCGCCGAGCCGCCCCTCACCCCCTGCAGGTCACACCCCCCCCCCGCCCCCCAGCTCGTGCGCTGTCGGTTCCCTTCCATTTGTCCATGCCCCCTTCCCAACGGCTGGCCGCCGCCACGCACGCTCCATTTGCCCACGCGCTTTTCTCTTCCCTGCTCCCCCTTCTCTGACGCCCAGCCCGGGTCTCCTCAGGCCCCGCTCCCACTCGGTTCTCCCTCCTCGTCGCTGAGCCCTTCCACACGCTCCGGCTCGGCCGCTCCGGACCTCGCCCTGCCCCGCCCCCTCTCGCTTTCCGTCTCCCCATTCTCCTTTTTATGGGGCCACTCCCCACGTGGTCGCCCCTCCGGTTACCACCCTGCCCCGACGCCCCCCGTTTTCCCCCAGCCCTGCCCCTGGCCGCTCGCCCGCCTTTTTGCCCCTCCCCCTCCCCCTGTGACTGCCCGGCCCGCGTCTTCCGCGACCCGGCTTCTCGTCCCTCTCCGGTTTTCACCCCTCGGCCTCTCCCATCCCGCCCCCGCCCCGTCTTCACCGGGCTGGCTTTCACCTGGGCCCCCTCCACGTTTTCCCTTCAGCCCCGCTGCTCCCCAGCCCCGGTTTTCCTCAGCCCTTCTGCCCCCCCAAGTCCAGGTCTCCCTCAGCCCCGCTGCCCCCCAGCCCCCCTTTTCCTCAGCCCTTCTCCCCCCCAAGTCTAGCCCTTCTGCCCCCCAGAGTCCCTCAGCCGCGCTCCCCGGCTTTCCCCCCCAAGTCCAGGTCTCCCTCAGCCCCGCTGCCCCCAGCCCCGGTTTCCCAGCCCTTCTGCCCCCCAGCTCCCCAGCCCCTGCCCCCCAGCCCCCCTTTTCCTCAGCCCTTCTCCCCCCCAAGTCCAGGTCTCTCTCAGCCCTTCTGCCCCCCCAAGTCCAGGTCTCCCTCAGCCCCGCTGCTCCCCAGCTTCGGTCTCCCTCAGCCCTTCTCCCCCCCCAAGTCCAGGTCTCCCTCAGCCCCGCTGCCCCCCAGCCCCGGTTTTCCTCAGCCCTGCTCGCCCCGCCCCCCGCGCGTCCACGCCCGCGCCCGCCGCCATGTGACGGGAAGCAGCTGATGGCCTCTCCGGGTGGCCGCGGGCTGGTCGGGGCCGCGACCGGGGCGGCGGCCGGGAGGCGAGCCGGCGCGGGAACGGAATGAGGGCCGACGGCCCTGGGGGCTGAGGCGCCCGCCGCCTGCCGCGGGGCCGCGCGCGTCCTCCATGGAGGCCGGAGGTGAGTGGGGCGGGGGCGCGCCGGTTCCCGCCCGGCGCCGCCAGGCCCGGTCTCCCGGCGGCGCGGGGCGGGCTCGGCCGCGGAGGGAGGACGCGGCGGGGGCGCCCGGCCCGGGCCGCCCGCTCGGGCAGACGGCGGGGTGCGCGCCCGGCGCCCAGCTTTGTTTCACTTTCGCTGTCAGCGGCCGCCTCTGCGCCCCCAGCCGCCGGCGGGACCCGGGGAGAGCGGGCCTCTGCGCGGAGGGGCCCCCCACCGCCCGGGAGAGTGGGGGGCGCCCAGCCTGCAGGGGTGACGCCCGGAGCGGCGGGTGCCCAGGCGCCGGGCGGCGCGCCCGCAGGTCTGGGCGGGAGTCGCCGAGCCCCTTCCGAGCGGCGGCCGTGGTGGCCCCGGCGTCAGCGCCGCGTCTGCACGGCGGACGGCGGACGAGGGTCGTTCTTGCCTCGGCGCGCGGCGGGAGCTTCCCCAGCCCGCGTGGCCGTGGCGGACGCCCGCGGGTGCGAGAGCCCGGCGTTCGGGGCCGCCCCCAGCAGAGTCCGAAGCGCGGGGGCAGGGGGGGCGGTCCCGGGCGACGGGCGCGGGGGGCCCGGTGCACACCTGCCTCTGCCCTCGTTGGCTCGCAGCTGTCAGCAGGAGACGGCGTGGCGGTCGGGGGGCCTCGGGCCCCACGTGGCGGTCTCCGTGGGCAGCGCGACCTTGTCACGCAGAGGCAGGAAGCTGGACACACGCCGCTCGTTCTCCCTTCCCACCGCCTTGCCCCGAAACCCCAGTTGCGGGACATCGCGGGGTGTGTTTGGGATGGGCTCGGGGGCCCTCCCCGCGCAGAGGCGGCTTCTCCGGGGTCTCGGCCAGCAGGAGGGGTCGCGGCCTGGCCCAGGTGTGTTCTCGAGCCCAGTCTCGTTCCCCGAGTTCAGGCTGCGCCGGGTCTGCGGGGCTCTGGTCGCTGAGCGGGTCCCTGCTCCCTGGACTGGGCGGGGTGGCGGGCGGGGGCTGCAACCCCAGGGTGCTCCCTGGGGTGGTGTGAGGTTTTAATTTGGGAAGTGACATTTCTTTGTTCCCGGAGTCAGGCATCGTCAGTGGAAGGTGTGGAGGCCACTCTCTCCGCCTTCCCATTTAGATAAGGGCCTGCTTTGCAGCGGCTGTGCCCCCGGAGACTCTTTGCAAAGGGCCCTCCCTGTTCGCGCGAATCTGCCGGGAGTCTTTTTCCAGCTTCCGCTGTCATTTCACCGACTCCTCGTCGCGCAGGCTGGAGACAGTCTGCAGCCAGCCGCCCTTTCAGCAGGAATCCGTTCCCAGTCCTGGGTCTTTCCTGACCACTGACAGCCGTGTTTTGCGGTGTGGGCAGAGCTGTTGAGAGCTGCCAAGCTACTGTTTAAAAAAAAAAAAAAAAAAGCCTAAGAGTTTTACATTCTTTTAAAACTGAATACAGCCTATTGTAACAGGATTACAATGGACAACAGGAGATATTTCAGAGCATTGCTTAGCTTTCGTTTATTCATTCAACAAATATTCACTGATGATCTGCCATGTGCAGCATTCTCTAGGCCAGTGCTGGCCATTAGAAATGTAATGCAAGCCACGTATATAATTTAAGATGTTCTAGTAATTGCATTAAAAACATGGTACTGGTGAAATTTATTTTATAACTATATCTTTGTCGGTCCAATGTCTGAACTACCATTTCAATGTAATCATGATTACCAATATATTTTAGATTTTTTTGGCATTAAGTTTCAAGATACAAAGTGTATTATGTACACAATCGTTCGTAACTTGGACTCGCCACATTTTAGGTGGCTGGTGGTCACTGTACTGGACAGCATAGCCCAAGAGCAGTGAACAGATAGTATAGGCAGGTTTGGGGTTGCAGTGGGGAAGAGATGGACAATAAATACATAAAGATAACAGGTGCAGTCAAGAAAAGATAGATGAGTGACAATTACAAAGAAAATTGAATGGAATGAGAGGAAGGTGACTGGTCTGCTTTACTTTTTTTATTTTTAAATATATTACTTATTTTTAGAGCGAGCGAGGGAGGGAGAAAGAGAGGATGAAAAACAGATTGGTTGCTCCCTGCACACGCCCCAGCCTGGGACCTAACTCGAAATCCAGGTGTGTGCTCTGGATGGGAATTGAACCAGCAGCCTTTCACTTCCCAGGATGACACCCCACCAACTGGGCCACACTGGTCAGGACAGTACTAGGCCACTTCAGATAATGAGGACAGGAACTGTCCTGGGAAGGTGACAACAGCAAAGATCTGGGGACTGGCAGGCAGAGTTTTCCAGGCAGGTGGAACATCTAATGTAATGATCCGGAGACAGGACACACCACCTTGCTTCCTGCCAGCTGGAGTTAGAGCTTTCATTTCTGTGTTAGGGCACATCTCCTTTCCCAGGAGAGACCCATGATAAACATCTTTCCATTCAGCCTGTGTGTCCATGCACGTCCGGTGTGTAATTAGAAAACCCCAATGTTTTTCACCAAGAAGGGCCATGGCAGGTACAATCCCAGAGGAAGTCAGATCCTGTTGGCTGTTTTTTTAAGCCCTGCACTAATTATGGCTTTGTCTTCCAGCAGCCAAGTTTAGTTGGGGCCCAGACTCCCCTTCAGAATTTCCTTGGTTCTAGAAATGAAGAAGAGACAGGAGTCGCTGGGTTCTTTCTTCTTTTAGCTCCTGGATTCCTGAGCCTGAAATAGCAAGAGATTAAATACCCAAATCACAGAAATAGAGTGTGAAATCTGGGTATGGCTCCTGTTTAAGAAGTATTTCATGTGAAATGTTCCACATGGGCGTCATAATAGTTTAAGGGGCTTTGTTTCACTTAGAATAGAAGAGGTATACCATGTATATTTACTCAACAAATATTTACTGCCTGCCTGCTCTCTGCCAGGAACTCTGCTAGGAACTGAGGATAAACATACAAGGTCCCTGCTCCCATGGAGCCGACATCCTAGTTGGGGAAGATAGTGAATGATCAAATTAGTGATTATGCTGTAAAGAAAATAAAGTGAGGAGTTGTGAAGATTGGCTTGGGTGTCAACAAGGGGCTCTCTAAGGAGTTTTCATTTAAGCTGAGACCTGAATGAAGATAATGTACCAGCCATTGAGGGACATTCCTGGGGATGAGAATAGTTGGTGCAAAAGCCCTGAGATTGGAACTAATTGAACTCAGACAAGAGCTGAGAGAAGGCTAGTGTTCTAGAGCAGGGGAAGAGAGAGATAAGGCAGGGGCCAATTTCGGCAGGACTTTGAGCTCAGGGTGAGGAGTTTGGTTTTCTATTTTAGGAGTGATTGAAACTCATTCCTTTGAGGGGTGAGGAGAAGGGATGGTAAGGGCTAGAGCCGGAGCTAGAAGAGCAGTTAGAAGGCTGCTTAGTGAGAGATGGTGTTGCATAGATTAGAAAGAATGGTAGCCATGGAGATTAAAGGAAGTTAGGTTTGCCAGGTCTTTTGGAAACATTTGATAGAATTTACTAGTGGATTTGGATTAGGGGGTTAAGAAAAGAGAAATCAAGGATGCCCCCTTTTCATGTTGGGTGGAGGCTCCATGGTGTCCCAAGGATGGATGGATAGTGTGTATGTTGCAGAGGAAGTGAACCAAGGGTAAATATTGCCAGGACATAATGAAGAAATTTTCATCTGTGTCAACTGATGAAAATGTACCTCCAGATCAGTCTGTGTTATTTAATATCGTCCACATTCCAATCCTCAGCCTCAGCACTACTAACATTTTGGGCCAGAAAATTCTTCATGTGGGGGCTGACCTGTGCACTGTAGGATGTTTGCAGCATCCTGGCCTCCACCCATTAGATACCAGTAGGAACACCCTAGTTATGACAGCAAACATGTCTCTAGACAGTGCCATGTATCCCCAGGGGGCAAAATTACCCCCAGTGGAGAACCACTGGGCTACAGATTAGAGCTGTATCACCATAAGAAAATATCTAGAAATAACAAGAATGAAGAAACTGTTGCAGGATTGCTGCATAACATTAGGAGACCTGTTTTGGATTTAACATATAAAGTAAAATATTCTTACCATGCAAATATTCATATGCAGAGGAATATACTTCGACAAATAATAATGTAAATGAAAGGATCACATGTGCAAACACATTTCTAGGAGGAATTACTGGGGCCTATACAAATGCCAGTTTAGACCTATGTGTTTTTAAATTTTTTATTGATTTGAGAGAGGGGAGCATCAATTTGTTGTTCCACTAATTCATGCATTCATTGGTTGATTCTGGTATGTGCCCTGACCTTGGTGTATCAGGTTGATGGTCTGACTGACTGAGTAACCTGGCCAGGGCTAGACCTAATATTTTAAAACCTAGATTTGCAAGTAGGGAATCAGGGGATGAATATAAAGGAAACTTCCTTAAATAGCAAAGCCACCAAAGGCTTGATATAATTTATAAAAATTCCTTTTAAAGGCAGCATTTTCAGCAACACACTTATTTTATAAAACAAGGTATACTCATGTATTTTCCCACAGTGCATATACCAGAAAATATTATATGTACATATATAAATATTATATACATATATGCACATCTATATGCATCTTTACCATCTGTTTATTGAATCCAAGATATGCCTCATATATGCCATATGTATCACTGAGAAAAAAGTAGTACTGCCTGTTTAACTATGAAAGTCATCACATGTAAGACACATCCCGATTTCTAAGAGGTTACAGTGTGAGAAGATAGCCCTGGCCGGGTAGCTCAGTTGGTTAGAGGATTGTCCTCAATACACCAAGGTTGTAGGTTCGATCCTTGGTCAGAGTACATACAAGAAGCAACCAGTGAATGTATAAGTAAGTAGAACAACAAATCAATGTTTTTTTTCTCTTTCCTCCTTTCTCCCTCTAAAATCAGCAAATAATTTTTTTTAATGTGAGAAGACTCAAAGATGTGTCCTCATCTTTGAGGACAAAATATATGTAATATGGACTGTTTAAATTAGTATCTATCTGGTAACAGCTATAAAAGGGTCAAACTATTAAAGTGGAACATACGCATCAGGAAGTGATGACCTCATTGAGGATGGAAGCCAGTTTTTATATTAGTATGTATCACAGTCATAGTGGTCAAAAAATTAATTCTAAAGGCCTTTTAACTTAGGGGCTTCATCAGCCATTGAGAACCTTCATTGGAGTAGAGAATTTAACCAGGGAGCTGCCCTTTGGTGGATGAAGAAGCATCAATCCAGCAGCTACTCTTCACTAGGTGCTGTGTTAGGCCCAACAGATACAAACACTAAGTCCTCTTGGTGATTTTGAACGAGGGTGTTTACATTCTGGTGCAGGGTTGGGGGGGAGGCAGCAGAGGGAAATGGGTTGCTACAGGAGAGAATGAAATAAGCAGGGTGGGACTTATTTCCACTCTGATTGTGTGAGATCAGGGTACACTTTTCAGTTGCTAATCCAGATGGGATTCTCATAGGCAGAAAATGAGTCCAGGTGTGAATGAGAAGGAGCTATTCCGGGCTGACTCTTGTGTGGCCAGAGTGCAGTGTTCAGGGAGCTGTAATGACTGCGGGAGCCCATGGTGTGAGGTGGAAGCCCAGGCTCAGCTGCCTTTGTGTAGGCAGGTGGTGCAGGTTTGAAAGAAGTGGGGGGACATGCGGTGTGTGTTTTAGCCAGGGGCGGGGGGGGGGGGGGGTGGATACCTGGGGGCAGGAGTCTTGTAAAACATCTGAGCAAGATGGGTTGAAGGTTTAAATGAGAACTCAGGGGAGATGGAAGTGGGAGGCCATATTAAGAGGTCTCGGTGAGAGGAAACAGGGCAAGTTCTGAACATTATTATTTTAGACTCGATGATGGGGCGTTGATGGGGAGTGTGAGTTTCAGGTAATACCCCCTTATTTTTTTTGAAACCTGTTTCCCAGTAGCAGGTTGTTTTGAGGAAAATTTAAATACATTTGAAAGCCTCCTAATCTGTACCATCTAACACATCCTTGCTGGTCTGGTCCTGATCTTGTCCTCTCTCTTTTCTTCCCCTTCAGGCATTCATAGGAAAATGAGGCCTCCATTTACTGGCTTTACCCTTCCAAAGGTTACTCTGAGTCATGGTTAACCAATAGAGGGGAGTGCCAGAACTGACTAACCAGGGTGAAATGTGGCCTGTGGCTACTTTTATTGCCTCAGGTCACTTAAATGACCATTCCCTCCCAGAATCCATAGTGTCACACTTTGCCGTGGGGAGACAGTGGCTTTCCTGTGTCTAAGTCAGGGAGGTGGAGAGGGAACTGAGGGTGCTTGTTTGAAGCATGATGTCTCATGTCCCAGAGGAACCACTGCTGCTGGCTGAACTCAAGCCCGGGCGCCCCCACCAGTTTGATTGGAAGTCGAGCTGTGAAACCTGGAGTGTCGCCTTCTCCCCAGATGGCTCCTGGTTTGCTTGGTCTCAAGGACACTGCATTGTCAAGCTGATCCCCTGGCCGCTGGAGGAGCAGTTGTAAGTACTCTGGAACCCAAAGGAACAAGGGAGTCCTCGTGATGAGGAAAATGAGCACTTGCCCAGATTGCTTCTATTCTTTGGGGTCTTCTTGCCCAAGAACAGGAGGGGAAAGATGGCAGAACAGTTCAGAAATTGATCGTTGGGGTTTCTAGAGCCTTACACACTGTACGTGTGAAAAATCTATTGAGATTGTTAGCCCCAAGTTTTTAAAAGTAGATTTATTGAGATATAATTTACACACCATACAATTTGCCCATTGAAAGTGCATCTGTCACCATGATTAATCTTAGAACATTTCCATTATCCACGAAAGATACCCCACATCCCTAAGCTGGTGCCCTACAAACCCCTCTATTCTCCAGACCTGAACAGCCACCAAACTATTTTCTGTCGTTAAAGATTTGCCTATTCTGAACATTTCATAATAAATCATATAATATGTGGTCTTTGGCTTGTTCATTTAACATGTTTTCCCAGTTATCTGTGTTGATGCCTGTATCGATACTTTATTTCCTTTTTTTGCCAAATATATTCCATGGTATGGAGATACCACATTTTGTCTACACATTTATCAGTTGGTGGACATTTGGGTTTTCACCTTTGGCTGTTATGAATAATGCTGCTTTGAACATTTATATACAGTTTTTGTTTGTACATATGATTTCATGTTTTCTGTATTTCACTTTCTGAGGAGCTATCAGATTTTCCAAAGTGGCTGTACCATTTTACAATCCCACCAGCAATGTGTGAGTTTTTCAAATTCTTCACACCCTCATCAACACTTGTTATTGTCAGTGTTTTTGATTATAGCAGAGCCATCCTAATTGGTGTGAAGTGGCATCTTATTGCAAATGGTTTTGATTTGCATTTCCTTGATGGCTACTGATGTTGAGCACCTTTTCATGTGCTTATTGGCCCTTAGTATATCTGCTTTGGAGAATGGTCTATTCAGATCCTTTGTCCATTTTAAAATTGGGTATTTATCTTTCTATTTTCTACCACAGTTTAGTTTCTGATATTTTTCTTTGGGTCCATGAGTCTCAGTGTCTGAATGCTGTGAGCCCCCAGTCAGATGGCCCAGCCTCTGCCTGTTTTCCTTCTCCCAGGAAGGAAATCTACTATTCAGCCAACATTTGTTGCAAACCTTCCTTGCCTGAAACTGAGCTGGGAGGCTGAGAATGCTAAATAAATCAAACACGGCCCTGCCCTTGAGGGTTTCATTCACTTTGCTTTAGGCATTTCTTATAAATTGCGTATTAGATTTAACTTTTTTATAAGTTTAGTCTGAAATTTGTTGCCCTGATAATAGGCAGTGCCGATGAGAGTTTGCTGTGATGGGTGGTGCTCTGCACACTGCTGGGGTTGAGGGGTATAGATTTGTGCACTTTCTGGAAGGAAGGCTGTTTGGCAGTAGGCGTCAGAGACCTTAAAAATATTCTACAGTGATTTGGAATCTCAGAAATGGGGTCATCTGTTTACATATACTGATTGTCATCATGAAATTAATTATATAGTAGTTAAAAATGAGAAGTGGCTTCAAATCTAGTGATAAGAGAATGGTTAAGGACATTGTGGCATTTTCATGTTTTTGCAGCTATCAAAGATTGGGTCTTCTGTTTGTTTTTTAATCATGATTTTCAGTTCTCTCCAGGGTGATTTTAATGATAATGTGAAGGTCATTCATTATTCCCACTCTAAATAAAAAGGACTTCACATCCACACTTAAGTCTGATATTAAAATTTTTTTAAGCATAAAAGAAAAACCTGTTGTTTTTATTTTATGTAGTCCTCACATATTAATGTTAATTGCCTTATTTGCAAAATGTTTTCACATTTGTTATTTTTATCATTTAAAATAAATTTTAAAGTCCTTTAAAAGGGGTGGAAGACTATACCTTCAGGTATATCATTTCTATAGTTCACTGAAAAGAGGGGGAGTCTGGGACAGTTATGTTCTTAGGATTGTTACACATTTTTAAAAATCATATGTGCTTTTGATAATGAGCAAATAAGTGGTATTAACTAAATAATTATCCTACTTTTAGAAATAATATTTTTAGAAACTTAAGTTTGAGTGAAGTTCTCCTAATGAATCTCCCTTGCCCTTCAGTTATCCCTTCCCAAGCCCCCACCAGCTTATCCCCTGATTCACTGACAAGCTCAGGAGCCTGGGCCTTCTGAGCAGTGGGCTGGGTGCCCGAGACTCATGCTGTAATGCCAGATCTTCCCCTGATTCCATGACCGCAGGAAAGTTAACTCTCCACCCCTAAATGGAGACTTCAGTATCTCTTCCTAGAGAAATTAAATTATGATATTAAAATGATTTAACGTATAAGTGTGCCTTAATTTCTTTGGAATAAAATAGCTACAAGATATCTCTTAATTCAAATACAGAAATTTGGATTTTATTAAAAAACAATGTAACCTTGCAAGTTCCAAGCTGTCCTACAAACCTTTTCCCGTCATCTGCCTTTTATGTGCTTCTTCCCTGGACGGCAAACTCAGGCCCCTGTCCCAGCGCCAGGCAGCTCTGCAACATGTGTGGGGCCGTGTTGGGTTGAGCAGGCCCCATCAAAAGACGTTCATTATCACATCCAGATGTTTTGTCACAATAACAAAATTTCAGTCTGCATTTGGCCTAAATGACCAGAGGTCAGCAATTTTTTCCTTTAAAGGTTCAGGCAATAGATATTTTTGGTTTTGCCAGCCATGGGTCTCTGTGAAGACTACTCACCTCTGTTGTTATAGCATCACAGCACCTACAGGTAATAAGTGAACAAATGAGCGTGGTGGCATTCCATTAAAACTTCATTGATAATAACAGGCTGCTGGCCTAGGCACTGTTTGCCAAACTCTTATTTAGAGTAATAGAGTTTCAGAGCTGAAGGAGGTTATACTTGCTTCAGTTCCTTCTAATTTTACAGGTGAACGTGATTCAATTTTTAAAATATATTTCAACCATACAAGTGGCAAAATATGATTTATTTACTTTTGAGGAAAACTAATCCATAAGGAGGTCCAGCTATATATTCCTCAGTATAGGATTTCCCATGGAACTGAGTTCCAGTGTTATAGTCTTCCTTTCCTCCAGAAAAGTGTGGCTTCATATTTGTACTGGGAAAGTGGAGCCCAGACAGGAGACTTGCAGGTTTTCTGGCTGAACCTCATCCTGTCGCACTGCCTGTCTTTGAGAGACTGTCTGCAAGACGGAGTGGTGGAAAGGGTCTGTGTCTTAGGGACAGTGTCTCATTTAGCTTATCTGGGCCTATGTTTCACTTTGAGTAGAATGTAAATGAGAGGGTCAGATTATTCAGTGCACCCCTGAATAGTTCTGTGGGTTCCTTCTCTCTGTTGACTGTCCTGCTGGTTGGTTCCTATGCTGGATATACCATCAGGGAAGTAAGTGATAGAGCCTCATTAATAGATTGGAACTTAGTGAGTGAAGGGGGAAATCATTGTGTACCAACCAAAGTGTGTTGGCAAGAAAAGGGTTTATTTTCTTGCTTTTCAGAAGTTTCCTAACTAGAGAAGGGGTTCTTCTCATCAGGCAGGAGAGCTGCAGATGGATATTCAGGCTCTCGGTTCTGTCCTAGTTTCACCTCCAGTGCGCTTTCTTTCTCGTGGGAAAAAACTGAGTGCATCTTTCCTTCCACACTCTGGAGCCCAAGAAAACTTTCTGAGGAAGCCTATGGCTCCCTGGAGCATCTGTGATCTAGTTAATCCCACCAGGCAGGTCACCCCATTGCAGGGTTTTCCTAAATGCAGTGAGCCAAGACCAAGAAGCCTCTGTTACACGAATTCTAAAAAGAAAATCATACCAGAATTCATGGAAGGCCAGTTTGTTTCTTGGACTTTAAAGTCTTAAGATAACCAGGATGAAAAGTTGGTTAACTTGGTGACAATTTCAGACTCACTGAGAACTCTCTACTTCCCACAGCATCCCTAAAGGGTTTGAAGCCAAAAGCCGAAGCAGCAAAAATGATACAAAAGGGCGAGGCAGCCCAAAGGAGAAGACTCTGGACTGTGGGCAGATTGTCTGGGGTTTGGCCTTTAGCCCGTGGCCTTCTCCACCCAGTAGGAAGCCCTGGGCACGCCACCCTCCTCAAGTACCAGACGTGTCTTGCCTGATCCTTGCTACAGGACTCAACGATGGGCAGATCAAGATTTGGGAGGTGCAGACAGGTAGGTCATTTCTGGCTGGTACAAGTCCTGGAGGCTTGTGTGCATGTTCTTATCAGGAGCTGAGGGGTATGTAGCTGTGACTGGCAGACCAAGTGCCGTCTCACCCACTGACTTGAGTGCTCTTGTTTTCACTCCAGGGCTCCTGCTTTTAAATCTTTCCGGCCACCAAGATGTTGTGAGAGATCTGAGCTTCACACCTAGTGGCAGTTTGATTTTGGTCTCTGCATCTCGGGATAAGACTCTTCGAATTTGGGACTTGAATAAACATGGTATGGAACTCCTGAGAAGCTTGTCCCTTTCTTTACCAATGCCGTTTTTATCAAGAGTATTATTTCTCAGTCTTTTTTTCTGTTCTGCTTTAGGAGCTTTTCAGACATTTTTTCCTAATCCCCCTCACCCTTTGAAGATTTTAATACTTTATATCTAATCAGGTAATGAATGTATATTTATGCTTTGTATATTTAAATAAAGTAAGATTATTTTTTACTAATAGAATCAATTTTTGTCACTATAGATATTTTCTCCATTGAAAATACGTGATGTAGAATACCTTCACTCACCATGGCACTATTGACGTTTTGGGCTAGACAGTTCTTTGTCATGGGCTGTCCTGTGCAGTCTAGGAGGTTGAGTGTCATCCCTGGCCTCTACCCTCTAGATGCCAGTTAGCACCCTCTAGGTTGTGACAACCAAAAATGTCTCCAGACAGTGCCAGTGTCCACGTGGAGGGTAAAGTCTCCCCAGCTGAAGAACCCTGACCTAGAATAAGTCATCCATGTTGGGTACTTACTATTAGAGATAAAGTTTCTTTTTGAAGTAGAATGTGGGTCTAGAAGAGTTCTCTTGGCTTAGAGGGGGTCAGCTTTTATGGAATTCTGCCTTGAGCAGCATTAGATATGGGACTGGCCCAGTGAAGGATCCCACACGTCTCTGGTATTGATCCTTAACTGGAAGGATGACATAGAGAAGGGAACTTTTTACAGGCCATTTGTCCCCCCAACATGGGTGGGGATGCAGGGTCTGGAGGGAGATGGAAGGAGGAAATGGTGGTGTGGGCAGTTCATGAAGAGACACACTCATCCCTGATAATGCAGAGGCACTGGTACTCTTGCCTGAGTCATGACTGTTTCCCAAACTGTGAGAGGGGCTACCTCTTTCCCCCTTAGAAATGGGCCTGATAATTTGTTAGAACAACTAAGGAGACGGTGCTGGTAGTTTCCTCGTCTGAAGGCGTCTAACCACTAAGAGAAGTTGGTATAGTTTCTGCCCATTGCTGTGGAACTTGTGGTCATACTGTCCCTGCTGACTGGGACAGGCTGTTCAAGGGCAGTGCCACTTTTAATATGTGTCTGGAAGCAGCTTGCCACCTTCTGAGGAAGGTCCTTGAAGTGGCTTTGAAAATCAGTTGGTGGTTGGGAAGCTGAGGGTGACTTGAGACTGGGCAGGATGGACTAGACCAATTATTCGGGCTTTTCAAAGAGAGTGGAGTATAGTGTTCCCAGGCCCTGGGCGATGTTCCTATTTGATAGCTGAAGATAGCTGACTTAAAAAATTAATATTTATCCACACATACCCCTAAATTTATAGGTGCGTATAAATGACCGTATACGTTCTTTAAAATGTTTTCCTTTTCCTCTTATTTTGGCTTGATTCCTCCTCCGACCCCCCCGACCCCCCTTCTTCACCGTCTTTCTCATTCTCCCTTGCATTGAATTCCTCCATAATCTCCCTGTCATCTTATAGCCCATGCTAAGAATCATCCACATTTATTTCCATATTTTGCTTATACTTGCCTAATCTATGTGGACGTTCACGCTCTTACATTTATGGGTTTGGGGGTCATTGTTCCACAAGAATGGAGTCATAGTCTTCATATTTTTTCTGAATCTTCTTGTTTTCTTTCATTGAAGATTACTCCTTGGAAAATCTAGATTCTTAATTTCATCTGAATTGATGGGGTGGATATACTTGTTGCATCTTTTATTCACTCATTTCCCCATTGATAGGCATTTTGTTTTTTCCAAAAACTAATACCCAGAGAGATTACATGAGTGACCCAGGGTTATGTCTTATTTGAAGAGTAGAGCCAGGGTTCATATCCAAGTTAGCTGACTCTAGAGACGTGGCCCTCATAACCACACCATTGCTCACAGACACCCTGATGAGGGGTGGGGAGGTGAGGGTGTGGAGTGAGATCCTTCCGATTGTGGAAACCATTATAGAGAGAATTGAAGATAAGCACTCTCTCATATTTGGAAGGATGTTTCAAAGTACTTGAGGTGGTTGGGGGAACCTGAAAAAAAAAGTTCTCTGCTATCAAAGGGATGTATCAGACCTGATCTATATACTTCCTTTATCCTGATGATCTTGCCAAGTTTGGTGAAACAGTAGGTAGTGATTTCCCTTGGGGGTCAGAATGTTTTATTAATAGATTTCAGGTGTCAAAATGACAAGTTCTGTCATATTTCTTTCTCTGCCTTGAAAAGTGGGGGTTGGGACTCAGTTGATAGAGAACTAGGTGGATATACCAGGTGGGTGGGCCATCACTACCAGTTTTTCAGTCTTCCTGCTTTGTGGTTTTGAGACAGCTCACTGTCTGCTCCTGTTCTCTGCCAGGTAAACAGATTCAGGTGTTATCGGGCCACCTGCAGTGGGTTTACTGCTGTTCCATCTCTCCGGACTGCAGCATGCTTTGCTCTGCAGCTGGAGAAAAATCGGTAAGTCTCATACATCGGGTACCATTTCCTGTATTGCTTTAGTCCAGCAAGACCTGGAGATCTGGAGCAGCCTTGCGTGTGAGGGGGGTAAATAAGCCAGATATCCTCCAAACCTACCTGCAAATCACCCCCAACAGAAGGCATGCTGGTGGGCCATGACTTCCTCCAGCATACCTCCCTTTTGATTTACACTTTGATACGAACCAAAAAAGGAGGTGTTTAAGTAGATTGCTGCCACTATCAGAGTCCTGTTTGTCTTTACAAATGATAAAGGGGTGCTCTTAAAATTTCTTTTCCCATTTTAAACGTTGCGGCCCACATAGGGACCCAGATTTCCTCTGAACCATATAATTTGTGTCTACCTAGTTAGGATTTCCATTTCAGATCATAAAATGTACAGCTACTTGTTGAACTTCGTCCTAAAATCCTCTTTGTTATTTTAAAAAGTATTAGAAACCAAAGAACAGTTTGGGAACTTTCGTTTGAATTTTGTATCTGCATGGAGCTGTTTTGCTGTGACTGACTTGGGAAGGAATTCACTATTTGGTACAGCCCAGGTAGTTAATCATTCATTTGAAGTTTGGAACTATGTGAAAGTGAGAGTTTTCTTATAGAAAAGAAAATAAAATTCTATTTTCTATGATTCTCAAAAAGGTTTAAAGTGATGAGCTATGTCAGATGTACAGTAGTGGGCAGATTTCCATGGTCCTGTAAACACGGGGGCATAAAATGGCATGGCAGAGTGCCACCACTTTGTTGGTAGCCCTGGAGTTCACTCTTCTGACCCCTGTGTGTGGTTTTAAATGAAAGGACAAGATTGCCCTGTGTGTAGGTCTTCATTCGCACAACTGCATGTTTGCAAGCAGAACTCAGAAGTCTCTGCTGATACGTGTTAGCTGGCAGTCTTGCTGTGATTGGTCCTGTTTATTCTTCCTTAAAGTAAACTCCTTGAGTCTGTCCATTGGTTAGGTGCCTCAAGAATTCAGAACTGTTACTTTTTTTTTTTAAGCCTGTGTAATATGTCTTAGAAGAGCTGTAGAGAAAAGGGGTGGAGAACTTGGCTTCATCCGGCCATGGGGCCTGAGGTGGGCATTGCCTTTCACTCACTATTTGCCTTCTGAGCATTTTGTTTCCACCCCTAACCAGGCATCTGTTACTTTCCACAGGTGTTTCTATGGAGCATGCGGTCCTACACATTAATCCGGAAGCTAGAGGGCCATGAAAGTAGTGTTGTCTCTTGTGACTTCTCGCCTGACTCTGCTTTGCTTGTCACGGCTTCTTATGATACCAACGTGATTATGTGGGATCCTTACACTGGCGAGAGGCTACGGTCACTCCAGTAAGGACCGAATCCCTGCTTATGACTTCCTCGTGGGGTCACTGTGAGAAACCTGTGTTGGATTAGACATGTCCTCTTCAGAGTCTGGAGCATGAGAGGGGGCAACTTGGGTAAAAGACACAATGGATTCAGTGCTTATTCTAAGTCTGGCATACTGTAGTTTTCCCTGTCAATTAAGTTCTTAAATTAGACTCAAGAGCCTTCAACTCTCCTGGCATATGAGACTACCTCTTTGGATTCAGCATTCAGAAACCTGAAAGTGACTCTTTTTTTCCATTTACTAATAACTGTAGTAACAAGTTCAGAATGATCCTCTTATCGAAACTGCTCTTTCCCAAAATGACTTTTCATGTTCTCACAAATGTGTATTTTTTCTTTTATATCTGTTGTTTTATGAAGCAAATAATAGGTAGTCCTATAATTATCATGTTTCTTAGCCTAAAAAAGACTTTCCGTTTGTACTGTGGCCTTTAAGTGAGGGCTGACCTACTTTGCATAAGGAAACCAGTGCAAGGAGTGTCGGAGCCCTTTGGCCCACTCCACGAGACACTTGGAGCCTTAGGAAGTGTACTTCTTCCCAGTCGTCTTCTCTAATCTGTAAGCCCCAAGGGTTCCCCATGGGGTACAAGATGCGTCTGGAGCCTTTTCATAGGCAGGTATTTGGCCCCCTGCCTGGGGATGATCATAAAGGGTGAAGGGGGGGTCATCCCTCCAGGCGCACTGTCCTATTTCTCCTCAGCCACAGCCAGCTTGAACCCGCGATGGATGACAGTGATGTCCACATTAGCTCCCTGAGATCTGTGTGCTTCTCTCCTGAAGGCTTGTACCTTGCCACTGTGGCAGATGACAGGTAACATGATTCTTTTACGTGTCATCAGAGCAGGTGCCTCCAATTAATTGTAGCATTTCCCTAAGGGTCTGGCCCCAGGTTTGCTAATGCACGAACATACTTTTCTCTCTCAACCAGACTCCTCAGGATCTGGGCTCTAGAAATGAAAACTCCGATTGCATTTGCTCCTATGACCAATGGTCTTTGCTGCACATTTTTCCCACATGGTGGAGTTATTGCCACAGGGTATGTATCTGTTAGCTGAACAGATGGGCAGCAATTTCTGCTGAGTATACCATGTAGCTTTTTAAGGAAAGAAAGCATTTAGAATTTTCTTGCCTGCGAGGAAGGCTCTAAGGAAATCCAGGATTACATAAAATTCTGTTCTGCAGATATAGGTTATCATTTATTCTTAACAGTTAATCTAAATGTAATTAAAGAGTTCCAACTCATGACAACTAATGGAATGAGCATGCAAGGAAGCATACATTAAGATGATGCAGAATTCATATGGAAACTATTAATGGCAGAGACCACCTTTTGGGGACCATCTATAATTCAGTAGGTGGTATTCTTCCCTCTTACTTTAGAACTCTTAGTATGTTTAGAATGGGCTGTACTGATACAGAGAGCACTTTGGTAACAAAGGTGTTTGGAGTTCTTAGAACCCTCTTAGCAGGCTTAATTATTCATTACCACCACTTTTACATCTATTTCAACTGTCAGGGTTACAGGATTATTTCCCTCTCTGGAGTCTCCTACTAGTGCAAGTCAGAGTAGAAACATTAATATCCATCAAAATGAAGACATATTTCCAAGGTCTGTCTTAATGTATTGGTTTGTTTTATTTCAGGACAAGGGATGGTCACGTCCAGTTCTGGACAGCTCCTAGGGTCCTGTCATCACTGAAGCACTTATGCCGGAAAGCCCTTCGAAGTTTTCTCACAACCTACCAAGTGCTAGCACTGCCAATCCCCAAGAAAATGAAAGAGTTCCTCACGTACAGGACTTTTTAAGCAACGCTACATCATCTTGTTTTCTCTGTAGCAGGATAAATCTCCCTGGCAAAGGAGTAGCTGGAATAATGGGCCAAACGTCTAGTCTTGGGTTGAAATAGAATTTCCCTTTGGGATTGCAGATAGAATGTAGCAAAACCAGATGCCAGTGGACGAGTCATGGATCTTTTTCCCCACCACACATGAAAGTCAGACATGGAGGAAGGATTCCACTTCCGTGGCCACAGAGCTTTATCTTCAATCTTCAGTCCACTTACTAACAATTTTGAACTCATTCTAGTAGTTTTGATTCAAAATATAGTTATTGATGTTTTGGTGAGAAGAGTTGACTAGGCCTCAACAGCCTCGAGAGCCCCTCTCTAGTGGCAGAGGGTTTAAACTCCCTCTACTGGGACATGTGGCTTCTGCCTGGTTCCTGTGTTTCACATGCAGCAGTGGCACTGTTTCAAGTTCTCTCCTGTTGGAGTTGCTTTGTTGTTGGCAAGTCTTTCTTCCTCTAGCTCCCCTCTGACTAGTGGGACAGTTTCCCTGGAGCAGTCTCTGGTGTGAGGTAGTAACTTAGCTTCACTAAATTACAGATGACTCAGAGGCTGTGCCCCTGACTGATACAGACACTATAATTGGCTCTTTTTTTTAACAGTGGTGTGCATGTGCAGATGACAAATTTATATGTTTATATGCCAGGATACACAAGAATTTATTTCTAAATTGCATGACTGTTCAGATGGCTGAGTTGTCAGTTGTTTGCCTTCATTAGCATATTTATTTGTATTTTCTCAACAGATGTTAAGGTACAACTGTGTTTTTCTTGATGGTATCTGAAAACCATAGTACTTAAGTCGAACAGTTGTGAAGAATGTCTCCTTAATTGTGTAAAGAATTGGAGGTGTCATCACTTCACCTGATCTTCTCATGTATGAGGTCTGACTTTGCTGCTTCACCTCATTGGACTAACGAGCCAGTTTCAGTTCTATCCGTAAACAAACACAGCTCTTTACAAGTACTGTTCTCCTTCAGTGAAGTATAGTTATCTAATCAAGACACCTCATTCAAGCAAAATCTGCCTTTGGAAAATTTTAATATATTTTAAATTATTTTAAAAGAAATGCAACATCTTATCCTTTGGCTTTCTTAATAGGTGCTTTATGGAGGCCAGTGTAACAAAATGTGTTGAAAAAGTAGGAGTCTCTACTGCCTTTGTTGCTGAAGAAAAACATTTCTTTTCAAGATGAGAAACTTTCATTGAAGGAAAAAGTTAAAAAGCTTTTGGCTCTCCGTTTCATTTTTTCCATTAAGAAAAAAAAATCACCTTTAAAACAAGTGAGTACAACAGGACAGCTGGGAATGCATTGGGCAAGTTTTTCATTTTGTGGTTATCTTGAAAAATCAGCGAATAGTCGTGGGGGTGGGGTGCTCTGGGAGGCTTCCTTAAGGCCCTGCTTAGCCATTAGCTTCAAACTTGGCCGGCGTCCTTGGGGAGCGAGTCCTACATGTATGATGGAAATAACCAACTTCTCCTTTCTGATAGTGTCAGAATTTGACACCTTTACAAAGAACAGTCTTCAGAGTTTTATTGTGTGATATCAGTGATGGAGGTTTTCATATAGATGCAAGTTGAGTAAGTCAGTGTTTATAACTAAGGAAGGAAGATCACTTGTAACACAGCCAACAAGAAAGCTACTTTATTTCCATTATGAGGCATGATGTAAATGCAGCATGACTGCTGAAAAAATGCTACTGTTTGTGCACAGGTCCTCATCCCTCTGACAGGTGCAGGCTTAATCTCACATGCCCTCTGCACTAAATACACATGAGTGTTGTGCAACTTCTGGCCACTAATGGCATAAATTGGAAGTTTACTGTCCCCTCACAGTGAGGAACCTGCTACTAACTCCTCTCCTTCAAGAGGAGAAATAAAGACCAGTTTTCAAAGTATGAGAATTGAGTTTATTTTATAACAGTTTTGGCCAGAAATCTGTTAACATCTACCCTAAAAAGAGATACATGGACAAGGTCACAGATTATACTTGATTTTGGAGATGTTCTGTTTATCTTGAGTTGGAAGACGTAGACCATATAGACTTGAAAGCTTTAGTGTCCGAAATAAAATGAGGTAGGCTAACTTCCTGTCATCCAAGCAACAAAAGAGAAAAAGCCTGAAGGTTGAAATAAAGGTGTTTGCTTTTTTTTCTTCCTACAAAACACAAGTGGGCAGTGCAATAAGACAGCTGTGTGTTAAAATTTTTTGTACATCTCTGCTTCAGACAGCCACAAACAAGGTACTTTATGTAAGTCTGACCCCACATGGCAGTTCATCCCATAACCAAGTCTCCTGTTCTCTAGTCACTGCTGGGCCTCAGAATTGTAGCAAATGATCTTATGTCAGCATCTAGGCCTCTGTGACAATCAGGTCTCTGGTGACTTGAAAAGCTGCAATGAGGGAACTCAGCTGAATCTTCTCATTGGTGCCAACAGAAAGTCTGTACCTAAAAGAAATCAAAAGGTAAGAATAGAGAGTATCAGACAGTACCACTTTGACAAGAGAACAAAAGACTGAAAATCTGAAGGAGGATAGGAGGCAATAAAAATTTATCCTCGACATCAATCTTATATGTGTCCCTTAACATTTTCTTCTCTGTCCTAAACACTTCCTCTTATTTCACTGGGAAGTTTGGTTAATTTATCTGGTTCTGTGGTGTAGTCATAAAGCAGGACTCTGCCGTTTGTCTTTTGACCTTTTAAGTGATTCAGCCATTAAAAGCAGAATCACAATATTCATAATATAGTGATAAGAAGTCACCTAATTTGTGTATCTGAAAGCCAATGAGGGCAAATTAAAGTTGGTCTATTTTGACAGTCTTATTTTGAACCCAAGGCTTTTGCCTACTTAAATGCCAGCCACCAGCTTCACTGGGGGCTAATAACTGTTCACTGAACCAGCCAAAGTAGAAAGTTGAGTTTACTTTTTCCTCTAATAAACTTGAGTGTGCCATGCCAAAACGCCTTAACAGCTGGTAGCAGACTGTTCCCCAGAGACCTAGAGGTCTGAACTGAAGCATGCCTCCCAAATGACAAAAGCATTTCCAGAACCAATGTGGACCAAGCCATTGAAGTCTTAAGTGAAATATGTAATTTGAGTTATACCTGTCCTTGTGTTTATTCATGTTCTTTAAGCATCTCACACCTTTCCCCAAGTTTCATTCATTAATCCCACCAAAAACTAGATTGTACTACTATATAGGAATGATTAAGACAAAAAATTAGAAACCAACCACAACGCAGAAAAAAGGAAGAAAATAATTAAAATTGGGAAATAAGTACTCACTCAATTTCTGCCATTTTGGTCAATAAATGTATTCGAACTGAAGATGGAAAGTCAACTGGGGGAAAAACAAAATCAAATGAATGAGGTCTGTCACTCCCTACTATTAAAAAAATACACCAACCCCCCACCCCAACAGGGCAAGTATGAGTTTAAAAATCAGATGGATAACACTTTGTTTGCAGCCTCAGATGACTAGATATCACACCTCTAAGGAAGTAAAAATTGGATAGGTTTTTGGTTTTTTTATCCATTAATTTTGTGAGTCTTTACAGTGTAGCCAAAAACAAACAAAAAAACACCCCCCAAAAAACAACCACACCCCAAACCAGATTCCAAAGTGATCCTAAGAACATGGAAGAATCTTCAACACTGCTCTTTTAGCAACTGGGTAGCCATGTAAGTTAATGTAAAAGTTGTCCCAATTTTAAAAATTATTGATTTCTAAGTCATTTTATGCTCAGCTTTCACAATCAAAGTGCAGAACTGGGCTTGAGCCAACCAACCATGTTCTTAAGCAGAAGTTCACAAACTAGCCAGAGGCCTATAAAGGCACCAGCAAAACCACATTCACGGACCCAACTGTCTGTGCGGTTGACTTGTGGAAGAAAGAGCTTCTCCAAAATGCTGCACAACAGATCACCTGGAAAACTTGAAAAATACTGATGCCCAGTTCTCCCTGAAAAAGCCAACTGAAGTGGTCTGGGAGGTGGTGCCTATGTGCTGCCAGGACTTGCAAACCAAGTCTCTGTATAAAAGATAATGACCTAATGTGGAACTTCAGATGGTTTAGTTAAGACTGCTTTCGCTTACATGAAGATAGATCTTCCCCCCTTTTGGGGGAAAATAATTTTAGAATATGAATTAAAATATACTACTTGTGGCTGTAAAATATGGACCCTTGAAGGAATTAGCCTTCAGGACTTATCACCCTCTCCCCAGCAGTTCTCAGGGTTCAGAGAATTTTTGGAATGAAGTGTTAAATAACAAGACAGAACTAAAAATGAATTAGGTTTATACTTCATTCCTGTTTCTTTACTTCAAAAATGAAACCTCAAGTTCCCTCTAACCACCCTTAACCACAAAGCACCTTCCCTGCAGTTTCTCAACTAGGGAATAATATAGGTTACCTCTGTGCACAAACAAGTGTATCTCTGTCAGGATATCATGTAATGCCAACCCCTTCAGAGTTTTCAACTCCATGATATCTGCAGAGAGGTTAAGGCAAAGGGAACAAGTTCTAGAACAAACCACACTACAGAGAATCTGAATCCTAACCCTGGTGAGTGACTTCAGAAGTAGGGTCTCTAACCTCAGCAGTTGTTTCTTTCAGTCTGAAACTGCACATGTAGAACCCCAATTCTTGTTTTCATCTTCAATAAGATCTTTCTAAAAGAGCTGTATCTCTAGTAGAGAACAGAATGAAATGCATTTCCCAGAAGGCTTTATATCAGTACACCTCGCTTATAATCTCTCAGCAAAACGAGTTACAGGGACTACAGGAAAAAGACTGCATCTCTTCCATCTGTGAGTAAAGTGCCCTCAAGTTGTTCCTAGGTCAGAACCCTTCAGGAATAATTCTGGGGCATTAAAGACAAGTATCCACTCCACCCACAGCCACTTTACTCCTACAGCAAGCTGACCACAGTCACACACATCTGTTTTGCCAGTAGGGTGTAGGGGCTAGCTGTAGCTCCTGGGGTTATGTTCATGCCTTGGGCACTTAAAGCACTGTTGGCAGGACACGGGGAAAGGATACTTCTGTAGGCTGTGGTGAAGTCTTGATTCAACATCCAGTCCAGAATGTTGGCAATGTCTGACTTGAGTGGGTGCCCTGTGCAGGTGTAGACAGTCTCCTCTGTCACTTTCCCAAAGGCCATGTTGGTGCTCTGTGCAAACGGAGAGAATCACAGTGGCAGTCACAGCACCTGTCAAGTTGCAGGCAGGTCAGGAGGAAACTGCTGAGGTGACAGTGCAGGCAGACAGCAGCATTACAAGGGTACAGAAGAGCTTGAACCCTCTCTATATATGCCGGAATGAGTTGGCCTCATCAGAAGATGCTGCTGTCTGTTGGCATGTTACAGCTGTCGAATCCTTCCCTATCTCTCCCTGGTTTCCAACAAATTATTCTTTCAGTTAATCAAAACACAGGGGTGGGGGGTCATGGACACATGTTGAGATCAAGGTCTTACCAGTTCTAGATTACGGGATTTACAGATTGGTTGTACTGTTCCTCACACATTTCTTGAACTATTCCAAAGCAATGACTTGGGATTAGCATTGTACCTGCAGAATATTCAGAGCCCGTCGCATATCTCCACTAGAAAGAGTCACAAGTGCTTTCATCCCATCTTCACTTATATCGATTCTAAAGGAAAACAAACAGAAGGGATTGAGAGGCCCAGAAGAGCCCAAGCATTCACCAAGGGAACAAGATGGCCTGGAATGACTAAGGTTTTGAAACAAAAAAAAAAAGGGAAGGACAGAGTTAACAGTACTCTCCTGCTCTACAGGATCTAGAATTCACTCTGGAATTCTGGGCTGATGGCTTCACATAAGTAGTCACAGCCCACTCAAAGTCCAGAAAGACCCTTATTTAGGACCAAGCATTGCTGTGTTGAGCAAATGGCTCTGAGTTATGTTTTTTGGAGAGGAAAGGGCACTGGTGAGATGTGTGAGCAGAGTCAAAGCACCGCCTTTCAAACAAGCAGCAGTTCAGGCTAGTTACTTGCTCAGCATCTGATTACACTGAATGTAATCCCAGTACCTTTCCTTCCAGTCAAAAAAAAAAAAAAAAGGCTAGACACATCTTAGCAGAAGGGACTTGGCAGCATGCAGTTTCCAATGACAAAAGAAGGGGAGGAAACAGACAGCTTTCAGGGGAGATAGATGGAAGGAGAAGACTCAAATGACTTTTACGAAGAATGTTCATAACATACCAGAGAAAATGACAACAGCTAACAAACCCTGACGCTAGGCATCCTACTCAAGTTGTTTACAAACAGCACCTTTAAATGTAAACCACCCAGTCATCTCAGAGTTCTACTTACACCACACTCAGTTCCCAAGACCCCTACCTTTCCTGCTTTTCAATACACTTACTTCTCTTCTTCTACAACATGTTCCAGGCGTGGAACCATGAGTTCAGGAGTCAGGGGACCGAATCGGAACCGTGTACAGCGAGACTGCAAGGCGGGGATGATCTTTGATAGATAGTTACAGATGAGGCAAAATCTGGTGTTTTCAGTAAATTTCTCAATCACTGGCAGGAGAAAAGAAAACCACCTCATCTCCATTCTGATTCATCCAAGGACCAAGAAATCCTGAACTTTTCTGTGGCCATGTGAATGGTACAGGTAACAAGAATATAACAAGAATTTAAGAATGCAAACAAGTGGGATGCTACTCTAACTAGAGAAGGTGTCACTGGGGTGGTCAGGACTAGGAATCATCCACTCTCTTTCAAAAGCCCACCAACATGTCACCTCCACGGGACTTTATGAACTGCTTCTTTAAGATTCACCACGATTCCTGTGTGCCATCCCACTCCATTGAAATATGAAATACAGTATTCCTGTCATTTTTTTAAAGATTTTATTTAGAGAGGGGAAGAGAGAAAGAAAGAACGGCAGAGAAACATGAATGTGTGCTTGCCTTGCATGCATGCCCCCTACCGAGGACCTGGCCCACAACCCTGGTATATGCCCTGACTGGGAATCGAACTGCCAACCAACCCTTTGGTTTATAGGCCAGCACTCAATCCACTGAGCCACACCAGCCAGGGCTATTCCTGTCCTTTAGATAAAATGTATTTGGCAGGATGATCTTCCACCTTCTACCAGGTGGGGAGAGGTGTGGCTTTTTGCAGACTTCCAGTGGACCTTGTCTCAAAGCCTTAGAGCATGAAAGAGAGTAACAACCCAAATTCAGAGATGCTTACGATGCCAGTTTGATTCTGTAGGTACCCAATGTTTCTGCACAGGGATCTGCCTGGACTGACAGTTGCTCTGCAGAACAAGATGCTAAAGAAAGACTGCCAAAGCCAGGACCAGAAGATAATTCTGTCCTCCTCCCCCTGATTTCAAACATTGGCCACAAGCCACTCCTTTTCCCCAGAATTCCTAAAGATCATCCTTTTCTTTCAGCTGATTACCTCAGAATCTTGATGAGATTATGAATGTCCTTTCAAAGAAATTAACTGCCCCAGGCCTCTTAAAACAGACAAACCACGGAATATTCTCCTGCCAAATTATGTACTGAGTATGAATAAGTTTCTGGAATTTTCATGGCTATTTTGTATCTAAGGGTACCAACAGCAGAGCATCTATCCAGCAGTTTAGGAGTGAAAGGCTTTCCATAATCTTCATCAAATGATACAAAATTCCCAACCCTGAAATTGAAGCCAGCTGAAGAGAATGAAACACCGGAAGGGCTTCTGTCTGTCTTTAAGCTGCTGAAAGGGGAAAACCCCCCAAATGGAGACATTTTGCCTAGATCATCAGGTGGGATACATGGAAAAAGGTATACAGAGATTTCTGAGCCAGAAATGAATGAAAATGAAAAATCCACGCATATGTCCAAAATTCCTAATTCTCCTGGCGTGCTCATCAGCCAGCTCACTCTTACCATTAATACTCTGCATTTAACAGCTCTTCTTACCTCTCCTCAAGGCATTCTGGGCATCTTGAGTCATGGCATCAGCTTCATCCAGTATCACTAATTTAAAGCCTTTCCTAGGAAAACAAACAAGTACTGTTTTAAGATTTCTTCATCCCTTCAACTTCCAGGCCCAAACCTACAGCTTCACATTTGTGCCATCAGGCCCTGTTTCAGAGTCCATTTCTCCTAGAACTCTGACCAAAGCAGATGTTTGTGGTCACAACAGAGGAAATGCCATCGGTCCTTCAACTCTTAAAGGGGACTGAAGTCTGATTCCTGTATTTTTGTTAGTCTTCTGGCACCTTCATATTTCTTCCACACAGTACTGTATTTCTCTAGTGCTGTTTTTTCTCCACCACCTTCACTTATGCCTTTTTATCTCTTTTTTTTTTATCACTATCCTAGTTATCCATCCTGATCTCAATTCATTTTTGTTTCAATTGAAACTATCTCTTAGGATGTAATCAGTCCTCAGCTAACTAATGAAGTTAATGCTTCCCCAAAGACCTTGTTGATATAGACTTTGATCATTTTATTTCAGTATTTGCATTTTTTTTTTTTACCACCATCCCTGCACTTTATCTCTTTTTCACGGCTGCTTTTGACAGTCATTTTTCTTCCCCTTTACAAACTGGCATAGGGGAGAATTAAAAAAAGCCCTATGATCTCAATGATTAAAACCTCTAGGGAGAGGAATTATGCAAATATTTCTTACTTAAATATTGTCCTTGTGCTAGCAAAACTCAGGATTGGTCCCCGAACGATATCTATTCCTCGGTCGTCTGAAGCATTCAGCTAAATGAGGACGAGAGAAGCCAGAATAAATAAAAAACGTGTTGGTGTACATGTTTGTGAATTAATGTATCTTTTTATCAATCTAGTTCAGCAAGATAGGTCTCCAAGTCTAATTAGACACCTAAGAGATAATCGCTATTAAAAAAGCAAGATCACATTTGTGTTTAAAACTCGTAACTCACTAGATCATTACATTCTGAAAGGCAAAACACTGGTATTCCTCTCCTCTTTTGAGGACAATCACTGACATACTCGGGAGGAATAATTAAATTAATTGGCCTGATCTCAGTGAACGGCACCTCTAACATGAGCAGAATGATGCCAAGTTTAGCCACCACAACATAGAGCAACCCAGAAGTTACCAAGTTTTTAATACATTGAGGTAAGAACATGTATATCAGCAAGGTTCTAAGATCTGAAACAAAAAAATTTTTTCTTGCAATCAACAATACTTAGAATGTTGTAATCTAAGTGTATTAGTCGAGTCCTAGCAGTAAACAGATGGCATACTCAAATTCAGTACTCTGAAGAGAGTTAGGTAAAGAAGTATTTTCTAAGGTGCTAGTGGGATATGGGGAAGCCACAAGGGCGGTGCAATAACTGTAATACCTCAGGGACTACTGGGGCCCGTTACCAGCCCCAAGTCTTAAGGGGTTCATGGGGGAATGGCACTGCCACCTGGAGAAGGCAATGTGATGTGCCCTGTAGATGGGGATGTTGTCAGCCATGGTGGCTCCCAGGGCAGGACCAGGCATCATTCTCCTCCCTTACCCCCCCTCCTGCCAAGGCCCCTATTGAGAAAGCTGACCAGGGGCCAGAGGGCAAGAGAGGTTGCTATAAAGCTCAGCCTTCCAGGACAAGAATCAGTTGCAGCAATGTGGAGATGCCATCTGGAGGGGCACATGGGAGACATCCAGCAACTGAGTGACCACTCACTGTGTGACCACTGAGTGTTGGGTACAAGTTGGCAACAGCAAAGAAAAACACCTAGCCCTACAGCTAGCTAATGCCAATCCAGACCGAAGTCAATTACAGGAAAAAGGTGAATTGAAATATCTCATTTTACATCCGCTTCTTTCCCAACCACCAGCAGGACAGCTTAATTGTAAAGTAAAACAAAACTAGGAGAACTAAAAGAGACTGCAGGCCTTTGTCAAGTAAGAATAATCCTCCTAATTACCTCCAAGACCATAGAGCCGAATTCTTTGTCTTTGTACAGCTGTTTTGCACAGGCTAGAATGGTGGATGTCTTTCCTGTCCCCGGAGGGCCATAGAGAAGTAGGTGTGGCAGTCGGTCTTCACTGATAAATTTTTGAACTGAAGGTTAGGAAAAGAGAGACACCGTCAGTTTCTGAGAGTTGCCTCATTCACCGTGGGCCCTGGAGTTGGGCTGAAGGCACTACAACTTTATGTTTAAATCAGAGGCAGATGCAGGAATAAAAAACCTGAAGGACCCAACTCTTACAGCAACATTCCATAAAGCTCAATCAGAGTCTTCAAAGTTATTACTCAGCAAAGACAGCATCACCAAGAGATTTATACAGGTCCTTCAATAAGGATAACAGCAACTGGCACAAGGATGCTTACTGGTACTCAAAATGTCTTGATGAGAAATGAGATCATTCAGTGTCTGTGGCCGGTATTTTTCAACCCTGAAATAGAATTTAGCATGGATTACACCACATATAAATACAAGAACATTTTGTTACATGCAGAAGAATCCTTTCATACCCTAACTAAAGGAGGAAGAGAAACAAAACCCTTTGCCTTTGAATAAAGACTAGTGTTCTCAACCAGGGGCAATTTTTTCCTCCAGGGAACATCTGGCCATATCTGGAGACATTTTCAGTTGTCACAGCTGGGTGGAGGTTGCTACTGGCATCTAGTGGATAGGCACCAGGGATGTTGCTAAAGATCCTTCAGTGCACAGGACAGCCCCTTTACCCCTCCCCCGCAACTAAGTATCTGGCCCAAAATGTCAATAATGCTGAGGTTGGTAAACTCTAATTGCACTTTTCCAGCTGTCTGCCTATAATCTCAACCAGGATGGGCACCTATTATTTCAAAGTGAATTCAAAGTCAAACTCATATCCAAGTATACAGAAACAGATGCGTGGTGGTATATCCATACAATGGAATATTATTCAGCCATGAGAAGGAGTGATAACCACTATAATATGGATGAATCTTGAACACATGGTAAGTGAAAAGAAGCCAGTCACAAAGGGCCACATACTGACTTGTCTTCTTACGAAATACGCAGAAAAGGCAAATTTGGAGACAGCAAATTAGTGGTTGTCAGGGGCTAAGAGAGAGGGGATAGGAAGTGACTGCCTGTGGGTATGTGGTTTCCATTTCGAATGATGAAAACTTTTGGAATTATATAGTGGGATGGCTGCACAATGAACCCGCTTCGTGGGCTGAACTGTACATTTTAGGATGCTTACAACTACAAACTGATTGTTACATGTTTTTACAATAAAAACAAATTATTATTAGACAAGAACTGGGGAGTTTTTGGAAATCCAAGCTAAATCCCACCAGTCTTTAAAACATCATTAGGACATGGTGTAGAAGTAAATGTTTAAAAGTACAAGCTCCAAATTCCAAAGACTTTAGTTCAAATCCAAACCTATTTTCTGGATCTTATTATATAAGTTATTTAAGCTATTAGCTGCATTACTCCAATTGTAAAGTTGGGATAATAATACCTGTTTCCTAAGCTCTTTGTAAAGATCAAACATCTAATAATAGGATGCCTGCTAATCTAAGAGAAGGCTATTTAAATAAAAGTTAACCAGGGAGTGTTATTATCATTAGTTTAGTTTAGAATTTGACCAATAATCGCATTGAAGATTTTGGCAAGAGCGAAGAGGACATTTTGGCACAGGAGCAAGTGCAATGTCAGAAGCCCTGTGCTGTCACCCAGATGCGAAGACATCTTCCCCTAAGGTAAAAAGAACGGGGGCGGGTGAAAGGGAAGATCTGGCAAAAGTCATAAGAACGGAGGAGGATGGAACTGAGGAGTTGGAGGGTTGTGGAGCCCAACCTCTATGGCTCCGCTCGGGCCGCCCGTCAGGGGCCCCGCTGCTTGCCCACCCGGCCAACCCCCCTTCCCCGTGGCAGCCGACGCTGCAGCTGGGCCTTCTCCTACCAGGGCAGGTTCCTGATCTTGGACGCCGAGGGCTGCTGCTGCCTGTGCGCTGAGGTTTCCATGGCGGGGTGATGAACGAGTCTGGATCCGTAGTGTGGTCAAGTCTCCCTGGAATCTGCACAGCTCAAACCCTGGGACCCTCGCACTTAGAGTTCGCGCGCAAAAGCGCCTCTCGCGAGACTTAGCCGCTGCTTCCGACTTCCTCTTTAGGGTTCGCCCCTTTTTGTTGCTAAGGCGCCGGTTGCCTGGTTACCGTGAAGCGCAGGCCGTCAGCTTCCCTTACGCTCACTTCTACCCGGTGTTGAGTCTTCTGAGCCCCGTGACGGGGGCAGCAGGAGAAGCAAGGCCACCCCTGCAACCGCTAGTCATCACTACAAATTAAAGTCTCACGGCCAAAGCCAATCCCAGGTATAGCCAAAGTTCAAATGCTTGCTGTTCAAAGGAGCAGAAAGCCGCCAGCGCTAAAAAATCCGGAGGAAAAAATCTCCAAATGCCACGCCAGTTCTTGAATATAGATGCCATATGAAAAAAGGCTCGAAAACCTCTTGGCCCCAAAACTGTGAGGTGAGTACTCCGAATTCAAAAGCAACTCCATACAAGCACAATTTCATACTGTCCCAAGTTCATGTCCCTACCCCCAAAATCTAGAGAACCAACCTCCAGAAACAAATCCAGAGTGAAAACAATTAATTAATTAGTTAAACAGACTTCCAATTAGGTTAATATGTGTAATTGGAAAGGGTCAGTTAATAGGCATAGAGAATTGGGTCCCTGTACGATTTGAAGATAAAAGGGGAGTTGCTATCAAAATTTTAGGGTATTTTTTTCTTAGGTGAGGGTATTATAAACCACCTTTATTTTCCTCTATTTTGCTGGTCTGTATTTCCCAGCAATGAATGTTTATTGCACCCTTAATAAAGTTTGTTATTTACATGTTGAGAAAAACAATGTTGGGAAATGACACTGGTCTGGGGTCATGGTGTTCTGATTCAAAAGTAGCTGCTCCTTGCATCTCATTACATCACTGTCACCTGCTTTAGGAACAGAGTAGACGGACAGTAGGCAACCCCTAGGCCCCGCCTGGGGATTCAGTAGAAGGGGATCAGGCGTGGCTTGTGGTATGACTATGCTCCTGCTCTCTGCTTCCTCCCAGGCCAACTCTAATAATACAGTTGTTCAGCTCATTAGCCTGCCACTTTCCCCACTTAGCTTAGGGCAGGTTGCTTCCTCTCCTCCTCCCACAATACCCACCCTGAAATGATTGTGAGGATTAAATGAAATAACACATGTAAAGCATCCCACACATTGCTGCCTTCTCTCTCTCTCCCTTCTAACACCCTCTCCACTCACCCTGTTCTTGTTTCAGATGTTTCCTCTCAAACAAAACCTAAAGAATTGGCAGGTGTGACGGTGCCTGTGAGGGTTAATTTTTTGTGTGATTTTGGGGGTGTGTCTCTGAGGGTGTTTCTGGAAGAGATGGGCACTTGAATTGGTAGACTAAGCAAAGATCTAAGACGGAGGAAGGGTGCACTTGCTCTTTTTTTTGAGCTGGGACATCCATCTTCTGCCCTGGGGCACCTGTGCTCTTGATTCTCAGGCTTTTGGAATCAGGCTAAATGACACCCTCCCCCTTTCCTTGTCTTCAGCTCCCAGATGGCAGATCGTGGGATGTCTTGGCCTCCATAACCAAGTGAGCCAATTCCTATAATGTATAGTATAAATATTTATATAAATATGAATATGTAAAATATGTAGTATTTATAATGATTATTAACATATAATGTTATGTAGTAATAATATATATGTATTGTATAACATAGAATATAGAAATATATTTTTAAATCTACACATATATTTTTTCTGTTGGTTCTATTTCTGTGGAGAACCCCGGCTAAAATGCCATAACCTGGGCTTATTCAGCACCCATCGTAAGAGCCATCTTGCTAAGGGGCCTTTGAATCAGAAACACGATGCCATCGTTTCCTTGAGCTGGAAGATTCAAACACGCCTGGATCAAGTTCTCATAAAACTCTGTGTGCACCTGCTGTTTGATTTTCTAGGAATGTAGCATTCTTCTGTGTGATATATTATGTATTTAAAAGGTCATTGTGTGCCTCTACAGTGGACTATAAGATGGTTGAAAGGCTAGGCTTTCGCTTATTCACCGCTGTGCCCCTGGTTCCTGGAACACTGCCTGGCTCAAACGGAACACTTCATTGTAAAATGAGTGAATGAATGAATGAGTGATAATGGCTATTATTTATTAGGCAGTTATTAATTGAGACACTGTTCTAAGGGCTTTATGTTTATCATACTCGCTTGATGGTTGTGATAATCCCAAACTAATATCACTGGCCCCATTTCGTGCATGTGAAGTAACTTGCCCGTTTTCCGACCAGTTGTCAGGAGCAGAACTGGGTCTTAATCAAGGTAGGGCAATTCTGTAGCCTAAGCTCTTAGCAGCTGTTGCACTAGTGTGGTCCTCGGACCAGCAGCAGCAGGACCGAGCGCACCGTCCCCTGGGAACTTGTTAGAAATCTTCATTATTTTTCCCTTCACCCCAAACCTGAGACTCTGGGGATGGGCCCAGCCATCTGTGTTGTAACAAGCCCCCCAGGGGGTTGTGATGTGATCAAATTTGAGACTCACTGCACCACACTCTACTGCTCCCCAGTCCTTGAGTTCTCCGTGACTTCACTTTCTAAGAAAAAGAACGGGTGCTCACATGCATATTCTGGGAAAACAAAGGTGTCCTATTAAATGTGGTTTATGTGTATGCGTGCTTTTGTTACTGCTTTTGCAGTTACTTGAAGGTAGTCCTTAGATCAAGTTATTTAGTTTAGTTTTTTTTTTTTTTTTTACCTCTGTGTTAGCACTTGTAAAAAGGGGTGGTGGTTGATGGGTGGATTAGAGAGAGGGATGACATTAAAAGTACCTGAGGATTTTTAAAAATTCCAATGCCAGAAATCCAGCCAGACCGATTAAATTGGGCCTCTGGGGCGTTGGACCCAACATGGGCATTTGAAGAAGCTTCCCAGGTGATTCTAATATTCAGCCAAAGTTGTTGCATTATAGACTAAATGGATCACAGCAACCCTAGTTCCTTGATTGGCTTATAGGGTGAGCATGTGACCCAGTTCTGTCCAATGAGATGTAAGAGAAAATGTGGAGTAGGGGGCGGCTCTAGGAAACTTTTCTCATTACTTTGCTGATCCTCACAGTAAGTGGTTTTTAACTTCTCTCCCAGTGTCAAAATTCTGTCACTTGAAAGAGGAGAGAGATGAAGACCAGGTTTATAAACTCACAAGTCTGTAAGTATCCTGGAAGTTAAGATATCAATTAGGAAGAGGGTTGGGGGAAACTATGCCCATGCCTCATAGGGCAAAATGTAAGCAGAAAAGGAATACAGTAAGGAGATACTGAGTAGCTCACAATCAGCAGGCCTGCTGGAGAACCCCATTGGGAAATTGGTACAAAGATGGGTCATGGAACTAAAACATGGTCAAAATCTCTCCCCAGAACCAAGCCAGTGGGGAAACCGTTGCTGCTGCTGATCTTTAGAACCTCCTGGCCCTACAGTCCCTAGAATCTGGACAGTGCTTTCCCCATTTCTATTGGCAGAAAGAATTCACCAGTTCTCTCTTGTACTGGATCCTTCCTAAAACTAGTGCCCCATTTAAAAGCCTGGGAGACATGTCAAATTGGCCAGGCCTGGGTCGTGTGCTAGTGAGGGCCTCGTATACAGCTTGGATGATGGGAAAGACAACCTGCCTCCCTCCCACCGAGCCTCATAAACTGGGAACAATTGCTGGACATAGGAGAGGGTTCAGATGCTGGCCACCAAAGGATCACGAATGTCCACTGCATCAGTATTCAGCCATTCAGGACAGCAGACAAAGGTTGCCAGATCTTATTGTTTTTCAAGAGAAACCAGAAATTCGGATTTTTATGTGAAATTCCTGTATTTAAATGTATTTAAACTAATTTAAATACTGCTGGCCAAACAAAAATACTGTAGGATCACTTTGTGACTTTTGATTTCTCAAGGACAGATGATCAGGCAAAAAGATACAGTAATTCCTTCTTGCTGTCTGCTCTGATTTTAGAACTTCTGGAGGATTGGGGCAAATCAAGCTGGTACCTCTGTGCAGATTGTGACACTGACGAGCACAGGCACAAATGTTCTTATATAATCAGGGCCAGACTTGGAAACACTTTAATAAAACATCAGCTCCTGGAGATGGCAGGATCAGAGGTTACAAACAAAATTGCCAATGGAAGGCGTTTGCTCTTGAAATTGAATAAGGGAGAGGGAGCCCTGGATTTTATTACTCTCAGCTTTGGAACAAACTTGGCTTTGGACACAGCATTTACTGCCTTCGTTTATTTTTAAGACTTGTTTTTATGAGAGAATGGGATGCGAGGCTATCTTTGGAAGATGCTGGCAGAAGAAAATCAAACTGGGTCTTTCTCCTGAACCTGTTTATACTGGTGAAATCATGTTTAAACGAAGAGCAAGTGCGTGAAGGAGGAAAAAAGAAATCTTGAAGAGCAATTTGAAGAGTGTGTATAAGGGGAAGGTCCATCTTCTTTGGTAAGCATGACAAAATCATCAAATGATAAGGAATTTAATTCCTCATATCTTTTAGGACACTTGCTTCCTTTCTTGTCAGAAGCCCCAAAATGCTCCACATCAGGGCTTAGGGAAATCCATTCTTCAGCCCCCTACCATTTGTTGATTGAATAACTGATCAATTGTTATTTGTTGATTCACGAATCTGATTCTCTTTAAGTTTGGGATTTAAAAAGGTAACTCATGAATTTGCTTTGTGATACTCGGGCTTAAAAAAAGAAAAAATCACATTACTTAATATTTCTAGAATAATTATATTTGACTCAGGTCCTCCAATGTTCTTTTCTCAAGCCGAGGTGGTTTGGAAATTCAGTCTATGGGGAGCTGGGAGTTGGGTTCCTTCCCTTCCCTGAGGTCATTCAAGAAGCCCAAGACACTATGGGGAAATAGGACAGAAAGTTGGGAGAAGGGCTTTTAGTCTGCAGTTCTTCCTGTAGTTTGTTGGAGTAGATGCTCTTTGTGGGGACTGAAAAGGTCCGTGGAGGCTGGCAGCTCTGCTGATAATAGTGTCCTTTCCTTCAGTGTCTGTCCCAGCCACTTTGAAGTTGTGTCATTTGCTCCCAGTGGCACAGGATTTGGAGTTTAGACTTTCCTTTTCTGAAGTCCTACCTACTCCTTCCTCCTCCAAGTGGAGTCCCAAGACCAATAGTATCGACACTACTGGGAGCTTGTTAGAAATGCGGAGTCTCTGGCCCTGGCCAGGTGGCCCAGTTGATTGCAGCATCATCCCCTAAGCAGAAAAGGTGGTGGGTTCAATTCCGGTCAGGGCACATACCCAGACTGTGGGTTCAATCTCCTGTTGGGGTGCAAATCGGAGGCAACAGATCTATGTATCTTTCTCTCTGCTGCCGCCCTCTCTCTCCCCCTTCATCGTTGAAAAACATGCCCTGACCTGTATGGCTCATGTGGACATCATTCCGCAAAGCGAAAGGTCACAGTGTGATTCCTGGTCAGGGCACAAGCCCGGATTGCGGGTTTGGTCCCTGGTCGGTCGGGATGTACAAGAGACCACTGATCGATGTTTCCCTTTCACAGCAATGTTTCTCTCCCTCTCTTTCTCTCTCCCTTTCCCTCTCTCTAAAAATAAATAAATAAAATCTTTTAAAAAATGTATTTCTGGGTAAGGATATTAAAAACCAAAGAGCAACACGAAAGAAAGAGAGAGAGAAAGAAAGAAAGAAAAAAAGAAAAGAAATGGAATGAAATGCAGGGTCTCTGGACTCATTCCAGACCTTCTGAATCAAAATGTCATTTTCAGGTCTCCAGGCCATTTGTGTCCACATTTCAGTTGGTGAGCCCTAGATACCACAGGAGGTATCTCTTATCTCACCATCATGCTTCTTGCTGCTGCTCTGCATTCCTTGTGTGGAATTCTTCAGGGAGCTGGGCCACTCCTCTCTCACACAACAGTCCCACATCCTATCCTCTAAGGGCCTAGCATTTCGATAAATATCAAAGTTCCTAGGCATCTAAGCTCCCCTGAGCTAGGCAAATCCAACACCCCAGGACTCTGTGAGGCTTAATTGCTTGGGGGGAAAAGTGCCCTGTAGTCTCTGTGATGAGTCTAGAGTAGAAAGTAAGTACAGTTAATTTCTCAATCACATTATTCTATCACACTAATAATATGCCTTCCAGGCTGGTAAAAAATAAAAACTATTTCTTCTTCTGGAATCTTTCCTGATTCTCCCTGCTTTGAGTCTAGCATACTCGCCCTGGGTTGGGCTCTCTGGAGTCATCACGATTAAAAAAGAGAAAAGGGTGTTTAATAGGGAGGTGATGGAAGTGTGGTTGCATTACTCTGGCTCCGTTTGATGTAGGATGTAGGTCCAGCCTTGGACCACACTGCCTTTGGGTTTGTGAGACCGAAATGCAGAGGCAAAAGAGTGGCTGGGCATGTGCCTGTTGTCCGACCTGCATTCAGAACAAGAGGACTGCTCACCTCCCCTTTCTCCTCGTGGTAAGGACCCCGGGAGATGCAATGAAGTGAGAAGTAGATCTTAATATTGGTAAAAGACTGTAGATCCCGTTCAAGGACAAATAGTAATAAGAAGATGCAAATTACTGTCATTATTTATGTTTCACAGCAGAGTTACACAACACTATGTTACCCAGTAGATGCTACCCAGAGAAGTGCCATTTACAGACACTTCATCCTGTTCTCCAGTCCCCCCAGACTCACTCGTTCAAAGGACTTGGCCCAGGTTCAATGGCGATGTGATTTAAACGATGTATATTTTGAATAAATGCAATGCTGGAAAGTATAGCCAGAGTGTACTGAAAAATGAGAAGCCATGGTTGTTTCAAGTCAACACAGAGGAGAATTTTTCAACTTGAAGATATTTTACATGTTTCAGAGATGTAAATGGTCAAAGTATATCTTAAAAAATTATTTCAACTTTTGAGAAAGTGTATTCATTTTAAAAGGGAAACACCTTAAAATCAAATCTTGTTCCAAATGGGCAGATATGCTAGACATTAAAACATCTGACATGTTCATTAATATGAAGATGGGACGATTGTGCCTTGAAAAAGTCTTGACATTTAAAGGTCATTAAATATACAGATTTTTTAAAAATTTAACAAGCAAATTTCTTCCTTAAAGGAGTCTAATTAAAATTTCCTCAGTCTAATGGGAGTAGATGATTTTATACCCTCTGCTTTAATTTTTTTTTAATTTAAGGGGTATTGGACAAAAACAATATATTCAATATGTCATACTTTGGCAAATGTCAAACAGAACTAGCTTGTTAAATATGGGTTATCTTCCCTTTGCGCCAATTAATTAAAAGTGTTTTCTTAATGCTACATTTAAATACATTCCTGGTTTTTATACAATTTCTCATTTTCTTCTGTTGCTCAGGTGATTTGAAATTATAATTGAGAATAAATTTTGCAAAATTAACACATAAAAGGGCATCACTGGAAATGTTTTCCATTGCATAATTCCAAATGCCAGGGAAGTGGTTGGCATGTTTGGATAGTCACAGAACTCAATTCCATACATACATATTTCAAGAATACCCATCTGCTTAACACCAGGAAGGGTTTCAATGGTAAGATCTTGGTGTACTCGAATGTGGAGAACTTGGTGTGATAAAATTTGCAAAATCAAAATCGTGTTATTTCTTTCAAAACAGTTAATGGGATTAGAAAGTTGTTCCAAGACTGCAATATGGGATGATCAGAACAAGACAACAAGATGGTTTATTCATGTCCCCTGCACTCCTAAGCGACCACCAGGGAGAAGACACCAGAAGTAATGAACTAAAGGTAATAGTCCAGATGCTGAGGACCAGGCGAATTTAGCTTATGCTTTAATACTAATCAAGTGAGATTGCACCTTCTCTCTTGAAATTGTAGATGCTGAGAAATAGCAGTGACATTCAGACGCTGCCCTAAAGAGATTTATATTGGGAAAGCACCTTGATGTATTTAGTGCAAGTCCTATAAACTATCCTAATACTAGCACTGAATAAACTATAGTTAATAAGTTTACCTGTTGACATGTAGCAACTTAAAGAGAATGAGTCCTATTTTGAGGGGTAACGTGACCACGATAGATGGTCTACAAAGGTCACTACTGACGATTCCTCCCATTCCTGTGGTTGCATGCACCTCCGTGCCCTCAAGAAGTGCAGCTGATTTCCTCACTCCTGGAATCTAGGCCGGCCTCTGAGCAATAGATGTGGTGGAAATTCTGTTCTGGGATTTCCAAGCCGATATCTACAAGTCTTAACCTGAACTAGAGGGGATAGCATCTGCCACGTCAAGAAGTCCAGGCTATCCTACTGGAGAAAGAGGCCAAAAGAGGTGACTCCAGGAACCCAGATGAGAGCCAGAAAGGAGGCCCCTGACACATGAGGGAGTCCAGCTCACACCCTAGGGAAGAAGGCCCCAGCGGGAAAGTGTTCCAGTGGGAGAAGGTGTTCCTGTATAGGAACACAGTCCTCAGGTGTGCGAGCCATTCCAGCTGAAGTGCCACCCTGTGCATGTGGCCATCTTGGGTCCTCCAGCCCCACGTGAAGCCACTGCAGCTGACACCACATGGAACACAGATGACCCGCCCCTTGGAGCCCTGCTGGTGTTCTCGACCCACCCACTCAGGAGCAAATAAAATGATGGTTGTTTCAAGCCATCACACTTAGGTAGAGAAGAAAAACCAGGTGGAATATTCATTAACCAAAGCTGACATAACTAAAAAGATTTTTTAAAAGTTCTTTTGAAAAAGCTTTGTGGCTGTGCTTATAAACTATCTCAGTTGCTGATGTTTCTGTCATGGAGAGTGAGTTGTATATAAGCTAGTTAACCTGTAACTTTCATTAGAGCAGTGACAAAAGCAGTCACTTCAATGCTTCGCTATTTTTGCTCATTAGTATGTAAATGAGAAATTCCAAGAAAGCTATGAATAAGGATGGACAGCATTATAAACTGGATGCTCTGCTAAAGCAGATTTAGGGTGTAGATATTATCTGTATAAAGTACACTGGGGTACTTGTACAAAAATAGAAATATCTATATGCATACCCAGATTTAAGTCCAAAATAAATTGATCTAGGTCTAAAAAAAAGTTTTCAGCACATCGAAATTTCCATTTGCATTATAAATATGACTTGTAATACTAGTACTGAATTTTTAAAAACTTAGCTACCCAGTGTTTCCAAATTTGCCAGCATTTTGACAATGGGACATGTGGAGACATTGCCAAAAGTTTTGTCAACCTCAAGATTTTCTTTTTTTTTTTTATTTTCAGGATTGGTATAGATTTCCCCCCTTTTTTAGGAGAAGAGCTGTTAAATTAGCAGGTGACATATAGAGCAAATACTAGCTATATTTGGTGCATGTTCACTGGAAAATTACATAAAAGACTAGTTAGGAAAGGGGATGAAAAAGACCAGTAAGAAAAGCCAAATGCTAAGGGGGGAAAAGAATAATTTATACATGAGAGATTAGCATAAGGCATTTTGATCTATAATGCAAGTTGAAGATAAGAGAATAGGAGAAAAATGGTAAATAGAATAAGAGGAGAACAAAGTGACCTTTTTAAAAAACAGACTCATGCACACAGAATGAGGAGAAAGATCTAAAAATGAGTCCTACTGGGTTTCTATTTTTGGCAATATTTTAGACTAGATAATCTAAAAACTTTTTCACATTTAATAGTCATCTAGAAATGCTGGGTAAAATATAATAGACACCCTTGTCAATGCCAGAGAATAGGGACAACCCTCAGGAGTCAGAAAAGGGGTGTGAAGACCAGGGTGGTTGAGGATTGCTGCACAGAGCGGGAAAGGGATTGAGTTGTTGTGATGGTCCCAGAGGACAGCGGACAAAGCCTTGAGGGAATTGGGACTGCAGCCTCCACACAAACAAGGACCCTCAAAGGGCTCCACCTTTAGGGAAAGGGGGTGGGGAAGAAAAATCTGGGTGATAACAAGGACACTTATCTTCTTAATCCAGGCCTCTGGTGGGAAAGAAATGCCCCAATGAATTTGTCACAGTAAAAGTAGGCTGGTGTGACTCAGATGGTTGGGCATCCTCCAGCAAACCAAAATGTCACCAGTTTGATTCCCCATCAGGGCACAGGCCTGGCTTGTGTGCCATGCAGAAGGTAACCAATCGATGTTTCTCACATCCATGTTTCTCTCTCTCTCTCTTTCTCCCTCCCTTCCCCTCTCTTCCTCAAAAAAAAAAAAAAAAAAGATTGGCCAATCTTAGGTAAATGAAACAATAAACCTATATTCATTGGAGATAATAAAATTACACTCACATAGGTTTGGGGTTCAAATTTATACTATGGGGAAACCCCAAGCCAAGAAGTTAGCTGAACACAAACTCTGAAAGGACAAGCCTTCAGCCTAGATTTCCACAAATAAAGACCTCCTCTTTCGAAATGACAAGACACACAGGGAAGCCATCTACCATGAGCAAGAGACAACAGGGGCAGCACACAACAGGCTCAGATGTCAATTGCTTCAGACAATTGGATTATTAAAGAGTCATTTAAAATTGATTACATTACAATGATTAAAACCATAAATAGATTAATAAAAATATGAAAAAAGAAGAACTTCAATAAGGTACTTTTGGGAGAAAAACTCGGATGCCTTTATTTCAGCAAGCAATTTTTCTCCTCTTAGTGGAACGAAATATTCAACGAGACCACACCCACGTATTTGTGTACTCACCAGAAACAGTGAAATTTCCTGATGAGTCACTCATCATCGCCCATTCAGCAAACATTTGCTGACACCTGCCATGGGAGACACTGACTATGTTCTGTTTTGGGGGCACCACAGATAAAGGAGACAGACCCCCTAGTGAGGCACAGAGAACTGCACACCAAACACTGAGTATGCTAATTACAAGTGTGAAACATGGAACAGGATGAAGGAAAGTAAAGGAAGACTAGGTTGGGAGGGGCCGAGGAGGACCCTAAGGAAACGATTTCAGCAGAGACTCAAAAACTGGAACTCACCCTGATGAAGTGGGAGTAGAGAAAGCTTTCCAGGTGGGGAAGAGAGTATGTTGGAAGGCCTGCATCCCAGACAGACTGGTGCATTTGAGAGCCTTAGTACCACTAAGGCCAAATGAGGAAAGCCACTGGGGGCATGAGGAGTGAATGTATACGGTCACAGTGCAAGGCTGAATAGCTCTAGGGGTCAGATTGAGACTATCCTTTTATGCTAGGCCCAACAGTTTTGGTTAGGATTTATCCTGCAGGCACTGGAAAGTTTGTGAGTGGAGAGACTATCCAATTTAGGGTTCTGAATTGTCATTCTGGGGATGAGGTGCCAGGTGCTTTACTAAAAGGCAGACCTGCCCTTCCTTAAGGTGCTTGTGAACAGGACTTGAACTGCAAAAGGAAGTTCCTCTTCTGCAAGTTTGGGGGGAACGCACTTGAAACAATTTTGATGAGAGCATCAATAGGTGAATGAAACACTAAGTAAGCTCAGAAATATATCCACTGTGCATTCCCACATGGGAAAACCATAAGAATAATATGTAGAACATGTGCCCATTTTTAAAAGATAGAGACAAAACCTGAAGTTGTCCCTGTATACGAGTGAGTGTGCGTGTGCTCTCGTAGAAAAAGAAAATTAATGTGAAAAAAAGTCTGAAAGAGCTTCCAGGCCGTTGTCCTTCAGGTGCCTGGCGTGGATGGCTGTGGAAAACAGTAATAGTGGTGCTTCTGTTTTTAAGTTCGTTGATGATTATGTAAGAGGATGGAGGAGGAGAACAATTTTAAATTACTCCAAGGTCACAGTCATGACCCCCACACTGGAAACTGAGCTCTCTTGAAGTCGACCACATGTTTTATTCATCTTCAAGTTTCTCTGGTGCCTGGCACATAAATGCCCCATATAAGGTTATTAGATTTGAGAATGAGAATATGGGAAGTTGGGGATGCCCTACGGGTTGTGGGGGAACCAGCAAGAGACTACTCTTTGGGGAGTTAGATTCAACAAATATTTATTGAGCCTTTGTCATGTGCTGGCACAGAGGGTGAGAGGAGGTGGTTGGGTTTAGCAGCCCGCAGACTGAACCTTAGCAACAAACAAAGAATTAGGGAGACATGGTCAAAGGCACCAGCTTGGAGCTAGGGAGATCTCGGTTCGAATTAGGGCTCTTCCACTTACTGGCTGTTGACCAAAGGCAAACAGCTTACCCTCTTGGGGTTTCAAATTCCTCATCTGAAACCTAAGGATTATAAGAGTACCTACCTCAGAGAATTGTTGGGAGGAATAAATGAGATGTTCATGTCAAGCACTCAGCATAGGGCTTGGGAGAGAGGAAGCTCTTGATTTACGTGAGATATTATTGTAGGCAAATGTAGAGATCAAATTTGGTGTAGCTGCTTGGCGCTACTCTTAACAGCTACTAAGGAACTGTGCAAAGCACTTTATACATGTTATCTTACTAAGTGTTCATAACTGGTAATTTTTGTGAAGAGTATACTTATCACAATGTGTAATTGTTCAATTATTAATTGTTTAATAAGCATTAGTGTCTTTGTTAGTATTTTTATGGGAATGAATATGAATAGGAGAAACAGAATGAAAAAAAAAAGATGAACTCAGTACCATTCTGCTTATTCTGAGATTATATTTGCAGCATCCTCTGTACTTTGGTTGCACAGAGTCTTAAATATAAAATAAGAAGAAAATAGTCCCCAAAATGTCCCCAAATGTCCATCAAAATGGACATTTTCTGGCTTAGCATGGCATTCTTTTTCTTTAAATGTGGTAAAATACACTGAACATAAAATTTACCATTTTAACCACTTGTAAGTGCATAGCCCAGGGGCATTAAGCACATGTGCATTGCTGTGTAGCCCCCGCCACCATCCATCCCCATAAGTTCTCATCTTCCCCAAACCGAACCTCCGTGTCCATGAAACACCAAGTCCCCACTGTCCCCCGCCCGCAGCTCCCAACAACCACAATTCTACTTTTTGCCTCTGTGAATCTGACCATGCCAGGCATCTCACGGCATTTTGTGTGTGTGTGTGTGTGTGTGTGTGTGTGTGTATGAGTTAAGTAAGCTCAGCATGATGTTTTCAAGGATTGGTCATGTAGCACGAATCAGTATTTCACCTTCTCACGACAGAATAGTATTCCATTGTATGCATCTACCACATTTTGTTCATCTGCTCATCCGCCAACAGACCCTTGGGTTGTTTCTACCTTTTGGCTATTATGAATAGTGCTGTTATGAATATTCATGCACAGGTATCAGTTCAAATCCCTGCTTTCAATTCTTTTGGGGGTATTCAATTCTTATATACCCCCAAGTGGAACTGCTGATACGGTAATTCTATGTTTAAATATGTGAGGAGCCACCATAACTGCTTTCTGCAGCAGCTGCACCATCTGATGTTCCCACCAGCAATGCATAAGGATTCTAACTTCTCCACATCCTTACTAACACTTGTGGTTTTGCACATACAATCATGTGCCCATGTGGAAGAGATTCTGTTGCACAGCTTTTTTAGAAATGGAACTGCTGGGTCAAAGGGTGCATGCCCCCCAGAAGGGTTGTACCAATTCACTCTCCCACCATGAGTGCATGCAAATGCTTACCGGCCTTATTCTCACCAACCTTCAATAATATCACCCTTTTCAGTATTTGCTATGCTGGGGACAAAAAGTGTCTCATTGTGTAAATTTGCATTTTTCTGATTACTGTTGGAGCATCTTTTTGCATTTTATTGGCTACCCATGTCTTTTTGCTATGATTTAATCGACACTCTCTATTGGTGGATCATTAGCTTGGTTATCAGCCCACCACGTATGTGAAATAACCAAAGAGGACAGTGAACATGGGAAGCTGTTTGAAATGCATTCGACATCTATAAAATGACTGCAGAGACATTCAGAATGATAACCCTGAGTCATCAAGTAGTCAGACTGCATTTAGGAAGTAGAATAATGCTTTACAAAGAGTTCTGCCAAAAGTGGTTGAAAATACGAAGTCTTGGTAATTTCTAAAAGCTACCATTTACTGAACATCAACCATCCGTCATCCTCTGTTAAGGCTTTTCATACATCATTCTATTTCATCGTGGCTTGAACAAGTATCATCTCATTTTATATTGTGGAAAGAAAGGCTTCTGGAGACTCGCCCAAGGTCACAGAGCATAGGAAATGGGTGTGCAGGTGGATCAGATCCCAATCTGCCCCACACCTTTCCCCTTTGAGAGTGACAGCTGAGGGAGGTCCTGGGGACTCACAGAGTCAGCCAGCGTGAACCATGCCTACCAGCGTCTCAAATATCCTGAGGTGTTTGGGTTGCTGTTGCTTTTATTGTGTTTTGTAAATTCAGAGTCAGTCACCTTTTAGAGGAAGACTTTACTGCAGTCTGCAGAGTGTGCCCAGCAGCTCACTAGGAAGTGACTTCAGGAGGTGCTTAGACACCCTGTTAAATGGCACTGAATCACCCGCCGAGGGGTTGTTTCCCCGTACACTCCCCTTCCACCTGCTTCATCAAGGAGAAAGTCTCCATGTGGTGCTAGGAAGTCGGTAACACCTCTCCAACACTTGCTAATTTAAAAAAAAAAATTCACTTTTGACTTCAGAGAGAGGGGAAGGTGGGGAGAAAGAGAGGGAGGAACATCAATCAGTCACCTTCCGCACACACGCTACCTGCAACTCAGGCAGTGACCTTTCAGTTTTCGGGAAGACGCCCAACCACCTGAGCCCCACCAGCTGGGGCCGATTATTTTAACAAAGATGCTGCCGCAGAGTCAGAGCTTCAGCAGGTGACAGTGTGTAGGTAGAATCGAATAACATTATTTGTAAAAATTATATTTACTTTTACAGTTATCTAATTATGGCAAGATGTCTACTTTTCATCGGCACTAATGAAATCAATTTTCCTTTTAAGACAAACTTATTTTTGTAAAAATAGTGAGTCATTGTACAGAAAATTATAAGCATACACTGTAATAGGCTGTAAAATAATTGGACAAAGTTGTGAGTAAAGATCATGCTTGAAGGACGTTTTGGAGACATGGCTTTACAGAATTCGTAAGAGCAGTATCTGGGCTACATAGGCGTCACTTGTCCTTAACTCCTCCTGCTTTCCTAACTTCAGGGAACACCAAGGTCACAGGAGGTGCTTGTTCAAATGCAGCTAGCCCGGACTCTCGCAGCCCTGGTGGAACTCGGGGTTTTGCGATTTTGATAAGCGGCCCAGGTGGTTCTGGGGCACCTGGACGGCACGTGGCACTTGCCGAAATGGGTCTTCCCATTTCAACCTGGTACAGATTAAAAAAAAAACGACAGCAGATTGGTACGAATGCTACATGTATGTAAATCCATCAGGCCACAGAAGTGCCTTTGACTTTGCGTTGCTGTAGTGGGTGCTGTTTCCAGCAGCAGCACCCATGTAATTACATGTGACCTCCCAGCAGTTACATGTAATCTTCAGGCAGCACTGGAAGCACATTGCATGCGTTGAGTCTTTTGATCCTCAGTACAACCCTAGGGGTTAGGTAGTATTATGACCCTCATTTTATACATAAGGAAGCCCAGACATGGAGAGGTGAAATCACTCCCTTAAGGTCACGGGGTCTACCTGCCTCTTCCAGATTTCAGCTCTCCCTGTGGTGATGAAGGTTCATGGCCTCCTCCAATGCTCCATCTTCTTGTCATTCTATTAGGACATCAGACTCTTTTACAATCAGAAATTAATTGGTATTTGAATTAAATCATCAATGACTAGGTGAAATGTCCCCAGGCTGGGGACTAACTAGCCTTCCAGCTGAAGTGAAACTGTGGACTAGGTCTGTCTTTTAAAAAGCCGACACTTGTGCTTCCAATGGTGGAAACAAAGTGCTCTAAATTTATCAAGGAAACTAAACTGATTGATCTGATTCTGTGCACAGAAGCACAAGACAGGGGAAAACTTGTGACCTGTCCCACTCAGCATTTCTAATTTCCCCCCATTTCATCAAAGAAAAGGAAAGTCCGAAGTTGCAGAGGAGACTTACAAAGGGCCTTCAGCTCCATTTTTCAGAATCAAGTACATACAAGAAGCTAAATAAACACAGGGCTGATGCCTTTCAGAAGGCAACCAAATTTTGGATGATCTGAGGTTCATCTAGCATCGAGGTGGGCAATTGCATTCACTCACTGCATGCATTTCTTTTCTTTTTTCTTTCCCCCACCCTCAACTTGCTGACGGGGTCAACACAGCGCCCCAGGGCAAACTGCAGACAGCTGTGGGGGCTGCGAAGAGGAGGAGGTGCACTCCGCTTCCACTGACCAGACAGATGGCCTACGTGTGAGCCGGGAGGCAGGTGTGGGCTTTATCTCTGACCCGGCACAGCCCACTGCGGGAAAGGTCTGCAGCAGGGTAGGTGGCTCGCTGTGAGTGCGTCCAGACTACAGAACAGGTTTGTTTTTCCTGCCAGCAGATGCTTGTTTTGAACCGTTGAAGAGCTCTGGTGGAAGAGGGCTCCCAAGCAGGAGCACATGGAAAATGCATGGCCAGGGTGTCAGCAACTGCGTCACAGCTGCACTTTGGAAAGGGGCGAGCGCTTTGAACAATGCACACGCGTCCACGTGACAAACCGTTAAGATTCCAGCCGGGTAAACAGCACGTGTTCTCTACCAGGTTGCTTCTCGGCCTCCAGCACAGCACACACTAGGACCTGTCTCACTGGCTCAACAGTCGTGGGGCTGACTTTTAGATTTTGTGAGGTGCTTTAAGATGCTGTTTTTGATCACAAAGCAATGGACTCTCCTTTAAAATACAAAGATGCTGTATTCATATGTTTCTTGTACCTGTTGGGCTGCTAAAGTTACTGTGGGCTTATAAGGGTTGAAATCAAAAACACAACAGACACTTTAGTAAAAACTCGAAAGATTCTCAGCTTGTATACAGTTTGACCCTTGACATCTGAGGCTGAAACAGCAATTCTCTAAAAGAGAGCTCTAGTACAGTAGCCCTCAAGTTTGGCTGCACAGTAGAATCATTCAAGGAGTTTTTAAAAAATCCCGATGCCCAGGCCAACTAAGTCAGAATCTCTGCGGTGAAGGACCCAGGTATGACTATTTAAAAAATTCCCCAGGTGATTCCCTTGTGCAGCTGAGGTTACAAAGCAGTACTTCAAGGGGAAACTGACTTTTTGAAAGTCACACAGCATTTTGAGAGAAGTGGTTGCCTGCCGATAACTCATTACAAAGGAATGAAAATGGAAGGGAGTTGATAGTTTGCCTAATTTCCATACTTTCCTATCCGCCTGTCTTCTAACTGTTGTGTGCATATTAAGAACCTTACACTTCTGTGCCGGTGGGGACCAGGCAGGTAGAGCAGAGGAGGGGACACTCCCAGGGCAGGTGGGGCCGAGGGGACGGGACAGGACAAAGCCTCATCCCTGAAGGAGCAGTCACCCTGCCTTCCTTGGCAAATGCAGCTCCACTGGGGCCAGGGTTCGGGTTTTCCCAAAGAAATTGGTCACCAGGATGTTTTAGGTGAAATATCCCACTTTAGATGTGTTAGCCACAAATTCAGATTAGTTTGAAACTCCATGCAGCCCAGTGAAACTCATCTGCGGGTCAAATTTGGCCTCGTGGGCTGCCTTCCAATTCAACTAGTTGATGTACCTTTGGGGAAGCAGGGATTCCTTTTTTTTTTTTTAAATTTATGGCAAAGTATACTTACCATAAAATTTACCATTTTAGAGGGTACAGTTCAGTGCCATTAAGTATGTTCATGTTGTTTGCAGCCACCACCTCTGTCTAATTCTAGAACTTTTGCATCACCCCAAATAGCACCCCCATACCTATGAAGCAGCCACTCCTCATCCTCCCCTCCCCTAGCTCCTGGAAGCCACCAGTCCGCATTCTGTCTCTGTGGATTTGCCGATTCTGGACATTTGACATAGATGGAGCCAGCTGGCGTCTTTGTCTGGCTTCTTTCAAGTTCATTCATGCTGTAGCATGCATCAGCGCTTCGTTCCTTTCTATGGCTGAATAGTATTCCATTGTAGTGATACACCATGTTTTGTTTATCTGCTTGTTTCCACCTTTTGGCTATTGGGACCATTTGTGTGCAAGTTTTGTTTCAACACAAGGATTGTTCTTATGTAACAGCATATGCTCTGGTAGCGCTTATCCTAACTCTAAGCCCTCTGTAAGTGCTCGTGGATTGGGGACATAACTATAGGGTGACCAAATTGTCCCAGTTTTTCTTGGACTGACCTGGTTTTAGCATTGAAGGCCTCACATCCCATTAACCCCTCAGTCCCAGCTAACCTGGGATGGCTGGTCACCCTACAGAGGCTGCATAAGCTAATCAGCAAGGGAAGGTCTGACAGTACCACGTACGGTTCAGCAGTGTGAGCCTTCTCCAAGGAAGACCTAATGGTTTGAGCATTTTGACCGTGGCTTTAAAACTCACTGTGACAAGAACATGTCCTTTGCCATTGTCTGTAATCCTCACTGATTCCAGGGCTGTGCTGTGGCACAAACCAGTCCCTCTAGTGCGCCTGCAAGGCTCTCCTTCCCTCCTCAGTCTCGGCTTCAGAGTCACCTCCACCACAGAGGCTTCCTAGAGCCCCTGTCTCCCAGAGCGTATTGTGAGTACGGGGCTTATCTGCATGGGTCTCCTCTGTGAGACTGGGATGCCCTCAAGAATGTGGGGTGTTGCCCTGTTTTTGTCTTCCCAGCATCCCTCTCCTCTCCTCCTGATAACAGCATCCCCATCTTCCTTTGGGGGTCTGGCCCTCCCCTTATCTCACACCATCTGTCTTGGGTAGAGTTGGTGTCACTTCCAGGGAAGCCCTGCAACACAGGCCTGGTGCATCCACCTATTCCAATGCCTTGGCCGACATGACTGGCTCAGATGTAAGTGGCCTGTATCAGGTCAGCACACAGCCAGTCCCGCAACTTGTGTTGGAGCTGGCTGGAACTAAGATGAGACTGAGGAGAAAGGGGCTCTATTTCTGGTGGGGCTGCTAAGTTCTCTGTGGCCATCTTTGCCACATCCTTGGGGAATGCCACCAAAAAAAGAAGGCAACAAGGAAGAGAGCAGATCTGAATGATGGGGAGAGTAAAGGTGGCGCCAGGCGAGAGGGAGGGTCCTCCCTCTAACTCTTGCTGGTTATGTGGGGTCACCTTTTGGCCTAAACTAGTTTGTACTGGGTTTTTGTCCCTTGTACTTTATTGTTATTTAAATCCAACACACATGTCCCAGCACCTTGTAGGCACTCAAGAAGTATATATGTAAATGCATATTTTCCTATGTATACCATTTCTGTATATTTTCTTAGTAATGAAATAACATCAGCACAAAAAGGGGCAGGAGGGGAAGATGTAAACAAGTTGGGGTCATCACACGTTGCCTGTGAGAATGTAAAATGGCGTGACCGCTATGGAAAACAGTGTCAGTTTCTCAGAAAGTTAAGCATAGAATTTCCATATGACCCGGCGACCCCACTCCCAAACATGTAACCCAAAAGAACTGAAGACAGGTGTTCGAACAAAAACACGTGCATGAATGTTCGTAGCTGCACTGTTCACGGTAGCTGAACAGTGGAGATGAAGCAAGTGTCCACCAACAGACGGATGTATAAACACATGTGGTCTATCCATGCAATGGAATGTTATGCAGCCATAAAAAGGAATGAAGACCCGATATGTGCTACAGTGATGATGAACCTTGAAAACATTATGCTAAACGAAATAAGCTGTACCTAGAGGAACAAGTATTGCATAATTCTACTTATATGGAATATCCAGAATAGGGAAATCCCTAGAGACAGAAAGCAGATTGGCCGTCACCAGAGGCTGGGAGAAGGGGGTGCGGAATGTGGAGTGACTGCTGAATGTGCACAGGATTTTCTTCTCGGGGTCATGAAAACCTTCTGGAACTAGACAACGGTGATGGTTTGCACAACATTGTGAATATACTAAATGTCACCAGTGGTAACATTTATGGTATGCATATTTTACCTCAATGATGAAAAAAAGGTTCAAGAACTTCATCAGGGCTGCTGCCGAGGACGCCATGCAGGTTGCTTCCTTCATCGGGTGCCCAGATTAGGGGGGCCAGTCTGAGAGCCAGACTGTGCTCTGCCCCTGAGGGGTGACCTTTGAAGAGCAAATGCCCTTTTCCCTTGTTCACTCAAAGAGACCACTTTGGGCCAGTGCAGAAATTCAGAGACAAGATGGCATAAGAAGTAAACAAGCTTGGTCTGTGGTATCACTTGACCACAATTTTCAATGACACTCCTTCGTGGTGTGTCTAAGCACTTGGGGAGTGCGACAGCATGCACCCTCTCCCACCCTGAGGGTGCGATGTCTGCAAATTCACAGCGCACCATCGAGTGCTTAATTTGTAAAGCCAGCATAAATCACTGGACTAAATTGTCCATTACTGTGAGCTCAAATTATCTCGCCATCAAGAGAGTGATCTGGTTGTTTTGCTCGCGCTGGAAAATTAAGAGACGAAAAGGCAAAAGGCCAAAAGGAGAACTATGAAGAAAAAAATCAGTTTTCTGATGTTGGTAGAAATGCACAAGGTTAAAGGTAGGAACATTCTGCCTGTGCTCATCAAAGGCATTTTTTAAAAAGCCATTTATGTTTTGGGGGTCGATGAGTTAGAACAGAACAATAATAATCCTCTTGCAACTATGGAAGATTTGGTTGTATCCTGAGGGCTAGTATTCAGAGACCCATCCCTGCCTCATAGAATTAGTAGAAAAGAGGAAACATTTAAAAAGAAATGTTCCAGGAAAGCAGTATGTCGAGCACTTCAAGCAGTCAATGCTAGTTTTGTTCAGGTCCAGGGGTAGTGGCCAGCTGTCTACCTCCTAATCTGGATCTGTATCGGGTCCCTGAATTTGGGTTCCTATTTACAGTGCAACATAGGAAACTCAGTGCCGATTTTACAGGACATGAAATGAGACTATTCCTGTTGACCCAGAACGTTTGCTAAAGTGTCAAAGGTGAGCGCAATGGATAACAATATTTCCTCCTCCTGTTAAAAAGTGGCTAGACTGGTCCTCTGACCACGTATAACCATCAGCCTCCAGCATATATATAAGAAAAGGTCGAGATTTTACCCAGAGGAGGTTTATCTGACAGGCCTTTGTAGGAGGGAGGGGTTCTTATCCCCTTCCTTCCCCCAAGCCAAGAGAGGAAAGTTCAGAGAGGAATCAGTCATGAGACTGGATACGCCAAAGGGTAGGGTTGTGTTTCTGGTGACTCACTGGCAGTGAAGGGAGCCTGGGGCTGACCATGATGGCCAGTGAGCAGAGAGGGCCATGGGCAGCAGTGCGTTCATTTGCCCATGGGCCAGAGCATGGGCCAGAGCATGTGTTCCATCCTGAAAAGACTCACCCAAGAGGGCAGCATGCCAGGCAAGGGGAACTCAGAGAGAGAATGTGGGGTACTACTGGGAGAATGACTGAAAAGGTAGTGTGCAAGAGTTCACCTGGAACGTGCATTGAGTCCCCATGGAGGTTTCTAAAGATGTGTCAGATACAGAACCAGGGATGGGAGGAGGCATTTGGCACTCAAGAGAGAACTCTACCTGGACTCACCTGTTCTTAGCTAAAGGGGCCTTTGCCACTCCTCTCTTTGCTCCTGTATTTAGCGAGGTGAGCTAGAGAGGAGGCAGGAAAAGCTGCCCTTGCACTAGCCTCCACTGCAGATTCCTGAGCCATCTGTGGGTCAGACCAGGTTCAGGGAAGAAGGTATCATGCTGGGTATGAGAATGAAGTTTTGCTTGGACTAGACTGGACTTCTAATGCCTGAATGTGACAATGTTCTCACTGTCGAAACGAAAAACAAGGGGATCTAATGAGATATCACCAAGTTCAGCTTCTGCAGTAGCCCAGTAACAATCATGTACTCCCCCTATTGATAAAGGCACTCTGAGACATGTGTCACTGGGAGGCAGGATGCAGTTTCTGGGATAAAATACGACAACAACGACATTCTCATCAGTTAGCTGCAGTTCTCCGAGCTTAACACTGGTGAGGTTCTTCTTGATCAAAAACACCTCAGCTACACCAGGGGCAGCAAATGCAGCAGCTTACAGGGCCAGGCAGGAAACCCAAATAATAGACAGAGGGGCTGCATGGGAACCTGATGAACTGGGGAGCCTGTACCCCACCGGAAAGGGACAGCTGCCTCTCACATTCAGTCAGCTGTTCCCTAGTGTGGCCAGGTCATCCCGTTACCGCAGAAAGGCCAGACAGCTCCACTTCTTTTTGTCGTCGTTGCATCCCTTGATTTTAGAGTTATTGTTGGGAATATTAGTCAAGATTCTTTGTGGCAAAGGACACAGTCTACTCCAGGTAGTCAGAGCAGAAGAGGGCTTTAACAGGGCAGTACTACGGACTGAATTGTGTTCCCCAAATTCGTACGTTGAAGTTCTAGTCCCCAGGGTCTGTTTACAATCTTTAGGGGGTAAAGATGAAGTAAAAATGTTGAAGCCCTACTCCAGCGGGGCTGTGGCCTTGCAAGACAAAGAAGCCACGCCAGCCATGCCTGCCACATGAAGACAGAGCAATGAGGTACTACGCGCGATCCAGAAAGAGCTTTCCCTGGAACCTGACCATGCTGGTGCCCTGACCTCAGATTCCCAGTCTTTGTAACCATGAGAAAAATGTCTGTTATTTACGCTGCCTGGTCTGTGGTATTTCGTGGTGGCGGCTGGAACAGACTAAGGAAAGTAGGTAGAGAGCCTGTAGAATGTCTAGGAGAAGAGAGGAGAGGAGAGGATTGGCTTGGACTATGCAGTCAGGAAGGGCACCCAAACCACACCACACGGCTGCTCCTGTGGACACCACGCCAGACCTCTCAGCGGGGACACCAAGCTTCCACAGGAAGGGACACCTGGAAGCAGATGCATTGGGTGCCGTCCTCACTACCAGAAAGACTCTTCCTTGTTATTCCTCACTTTTTAGTAGAAATCTTATGTGATGTGTTTAATGGCAGAGCCTAGATCACAGGAAACCTGGCTGCAGGAAACCTGGTTTCTGGAAAAGTGGAGAGGTGAGCCTCCTAGTATAGAGTATTTTCCAAACATAGGAAGGGTATTCAAAAAAGACTGGATGGAAGCAAAGCATAACCGATGTCTACTATAGCAATCAGTTGCAAAAAAATGGGGGGTGGTTAACCAATGCATTTTTGTGTGCCGCTTATAGCCCTGACTTCTGACCCAGGGGGCACTTTCATTTCTTAAATTCCCACTTCATCTGACAATAACTGGGAAAGCCAGATCCAATCATTGTCATTGTCATTATCATCATCATGATCATCATCTACTTAAAGGCACTCAGAGAGCTGTGAAGCAACCAGGACGAGAGGGCTCCAGATACTGGAGAGAGAGGAGTTGTCTTGAGGCCAGTGATGTCACGTAGTCACTTTCACTGCTTCTGTGGCACAGAGAAACGACAGCACTTTTGGCAGTCTCCTAGAGTTGGAGGGTGAAGTTGGGGATCTGAGGGGCTAATATTCTAGGGAAAGGAGAAGCCCTCTCTGGAGTTAAATGACATCACCGGGAGACTTTTCTTTTTTTTATGCACAGATTGTGTGGCATCCGACAAAAGTTACGAGGCCTGCCAAGAGACTGGACTAAATTCCCAAAAAACAGAGAAACAGCCAGTAGAAACAGGTGACCAAGGCATTGGAGTTAGACAGGGCTTTAAATGAACTTTGATTACTATGCTCAAGAAAAATGAAGCAAAACATGGGGAAAAGAGCTGAACAGAATTTTACCAGACAATCGAAGTCCATAAACGTCACAGTCCAGAAGACTCAGGACACAACCCACCGGAGCCTCTCATCAACACAGGGATTCTGACGTGCAGACTCAGCTCTGCACGAGCCGTAAACCCCTCTGACCTGCTGCGGTCTGAGAATGTTTGCTGGCGCTGGCTGTCAACCTCTCTACTTCTCAAGCCCTTTCCTCTAAGGGACATAGATTGTACCACGTGCTCTGAGTCCACTCCGCGCCCCCCCCCCCGCCCGCCCACACCCAGTTCCCTAGCACAGAGCTGTGATCATCTGGAAAAATAGGTGTTCTCTGCTAATTATCCCAAATACATTCTCCGGGCAATCTGTGTTGGGAGTCCAATTGGTTTACGATGGTCAGGGAGATGGGAGATGAAAGCTGTCCGAGATGACATTGGAGTTAACATGGAGTAACAAGGAACCCATCGGGGAGGATTAGGGCAAATGTGGTCTGGGCAGAGGAGACATAGAATGCAGAGACCTCTGAGGCAAGAATATGTTTGGTGATTCAATCAGGGTCGTCTGACTTTTCAGTAAATGTCCCAATAAGTAAATATTTTAGGTGTTGCTAGTCACAAGTGTCTGTTGAAACTACTCGATTCTGCTGTTACAGCGCAAAAGTAAACACGATAAACAAATGGGTGGTGTTCTAATAACATTTCACTTACAGACACTGAAATTAGAATTTCTTATCATTTTCGTCCCACAAACTATTATTTTGATCTTGCCCCACCCCCGCCCCCGCATACCCTTTAAAGTGTAAAAGCCAATCTTAGGCCTCGGGCTATGGTTTGCTGACAGAAGGTCAGTTCGGTAGGCTGGGATCCGATCCTGCAGGACAGTTAGGGCTTGGTAACACTCAGACTGAGGAAATCCCTGTGCCCCTGCAAATGGAAAGCCACCCACCAGAGTACCATTTCTGGGAGGCAACTTGCAACAGCTCATGTAAGATCATCAGGTTTGCTTTATCATTTTTTTTCTCAGTGACAAGAAAGGACAAACGAACAAAAAGACACACTCACACCCCCCCCCCAGCCGGAAAACCGCAGAGGACGTGCCCAGGTTTACGCTGACGCTTCTCCAGCACGCACTTAGGGTTTTAAAGTTGGGCGCACACCTGCTTCCAGGCGGAGCGCACCTGCTGAGCCTCACTCTGGCCTCGTCTCGCGAGAGTGGGGCTGTAGTAGTGGCCCCCCCCACCCCTACCCCCCACCCCCCGGGCACCAAATCCCTCTCCCCGCCCCTTCGCCCAGCTCCCGCGCTCTGGCTCGCTCCCCTCCACCTTCACCGCCCCCGGGAGCAGCCCCGGGCCGCAGCGCGCGGTTTCCCTGTGCCCGACCCGCCGCTCGCTCGCTTGCGCGCACACCAGTAATTTCATTCTGCCACGAGAGCTCCGCATACCCTAGAACTCCCGCCGCCGCCCCCCCCTCCCGCCGGGAGCCGTCCCTTCCCCGGCCAGGTGCGCGAGCCTGCGCGCTCCTCCACCGCCTCCTCCGGCGGGTCCCCGGCGTGCCGGGGCCGGGCTGGCTGGGGCGGATGCGCGCACGGCGCCTCTCCACCAACCCGCTCCCCTGCAGGTCCCTCGCTCGCTCTCCATCCCTCGCCTGCGCTCCCTCGCTCCCCCGCTCCCCCCCGCCCTTTGATTGACAGGCAAGATGTCGGTGTGGAGCGAGGCAGGAGCGAATGCAGCAGCCGTCACCCCCGGAGCCCGGCGGCGGCAGCAGCAGCAGCAGCAGCAGCTCGAGGAGGAGACAGCAGCCAGCCGCAGTCGCCGCTGCAGCGGCGGGAGCAGTGCAGACAGCATCTTGAGAGCGCGCTAAAGCACCCCAAACGGCGGACAATGCCGGGTCACTGCAACTGGGAGGGGGCAAACCAGTTTTTTTTTTTTGACATAAAAGCCAGCCAGCCAAAAATATATAATCTTGCCCTTCACGGAGCCGGTGTGTAAAGAGTGAGCGCTATTTTGCTTCATCTCCGCCCCTGCCTCCTCCGCCCTCTCTCCTCCCCCTTCTCTTTCTCCTCCTCCTCCCTAAGTGTATATAGACAGCATCACATCACCTGGTTTGCTTAGAAGCGGCATCTCTTCTTTTCAGGGACTGGAGACTCCGAGAGAGGAGACGTTCTAATGGAGTCAGCTCCATACCCTAAAATAAAATAATAAATTTTGGCTCTCGTCCCCTCCTCCCACCCCCACCCCCTCAACCCTGTGTGCGATGTTGGGTTTCTTCTTCACGAGACATTGTTGAGAAGTCGCAGTGGTTGGAGAGGCGTAGGGGGTAGGCTATCTCTACTGCCCCCTCGCCCCCCTTTTTTCTCTCTGAGGAGGAGGAGGGGAAGGGGGCTTGCAGAGCAAGCGATGGATGAGGAAAACATGACGAAAAGCGAGGAGCAGCAGCCTCTGAGTTTGCAAAAAGCCTTACAGCAGTGCGAGCTGGTCCAAAACATGATAGACCTGAGTATCTCCAACCTGGAAGGGCTTAGGACCAAGTGCGCTACCTCCAACGACCTCACGCAAAAAGAAATCCGGACCCTGGAGGTAGGTGTTGCTTTCGGGGGGACCAAAAAAAAAAAAAATGCAGTCCTTCCCTCCCTCCCCTTTCTCCCCACCATCCCCTTTCCTTTGATTCTGTTTGTTGCGGGGTGGGGGTGGGAGGGTAGCCAGGGGGGCAGATGTGGTTTTCTGTGATTGATCTTCTTGCAAAGGCTGCACTGAATGTCCCTCCACCGTACCGCTGTCGTCTGCGCTTGGCTGGATGATGGTAGTAGTAGTAGTAATTGTTATTCTTTATTTATTATTATTCTCGCGGCTGTTAGGATCGTTCTCTCCCGCTCCGAGGAGTGAGTTCTCTCTCTTTTCCGCTTGTGGATTTGTTTCTATGCCAGGGGGGCTTGTGCGTTGGGTAAGACATTGAGGCGCTGCAGAGAACCCACGTGATCCTGCGCATTCTGCAGGTGGTCAAAAGGTGGTTTTTGCTCGCAGAATGGGGTTGCCTATAAATATAGCCCTCGTCTGCTCTCCGCCTCCTTCGCAGCACCCCCTTTTGCTCCTTGGATTTTTTTGTTTGTTTTCTCAGTGATATACTTGTCAGGAGGCATGATGCATTAAAAAAAGATCCCCATTGAGCTACCCATTTTCAATCAAATCGTTTGGATGCAGGGAACTGTTGCAGGCCTAAAACGTGGAAAAATATTTTGTAAAAAATATGCCCGGATCAGGGCACACAAGTGGCGTGGGAAAACACTCTAGTCTCGGTGGGATCCTGCGGAAAGGGGTCGGAGGAGGAGTTATCTCCGCGTGTTGTAACATTCTCTCCAACAGAACTTGAGGGGGAGTTCCGAGCAGTTTTGTGGGGGGTGGGGTGGACGCAAAGTTACTCAGAAAGAAGATGGCAGAGATGCTTCCTTCCAAAGACCGTTTGGGCAAAGGAGGAGGGTTTCAGGAGCTTTAGGACATGCCTGGGGTCCAAAAACCATCGGGCATCCACGGTGTCTGGAACCTGGGAAGAGCTGGGCGCACTTCCTTCCCTCACACGGGCCCAGCGGTGCACATGGCTTGATTCAATTTGGGAACTCCCAGTAGCTGGCAGGTGATGCTTTTCCAAGGCCTGAACTCTTCAGTCCTTAATTGAAGCTTTTAGCCCTTCTGCCCACCCCTTCCTACCCCCCTTTTAGCCTGGATGACCACCTCTCTGGGATTCACTTTCAAGCCTTTCCTTTTCCTCCATGGTTTTAAATTTGGCTGGATGTCAGCAGGTAGGAAGGTCATCATTTTGAAAGTGGAGTTTTGTGTGTGTGTGTGTGAGATATGTTGTTTGCCGCTCTAGAATGCATGTGCACCCATCATCTGGTGAAACGCCCCCAGAAATGAAACAAGATGAATGTTAAGGGGGTATCTGAGGAGTGGAGATTGTGTTGGAAGGCACAGGTATTTTTTTTCTCGGTGCTTTGGGAGAGCAGTCTGTCTGGGCCAGGATCTGCCACTGGAAGAGGAGTATGGGATGCCCTGACCCAGCCTGCTGTCTGAGCAGTGCCCTGAGCAGAGATAGGATTCTGTTCCGAAGCGCATGCAGAAAATAAACAAATAACCCGGAGGGCCACCTGCTGTCTCTCTCGTTTCTCTGAGCCTGGAGTCCCACACGGTGGTTGGTGTGTTGTTACGTGAGCCTCGCCAGTTTTCTCCCCCTCTGTTCCACATGCTCCATCCTCTGATAGCTCTCTGGACGATGGTGATGGTCGCAGTGGGCCCTGGATTCTGGTGCTGCTTTTCCGCCTGGCGGTTTCGATGTGGGGCATGGAGGCCTTGGTATGGTGGGAAGTTGCCGTTACTGGGACCACATCTGTTTATTGGTTTCCTAGTCCCAGCATGTCTCAGCATGCTAGCCGCTCTGTCCATGTTGCCTATGGAAGGGTCTGGAGGTGCCAGGTCTTCAGGGCTAGAGTGTGGGGCCGCTGAGGAGGGACCGGTGACGCTGGGGTCAGCCGAGCCCTGCCGAACCTCAGTGGGCTTCGAACCCACAGGGTTCTTCTATCCCAGGCGCTCTTAGAGTTTGTATATCGAAACCACCCAGGGAGCTTGTTAAAGATGCACATTCCCAGCCTCTAACCCCATAGAGTCTAATGCAGTTGGGATTGGAGGGGCCCAGGCATCTGCATTTAATAGACAGGCCAGGGGTTTCTGAAGATGCATGTTTTCACATCGACACTTTGAGAACTACTATAATCTGTGAAGAGACAGATGTCATACCTATCTTACCTGTTTGATGGTGACAACTTCCCGCTCCCAAACATGAAATAAAAAATTGAAAGACTATCTCTAAAAACCTTGATAATATGCAAAATTTATGAACGTACATATACCCCCATAGAAACCAAACATACAACATGGGCTCAGCCTTCAGAAACATACGTCATGGTTAGGGACCCAAGCCTTTATATATATATATATATATATATATATATAATAATGATGAAGTCTGAACAGTAGCTAATATGGGGGAAAAGCATGTGGGCCCATTAGGAATGTGTTCTCTGGGGCATGAACTGGAAAATCCAGCCACAGCGGTTAATCAAATAAGGGATTCTTTTTCTCGTGTAACAAGAAGTCTGGAGGTACGTCGCTGCTTGAGGTGGCTCCGTAAGTTAATAACATCAGAGCTGATGTCTGCAAATATTCAGGGTCACAGGGTGGCCTCTGAGGCTTCAGCCATTACACCAGGAAGAAGTGGACCTGGGCAAGTGTTAAGGCCTAACTGGCCCCCATCTTTCGTACCTAGCTTCCCCAGGGCACCGCCTGCTCCCTGGCCACAGGTGATGTTTAATTACGTTTTCTTGGCCAGAACTGGGTCACGTTGCTTGGCCAGGCTGCAAGGCTGGAAGGGGAGACATGGGAACACCATTGCGACGGGCTCGGTGGGTCATGATCCCTTGCCTTGGTTGACCTGTGGCCACTGTGTACAAAATTAGGGTTCTGCTGGCGTGGAAGAAAGCACGAAGGAACATTGGGTGGGTCGCCAGCATGTCGCCCAGAGTGTTATCACAGGGGAAAGATCGTGAGCTTTGGCGTTAGACTGATGTCATTTTGAATCCTAGCTCTTCTACTTACTTTACCTTGGGCCAGTGATTTCAACATTCTGACCCATGGTTTAATATTTGGCAAAATGGCAGTGATAGAACAACAGGACCTACCTCAGAGGTGGTCGCCAGGATTAACAGAGACGACGGTTTCGAGGGTCTGGTGCTGTCCCTGGCATGGTGCCTGCAGGTGCTGGACAAATGGGAGCTGTTATGATTAGCGTTACATGGTGTGGCAGAGAGAGCATGGCAGGGAACATTCCAGACCCGAGGGAGAGAACAAGGAACTTGCGCAACATTCCAAAGTATGTCCTGTGGATTCCTTGTCCTTTGGAATGTGGACATTTTTCATTCTTTCAACATCTGCCGGAATCCAGGCGCCATCCTGGATGCGGGTAGTTAACAAGTGTCGGCAGACAGCGGGAGTCCTGTGGTTCCCAGGTTTGGGAAAGGTCGAGTTAAGCAAAGGGAAACCAGCATTTTTGCTGCAGACTTCTCAGAGCCTTGGATCTGCCAGACACATTTATCGTGACTCCCAGAGCGTAGAGTCTGCAGTTCCCTTTTTTCCAAGGGTACCTCGCGGGACTGATGTTCCAGAGAATCCACCTGGGGAAACATTTGGCAAGGCAGGGGAGCGGTCCTGATTGGGGGCCTGGGGGCCCTGAGTGGAATGAAGAACGAGGAGGGTCTAGGTGGCAAGTAGGTGGCTCACTGGACCAGAACAACAAACCAGATGAAGGCACTTTCATGCCCTCGTGGGGCGGCTCAGAGACCAGGTGGCCCAGAACAGACAGTACCCGACAGAGTGTCATTGGAGACGGACATAGGCTGCTCACCCCGGGGTCTGACTTAGCACAGGGGAATCAAATCAGTCAAGTTTCATCCCCTGGAGCAGGAAGATAGAAATCTTCAAAAGTTTGGGAGTGAACATGATAAAAAAAAAAAAAAAGACGTTGAAAGGTAAGTCTGGCAGCCAACATGAGCGCTGACTACAGCAAATAGTTTGGGCTTTGTGAGCCATGTGGTTCCCGTCACAACCCCTCATTGCTGTGCTTGGAGCACGTGGCAGCCACGGGCAACACAAAAATGAACGTTTTCCAATAAAACTTTATTTGTGGACCCTGTGAATCAAAGTGGATCTAATTTTCGCATGTTACAAAATATCACTTTCCCGTTGATCATTTTGACACTTAAAAATCCTTAGGTTCAGAGCTTTACAAAAACAGACCGCTGGGTCAGGTTTGGCCTGTGGGCTGTAACTGGCAGCTCCCTCCTCGGGAGAGTGAAGGGGGCAGAAAAGAGGTCACCTGACAGGTGAGCAAGCGAGGCCAGGACTGGAGGGTGCTGGCCAAGTGCAGGTGGTTCTGACCTGGTTCAATTTTGGTTAGATTAGAAGGGGAGGAACATGTCAGGGATTGGGCTGGGGGGTTGGATAAGCATAGAATCTCCTTACACAGCAAGGACATGGTAGCCACACACATATTCTTTGGTCTTCACGTGTTCCGTCTCTGTAATTGATTCTGGTGTACCAAACCATCCCTAGACTTAATTACGTTTAGGAAACTTTGGACTTCGGGCAATGTGTTATTTTCCATGGTGCTCTGTGTTGGGGATTGGCCTGGTCTTGCCTGGGCTCGTTCATTCGGCCGGCAGATGGGCTGCTGGCTGAGAGGGCTGACCCTCCCTCTCCCTGTGGCCTCCCCAGTGGATGGCCTGGGTTTCTTACTTGTGCCCAGTGTTCCAAGAGGGCAAGAGCGCAAGTTGCAAGGTGTCCTCTTCCAATCTTGCTTGGGTTACGCATGTGGTTGGGGTCATCTGGTGGCTCGACTGGGGCTGGGAGGTCTGAGAGGGCCTTGTTCACATGGCCGGTGGTTGGCTGGGCTGCTTCAGTTTCCATCCACATGGATTCTCCAGCAGGACAGCTCAGGTTTCTTACAGGACGTCAACAGCAGGGCTCCAAGGGGCCAAACCCCAGCATGCAGCCCCTGGTGGTCCCCGCTTCTGCAACCTTTGCTAATGTCCCATTGGCCAAAGCAAGCTTCGCGGATAAGCCCAGAGTCAATGTGGAAGTAGCTATCCGAGTATATGGATTCCAGCAAGCATGTTCACTGGGGGCCAGTGAACAATCTAAGATAGCAATATACCACAGCTATGAGAAAAAAACAACCAAAATAAAACCGAAAGAGCATGGGAAAGAGAGGCAGAAGCATGGGGTAATCAGCCAGGATCTCTAGAAGGTGTTTCGGGGACTTAAGGAAGTAAACCATGAAACATCTGGGGAACCCACCAGGCAGAGGGAACCGCAGGTGCAAGTTCCCTGGGCAGGAATGTGCTCTACCTGTTATTAGCACAGTGAGGGGACCCCTGTGGTTGGAGTGCGTGGGGAGTGCGGGGGCCCAGTGAGGGACCAGCAGGGGCCTGGTCTTAGGGCGCTTACCCGCGGTCCTTGGATTGTGTTTTGTGAACAAGGGGGTGACTGATTCATGTTTTTAACAGGTCCTTCAGATTACTGCAGGAAAATAGACCGTTGGGGGTAAGAACGGGAGCTGGGAGACCAGTTGGGGAGACCAAAATGGACTGTGCTTGGAGCTGTTATGATGGTTGGGAGTGGGGCGAGTGACTGGATTCAGGAGTGCAGGTGCCTGGGAGGTGCTCCTGAATTGGATACTGGGGAGGGGGCGAAGGAAAAGCAGGAAGGGTTATTGCTCGGTGTTGGGTCCGAGGACTGAGTGAACGGTGGTGTCGTAATTTGACAACTGGCGCCTGAGGGTAGAAAAGGTTGAGCTGGACAGTCAAGTCCTGTCTGGACACATGGTGTTTGTCACGTAGGCAGCCGGGGATCGGATCTGGGCGTCTGAGGGAGGCTGGAGATAAGAAGTTTTCTCAATAGGTCAGGGACACCTTTCCGTATGATGAAGTCTTATTTTTAATACCTGCGTGTTATTACATGGATGCGCCATAACTTATTAATCGAAGTTCTCTGGTCAGGTGTTCGTCTAGAATTTTCCGTTGCTATAAAAAGCACTGTGGTAGACATCCTGGTGGCTCATAGCAAGCCTTGCTTTTGGTTCCTGGCAGTGGAATTGCTGGATCCAAGGATAGACAATTTCGGGACTTCTGATAGGTTTTGCCAAATTGCCCTTCCCCAGCCGCACGGGAAGGGGCCTGTCTCCTGATATCCTCAGCATGGGTTTCTGGTTCGTTTTGTGTTTCTGTTGCTGTGTCTTGACAACCCGGAGCCCAGGGTTAAAGAGGCAGTTGTGCGTCAGGTTGGAATCTCATCTTTCCTGTTTCTCGTCGGGATGAGTCTGGGGGCCTGTCGTGACGGGAGGGGCCCTTGGTTGTCACGCACAGGGCCCAGCCTGTGAAGACCTCGTCTCTTCTTCTGCCTTGTTGTCCTGCAGATACAGGTGGGGGGCGGTCTCACAGTTCTGAGTCGCTGGGGAAAGTTTTTTCTGAAGAGTTCACCACCCCTGCGGGTTTTTAGAGTAGATTCTACTTCGGAACTTGTTACCCTTCTCCCTCCAGTGGACAGAACACTGGGGGAGTCTCTTCCCCCAGAGAATGGGTCATTTTCTGGGCTCCCACCCATCCAGCCCCCCAACTGCTGGGACGTGGCCCTTCTCCGGGCCCCATCGTGAGGCTGCACATCTGGGGGCTGGGGAGGTGTTCTGCTGAAGAAGATGAGGGGCACGTGGCATTGGGAAGGAGCATGGAGAAGCCGAGGGACCAGAAGGGGAGAAGGACAGAACTGGGAGGAGAAAGCCAGAGGCAGAATGATTTTCTTCAGCAGGTTTTATGTGACCTTTGAAACACCCCTCAAGTCGGGTGGGTAGTGACCGCAAGTACGTTTGTTCCTGTTTTACAAGGGAGTTTCAACTGAGGTTTAGAGGCAGTGATTTAACCCCAACTGCAAATTAAGGCAGCCACTGATCCAGGAAGAAGTCTGCTGCTCTGCGGTGGGTTTCCCAAAGGTGTGGCAGCCTGGGAGGGGAGAGAGGAAGGTGAGAGCAGGCGGAGGGCGAGGGGAAGTGCAGGTGGTAACGGTAATGTGATCAGAGGTGACAGCTGCAGGATTAATGAGAGTCGTAATGACCACATGCTCTGTCGCTCAAATGCTTCCATTGGTGACTGTTACAGATGACGACTATCGAAAAGAAATGCAGGCTGGATGGCTAGAGACAGAGTAGGGCGTCCACAGAGACGAGAAAGGACGAGAAAAAAGGAGGTGAACGTTTCAGACCTGAGAGGTTCCAAGTGGTGGCCACTTACCACCTTGGTCACTGATCCATTGAAATTTGAATTCCAGTCGAAATACGCTCTGAGCGTAAAATGCACACCAGCTCCCGAGCTCTGAGTCCGGAGGAAAGAATGTAAAAGACTCATTAACAATGCATCTATATTGACAACACGTTGAAATGCTACCATTTTAGATATATTGGGTTGAATTATGTTAAAATTCACTTCACTCATACCTTATTACCTTATTTTCCTGAGGTTACTAGGAAATTTTAAATGATGTGAGTGGCTCTCACTGTATATTTCAGCGGGGCAGCTCTGTATTTGAGCATTTGAGCATTTGAGGTGATGTCTCTGTTTTGCTATAATGGAAATCTTGTTCTTGATAAAGTCGGAAAACATGGGCCCTCTGTGGAGTCATTAGGCAGCCGTTGATTCAAGCAGTGGATGCATTCCAAAGAAGGATGGCTTTGCTGTCCCTGGACCAATAGAAAAGGGAGATGAAGGTTCAGAAAAAAAAAGTTAACCGAGTCCCTGGAAATTTTGGGTGGGTGCTTGAAGTGGCATAGTCGAGTACGGACGGGGCTTGGGCTCCAGTCTAGATTCAGGATTTACTAGCTGAGCAACCTTGGGCAAATGTACTCTTTTTTCTGAGCCTCAGTTTCCTCGCTGATAAAGCTAGGATAATCTTACATAGGAGTGTTCCGCTGGTTAAATGGAATCATGCACTAAAGAGCCTAGTGGAATGGTGGGAATGGGGCAACTGCTTAATTATTGTTACCTTAGATACTTTCGGTTACCATCCTCCCTAGGGACTGGTACCGGGGGTTAGGGTGTCTCGGCCCTCTGTGGTGGTTAATGTGTTTCGGCCATTCTGGAAGGTGCCATCCTTGAATGTGCTGTTCATCCATTCATTCCCTGAACTTCAGCTGAGCCCCCAGTGCTGGGGAGATGGGGCAGGCACAGCCAGGCGTGAGAAGAAGAAACCCATAGAAGCCTTCTGGGGGGTGATGGCACACTTGCTGGTGAACGCGATTCTGATACCAGATCTGAATCTTTGAATTCGCCCCCAGATGACTCACTGCTCCTCAGTGCCTGGCAGGCTTTAGTCTTTAAACCACCCGCTGCTCCTCACACCCCTAAGTTGGATAACAAAGTGCAGTTGCGTGCCACCTAACCACGGGGATGCGGTCTAAGAAACGTGGCGCCAGGCGACTCCACCGTCGTGTGAGTGTCACAGAGTGAGTGCACTCACGCACGCCTCAGTGGCGTAGCTGGCGATTTTCCTCCTTTCTCACCTCGAGGAGCTCATCGGCTAATTACTGGCGTTCTGCGGCACACCAGAAAAGATATTTTTTGCTGATCTGACAAAAATAGGCGTAACTTTTTTTACTCTTGTTTGGTTACAGTTGTCCCCATTTCCCCCCATGACTCTCCCCTGCCCTACCCACCCCCACCTCCCACATTCAGTCCTCCCGTCCCCCTGTTGTCCTTGTCTGTGGATCCTTTATACATGTTCCTTGTCTTGACCCTTCCCCTTCTTTCCCCCATTATCCCCTCCCCCTCCCCTAAGGTCAGTACACTGTACTCATTCGCACCGGATGGCTGTCGTGTGCCGGCCATTCCCATGCTTTATTGGACGGTCTAAAGAAAGCAGGTCATTGCCCCAACCAGAGAGTCAGATGCTGCGGTCCCACCAGTTTCTGCTTTATTTATTTGGAGCTGTTTTGCTTAGCGTAGACGCATGGGGGATGGTTGTGTTCTCAGTGGGCTGACCCTGTATCGTTCTGCAAAGCTGCTGTTTATCCCTAGCAATTTCCTTTGCTCTGAAAACTACTTTCTGTGACAGTAATATGGCCACCCAGCTTCTCTTTTTTTTAGGCTTTTAAAAATCGAGATAAAATTCACCATTTGAACTCTCTGAAAGTATACATCTCAATGGCTGTTGTACCGTCATTGCCCTGATTCTAGAAAATCACCATAATACACACACACACACACACACACACACACACACACACACACACCCCCTTGTACCTGTTGGCGGTCAGTCCCATTTCCCTGCCCTCCATCCCCTGGCAACCACTAATCTGTTTTCTGTTGCTGTGGTTTTACCGGTTCTGGATGTTTCATGTAAATGAAATCGCACAGCATGTGGCCTTTTGTGTCTGGCCCTCTTTGCTAGTAATGTCTTGAGGGTCCACCCACCGGGTAGCACGTGTCAGGACTTCATTCTCCTTTAGGGCTGGACAGAATACCGTTATAGGGATAGAGCCATTTTGGTTATCCGTCCATCCGTGGACATTTGGGCCGTTCCCACCTGTGGGTATTGTGACACGTGATGCCGCGAACGTTGGTTTGCTGGGAGAACGGGGACTCTTTTAGAGGCAACTTTTTCCTCTGCTGAGAACGAAAGAAGCATCCACAAGTTCTGGCTGCCCCCCCCCCCCCGGGTGGGAACCTGGGAATCGGAACTTCCTTCCGTGCCCTTGTGGTTGCATGTGATGGTCTTGGAGGCAGTTTCCCTGGAGCTTGGTTGGCTCTTCTGGTTCGATGTGCCAGCTTATGAATCGTGCATGCTGGTTTCAGACATGGAAGTCATTAAATAAAACTGTCATTTTAAAGACTGTTCTAGACCTGAAAGCACAGCATAGGCACTGTAGGAAAAAATAGAGTGTTTAATCAAAAAGTGAACACACTTAGAATCCCATCACCCACAGATCAACATTAGCACCTTGTTACAGAGCCTCACAGGCTTCTGCTCCTGCCAGCACGTCTTTTTATGTGACTTTTAAGAATAACTATGTTTTATATATTTTGTAGCCTCCACTTTTCCTCTTAAAAGTTGACTTTAAGACACGAGTGCCTTTTCCTGCCAAAACTGCTTTTAAATAGCATTTCAAATGACTGCTAACGTTCCAGCGTAAAGATATAGCGTGATTTGAGTTGACCCAGCTCCTTCGGTGGTTAGATTATTTCAGATTTTTCTCATTGCTCTCATACATACAACCTAATGACTGCTTTTGAAATGAAATCGTTGTGAAGCATTCTTATTAGTTTTCCTAAGAAATATACTTTAGCCCTGGCCAGTTGTGGCTCAGCTGGTTGGAGCATCATCCTGTGGACCAAAAGACTGTGGGTTTAATTCCTGGTCAAGGCACATACCCAGGTTGTAGGTTCAATCCCAGGTCTGGGCAACAATTGATGTTTCTGTCTCCCTCCTCCCTCCCTGCTTCTTCCCTTCCTCCCTCTCTCCCTCTCAATCTAAAAAGCTCCCCCACCCCAAACAAACAAAAATAAAAAGCAATGGAAAGCCATCCTTGAGTAAGGATTTAAAAAAAAAATAACTTCTTTAGAAGTAGAATTACTGTGTGCTTCTGAGGCCTGTTCTCATCCATGGGTTGATGGTCCTTTAGAAAGAGCATATCCATTTATAATTCCCTTGGAGTTTACAGGAGTGGAGTTTGTGGCTTTGCGTCTTCAGGAATGATGACTGTGAGAGGTAAATGTTTCCAATAAATCTGTGACTTAAAAAAACATGTAAAGTCACTTTACTGCATCTGTGAATCAACTTGCGATGCGCTCAGAAACGAGAGGCAGGCATGGTTTTTAAAAAATGCACATTTCAGTTGAAATAAATAGAGTTGGAATCACGTCCATGACGTGGAAGCCTACTTGAAGATGAAATTTTTCAGGAGTGATATCAGAAAGAGATCTGAGTCTGTCAGGCCAGCTGGTTTCCAGGGATCTCGCAGTCCGTTGTTTTGTGTCCAGGCAGGCCACCCACGGAAGGAAAAAAGCCAGAAGTAGGACACTTGGGAGGTGCCATATGGGCCACAGTGAATTCGAGGGCACGCATCACATTCTATAGATGTTACCACTGCTAGTAGATGGGCTTTGGGCCTAATGTTGCCAGATCTTTCCAGTTTGCAGTGGAACACAGAAGTCGACATTATAAATACAATGCAGACATCGCCTCATTATGGTCTGATTGGGAGCGTCTCGCTCTTTCCTCACTTCCAAACGTGTGTGTGTGTGTGTTTCACCAGTGTTGAGCGAGGAAAGGAAAGGCACAGGGCATCAGCACCTGAAAGAATTTGTGAGCACCAAGGGTGTGGGCTGGCTGTTTCAGAGTTTTCCCTCGTCCAGTCCATCCAGGGGATGACAAACTTAAGGCTACGTTGGTTAGTCTGGAGAAGATGGGATAACCAGTTACTTGTCTGCTTTATAATTTTTGCTCACTGGGTGGCTATTCTCAGTCTCCAGTGAGGGTGAAGTAAGCGATGTGACTGAGGCCAGACAGTGACACACACACACATTTCAAACCCATACGGACCCATCACACCAATTCAACAGCCATCAGATTATGGCTGGTGACCTCCCTCCCCCATGCTCTCCAGATTATTGGGAAGCATTTTCTAGAACCGTTGTGGCATTTCATTCTCATATACTTTGATACGCATTTCTAACAAATGCCAAGTACTCTAGTGTAAGTATAACCAAATTAGGATGGTCCTGCCAATAAATTCCTTGGTCAGATATTTACCTGAGCAACAAATCAAACGACCGTGCCCCGGCTCTGCTGGCCTTACTCAAAACAGTCTTGAAAACCGCCTTCAGAGTCACTTTATGAGAAAACAAGTCTCTCCATTTTGTCTCGACCCCAAATGGTAGCCTTCATGGTGGCCGCTCGTTTATAATATGTAAGTAGTCGAGTCCACTTTCAATGAACAGGATGTGTTGCCACTGCAGATGACCAAGGCAGTGTCCTGAGCACGGTGTCTGGGAGGAAACTCAAAGAGAAGAGTCGGTGGAACTTTGGGGTCTGATGTCATTAACCATTTCCGGCGTCTGCTCAAAACAGCGCTGGTCAATTCCTGTCTCCGCCCCTTCATCCCAGGTACTGTTGGGTACGTGAGGGCGGCCGGAGCAAAGTGTTGCTTGGGTGGTGCTTGTGACTTGCAAATAGGTACCCGGTCCGGCACAAGTAATGCCCCCGTTTTTATTATAAAATCTTTTATTGCAAAGCCATAAGCATGTAATTCTGTAACATAATAGCACATTCCAGTACCCCACATGACCTTTTAGGTGAATGTTCACATTAAAACTATAAATTATTCCACCCATCTACCCTGCTGCCTACGCTGAAGCAGGTGTTCCTTCATTCGGCCGGACCCTGTCTGTTGCCCCTCAGACACCGTGCTAGGTTCCTGGCCCCCACACAGCATGTATCGCTCAAGGATCTAGTGATGTGATTGTAAAACGACGACTCGAAGGCTGATGGCATTAACTAGAAGTGTGGAAAGGCTTTTCCAGGCAGCGGGAGGTGTGTGCAGACGCCTGGAGGTAGGAAACAGCGTGGGGCATTTGAGGAAGCGGATGAAGTCCAGTGTGGCTGGAGGACTGAGGGTTCAGGCCCATGCGAAGGCAAGGGGGTGGGACATCACTATTTCCGGCTTCCTTGGCATCTTTTTTCCTACCTCATCTCCTCTTAAGAAAAATGAGGCCGTCTCATTGCCAAACTGAGTGAAACTCGGTAACCTGTGATCTCCATTTCTCAAATAGGATTCGACGGCATAACATGAATTTATTGGTCCCCTAAGGCGGAGGCAGGTCCTTGGACACCATAACAAACACAAGCCAACCCATAATAATAATCAATGGGCAAGACCTGGAGAAGGGGAGGGTGGAGGGAGGGGCAGATAAAGCTGGGAAACAAGAGGTGGCGGGAATGGAAATACATTCTAGGTCTTATGCTTCGTGGTTTATTATTAACAGCAGAGCAGAAAATGTCTCTGCAGAGTTATGAAAAATTCATTACTAGCATGCTACAGGTCTGAGAGCTGGTCATTCTTTGATCAGATTAACGATAATGAGAGCAGTCTTATATTAACTCAGATTAAGAGGAGGGCTCTCCCCCACCACTATGCAGTTGTACATGTATAATCACATTTCCTCATAGCCAGTTGCCCTTCGTCGTCTGCAAAGATGGGAACTAAGGCCTTTGCAAAGGTAGATCCAAGGCTGTAAGGTGGGGTCTGACCCAGACGCCACCTTGAAACTGGGGTCCCATGGAGGAGGAGTCCCTTGGATGTCTCCTGTGTTCCAGCTTTCGTCTAGTCTCCCTGACGCTGCTCCTCTATTTCCAGACCCGTTCTCTTCTTCCTGGGTCTGTTTCATCCCAGCTCCCAGTTCCCCTGTGTTGGGCGCCTACGATGGGCCAGGCAGTGTTTTGGGTTCTGGGGATATGATTGTGGGTGAAACAGTCGAAGAGCCCTACATTGGGGCAGCTCACTCACGTTTGATCCAGGCGAGACGGACAATAAGCAAATAAACAAAGAGTAAGGAAACTAAAAGCACAGTAGAAGGTGGTATTTCGTGGACAAGATGACATTCAAGCAAAGACCGAAAGCAAGTAAAGGAGCGTCTCTGTGGCATGGAAGAGCATGTCCAGGTGGGAGCCATGGCTTGTGCAAAGGCCCCGAGGTCTCAGAGGAACAGCTGGGATGCTGCAACGGTAGTGGAGGGCTGAGGATCAGGTCGGAGCAGCAAAGTGAGACCAGATCAGTAGGATCTCTTAGACCAGGATAAAGACTTTTCCAACTGAACTAGTGCATTGGGGGGTTTTGAGCAGAGGTGTTCATGATCTGCTCTGAACATCTGAATCTGAATAGCATCCTTCTAGCTGCTGGTTGAGAATAGATGGTAAGAGGCATGAATAGAAGCAGGTAGGTGAGTGAGAGGGCTGTCATAGGTGAGGCATGATGGTAGCTCCTACGAGACGGGTGAGCTGTGGTTGGATTTCGGATAGATATAGAAATGACGGCAAACGGGATTTCCAGGTATTTTTGATGAAACCTGTTGACCACTGTAAGAAATGGTGGTGTTTCTGGGTTGCAGGAACTGAGACTCTTTTGGTTGCAAGGGACTGGAATATACCTCAAAGTGTTTATGCAAAAAGTGGAATTGTTTTTGGCTTATGTAACTGAGTTGTTTATGGGTAGCACCAGCTTCAGCATGGCTGGATCCAAGTATTTAAAGAATGCAGGTAAGCTCTGGCTGGTGTGGCGCAGTGGGTTGAGTGCTGGCCTGTGAACCGAAAGGTCACCGGTTCGATTCCCAGTCAGGGCACGTGCCTGGGTTGTGGGCTAGGTCCCCAGTTGGGGGCGTGTGAGAGGCAACTGATTGATATTTTTCTTACACATCAATGTTTCTCTCTCTTTCTCCCTCCCTTCCCCTCTCTTTAAAAATGAATAAATAAAAATTTTAAAAAGAAAAGAATATAGGCAAGAAACCCTGTCTCCATCTCTCAGATCAGCTTCCTTTTTGGGTCACGCAGGCAGCATTGCCTTATGGTGGCAGGATGGTCTCTGTGGCCTCCACACTTACCTTCTGTTGTCGTACCCACTGTGGAGGAAGAGCATGAGCATTTCCCAGGGGCCCCAGTGAATGCCCGGTGTTTTCTTTTCACTGCTCAGACTTGGTTGAGAGATCTTTTAACTCCGTGTTCACAGAGTCAGCTGCGTTTACATAATAGCCTTACTCCACTCATCTATTCTGGGACCGAGAATCCTTTGCTTCCAGAGTGTTCCCACATCTGGCCTCCCTTCAGGATGGGCCGTGTGTCTGTTGGGACAGCGACCGGATGGAGAACTGGAGCGCAGTGCCTGGTCCCAGCTCCACCACCCTCTCTCTCACCTCTGTCTGTCTTGAGCCAGTGACATAACTCTGCTGAGCTAACCGGGAGCACTGGGAGGGTCAAAGGAAAGTAGGTTTCGAAGTGCCTGGGAAACTGGGCCCAAGGCAGGGCCTGGCTGCATTGCTCCTGGGTGAAGAATAGATTTGCTACTCGTAGGGTCACCAGATAAAGCACAGGATGCTTAGCTAAACCAGAATTTCAGATAAACAATGAGTGCTTTTCCAGTAGATGTATGCCGAAATACTGCTTAGGACATGCTAAAAAAAAATTGGTTGTTTATCTGAAATTCAAATGTAATTGAATGTCCTTTTATTGTCTACATCTGGCAGCTGGAGGTGATCACAACAAGGAACATGCTATTATCGGTGACCACTCACAGCTGACCCCAATAACCACCCCATGCTAGTGCCAGAACAGTCTCCAAATTGCAGGCATCTCTGGTGTTTTCCAATTGGATGCGAATGAACTTTTTGTTCTCTCCTTTTTATATTTATTGTTGACACTATTACAGATGTCCTCGTTTCCGCCCCCTTTGCCCACCTCCATCCATCCCTCACCTCCCCTTCCCTCTGGCCATCGTCACACTGCTGTTCGTGTCTGTGGGTCATCCATGTAGGTTTTTTGGCTAATCCCTTCACGTTCTTTCATCTAGTTCCCCATCCCCTCTGACAGCTGTCAGTCTGTTCCGTGTGTCCATGCCTTTGTTTCTGTTTTGTTCATCAGTTTATTTTGTCCATCAGATTCCACCTATAAGCGAGATTATATGGTGTTTGTCTTTCTCTGACTGGCTTATTTCACTGAGCATAATAATCTCCAGGTCCATGCATGCTGTCGCAGAAACGTAAGATTCCCCCCTCCCTTTTTTACTGCCGTGTAGTATTCCATTGTGTAAATATACCACTGGGTTTTTGTTTTTTTTATCTACTCATCTACCAATAGGCACTTGGGCTGTTTCCAGCACTTGGCTATTGTAAATAATGCTGCTGTGAACATAGGGGTGCTTGTGTGCTTTCAAATAGATGTTTTGGGATTCTTAGGGTATATTTCCCAGAAGTGGAATTTTGGGTCAAGAGGCAGTTCCATTTTTAGCTTTTTGAGGAAGCTCCACACTGCTTTCCACAGTGGCTGCACCAGTCTGCATTCCCACCAACAGTGCACTGCGGTTCTCTTTTCTCCACATCCTCACTGATAATTGTTGTTCATTGATTTATTGATGATGGCCATTCTGACAGGCGGAGGCAATAGCTCATTGTGGTTTTAATTTGCATCTCTGATGCTTAGCGACAGTGAGCATTCTGTTCAGGTCCTTTGCCCATTTTTTCATTGGATTGTTTGTCTTCCTGGTGTTGAGTTTATGAGTTCTTGATGTATTTTGGAAATTAACCCCTCATCAGGTGTATCATTGGCAAATATGTTCTCCCACGCAGTGGGTTCCCTTTTCCTTTTGTTGATGGTTTCTTTAGCTGTGTGGAAGCTTTTTAGTTTGATGTGGTCCCATTTGTTTTCTCCTTCATTTCCCTCACTTGAGGATACACAGCAGCAGAACTCCTTGAATTTGACTGTGTATCTATATCAGCCCTATAATAGTGTATTTTAGAATTGTCATTCTAAGATAGGTTTAAGTTCTGGGTGTCAGGGTTGGCTCTTCCAGTTATGAGCCATAACCTTTGGCCTAGTCTCCGTGCCTCAGTTTCCCCATCTGTAAAGACAAGCATCTGGTACATGACAAGCACTGGGTAAATGTCAGCTGCTGGAGGTGTAGTAACTATAGAAATCAGTCGGGCTGGTCTGGAATAATCTGTGCTTGGTTTTCCAAATTAACTTCTCAGCCGTATTTGGGGATTTTCTTGTTGAATTGTTCCTGCGGTTTGGGCTTCACAACCTAACAGATCAGACCCTGAAGCAGAGTAATGGGATGCAATCTTTTTCTTCTTTTTTAAAAAGGTCTTATTTATTTTACTCTTAGAGAGAGGGAAAGGGGAGGCAGCAGAGAGGGAGAGAAACATCAGTGTGCAAGAGTTCCATCAGGAGGTCGCCTCCCTCATGCCCCCCAGCTGAGGACCTGGCCCACAACCCAGGCACATGCCCTGACTGGGAATTGAACCAGCGATGACGTTTCAGTTCACAGGCCAGCCCTCAATCCACTGAGCCACACCAGTCAGGGCCAGGACGCAATCTTGAATTTGACACATATGGGGAGCTTTCAGGTCCAAATTGGGGAGAGGGGAAGGAATGGGGAGGGATAATTTCTAACAGTGGCCTGGGTTGGGTCGTTCCAAGGTTTGGTAGGCATGATTTTGGCCCACATCTAATTAAGCAGACATGCCCTGTTTAGTAAGAGAGGTGGGCATTGGAGCCCTGCTTGAATCAGCCATGGAGATGTACTCCTCTCTAATTCACTTTGGCCCTGATCACTAAAGATTTCTGTCTGTTCCAGGGTGTCAAACTCATTTTCACCAAGGGCCGCATTGGTCGCACAGTTGCCTTCAGAGGGCCGAAATAATTTTAGGACGGTATAAATGTTAACTACTCCTTAACTGTTACGGAGCTAAAATTACATTCAGCCCTTTGAAGGCAACCATGAGGCTGATGTGGCCCCCAGCGAAAATGAGTTCGACACCCCTGGTCTATTCCTCACCTGCAGGTTCTGAGCAAAATGTCAGGGACAGGTTCAAAAAACAAACAACCACCCCCAACTCCTGAGTAATCAGAAGTCTTTAAAGGCTGCCCAAGAAAGGGTTGGATGGGGCTAGATCAGGGTTCACCCTGTATGTTATAAATGCTTTTTTTTTCCTTTTCTTGAGCTCATTTAAAATGGAAATGTTTTCCAGGCTTGGTGTTTTTATCCACATGCTGCTTTGAGAGACACGTTTATAGACGGCTGCGGGAGATGTGCTCACAGCTGCTAAAGTCTCTCTTCTGCAAGGTTCTTGCAGCTTCGGTGGAAAGAGTGCTCTTGGGGTTGTGGAATTGCTGGGGGGGTCAAAACTGCTTTTCCATGAAGTAAGCATTTATCAGTGAAGGACAGAGTTTCTGTCAACTGCAGTGTTAATCTTGTGACTGTACCTAGCATTCACCTGATGCTTACTGTGTCTGAGGCTCTCGCCTGAGTATCACGCATGTGGCTACCTGGCTTGTGGTCTGCGGCACCATGGCATCGGTGCTGCCTGTGAGGTGGTCACAGGTGCAGAGTCTCAGGCGCTGACCCGGACTTACTGAGCTGCATTTTGATACAATCAGGTGGTTGTGGGCACAGCATTGGTTCATCCTCAGAACCACCCCAGGACTATTAGATCCATTCAGATACTTTCCTTGTGGTGAAATATACATACTATTTATCACTTCAACCATTTGTACGGGTACAATTCAGGGACATCAAGTACATCAGGGCATCAAGGGACATTCACAGTGTGGTGTAATCGTCACCACTGGCTCTACTCCAGACTTTTTCATCCCCCCCCAAACTTTGTATCCATTAAATAATACCTTCCCTCCTCTCTCCCCAGCCCCTGGTCATCTCTGTCCTGATTTCTATGAATTTGCCCATTCTGAGTAGTGCCAAACGTTTATCGATGATGAAGGGGTAGACAAATGTGGTATATCCATACAGTGGAATACTATTCAGCCAAAAAAAGGGATGGCATGCTAATAATGCTGTGACATGGATGACCCCTGAAAACGTGCTGAGTTAAATAAGTCAGACACGAAAGGACAAATACTGTATGGTTCCACTTAATGGAGGTGCCTGGCATGAAGTCATTGATTCAGAAAGTAGAATCGTGGCCGCCAGGGACAAGGGGAGGGGTGACCAGAGGTTGTCTAGTGGGTGTGGAATGTCCATGTGAGCAGACGGAAAGGGTCTGGAAAAGGACGGAGACACGGCACAGCAACATGGACACGCTGATGTGTGCCCCTCACCGTGGTGAAAATGGTTGTATTTCAGGTTATGTCCATTGTACTACGATATACAAAATAAGGAGAAATGGAGGGGGGAAGTGACTTTTCCAGGTGCTAAGTTTATACTGGAACACGTCGATGACCTTGCTTTCACACGCCAGTGTTCGGTGTCTGGGAAAGGCCCGGTCTTATATAAAAAACAATGTAATGATGGTAACACTGTTACCTGTAAGTGACTGTGTTGTTACTGAGTGCACACAGTGTTCTAGGGAGCAGGCCAAGCACGTGCCATGGGTCACCCTATTTTCCCTCACATGACTACCCTGGGAGGCAGGTCTGTCACATCTGACACAGGACAAAACCGAGAGGTTAGGTGACTTTCTCAGGGACACACAGCTAGTATCTGGTGGAGGCCGGCTGGATTCCTCCCAGGATGCCTGCCTGAGGGCACCCTTGGGTCTTTATTTTTTAAAGATTTTATTTATTGATTTTTAGAGGTGAAGGGAGAGAGGAAGAGAGGGAGAGAAACATCAGTGTGTGATTGCCCCTCATGTACCCCACGCTGGGACCTGGCCTGCAACCCAGGCATGTGCCCTGACTGGGAATCAAACCGATGACCTTTCGGTTCACAGGCCAGCGGCACTCGGTCCACTGAGCCACATCAGCCAGGGTGCACCCTCAGATTTTAATTATGCCCCCATCCAGGGCCATCTGTGGCTTTTACCAACAGTGTCTGCTCGGTGATTTTCCTCTTCTGGGTGGGTGTAAACACGACAAGGAGTGTGAATGTTGAGGGGAAGGGCCGCAGAGACAGAAAGAGCTTTTGGGAGGAGCACTCGTGGTGTCTCCCCCCCAACCCCCAGAGAGACGGACCAGTTTTCCCCGTCTCACACGGCCCTGACATAAGCAAGTCAAACTTGTCATTCACCTCCAGAGCAGCAGCTTCCAGAGTCCTAACTGAGAGATGCTAATTAGGAATCACAGAGTGTTTGTCATCCTCGGTAAACGCTTTGTGCCTGGTGTTCCGCGCTCAGAGCGTCCCTGTCAACAAGTCACTGAGATCCTGTTTTTGCCGCAGATGATCAGATGGGCAGTGAAGCTTTGCATGATTCCCCGAGAAGGAAGCCTAGGTCAGATGGGGAGAGAGCTGGCTTTTCTCCCCTTTTCTCTGTTGTTTGCATCCAGGCCTGCGTGAGAGAGATCAATAGGCAGCCATGGCTTTGTTTCTGAAAAGGCGACACCGCACCGTGTTCTACAATCAATCAGTGTGCGGGCACTTTGGGATTGGTCCTGGGTTCGGATCTCAGGTTGCTGGTTGTTAGTTAGCTGCGCGTCTTTGAGCAACTTCGAGTCTCGGTTTTTCTTCTGTCTGGGAGATACAGAGGATGACAGGCCCTCCTTCTCTGCCTCAGGATTTAATGAGATAACACACGTACGGTGCTTAGCCTCGTGTCAGGCCTGCAGGAGGTAATGATATTAACAGCGACTGCTGCTGTCATTATGATGTAATTATTACGTAAAATACTACCAAGTTTTAGGATTATCATCATTAACCAGTTTCCCCTTTAAGGAGTAAGGTCAATAGGAACCAATTTGGTATTTTTAAAATCTTTCTTCACGGCAAATTGTAACGTAAAAGAAAATGGAATGTGTTTCGTTACCATCACACCAGAAAGCACAAATACCTGGACATCATACTTTTAGTGTTACTGAGATGGATCCACCGCTATCGGGTGTTATCAGCCTGATGATGTGCCCACTATACTGTATCTAACGGTCTCTCCCCTGGGGTCCGACACCCGCTGATGACCCCATCCAGATCCCTCCTTCCATTATGGGTTATAAAGATTACGGTTTATATTCAGTGAAAGTACTCTATAGTACTTTCAGGGGTACAGCACAGTACTTAGACAACCATGTGCTTTACAAAGTCGCCCCCCCCCCCGATATTTCAAGCAGCACCTGGCCCCATATGTAGTCATATTACAATGTCATTGACTGTATATCCTGTGCTGCACTTTACATCCCTGTGACTTTTCTGTAACTCCCAGTCTTTCCTCCTCAATCCCTCCACCTTTCTCACCCAGCTCCCTGGCCACCGTCCCCTCTGCTGGAATTATTTTGTAAGTTACTTTTGCTTTCCATTTTTACGGTTGCCCTGAAATCCAGTTTATGGGGAAAGGCAGGAGCGTGCTGATTCTTTGCCCTTTACTTACCAGTTTTTCAAATAGAGGGTCAGTAGTCTAGCAGGACCCAACGATAGCCAGTGATTTTTAAGAATATTGTTATGAAATCATGGATTAAAAAAAAAACTGACCTGGTGTGTTTCAATCGATTGCAGTTATTGCTCTATTTAAAAGAATATTTTATTGATGGTGCTGTTATAGTTGTCCCAATATTTTCCCCTTTGCCTCTCCACCCAGCACCCCCCGCACACTCCTCCGGCAATCCCCCTACCATTGTTCATGTCCATGGGTCATACGTATAAGTTCTTTGGCTACTCCATTTCCTATGTTGTAGTTTACATGCCCGTGGCCATTCTGGGGCTACCAATTTATACTTCTTAATCCCCTCACCTCTTCACCCATTCCCCCCAAATCCCCCTTTCATCTGGGAACCATCAAAACACTCTCCATATCCATGATTCTGTCTCTGTTCTTCTTATTTGTTTAGCTTGTTTTTTAGATTCAGTTGTTGATAGGTATGTGTTTATTGCCACTTTATTATCCATAGTTTTGATCCTCTTTTTCTTAAATAAGTCCCTTTAATATTTCATATAATAATAATTTGGTCGTAATGAACTCCTTTGGTTTTTTCTTGTCTGGGAAGCTTTTTATCTGTCCTTTGATTCTGAATGATAGCTTTGCTGGGTAGAGCAATCTTGGCTGTAGGTCCCTGCTTCTCATGACTTTGGATATTTCTTGCCAATCCCTTTAGCTTGCAAAATCTCTTTTGAGAAATCATCAGACAGCCTTATAGGAATTCCCCTGCAGGCAAGTGACTGCTTTTCTCTTGCTGCTTTTAAGGTTCTCTCTTTATCTTCAGCCTTTGGCATTTTAATTATGATATATGATGTGTCCCAGAGAGGGCCTGTTTATGTTCGTCTTGGTTGGGGCTTTTTGTGCTTCCTGGACTTGCATGTCTATTTCCTCCATCAAATTGGGAACGTTCTCTTTCATTGTTTTTTCAAATAAATTTCCAATTTCTTGCTCTTTCTCTTCTTTTGGCACCCCTTTTTTAAAATTTAGGTAAATATTTATTTATTTTTTAAAATATATTTTATTAATTATGCCATTACAGTTGTACTATTTCCCCCCTTCATTCCCCTCCACCCTGCACCAAAATTGCTCTATCCAGCAAAACTTTCATTTAGAATGGAAGGACACATAAAGTGCTTCTCAGATAAGATCAAATTCAAGAAGTTCATCTTCACCAAGCCCTTATTATATGAAATGTTAAAGGGACTTACCTAAGAAAAAGAAGATAAAGAAAGATGAACAGTGAAAGGACAGCAAACTCACAGTTATTAAGAACCACACCTAAAACAAAAGCAAACTAAGAGGACAGCTAGATCAGGAGCAGAACCATAGAAATGAAGATCACATGGAGGGTTAGCAACAGGGGAGTGGGAGAAGGAGAATGGGGGAGAAGGTACAGAAAATAAGTAGCATAGATGGTATGTAGAAAATAGATAGGGGGAGGGCAAGAATAGTATGGGAAATACAGAATCTAAAGAACTTGAGACACGTGGTCATAAACTAAAGGTGGGGTAATGGTGGGGGAGGGGGTGTGCCCCTTGATACGAATGTTGGTTTGCTTGAAGTTGTTCCAGTGGCTTCTGACACAAGCCTCATCTTCTTGGATCCTTTTTTCTACTTGCTACTCTGCTTGGTTGTTTTTTGTTTCCTTATGTTTCATATCATTGATTTGATTCTTGGCTTCATCCACTCTACTGTTGATTCCCTGTAAATTGTTAATTTCCATGAATATATCCTTCATTCCTACCTGGCTCTTTTTATGCGGTCGAAGTCCTCACTGAGTTCCTTGAGCATCCTCACAATCAGTGTTTTGGATTCTGCATCTCCTAGATTACTCATCTCCATTTTGGTTAGTTCTTTTTCTGAAGTTTTGATCTGTTCTTTCATGTGGGCCATGTCTCTTTGTCTCCTCATTTTGGCGGCCTCCCTGTGTTTGTTTCTGTGTATTAGGCAGAACTTCTCTGATTCCCTGTCTTGGCAGCATGACCTAATCTCCTAGGTGTCCTGTAGGCTCCTGTGGCACAGCTTCCCTTATCACCCAAACCGGGTGTTCATTGTCCATGTGGGCTGAGTACATCCTCTCCTTGTAGTTGAGCCTTGGTTGCTGTTGGCAGTTCTTGTTGTTGATTCCTGTTGGGAGGGATTTACCCAGGCCAGTCAGCTGCAAGGAATGGCTGTGACTACTGGCCACCAACCTCCACCCTCTGTGGAGGACCAGCTGTGCTGGGGCAGGGTGGTGGAGCTCCGATGTGGTCTATAGCTGTCCACTGGGTGTGCAGGCCGTGGGGTTCCCCTGGGTGGTGCAGGTCAGGGTCAGCCACCGCCTGTGTTCTGCCCAGGGCCACCGTGTGTGAGCTACAAAGCAATCTGCAGATGGCTGCTACTCGTGCTGGGCTGGGAGCTGAACTGTGGCACAAAGGTGACCATTGCTAGTTCCCAGGCAAAGCAAAACTGTGATACAAAGGTGGCCATTGTTAGGGCCTAGCCTGAGGCCTCTTAGTTAGAGGTATGGGGCTGGAGGGCAGGCCCATAGGTTGGGTGGGGTGGAGCTTCAGGTAAATGCCATGGTGGGGCAAGCAGAGTTAGTTAGGTTGATGGAATCTCAGATAATGACTCCTGCCTGCTGGTTTTGTGGCTCTGTGGGGGGAGAGCTTGAGAAAAGCACAATGGCCTCTGCCTGCCATTCTGTCTGGTAAAGAGCAGTCCCCCACCTCCAGCCCTGATGCCAGACACTTCAGTTCCTCCCCATATGCCACTGGTGCCTTTCAAACTGCCACCCAGGTGGTGCTGGAGCTCAGAGGGAGTGCGTCTGAGTAAGTTAGGCGCGAATTCTTTAAGAGGAACTGTCAGGGAGTCCAGTAGCTTTTTACGTTCTAATCCTGCTGGTTTTTGCAGCCAAAAGTTATGGAGGCTTCTCTTCCTGGTGCTGGTACCCTGGGCGGGGGGGTCAGGGGGCCAGGTATGGGGCTGGGACCCCTTGGACCCAAGATATCCCTCCCAAATTTTCATGTACCACTTGTGAGTGTAGAACCCACCCATCCCATGTCCCCGGGTCTCTGGGTCTCCTACCAGTCTGTTTTGACATGGTTTCTTTAGTTCTGTAGTTGCCGGATTTCCGTTCAGCTTGATCTCTGACGGTTCTGAGTGATCTCTGGTCTGTACTTCAGTTGTAATTTTGATGTGGTTGTGCAAGAAGGTGAGCCGTGTTTACCTGTGCTGCTTCTTGACCAGAAGTCCTACTCTACTCTGTTACTCTTTAGGAAACTCAGAATGTCCTGTCTTTGGGCAGAGGAAGCCACTATAAATTACCTCCATGTTCTCTGAACGTAGCCTCAGTTGTCCTGATGGTTCCCTTGCCTCCTGGTGCCACCTGTTGTCCCAGGATTGTTTCGTTCCCTGGACCCAGAACCTGCCATTTTGTAAAGGAGCCCCAACCCCTTTTGTAGAGAATGATTATGTAGAAACCATGGCTGGGGACTGGAGGTGACGTGTGCCCCTGGGTCACCACTTCAGTGGGCAGAACTGGACGATACATATTTAGAGTGAGAAAAATGAATTCATAATGGTATTTCCAGCTTCAGTAGGAGATTATATGGTTTTACTTAACTTTTGATTTTTTAAAAAATATTCTTTTTTTAAAAAAATTTTAAAGATTTTTATTTGTTTATCTTTAGAGGGGAAGGGAAGGAGAGAGGGAGAGAAACATCAATGTATGGTTGCCTCCTGTCTGTCCCCTGCTGGGAACTGGCTTGCAACCCAGGCATGTGGCCTGACTGGGAATAGAACCTCAATCCTTTGGTTCGCAGGCCCGGGCTCAATCCACTAAGCTACACCAGCCAGGGCTAACTTTTGATTTTATATTAGCATCTCTTTTCTGTTAAGTGAAGAACCTTGGTTTCTAACTACATTGACCTAAATATTTATTACATGTATTTTAAAATAATGATACTTATACTGCTATGATTAAGAATACTGACTATAATTAATATTTTTCATAGTTCTTTTTGTCATTAGGATACATCACACCAGGTTTTATATAGAGAGAGACATATATATATTTATATACACACATATATGTATACATGTATATATGTATATACACATATGTATATATAAATATACATATATACATATATACATATATGTGTGTATATATATAAATATATATGTCTATATATAGTCAAAACACTGTGTTTTGAAGTCACATAAAATTTTTTTCTCTGTATACTCAATTCACCAATTTGATATACAGATAGGTTCATTTCTTTCATTTGAAAAAATTTTATATTAATTTTAACCTCCCCTAAAAAGCAAATGTATATAGACACGTGTACATAGTATATGACCGATATGTAGTAGCAAACGTGTTAATTCACACTGCCCCCTTTCACACACAGAAGACAGAACACTGTACGTGTTGTGTGCTGCAGTAACCTGAAGCAGGGCATCCCTGGTCCGTTTCAGCCCAGCTGTGTCCACTGTGTGAGCGCATGTTAGTTACAATTGATTCCCATTATCTGCAGTAGTTCTTTCAGGTCAGCACCGCGTGAACAAAGACCCAGCCATGGTTCCAGGCTGAGGCTCCTGCAAGCCCCTGATCCTGTTTGTACCAGCTTCTCAACACGTGACCTCGTTTTATGTGTGTTTCTGTTTAAAGACACATATTTAGTGTATGTTGACATTGAGCTCATGGCCAGCTACTGTAGCTCATGCCTGGATGAAGCGTCTGTCTCACACACGGGCTTTCTCCAGAAAGCACATCCCAGCCTCTTGCTCTCAGAAACACCAGATAGCACTTGAGCACTAGGTTTGGGGGGAAATCACCAAAGAAAAATAAAAATAAAAACAACAAAAACAAAAACCCAGGCATGATGAAAAATGTTACTCTAAATGGACCACAGACAATGGAGGGGACACTTGTTTATGGAATGAGAGCCGAAACGAGAGGCCAGAGGGTCACTTGGTTCGACCTCCGCTGGCCATGTGCAGTGGGCGACGAGATTTTCACTGTTCTGCACATGTTCCCAGGTGACTGTGAAACACTGTGAGGATTGATTTCGGAGTTACAAGTGCATTTTAGGAAGTAGGCAAATCTGAATAATGAGGATTGTATTTCATTCGCCTCTACTTCCTTTCTCCTTCCCTCCACCCTAAGTCGTGTGTTTCGTGGGAGGAGAGACCTTCCTCAGATGTGTCTTGGTCCTGTTAGGAGCTTAATAATGATGGATGCAAGAATCCCCAGGTGAGAATGGATTACTTCCTATGTGGAGCCCGATACTCTAAACATTTGTGTTTAATTTGGCTTAGATGTGTTTCCATTCTTCTGACATAGTTCTTTTTCAATAAAGGCCCTGGTCTGGCACATCAGTCATCAAATCTATCTTCTTAGATGAAGTCAGGCTCCTGCGAAATTTCCCACGTGTTTTATTCGGGACAGTTGTTTGCCTTACCATAGGATTTACCAGGCTTTCTGTAAACAGGGAACTCTACTGATAACTCTGTGCAAATTGTGCTTTCATTTATCCCAAGCTGGTGGACGTGGACTCTTTCAGCCCCATAGACTCTGACCAAGAGGCTCATTATGTTGTCCTGACAGCTGATCGCGAGCCATGAACTTCAGCCTGATAGAATTTCCCCCGGAAAGTCTCTGAGAAGTTGAAGCCTTTGCATGAGCTTGCCTGATGAGATTTTTGTAGGATGTTGCTAATTTGAGACTCCCTGGGTTTGCCCCAACCTCAGATAGGTGGGACCGTGGCTGGGTGTGATCCGCAGCCTAAATATACCGCATCAGCGTGTCTGCAGAGGAAGGGAGCTTCCAGAGCGCTTGGGAAGGAGCCCTGGCTTCTCTCTGGGGACCCGCTTCTGTTGGAGCCTTCATCATACTTTGTTTACACTTAGTGCATCAAATTCTAGGCAGATAAAAGTTCAGCCGCTATAAAGGGCTGTCACGGAAACAAACATTTGCTAAACTCTTCAGGGGATTTGCATTTTCATACGTAAGAAAGAGCATCTACTATTTACAGCTTCTTTTTTCCTTTGAAAGGTTCAAACCATTTTACTGGTGATGCATCCTCTGGTGGCTGCCATCCTCATGTTTATTTGTGTTGGCAAAGGAATAGGATTGAGTGAGCCCAATGCGGCAACTTAGTTGCAATAATGATCCCTGTCAACTAAGGAGGGTTCATCGCATGCTAGGCATGGGGTGAAGCGCTTTTTAGTGATTGTGTTTCATTCTTACAGCCCTTCTGAGGTGATAGTATCAACACCCATTTCACAGATGAGAACGCTGAGGCTCAGAGAGGTGAAGCATGTTCCCCAGAGTCACATGGTCTGTTGGTAGCAGCGTCTAGGTTCACCTGACTTCAAAGACTGTGTTAACCATCTTGGTCAGAAGTGTCTCTGAAAGCTTCTTTGTGATAAGGTCTCGCTGCGTGGCCTCAAAGCCAGCCTTATTCAACTTGCTTAGTATTTACTGAGCCTTTATCCTATGCCAGACACCACAGTTGGCGTTCGCGGCATTAAGAATAACAGCATCAGACAGCTCTCGTGTAGAATTTCATGTGCTCAGTGTTGCTCTGAGGATTTTACACATATTGGTTCATGTAGTCATCAAAATAATCGTTTCAGGGAGGTCTTATTATTACCCTCCTGTTACAGATCGGGAGACTGAGGCACAGAGAAGTTAAATAAGTCAAATGTCACACAGCAGGTGCACAGCAGAGCCAGGATTCACACCCAGGGCCCTGGTGCCGGAGCATGACACTGTTAGTGCCATTTAGAGGTGGAACACTTATGGGGGAGTAAGAACAGCACACACACAGCTGTCATTTCGAGTGAGGAGGGGTATTGTGTTTCTAACCACAGTGAGTCCACAGTTTCATAGATTTGCCCCCCAAGGAGTTGGCCATCAGTTAGCTGCATACCCGTCCTGAAGCCAACTGGGCCCCTGATTCAGACTCTGCTTCTTTGTTCTCCAGTCCCCATCCCCTGCACCTGCTCTGTGGTGTACACAGACTCTATCCTGAGCACTGAGTCTACTTATACAAGTTAGGAGACTGTGTTACAAACTGTAGTCTTAGGAAGGGCCATTCATCCCCCTGAGTTGCCAGAACACCCAGAAATCATGGCTCTACCTCTCCCCGGGGGCTCTTGGGAGGTTTCAAGTTAATGCAACTGAAGTTGCCAGTTTAGTGCCTGGCCTGTAGTAAGTGCTCAATTAATGGTATCAATGTGGTACTCTTCGTCATCTGTTTCATTTTAATCTAGGCAGTGGTCCTACACTTCCTTTGTTCCAGGTTGAAGCAACTGTCATAGGACCTACTTTATTTTTCTTAAGTCATTAAAAATTATTCATATAGTGCATGAGCCATTGTCTTGGTAAAAAAAAAAATTAGAATATTACAGATAGCACTGAAACATCCTTGGGGACCTGTGCCTGCTCCCCAGAGCTAACTAGGACGGTCAGTTTGCTGTGTATCCTTCCGGATTGTTTTCCGTATGTTTCTTCCTTTTTTTTTTTTTAAAGATTTTATTTATTTATTTTTAGACAGAGGAGAAAGGAGGGAGAAAGAGAGGGAGAGAAACATCAATGTTTGGTTGCCTCTCATGCATCCCCTGCAATCCAGCCTGCATAGTCTACAACCCAGGCATGTACCCTGACTGGGAATCACTCTGGTGACTCTTTGGTTCACAGGCCGGCACTCCATCCTCTGAGCCACACCAGCTGGGGCTATTTTTCAGATATTTCTATATACACATTCTTCTGTAATTTTTTTTTTTTACTTTAGTAATATGTCCTATTATTAGTTCCTTCTTTTTCAAGTCTCCTCTGTTCTTGATGATTTTTGTCTCATTCTCCTATCGAGAGTGGGGTATTAAAGTCTCCAACTGTTATTATTTAAAATGTTTTAATCTTTCAGTCTTCAACTATTATTATTGCATTATTTCTCCCTTCAATTCTGTGAGTTTTAAGTTCATGCATTTGGGGGCTTTGTTGTGTTTGGGGCTTTCCTGTATTTTGGGGCATGCTGTTTGTGGTGTTAACGTCGTCTTTGAAAGTGCTGTACTATATACCATTGAACACTGTGTGCCAGTCGCATGGGTAGGATATGCTGCCGTGATGCGGACACCGGCCCACAGTGTCCACGGCATTATGCATGAGACGAGACAAATTCACATGGGCTACCGAGTCCTGTGGAGAAAAAGGGATGGCGTGGCCACTCTCTCAAGAGGAGGGCGCCCCAACCTTTGCCTTGACAGGCTTTTATTGGGTTCAGTTTGCGCAGGAATACAGGGTGTATGCATGAAGCTCATCAGTCATTGTCAGGCAGTAAGGATCGCACAGTGGATAACATTGAAAGAACTCTGAGGGCTTATTCTGAGTCAGGGTCAGATAGTTAAAGGGCCATAAAACTTTGGGGAACAAACTCTTTTCGTACTTGGACCCTTATCATTTAAATTGAGGATGTTAGCAAAGTAGGTTTCATAGGATTGTATGCATTCTTTCTGAGGCCTGATTGCCCCAGGGAACCCGCCCTTTCCAGCACAGGGCTGCACCCACCCCTGGCATTGTTTCAGGCTTACGTCAGGCAAGGGAAGTAAGGCAGCCAAGAGATTAGGAGACTTCTTGCCGACAGAAGGAGGACTCAGGCTGTGTCAAAGCCCAGAGGCGAGGACCCATTACCCCCTTTTTCTATAGCCCCTCAAGTCCTTCCCCGAGGGCCCCTTCATGACCATGCCTGTCTTAGGTCATCCCTTCCTTTGAGGGATCTTACCCTTCATTGGCTAACCAGTCATCTGCCTGGGGCCAAGCAGGGTGAGGTGAAAGAGGGCAGAGGTGGTGCTGCTACAAGGAAGATAAGCTTTGTCTCCTTATTGGCTCATGGTCCCAAGGTCTTCTTACTCAGCCTTAGCCATGGGGGATTACAGCTCCTGAAACCAGGCAGGGGGGTTCCCAACCCTGCCATAACAAACAGGCCTCATTTCATCAGCTTAATACAAGAAGAGCTTGTCTTCCTGTCATGCTGCATGTTTCATGTAGGTCAGCGAGGATCTCTGCTAATTGGAGCCACTCCTGGGCCTAGGCTGATGGAGACTTCAACCTCACAATAGCTGTGGCAGGGGAAGGGGATGATAGAGACTCCCACACTGGTTCTTGAGGGCTTCTCCTCGGATGAAACATGTCATTCCTGCTCACGTTTCATTGGCTGGAGCAGGTCATACGGCCATGTCTTACTTCAAAGGATGTGGGGAAGGATGGCCTTTTATGAGAAATGAACTAGGAATTAGTGAGTCGCACTAATGACAACTGTAATAGAGATGTTCCATAGTCAGTTTAACCATTTTCCTCTCAAAAGTCATTTGGGGTATTTCAGGTTGTTTTGTTACTACAAACAGTCCTGCCACAAATAGCCCACTACATGCCTGCATGAGGCTTTGCTTTCTGCCACACCGTGTTGAGAGCTGATGATATCCCCACTTACTCCTTAGAATGTTTCTCTTAACTTCCTAGTCTGTTTGAGACAGTTGACAGCTGCAGGGGGACTCAAAGATCATGCAGAACAGGACCTTGACCCTGTGCTGAGGATCAAGGTAGAAATCTAGACTCTATCTCTGGGGTCTGAGCAGCCTGGGGGCTCTGGGACTGGTTCAACAATGAGCTGCAGTCATAGCACAGGGGTATTCAAAGCAGGGACAAGATCACGCCTGGTATGAAGAACCAGAACAAATTTATAAGAGAACATAGGGAAAAGTAATAGGGCAAGTAAACAGGTTATAGGGCAAGGAAGTGCAGGGTCCGTAGCTGGAGTGTGTGGAAGTTGGCCATCAAGACAGACTGAGGGCGCATGTCAACAGCTTTGAATACCGACTTTGATGGGCAGTGGGAGCCAGTGAAAGTTCAAGAGTGGGAGAGTGGCCTCATCAGAGGTGTGCTTTAGGATGCTGCGCCAGCCACCACATAGGGCGACGGTCTGCAAACTCCAATGCTTCGAGGTCCCAAACAGGCCGTTATAATGAATGAGACAGTGTCTCCCGAAATAAACCTACAGTCTAAAACACAGCTGCCTGCTTGCTGGGTCAGGGCAGCTCAGGTCAATTGCCAGCCGCCTCTTTCAGTTGGAGAGCCATCCCCGATGGAGTTGCCATCGACTGGGCGTAAGATAATGAAGAGAGAGGGGGCGGGAGGACATGGGGAACACAGGCAGGAGGGGCGGCCATGGCTTCATTCCCGCTGAGCTTGCCACTCAGGGATGTGCATCGAGAATTGCTGGATCTTCTGTTGGTTTTTCAAGAGAAGCCAGACATTCAGCTTTTGCATGATTTCTCCTCGTTTTCAAAGGTTGGCAACTAATGCACAACTGGGAAAACACTTCGGCCTGTGGGCCAGATCTGGCCTGCGTGGGTCTCCGTGTGCTCTTGTCCAGGCGGTTTTGTCTTTGGTGAGCCTCAGGCGTGTGCCTTTGGTGGCTTCATTTTCCAGCAGTGTGAGGAAGGAGGAAAGGAGGAATGACTTCATCTGTCCGTCACCAGAGGGGACCTGTTACCTTGTGTATTAAGATCCACCTCAGCCCTAGTCTCATTATAATGCCGCGGTGATCATTGAAACTCACTTGTAGGCGCTGAAATTGCCAGGCAGGGCTGGTTGACAAGGCGCCATCCAGGTGGTCCAGTACCTGTGTTCCGTGTATCATTTGCAAAAATTACCTTTGATGTGGAAACTCAAGATGTCAAAAATCCTTGTATGGAACTTGTAGACCCTCCCTTCCTGAAGAATTCATCTGAGGACCCTCATGGGTTCACCTGTCCTCGTTTGAGGTACACGAATGTAGACACTGTCAGACTTAGATGGACTGGGAGAAAAACGAGACATGGAAGTGGAATGATTCGGTAATATTTCAGTTGACAAAATGATAAATCAGCCATTTCCTGAGTCTGCTTAAGGCTAGAGTAGGCTCCGGTAATCCTGGGTTGGGGGAGCTGGTGGGAGAGGGTCCTGAGGGTGCGGGCCTGGGATCGTAAAGCTTCCTCCAACTCAGAGAGAGCTTCAGGGAGGAGAAGGGGATGGTTGAATCAGGTCTTGCAAAAAAGAGGGGACCTTTTTAGGATGTATCTCCAGCCAAACATCCGATTCTGTCAGGGCCTATGGAAGACGCACAGGTGTGAGGGTCTCCCTTGGATCTCCCAATCTATGGGGTTTCCCAGTGCGTGATCCGCCCATGGGCTGAGCCCACATGGTGTTGCTCACCGCTGCCCCCACCTCCCATGTGTGCAGCTGAACAGTGGTAGGAAGAGGGCAGAGATGGTCATCCCCGGGGCTGCTCAGACCTTGCCTCTTGATTTTAGGGCAGGAAAAAAGGTCACCGCAGACATAGATTATCACTGCTGCCATAGATTATCACTGATTATGGCTCTGGGGGACCTTGTAGCCCAACGAACATTTGCTGTCACTGACCTTCACTACACAGCTAAAGTCCCGGGTGCCCGAACGTGTCCTTGGTGGACTTTGCCTTTCTGAGAGGCCCTGCTGACCCACAGACCACCACCGTGGGTGGCAACTAAATTCCCATTGTATTAAGCGAATGTACATGAAAATTGATCACTTGCCACATTTATCAGAGTGTTGCCGAGCCCTCGCTGCTGTGCCAGGCATGGAAACGGATGCAGGATGCACAGGGAGAGAGGTCAGAGGTCTCGTAACCTCTCTGCATCCAACAAATCTGATTGGTAAGACACCGGAGGTGAATGCTCAGTAAACATAGTTGACTCTGAAGTCAGCTCTCCCAGGTTCTCTTCCGTCATCTCTACAGCAGGGATGATAATAACTTCTCTGCAAAGTTATTGTGAGAACAAACCACAGAGTGGAAGTATAAAGTGGCAACATTTTTGGAATTTATTTTTTAGCAACCACTTCTTTTTCTGCCTGGTTCCAAGAACCCCAGAACCCTTCACTGTGGGCTTAGCCACACTTGCATCCAGGGCTGTGAAGATCAGTTTACCAGGGAGCGCCAAGAAAAGCAGCGGAGAAAAGTGTTCTTGGCCATGACAGACAAAGCCAGCTGAGTATTCCGTGAGGTTCAGGGCCTATGCCAAAGTGCTTTACACGGTTACTTCTTTGATCCTGCTAATAACAGTGTATACCCAGAATACCATTCTTCCTAGTTTTCAGATAGGAAATCTGGTGAACCAGGAGTCTGATGTAATATATATCCCCTGTCACATAGCCAACAAGTGGCAAGACCTCCTTTAGAGCCCTTTTGGAGCCAGTTACCCCAGTTAGAATTGAGAGAGGGGCAAAGAGGAGAAGTCACGGGAGAGGGTGGTATGTAGGAGCCGGATTCAAGAAGTCAGGCTGGAGAACATGGGGGAAGGCATGTGTATTAGTGACCTGGGCCTGCTGAGGCAAATACAATACAGTACAATACAGTGCAATAGAAATTGATTCTCCCACTGTCTGGAGGCCAGAAGTCCAAAGTCAAGGTGTCAGCAGGGCCCATGCTGCTCCTGAAAGTCGTGGAGGGAGGCTTCCTCGCCTCTTCCAGCTTCTGGTGGCTGCAGGTTTCCCTTGGCTGGTGGCTGCTTCCATCCAATCTCTGCTTCCATTTTCATATGGACTTTTTTTCCTCTGTGTGTCTGTCTCTCATAAGGATAGTCTCACTGGATTTAGGGCCCACCCCAATCTAGTATGATCCTTACTTGTTACCGTAGTTACATCTCCAAAGACCCCATTTCCAAATTTATTTTAAAGCTTATATGACTGTTGGGAAGACAACAGTTCAGTCCACTACAGCATGATGGGCAGGAACAGGGAGAGAGCGAGGGGCATGGAAGGGGAGGGGCCAGACAGGGCGGGGCATCGTCACTGCTCCACGGCCCTCTCACAGCGTCCAGCAGTGGGGAGGGGATTACTTTCAAAGCTCCTCCCACCCCTGTTACTTGTAAGCCACTCACAGCCGAAAGAAACCAGGTCCTTGAGTCCTGGTCCAGAAACAGTGTGCAAATCCCAGGACATTTCTCCTTTTGGGCCACCTGGCGATGAGCGCTCTGCTTCTGAAGCCAACCTGGGGAGGGGACAAGATATGCCATTCATTTTCTAGATGTCGCGGTCACCGTTCCCATCTCCGTTCCCAGCCCCCCTGCCCCAGGGTAGGGCCTCTCACCTCTGGGCCACGGGAGCCTCACCAGGAGGTTCATTTGGAACAGGCTGTTTTCAGAGCTTCTGGAAACAGCGTCTGCCCCGAGGGCACTGACTACCAATGAATTTTTTTTTTTTTTAACCAGCTATGCCTCCTTCGCTGGCATTTCAGTCTTTAAAGTTCCCTGCTCACCGCCTCCCCCGAAACACAACACCTGAGGAGCAGGGGTCGGAGGAAAACACCGTCCTGTGCAGTGCCCATCACAAACCACTCCGCCTTGTCCTCTGTTTGCCTTCTACGTTAGATTTTCACGTCTGGTTCCTTGTCGGATATTTGGACCATACGCAGCAGAACGAAGAAGAATGAAACAGCTCCGTGGTCCCTCCACCCCAGAGCATTTACTGACACATCTTTGGAATTTTTTTCCTTCACATATTGAGGTCATCTGCATAGGATGTTCTGTGTTTCACTTTGCTTGGTTACTTTTATATTGTTAGCATTTGTTTCTCTGTCACTTTAAAACTCCCAGGTAACTTCGGGTCCCTGTGGACAAACGGAACTGCAGTTTTCCATAAGGGCACACGTTATAACTGAGGTGTCCTATATTGGCAAGGTTTTGCTCTAAGTTTCCAGGCTTCTAAATGGTCTTAAGGTCGTACTATATTTTTTTCTGTTTCCCAGAAGAATATAATGTGTCACCATTTGAATGATATTAATCTCCATTTTCATTTTACCGAGAAAGCCAAGGCACAGCATTCAGCAGGGTTAGATCCAGATTACTGAATACCAGTGAAGGAGCTTTTCCCACTCAACTTGGCTGCTTAATTTTGATAAAATTAATTTTTATAGTTAGTACATAGTAACATTGAAACTCTAAGACCCTTGTTTATTGCAGCGCCTCCTAGAGGCTGAGAGGGATCTAGGCCATGTCCATGTTTTTTTAGTGTTCTGCTCTGTGAGAAATGAAGGGAAGTCAGGGAAGGCCAAAACAGAATTATGCAAGGTGGTGACGTGTTTTCAGTGTTCCTGTCAGGGAATCAACATGGGAAACACACGTGATAGCATGATTCACGGCCTTTTGAGTGGCATCAGGTGTCCGAATTTGAAGTCCTCTCTGGGTTAGAGACTCAGGACAAGTGGTTCCTTCCGGCCCAAGGAACACAAGCCCTGGCTTCTTGCCAAGCACCATACTGGTGTGTTTAAAATCCTCCTTGCGTTTGCTACCCATGCCTGTAGAGAGAGACTCCGTGATCGTCATGAATTGTGGTGTTTGTCTAGTCAGTTCTGTGATTTATTCGGCAAGTATATTAAACGCATGCCATTCTGAGAGACTGGGAGGGAGGTGGCCCCTGCCCTCAGAGGGGTGTCTCAGGAGGACCAGGGCTTGTACAGAAGAAGATTGAAAGCGTGATAAGAAGTCCTTGGAGTGTTCAGGTACTGCCATAGCGGAGGAGGGGGTTTTGTTTGGAGAATGTATTAGTCAGCTTTTGCTGCAGTAACAAATAATGGCCCGCTTCAGTGATTTCCAATGACAGATGCTCTATTTCTTGCCCGTTAGTCGGTGGGGCGCTGTAGCCACTCTCCTGTGGGCTGTGGCCTGGGATCCAGTCTGCTCAGTGGGACTCTTGTTTGGGAGCCCAGGCTCTAGGAACGGAAGCTACCTGGACATTCTCTTCTGGTGACAGCTCCCTGAAGCCAAGGGATCAAACATCTTGTCAAATCACATTCCTCTGGCCAAAGCAAGTCACCTGACCACACCCATCATCGGTGGGGCAAGCAGGATTATTCTCCCAGTGCACACGCTCATGTGAGAAAGAGAGAGAGAGAGTTTTTACAGATCAAAAATGCAGTCTGCCACAGAGAAGATTTAACAGGCGATGATCTTTCAGTTGGGTTTTGTAGGATGCATAGAAGTTCATCTCACATAACTGATACATGAAGGCTTGGAAACACATGGCATCTTGAAGGCAAAGTCAGTACTATGACCACTTGCTGTAGCGGGTTCCATGTGGCCCACAGGGCAGGAGCATCTGGTAGTGAATTTCCAATACGATCAGCCCTTTGGGCTTTGTGACTGACATCCTTCCCTTTGCTGGTGACAGAGCAACACAGCTGAGTACACAAATGTCCTTTTCTGAGGACCGCACTAGGATACGCTTCATGCCGGACTCCTGCCTGCCTTCTAAACTGACGTTGGAACAAGGAGTTCCCACAGCACCCCAGTCTGGGGCCTCTCTCCAAGAATCCCGGGATGCCGAGTAACCCTGGGCAGCACAGTGAGAGAGCATAGGTGTGGCCCGGCCATACCGGGGCCGCTCCGAGTATTTCTCCAGTTGTCTCCAGGGACCCTCATGAAATCTTGAAGCTTTTTAATAAGAAAAGGATGTTTAAATTGTGATAAAGTATAAACCATAATGCTTCTGAGGGCAGGGCTATTTCCCAGTCCTGCTTTTCTTAGCCTTGTGCAGGAACAGGTACAAAGCAAAATCCCATTCACCAGTGCGAACTCTTTTTTCCCCCCCGTGCCAGATGCTGCACTGAGCCCTTTCCCTGTGGTATCTAACGTGAACCTCACCACCATCCTAAGAGGCAGGTGTTCTTATTACAGATGAGGGTGTAGAGGCTCTTTTTTGGTTAATAATTTTATTAACCAACGCTACTCCAATAAATTCAATAGCAATTTATTATTATTATTTTTAAATTTATTTATCTTTAGAGGGGACGGGAAGGGGAGAGGGAGAGAAACATCAATGTATGGTTGCCTTTCATGCATCCCCTGCTGGCAACTGGCCTGCAGGGAACCGGTCTGCAACCCAGGCATGTGCCCTGACTGGGAATCGAACCGAAATTGTCTGCTTCGCAGGCTCGTGCTCAATCCCCTGAGCTATACCAGCCAGGGCCTCAATAACAATTTAAAAGTGTAAAAGTAAAACAAGGAGATTAGCAAACATTGGGAGTTGTTAAAGATACAGTGCACTAAACTGATGTGACTGAGAAAGCCCTGGGGAAAGGGAGTTACAGCCCTGACACCATGCACCTCCGGGTAATGCCATTTGCAGGCGCCAGCTAGTAACATGCTCCCCGATGCTCACAGGTGTGCGGACACCACACTTCGGTAAATGGTACCTTAGTTCATTGGGCTGGAGGGTAGAGCTGGTTGAACGAAGTTGGAGCTGGGGTGGAGGGCAGCGGAAGGAGAACCAGAGATGCAGAGAAGTCTCCTTTCTCGTCTCCCACGCTACCACTATGCCTTTGGTCAACAACATCAGGCGACTTAGACCAGGTAAGGCGGGAACGAGCTTCAGGGTGAACTTGTTTCATAGGAAGCAACAACAGGGACAGTGAAGCGGTGTCCAAATTTTGTTCAGGCTGTGGTGCCCCTTTTTCCAAGGGAAATCTTAGTGAAGACACCAGCATAAAAAGCAGGTAAAAGTGAAGCTGCTGGGTAGCAGCAGTTGGTGGTGTCGGACTCCTTCCTGCCTGCTAGGTTCTGGCATGGAACCCCTGAGGGTTCCATGGAATCCAGTTTGAAAACCACTGGCCTAAGGCCATGCCCATTGGTCTTGGGGGTCAGAACCAAGTCTGAGTCTTGGTTCTGGGACTAACTTGCTTCTTGGCTTTGCGCGGTGATGGCATACTTTCCTCACCTACAGAATGGGGTTGGATGAGAAGATTTGGAAGGATCACTCTTGTTCTCAGTATTCCATATGGCGACAGACAGTGATTTACATACTGGGATTGAATGGGACAGTTCATTGCTCAATTGCCCCCATGGCCTTAACAATTCAAAAGACTGTCCCTTGACTTGCTTTGGAAACTCAAGTGCGACTTACTCGAAGTGCCTGACTTTTCTCTGGGTTGCATTGTGGAAATGTTTGCTTGCAGCGGGTGTGTGACTTCCTATGCTGTACCCCACCATTCTTGCCTGAGTCACAGCCCACGGAAGTCTCTCTGTCCTCAGAGCTGCTGAGTAACCCGGGGGTCTCTCTGACCTTTGACGCCTATGGACTCTCCTGTTCACATCCCAAAGCCTGAGTCTTCATGTCACAGAGACACTTAAATTTCTCAACTGCAAATGTCCTCCAGGTAGTGGGAAGGGCAGCTTTCACCAACTCTGCTTCAGTTACTGTTCTATTTCTAGGGTTGGTTGCTTAGGAATATTTTGCCTTGATGCAGGCCCTTAAAGGTGAAGGTGGGTGTGCATTTCCACCTTTGTTTGGATTTCAGAAGCCTTGTTTTTCTCTCAAAGCAGCCTCGCTCTGTAAACCTGCCAGTGGATTCTAAAATGTAATCCAGAAGAAAGCTGAACTCAGGACAGAGCCTTGCAGGGGGTGGGGAGTGGGGGGGGAGCCTAAACAAAGCCAGAGATAAAGAATTTCCTAGTCACTTCTTTTCTGATGTTTATGTGGGAACATCTGTAAGTGGATACGTGGTAACTTCATTTGAATATAGTCTATAGTTGCTTTTCTATATATGGATTAGTTTCACTTGAGCACTTAAGTACCAGTGGGAGATAGTGACATCATGTTGTGAACCTACTGCTTTCTTGCATGCACCCACCCCAAGTATTTCTTTTTCTTATTGCATGCTTCTTTCTTGGGAACCAAGGATCGCATTGCCTGTACCCAACCCAGATCTCCCAGTCTCTTCCAGCTCTCACTGGGAGCTTCCACGTGATGTCTTCCTATCTCGAAGACAAGAAGTGTGGTTATCCTGAATACCTTTTCAGTGAATTGGCAGCTCCCAGAGAAGGGCTGTCCAAGGATTATTACAAGGGCAGCTGTATTATTATACAGCTTTATAGGAAGAAAAAAAGAAAAATTTTACAATATTAAAGATACAGCTTTCATATTTCCCCTCCAGATATTTCTGGAAAGCTAACACATTAATTTGCATTTCATGACTAAACAGTGTGAGGTTAACTTGCTTTAACCTTGTATTCTTACAGGTGGTTGGTTTGCTCGCAGATTTTTCCATCCCTCCCCCCTTTTTTTTCCCTGATATTCTCTCTCTCTTCCTCTTCTTTGCTCACTTAATCTCTAAACAGGTCAGGGCGGCAGAGCAGTTTCCACTGCGGCTGACGTCAATCCCGCCCTGCAGATTCGTTAGCAGAGGGTGTCGGCAGAGGGGTGCAGCTGGTGCCCTCACCTGGAGACCAGATCTCACCTGAGATACCTGCCCAGTGTCCTCTTGAGCTCCCAGCCCCTGGCTGGAGGCTCCTAGGCTGGAGGCCTCAGGTCTCTAAGTTTTGCAAATTCTGGCTGAGAGAATGTGCACCTGTTCAGTCTCCCAGGAATCAGCGTGGCAGGTCTCCCCTCCCGTAGGAAGGCAGTTGATCACGGTGGCTGGTCTCATCGACGCCGCAGCCAGAGAGAGGCAGGTGCGGAGCTCGGTGTTATCAGTTACTTCGTTAATCTGAGTGCGTCGTGCATTCTCTCCGAGCCTCAGTTTCCCCAGTGAGGGAAATAAAAATATCTGCTTGATAGAACTGTTGACAGGCAGTGTTTCTCAAAGTGGGGTTCCTTTGAACTAGCACCAGCTGGGCACTCGTTAGAAGTACAGATTTTCATACCCCACCCCAGAGCCACTGAATCAGCGGCGCTGAGAGTGGGCCCCAGGGGTCCGTTTTAATAAGCCCTCCAGGGCCTTTGTCAAGAACCTCTGCTGGAAGGAGTCGGCGAGAGACTCATGGACACGTTGAAAGCTTATACCTTACTGGAGAAGATGCTTTGGGAAGACAAGTGACTTCTTCTTCTTTTTTTTTTTAATTTATTTTTTAGAGAGAGGAGAAGGGAGGGGAAAAAAGAGGGAGAGAAATATGGATTGGTTGCCTCGTGCACACCCCCAGTTGGGGACCAGTCCTGCAACCCAGGCACGTGCCCTGACTGGGTCTTGAACCAGAGACCTTTTGGTTTGCAGAATGGTGCCCAACCCACTGAGCCACACTAGCCAGGGCAACACATGACTTTTAAAATGTCTATCATCCATGTGTCCCCAGCACCTGGAACAAACAGTGCCTGGCACATGGTAGGTACTCAGTAAATATTTGCAGCATGAATAAATGTTAACTATTATCATGATCACTCGATTCTCATTTTCTTACCAATTATTACATACTGTCTTCCACTTTTTAGTCATGGAATTCAATCAGAAAACAGGGAACGTGGTATAATCTAGTCCAGATCTTTACAGAGAGACAAGAGTAAACAATTCCTATCTCATGGTCGTTTTATTTATTATTTTGCTCTTGATACGGCTCCGTGTCTCATTCCCAGGCGTGAGGCAGAGGTGTGATTCCAGCCCTTGTCATCTGCCTCTCAGTGAAGTGTTCTTTCTGCCACAAGCAGCTGTCATTATCGGGAAGAGAACCCAGTCACAGCAGTTCTGGGTCCTATGTATTTTTCTTTGCTTATGTGCCATAGCTGTGGCGTGTGGCCCACCTAGTGCATTAGCTTTTCTCTTTCCTCCGAGGGCTGCCACCTCTCTTTGTCCCTCAGGGCAGGGCGCGTTGGCCACCGAGGGTACATGTGGCCGTTTGGGGCTGGGGGCCGGTGTGCAGGCAAGCCATGGTAATCACCGCATGTTTCATTTCATCAGTATTAGAAAACACGTAACTAACACTTCGTCTCAAAGGTGCAGCTTATGGATACTCTGCAGGACAGGGCGGAAATGAACAGGGAAAGTGGGTCTGCATCAACTTGAATGCCAGTCGTAAAGAAGTAACAGTTGTGATTTTAAGTGAACAGCAGTGGCTGTGGCAAGGATCTGCAGGGAGCATATTTCGCAAACAGTGGCCCGTGGGCAGAGATGCTCATCTTTGCTGTTAAGCACAGCTGAACTGGAGTTTGGGGCCCACCGTTGACCAGCCCTGTGACCTTGGCTAAATCAGTGAACGTCCTGATTAGGGCCCTGATGGCCACACCTCTCCCTTCTTTGTGTAGCTTCATTGTGTTCCTTGTGAGTGATGTTCCCTGATGTGTGATACTTCCTTCAAAGTCTAGCATGTGAACCATTTTTTCACAAAGCATTTCAAAATTTTTTTTAATCCTTACCAGAGGATATGGATATGGATTTGAGAGAGACAGACAGGCAGACAGACAGACATCGATGTATTGATGTGAGAGACAGATATCAATTGGTTGCCTCCCATATGTACCCCAACTGGGGATCGAACCTGCAACCTTTTGATATAAAGGACAATGTGTTACAGAATTGAGCCACCCGGCCAGGGCGGTTTTTATTTCTTATGTACATATTTTAACAGCTGCATTTGCCTCCTTGGATAGCAAGGACTAAGCAAAATGGGACCTTTCATTGTTGTCCTGGTCATCACCAGCGATGTGGACCACACGCATCCCCCACAGTGGTATTCCAGGGATAGACGGTGATATTTGAAGTGTTCGCCCCAAGGCAGGTTTGCCAGGTAAAGTACAGGATGCACGATGAAATTTGAATTTCAGACAAACAGTGAATTGTTTTTTAGTGTAAGAAGGGCCCATGCTGTATTTGGGCAGGAATGTTTACCCTCCGTTTGTAGCTCTGAGACATTCAGGACCGTGGTGTCCAAGGTCGCACAGTCTGTAGGCAGTGCAGCCTGGGTCTGAACCTCAGCAGTCAGACTCCAGAGACTGTTGGTGACCTCTCTGCATTGTTTAGTATCTGTTTGTGATGCATCCATATACAGTACATTTTGGACCCTTGGAGGAATTTTTCTTCTTAAAAAATACTTGTATTGCCTCAATTGGGGTGACACTGGTTAATTACTTAGATAGGGTTCAAGTGTGCAGGTCTATGAGCCATCACCTGTATGTCATACTGCGTGTTCCCCTCCCCACCTCAAGTCTCCTCTGTCACCATTTAGCCACCCCTCCCCACCCTCTTCTACCTCCTCGCATTGGGTGCCTTCTTCAGTACAGGTTTGGGTCCTGGTGCTGATGTTCTTGTGATGGGAAAGGTAATTAAAAGCCGTGGGTTAAAAGTTCTAAGTTGGGTTTGCCTATCTGTAACATTTCAAAAATCCAGTGCATAATAACCAACTTGTGACATAGGTATGTATGTATGTATGTATGTATGTATGTATGTATGTATCTATCTATCTATCTATCATCTATCTATTGTCCCCAACACTGTGCCCGCCACACGCTGGGTTTTCCGTACGTGGTGGTCATCACGATGTAGAATTTGATGTCTGTGTTCTGTTTTTCTCTTCTTTCCCTGATGCATCCCTCAGATGTTCTGTACGTGCCTACTGCAGACTGACTCTAGCCCCTTAGGCTCCTGTCAGAGTTGTTTTTTTTTTTTTTTTTTTGCAGAGGGTCTGTTCCTGATAGGAATGTGTGCCTAGCATTGTGTTTCTTATTAGCTGTGTTCCAGAGAAATATACTCCTGAATCTGTGTGTCGGTATGTGTTGGGAAGCCTCTGTGTTGGGCCATGGGTAAGAGGCAGTGAACCCCTGAGGAAGCAGTCCCGGCGTCTGCGTTAGGTTTGGGCCGCTGCACTCGAATTCAGCCACTGTAGACAATACGCATTTCTTCACTTCACAGGTTTTCTGGGCGATCCGTCCAGGCATGCTTAACGGGGCCCCCAGTTCAGAGTCTCACAGGCGGCCCTCCGTGTGGCCGGGCTGTGTCTCATCTGAGGGCCCGCCCAGGGAAGCACCTGCTTCTCAGCCTGTTCCTGTTGCTGGCAGACTTACTAGCTTGCAGCTCTGTGACTGAGGGCCCCGTGGTTCTCGCTCACTGTTGTCCTGTTGGCTGCCTTCGTGTCCTAGCAGTCGCCTGCAGTTCCCCACCCCTAGGACTGTCTCTGTGGGCAGTTCCGCAGCTCGGCTGTTTGTCCTTCCAGGCCTGCAGGGAAGTCTTTCTCTGCAGGCTGCCAGGATGGAGTTTTACATAATGGGTCCGATTCTGGGAGTGGCATCCAGTCCCATTTGCCATATTCTAGTGGCTAGAGGCAGGTCACGTGTTCTGCCCACACTCCAGGGCGAGGGCTGTACTAGGGGTAACAGGTCCCGGGTCATCTTTTCTGCCTTCCACAGCCTCCTTGGAGACCGTGCTTAGATGTTAGTGTACAGGCTTTGTGCAAACAATTCAACATCTTGCAAGACTTGGTCTACACTTTATTTTATGGTTGTGCCCCAAAGCAGGGGTGGGGGGTTGGGTGGAATTGCTGGGTGTGTGGCCTTGGGATAAGCAGAGACTTTTATGTTTTTGTCACATCCTGAGTGTCCATGCTGTGCCAGTCTGATTCACACACCTGTGTCCTGAGACTGTGTGTGTTTATGAGATGCTGGGGTCCCTCGCGTGGTGTGGTGTGAAGCCCTAGGAAAGAGGGGGGCTTCTCGTCTGTAAGGGAGAGCCTGAGGCCATCCGATCCTGCTTCCTGCCTCGAAGCAAGAACATAGTGTAGACAGGTCCTTACGCTACCAGAACCAAAGCAAGCCAGGAGACCAAAGAGCCCCATGAGGAACCGCCTCCTGTTTTCTCAAAGTAAGTGGAAAGAGATTCTTCTCTAACCCCATCTCCAGCTGGAGGACTTTGGAAGTGTGACTGCACTTGGCTTGTGCTGAGACAGCTGCTGGCAGGGGAGGGGGTAGCTGTCAGCGTCTGTTCACAGTCCCACCCCCTCAGAAGTGCACTGGAGTCTCCTGACCCCCCCAGCCCGGGAACTGGTTCGCAGGAGGGTGACGTGCAGAAGGCCGCCGCCCGCCCACGGGAAGCCACCTGGCAGAGGCGCCAAGTTGCTGAGCGAGGGTAACATGTGGCTGCTGCCGTGCGCGTGTATGTGTGCGCGCGCGTGTGTGTGCGGCACACTGCCAGCCCGTTCGCGTGGGCAGCCATCGTCTCCAGCCAACCGAACCGTCTGTGGGGGAGACTTGAAAATAAAACAATATTCCCAATAACGTGGGGACTTGAGCCCATGGTGTTGGTGGGGCATCTGCCGGGTGGCTTCTGCCGTGGTCGTGATCTGCCGTCCCCATCCGGGTGTCTGTGCACTGCAGACAGTTAGCACCCAAGTCACCTAGCTCACATTAAAAAAAAAAAAGGGAAAATTACCAACCCAGTGCTTATTTTTGTACCAAAGGGGATTTCCACGCGGGGAGAATTTTCCACCCCTCTGAAGGCCGTTGCTACCTCAAAGGCGCGTCTGCCCAGGCAGGTAATGGGGACAGCACAGAGACCGCGAGAAGCCGGAATGGCAGTCACAGGAGACGGCAGCTGGGCTTTGATTGTATTTTTGGACACTGCAGAGCCGATGTGGTTTCCTAGTCAACCTTTCAGGCTGCCTGATCATGGGGGCTGCTGGGCGGACTGGAGGGCGTTCTGCTGCTCTTCGCAGGAGCCCAGGGCTCAGACGGGCTGGGTCAGGGGGCGCAGCGCTCTCACCTCGCTGCCCAGCGCACCCAGTGCCACAGCGATTCTTAGTTTGCGTGTCTGTCCTTGGCACCCATGCCTTGCTATTATTTCCTCCCTCCAAATCTTTTTTGCTGTGTCCATGTGGCTTGAAGCTGGTGTCTGTCACAGCTGGGGTGATGGATGCTAATGAGGTGATAATTTCTGATGACGAATTATCAGGATAAGGCTGCCCCCCCCCCCCCAAGCTGAGTCCCAGTCCCTGTTTTGTTGGGCAAAGAGAACAGGGCAGAGGGGGAGAAAACCGCTTCCCTCTGACACCTCCCGGGCGGCGGGTGGAGTGTCATAGCCCTGCCCGACACAGCACCTGCCCTGCCCCGAGCTCTGCCTTGCCCTGCCCAGCTGGGGGGTAACTCCTCTGTGCCCGTTTTATAAAGGGGGAGGCTGCCTTCCTTGGCTGCGTGTTAGAAGCACATGGGAAGCTTTTAAAAAAAAATCTGAGGTCTGATTTACATGCCATAAAATCCCCCCTCCCACCCTTTAAAGTGGATTTTCAGTTGTTTTTTGTTTATTTACAGGATTGTGCAACCATCACCACTGTCCAATTCCAGAACATTTTCATCACCCCCGAGGAAACCCCACGCCCATTAGTGGTCACTCCCCAAACCCTCCCCCTCCCCCAACCCCTGGCAACCCCAGGGGTCTCCTTTCTGTCTCTGTGTTTGCCTGTTTTGGACATTTCCTGTCCGTGGAATCCTACAGTAAGTGGCCTGCACACTTCTCGTGTGGCCCCAGGATGATTTTTCTGCGGTGAGGGATGACGGTGTTGAACAGGTAGCAGGGTGACCCAGTGGTAATTCCTCGTCAACAGGGGAATCCAGCAGCCCTTTGAGGGGGAAGATGGGTTTTCGCAATGTTCCACCGTGAGGCCTCTTTTTCCCTTCCGCTGGAACCCAAGTCTCTCGGCTCCCGGTCCAGCATTATTTCCATGACACGGTCCCAGTGTGATGCAAGGTTTGGCAGAAAGATGTCCCAGGGTGGGTCCAAACGAGAGGAAAAAAACCCAACAAACTATGATTTATGGACATACAAACAATTTCAACTGCAATCGAATGGATCTGAAAGACGCAGGAGGGAGGGGTCCCCACAGAATGTAAATTGGGCGTGAAACCACCCCTACCAACAAAACGTTTCTTGACCCTGCAAGAGACTTTAAACAGAGAGGACCTTGAAATGGTGATCTTATTTGAAATGACTGGATTTATAAGCAGTGTTTCCAGGGTAACACTATTGTGTATTCTGGGCTTGGCCCCCTTAACCTGGAACTGACAAGTTCCGTTGACCGAGGACGATCGCGGTTGGAGAGAACACGCATCCAAGGCACCGTCCGGGGCTCCCGGTACGCCTGGCTGAGCACTGAGGCCTGTGAGCTTCCACGGAGGCTGGAGTTGGTCCTGCCACGTAATAGCTTAAGTGACTTTGGGCAATGCTTGTCCCCCTTTCCGAGCCTTAGGTCTTGTATCTATAAGATCGGGAGAACAGTGCCAGCGCCTCAAGTATATTGTGAAGGTGACCCAAGACAGTCACCCTCTGTCTTTCCTGGACCACAGCATCAGCATCACCTGGGCACTTAGCAGAAATGTGAAAGGCGGGCCCTCTCCAGACCACTGAATCGCGGCTGTGGGGGTGGAGCCCAGCTGTCTGTGTTCTAACGAGTTCTCCAGGCCATTCCAATGCACCTTGCAGCTGGGGAGCCATTGGCTTAGGGGAGAGGGTTTCTCAGCCCCGACACTGTTGGTATTTGGGGCTGCACAATTGTTTGGCGGGTAGTGTGGTCATGCACACAGTAGGATGTTCAGCTGAGCAGCACCCCTGGCCTCTACCCACTAGATACCAGTAGTAGCTCCTCCCCTCCAAATTGTGGCCACCAATGAGAGTCTCCAGACGTTGCCAGACACCCTCTGGGGGCCCAAAGCACCCCTAGTTGAGAAATACTAGTTCAGGATAAAGCAAGTTCCCGACCTAGGGCAGGCTCTTAATGATTAACTTTCTTCACTTTCTTCTGCAGCCGAGCCCTCTGAATTGTAATAGGAAAAAGGAGGCCTCAAGATGCGTATGCCCTTCTCACTTCTGTGAGGGCGCTGACACTGTAACCCGGTGTCTCGTTATTTAAAAATAGTCACACCCTTTAAACTTTCTAACAAAATTTTCCTTTGGGTTGAAGCTAAACATGGAAAATCTCAGCCCCGGGGACCCGTGCTGATTCTCCCCCAAGAGCTGAGCAGCCGCACGTGGGGATTTTGGTGGAAAGTTTCAGGCTGCTGTGCGTGCAGAGCTCGTTGGCCAGCTGCACGGGCACGCAGTCCCTCCGCCTCCCGCCTCACCTCAGGCTCCTCTCCCGTGAGAGCCACGCAGCCGGGGCCGTCCACGCCCAGCTGTCCCATGCTGCTAATAATAACCAGAAGAGATCTGTTTGCCTCTGCTGGTGAACTGCCTCTCGTGCCCGGGCTTTCTGTCTGTGTGTCACCTGAGTTTGAAGAGGCTTCTGAGGCTGGGGAGGGGAGCAGTGGCCCTGTGTGGTACTGGGGTGGGATGACCTGGGTTCTAATTCTGCCTGTGCCGTGACCTTGCACTGGAAGTGCTGTGGCAAGTCATTCGGGCATCTGAGCGCCCTCGTTTCTACGTCTGTCCATGGAACCTGTAATACCCAGAGCTCCTGTAGGGACACACTTAAAAAAAATTGTGGTGAAATATATATATAATAGAATGTACTGTGGCAGCATCATTTTAAGTGTACAGTTCAAGGGCATTAAGTATGTTCCATCACCCCGGTTCATCTCCAGGACTTTTCCATCATTCCAGACAGAAACTCTGTACCTCGTAAATGCTGACTCCCTGTCAGTGAGGGCCACCCCTGCTTGTGTCTTTGACCTGGTCTCTTCTTCTCTTCCCTTTGCCCATCATATTCCAGCTCTCAGTTCCTGAAACATGCTAGTGAGTCCTTCCCCACCGCAGGGCCTTTGCACATACTGTGCTTGGCTCCCTGGCATCCTGTGTAGGAAGACTGCCTTTGACTGGTCCAGGTAGCAAACCATCCTTCCCTGTTAGTGCTTTAAGTTCTTTGTTGCAGTCATAGCATTTATCACAGTCTATGGGGATCTTCTGTCTGCCTACTTGTCTCTCTTCCCCACAAAAATAACAGGGCAGGGATCCAGTCTGCCTTGCTCACCATTTTATCTCAGGGTTTAGCACAGGGGTTTGCACTTGCAAGCATCAACTGTTTATTCATTGTCTACTGTATGCCAGGTACTATGAGAAGCACTTGTTAAACGTGATCTTATCTTATTCTACTCTGTTGGGGGTTATCAACTGACTGCATTATTTATATCACTTGAATATAACAGACACATAGCCTGATGTGCCCAATGTGATGCTGTTGGCTTTCAAGACGGGAGTCAGTCTTGGCTTCTCTATCTTTTTACTATATGGAACCAGGAAGGTACTGTGAGTGAAATGCTTATATGATGGATGGATAAATGAAAGGATGGATGGATGGATGGATGGATGGATGGATAGATGGGTGGGTGGATTGATGGATGGTGGATAGATGGACAGAAAAATGATTAGGCTCCAGATCTCTGTAACCATTGGGTCCCAAGGTTGAAAGGAACCTCAAGATTCATCAGTTCAACCCCTTCTCCATGTATGACCCCCTTCCACCCAAGTGGAACTTGCATGGGTGTGCTTGGGGGTGTGGGGGCAGTTGAATGGTGACTTGGAACACAGGAAATAATGAATGTCTGACAAAGTCTGGCTTGGATACTGCCTCCTCCAGGGAATTTTCTCAGATTGCCCCTCCTAGAAGTCCTCTCTCTGTCCTTGAAGCACTTGGTGTCTGCCCAAGCTCTAGTGCCCACTGACCCCACAGTCACTGGAAAGGACTGTGCACAAAGCTGTCCACTGGGCTTCACTGTGAGCTCCTTCGGAGCAGGGCCTGGCTGAGTTGTGGGGCACTTTCCTCTTGCGGTCTTCTGGCCTTTTATAGCTGTCGTGGTGTTTTCCTGCTGAGGCCTGTAGCTGCCTCTGGGATTTGGGGGGCATTTGCTCTATACATGTGCCTAGGACATCCCAGCACCCCTTTAGAGGGACCCTGACTAGGATTGTGGTACTGGGTCGGGGGAGACCCTAAGCCAGTCAGTCTCCTGTTCTCTCTCATGTCCTTGAGTGATACCAATGCATTGCCACTAACTGACCCTGCCGGACTTAAATCGACAACCTTGGCCTGTGGCTCCCTCTCACCAACTCAGCCGGCCCCCAGGGCTTGGGGAAGGGGTGCCGCTTTGGAGCCAGACAGTCCTGGGTCCTCTGTGCCAACGCCCAGCTAGACTTGCGCCCGGTCAGTCAGTGGACCTGCTGTTCCCACTTGTAAAATGGAGACAATGAGGCTAGCCTTTCAGGTTTGTAACAAGGATTTGCCATGTGTTAGCTGCTGGGATGGTTGGGAGAAATGACAGAGCAGGGGCCAGGGGACAGTGGTGGTGGACACAGTTAGTGCACTAATGAGGGTCCCGTGAGTGAAAGAATTTCTCTTCTCTCCTTCTCTTTGGGAGGAATAGCTTTCCACTTCTCCCTGGTGTTGACCTCATGCCTAGCTTGGCAGCAGATGGTTGGAGTTGCCAGTCTGCTATGTATGTGTCTCTTATTCACCAAACCCCCTCCAAATCCCAAAGCAAATCAAAACAAACAAAAGTAACTCAGGAGTTCAGGCTGGGGTGCGATCCCAGGACCGATTAGGCAGTTGTGGGGTTTGTACATGGAGGACACTTTCCATTTCTTCACTTTTGCACACCCTGCATTCATGTGTAAACCATTCTGTAGTTCCAGTTACTTCCTAGGGGGAAGTTACTCTTCATTTTTGGGAGAATGCAGAGATGACAAAGACAAGACCCCCTTCCCTTAAGATACTTAAAACCTGGTGGAGGGATGAAGATGTAAATATAGCCAATCAAGGAACACATTTTAGGTGTCAGGCATCAGTGTGGGAGTTTTGGAGATGAAGGTGGTAGATTGTTCTCTGGGTGGGGACAACAGAAGGCTTCTGGCGTTTTCTCGCTTGCACGCGCAACCAGAAAGGCTCCCACCCAACCTGGAGCCACCCCTGCCTGGCTGGTGGTCTCTGCAGGCACGGACCCTGGTGCGGAGATCCCCGGTGCGGCAGAAGGAGACACACGCAGAATTGGCTTTCCTTGCCCAGCGAAGCCAAGACTGGTGTGTAAACGTACGTCGGATGCTTTTGCCTCTCCCCATCCGGGTCACCTCCAGGAATAATCCTGGGATTTTTGAACTTGGAGTCACTCTGCAGGGGATCTGTTTCGCTCACCTCTCACTTAAGGGATAGAAAAATGCATCTGTGCCGGGTCACATGGCCTGCCCCAGGTCCCCCTGACTCCTTAATTGCAGAGCCAGGAGATGAATGCTGGGCCCTGGACTTCATTTTCGTCTTTCTTGACCCCTGCATTTACAGGGCATGGCGATACTGTATGGGTCATCTTAGCGGGGCCACTTTCTGGCTAAATTGAAATTTTCCGACTGTGTTTTTGGGTCAGAATCCTTTAGCTTGTGTGTGAAATTCACCAAATGGAGAAAAAAAAATCAAAATCGATGAAACCACTCCCTGATTTCCCATCCAAAGCCGCTCAGTATTGAGCGGGGTTCAAGGTGACAGCATTATCAAACATTTTGCAAGAATCCACCATAAATAAATTGGAGACGGGTTAGCACGGTTGTGTTTATAGCCTCTCTGCTAGGTCCTGTAGGTTTTTGTGGATTCTCCTCATTTGAGGGTGAATTTCACAGTCACCCCCCACCCCTTTGCCCCGTCTCTGCTCTGGGCTGTTGCTGCGTTTCTTTCAGGATCCCGGAAAGAGTGTTATTGTTTATCTGGGGGAAAAGGTTCTGGGGTGTTTGTTTCCTAAGAAACCTGCAAAAAATTGGATGTGGGACTGAAGCGAACCCCCTGTGAGGTGATGGGCACGGTCTGTGTCCGCACCGTCCAGTGCACCAGCCCCTGGCCGCGTGTGGCTCCGGAGCGCTGGCCATGTGGTGACTGGGACCAGAGAACTGGGTTTTCACTTCTGTGGAATTAAGTTTTCATTTGCGAGATTAACGTTTAGTTTCTTAAAGCAAAAACAAAAAGTCAGTATGCTTATTCTCCTTATGCTTTTAATTCAGCTTACATACAGTGTTATTCCATTCAGTTGAGTCTAGTGAATTTTTATGGGCACATATAAGGGGATTTTGCATAATGTTTGCTCCTGTTGACAACCAGAGTAGATTGAACATGTTCAGACTGTTAAAATGTGTTTATAAATTTCATATACGGGAATTTTTAAAGTGCTCTAATCATTGACAGACAAGCCTCCCCAACTACTTATATAGTATATAGAAACATAAAAATGGAAATTTATAAATAAGCTGAGCCTTAAGCCACTTCCTAATATTGTACATAAATTAAATACAATTTTAACTTAAAATGTGTATTTAAATAAGTTATTCAGTTACACATTTCAAAGGCGAAAACGGCAAACTCTTAAGTGGCCAAATTATATAAAGCAATCAGAGAACATAAATACTCTAAATATATAAACTCTTTAGTTCGAATGTTAACATTATGGATTTTAATTATCTTAAATGTGTCTATTACTCATCCCAGATTTTCCCAGAATGTAAAGGTACCATCACACACACGATTCTAAGGTTAAGTTAAAAAAAATTTTTATTGATTTATTTTTAGAGAGTGGAGAACAACTTTACGTGAGCTACCTCTAACACTCCCCCAACTGGAGGCCAGTTCCACAACCCAGGCATGTGCCCCAACTGGGAATTGAACTGGTGACCTCATAGGCCAGCACTTAATCCATTGAGACAGAGCAGCCAGGGCTTAAATTCTTTTTTTAAAAAAATCTTTAGAGGGAGAGGGGAAGGAAGACAGAGTGGAAGAGAAACATTGATTTATTGTTCCACCTATCTATCATTCATTGGTTGATTCCTGACCAGGGATCGAACCTGCAACCTTGATGAATCGGAACGATGCTCTGATCAACTGAGTTCCCAAGGCCGAGGCTCTAAGCTTGAATTCTAATGAAAGGTTTTGGGGGTCCAATTCTCTGATTGCCTAAGATCACATGATGACCAGTAGGGATATTTTTCCGGACGCTTATCAGTGTTGCCTATAAGATGCTCTAACCTGGCTTACTCACTGTGTCGATTACTTATGTGATTGTAATGGGCTTAAATTGACCTGTGCACAGCTCCCTGTGCTGGGCGGGGGTTCTGCTGGGCAGCGCAGCTCCAGGTGGAACAGGCTTCCGGAGTCTCAGTGACTTATTGTCCAAATGAGACCTGCTCTCACTGCTTCAGGGTTTCTTTTTCCTTGACTCATCTGATCTTCCTTGACTTCTGGGATCTTAGTTCTAGTTTCCCTATAGTTCGGGCAGTGGATAAAAAGGTAATACATTGCTTAGGGCAGACCCTCCACAGATGTTTTGGCGGCTACTTGGCTTCAGCTCTCAATCCTTGCCAGCTGCCCTGGGACCACAGGCGGGACCTCCCAGAACTTCTCCCTGACCCCGCCCCAGCCACGCCTCCTCCCCAGCAGTGCCGGCCCCACAGGTTTTAAAAAATTTTTTCAACTCTGTGTCACTTACCAGGAGGTATCAGGGTTGAAAATATAGGGATGGGCAAACACAGGTTTACAGTTGTGAGTGTGTGGAACAGAGTTTATTCTTGTGTTATTAATTATTGTATTATTTATTTGTACTGTACTAGAACTGTAAACTTACTTTTGACCACCCCTACATAGGCGCAAAGCCATACACACTTCTGTTTCTCTTTACACCTTGGTCCCTGGTGAATTATTAAGGATGGAGAGGTAAGGGAGGTGGACAGCAGGGAGTAATTTAGACCGACCTTTGCTCCTGTAAAGCCAGCCCAGGGCAAAAGTGTGTAATTATTTATTACTATTTTCGCAGGACCCACTTTGATTCAAAAAGGTCCGGGGTGTGTTTAGCTGGGGACACAGCCAAGTTTGCCCGTGGGGGCTGCACTTTTACCCGTCTCTCCCCCACTTTTTTCTCTTCGTCCTCAGGAGTGTGGGTCCCATCACACCAGTCTGCCCTCTTTGGCGGTTTCTGGCCCCTCTACACTCGTTCATTGAACCAGCTCCCCTAATTGGCATCTGGGTAGGTGAAGAAGCCTAAGGCGGTGCTTCTGGACTTTGCACCTTTGTTAGGACTGTCTGGGGACCTTGTTTAAAACAAACGAGAAGAGAAGCCCCCTGTCCCCAAGGTCGTTGATTGCGAATATGCGAGTTTGGGGGAAGCAGGGGCTCAGCAAGTGTATTCTTAACAAGCTCCCCTAGGGGTTTCTGCTGCAAGCTCAAGTTCGTCAACTTTTAAGTGTGGTGTGGAAATAAGGAGGGGGACAGGCTTGCCGGCAACCTCAGCCCTTGTTTGTTATCCTGGTGACCAGAGGCAAGTCACATGTCACTCTGTGCCTCCATTTCTCTTATCTCCACAAGGGAAGTAAAAGGCTTCTTAGCCCTTAGGGTGCATCTGACAGATGATGTTAATGAAGCATCAGCACACAGGCTGGCACGTAGTAACTGCTCAGTAAAACTAGCTATGATTATGATATATTACTGTCTCATAGTTTACTGAGAGCAGCATCATTAATAACATACCTAAAGCAGTGGGCACAGCACTGGCAAATAAAAAGGCAAGACATGTCTGTTTTGCCCTGGCTGGGTGGCTCAGTTGGTTGGAGCATTGTCACCTACTCTAGAAGGTCTCAGGTTCGATTCCTGGTTAAGGCACATATCTAGGTTGCGGGTGTGGTCAGGTGTATGTAGGAGGCAATCAATGTTTCTCTCTCTCTTTCCCCTTTCTTCTCCTCTCTGAAATCAATAATGAAACATATCCTTTGGTGAGGATTAAAAAAGATATCCATTTTGTTATTGCAAACAGGTAATAATGCTATGTAAAACTGTGTTTCAAGTTATGTATTATGTCTCTGAATTCTTATCTGTACGTGTGCGGACAGACTGTGCGTTATAGCATAGAGTAGTGTTACAGTACGAATCTTAACGTTACAATAACGAGCATGCGAGGAAGCTGGCCTGGTGTTAGTGAGCGCTGTGAACACCATGGACCCCTTTTTCCTGTTTGTACTATTCAGTAGTGGGCAAAAGGAAAAGCCCCCCGAGGCATCCAGGGCTTCCCCCCAAGAGAATGGCCCTGGCTGGTTTGCACCTGTGGGAGCTGGAGGGAGCTGGCCTTCGCACCTGCATCCCCCGGGGGCAGACCCAGACCGGTGAGTCCGGTGTGCTTCAGCCAGAGGGATCTGGCTCTAACCGAGATGGGGAGGGGAGAGAGAAAGGGCCCTCTCCCAGGCCTCCAGCCCTCAGCGGGGAATTGCCCACGGATGCAAGAAGGAAGGTTACTTGAGACGTTGGCGAGTCAAATAATTCTCTCCCCTGTCAGCTGGCCCCGCTGTGCGCCAGGGATGTTATGACAATGGTTGCTCTGGCAACCGCGGAAGGCGTGGGGCTGCCTGCGGGTGGTGGCCGCGGTGGCGATTTCCTTACCCTCGCTTGCCGGGCGCTGAGAGCCCCAGGCTGTGGTCACAGAGCCAGGGCGCTGGAAGAGGAGTTGGGTTTATGGGTAGAGGCCTGGCCCCTGTCTTGCATGACGCTATTTTATCGAACTGCCGTGAAAAATGTGCTGAGCGCCTGCTGTATGCAAGGCCCTGCTTGGAACACGGGGCGGGGGCGGGGTGGGGGTGACAGGAACAGGGAACCCCATGCTCTTTTGAATTCACATTCTGATGGGTGTGTAAGATGGGGAAGCGTAACCATGGAAACCAATAAACAGATAAATTGTAGGACAGCTATGAGTAGCCTACGGGGGGGGGGGGGGGGGGGAGCAGGAGGCTGTGCTGGTGATACTGGGAGTGGCCTGGAAAGGCTGGCACCGAGAGGACAGGAAAGTGCCATTTCATGCCATAAGCTGGAGGGAGCGAGCCCCGGGCGACAGGAGGAGGCGCGAAGGACCGACTTGGGCTGCTGGCCTTGCACTCCGCTGCTGGTCTGAGCCTGCTCCAGGGAAGGCAGCCCTGACTAGGCTTTGCTGAAGGGCAGCCCCACGGGTGCGGAAGGTTCTGGGGCCTGCCTCTCCATCCGTGTGGTGATAGGGTCAACCGTGTCACATTCCCGAGCCTCAGTTTCCTTCCGTGTAAAATGGTTAGGGGACGAGACCCCAGCTTGGCTTCGCTATGGGGTTTACCCTCTGAGGATTTGTGAAGGATCGCTAGAAGGCCCTCAGTTTGTACTGCACTCCCAGCTTTCACAAGCTCTGCTTCAGTTTCAGGTTTTGTTTTGTTTCAGTAGCACCCAAGTGATGATGGTTTGGGGCTCCAGCGAACCAGACCCCAGGGGCTTGCCCATGGTCTCCAGGTTTATCTTGGTTTAGATTCCGAGTGAAAAGTTCCCTGTTTCACATTAGAGATTTCAGACGTGATTATTTATAGTTCTGTCACATGTCTTGACTTTAGACTTTCTTTTTTGTTTACGCTGATAAATTTACCGCCGTGCTAATACGGGGTACAGTAATAAGGCACCGAGGATGCTCAGATCCAGGAGGGTCTGAGAATTTTTCCATCCGCCGGGAAGGTACCAGGCCGCCCCCTGGTGTGGGGATGGAGAACTACATCCCTGGGTTCCTGCTCTCTCTGAGTCCTGGGTTCCTTGTGACCCCGGGCCCAGGAGACCTTATTTTGCAACCAGGAAGCCCAGGGGCAGGGGTGGGGCTCAGTGTGGATGTGCTGTTTCCAGAAGTCCTGTGTTTTTTCACTCAAAGTTGAAACCTTTGGACTTTCTGCAGTTCAGCTGTGAGTGGACTGAATTGAAGGTGACCTAAAAATAAATTAGGGCACCCGGCAGAGTGAGGCACTACCTACCACAGCCCTTTTCCAGCTGTGCTCCTCAACCTTGAACCTCTGAACTGTTTGGACCCCCTGCTTCAGCAGATAGCTACTGTGAAGAGGGCACGGGCTGGGAATCAGGTCCTGAGTTCAAATGCTGACCTGGAGCTTCTTCAGTTCTGTGAACTTGGACATGATTCCGGTGCCTCTGAGACTCTGTTTCCCCCTGTGTAGAGTGTTGTTAATAGCTTAACATGCACTTCAGCATTGTCACGATGCTCTTTGGGCATCTGGAAGGTAATTCATTTGTGATGTAGGGGGGTTGAGCGCCGTACCCAACGTTCCGGAGGAGGTCAGTGTCCCTCACATCTTCCATGGTGAAAAATTGGTCTTTTCTTTCCTGGTGCATTGCAGCCAACACTTTTGTAAAACAGGGTAAAAAGGGTTTACTAGAAAAATGGACGGCACCAGAAAACACAAGCAAAATACGAGTCTTACTTTGAAAACAGTTGGTTCAACAGATATAATGACCTCGTTAGTTAGCTAGCACCCAGTCTAAATAACCTCCATTTCTGTCCCTAACCCTACAAGGTCTGGCCTTCAGGGAACTGGTCTTCAGGTCACATTCCGAAGAGCCCTGCCTCAGGGCAGAGAGCGTGTGTGATTAATTTTGTAACCCTAGTTTTTTTTTTTGTATTCAGGAGGCACCTAAAAAGAATTTGGAATGAATAAATGAGAGCTTTTCTTAGAGTAAGCAGAGAACTCCCATCCTTGTAACTAGGAAGGCTCCTCCAATCCGAGGCTGTTCTCTGACGTTTGCCTCCTCGGTGCCCGCGCTGAACCCTGGCTGCCCTCCTGCTCTGGCTTCTGTCCTTTGGCCTCGTGATTCGTGATTCGTGTTTGCTCATCTGTCTGGTCCACCCCGCTGGGAGCTCCTCCAGGCCTAGACCGGTGCTGGCTGCCCCTGGTCAAGGTCTCTGCCCTGGAGCTGCTCTGCAAAGGTCGGCTGTGTGCGCAGGGAGCATCCCTCTGGCTTCTGCCCTTCAGCTCCTCTGAGGAAGACACTGCTTTCCTTCTGTAATTCGGACAATAGCCACTCGCTGCTCCTGCCACCCGACTCCCAGTAGCATTGGGTGCTTGCGTGTTTAGGCTTTCTGGGCCTTCCCCAGGTTTCCTGTTCTAGGGATGGGCCTAGAGGGGTGATGAAAACATTTTTTAAAATTTATTTTTAGAGAGATGGGAGGGAGGGAGAAAGAGAGGGAGAGAAACATCAATGTGTGGTTGCTTCTCGCACACCCCTAACTAGGAACCTGGCCTGCAACCCAGGCATGTGCCCTGACTGGGAATCGAACCAGCGGGCCTTTGGTTCTCAGGCTGACAGCCAATCCACTGAGCCACACCACCCAGGGCTGGCTTTTTAACAAACACCGTCAGGTAATTCTTACGGCCAGGAAATTGGGGAAAGAAGGAACAAACGTGTAACATTATCTATTACCTTGGGAAAGCCGCTTTGTGAAGATTAAGGGAAATAATGTATATGAAGTGCTTAGCAGAATACCTGGCATATATACTACATATTACCTACATATATTTAAAACGTATGTAATAAAATGGTTGACTGTCCATGTCCCATGTATCTTTATTGATTTTCGTGTGACTTGTAACTGATTATCACATAGGTAATTTAAGCTTATAGAAAAATTATAAAATACATATGCACAAAAAGTATATGTGTATTGTATATAATATATATCACAGCATATCTGCATATCATATATAATATATATTGTATTATGTATATATGTACTACCTGTTATAGTACAACATATAATATTTTATATGTGTACATACACACATATTCATTTCATATTCAGAAAATGGGATTATACTGTACCTGTGACTTTGGCTGCTGTGTTTCTCACTTGACGACAGATCATAACATTCTTTATGTGTCAATAAACAAGAGTTTTTAAGACTCGGGTTTAAGTACTGATTCATCCACTTTTCAGTAGTTGCTTGATGACCTTGGGCAAGTTACTTAACCTTTCTGGGCCTTGGTTTTCCCATTCATAAAATGGTGCAATAACTGGTCTTATATGGCAGTGTTGCTATGCTGATTAATTAGATAATTCATAAAAGGCCCTTGTCACAGCCTTGGTTCAGAGAGAAGCCCTGCTGGTTGATGGCCACCAGTCTTGGGGACCTGGTGGGGAAGGCTGCTGACCCCCAGGGTCCCCGTTTGGAAAGTGCTCCTCAGTCTCTGTACAGCCCAGTCTCTGTACAGCCCAGTCTCATGCTCTGGGCAGTTCTCTGGGTTTTTCGCAGCTCCAACCAGCTGCGAAAGGTCTCATTTCCTGACAGGTGATTCTTGGGTCCCTTCACCTCAAGGGGAGACCTGGGCCTGCGGCTGCCTGTCTCACTCGTCTGCCCCATTCTACCCATGTCCTAAACCCCCCTCTTCTCCCCTGTTGCTATGTATCATGGTGGTGCAGTCTTAGCGTGCCCTTGGAAACCCCTCCCCTGGTCCCAAGCATCCCTTCAGCAACTAGTTAGAAAACAGTGTTCGTGCCTATGTGGGGGGGACTGTGATTGTTTTTTGCACAGACGATATCTCAGGGGATTCCTCAGTGGGCCTGGGAGGAAAGGTGGCACATGCCCATTTTACAGACGAGAAAGTGGAGGCTCAGGGGGCTGGCATGACTTGCCGAGGCCTCATTACTTCTCTCACAATGATGGGAAAGTGTCCCAAGATGAGGGAGACCCTCTCTGCCCTTGAAGTGTCGATGCCCAGCTTTCAGATCTCCAGTTCACTGGGAAGGACCCACGAACAACAACTCATAAATCAGTGCAGCAGCCTGGTAAAGAGAGGGGGCTTGGGAGTCATACCCTGGCTCCCTGACCTAAATAGTTCTGGGGACCTGGGCACATGACCGCACCTTGATATCTCAGTGTTCTTGTTCACAGAATGGGCTCAGACAACCAGCCTGGCAGCTGGCATTGTGGCCCGGTTTACGAAATGAACACACACATCCAGAGCTCTGGTCCCACAGTGCCAGGCAAGCTGCAGGTGTCTAGTTCACGGTGGCGGCTCTCGTGCCGTGGTTCCCCACAATGCTTTATCGTAGCTGACAAAGGTGCCCCCGGCAGACGGCGCAGAACTGCACGCTTCCTGGGCTTTTGACCCTGGTCTCAAAGGGGGCCCTCATGCAGAAGATTAAAAAGAAAGAGGCAGGTCTGGGAACTAATGCGAAAGATCCTCGAGGCTTAGTACCGAGTGAAGCAAGTAAGCTGTGGAAAATGTATACTTCATGATACAATTTCTGTGAGAAAAATAGCCCTGGACATAAAACCACACTGCAGTTTTTGTAAGTGTGAAAGTGCAGGGAAAAGTTCTGGGGGGATGGGCTGGTCTCAGCAGGCTCCTTCGTTACCTCTGGGGAGAGGGGTCAGCATTAGCAGGGATGGTCACAGGGAGCTGTGGCCTCACCTGAAATGTTCTAACTTTTCCCTTCAACAAGAGAAATATATACTTGTGTTTATTAAATAAAGTAAATGAAAATAAAATTATCCTTTATGCTTACTGGGGCTTTGGAGTCAGACTTGGGTATGAATCTGAGCTCTCTGCTTATTAGCTTTGAGATTGAGCAAATGTGTCTACTGTTATCATCTGTAAAATGTAGGTCTTCCTAGCACCTGGCTCCTGGGAATGTGAGGCTGTGTTGACATGATGCCTGTAAGACCTTGAGCTTGGCCTTGAAAGTGCTCAGTGATGGTCCTTTTTACTTTTTATCACTATGCTTATTTCACTTACTCATCCAGATATGGGAGGGGCTCTTCCACTCTTTAAGATATCTATTATCTTTATTCTAAACCAGTAATAATGCAAGAACAACTGTGATACATTTTATAATAGAGTATATACAAATAAAATGCCAAGGAAGAATTGGTGAGGACTCAGCGGTGAAGCTAACATTTGAGATGGACTTTGATGAAAAATTCAGAGTTGTTGGGATGATGTATCAGTTAGCTGTGGCTCCCCATAGTGCTGTGTAACAAATGACCACAGAGCATTATTTGCATACAACACAAAAATGTATTGGTCATATGTCTGGAGTCAGCTGCAGGCTAGTGGTTCTTTTGATCTTGGCTGGGCTCACTGACAGCTAACAGGCAACAGTTGGCAGTTGGCTGAGTTAGGATGGCTTTGTCTGGGATGTCTGGGAAAACTTGACTTTGCTGTATGTTATCCCTCATCCTTCAGTTGAGTTAACTAGCCTGGACACATGGAGATGGCAGACATCGGATAGAGCAAGTAGAAACATGCAAGGCCTCTTTCTATTGGCTGAGGGAAGTCACATGGCCATCCTGATTGAAGGGGGGCAGGCCCAGACTGTGCCTCTTCAGTTAGTTAACTGCGAAGTGAAGCCCAGAATAATTGTCTACAAGTTTGAACCTTATAAAACATTGTTTCCTAAACTCAGCCTGATACACACTGTACTTTTTGCCATATCTGTGTTTTCTTTAAGCCATATCTGTGTGTTTTCTTTCTCTAATCCATATCTTTCTTTTGCCATATCTGTGTGTTTTATTTTCTTTCTTTAGTTCATTATTTTATTTAAACATACATGTATTTAAAAAAAATAAAACTTTGTATAACTATTGCAATAGAAAAGTAGCATCACTTGCCTGTGAATGGAAGACAAGACAAGAGATACAATGAACACAAAAGTGTCATTAAATTGTGCTAAATGTTGTTGTTACCTGCCCAAGGCTGTGAGTCTGTGTCCTGCTCTTGTGGTAAAGAGAGACTAGCAAGCATTAGCCATTAAAGCTACAGAATCACTCACTGAACAGAGGCTGGCTCCTTGAGAGATGGGCGGCTGGCTGGAGAGGCGTTTGGACAGAGAAGCACGCGCCTGTGCTGGGATCCACATTATTTCATGCCATGCCTGGTGTCACCTCGAGTTACCAGTGATGCCCACCCTCGGGAAAGGCTGCTTCTCGGGAATGGGTGTTTCGGCAACAACTGGGTTACCTTGCGCCTGCCTTCCAGCACCTGGCCTTTCCAGTTTTTCAAACCTCTGTGACCCTCAGTGCTTTTTAAAGGCATGAGGACGATGTCAGTGACTTTCTTGGACACGGATTCCTTGTGTCTTTGAGCAGTTGATAGGGCATCATGCGGGTTTATTTGAAGACACCAGATCTTTCTTCCTTTTGTCGTATTTGAAATCCAACACAGGCATGTATATAGGTATGTAAGAATCCACACTAAACGCTTATCTACTCAGAAGAAAAGGGGGAAAGGCTAAGGAAAACCACTGAGCAAAAAAGCCAAGACATACAGATATTGCCGATGAAGTAAGTGTGTGTTACTTTCAGTCAATTTCTGAAAATTGAATGGATTCAAACCCTATTAATTTCAAAATCAGGACTTGAATAATGAATTATGAAGACAGTTTAAAAAAATCCAATTAAAAGTACATTTTCTTGCAGTATAACTTTAATCTGTACCTTTTAAACTGTGGAGAAATGGCACGTTTGATCTCGAAAGAATGTTTAATATTTATTTGAAAACCAATTAATTTTAATGTATTAGAAACATAACGCTTTTCCTGGTGCTGGTAGTCAGTATACCTGGGGCTTACCCCTCCAAGCTAACGGTGGAAGACATTGGTGAATTCACAGGACATAGAGTCGGCACTATTGCCGGGCCCTTCTGAGCAGTCCTTGGGTGCCTCTTGGTGTGAGCGATCTCTCTTAGCCCTCTCCACAATCCTGCAAAGTAGGAGCACTTGAACCTTCATTTTCCAGGGGAGCAAACGGAGCTTTAGAGCAGTTTTAAGACTTGACGCTGTTCAGCGGGGAGTGGAGCCCAGTGTAGCCCAAGGTTCTGGCTCGTTCCAGAGACCGACTGCCTCTGTCTACAAACGCTGGCGTGAAAACAAAGTACAGCAGTTATGATAGCTGTGCAGCGGGATTCTCGTTCTCTGGTTCCGTGTCGTGCTCTTTGTTTTTTTCCCCAACAATCCACCAGTCCTTCACTCGGGTGGGTGCCAAGGGAGCAGGCCTTCTCGGCATTTGCCCCACGAGTGAACTGCCTCGACTCGGGGTCTGAGGGGCCCGTTGTGCTTTTAATTGCTGGGCTTTCTTTCACACGTTGTGAGCAAAGGCGTGATCCTGAGAAGATCTCTTTTGTCCTGGAATTTGCTAGAACAGATTTGAAAAGTGGTCGCTGTTGGGTACAGGTTTCCTGCCTCCCTTTTCTTCAGAAATTTGGGGCTGGCTTGGATTCTCTGTGCCAGACACATGGGGAAAAAGGTCCCCTTTGGGTTAGTCACATTCTTTTTTGAATTCTCAGAGCCTGACATGGTAACCTGGCATACTGGTTTAAGTTAAGATTAAATTAATATATTTACATATATTTTTAATTAAAAATTTTAATTAGTAAATATATTAAAAATTTTTTAATTTCTTTTTTTATTGATTATGCCATTACAGTTATTCTATTCCCCCCTTCATTCCCTTCCACCCTACCCCCGTCCCCACCATTACCCCCCCTTTAGTTTATGATCATGTGTCTCAAGTTCTTTAGATTCTATATTTCCCATACTATTCTTGCCCCCCCATCAATTTTCTATCTACTGTCTATGCTACTTATTTTCTGTACCTTCTCTCCCCTTCTCCTCCTCCCACTCCCCTGTTGCTAACCCTCCTTGAGATATTTATTTCTGTTTCTGCTCCTGATCCAGCTGTCCTTTTAGTTTGCTTTTGTTTTAGGTGTGGTTGTTAATAACTGTGAGTTTACTGTCCTTTCATTGTTCATGTTTTTTTTAACTTCTTTTTCTTAGATAAGTCCCTTTAACATTTCATATTATAAGGGCTTGGTGATGATGAACTCCTTGAATTTGATCTTATCTGAGAAGCACTTTATCTGCCCTTCCATTCTAAATGAAAGTTTTGCTGGATAGAGCAATCTTGTAGGTCTTTGGATTTCATAACTTGGAATACTTCTTTCCAGCCCCTTCTTGCCTGTAAGGTCTCTTTTGAGAAATCCGCTGACAGTCTGATAGGAACTCCTTTGTAGTTGACTGTCCCCTTAGCTCTTGCTGCTTCTAGGATTCTCTCCTTCATTTTAATCTTGGCTAATGTAATGATGATGTGCCTTGGTGTGTTCCTTCTTGGGTCCAACTTCTTTGGGACTCTCTGAGCTTCCTGGATTTCCTGGAATTCTATTTCCTTTGCCAGCTTGGGGAAATTCTCCTTTATTATTTGTTCAAATAAGTTTCCCACTGGTGGCTGTTCCTTTCCCCCTTCTGGAACCCCTATAATTTGGATGTTGGAGCGTTTAAAGATGTCCTGGAGGTTCCTAAGACTCTCATCATTTTTTGGAATTTTTGCTTCTTTACTCTTTTCTGTTTGGCCATTATTTGCTTTCTTCTGGTCCACTCCATTGATTTGAGTCCCAGTTTCCTTTTCATCGCTGTTGGTTTCCTGTGCAGTTCCATTCATTTCAATTAGTTTCGCCTTCATATGTTTGTCTAATTTGTGGCTATAATCAACCAGTTCTGTGAGGATCCTGATCACCAGTGTTTTAAACTGCGTCTGAGAGTTTTGCTATTTCTTCATCGCTTAGATTTATAGGCTCTGGGGCTTTGAGATCTTCTTGAGCCATTTTTGGTCTGTTCGCGCCCTTTAAGTATGAGGAGCGGAGTCTTGGACTCTCAGGTCGCTGGGTTGTGACGCTATATGTGAGGGCGTGGTCAGAGCGATGGCGACCCCCTCTGCTGTTTCTTGTGGCTGGGGAGGAGCAGAGCCTTAGGTGGTACACCAGGGCGGGGCCACTCAGGTCGCTGGGTTATGACGCTGTATGTGGAGGCGGGGTCAGAGTGGGGAAATGGCGGCGCCCTCTGCTGCCTCTCCCTGTGGGGCCTGCTCAGTCGTCTCACCGCCCACTCCCTCGCTTGTCTATCTGCGCACAAAAGCTCAACCACAGTCAACCCACAGCCCTGCTCCCTCGCTGTTTCCCTACAGTCGCTCACTGAGTCGCTTACTAGGTCCAACCCTGCACCTGGGTTCCACGCGCCCGAGTCCGTCTGACCGAGTTTTTCTGTGCAACCCCGCTCCGACAGCTGCTGGTTTCGCCCCTCTTACCGGTCAGGCTGAAGAATTTGTTGTTACCAGACTTCCGAAAAGTTTAATTTTCTGTGTTCTGGCTGTGTTTTCTGTTGCTAATATTTAGTTGTCTCTAAACTTGGTTGTGAGAGAAGGCACAGCATTTCTACCTATGCCTTCATCTTGGCGGAAGTCTTCTATATTTTAAAATTTTTTAAAATGTCTATTACAGTGGATGTACAGTATTATATTTGTAAATATTTTTGAGGGAATGAGTGAACTGGCGGTCAGGGGTCCTGCCCACACTTTGCATATACCTAACCTTTGGTTCAATTAAGTCTTAAATTTAAATTTTAAAAAAGTCTAAATATTGGAAAAGCGGAGCAATATGCACTTATTAGAAACATTTAAAAAGTATAATGCACAGTGAAAAGTGAATGCTCTCTTTTGTACTCATTTTTACTGCATAGTGCATTGTGTATTTTCAGGTTTATTCTGGGTGTTTGTAAACATATTATTGACACACATATAGTTTTTAAAATATAGATAAAATCACATCATACAGGGTCTTTGCAGATCACTTTTTCACTGAAGAGGAAAATGTTGGAGATTTTCCCAACTCAACATGTATCCATCTGCCTACCGTGGAGTTTATATGTTAATAGCATGCCCTTCTGCGAAGGTGCTTTAACCCACCCATATTTACTTTTTCTGTTAATGTACCTTTTCAAAAATTGTTTTCAAGTTTTTAAAATCACAAACGGTGCTGCAGTGACTGGCCAGTCTTTTACCTCATGGACACATGTGTGTTTAAAGTTTTCTGTAAGGAAGGTTCTAGAAGCGAGATTGCCGAATCCACGTGCAATCGGGCCTTAAGATGTTGATCTCCTTGGTGGATTTCTCAAGGGCTCCTCACATTCTCAGTGTTAAAAAAAAATTGCCAAGCCTATTCAAACATTGTTTCCATTAATAACCAGCTAATACATCTATACACCGTATTTTCTAATATTTTGCTATAGAGAAGCAAACAGGAAAAAAAAGAGATCACTCAGAATCTTCCTATAAGAGATAAGTAGTGCTAAAATTTTCTTATATATCTTCCAAGGGATTTTTCTATGCATTTATACACATACAGCTTATAGAATGTTTATGCCTTATTCATACACTATAAATATTTTACATATATTATACATTATTTTAATGGTATATCATCATATGAATACAGTGTAATTTATTTACATCATCCCCTGTTATTGAAGAGTTGGGTTGTTTCCCATCGCTCTTGGCTATTCTCAGCTTGGAGCAAAGCCTCATAATATCCTAAATTGTTTCTTTAGTATAAAATCTTAGAGCAACACTGTTTGTTAGAAATATAATGAGAGCAACAGATGTGAGCCAAATGTGTAATTTTAAATTTTGTGGTAGCCACAGAGACAGATGAAATTAATTTTTATATTTTATTCAACCCAGTTGATCCAAAATATTATCATTTAAACATGTAATCAGTGTAAAATATCTTTGACAAGATACTTTACATGATTTTTTTCTTTGAAGTCTGGTGCTGTATTTTACACTTAGAGCGCATCTCAGTTCAGATGCTAAAATTTCAAATTTGAAGGGAAATATAGTCCCCCCCCAAATGATAAAATTGTGTCTATAGGATGAGCCCTGGGGGTGGACTTGCTGGGTCCCAGGATACAGCAGTGGGAATGTACAAGGGTCCAGCCAAAAGTCTCCCCCACCCCCACTGAAGTGGTACCAATGCATGTCCCTCTCCTTTAGAGTATGGAGCCGGGTGGGGTTCTGGTGGGAGGGGACAGCACAGAGACTCTTGCCTGTCTCCTTCGCAACAGTGCCTCTGAGACGTGTCCTCATCTGTGTCTTCACAGAGCAAGCTGGTGAAGTACTTCAGCCGGCAGCTGTCCTGCAAAAAGAAGGTGGCCCTGCAGGAGCGCAATGCGGAGCTGGACGGCTTCCCCCAGCTCCGGCACTGGTTCCGAATCGTGGACGTGCGCAAGGAAGTCCTGGAGGTGACCAGAGGCGGCCCCTGCCCTCTGCCCCTTACCAGCCAGCAGCCAGTTCCTCGAGCAGTGGGGTGTTGGCTGTGCCCGGCACATAGTAGGCCCTCAATCAATACATACTGGATGAAGCCATTAGAGTTCCCCTCTGCATGGGTCATTAAGAGTGACCTGTTTCAGCTCTGCCACTTGTGAACTCAGCCACATTGGCCAAATCACTGCACCTCCTGGGCCAGCTGTGGCTGGTGGAGCATCCTGCTGGGGTGCAGGCACTTTATGCGTGTGCATTGCGGTGCAGCGGCCCCCAGCCACATGCGGGTCTTCACTCAGGTTGTGTTTAGTGTGTGTGATGGGGGGCTGGAAGTTTTAAACTGTATTTAACGTTACCTCACTTGGCCAGGGGCCTCCTGGTTGCACACCACAGTCTTGGGGGAGGGTCAGTTTTCTCAGCTGCTAAATGTGTGATGACTGTCTCCTCTTCCCAAGTGGCTGGCGGGGAGGATGCGAGGACCCATATAAAATGTTCAGTTCTGGCACCTAATAAATAGCACTCAGGAAACGTCAGCTTAGTGTTAGGGTCGAAAGCTGGTGGCCTCAAGCTGTGTCTGATGCACAGGCATTTTTTTTTGTTTGGCTGATACAGTGTTCAAAAATTTTTTCAGTCCACATTTAAACGTTGAAAGGATTCGTATAAACTCCTAGCTCTCTGGCTTCCCTTGAGAAACTAGAATTGCTTACAACTCTGAACTGAATTCCTGTTTAGTGGCCGTGAACTGAATCTGCTGCCTGTTCGCATCCCACAGGCTCCTCAGGTTTACTCATTTTTATTTACCTCGCCTGTAGACACCCAAGCTCAGATTCTGACCTTAGTCTTGAGAATCTTGAGCCCAAGGCCATCAGCCAGGCTATGAGGACAAGCTAGGGTACCAGCGCTCTGTCTGTAGCTCACATGTGTGTCCACTAGAGGTCCCCTTTGTCTGGAAGAACTGGAAGTGTGGAGAAATCTCTGAAGACAGACTGCCTGGGTTCAAACTTACTTGCTGTGTGACCATGGGCCAGTGGCCTAACCTCTCTGAATTTAGCATCCAAGTTACAGACTAGTGTTAGTGATGAAAGTACCTACTTTCTGTGGTCTTTCTTTTTAAATGAAAAATACTTAAGACAATGCTATATCCATTTCAGTTATTATTATCATTATCATTATTTTATACAACAGAAGCAGATCTACTCTTTTGCTCCAGGTTTGTTAAGGCTATCTCCATTTTTGGTGTCATTAATTCTGTGGTTTTTGTGTGACCCTGAACTTCAGTATAAAATGAATATTTGGGGGGGGGGTTAATTATAAGATGAAAATGCACAAGTGAATCCTGTAGCTGAGAGGAGAATTCTTTTGTGTTGGGAATCATCCCTTCTCTGTACAACTCATTTTGTACTCTCAGATGCACCTTTCTTAAAGTGGGCCTTATCTTCAAGGGGTTCCTGTTTGAGAAAGCCGCTAAGCCACTCAGTTATCGTTCTCTTCCTGCCCCTGCCCTAGTTGTAAAGGCATCAACTGGGCTTCCTGGCTTTTGCCCTGCATCTTTTTTCTTTTTGGACAGAATTTTTTTACTATGCGGTTTTCCTCTCCCTGGTTGCTGTAATGTCTGATTTTTGTTGTAATTCAAAGATCTGGCCATAAGAGGGCACTAGTATCCCATGTAGTCCCCTAGAACAGGGGTGGCCAAACTCATTTTCACAGGGGCCCACATCAGTCTCGCAGTTGTCTTCAAAGGGTTGAATGTAATTTTAGGACTGTATAAACGTAACTACTTTTTAACAGTTAAGCGAGAGTTTGGAGCTGCCGCCAGGTAGAAACAAGGTGCCAGGCCAGATAAAACAAGGTAGAGGGCCAGATTCAGCCTGCGGGCCTTGTGTTTGCCAACTGCGCCCTAGAATCTCCATCCTCAGTTGCCTGAAACTCTTATTTCAATAATAATTAATAACAATAACACTAATAATAAAATAAATGTAAAAACACTGGCTACCATTAAGTGTTATAAAACAAAGGCTATTTTTTTGTAGATCCATAAATACAGAGGTTTGACAAATTTCAAGGTGTATCCACGTTATGATGGCTAGGGACACATTGTTTCGGGAAAGGGGGCTGGTTACTGGTGGTGACGAAGGGCACCACCCAAGACACCTAGCAGAGAGCGGAGGACAGCATCTGGAAACATGGGCTGCCCAGTTTGCTCTGCTCTGAGTTCATCCTGAGTTTGGGACAAATCACTGCAGTACGAGCTGAGCAGGAGGCGCAGAGGGCCCTCCAAAGATAAATAAATTCAAGGCTTGTTCATAAGGAATTAGCTTCCACCATGGATGGAGCACCGTGGGCTACATATACATGCGTGCTTCCCTACCCACTATGTGCACTTAAGATTCCGATCTTTATGTGAGTAAAGTGAGGCTCATACAGGTTACATGACTTGCTCCAGGTCATCTAGCTAATGAGTGGCACAGCTGAGGTCAAACCCAAGCCTGTCTGACGCCCAAATCAGAGACCCAACTATTATGCCAACTCGCCATCCCTACAGTGCCAGGTGTCCCACTAGTCGCCACTAGAGGGCAGCATGGTGGGTATTCCTCCACCATGGGCGCTGGATGTCTATTTACCCTCCTTCTTACACTCCCTAGGAAATCACCCCGGGCCAGCTGAGTCTGGAGGACCTCTTGGAGATGACGGATGAGCAGGTGTGTGAGACCGTGGAGAAATATGGAGCCAACCAGGAGGAATGTGCACGTCTGAATGCCTCCCTCTCCTGCCTACGGAATGTGCACCTGGCAGGTGAGCAGGCGCCGGGGCACGGACACCTGCCTAGTGCTCCGGGGTCATGTCCCCGCAGCCGCAGCTGCAGCCTGGGACGAGATGGCCTTGGCTCTGGGTGGTAAATACCGCTCTCGAGCTGAGGAGAGAGGTGCCTGGGCCTCGGAGGCCAGAAGTGGTCAGGGCAGCGTCTGAGAACTCTGTCCCTCAGAAGGGAGACCTTCTGAGCTTGTGGGACATTTGGTTCTGGATTGTAAGGGTCCAGATATGGAAATACTGGGCGTGTGCAGGAGACTGGAATTGTTTTACATTAGACATTCCCATGTGCCTTTGTATTTTGGGTCAATGTCTTAACTGGTATTTTTACATAAACAATGTGAATTTATTATAACATACATCAGAAAACAGATAAACAAACATAGGTACCCTCAGCTCCACCATCTAGGGACCTTCTGCTGTCCTTTTTGTACATTATTTTTGGTATGCTTCTTCCAGACCAGGAGGTGTGTGTGTACTGCCTTTGAATTGTTCAAACTCCTGTCAGCCCTTCCCAGCAGGACATCACATATCATCCTCTTGAGGCCTTCTGCTGCTTCTCTCTAGCCTGATAACTTTCCCAGGAATTCCTGGGCTTTTTCATTGTTAAGGAATTAGCTATGCAAAACATCAGCCAAAGAGAAACGTTATTGGCCCACCCGTGTGGTGGTGTCAGTTCCTGCCACAAGGTGTCACTGTTGTACAGAGTCTGGCACAATCAGACCAATTCTTATCCACAGATACCCTGGCCGAAGTCAACAGGCAACAATATTTATTTAGTGACTACTTTGTGCCAGGTGTGTTCAAGATCCATCAGTAAACAAAGCAGACCATAGCAGGTCTCAGTCAGGGCAATAATCTGCATCAAAAGAGACTGTGACCTGGAGACTGCTGTCTTTGAGGGATGTTTCGTGGCATTGCTGTCTCCACCCACTAGGTGCCAGTAACAGCCCCCTCTCGTTCGTGACAAAAGGCTACGTCTCTGGATATTTTCCAGCGTTCCCTCTCACCCCCAGTTGACCAGCCCTGAAGGCCGGGTTATTCCGTGCTCTGGTACAGTGACTGACAGAGGCCTCTCGGTCACTCAGTGGGGACGAACCTGCTTCGAGGTGCCTTCTGCTCCCCGACAGTGGAAGCACATGGAGGAATTGTGCCTCATCACAGCGTGATAGCTTGCACGTCTTCATCAGTGAATGTGTTTCCTCCTCATTTTCCAGGCCTGAGTACCGCCGCCATCCGTTCAACCAGCCTCCTATTTCTGGACATCGAGGCCGGCTCCGTATTTTCATTGTGGGTGGCGCTGCAGTGAGTGGCGTGGGGTGTCGTTATCCGCAGGCACTTCCAGGGTGCCGTCTGTAGTGAGAATTCGGAGGAGTGTGGTTCCCACAGCACAGGGTTCACAAATTCTAAGGCTTCCAGCAAACACTGCGCTGTTGGCTTTCCAAAAAGTTCGTACCAGCTTCTGCCTGCCTCTTCCCTTCCCTCTGCCCCCCACAGTGCGGGAGAGTGAGCGTTTGAGGTTGGGCTCCTCCTCGCTTTTCAGAGGGCACGTCTCCCCCCTCAGAGCTGGGCTCCTGAGTTTGGCAGAGCCCTGGTTAGTGGGGCTGGACTCCAGTGTCGCCTGAGGGAGGCGCCGATGTCGGCCTCTGTGGGCTCAGCAGCCAGTTGCCCTGGTAACACCCTGGGCTGGGTGTGGCCTTTGATCTGCGGGTTTTCAAGCCTTTTTTTAGTCAAGACACACAGTACTGAAAACGATTCATATGGCAACCTCACACACATGTTACACACACACACACACACACACACATCTGAGGTGTACAGATACACATACACCACTGAAATGCATTTCATAAAACAGTACTAATTCTTACTATGCATGTTATTCTACATTCTTTTTCATTCTACATCACTTCCCAAATGCTAGTAATGATGCGCCACTTTGATTTCACACCTCACTTAGTGGGGTTGAAAATACTGGTTTCAGGGATCTTCTGCCTCCACCAGCTCTTCCCAGGCAACTGAGTGTCCATGACAATGTCCAGCCTCTGAGGCCAGCCTCGGAGCCACAGGGGCCCTGACCGCAGTGCCAGGTGCTGCACCAGCGCCCCCTTCCTGCAGCCCAGGGCACTGTGGTCCCCTCCACTCCCAGGTTCCGTAGTAGCATCCCTCAGCTCTGTATGTCTCAGAGCCACTTTTCACATTTCTGTCTTAGCCTTTGTCGGGGAGCGACTTATTTTTAATGGGTGCGTCTCTCCCCCACTGGAGTACACGCTGCAGGGGGGCTCACACCGGTTTCTGCTCACCATCTGATCGCCAGCCACACCTTCCAGCTCAATATCCAGCACACAGTAGGGACTCAGGCCCCATTTCTGAATCAGACGCCTTCCGTCTCATATAGGCCAGAGACACTCGCTCGTGGCTGCACACACATGGACTTTCTCACAATTGCATGGCATCTCTGTACTGGGCTTCTGGTCAGAACCCACAGACACATTTCCCCATCAAGCCCTCAGTGTTGTATGAATCCGTGAATTACTTAGGGTTCCCTAGGTCAGGCGTGGATTTCATCTCTCGGTATTCAGCCCACTGCCTAGAATTCCCTTCCCCCCTTGTCCTTCCCATGAATCCTGCTTATTCTCAGGCCCCTGACTCAAGGCCTCTGCACTGTATTGAATGAATGAATGAATGAATGAATACTCCTATCACCAACTGGCCATGCCTTGGACTGTTTGTCAGTTGTTTGTCTTACTCCCTCCGCTTGTGACTTCTCTGAGGACAGGTGCAGTAAGCGGCTATTCACCCCTCTTTTCCCAGATTGTATTTGTTGAAGGCAGTGCAGGGAAGCCACACAATGTGCTGGCTAGTGATCTCCACCAGAGGGAAGCAGTGAGCCATTCGCCACGATCCTTGCCTTAAATTGTCTTCTTCCCTCAAAAATTATCCATGGTTCTCTGAAGTGTCTGACTGTCTTGGTAGCTGGATGACTTCATCATTTCCACCTTTCACCTTAATCAGAAATGTTACCCAAACTAGGGAACAAACTAGTTTTTGACTCTTGCTTCTTATCATTTTTTTCATCTTGGCCTCCCCATCTCTAAGCTGGAATCTTCTACAGTGATGAAATTAAGTGTTTTAAGTCCTGGTGTGTAGTGGGGACGCATTCTGCCCTGCTGGCTATTGGGAGGATTATAGGAGATGATGCAGGCAAAGCACAGGGCCCGGCCTGGGTTAGCTACGTGGTAACTCCCGCTGTTACCATTATTGTCCTTGTCACATCAGTGCTGTACCTACCCTCATTCTACAGCCACCACCATAACCACCATCACCATCGTCACCGTCACCATCGTCATCATCATCATCACTATCACCATCACCATTATCATCACCACCATCACCATCATCACCACCATCACCATCATCACCATTATCACCATCATCACCATTATCATCACCATCACCACCATCACCATTATCACCATTGTCATCACCACCATCACCATTACCATTATCATCACCACCATTACCACCACTGCTATCATCACCATCACCATTACCACCATTACCATCACCACCACCATCACCATCACCATTATCATCACCATCACCACCATCACCATTATCACCATTGTCATCACCACCATCACCATTACCATTATCATCACCACCATTACCACCATTGCTATCATCACCATCACCATTACCACCATTACCATCACCACCACCATCATCATCACCACCACCATCATCATCACCATTATCATCAGGGTCCTGTAGTCTTTCTCTGCTCCTACCTCACTTTCTTCCACCTTTTTTCTATCCTTCCCTTATTTTTTTTTGTCACCAAAGGGCCCCAGGGTTTCAACTGTTCTAATTCTGCTTTCTGTTTATCTTCGATTTCCCTTCTCTCTGAGCCACTGTCTCTCTGAACATCGCTGCTTCCTTAGAGCCTGTCAGACGCTCTGTCTGGCTGGATTGTTGTCTAGGAGTGGCTTGCCTTTCTGTGGCCGAAAAATGAATGCAGGACCCCAGGCAGGTTTCCCGGTGCGCACAGCCCCACTTCTGCATCGCCCACCACAGCCCCTGCAGAGCTGAGGTCCTGGGGGGTTGACCTGGCTGCCGAGGAGCACGTTCCTTTGGTTGCTTCCGCCCAGCACTGTGTGCTCACGTGCCTCTCCCCTTCCCCAAGGAAAAGCTCGGTTTCCAGGCCATGGGAGACCTTGCTTTTCTCCTTCCCTTCCCTTCCTTCCTCCTTGCCTCCCTCCCATACATAATGATCCAGCTCTCACTGTGCATCTGACATTGGCTGGGTTCCAGGGCTTGGGGACTTTCTTGTGGCTTCAGGGTAGAGCTGGGACCTAATGAAGGAAGAGGAGTTCTTAGGATGAGGGGGTGGCAGGAGGGAGCCTGTGCCAGAGAGACCAGTGTGGCTGGACCCTGGGAATGCTGGGGAGATGTGGGAACTAGGGTCGGGTAGGCAAGCAGGGTCAGCCCCCGTGGAGGACCATGGCACAGAGGTTGCTCAGAGCAGAAGATGCTTGGGTCACTTGTCCAGCTTTCAAACCAACCCCGGCTGCAGAGCAGGTGCATGGCTACAGTGAGATGCTGGTACCTCTAAGATGAGGCTCAGTGGGCCGTGCAGGGGGCAGAGAGACAAGGCTGGGGTGCCCCTGACAGGTGCCCCCTACATCTCAGCAGTCCCCCTAGGAACTTGCCTTGTTGGGCCCCAGCTCCTCCTCCCAAGAGTCCAGGAAGAACCACTGGCCAGGAGAAAAACAGGATGTAAAGCAGCCCCAAAATAGGACAGAGAGCCTCAGATGCCCCTGGCATCCTCTCCAGAGCCCACCCTACCCGCCGTCCTTTGCCTACAACAAAGAGGAAGAGGCGTCTTGATTGCCCTATTGTTCCAGTTGCCTCTCACGTGGGGAGGCTGGGCCGTGAAGGAGCCACCTGTCCCAAAGCCCACAGCAGCAGCGTCAGTGGCGCTTTGTCTCCCTTCCCTGTGCGTCCCCCCAGCTGTCTCATTCTGCAGGCTCCCAGGCCTCCCTTCTACAGACAGAGGACGGCGTTAGCATTCTCCAGTGCGAGGGACAGAGACCGAATACGGCCACACGCTCCCACACACGGCTCAGTCCCTCACTAGAAACGTGGATCGGGCTTCCTCTGTTTCGTCACTGGGCCGGGGACCGGGGACCTGGCGGTGATTCAGGCTAACCAGCTTCCTGCTCTCATGTCCCTGGTGTTCTGGACCCGGTCACCCAGGGCGGTGGCACCAGACTGCAGCCACACGTACTGACCTAGCAGGATGGCAGAGTGCTAGGACATTTCTATTGACACAAACTTCTGTCGGCCGGCGCTGCTCTGGAGCGAGTCGGAGGAATGAACAGGAAATAGGTGGAGTGGGGACCAGCTTCACAGGGGGCACTGAAATGGGTGACACAGCAGTGCCTAGGAGGCAGCTTTGAGGGTGGGTGGGGGGCGGGTCACAGCGGTTGTGTCAGAAGGACACGCACATTGAGATTTGGTGCCAGGAATGCTCTGCCACTGCGGAGGCCGGCTGGGCACATCAGGCGTCAGGGCGGGCGGGCAGTCCGAGGGGCGGCTGGAAGTCCTGGGCACGCCTTGGAGGTGCTGACCACACCGGAGCTTCCTCTTCTTCAGGGAAGCCTCGGTTCTGCTCTTCATGCCGTCCCACGGCCCATCCGGACTATGGAGGATAGTGTCTCTCTCCCTTCATGTCACCGGATTGTAGACGTTCGTCACATCTGCAAAAGAGCGTCACCGCAGCAGCTCGGTGAATGTTGGGTTGAATGGCCGAGGGCTGTGGCTTAGCCACGTGGACACAGGGACCTGACCATCGCAGTGGGCCTCTCTGGAGCAGTTAGCACTTAACCTAAGATGTGAATGACAAGAAGGGACCAGACATGAGATTAGGGGAAGAACGTTTTGCAAAGAGCGAAGAAAAAGGATCACACTGATCTCTGAAAGCCCTTTCAAGAAGCAGAAAGCAGGCCCACGTGGCCGAACCGCGGGGAGTATTCTGGTGGCTTGCTGCTGTGCAGCCATCCACTCCGGACTGTAGTCAGGGGAACAGAGGAAGGATGAGAAGGAGAGACATGCCCAGAGAGATTAAGTAACTTGCCTAGAGTCACACAGCCAGTACCAGGTAGAGCCTGTCCTTGAACTCACATCTGTCTCACTGGAAACATGTGCTTCAGTTTGCAGTGTCCCCTGTGTCCACTTTTCTTGTCTGTTCCCCACCAGCCTGTGAGCTCTTTGGAGGTGGACACCACATCTCATTAACTCTGGAGCGACAGCTGAGCAGGGGCCCTGGAGGCTCAAGCCCGTTCAGGCCCCCCCCTCCGTCCCTCCCCCTGGGGTTCTGAATGTGGGGTGCCTCACTGCCCAGACCTCCCGCCCGGACCTTTCAGACTGCCCTGACCTCATTCCTCCCTTCCCCCAGGCACCCAGAGACCTGTTGATGCTCCCCAGCCCCACTCCAGCCCTGACCTTGGGGACAGCAGAGCTCAGTTTAGCTCCATCATCTGATCATTTTCTTTCTTTAGCGCTTTTGTCTTTCCCTCCTTGGTCTGGTACTTTGTGGAGGAGAAACGAGGCAGACAGACTTTGTAACCAGATACCAGGGCACCCTGGGTGGTTGGGGCTGGCGCTGGCGCTGTTTGTCAGGCTGTGCCTCCTGAAGAGCCACCTTTATCGTCACGGAGGGCAGAGGAACGGCGTGGCAGGGCTGTGTCCTTGCTTCAAACCCTGGGCTCCTTGCTTGAAAAGGCGAGGGTCAAAGAGCTGGTTGGCTGCCAGCCCTTAGGTGCCTTTTCCTCCCTGAACCGACTGCCTGGGACCGCTTTGGACGGGTCCTCTTCCTGATGATGCTCGATGACCACCAGAGGGCGCTGCCTGATAACCTTCCTTCTGTTGAGCAGCCAGAAGCTCTGGTGCCTCGGAGAAAGCACCACTTGGGTGTGCAGCCTGGAAGGAGCCTCAAGGGAGCCTCGGTCTAATCATCTCAACTTTCAAATAAGGAACAGCTGAGTCCCAGAGAGAAGGGCTCGGTCCAGCCATGGCAGGGAACAAGTGCGGGCTTATCCCGCGGGGCATGGTGAGGCAGGGGCCCCTTTTGTCTCTTTTCCTGGCTGGCTTTGAGGGAGCCGCAGAGCTGGGGAGCGAGCTGGTGGCCCGCCTGCCTCCAGGCTGCTGGGATGGGGTCCTGCCGTCCCTGACCTCCCCGCAGCGCTCCTGTCGCCGAAGCTGTCATCTCGATCTCCCCGCCACACTGAAGGCCAATTAAGAGAGGAAAATGAGCTCTAACGAAGAAAGCTTGTGAAGCAGGCTCCACATAATAACTCGGGGTGTTGCAAGGAGACAGCTCTAAAGAGACAGTGGCTTCATTTCCTCGGGAGATGTCTGGAAGGAGTTGGGGGCCACACACGGGGTGACTCTGGCTGTGGGGGAGCCCCTCCCGCAGCCTGTTGACTGAAAGGCGATGAAGAGAAGCAGCAGGATTTGTTTCAGCTGAAATCAACGTCTTAGCCTTGGCCATGGGGCTGGCACAGATGAAAAAGACACAGGCCACCATCGTGGGAGTGGCGGAGGGGGCTGTGCTCTTGGACCTTTGTCCCGCTGGCCCGGTCGGTTAGTGGCAGAGTCAGGATGGCGTGTGAGCTCCCAGCCTGGCATGTGAGTCCTGGCTGGGCCACCACACTGTGAGGCCCTTGCTCCAGCCCCTTCCCCAGCAGTGCCTCAGCGTCTGAAACAGGCGTAAAACTACTTGACCGTGTCATGTGGTCACGGGGAGTAGGTGAGATGACATGTGTCTTTGCCTCCCTCTGGGGCTGCCTCGCCACTTGAGCAGGACCTGACTTTGGTTCTTCTGGTTGGAGGGGGTTGGCAGTCGGGCCACCCAAACGAAGGGGCCAAGTCACAGGTTTCTCTCCCTGCTCTCTGTTCGGCCGCCTGCCTGCTTCCAGAGGGCAGAGTCCCCAGGGGCGGCATGGTCCTGAGGTCCCAGAGCTGGTGAAGCTGGTTCTGTGATGGGCGTGGGCAGCCAATGATTTTACCAAGGCTTCGGTCAGGGCCTGAATTCAACAGAGTATTTGCCCCCTGGATGGGGGTGGGGTGGGCAGTGCCACCCTTTTAGTATTTTAGAGCAGAACAAAGGTAGCAATCAACCACAGTCTCACTTTGACATGTGTGGCAGGGTTAGAAAAGTCCCCATAGTCTTTTATAAAGTCATGGGACTATATTTATGCCCCCAAAGTAAGCAAGGTTCTGGACTGAGGGGCTCCTATGCAGGGGATCTGTAGGTTTGCAGCGTGGTTGTTCCTCACTGCAGACCCGGGGACTCTGACCGTTGTCACCACCATCGGAGGGCAGGCTCACCAGCCCTCAGGCCTCAGGTAGGAGAGTTTCTTGGTTGGGGTCTCCAGCGGTAGCATGTAAAGGGCTACCTCAGAGTCTCTCAGCCTAGGCACTAGGACATTTGGGGCAGGTCCTTCATTTATAGGGGACCATCCTGTACGTTGTCGGGTGTTCGGCAGCATCTTTGGCTTCTACCCACCAGATGTTGGTGGCATCTACCCCCCACCCAGCTGTAAAGAAAGCGAAATGCCTGCAGACATGCCACGTTCCCCACTGACTGGGTGCTCCAGGCTCCCTCCGAGGACGGACGGTGCCGCTCTCAGATGAGGACGATAATGGTGTCGACGGCCGAGACAGCAGTTCTGAGGCCAGACGAAAACCAGGGAACTCTGTGAGGACGGAGGCTCTGGTGGAGCACAGAAACCTGTAATCGAGTTGGCCTTGGGCTTCTCAGGCCCAGAGCAGGACGTCCCCAGGGGTCTTGAGTCAGGTTGACAGGAACCAGACTAAAGCTAGGAGCCTGGCTGCGACACCCTCCCTCTAGCACACGTGCACACACGCACTCACAAGTACTCTCACACTCCTTCGGGGACCTTGTTAACATTTCAGTTCTGCGGATAAGCAGCTCCTGACGGCTCTCTTCCCCGAGGAGAAGCTTCCTGAAGAGCAACAGTGGTGGGGAGAGCTTGGGGCCTGGAGGCTGGACGCTGGGGTCCCACCCGTCCTGAGTCCTCTGGCCGTGGGGGACAGGTGAGCCACACAGCCTGGCTGAGCTGGTATCCTGGTCTGTTGAACCGTGGGTCGCCTGCCCATGGTCAGGAATGATAAGCTTTAAATTCTTCCCCTGTGACTGTGTGTCTCAGGTTTGACCTTCAACACCAGCGAGTGAACTTGACACAGTATTCACATCTCCATGCTCACTGACAGCTTTACAATTCACACCTGGCTTCCTGTTGTGGTTATTATTATTATTACTTCCTCGATCAACCCAGTACCCTTTCCTGGATTCTTCACGTGTACAGCTTCAGTTTCACCTTTGCACTTAACGGTTCTCTCCCGGGCAACACTTGTTCGCAGGCTGGTGCTTTCTCATGACCTGTCCTTGCCACGGAGGCACCGCAGGGGGGGCTTCTACGCAGGATTAGTGTGACACCTTCTCCGTCGTTTCTCCTCATACCCCGGGAACTGAGGCGGCTGGCAGGCCCCAAGGGGCGGGGCGGGTGGCCCGGTGCAGCCGAGTGAGGTCAGAGGACGCTTTCTCAGGGAAGGGACAGCCCTGCCGAGTTTCGGGGGCGCAGGCTGTGTTTGAGCTTCTTTGCTTTCTGCTCAGGTGGGTTATTTTGTTTTATTGACACCCAATGCCAAATCTCAAACCTGCTTGGGGTGGCTTTTATTTTTCTTTCAAATCATCAGAGCTCAAAACAATTTAAAAAATACATTTTTGAGCCCCTCCTTCCCCCGCTTTTTTCTTTTGCAACATCTTTTTGGACCATTTTGTCAAAGCTGCTGGTGGCCTTTCAGTGCCAAAGTTGTAATGTACACATCCTGGGGACCCACTTTCCTTTGAGGCATGTACCCTTGAACTCCTCATGACCCCTGACCATAGGCCTCTATTCTGGCCTCTATTCAGCAAGGCCTTGGGTTTCCTGGTGGTGTGGATTCTATGATGAGACACTGGGAGTCCAGCAAAGGGAAGTTCTTCCCTTAGGGACGAGGCCAGAAAAGGTTGCGATGGAGGAGACCAGAGGTTTGTTTATGAAGGAAGGACGTGGCAGTTCGTGGATTTGTCCAAACACGGACAATGCCCATGAATGTGGGAAAGGCGGAGCTAAAACGCCCCCACTCCGTGTCTCTGAACAGATGTTTATTGTTACCAGGCACTGCTCCATGTTTATGGTGCTGGAGACACACTGTGTGCCAAGACTGTGCCTGGGTGGCCTCCTTTATCTTTATAACAACTTGATGAGGTCCAGGCTGCCCCATCCCTTGTAAAGAAAGAAGGAGGTAGGGATCAGAGAGGTGGATGAATTTGGCCAAGGCTGCACAGCTCAGGGAAGGCACGAAGCCAGCATTGTACGGCTTTACACCCTGCCCGGGACTCTGAAGGGAGAATGGAAGGGGGTGGCATCTATGGAGAACCCAGAAGTGCTCCCCAGAAATCGTTCGGCTAAGTGCACGGAGCTGGGCCCGTGGGCTTCATGAGCTTAGACAGGATTTTTGAGGAATGTGAACCCACTGGGTGGCAGTCACATGTCCGCCCCTTCCCAGGACACGCTGGTGGGCAGTTTGGTGCCTTAGAAGTGGGTCGGACCAGAGCCACTGGGCAGGTGGCACCTGGGTTGGGCCTGGGGGAAGCGGTAGGTGAGAGGGAGGGAGAGGTGAGGTGACACTGGGAGCGTGTGGGGACACCAGGAGAGCCTGAAGTCTGAAGGGGACCCCGCACTGTGGTTCTAAGCAGCTGCCGGCCTGCCATCTGTAACGGGACCTGTGTCATCCTTGAAAGGCTGATGATGCAGGGAGATGGCACATGGCAAAGTCTGCAGCGCTGGGCAATGTGTGCTCAGTAAGTGGTAGTTACTACTCTCACTATCTTTTATTTTTTTAAAGATTTTATTTATTTATCTTTAGAGGGGAAAGGAAGGAGAGAGGAAGAGAAATATCAATGTCTGGTTGCCTCTCATGCATCCTCTGCTGGGAACTGGCCTGCAACCTAGGCATGTGCCCTGACTGGGAATCGAACCAGTGATCCTCTGGTTTGCAGGCCTTCGCTCAATTCACTGAGCCACACCAGCCAGGGCTACTGTCACTATCTTATGTCTAGTCATCTGGCTCAGGCAGAGGTTTCCCAGTGGCAGGTGAGAGAGGCGGCTGCCTGGGGAAGTTTCTTTCAGTGAAATGCCAGGCTAGGGAAGCCCTGGGGGGGCCGTGCAGTGAAGGGGGATCCTGGTGGTCTGTTTGATCTCCACTCTTCTTTCCCCAGTGACCAAGTTAAATTGTCAACCTGTTTTGAGGTCTACAGGGCTTTGGTCCACAGCGCCAGCTGCCACCAGCGGTCCCAGGTGCATGCTGGGAGTTTCAGGTGGGCCCCACCGAGTGAGAGAGGAAGAGGAGGGTAGCACGGGGGACTCTTCCACAGAATGGGCATCATTCCACTGAGCACCAGCTTTGCTGTCATATGGTCCTGGTTTCAAATTCTGGCCTTCTGCGGCTTACCTGCTTGTGACCTCAGAAAGTTGCTGGCGTCTCTGGGCTCAGTTTCCTCATCTGCACAATGGGGTTAGGCTGGCATTGGGGTTGAGGCCGTGGGGATGAAAGGGCTGGGTGCACAGGGAGCACTGGATCATCAGCAAGCTGGAGGAGGCCAGAGGAGCCCGCAGGGGACACCGGTCAGGGGACAAGTTAGGGTGCCACAAGTTTAAGGGGAGCAGGGATGAATTTCAGCATCAGTACCACCAGCCATCTGCTCAGCATTTTGTGTGTGTTTGATGGCTTCTCAAGCCACACACGGTCCCTGGATTCCACTGCCACCATGTGTGGGACCTCTCATCTAAGGCCAGGAGTGTCCAGGGGTTGGCAGACAGACCCCACCAGCCAGAAACTAGAGTGGGAGAAGAAGGAACTGACAAGTGACCCAAACGTTCTCTTAAGTGCATTCAGGGGGGAGGGGGAAGAGAGCGCAGAGTGAAACAAGTTTTGTCTGAGAGGACGCAGTTTAATGGGGCCAAGGGCGTCTCAGCGATGGCGTCAGGGTGTTTCTTGCTCTGAAGGAAGCAGTTAGATTTTTTATGCTCTCCCAGTTCCCCCTGGGAGATGGGCATGGGAGGAAGTTAGATTTGGGGACATGTCTCATCTCTTCTACAGTCAAGAAACCTATTTAATTAATTAAATTTCCCTGGAGTTTGGTTTTTCCCTTGAGCGCGTTTTCTCTTCTGTTTTCTTTCTTTTCCAGGACATCAGGGCAGAATTCATCAACAGAAATGACAGTACTAGGAATAATAACAGTGTTACAAATGACAGACAGTATTAGTAAAGTGGTAAAACTAATAATAATAATAGAGACCAAATCTGGTTGGTGTAGCTCAGTAGATTGAGCGCGGGCCTGCGAACCAGAGTATGGCAGTTCGATTCCCAGTCAGGGCACATGCCTGGGTTACAGGCCAGTTCCCAGCAAGGGATGCATGAGAGGCACCCATACATTGATATTTCTCCCTATCTCCTTCCCTTTCCCTCTAAAGATAAATAAATAAAATTTAAAAAGAGAGACCAAAAACAGTAGAGGAACCTGTCACTAACTTGTAGCTCACTTTAGATTTTGTTCCCTTGTCCGCCTCAAGGCTTTGAAGCTTGAGATCTGAGAGAGTGCTGAGAAAATGTTTTGAATCATCCAAAACCTATTCAGGCTTCCTTAGGAGATGGTCTTCCCTCCATCCTCCCTCCCTCCCAGCCTGGCTTGCTGTTTTTAGGGGAACATAGAGGACAACTTGCTAAGAGCGAGCCTGTCTCCTTTAGCCCCTTGGAGATGTGTTAAATAATCTAATCCAGGGGCCGCAGGCGACATCTGTCCCGCTGCCAGCTTTCTGACGTGAGGTTGGATTGGGACATAGCTGCCCCTCCTCATCTGTGTGTGTCCGTGGCTGCTTCAGTGTGTGATGGCCTAGTTGGGTGGTTACAACAGAGCCCCTGTGGCCCACAGGTGGGAGTAGTGACTATCTTGTCATTCATAGAAAAAGTCCCCCAGCCTCGTTCTAGTCCTTGACGTGTTCCCCTATCACAGGTTTTTCACTGGTTCCCGCCGTGGATGTTTGTGAAGAAGTGAGTCTCATTCACTCATTCACTGAGGGTTTAGGCAGCCCTTTTTGGTGCCAGGCCCCCTGTTGGGTACCAGGGGTGTCTTTTGTCCAAGAGGATTATGCAGCACATGAAGGTGCAGAGGACAGAATCTGTTGCAGGGGTGACATGAAGGAGGAAACAGGCAGTGATTTGGAGGCTGAGCGCAGGCGTATGCTAGGGACGCCTTCCTGAAGGAGGAGGCATTCGAGGCGGGTATAAAAATGGAAAGTTTCCCAAGTGCCGAGGGACCAGGACCCTCCATGTAAGGCAGTAACCTGTAGCGAAGCATGTCGTTGTGACAAATTACAGGGCATTGCACGTTGGCCTGGAGGAGGGTTCGGAGATGAGGGAAGGGGAGGAGGTTAGCGATGGCGTGGCCTCGGGGCCACGTGAGAGTGTGGCACACTCTCAGGACAGGAATGGCGACTGCTCTGTTTTCATTCCATGGCGATGAGCTCCAGGCCTCAGCCCAGGGGCGGTGTGTGGTTGATTGGACTCATCAAACTGGGGGGCGCCCCAAGGACACCCTGTCTGTGGGAGGCTTTGGAGCTGGCTGATCTGGATCCAGGTCCATTTTTATACCCATCTCAGATATCTTCACACCCTTCAGAACTGCCTCATCCTTTTGGAACTTACTGCCTGCCTCCTGAGGCCAATGGGAATCAGCATGAGAAGTATCTGAGGCACAGTTATTTCCATGGTGCAGTATAGGGGGCAGCTGCAAGATCGGCCAGGGCGGAAGGACCTGCAGTCTGGTGCATTCTGTAGAGTGGTCAGATCCCAGAAGGGCAGCCTTGTGGTCTGGATGCCCTTTCCTGGCCTGAGGTCAGGGCTGAGAGGTCCCACAGTTGGCAAGGTCGGGACCAGCTGACCTTGGCCACAAGGCTGCCTTGTAACTCAAGACAGCTTGGCCCCAAGAGCAGGTGCAGGGTTCCTTTCCTTTGCTTTGATGAAGAGGCTTAGACATCCGTGTTTCCTCATCTGTGAAGTGGGGATAATTCTAACAGTCATGTCTTCAGATTATTTTAAGAATTTAATGAGTGAGAATATGTTGAACGAGTGCCTGGCGCACGGTGAGCACGCAGCAGATGGCTTAGTCATTAAATCGCCATCCAGGGCAGCATTTCCTGAAGGATGTTGAGGGGCTTTGCTTGAAAAGAAAGCAAACAGGTTTCTTTTCAGTGGGATTCTCAGTGTAGTGGATAAGCAGCTATGCACTGAGTTTACTGACGGGGTCATATCCCCCCTGAGCTTGGCCATGGGCTGTGTTTCCACTGGGCATGTGCTGAGAAGCATCTCGTGAAGCAGGCTTTGGGAAACACTATTTACGGTTGGTAATGGGGTGATACTACCGAGGACTTCCCCTGGGCTGGGCACTACGCCAGGCTCTGGGGACACGTGAGTGAACGAGAAACACACAGTCCTGGCCTCGCGGGCTGCGGTGACAGCTCCAGAGTCACCGTGAGAGTCTTGAACTGCTCTGCTCCTCAGTGTTAGAATCTGTGAAATGGGAACAGGGTGAGTCCCTGCTGAATTTCATCTCACCAGGAGGTTGGACAGATGATAGGGGATACTGCTGTGGCCAGGGGTTGGCAAAGCTGAACTGCGGAAGGGTCATCCGTATGCGTGATGTAGGGGCTCAGAGCAGGGATGCTGGAATGAGTTAGATGAGGTTGAAGGACCAGCTCTGTGACCCTGTGCAAGTTACTGAGCCTCTCTGGTCTCTAGCTCCTACAAAATGAGGAGAGTACTACTGTCTTCCTCATTTACATGTGCAAAGTGCTTTCTAAGTATTAAATAAATAAAAGAATAATCGACAACAACAGCAACAACAATAATAACAGCCAACATCAATCCCCTTGTTCACTCTGTGTCAGAACCTTTACATGGACTGTCTAAGTTATTCCTCACAAAGAATAATAAGAATAATTTTCATCGTCCCCATTAAACAGATGAGAAAACTGAGGCTTAAAGTGAAGCTGCTGCTGAGGGTCGACAACTAGTAAGTGTTAAGGCCAGTTGATAGAGCCCAGGACCTGAGATCTGGCCGGCTACCTGCCCTACCCTGCGTGGCTGAGGTTCTGTGGGTGGCAGGGTGTGTCTGCCAGGGACAGAGTGAAGAGCCCAGGGGCTGCTGCGGGGGTGACTACATTGGGGTTAGATTTCCAAGGTCCCCCAAGTCCAGCTTTCAGATGTTCAGGGACAGGTGCACCTGCAGACTTGATTCCCCTCCATCCTCTCTCTTGCCTTCAAATTGGCTCTTTGAAGTCAGAAGTAGCATTCAGGGCTCCTGAGAACAGATCTATGGAAGGGAGAGCTATTTCCCACAAGGGTTAACTAAAAAGGGCAGGAAAATAGGGGCCCTGTTACTTGAATCAGTTCTGTGTTTCTTGCCAAATGCTACCACACGCCTCTGTGAACGTCAGACAGTGCTTCACGGAGGTCGCCCTGCAGACTCCGTGTGTCTCTCACTTGTCATCCTCCAAATATGTTGAGTGGGGCACTTGACCCTGTCCCTAAGAAGCTGTGTATTTTAAAAGTGGGTTTTTTTGTTGTTTTGTTTGCTTATTGAAGTGTTTTATTCTCCTTGTCTTTTAAAATCTTCCTTCTTGTTCCTTCCTCGAGCCTGGTGGCCTGACCCTGTCTTGCTTATCTAAGACGATAAAACAGGAATGAGCTAATGGATGCTGTCGCAGCTCTGGCTGAGGCTGCTCTGCAGACTGGCTGCAGTGAAGGCAAAATTCAAGTCTCCAGCACTTGGGATGGTTGGGCATCTGCCCTGCGGCCATTCTGGGCTTTGTCAGCTGGTGGCTAAGCAGAGGTAGAGCAAGACTAGGTCAAGGGGGCAGTTGGCCTGAGCAGATGTTAGAAGGGAGTGGGGTTCTCTTGTTTGTCCTTCCTTCCCTCCCTCCTTTCCTCCCTTTTTTCCTCCTTCCTCCCTCCAACTCTTCCCTTTGCCCCATCCATCCATCCATCTACTCATTCATCTACCCACCTACCTATCCATCCACTCACCCACCTGTCCATTCAAACACCCACCCATCCATCTACCTACTCACCCGCCCATCCATCTATTTTATAGGCACAGGGTCCCTTCTCTGTGGCAGGCACTCTGATGAGCACTGAACACTTAGAAATGAACAAGGCCCCTGCCCTTGACTGAACCATCTCACGAGGGAGACTGGCCGTTAAACAAAGAAATGGGGTGATTTGAAAATCTGTAAAGAAAGCAGTGAGCCAGTCGTGCTGGCTGGAACACTCTGAGACAGTCTCTCTGAGGGAGTGACATTCGAACAGCGATCTGAAGAATGTGAAGGGGAGCAGAAGTGACACAGAGGGCTCTTGAGACAGAGGGAATGGTTGTACGCAGGAGAGAAGTTTGTGCGTGAGGAACTAACCGGCATTCTCTGTGGCTGGGGCCATTATGTCCATGCATCTGTGGATACGTCTGTGTATCTGTCCACCTGTGTACATGTCCGTCATCCTCGTGCACGTCCATCTTGCCCTCGTGCACACACCCATGCACACACCCATGTACTCCCCCTCTATCTAAGCAAATGTCCATCTGTGCACCAGGGCACCCACTCATGCAACCACAAACCCACCCCTGTACCTGTTCACCCACCCAACCACCTGTCCGTCCACGCACCCTCCAGTTATCCATGTGCATGTCCATCCATGTCCCAGTGCACACATGCATGTCCCCATCTGTCCTTCCGTGTCCCCTCTCTCCATCCGTGCCCCCGACAGGCATGACCGACAACCTGTTGTATGTCTGACACATCGTCTTCAGTTACTTGATCTCTTCGCCCCCCATGCAGCCAGTGCCTGCTTCTTTGGGAAACCTTCTCTCGTCCTGGCTCTCAGGAAAGCCCACTCTCCTGCTTTTACTCCTACCTTTCTGGTCCCTCCGTGCCTACAACTACATATACGGATCTTCCCTCAAACTGCTCTTTTTCTTCTTAGTAAACGGCAGCACCGTCTCTCTAGTGGTTTGAGCTGGACGTCGGGGAGTCATTCTGACTCCAGACCCACCTCCCTCCTTGCCGGCTGCTGTGTCCAGGCCCTGGTGATCGGCCTCCAAATGCACATCAGACCGGCCCACTTCTCTCCACAAGGGCCCTAGTCTTGCCTGGATGACCACAGTGACCTGTTGCGCTTTCCTGCTTTCACCCTTGCTCCCCTCCAGTGCCTTGTCCATGTGGAGCCAGTAAACCTCTTAAAATCCCAAATCAGATCATGTGACCCCCCTGCTTAAAGCCTACCCCCTCTACAAGGTGTGGTCCGCCATCCTACCTCAGTGGCCTCGTCTCATTCAATTTTCTTACTCAACATCACCCTCACCTCAGGACCTTTGCATATGCTGTGCCCTGCATCTGGAGCACTCTCTCCCTTCCTTTCCCCTAGCTTGACACCTACCAAACATTCATGCAGAGTTCTTTCCTCTGGAGAATCTTTCTGTCCCGCATCTCAAAACAGCACCCCTCTATTTTCTGTTGGGATACCCTGACCTTCTTCTTTGTAATGTATATCCTAGTTATTAGTTATATGTTATAATATAATATGAAGAAAATAAAGAAGTCCACATAAAGAAAATACTGAGTAGGAAGTTCTGTAAAAATAATTCAGACAGTGAAGGTATCTAACATCGACTGATGACTCTGTGCCAGGCCTTGCACTAAGTACTTTATATGAATTATTTCTTTTCCTTTTTTTTAAACTTTTTTTTATTGATTATGCCATTACATTTGTTCTATATACGAATTATTTCATTTGTTCCTCCCAGCAGCAGCATGAGGTGTGGGTGCCATTACTGTCCCCATTTTACAGATGAAGAGACTGAGGCACAGAGAGGCTGAGCCACTCGTCCGAGGCCTCACACACAGGGGTAGAGCCGGGCTCTGGACCTACATCTGTCTCATTCTCAAGTCTGTGCCCCTTCGTCTCAGCTCCACGGGGCTATGACAGCAAAAGTTCAATAACATACTTTCAGACTTGAAAAAGGGTGGTTCTGACTCTTCTGGTGGTCTTGGCCGAGAACTTGAGAGTTCTTTCATGTTGAGGCAGGAGGTGGACTGGCTGAACCGTACCCGGGACTCCAGCATTGGTGTTCTTTGGAAGGTTTTCACTCTCACTCTGACTATTGCCGTGTTTTGTTGCAAATCTGAGGCCAGTCAGCCGCTGATGAGCATCTGGGTTTGGGTGGGGGCTGGTGCCCTTCTCCGCCTTTGGCGTTGGGTGGTCTCGGGCAGGGATGCAACCTGCCCTCTGCCCAAAGCCTTTCTGTGCCCCCCGATTCCCCCTTCCCTTGGGGTCGGAGCCGGGAGCCTGGTTTTCAGATTGCAAGATAATGACCTGATTTAGTGATTTATCTGATTAGGCTCAAATGTATTTATTACATGCTTAAACGTATTCCAGTGAGCTCTGGAAACGAACCGCAGGGCTGTCCGGGGCTGAATTTCCGGGACCCACTGGAGCAAGTTCAAGAGCAGCATAATCTATTTAGAGGAAAACAGAGCCCGACACTAATCCAATCGGCCTCTGCCACAGGCAGCGCATGCCCCTTGTCCTGCCCACAACCTCTGTGCCCCTCCCCACCCCTCCTCTGGGAGGTTGGACAGGGTCATGGGGGTCAGTCTTCAGGGGGCAGGGTCACCTCAAATCCAACGCTCCTCTGGATTCTCCCTCCCCACAGAACTAGTGCAAGTGGAAGCCCTTACGTACCCTTTATTTGTTGTGTTAAAGTCATATGTGTCCCTCCTTTTGATTCTAAAATCATTTTTATTTGCAAAAATTCTAGAAAAGAAGTATTAAAAAAACCCAAAGCATCCACAATTATACCCATGTTTACAATTCGTGCTGAATTTTTTCAGTATTTAAAGATGCTTTCAAAACTACCAAAGTAACACAGGATTACATTGTAACTGTGATAATTCCTAGGCTTGTCTTTCCTGTGCGTTTTTAACAAGAGGGAAACAATATCAATTGATGCAGAGCCTCTCACATCCTCCTGATTTTGCTCAATTGTTTTTGAATGTGTCATTGATTAGCTTTGAAAACGTCACTGTTAATAGCTATGCCTTATTTCTTCCCGTGGTTCCGGAGAGTTCGCGTGACCACTGGGTTTCAGTTACACCGTGTGTTCAATTTTTGCTGTTTTTAACACTGCCACCTGGACACCTTTGAACAGCTTTGTATCATCTGGCCCTTGTATCCTTTGCTTTCCTTCTACCGTTTTTGAAGGTGGTATTCTTTTAAGGGCTTCACTGAAATATAATCAACACATAACAAGTGCATATAACTTGGTGAGTTTTGACATATGTGTACACACAGGAAACCATCATCATGAATCGAGACAGGGGACATATACCCTGGCTCGGTGGCTCACTTGTCATCCCGTATACCAAAAGGTTGTGGGTTTGATTCCTGGTTGGGGCATGTGAGGGAGGCAACTGGTCAATGTTTTTCTCTCTTAAGAGAATCAATAAAAACATATCCCTATTTTAAAGAAAGACAGGGGATCTATCTGTCACCCCCAAACTGTCCTTGAGCACCTTCGTTCCTTTGTCCTCGTTGCACTTGAAGATGACCTCACGTGGTCTAGGATGCTCTCAGCCACCTGGGACACACCCCAGCAGAGGCCCTGCACATAGAAGATGCCTTAGTCCGTGACTGCTGATGAGTGATGTAACTTAAACTCCCGCCCAGTGCAGGCACCACCTACCTGCTGTGGATGCTCTCAGTGACCGAGAGCTCACTCCCAAATAACTCAGCTCCTTTCCATGGCTGATTCTGCACATTTCACCTTGAACAGCCTCCGACTGGCTTCCCGGCACAGCTTTCTCTCTCTGGCTTTAATTCTGCCCTTCTTCTCAGGGTGTGGTCTTTCCCACGCCTTCCTGACCGCTGGGCCCTTCCCCGCTCACCATCCTCCTGGGCTTCTTGCTAAATCATCTGCCCACGTGGTGAGTGGGACACACCCAGTCCCTGACCCCACAGAGCTCAAGGTTTGGTAGGTGAAGTGGACCTTCGTGAATAACGATGCAGCCCCAGGGTGAGTGGCACTCTGGGGGAGAGGGGTATAGGAGCTACAAGAGCTGATGATGGGGAGCAGACCTTTATTTTGGAGGGGGGCTGCCACAGTCAGAGAAAGATGCCCACGGAAAGTGACGATCATCGGAAACACCATCTCATGCTTCTTTTCAGCACTGTGTTCTCGGGACCAAACATCTCGGGACCATTTTCCTTTGTCTGTTTCCCATTGGGCAGGACATGCAGACCTCTCGGCCCCTTGCCAGTGGTTCGTTATCCTGGGTCCTGTGACTGGAGAACACCGAGTCTCCGAGGACAGTATTTGCCTGATCACACTGCCAAGGACTATGTTCATTTTCCCTCCTCCGGTCCCAGGGAGTTTTCGGCAGGATCCAGGGCTGGCTCAGAAGCACCAATAACCACAATAAAACAACAGCACCGTGAGCATCTATCGAACGCTCTCAGGTGGCTGGCCCTGGGCTGAGCACTTCCCAGGCACCCACTGGCCCACTGCCCCCTGCGCCAGTGTAAGTTCATGAATGTGAGCCAGCCTGCTGCTATAGCATGGATGTGTCAGGGAGTGGTGCGTGCACCTTAGCTCCCTTAACCCTCGTGGCACCCTGACGAGGGAGGCATGTTTACTGTTGCCACTTTACAGCTGAGGGAGTTGAGGCACAGAGAGGTGAAGCAACTTGCCCCAGGCCACAGAGCTAGGATCAAACTCTGAGTCAGTGGCCGCAGCCACCAAGCTACTGCCTCTGCCGTGGCCCCTCTTCCAGGTGAGGAAATGAAGGTTTGGGGGTGTAGGCCGTCTCCCCAAGGTCCAATGGTGACATTGAGACTTGGCCCCAGCCCTGAGACTCCAGAAGTCATCCTTAATCTGATCTGTTCGACCTCCTCTTTGGAGGAACATCTTGAGGAAAGAAAGTTGGGTGGCTGAGGTCCCGGACCCTTCAGGGCGAAGGAGTCTGCTTTTTATCCATTACTGTAGCCTTGTGAGGTCTGCTCCAGGTGCTGGGGGGGATGTCAGTGTTGGTCTATAAATGTGGAGAGGCCAGGGGGGCCCTTAATGATGAGAGTGGAGGCTCAGGTCTGGGAGGGGTGCTCTTTCTTTAAAGAGCAATGAGCCCGCTGTGGGAAGATTCTCTCATCACCATCTGAATGGGTATCCGTGACCTGGAGCCGGCCCGTCCCCATTTATTGAGTCATTAAGTTGATCCCGCTAATTTCCTATTTGGGTGTTTCTACTTGGGTTGTGGGGAGGGTGACCGAGGAAGGGGACGTCACAGCATTATCTGCTGGGCCACACCCAGAGTCTGGTGAAGTTTTGCTAGAATGGTTTAGAAATTCGGAGGTGAGTGGACAGTAGGTCTTCAGGGACGGCTGTCTCTCAGCAAACTTTCCCTCCAGAGGAGGGTACTTGCACAGAGAGACATCGAGTGTCCTTGGCTGGCTCATCAAAACTTTCACGTATCCAAGATAGGATTATTGCAGTATGTCCTGAAGATAAAAAAAAAATCACAGAAGCATTTTACATTCTTTTATTTTGTGCCAGGTCTTCAAAATCTGGTGTCTGTTTAACACTCATAGCCCATCTTACCTCAGCTAGTCACATTTCGAGCGATCAGTAGCCCTAGGTGGCTGGTGGCAGCCCAGTTGGACGGGGCAAGCCCAGGGCTCTCACAAGTGGACAGTTTGTGAAAATGAACAAGAACCCTCATGCTGAGGACTCAAACCCGTTCCAACTAGAATTCTGTCTGCTCCCTGAACCCAAGCTCAGTGTCTGAGCCTTGGCAGGGACTTGCACTTGGCCTTCTCGTTGGCCGCTGAAGGAGGAGGTGAGAACAGCCATGCCCTTCCCCGTGCCCCCGGCCCCCGGTCCTAGGCAGGGCTGCGAAACTCCTCAGTGCCGCCCAGCCGAGCTTTGCGTGTCCGCAGCATCTCCGAAACCGCTCCCTTTCTGAGTCGGCAGACCTAAGAAGACCTCAGCCAAGTTTGGGGTCCACCCTTTCCACAGCCGCCAAACCTCAGCCAGGAGACAGTGACAACGCCAGCAGCTAGAAGCACCGTGGATTGACCCCCTTCCTCAGTGCCGGGTGTCAGCCCGGCCACGCACCTTCTCTCACGGCCACTTTGTGATACGGGTACTTCCAACCTTCCCGTTGTACGGAGGGGAAACTGAGGCAGAGAGCAGCTGTGTGCTTTGCTCAGACCCGTCTTGATGGGAAGAAGCGGTTTTCGCACCTGACCAGGCATGGGAGCCGTGGAGAACTTGTGAACACACAGGGGGCCGGGGCGGGGCCTGGGAATGTGCACCTGTTAACGCATGTGGGGCGGCAGTATTTGGGGGGGCAGTTTGGGGACTGTCCTAAGTCATAGTCTTTTTGTGTGCATCTCCTCTTCTCTCCCTTTCGTATATGCCACGCCCAAGCTCTGCCCCTGTGGTTTTTTAGTACCGGGGGACATTCTGGTGGTCAGTCCCATGACTAAAAGGACCAGAGGACATAAACAGAGGACAAGACTCAGTAATTGCCCTGTGTTACATGCTTTAAAAAAAAGTCTCAGAAGCTACATTTTAACCGTGTTGAGTTAGCCGTGAAGCGCATTTCTAAAATGTAGAGCAGCCTCAGTCTCCCCATTTCCTCCTCGCTGTGTTTCTGGAGCCAGGAGTCAGGTGACAGTGACGTGTCCCCGATCAGCCCCACTCCGTCAGGTTTCATCAGGGCTTCACGGCTTCCCTGTGGCCCTGCAGGTCCCCAACCAGGAGCAGGAAGTGGTGAGGCTGCTCCTCAGGCCGAGCTGAGCGAGTGGGGCCCAGCAGAACAGGCAGGCCTGACGTGCCCTCTTCACCCAGGTCCCCCTACCTGGGAAGGTGGGTGCCCGGAACGGGAGGGAGCGCCCCCTGCAGGAAGCGGAAGGCCTGTTCTCCGGGTCCAGCCCTTGTCCTCCAGCCTCTGCAGGGATTCATTTGGGTTGCGATTCCAGAGCACTGGAGTCCGAATGGGACTTAGGAGGCTTGACGTTCCGATATATGCTGCTCACAATGAGCCTCAGAAGAAGCCAGATGCAAAGGCCACATACTGTGTGATCCCGTGTCTGTGAATACCCAGAACAGACAGACCCGTAGGGACAGAAAGCTGGTCGGCGGATGCTGGGGGCTGGGGCCGGAGGTGATGGGAGCGGCTGCTTAGTACCACAGAGTCTCCTTTGGGGGCGATGTTAGTGTTTGGGCCTAGACAGGCACTAGTTGAACAGCGTTGTGACTGCAGGTGTCTCTGAAGTGTGCACATTAAGATGGTTAATTTATTTTGCGATATGTGAGTTGCACCTTTTTTTTTCTTTTTTAGAGAGGTCCTTAATCTGACTTCGTTAACCAGACGGAGTCCTAGACTGGGATAGGGAGTCGCAGCCCAGGCTGCGGTTACAGTCACCCGAGAGCTTTTAAAGCCCTGGCTGCCTGGGCTCCGCCCACAGTGCCGACTTCATTGTTCTGGGTGGGGGCCGGACACTGTGGCAGGTGAGCGGCCAGGGCCAGTGTCTCGTGAATCCCACACTTCCATCCTGTGGTCTATCTTCACCCCCATATCCTTCCCGGTTTTCGACTGTCAGGATGTGCCCGGTGTTTGAAACGGTGCCCCTCACCCTTCAACGTGCACACGGACTGTCTGGGGAGCCTGTTCTGCCGGTGACTGGGCTTCAGCTGGCCCCGCCTGGCTGTGAGAACCTGCCTTTCTGACCACCTCCCAGGGGAGGCTGACCCTGCTCTCCAGGGACCATGCTTAGCCAGGGTCTAACGTACAGATAGATCAACAGGCTTAAAATTGAGCTTCTGTGACTTTTTTTAAAAGCACATAGCACAAGGCAATTATCGAGTCTTGTCCTCTGTTTATGTCCCCTGGTCCTTTTAGTCATTTAATCCTGGCACCAGTTCTATGACGCAGGTGTTTCAATGGTGCCTGTTTTTACAGAGGAGGAATTGGGGCTCAGAGGTGTGCACCTGTCCAGCCAGTGAGGAGGAGAGGAGGGGTCAGCACTCCCAACCCCAGCCTGCTCCCTGTCTGTGTGTCTCGGCACAGGCAAGCGACCCCACAGAAGGCGTGTCTGCTCCCCCAGATGAAGAGCTCCGTGGTTGATTTCAGCAGGGCTTTCTGTCTGTTTCCGATGGCAAGCACCAGTGAGTGCGTGTGAAGATGCCCAACTCATCCCAATGTGCCTAGGACTCTCCTGGTTTTAGCACTAACAGTCCGTGTCCCTGTAGACACCCCAGTCCTTGGCAAACTGGGCTGATTGGCTGTCCTACTCATCAGAGTCCAGAAGTTCTCTCACAGCTTCTGAGGACCGCAGAATGGCAGCGGCCAGTGGGGCAGGCCACCTGAGAATGCCCCCACTGTGACTGTTCCTGCCTGCGGCTTGCCTTGCTCGATAGATAACACTGACCTTGTTCAACAGGGTGCCCCTGGACACCCCTGGAATTGTTCGGTGACGAGAAGAGAGCAGCTTGGCATTTTCAGAAGAGCTTGTCAAAGGATACAGTTTTGATTTCATTTCTCATTAAGAACCTGGGAACGGGGAGAGACTTGGCGCGTTATCAAACAGTGGAGGGACGTCTGACTTACGGCAGGAAGCACAACACGTGATCTTGAAGGGTGGTGGTTCCGAGGCAGGGTGGTCGGGAAGGCTTCTTCCTCTTTCCCGGGAGGTGGAGACTACAAAAACAGCATAACAACAGTGATACTAAGACCCCAGCAGTGACAATTACGGTGATGAAAGCTTTGGCTCCCAGTTACTGAGCATGGTCTGGGGTCTCCAAGTGGACCATCAACAGGCTGGCAAACAGCGTGACAGAAAGCTCAGCAAACTTTCCCTTAAAGGGCCAGGCCGTAAATGTTTTAGGCTTCTGAAGGCCATATGGTCCCCATTGTAGCTACTCAGCTCCGCCTTTCTGAGTGAAACAGTTTGTAAATGAGCAGATGTGGCTGCCTTCCCATACAGTCAAAGTTACCAAAAGAGGGGCCAGCCCTCGGGCTGCCATGTGCCGAGGCTGGATGTCATAGGAAGAGGAACTCTGCCACTTTCTAGCAGTGACCTTGACCTCTCAGAGCCTCAGTGTGCTCACCTGTACAATGGAGACCAGGATGCGCCCGATCTCACAGGTGTGCAGTGAGGGTTAAACGCATGCCAGGACCCCCTGCAGGGTGGCCAGTGCTCAGCAAATGTTAGCTCCTTTCTGTAAGGTCCCCAGCACGGGGGAGGGTGCACGAGCTGCCTGCTGCCTCTTTCAGACACCGTGGCACAAGGGCGATACATGTTGTCCAAACCCTCTTCTCCACAGCCTGCAGACTGCGCTGTCCCGGCTCGGAAGGGAACGTGCTGTTCCTCCCTGCGGGTGCTCCTTGGAGAAGGAGGGGCTAAGGCCCTTCCCTCTTTGTTTTCATACCCAATAAATCACTCCGACAAGGGCTCATTATTACTTAACTCTGTACCTTGTTCTGGCAGTTGCTGGTAGGCGAGGGGAGGGAGGGAAGCATTGTTTTGCCCGGAATCGCTTCAGGAATGGAAATGTTTTTTTTTGCGAATTAATATTCATCAAATAGATCAGGTAAACACCCAGTAATGACAATGCCCGGGCAATTTATCAATTCCGGCCTCAGAATGCAATTATCATTCAGATGGCCCTGAGACACAGGGATGCAGCCTGCCTGAGAAATCCCATCTTTTCCAGATGGGGGGTGTGGAGATTCATATTTCACTGTTATATGAAGAATGATACCCTCTTGTCAGAGGTGGAGCTGGGAGTCAAGACAGAACTTTCTCGGACAAGGAGTTGGGCAAAGCCTGATTCCCAAGATGCAATGGGCTTTCCGGGTGTTTCTGGTGAAGAGGGGAAGCAGCATAGGGAAGGGGGGACGGACCTGACTGTGCTGGATCCCAGGTGCCCTGCTGGGAGGACATCATTCTCTCCTTCTGTCCCCTCGGACGAACTTAGGACGTCGGTGCTCAGAGGGAAGGGGAGGCCAGATGATGTCCCCCCACCCCCGGGCTGTCCGCACCCTAATTCCTGGACTGCGTGCCTGTGTTACCTTACATGGCAAGATGTGATTTCATTACATGAAAATGTAATGGGGGGTTGAAGGTGCTGCGTGGTCAGCTTTGGAGATGCAGCAAGAGGCCGGGAGCCTCAAGAAGTGGTACAAGGAGGAAGGAGATTTTCCCCCAAGGGCCACTGCTCCGGTGAGACCTTGACCTTAGCCCAGTAAGACTCAGTTTGGACTTCATATATCCAGAATCTAAGACACTGACTGTGTTGCTTTGAGCCACAAGGTCTGTGGTACTTTGTCACGGAGGCGGTTGGAAATGACTGGCCTGAGGTCACGTAGCTGATGGGCCGTTTTGCTCAACACCCTTTGCTTCCGGATCCCACTCCTTCTCAGTCACCCCTTTCCTGGGGGCATGTCAGCTTTGGTGAGAAACTTGTATGCTGTGAGATTCTTCAGCCCTCGGGTCACTCAGGAATAGGCCAGCTGCTTGGTCGTCTGGACTCAGCCACCCGCACTTCCTGTCCCCCAGGCCCTTCCCACCCGTCCTCCCTCTGGTTGAAGATGCTTTTTACAGCTGAGTGGCCAGCGCTTGCTCCGGCCTCCCCAGCTCCCAGTGACGTGCCCCCAGGCCTCTCTGACTCTTAGGGGCTTTGCGCTTTGGTAATCAGCAACAGCAGGGGAGGAAGCCCCATTAGGGGTGCTCTCCTCCAAGCCCCTGTCCCCCAGGGCCAGGCACGTGGTAAGGGCCCACTGACTGCCACCAGAACCGCAGTCTTGGTTCCCAGTGTCTGTGACCATCTGAAACGGTGTCCTGCGGGCCACCGGGGAGCTCTGCCTTCCCTTCGCATCTCTGACTTTGCCCTGAGGTGCGGGACCCCAGAGGTGGGGCTGGGGGGCGTGTGAGTGCCTGAGGCTCTTCACAGAGGCTGGTGTCCCTGGTGCCTGGGCTTGAAAGTTGTCTTTTTTGGATGTTTCTCCTTCAGGAAGAGCCACTGTCATTGACTTATCACCTCCACTGTCACCCTGCCGGCACCTGAAGGCAGATCACCTGCCCCACCCCCACCTCACCCTGCTTGTGTCGGTTTTTACTCTCTACAGGGTGCTGTTCTGGGGGGCTCTGGTGCCGCTCAGGCACCCCACAGTCGTGACTACCCTTCAAGCATCACTGAGCGTCACTCAGAACCAGGCGTTGTTTGCATTCGTGTTCACGCCGGGCACCATTAGAGGTTAGAGGACAGGCTCAGAGATGTCAAGTGTCTTATCCAAGACACTTGTCACACAGCGGGTGGTGGCTGTGCCGAGCGGCAGATACAGTCTTCCTGAGACCGGTCCTCTGAATTTTGCTGTTACGAAGAATAAGGCCAGTGGCTGCTCATCACCTGTGATGTTTTTGAACATTCGTTTCTTGTGGTAAAATATATGTAATGTAAAATTAACCGTTTTCACCCGTTTTGAGGCGTACAACCCAGGGACACTGACTTCATTCACGATGTAGTTAGTGCAGCCGTCACCACCATCTGTTCCCGACACTTCGTCATCGCCCTGAGCAGGAGCTCCCGACCATGAAGCGGTCACTGCCCATTCCCCTTCCTCTCCCAGCCCTGGCCAGGACATCGTTCTGTTTTCTGTTTCGGTCTGGTCTCCTGTCCTAGGTATTCCCTCTCAGTGGAGTCATGTAACATCTGCCGTTTGGGGACTGGCTTCGGGGACTGGCTTCTGTCACTGGGCACCCGCTTTCCCGGGGCACCGTGTCGGAGTGTGTATCGGCGCCCCGTGCCTCTTCATGGTGGAATTGGACTCTGTCGGTGGCCGTGCCTCGCTTTGGTTTGCTCACTCAGCTGTTGGTGGTTCCCACTTTTTGGCTACTGTGACTATGGCCACATGGAGCAGGGGCATCCTGCCTCGTGCCGCCCATGGAGCTCGCTGCATCAAAGCACACGCCCCTCTCATACCTCATTCCGTCTTTTAAACATATTATTACGGAGGTGAAATTCACATGACATACAATGAACCATGTTAAAGGCAACAGTTCGGTGGCATTCTCTCCCTAGTTAGAAAACCTTGTCATCACCCCCAATAAAACCGCTCCTGGGAAGCAGTCACGCCCCATTCCCTCCTCCCCACCACCCTGGCAATGACCAGCCCACTTTCTGCCTCTGATTTACCTAGTGTGACTACTTCCTGTAAGTGGAATCATTTGGTATTTTCCTTTTGTGACTGGCTTCTTTCTTTAGCAAACATTTTTTGAGGTTTATCTGCTTTGTAATATGTGTCAGTTATTCATTCCTTTTTATGGCTGCATAATATTCCAGTGTAGTGACGAGACCACATTTTGTGTCTTCGTTCATCTATTGGTGGACCTTCGGGGTTTCCCCACCGTTTGGCTATTACAGATACTGCTTCCAGGAACATTATGTGCAAAGAGTTGTTGGAGCCCTGTTTTCAGTTTCTGGCTTGTATGCGTAGGAGTGAACTTGCTGCTTCATCTGGTGACTCTGTGTTTAACTTTATGACCCATACTCCAGTCTTTGTGTCCGGGTTTCTTTCACTGTGTCGCATTGTGCTCTGGGGGACCTGGGGCTGCCGTGGTTGTGCTCTCTGTAGTGTCCCCAGCCTGTGATTCTGAACTCGACACACAGTAGGCACTCAGAAAATGCTTGTCAGATGAGTGAGCAGCGAATCACGGGACCTCAAGCTCATCTTCCTGCTCAGGGAGATGCCCCGCCCCCCGGAGGCTGAACGGCAGGTCTGTGGCTCTGCTGGCTGATGGGCTGGGTTCGAGAGCTGCAGGGAGGCCTGGCTGAGTCATCCTGCGTCTCCTCACCTGCGTCTGAGCCACTTTGGGAAGGGGAAGAAGCAGAGGGAGCTCTCATCCTGTGAGCCCTGCCATGTAGCTGGCACGTGATGGGAAACCCTGTGTGGAGCCTCACACCTACCCTGGGTGCTGGGTATCACTGGCTCCCCTTTCCAGCTGGGGAAACTGAGGCTTAGGGGAACAAAGGGCACGTGCCTGGTAAGTGGCAGGACTGGGATTCAAACCCAGGTCTGTCGACTCCGAAGACCATGTCCTTCGCCCAACACGGTGGGTAGAAAGCTTCACCGGACACTCTCACAGGTCTGGAAATGTACAGGGGCGGCCTGTATCCTTGCCCATCTTGTCCAAAGTGATGAATCTGATGGTGACAGTGATGAGGACAATAACCTGGTCCTTACCATACACCTGACTTGGTGCCAAGGGATTTCTTTACATCATCTCATTTCATTCTCCTCCACCCCTTTCCCTGGCAGGTACCATCCTCCCCAATTTACAGACAGGTAAGCTGAGGCTCACACAGTCCCTCATGCACAAATGCCTAACTGCTAAGAGGCAGAGCCGGTACTCAAACACGGGCTTCCGACCCCAGCCTCCACACGTCCTAACCCCACACCCTCATGCCGGCAAGCTGGCCTGAGCTCCTTCCTGCATTTGGGGGGTAAATGTCACTCCCTGGGTGCCAGGGGTGCCTGTGAAGGTTCCCAACTGCTCCCAGAGAGTGAGCTGAAGAGGCAGGCCCTCTGCTCTGCTGGGGAGCCTGTCCCTCCTGGCGGGAGGGTCTTTCCGTGAAAAAGTGGCATTGTTTTCCAGAGTGGGTGTCTCAAGGAAGCCAGAGAAGGTGATGTCACTAGGACGACAGCAGTGCTGACAAGTTGGGCTTTGTTTTCTCAGGAGGCTTTCGTGGCCACAGCCCTGGAGGGGGCGGGGGCGAAACAAATGGTCCCAGCATCCCAGATGCTTTCGAAGGCAAGGGATGCGTCTCCAGCGGCTGAAGTACGATGAACAGATGTCCCTTTGTGGCGACACGGGTCAGGGTGACATGTCTGGGGGCCGTTTCTCTGCAGGAGGAAGGAGGCCTGACACGAGCTTAGAACGGGGGACGTGCTCAGGGCAACGAAGCTGGGGCGGTGGGTGGGGCTGGAAGTCGGAGACGTGGCCGGAGCTCAGGGGGAAGCGGCAGCAGTGAGCGCTCAGACAGTGTGGTGCTCGCTCTGCCTGAGTCTGCGCTGCCTCCGGACAAGAACCCTCTAACCAAACATCACCCTCATCCAGTGGTGTGAGGAAAATGAGGGGGAGCTGCTTCTGCACCCCTTGGTTAAAGTCGGTGTGTTTTCCCGTCCCATTTAAAGTGGCCACCATGGGTGTGTGTGTGTTGCTGTGAGCATGCGTGTCCCTGAGGCAACCCATCGCTCGTCGTGACGCCTTCACTTCCACGACACCCGGCTATTTTTAGGGATGACGCACCAGACATCAAAATAACTGGCTATTTTTACAATTGGGTGCATTGATCACATTATGACATCGTCCTGCTCTGGAGAAATCGTGGCCGACCAGCACAGAAGTCAGATGTGGGGACGAAGGCAGAGGACCCGGGGCCGAGGGGCCAGGGGAGGCTGCCGATTTGGTCTGAGCGGCTGGGCTTCCCAGTGACAGCCGCCCCGGCTGAGGTTGTGCCGTGTGGGGCATTCGGCCCGCAGGGCTCCGTTTACTCTGCACCGGGGTCTCCTGAGGGAGGGGCGTCTGTTGTCTGTGCTGCAGGTGTGGCAACTGGGGCCCAGCGGTGATGCCACCGGGCAAGGGCGCATGGAGGGCGACTGGCTCTGGCAATGGCGTCGGGTCCTCCTTGTGTCTCACCGAGGGAGCACCGGCCCTTCCCCTGTGATGGGCTCCCCGCTGTTCAGAGTGGTCGCTGGGTGTGACAGCAGAGCTGTGTGTCTGTGAAGCGTGGAGAAAGGGCTGGAAAGGGCATTTCCGCTCCACAAACAAACAGGGGGCAGTTCATTAGGGAGACACAGCGATGCATCGCAGTGCAGGCTTCTGGGAGGTGAAGTGGGACAGACTGCAGGGGTGGGAGGCAGATGGGATCGTTTTAAAAGATCTCTTTGTTTGTTTATTTATTTATAATTTGTTGGGGAGGAGGGGAGAGAGAGGGGGAGATCAGCTTTTTACGTATGCATTCATTGGTTGATTCTTGTGTGTGCCATTAGCGGGGACTGAACCCATAACCTTCGCCGATCAGATGATGCTTTAACCAGCCGAGCTGCCCAGCCAGGGCTGGGGTTCTTGATCTTCGAGGCCTCCTTTCTTCAGCCTCCTCCACGTCTCATCAGTCACATGTCCTGTCCAAGGGGCCCTTGAGTTGACACTTGTCACTCCCTCCTCAGGCTGTGGCTAGCCATGCCCACCCTCTCTCTCTGCTGGGTGTGTGTGTTGGTCTCCAAAATGACTGTCCTGCTGTCCAGCCTGCCCTCTTGCACTGAGAGCCAGGGCGATCTTTTTAGAAAGTACCTCTGATCATGCCGCTCCGTGGCTGGGAGTCATTCCGCCTCGTTTCCACAGTGTATGTTCCAGTCACACTGAGCTGGGTTTTTTGTTTGTTTGTTTGTTTGTTTTGTTTTTGATGTTTGCCACTCACTCACTTAGTAAATATTCGAGGGGCTCTTATGTGCCAAGCCTAGTTGTAGGTGGGAGACCAGTAACCAAGACAAGTAAAGCCCTGCTTTCATGGGGGTCATATCCCAGTTGGGGGCACAAGACGGTAAATGCATGAGCCAGAAAATATCCGAGAGTAACTCAGGGTTGTGAAAAAATTACAAGTTTGACGTCAGAGTGATTGGGAGGAGCAGTGGGGGTGGCTCCTAAGAAGACCCCATGTAAGCTAATGACCTGCCTGGCAAGGAGCCAGCAGGAGGTCTATGGGAAGAGCAAGTCTACGGAGGTCTGTGGAGGGTCTATGGGAAGAGCAAGTGAAAGAAGGGAAGCCGGCGTGGCAGGAGATGAGAGGGTGCAGCAAGAGGGGCAGATGGGGAAGGAGAGACACAGGCTGTCCCCTGAATCAGGGAGGCTCGAAGCAGCGGGAAGGAATCAGGTTCTGAGAGAAATGGGGGGCCAGCCAGGTTCCCAGTAGGGGGTGAGGGTCTGTATTGTGACTGCACACGGTCAGTCATCAGAGAACGGGCACGTGGTCCAGGCCTGGGGGGACGGGCAGTGGCAGTGGTGATGGAGAGAGCGGGTGCACTTGGGGCGTGCAGAGGTGTAGCCTGGAGAAGTGTTGCTCTGGGCGGGAGGGAGGGACGCATGGAGGATGACCCCTGGGATTTGGTTCCGAGCGGCTGAGTATGGGTGACAGTGCCCTGTTAACAGCTGGGACGTCACGGGGAAGTGACGGAGGCCCTGGTGACAGTGGAGGGGTCTACCCCACGGCCCTGCCTGGAGAGTGTGCCTTCCCCTCTAAGATTTAGTGAAGATACTGTCTCCCCCTGCCCCCAGAAACCCAGACCGAACTGCCAGGCCTGTGGCGTGTCAGTGTGTGGGCGAGGAGTTGCGCATTTTATGGTAATTGTCTTTCTGCGTGACTCCGCTCTGACCCCAGCAGGAATGGGGACCTCATCTGTCTTGTTCGCTGCTGTATCTCCAGGTCCCTGACACTTAGAGGCTCTTTGTGGGACTGAACAGATTTGATGGCAGGAGGAATCGGTGGAGGGGTTGGGCTTCCCCCAAGAACATAAACCCCATGAAAAGGTAAGGAAGGAAATGGGGGCATGCCAGCTGGCAGGCAGGGAGTCCCGGAGGAGTTCCGAATGTCGGCTCAGGTGATCGGGGGTCCGGCCCCAGCTCTGCCTCTTCCCGCCCGTGGGATCCTGGCCAACCCCCTCCACTGAGCCTCAGTTTCCTCATCAGTGAAAAGAGAGGCGAGGTCTGGTTGCCGGGCAAGGTCGCCATAGTGAATACATAAGATGGCCAGGGTGGGAACAGCTCTACGGCGTCTGTGGAAAAAGGACACGAGTGATCGTGGAATCTGCGAGGTTTGGGCAGGGCTGGCTGTCATCCGCCTCCTCCGACAGTGTCACCGGTCACAGGGAGCAGCAGGGAGGGCTTTGCAGACTGCCTCTGCACCATCGAGGGTCGGATTCGTTTTGCCTTCCCCCTCGATCTCCCAGTTACAGAATGAGAGGAAAAGGAAAGGTCAGAACTACAAAGTCTGGGAGACTAACGCACAGTGGGGCGCCTGAGGCTCTCTGACTCCAGGTTGGTGGAGACACTGAAAGTCTTCATCTCAGAGTCTCCACAGATGGTTTTCAAAGTGAGATCCTTGAGCCACCAGCATCAGCACCCCCCGGGGAGGTGGTGACGATGCAGAATCCTGGACCCCAGACCCAAGGTATCAGAGGCTTGAGGGTGGGCCCCACCGTCCGGGTTTTAACAAGCCCTCCGGAGAACTGAGAGACAAACTCAGCTTGGAGATCCCTTGGTCTAGAGCTTCCAGCCTCCATTACTTCATTCCCTTCACTGTAGAGAGAACCGGGAAGTTCAAGTTCGGATGATGAGAGCTTTATCTTTTAATCCAGGTTGTTTGAACTGTGCTCTGTAGAACATCATTACACACTAGATGATGTCCTAGCTAACACTCGTGGTGGAAGCTAGGTAATTTCGGCTCTGTGATCGTGTAAGTTTGAGACATGCTGGGTTTCACAGTGCTCACGTCCTATTCTGCAGGACTTGTCGGAGCCTTTACTACCCAGTGAGATTTGTGAAATGCCCGTGGGAGGGGAATGTTGTGCAGTCCCCCTCAAGTTCACTGTCAGGATGCGTAGTCCGTGGCCTGCAGTTTGGGGAGCACAGACCCAGTCCAGTCTCTCCTCGGGTGGACAGTCCTCTCTACGCATTTCCAGTTATTTAGCCCGTCTTCCACGGCTTCCAGGTAGAGGGAGTTGTTGGTAACTATTATTAGCTTCCCTTTCATTTCCTTCTACGCGTTTTAGCTCTGACCCCTGGAACCCACTAGGAAAAATCTAATTTCTCTTCTGCCCGAGTGCAGCAGAAAGATAGTCATCCAAGCTCAGCCTCTCCCGAAGTTTCCATCCTATCAATATGGTCTGACTTCTGCAGTTTGAGGAGGACCGGGAGATTGATTCTTTACAATGGCTTCTCCCATGGAGGCGATTGCCAAGCACAGGCATCCCTCACAGAGCTGACAGGTGTTTCAAGAATGTTCTGTTGTAGTTTAGCCTCATTTCACCTGAGGCAGGCAGCAGTCCAGCCTTTTGAAGGAGATCGGGGGCAACCCCAGTCTTTCTCATCAGCCTGCTCCGGCGAGGTCCCGTTCTGCTCCCCCGAAGACTCCTCCCGTGCCTAGCCACGGGACTGGCTTTCCCTTCCATTCCTGAGCTACATCAGCACTTTACTTTGACTAATGAACCCATCGGTGGACTTCCTTTCTCTCATTCACTCCAACACCTTTGGGTGCCCACTCCGTGCCAGGGATCTGCCAGGTGCTCCAGAGTCCGGGCTGAGCAAGGCCGGTCTGATCTGCACTCACCTTGTGGTTTACAGGGAGGAAAACAATGATAAGATGAAAAAAAAAAACCCACGTAAATACATATTTTAACCCTGTGCTAAGTAGGGAGCAGTGGCGGAGAGTAAACAACAAGCGGTGAGGACTCGCCCACATAAGGGGTCAGGGAAGGGAGCTGACGTACGTAATTATAACCCATTGGTTTTGGTTCCTTAATTTTGTTGGGTGGTTGGTATTATCGCAGGCAGCTTTAAGATAAAGCTCCAGGGGCGAGGCGGGGGGGGGGGGGGACTAGGTTTTCACACTGTGCTCATACCGAGGACATAGGCATTGCGGTTGGTACTTGGAAGGCCTGGTTGGAACACTCCTCTTCCTGTGGAAACGCAGTCCGCAAGCCATCCTCATTGCTACCTCTTCGTATCAGCGTAACCAGAGCAAATATGGTGTTATCATTTATGAAGGGTCGACCTGGTCTGAGTTTCCATTCTCCCTCCTGCGTGTTGTGGTCGTCACCCGTGGGACTCAGTAAACACGGGAGTAGTTTGGGATTAGCTTCTGGACCTTTGGAACATTCGTTGGTGGAATTCCGGGTCTCCTGTGGAGAAGGTTGGCTTCTGCTGGTTTGGTTTGTTTTGCTTTCTTGTGCTGTCCAGCTGCTGAGGTCCAGGCTGGTCCTGTCTCACCTTCCGAGGGTGGCGGTCCCACGCCAGATCATCTCTCAGAACTGTCACTGTGCCTTTTTGGGTGTGTTCCAAGCAAGGGTAGCATTTTGCGCACAGATTCAGGGACCCCCTTCTCCAACTCTTCCCTTTGGGGACTCTTTCCCCATTCTCTGATCCTCAGGGGCTCCTTTGTCCTGTTCTTCTGGCCAAACCTTGGGGGTTCGGTTGGAGTTTGCCCTTCTGTCCTGATGCCAGGCTGCATGACGGATCCTGTGCCTGGGGGAGAAGCGGTGAGAGAGAAAAACCACATGCATCCCCCCACACACGGTCCACATAATAACAGTGCTCCCGTCTCCAGTTCCTTTGTTCAGCGGGGCCCTCAGTGCCTGCACTGTTTCTGTCACAGGAATGCAGCTGTATGGCCGGGATGGGGGCTCACAGGGCCCCACGCCCCCATCCTTGCACCAGAAGGGTGGGCTTCTCTGGGTGTTTGCTCCCCGCGTACAGTGTGTGCTCACTAAATTCTGCCCCCTCCGCGGCAGAACCTGGAGACGGAGGAGGCTCACCCCTGCCATACAGGGCTTCCTTCAGAGTCTTCCTTCCCCTGCCCCCGGTTGTTGCCTGCTCAGGTAGTCACTTTTTGCAGTCTCCCCGGCGTTTTGGGCTGTCATCGGCGGGAGAGATGGGCCGCTGAGATGGGCGTACTTCATTGTGGCCAGACCCAGAACTGGGGTGGGTGGGTGTTTCATAAATGCGAACTCACTAGACCCTCCAAGCAATCCCATGAGGTGGGAGATATTGCCCCATTTTACAGATGAGGAAACTGAGGCTCCGAGAGGTGAAGTCAGCATTTAAACTCTTACCTGACGGCCGTTGTCACGCTACCTGGCATCTTGCCTAATGCCTCAGTGTGGTGTTGAAGCTGCTTACCTGGGCATCTTCTTTCCCCCACTCCACAAGGGGACCCGTGGGGTCGGGGGCCACACCCTCCTTGTCCAGTGTGGACAATTTTAGTGTCTACCGTTGTAAGGATCGGCTCAGGCAGTGGAAGTGTAGTGTGTAGAACAGTGCCCGGCGCACTGTGGACTCTTATTGAAGTGGGATCGTGGTCAGTGACCATTTTTCCCTTGTGTGGTGAACACAGAGCAACATGGAGCCTGCGCACAGTAGGGCTCAGTGACTGTTGAGGTCAGTCGGTGTGAAACTACTTGATCCTTCAGCACAGTGGGTTTTACTTTGTCGTTTCTCTTCCAGAAATTCGTCAGCATGTCTTGCCGTTACTGCCTTTTCTCCCCCAACTGTGCAGGACACCCATGGGGTGCCGGGGCGCCCGGTTCCCGTTCTCACTTTCCCCAGTTCTCTTCTTTCTTACTCTGTTGGACTTTTCCCACTTCTTCCTCTTCATTCTCATCGCCAGAGGACTAAGGAAGAGCTGGGTTCAAACTGTGGCCTTCTCAGTTAGTGCGGTGCTGCTTAGAACAGGTAAAACGAAGACACCCCCTCACCGCGCCTCGGTCTCAGTGGCACCTTGTGAGTGACAGTTCCGATCTCACAGTGTTGCTGGGAGCACTAAAGTGACGTATGAGTTGGCCACTAGACCTATCAGGGTGATCGCTTTGTGAGATACATAAATATCTAATCACTCTCATGTTAGTTTACACTCAAAACTAACATGATGATATTGTGTGTCAACTGTAATTGAAAAAATTTTTTAAATAAAAAAACCCCCAAAATGATATAGTGCAAGCAGCTTGGACAGCACAGCTCTTGGTGCATAGTAGGTTCTTTAAAAATGGTAGTTTCCTTGTTAACCCTTGATAGCATGACAGCCAGCAGCTCCCACTGTAATGGGAGAGTAGTTCGTCCAGATGTGAGACGCAGTAAATTCCTAGGTTCTGCCCTCTTGTGGCAGGCGGTCAGCTCAGGAGGCACTAAATCCAGGTGTCTGGTCAACAGCCCCCTTGTGTGCCCATGGGGGTTAAGAAAGATGAAAGTTTGCTCAACATCGTTTTCCTGGAGGCGTCTGCGTTTCCCTGTGCCTCCGGGTCAAGACCATGTGGGTAACCTGAACTCACCAGGTTCCACAGCACTGTGCCTGCACCTGGAATCGGGTGGAGAAGTCAGGGTGGATCTGGCCCCGCTGAACCCGCACATTGAAGGAAACGAGGATTGGGAAGAATTGGGAAGGATCGGGAAGGCAGTTGTCTGGAGATAGATCAAAAACTGGGTGCTTTGCAGTGCGTGAGGCTACCCAGTGCTTTCAGCTTCCTTAAATCTGCCAGCACTGGAGGTTATAAAACTGATATAACGCCTGTCACTCCAAAAGAAGCAGAGAGATGGGACATGAGAAAGTTCTAGAAGTAGAGTGTCGGAGGTCACCCTTCTGATGTGTGGCTTCTCTAGATGTAGACCATCTCCTGCTGCACCCCGGGGGCCTGGTCTGAGCCAGGTGGGCCTCCCCAGCTTCTCGCCGCCGCCTCCTCCTCCTCTCTCAGAGCCCATGGGGGCAGCTCCGCCTAACACAGGGCTGGAGGGGCCGAGGCCAGCTGTGTCTCAGACACAGAGCCAGAGGGAGGCAGGGTCAGGATAAGACGCCTTCTTCCCCCTCTTGTCACCAGGCTTTTATTTCTCAAGACTTTCTCCATCCAGGGCAGCCGTGGGTGGGGAATGGGATTTCTGCAACAATAAGGCATTTCCCACCTCGTTTTATTTGGCCTGAATTCAGCATGGGTGGTACACATAATAGTATCAGTTATGGCAGTTAGAACTGATACGTATTCAGGAATTGATTCCTCCCGCAAATAGTTATTGAAGCAATATGGTCATTAAAAGTTTTACCAGCTTTATTGAGATATGATTGACAAAAAACATTGTGCTAATTTAAGGTGATAATTTGACCTATACAAACGTTGTGAGAATAGATATTTATTGCCAGGCCCTGCGCTAGGTGCTGGGCAGGACAGGGGTGAGAAGTTTTGCCCAGGCCTCTCTGCCTTCTTAGTCCCTACATTCCAGTGGAGAAGACAGGGGAGAAGCAGACAAACACTGCTGGTCCCCATCATTCACAGATTCTATGTTGCACATATGCCTACCAGCTACAATTTGTCTGTAACCCCCCTGCGTGGGCAGAGAGGTGAATGGTTTGAACTCCCTGATATGCTCGTTCTCAGCCAAGGTTGGACAAGGTGACTCCCTGTCCCCTTGCTGCAGCTGTCGTGGTATAAACCAGCATCCTTTTTGTGGTCTTACATTTAGTGCCTGGTTTTTCACTGGATTTGTGCGTTGTGTTTGGTGATGTCACTGGGCCTGGTGCTCAAGTGCTGGCTAGTGTTTCTAAGCACCAGAAACCTGGGGTGCAAACACCTTACGGAGAACATGTATGTGTTCGTTAAGCTTCGTTCGGGCATGAGCTATCGTAGCGTTGGCCATGAGTTTGAGGTTTATAGAAATGCAGTGTCTTTCAACAGAAATGCCCCTAAAACAAGATTAGTCATGGGTGAGTTGACAAAAGTGTGACCAGAGGCTCATGGGAACCTAACCCTGTGTTTTCGCCAGGAGCGACGGCTTAGTCCTCACTGATTCGGCATTCATGGTGACCTTGTAGGACATGCCGACCGTGAAAACAAGAATTGACCATATAACCAGTCAATTCCACTGAGTGGAAAGGGCTGTGAAGAGAACGAGGCAGGAGGAGGGCGTGGGGGGAGAGCGAGCAAGTAGCAGGGTGATGAGAAGGGGGGAGAGCGAGGGAGGGCCGTGCCCAGGACCACGTGGAGCCCAGGGGTCCTGCGTCCAGTGCACCGTGCCGCCCACCCTGCTCGCCATCCATACGGGGCTGCTCAGGGAGGCAGTGTGATGATGATGGTGGTGGCCACGGCGGTGCACAGCCCAGGGACATTGCAGTGTGCAGGGCTGGACCCGGGGACTGCCGGCAGTGGGGTTCTGCTCAGGGTCGGGTGGAAGACAGTATCCTGAGCCTTGCCCGTCTCCTGGGTTCCCCAGATTTAGAATTGGGGGGGTTGAGCTCCAGTAGAGACTCCAAAGCTTCCTGTTCCGCAAACCCTCGAAGCACAAGACTCCCAGGAGGTGTGTTATTGTAATATTCCTGGTGCACATTCTAACCGGGCTGCTGACCAGAAAGGGCTTTTTTCCCATTTGAAGTGTCCAACAGACAGTGGCAGCTGCTCCCTTTATTCCAGAGATCAGAGGCATCCCAGTCACAATTTTAATCGTACTTGACAAATAAAACATTGAATATTGTAAAAGAATATTTACATAGCGGATGGGGTTTGGAGTCGAGTGGACCTGGAACCTTCTGGATGGGTGGGCCTGGAGAAGGCCCCTATTTCTCTCTGAGGCTCAGTTTCCCCATCTGAAAAGGGGGCTGATAACACGAATCCCCTGGTAGCTGAGAGGATTAACTCAGTGCCTGGAGCCTGTTCTGTGATCAGACTGCCAGGGTTTTGATCTTGGTCTTGGGCGAGTGTTTCGACTTCTCCAAAGCCCTACTGTGCTCACCAACCTCACAGGGTTGTTCGTGAGAATTAATGAACTAAGGCCCGAGGATGAGGGGAGTGGGCAGGAGTGTGGTCCACGGTGAGCCCTCAGGGAGCAGGAGCCATGGACTTTACTAAAAAACGGTTGTTAAATGCTCATCGGGATGCTAATAACAGTAACAGTGAAATGAGGAGAATCGCGGGAGTTGTATGCAGACAGAATCCTCATGCACTGGGGGCGAAATGGCCCAGCCTGTGTGGAAGACAGTTTGGCAGCTTCTCAGAAGGTTAAACAAAGAATGAACATGTGACCCAGCGATTCCACTTTGAGGTTTTCACCCAAAAGAATCGAGCAGCTGTTCAAACATATACTTGTACGCAGAGGTTCCCGACGGCCAAGACGTGGACAGTGGTGCCCGTGAGCTGATGCCTGGGTGAACAAAGTGTGGTCTCCCCATAGAATGGAACATTATTCAGCCATAAAAAGAATGAGATTCTGAAACATGCTACAGCATGCATGGGCAAACCTCGAAAACACTTTGCAAGGTGAGAGAAGCCAGTCACAAAGGCCCCGTATTGTGCGGTTGCATTTGTCTGAACAATCCAGAGTAGGCAGATTCATAGCTGGGAGAGAGGGAATGTTGGAATGGCTGCCTAATAGGTATGGGGCTTTCTCTTGGGGTGATGAGCATATTTTGAGATTGGTAGAGACACCATTGTAAATGTACGCAAGGCCACCAAATTCAGCAGTTTCAAATGGCTGGTGTGAGTTTCCCCTCAACAAAAAAATTAGAAGAAAAAGAGCTTTGTTGAAACAGAAAGGCTACCCAGAAGGTGCTGACTGAAGGTCAGTCTGGCCAGATCTCCTGGTGGAGAATAAAATCGCAAATGCCTTCTAGGGCAGGACCCGGGCAGCATTGCCGGGTCAGAGCCCAAGCTCCCTGCCCCCTCCCGTGCCCCCAAATGACTGACCCTCGAAGACCGGGGTCAGTGCATTAGTTTGGTTCCACTTGGAGACGCCTTGGGGCAGGGACAAGTGCTCAGCCAGACCGAGGTTTGGCCTGACACCAACTTCATTAACGAGGCCTTAAGACTCTTGCCAATGTTGAATTGCTCTGGCCACTCCGTGTTTTCCATTTGTCCTTCTTCTCTTCCTTTTGAAGTTATCACAGACCAGAAACTGGAAAATTATTCTTGGATTTTAGATTTCACCCTTTCAGGGACTGCGGCTACAACGAGTCATACTTGACTTTTGGGGAGGGGGTCAGAAGGCGTTTTGGGGGATGATCAGAAGGCCTGTGTGGAAGGGTTCATCCTTTCAAGGCCCTTCTGGAGGGGTCTCTCATTCCCTGAGGGGCTTGGGAGGCTCCCGAGAGACACATAGTGAGGGACACACGCTTTGCCACCAACTCACTGTCTGACCCTGGGCGACTCAGCCTCTTAGCTCACCCTCCGTCTCCCCAACTGTAAAGTGGGGATGATGGCAGAATTTTCTTTATAGGGTCTCCTGAACGTAATGTGAAGCGATGCATAGAAAATCCTGAGTAAACTATCTGGCACGTAGTACGTGCTCAATACACAGTAACTGTTATTAGTGTTAATAATCATAATTCTTGCTTCTATTGTCTTGTGTGTGTTACCAGTGACTCTAGTCAGACATTTTCAACCAGCATCTAAAAGTTCTGTATCTTGATCCAAAGGTATGAGGATCAGAGTAAAAAAACTCACTTTTTTGTTCCATCCATGACTTCGGCCTAATGTATTCAACCAGCACCTAAGAGTTCTCTTTCTCTCTGTGAAGTTTAGAGGATTAAACTAACAAGTGCTTCGAGATATTCACAAACGCTAACAAGCGGCGATGATTCTGGAATCACCGTCTCTTCGTCAGCCCTGCCTCTGAAGGGCTCAAGCATTTGCACATCCAATGCTGGCTCTGAAATTCAGACACATTTCTAAGCCACACATTTGCCTGTTTATACAGTTTTAATGGGAAGGGACAAAGAAGATAGACACTTGCCTAGACTTTCCGAAATCCTTTTCTCCCTTGAAAATGCCTTTTATTTCTCTTAGTCCCTTATCAGAGAACGTCAAGAGGAAAAAAACCCTGCACCTTGAAATGTCTTTAATCAATCCTCAGACCTTTCACGTCTCCAAACCTATTCCTTTCTCCCCGCCCCTCTCACGGCTGGAAAGAAAATGGTTTTCCCGGAATGGATGACAAGATAGCAAGGGTTACGATTAATAACCCTCAGAGCACCTTGGTACACGCCTTCCCTATTTAAAATGAAAAATCACCCAGTTCCCTCAGACTTTATTAAAAGGAGGATCAAAAGGGACAGGGAGAGAGTTGATACAATGCAGCCCATCAGTGGGGCTTCTGACGCTCGGCGGAGAGGAGCCGGATCTCCGACAGTGGGGCAGCTGGCAATTTGGATCATGAAATGAGGCTCTTTGCCTCCTCCCTCCACACCTGTGATTTTGAATGCAGGGGTGGAGAGGAGGCGATGTGTTGGAGACGGGGATTTGGTTCAGGGGGAAAGCTTGTCTTCTCTGCTCACCTCTCAGCCTGTGGAACAACTTAAGGACGGGGGTACTTGGGGTGACTCGGTGTGTCCTTGAATCCAGTGGAGGGGTGTGTGTGTGTGTCTGTGTGTGTGTGTCTGTATGTTTGCGTGTGTGAGTGAAGCAACTGTGGGCATAGGGGGCAGTGGGTGCCAGCTTACCTGTAGGTTACTGTCACTGAAGGGACCTCAGCCAGGCCCTACCCCTCACCTACAACTCATTTGGAAAATGATTCAACAGCCCCTACCTTACTGGGCAGGTGAGCTAAGCCTCGACACCCCTATCAGTGCCTGGCACATGTCCTCCAAATGCTAACTTTTGAGTCACAACCCCCAGTCTGTATCGGTAAATGCCGACAGAAGGTTCTGCTTCCCAGGGCTACTCTGACAAAACCCCCACAAACTAGGTGGGGTTACACAGCAGGCTTGTATTTTCTTACCGTCCTTGGGGCTTGAAGTTTAAAGTCAAGGGGTCAGCGGGGCCTCACTCTCTCAGGAGGCCTTGGGGGAGAGTCTGTCCCCTGCCCCTCTCCCAGCAGCCCTTGCTGTTCCTCGGAGCTGCGTCACACGACCTGTGTCTCCGTCTTTCTGTGGCTCTCTTGTCTGTGCGTCCTCTCCTTTTCTCGTAAGAACACCAGCCACTGGGTTTCGGGTGCTCCATAATCCAGTGTTGCCACCCCTTAACACGATTACATCTGCAAAGACCCTCATTGCAAACGGGGCCACCTTCTCCGGTCCTGAGGATTAGGACTTCAGCATGTCTTTTGAGGGTATATAATTCAACCACAGTAAAGGCTCAAAGGTCAGGGGCATAGGCACTGACTGCAAGGCACGCAGTGTGTGTGTGTGTGTGTGTGTGTGTTTAAGCCTTACCAGCATCGTGGGCTGGAGGTGGCCGTACTCTCACTTGATGTTAGTAATCATGCAGTGATGGTGTGTCTGAGACTTCACTAAATGCTCTACTTGTGTGGTTTTATTTAATCTTCAGCGCAATCCTAGGGAAAAATTCCGATGTTATCCCATTTTACAGATGAAGAAATGGAGTCACAGTGAGGAAAAGTCAGGGCAGGTTTGTGTTGCAAAGCTCAGGGTGTTCTGTGCGTATAAAAACTCCCACTGCTCCATGTGGTGTCGGCGTCTGCTGCAGGCACAGGCCTTTAGCACAAGTGCACACTCTCCGAGTGGGGGTGGGGCCGTGCTACCGCAATCTTGAGAATCATGATGAGGGTAGCTAACATGTATGGGGCGCCGACTGTATGCCAGACCCTGTGCTCAGCGCATTGCTTGAGCTATTGCATCTGATCTTTGTATTCCCCAGAGGTAGGTCCTTTTCCTGCCCTGTTTCACAGGTGATAAAGCGAAGGCTCAGAGAGGTTAGCCGCGTGCTCAGGGTCACACAGCCAGGAAGTGGCAGAGCCAGAAGCAGAGCGAAGTCATCTGACTCCATGCTGGTTCTGCTAGCCAGGGGTCAATGGTCTTCAGTAAATGCTCTCTGTCACACACCCCTGCGCCCTGGCTGTCGAGGTAGCCCAGGTCCTGGGTTTGATTCCTGGCTCTCAGTTCTCATCCCAGGCACAACTGGGCCCATCCATTTCCTTACCTACCAAAGCAGAGATCAAAATGGCGTTTTGCGTGCAGGGTTACTTAATAAAAATTAAGATATAAAACAGCCCCCATACAAAAAAGTGAAGAAAGCAGATGACAAACCATTAAATAAGGTCTTACGGTATTTCTTTAAAAAAAAAAAAGGTGCAGAAGACCATCTGGCCCCACAGCCAAACGGCGACAGGAGCCATGGCTGTGGACAGTGTTGCCTTTTCCTTCTCTGAACTTTCTAATTGCTCTCTAATGAATAGGTGACAACCAGTGGAGTTGTTGGAGTTGAGAAAGGGGCAGGGACTCAGTGTTCACAGAAGCACTTTGCAAACCGTCAGGTGCCCCGTAGATTAGCTCGTTACAGTCGGGAGTAATTGCTCTTGTCACTGCTAGTCGGCTAGGAGTTGGAATTCACTTCTGCTCCGAATCTTCTTCCTTGGCCCATGATGGGGCCAGGTCCCACTGTTTTTTCCTCCAGGGACCCCCAGCGACTCCTCTCCATCTTTGCTGTCACCTCCCAAGTTGGGGCCAGCATCGTCTCTCACCTGGAGCCCCAAGCTGTCGTTGCCTAAGCAGCAGCCCAAGTAATCTCTGAGTGGTCAACTTCAGACCAAAAGCTTCGACGGGTTGAACTTGGTATAAAAAATTTTCATGTTGCACCTTGGCCTATGGGTCTGGAGCCTCCATCCCATCGTCACCTTTGGGAAGGTGCCCAGAGAGGGGACCCCAAAGGCGCCTGCCCGGCTTAGCTGTGTGTGGAGCCTGTGCGTTTGGCATTGTTGGTCTCCCCTGCTTTCCCTCCTCTCAGCACAGGCTACGGAGAAGAGCTGCTCAGGGCAGCTTGCGAGCTGGCACTTGGAGTCCGGGTTTGCATCCGCCCTCTCCAACAGCAAGGGAGTGAAGGAATGCTAGAGTGTGGTTGGATTTACTTTCACTTGGTGATTTAGCTTTTGTTGGGTCTGAAAACCTCTTATTCGTGACAGTGGGGATTTTTCTCATGTCCTCATTTCTACCCCTAATACAGTGTCATAGGACTGAAAGAAAATGCCTGTCCCATCTCTATGCTTTTGCCCTTATCATCCTCCTTGCTTCTCCGCACCACTGCTGTAATCTCGCCTTGATGGTGATCCCATTCTGGTCATCAGATATCACATTTATCTATCTATCTATCTATATCTATTTATTTAATTGTTGTTTTATTACGGTTGTCCCAATTTTCCCGTTACTCTCCCCCCATCCACTCCCCTCCCACAGACAAGCCCCAGCCTGTTGCCCACATCCGTGGGTCATTCATACCTGTTCCTTGACTGGTTCCTTCCCCTTCTTTCCCCCATTACCCCCTCCCTCCCCTCTGGTCGCTGTCAGTCTGTTCCTTGTTTCCATGCCTCTGGTTCTGTTTTGCTTGTTTGTTTATTTTTGTTCATTAGATTCCTCTTATAGGTGAGATCCTGTGGCATTTGTCTTTCGCCTCCTGGCTTATTTCACTTAGCATAATACTCTCCAGTTCCATCCATGCCGTCGTGAAGGGCAGAAGGCCCTTCTTTCTTTCTGCTGCGTAGTATTCCGTTGTGTAAATGCACCACAGTTGCTGGATCCACTCATTTGCTCATTCACTTTCTTTTTTTTTTTTTAATATTAAATTTTATTTAGTTACTTTCAAGTAATAACCACCCCCCATCCGTGTCTTTCATACTGTTTCAAACCCCCTTTTTCTTTCGAGGAGGCGGACCACTCTGCCTAAAGGAAGCCCTCCCCTCCCCACACGCTTTCAGTCTTAAGTTGAAATTTTTATTGCGCTATTGCGGGTTCACACACAGTTGTGAGAAATAACACAGACAGACGCTGTCGTAGTCAGGCTGTGGTGACAAAAGCCATAGGCCGGGTGGCTTAACCAACAGGAACTTATTTCTCTCAGTTCTGGAGGTGGACGTCCAAGGTCAAGGTGTCGGCAGGTTTGCTCCTTGTTGAAGGCCCACGTTCTGCCTTTGGAGGAGCCACCGTCAGGGCCTCCCACGGCCTTTCCCCGGAGCTCTTGTCTCTTCCCCTCTGGATAAAGGCGTCTTCCCACACCACCACGGGGGACACTGGTCATTCCGATGCTACAAACGTCCCTTGTGTTGTCCTTCTATAGCCCCACCCCTTCATGCCCGTGTCCTCCATTTCTAAAATAGTGTCATTTCAAAAATGGTGTATAAAAGGAGTCACACAGGCCCAGGCTGGTGTAGCTCAGTGGATTGAGTGCGGGCCTGCAAACCAAGGGATCGAGGTTCGATTCCCAGCGAGGGCACATGCCTGGGTTGCAGGCCAGTTCCGAGCAGGGGACACACGAGAGGCAACCACACATTGATATTTCTCTCCCTCTCTCCTTCCCTTCCCCTCTAAAGATAAATAAATAAAATCTTGGAAAAAAAAAGGAGTCACACAGGATGGAGCATTTTGGGGCTGGGTTTTTTTCGCTCAGCGTATTTCTCAGGAGAGTCACCAGGTTGTGGCGCGGGTCAGGAGTTCATCCCAGGTTTCTGCAGCCGAGTGGCCTCACGATTTGTTTGCTCATTCGCTGTTGCTGATGCTCATGGGATCACATCGTTCTGTTTGCTTCTGTCCTGGAGCTAACAACCAGCTGAAACCCTTTCACGGTATGTTTTCTGGTGTATCCTGTCTCTCTGTCTGAATCACGGAAGCTTGGGGACTGGGGCCTGGCCTCCTCCGAGCACAACACCTGGCACACTCAGAAAGTGTGAGCCGGATGCACACCTGGTTGACACACAGTGGCGATCAGTGATGGACAGTGGTCAGGAGTAACCAGGGGCGAACTTGACTTTGCAGAGTTCGCGTATCTCACAAGGGGGTTAGGTATTAGCATTACTATGTCCAGGAAAGGTTATCCTGGAAAATGTCTTTCTTTAAATCACCTTGAAAGTGTTGAAATTAGAACCTGGGAAGCTTAAAAGACTAGAATTAACTTTGCTTTTTGAGAAATTTGGGTTGTGGGCTCCCCAACCCTGGGGCAGCAGAGGGCGAGGCTATCAAATGGAACTTATGGTAAGAAGGCCAGCAAAGCAGTTTCCTTCTCGCTTTGGGGGGGGGGCCAAGTGGTAGAATTTATATCAATGTGCACACCATGTAACATGCGTAGGCCATCACGTGTGTAGCGTGTATAGAGTGTAAAGTACACACATGCATATACGTGTACCTGCACGCGTTGTAACGCACCTGGCTTTCTCCGGGCTCATCCGTGTCTCTCTGCTCCTTTGTTCCAACGCAGGCGGCAACCTTTCCAAACAAGACTGGACCATCCAGTGGCCCACCACGGAGACGGGGAAGGAGAACAACCCAGCGTGCGCGCCGGAGCCCACCCCGTGGATCCGCACCCACCTCTCCCAGAGCCCCAGGGTCCAGTCCAAGTGCACGCAGCACTACTGTCACGCCAGCCCCACCCCTGGGGCCCCTGTGTACACCCACGTGGACCGGCTCACCGTGGACCCCTACCCGGGCCTGTGCCCGCCGCCACCTCTGGAGTCGGGCCACCGTTCTCTGCCCCCATCGCCCCGGCAGCGGCATGCCGTCCGCACCCCGCCACGCACCCCCAATATTGTCACCACCGTGACCCCGCCAGGCACGCCGCCCGTGAGGAAGAAGAACAAGCTGAAGCCCCCGGGGACCCCACCGCCTTCCTCCCGAAAGCTGATCCACTTGATCCCGGGTTTCACGACCCTGCATCGGAGCAAGTCACACGAATTCCAGCTGGGTCACCGTGTAGACGAGGCACACACACCCAAGTGAGTACACGGGGGGTCCCTGAGGCAGCCGAGCCTGGGGCTGTGAGGGGCTGCCCACCTCCAAGGCCCCAGGACCCTCCCGGCTCAGGGAAACCTCAGTCAACTTGTGTTTTCTTCCTCAAGCTGAGTGAAAGGTTTGTGAGAAAGTAAAGAGCATGGAATTTTCCAGAAATGACCCTTCTTACCACTCTTACTACAGTTTGCAAGGGTCTGCAAATTATAGTCTGGGGTCTGAACCTGAATCTGTTGCCACACAGCCAGGTTCATTTTTCACGCATAGCGTGTGGCTGCTTCCCTGCCGTGATGGCGGAGTTGGGTTTGGCTGGCAGAGCCAAAACCTGCCACCTTCTGCAGGGTCTGCCTTGGTGCTGCCCCTAGACGCAGGGGGTGAGCCACACAGGCTACCTGACATCTTCCAGTGGCCACGTTCACGAGAGTAAAAAGAACCAGGTGATAGGCATTTCCATAACATCATATCAACATACTGTTACCTGTAGACACCACATAAAGTGTTACTACAGAGGTAGTTTGCAGTCTGTTTTCCTATTAGGTGTTCGAGTGCTAGTGTGTATCTTACACTTACAGCTCACCTCAGTTTGGACTGCCCGCATTTCCAGTGCGGGAGGGCTGTGTGGCCGAGGAGCCGCTGTCCTGCACAGCTCTGGACCGGCCCTGTGCACGGGATGTGCTCAGCGTGATAACTAAGACGTGGGCCCTGGCCTGCTGGGTCTCGGTGGCTCGGGGAGTGGAGCTATGGACTGTCAGAGCCAAGGACGTCATACTGGAGTTCAGGGTGGGGAAAGTCCTGAAAGGGGGTGCAGGGTGTGGCTGGCTCTGGTGGGAGGGGTCTTGCCAGCAGAGGGTGGGTGACATGGTATCTGTGGCTGGGTGCTGGCTAGTGGGAGGGACGGGGCAGGCCTCTGCCGGGCCCCTCAGATTGTTTTGAGGGTCTCAGCATATAAAAAAATGGAAGCAATGCTAAACAGAGTTACAAAAGTGGGTGGCTTGTTTCAAATATTCACATTGAACAGGATTGCAGTTAAGTCTCAGATAAAGCAACTATATTTAATCTCATTAGGAGATACTGTAAGTAGTTGCCCCAACCTCCTCTCCTGCTGGGAGCTGCCACTGTGATGTGTGGAAACAGTGGGGAGTGTGTCCTTGTGTTTCCAGTGTGTTGGTGGGGTGACGGGGGGTTGCCCACTGAGGGCTGAGGCTGGCCAGACACCCCACGGGCATCCTGGGGTGAGCCAGAGGTGGGCAGGGCTGCACCAGGCGTCTCTTCTGAGGTCTTCAGGGGCTGCTCTGCCTTGCCCTCTCCTCCAAGTGACAGTTCAGGTACAAGGTGATGAGATCCACACTAAGCAGGTATGGGAGTCATCCTGGCTTAGGGGACATTGACCCTTGTCACAGTTCCATCAGTGAAGCTCCCAGGGTCCCTTCAGGGGTCATGCCCAGTTGTAACAAGGGTCCCCAAGGCTGTGGATCCCTCATCATGTGTTCCAGGTTCACACCGAGACCCCCCAGGCCCCATGCAGCCCACCCTCCAGGGGCAGTTCCCCTACAAGCAGTGTGGTGCACTAACCATTGACCTTTCCCCTTCGGGGATGTGCAGAGGATCAGAGCCAGGAAGTCAGCCCAAGGTCAAATTCCCGTTTGCGGGAGGTGAAGAGATCCTGGTCGCCCTCCTCCTCCACGGATTCTCTTTAAAAATCTTGTTATGTGCACTTGTCCCCTGTTCACACTGACTTTCGTCTTATTTCGAATTAGTGAGGTCTTTAACAAAGCCTTTAATAACTTATAAATAATATAGGATATATAATATATAATTCTTTCTAGTATAATGCTTATAAGTTTTTTTACATTAAATATTGACATTACTTTGCATAAGGAAGTTCTGTTCTCAGCTCCATTCAGCACTGACCGGCGCTTCCCATCCGAAACTCCAGGCCCCCTTTCCGTCAAGCCCCTGAATCGTCCAGTCCTGGGATGAGTCAAGTGAGACTCCTTTAAAATAGGTTGGCTTTCTAAATAGCAAAGGGATTGTCTCTTTGTATCTGCCCCAGGCGCTTTGAAAACACCACTGATGAGTCATTTATTATCACATTCCTCCTGACACAGCAGCCCTGAACTTCCACAGTGGCCGATGATTAGCTCAACAGTGGATCATGAATCACTGTGGCGGGCTGACTGTGAACAGGGTGGCCGGGCATTTTCTTGGAGGTGTCTTGTGATTTTCAAGGAGCCCTGGAAGATACTATTCTGGTGAGGTTTGCCCCGGTGGCGTGGGGAGCTGTCTTCTCACCCAGTGCCCGCCTCTGTCGTTATCTCCTTTGAAGGAGTCGGGAGTTTTCTGGGAGCCAAAGCGAGACCCCTCTTTGCTGCCAGCCAGCCTTGTGACTGGAAGCAAGTCATGCTGGATGTCACCACAGCTTTGGTGACAGATGCTGGACACACCAAGGTCCTACCTTCAGCACCTGTCTCTGCACTGGGGGCTTTCTTTGGCCAGCAGAGCGTGTTTGGCCTTAGTGTTGGGCAGACTGGAAATGCTGGGGAGTTCATGCCGCCAGGATGGAGCCTCAACCTGGGAGGGACAGGCGGCAGGGCATCACTGTGCCCTCAGGGGACCACTCTGCCCGGTGCTCTGCACGCTCTCCTGGAGGGTCCTCGGCAGGGCCGGGCCCCATTGCCCACGGTGGTCCTGTCCCTCCTGTAACACCTTCCTTATGGGCTTTCCTTCCTTCCCTGCCTCAATTCTCCCCTTTGTCATACCTCCCGGGACCACTTCCCAAATATATGGCCTGCACCCCAAAACCTCTGTCACTGTCTGATTTGGGGGGAACTCAGATGAAGACAGGAATGAATGTAATCATTGATATGATTACGTGAAGCTCTATACATAGGCTGTGTGGACACACTGTCACTAAATTGAAAGACTTATTGAATATTATACTAATCTGAACAATAGCTATCACTGTATTGTTCTGTTTGTTGTCTGCTGGCACTTTGCAGGGTTTATTTTATTTAATCCTCCAACATCCCATTTTACAGGCAAGGCAGTTGTTGGCTTGTCTAAACCCCTCTAGTGAAGTACCAGAGTTGGGCGTCTTTCTTCTCCAAAGCCCATGGTGGCCTTGAGCGATGGCTTGGGCTTGCATCCTGGGTAGAACATGAATTCCACGGACATTTGCTCGGTCCCTACCATGGACCAGGCACTAGGGCACAGAAATGAGTGTAGAGGCAAATCCCCTGCTGAGTGTCAGACAAGCTGGAGCAGAGAAAGATGTGGCGTTTATAGGTTTGGTCCCTTGCCATTTCTGAATAAACAAGGGAATGTTTCTTTTCCCCGAAGAGAAGGGAACAGGGTCAAGGAAAGTGGAAGTAAGTGACATTGGGTGGCATTTGAATGGGTTCCTGTGGGATGCGTTTGAGTTGGCGGGGCATAGAGATGGGGAGAAATTTCAGTACCCATTCTGACCCGGTTTGAATGACTAGAGGCAGGCGTGGCGTGTCTGATGCAGGTAAGGCTGGCCGTTCCTCTCCAGTTCCCATGGTGGGCACTTGTCACAGGCTCTAGTGTGACTTCAGAGTCCTTCTCAACGCAGCACTCTGGGAAGGTCACCATCAGTCAGTCTCACTGGAACGTTGGATGAATCTGATTCCTGTCCCTTCGCAAAATCCTTCCTTCTGTGGAGAAGAGCCAGTGAGTCTGCTCTTGGTGGTGTTGTGACTTAGAATGTGAAACAGAGGTAGGTGAGAAAAAGTGGGGTGAAGGTGGAGAGTGTCACCCTTGAGCTGTTACATATATTTCTTAGCTACTGTCCCAGGGCACCCCGGGGTTTTCTGGTGCTGTGATCATCTCGAAGATACACTTTCCCCGAGTTGTCCAGGGGTGCTGTCCCACAGGTCTGTCGTTTATGCCCATCAAGGGCTGCTGAACCGCAAGTGGAACGAGACGTTCTGCACGGCGCTGGGATCTCAGCTGTGTGATTACTGTTACTGTTATTGCACCATAAAAGGAAGAACATTAGAATCAGACTCAAGATTGAGGGGCCTGGCGTCCAGGGGCTGCAGGGTGTCTGGGGGGCAGTCTTCTGGGGGACCTCCTTCCTTGAGTAGAATTATGGCCCCCTTTTCTCTCTCTTCATGGCCATCAAGTTGAGTTGTTGCGTCTGCCCCTTCCCGCTGGGCCACGGGCGGGCGCCAGCCTTCTGGGAGGTAATGTCACTTGGCTACCAAATTAAGTGCCTGAAATCCAGTCTCTCTAGAGGGTGGTGCCATTTCTGGAAAAGACAAAGAGAAGGCCCTGTTCTCTCTCTTGATTTTTGACTGACTTGATAGGATTTGAAACGAGCCTTTTAGTGTGATGAATGGGGAGATAGAAACGTTCCTTCCAGGGCCAGCTTCTCCACTGGGCATTGGCTGCTGGACAGCAACCTGAGTCATGGAGGGCAGCTGCCCAGCACTTTGATTTAAGATAATGGGGCCGGGATGTCAGTGTGATATCAGCTTGGAGTGGAGCCGTCACACGGAAACAGGCAGTAAGGGAGGCCTTGGGAAGCCAGGACAGAGGACAGGAACAAGGCTGGGGACAGCTGAGACCCCCCCAAAGCCTCCAGAAACTGGAGGCCACAATGGAGAAGCCGTTCCAAGCCCAGTGTGTGGCCTCAGAGTGCCAGATGTCTTGGTAGTCACAAAAATGTGGTGATTGTCCTTCAATAGGGCACTTCTAGGTTCCCTGCTGGGTCAGGGGCCAATCCTGGGCCCACCCCAGAGAGAAATCAGGCCCTGCCTGGCACTCTGTACCACACATCATGCCAGACGGAAGGGTTTGATGACTGAGCTTTACTCATTCATTCATTCATCATACATCTTTACCTACCTGGGCCCAAGTCCCCCAGGGATTCTCTGGTGAACAACTGACCTGCTTTCCAGGAGTTTACAATGGAGGGGGAAAGCATGCTAAGTCAGGAGACCTGAACAGTAGCGTGTGCCGAGCAGGGTGAAGAGGGTAGTGGGGTCTGCTTTGGAGGTGTCAGTAGGATTGAGAGTGCCAGGCCCGACTTGGGATAGTCCCAGCCCCAGCTGCTAGTGAAACTTCCCTCTCTTTCCCCTGCGTCTGACTGGGGAGCTGTCACTTTGCCAGGACATGATTTGAGGCTCCTTTGTTCATCAGACAGGCCAGTTCTCAGGCCTTCCCTGTTCTCTCAGTCCATCCCAGAGTCACTGGTGGCCATGCAGACTCCCGACCGAGTCACCAACAGCCCGGATGGGTTGTACTCTGGCTAGTGGCTTTATTGGACTCTCTGGCATGGCAGCAAAACATTCACGCCTTTGTTCATTCATTCTGCAAACTTATTTTTCAGTGCTTTTGATGTGCAGGGTCTGTGTGAGAAGCTTGGAGTGCAGAGTTGCCAAAAAACAGCCTTCTCAGGGAGTCCAGGGTTTGGAAGAGAAAGATGGAAAACATCAATTGGAAACTCAGTGGGGGAAGGCTTGGAGTAGAGAAAGTAAGACTGGGGCTGAAGGAAGCCCCCTGAGGATCACCTGAAACATTCAGGAAATCAGGGACAGCTTCCTGGAGGAAGCATCCTCAAGACAGGGGTCAGAAAATGTTTCCTGTAAGAAGCCAGGGAGTAACTACATCAGGCTGTGCCATCCTGTGGTCTCTCTTGCAGGCACGCAACCCCACAGTGAAACCAGCCATTGGTGATATGCTAATGAATGGGCGTGGTGGTCTTCCAGTAAATCTTTAATTACACAAGTGCTGGGTCCCTTGGGCCTTTGGGCTGTAGTGTGCCAGGCCTGACCTAAGATGGGACCATAAGAGTGAGTGGGAGTTGGCCAGATGAAGAGAGAGGGTGGAGAGTGCGGGCAGGAGGATAGCAGCCACCTGGGGACCGAGAATGCCTGTGTGTGATAGGCTGTGGGCTGAGGAAGAGGAGGAACTGCGGGGCAGTGTGGAGTTCACCCTTAGTCAGTTAGTAGGGCCCCTCTGGAAGGGCTCTCTCTGCGAGAGGGCATGACTTGACCTGTGTCATTGGAGCCGAGATGAGTTTTGGCCTCGAGGCCTGAGTCCAGGTGCTCGCAGCCCTTTGTTCCTGCTTTCTATTAATTAATCCTTCCAAGTATGCAGCGTTGCCTTCCAGGACACAGACGAGTGTGGCTCTGGTGACCCAGCTGAGCAGAGAAGTCCACGGGAGGTCTGCCATCTGCTCCCGGTGGCCGGTGGCCCCACCTGGTGCTGCTCACTTTCCTGTGTACGTCACCTCCGGTGGCCTCCTGGCCTACAGCGGGGGGGGGGGGGGGGGGGGGGCGCCCACTCCCGGGGCCCTGTTGGCCTCTGTAATTTAAAATGAACATGGCCGGGGGCTCTCTGGTTGCTGTCAATCAGCTCTCCTCCTCCTGTTCCCCTTAGGCTAGAGGTATTTATTAACTTGAATTAACAGAGGAAGAATAAAAGTATTAACAACTCTCTAGGCCTTGAGCCAGGGTCCCCTTCCACCGTGTTGGGCTCCCAGAGCTGTAAGGGAGCTTGCAGGCCAGGTTGATTTTCTGGAGTGGGGCTTTGTGATTTTCCCGAAGCCAGCCCTTCCTTCCAGCCCCGGTCATGTCTTAGGGTCACGATTTGTACATTGGACGGATGGCCTTTCTGTGTCCGTCAGCTGAACCGGGCTCAGGTGGAGAAGACACCACCTCACCAACCTGGACTTTAACCTCTGACTCTGGGCGGGGCGCACCTGGGAGGTGGGCATGGAGCTGGGTGGGGGTGTCATCTCGTGGGCCCTGAGGTTGGCACCAGCTTGGATTCCACTTTCCAAGGTATTGAGACTTAACCCTTTGTTTTCAGTGACTATCATTGCAGGGGGCAGGGGGTGCTATCTAGGAGATGTGTTCTTTGCCCAGGGAAGGCACAGGTTCGTTGTCTTACGTCCTTTGTTTTGTAGAAAGTCTGTACGTGTGGACTTGAGAATTTTCCAGTCTTCAGAGAGCTGTTTGGACAGCAGCTGAGCCCTGTGGGGAAGCTGGGTGGGCTTCGTGCTTGTTCTAAGAGCTAAATGGGGAGCGATCTTACTGCTAACATTGGCCGTGGTTTTCCTCACTCCACTCCTTTCTGACTCTGCCCGAGTATTTCTGTTGTCATGCTGCAGTGCAGTGAGTAACGGTGACAGAAACAGCTAACTTTATTGCGTCCTGACCACATTAGGGGCAGGGTGCTGAGCGCGTTCCATGTAGTGTCTGCTTCGACGACCTCAGGAAGCCGCTGTTGTCACAATCTCTCCATTGTACTGCGGGAGGCTGACATAGAGGGAGATTATATAATTCACCCAGGATCACGTCCTCCCACTTGGGGGTTGGCAAACTGCTACTGCCTGAGGGCCAATGCCGGCCCACTCCCTGCTTTTGTAAATAGTTTTATTGGAACAGTCACACCCATTCACCCACATATTGTCTGTGGCTGCTTTCGCATTACTGCGGGGCAGTGGGGTAGCTGTGACCAAAACTGTGTGCTCTGCAGAGCCTGCAGTGCGGTGTTTGCTGTCAGGCCCTTTTAGAAAGTGCTCGAGGCATCCTATGCGGAGCTGATGGGTGGCCAGCGTGACACCAGTTTGACCTAGAGGCTGCACCTGTGACTGCACAGGCACTGGGCTGTCTCCTCGGCTGCCCATACCTGTTCCTTGTGCATCCAGCAGGGGTTGAGCCCCTACTCTTTTCAGACTCCTGGACTGTGAGTTCTCTGAGAGTCGAACCCTGCCCTATTTGTCCCCATCACTTCTGTGCTTAACTGTGGGTGCTCAGTTCAAGGCTCGGTGAGTATTTGCTGGAGGAATGAGTGAATGAATGAATGAATGAATGAATGATACCCCAGCCTCCCTCCCAGCATTAGAGGCCATCCCCCCATCTACTGTCAATCTAGTTCTCTTGTGTCGCAGAGTGAACGTGAGGGAAGCTACCCATGGAGGGCCCGTGTTTAGTTACGCTTGTTGAAAGCAGGGATGGTGAAGAGTGACGCTGTCCCTGCGGGAGACACCTGGTTTTGCGTTTTCAGCCCTCGTCCTGCCGAGCACAGCGAGTCGAAGCTTGTGGCTGGTGCCAGAGGAAGCATCCTTTACCGTTCGTCTCGACAAATCTCTTAGAATCGTCCTCTCCTGGAGTTGAGATTCTAAACGATGCTAACACACTATCGTGGTCAAGCAGTGTTCCCCGCCCCCGGGGGGAGCCCAGTCCTGAATGTGGATTTGGGGGACCTCCTCCTAGAGCTGTCTCGAGAGTTTCTGCAGGTGAGGGGGGGCTCTTCCCCTCACTCAGTGGAAGTCCAGGGGGAGGCAGAGTAGCACCACCCTCTTTAAAGGGCTGCCATCACGAGGCCAAAGTCAATGGCATTGCCTAGAAGTGTTTTGTCAGATGCCGAGGCTGCCGAAGATGAAGTCTCCATTGGGGAACTTCTGTGTAAGCAAGGAATGTGAAGATTTCAATGTAACCACATTTCTCCAAAGGAAGCCAGCGTTTACTGAGCACCAGTTCCTTGCATGCATCTCTCACCACCACTTAGCATTTTTTTTTTCCCATTTGGAGATGATGCAGTAAGAAGCCCGGGTTAGAAGCAGTCTCAGCACTTGAACTCTGGACTGCCTGGTGCTGGACTGCCTGGTGCCAGAGGTAATGACTTTGGCCTCTCCCTACATTTGCGCTGACCCCCTGACATGGTGTGGCTGTGGGTGAGGGCAGCACAGATGACTTTGGCCTCAGGCTATTATTTCCTACCTGAGACCTCATGTGTCTGCGGCTCACTGGGGCCAAGTGCCCAGCATTGCGTGAAATGAGGGCACGGTACCGTCCGGGTGGCGATGGGGGCCGTGTGGCTGTTAGCCACGCTCGGAGTGTTCCGGAATGTTCCATGGCCTGGCGGGACCTTGGGTTGCTTGCCAGGCGCCATGCTCCGAGTTTTTCTCAGCTGTCCATTTAGGTTTTCAAGAATATTCCTGAAGTGTGGGAGGCAAGGGGCTCGCTGGGAGCCAGAGGGGCTCTCAGGAGTTAATGTTCCGTCCCAGGTTATAATGGCCAGCAGCTGGGATGTCTGCCTGGGCCAATTTGCTGTGAGCAGCACTGCACTCGGCCTCCAGTGAAGAATTTGTGAGTTTACTTAACCATGGTGAGCGCAGGTGTAGCAAAATGACAAAACTCGCTGCGAGTGGGGACAGAGTTGCGGGTGTGTTCACAGGGGGTCTTTTTCCCACGTGACCCCTTGCCTTCCCCCTCGATTCTTCTTAACCTGCCTCTTGTCGTTGTGAACAGGTCATGTGCTTCCTACTTTTCCTTTCTCCTCTCTTTAGCCTCTTTATTTGCTGTTTTAAAAATTGTGTTTTAATTTACCTGTAGTAAAAACCACAGATTTTAAGTTCAGTGAGTTCTGATAAATGTATATCCCCAGATACCCACAATCCCAGTCAAGACATACAGGGGTGTCCAGCCTTTGGGCATCTCTGGGCCACACCGGCAGAAGAAGAGTTGTCTTGGGCCACACATTAAATACACAAACACTAACAAAAACAAAAAAAAATTCATAATGCTTCAAGTAAATGTATGATTTTATGTTGGGCTGCATTCGTGGCCATCCTGGGCTATGGGTTGGACACCTGCGACTTACAGAGCATTTCTCATTCACTCTGGAAAGTTCCCTCATGCCTCCTTTCCAGTCATCTCCCCCCACCGTGAAGGCAACTGCAGTTCTGATTTTTATCACATGCTTGGGCCTCGTCTAGAACGTCATATAAATGGACTTACGGGTTACGTACTCTCATGTCTGGCTTGTTTTCCTCAATGTGATGTTTTCGAGATTAATCTGCATTGTTGTATGGGTCAGTGGTTTATTCTTTTGTGTTACTATATATTACTAATATTTCATTGTGTGACTATGCCGCAATTGATTCAGCCCATCCTCATTGTGTTCATTTCTCAGGGATGCTATAACAAAGTACCACAAAAAACAAAAGGACTTACTATTTCAGAGTTCTGGAGGCCAGAAGTCCAAAGGCAGGGTGTTGACTGAAGAGAGGAGCGTTCTTTCTTGCCTCTTCCAGCTTCTGGGGGTGTGCAGCAATTTGTGGTGCTGGGCGGGCAGCTGCATGCTTGTGGTCTCCACCCCCTGCCCACACGGGGCCGTCTCCCCTCTGGGCATGCTCTTCCTCCCGAGGAGGGCTGCAGCCCACTCTCAGGCAGTAGGGCCTTAGCGCAACCTGAGTATATTTGCACAGGTGCTGTGTCTAAATGAGGTCACATTCATAAAGTGCAGGGCTTGGAAATCAAAATACCCTGTTGAGAACACAATTCCGCCCACGTCACTCTCATTGACGGACACTTTAGAGTATTTCCACTTTGAGGCTATTGCATTGGAATCTGCTAAGAACATTTTGCACCAGCTTTTTTTTTTGTCTGCAAAGGTTTGCATTTGTGTTGGATAACAACCTACTAGTAGATTTCCTAGGCCACTGCATAGGTGTCTGTGTAACTTTGTAAGAAATCGTCACGCTCTCTCCAGAGTGGCCGTGCATTTGACAACGAGCAGTGTGTGGGAAGTCCGTGGCTCCGCATCAGTGGTTGCCATCATGGAGCAGTGTCGTTCCCTCCAGGGGACATTTGGCAATGTCAGGAGACACTGTTGGTTGTCATACTTTGGGGAGCAGAAGAGTGCTGCCAGCCTCCGTCACCTGGGCAGAGACCAAGGGTGCTGGTGGAACGTCCTACGGTGCAGGCACCAGCCCCCCGCCCCCCAGCTCCCAGGAGGGAGGCGTCCACTCAAATATGAATAGTGCCGAGGTTGGGAAGCCCTGCTGCACCCCCTGGTCATCGCTGGATACTGTCAGGCTTCTAATTTTATTAATTCTGATAGGTATGAAATGGCACCTTATTGTTTTAATTTGTATTATTTAATTAATTACTTTGCATTTCCATGATGACTAAAGATGCTCAGCATCTTTTTGTAGATTTACTGGCCACCTCTCTCCCTCCCTCTCCCCCACCCCTCTCTAGGTGAATTGATCTGTTCAAGTCTTCTGCCTGATTTTTAACTGGGTGGTTTATCTTATCACCGTGTTGTGGGTCCTTGGTCAGATCACGTGTTGTGGGCATTGTCTTCCAGTCTGCGGCCTCCCCTGTCACTTGCATTCGGTCGTGTTTCAAAGAGCTGCTGTTCTCAGTTTCGTTGGAGCTCAGTCCATCACATCGGTTTCCTTTGTGCTCGAGTGCTTATCCTGCCCTGTCTCAGCAATCTTCACCAGTCCCGGGTGCAAGTCCCGGCTGCCGAGATGTTCTCCTGTTCCAGAGGCGCTGCAGTGCTAGCTTCTAGCGCAGGGCTGTTATCCATCGCACATCAGCTTTTGCCTGTGGTGTGAGGTGAGGGTCAAGGCTCATTATTTTCCATGCAAACCTCCAGTTGTTCCAGGACCCACTTTCCTTCAAATTACGTGGCATCTTCGTCAACTGCCAACCGGCCTTGTCTCCGTGGGTCCGTTTCAAGACTGTCTGTTCTGCTCTGTTTTTATGCTGGCACCGCACCGGCCTGGCTGCTGTCGTAGGCTCCCCGGCCCCTCTCACCCACCTCTTCTGTTGTTTCTGCCTCAGCTCCCCCTCTTTCCCTGGGCTTGGCATGAGGGCAGCTGGGAGAGGAAAACTGCAGTCAATTTTTCTTTTTAAAGATTTCATTTAGTTACTTTTAGACAGAAGGGAAGGGAGGGAGAGAAACATCAACGTGCAGTTGCCTCACACACCCTACATCTGGGAACCCTGCAACCCAGGCATGTGCCCTGACTGGGAATTGAACCAGTGACCCTTTGGTTTGCAGGCCAGTGCTCAGTCCACTGAGCCATACCAGTCAAGGCTCTTTTTCTTCTCTGTTGCCTCTTTGTAGTCTGTCTCCTTGCCATCGTGGTGTGTGTGTGTGTGTGTGTGTGTGTGTGTGTGTGAGAGAGAGAGAGAGAGAGAGAGAGAGAGAAACTGATTTAACTAGGGTTTTTAGCCTTCACTAACTGCACTCAGCATCTTTGTTCACTAGGTTTCTTGTTTCTCACTCAACATCTTAGCCCTCACTTGCCCCAAGAACATCCTGTCTAAACAGATCAGCCAGGCCTAGTCCTCCTCTTGTCTTGGATTCAACGAATGTCTTGAAACGTCCCCACCCTCACCCCCAAGTCCTCCTGGAATCAGTAGAAAAAGGTCATGTTTTTTCCTTTCTAATGAGTGACTCATCAAGCCAGGGCCGAACACCCAGAGCCATCCCCGCAAGAGATCGAAAATGCTGTTGGTCTCCGCTGATTTTCCCATTCATTCTTGGCATGTTCCTGTGCTTCTTGCCCGATGCTGCTGGTTATGTCCTGGTACTTCAGACCCCCCGTCTGACTGATGTAGGTTATGGAGCACGCAGCAGCCCAGGACTGCGGGGAGGCGTGCGGGCAACACTGGTTTTTGCTAATGATCCAGAAAGACGATGCTTGTGGTGTAGCTGCTGGCGGGAAAGGCAGCTAAACTCTCTTGGCTCTTCAGGATCCAGCGGGGAAGTTACCTTGCCCATTACATCACTGTCTGGGAAAAGTCCAGTGTGCGCATTTGCAAATGATAGATCAGAACCCGTGCCGAGTCCTCGGTATCCGAGGGGCATTGGCACTCATTTCCAGGTGGAGTTTAAAAGGGATACACTATGATCTCACTTATATGTGGAATCCAAAGAACACTATAAATGAACAAACAACACAGAAACAGACTCGTAGATGCGGAGAACAGACTGATGGTCTCCAGAGGGGAGGGGACTTGGGGGACTGGGCGAGAAAAGGCGAAGGGATTGAGATATACTGATTGGTAGCTACAGGACAGACCCGGGGATGGAAAGTGCAGCACAGGAAATACAGTCAACAGTGTTGTAATGACTGCGTACGGTGCCAGGTGGGTACTGGAAATATCAGGGGAACACTTTGTAGAGCGTATGATTGTCTAACCCATGTGAGACTAATACAGAATAATACGGAATGTAGAGCACTGCAAACTTATTTAGTAAATGTTTGCCTTGAAGTCCAGTGAAACAGAAAGCCCAGGGGGTCCGTGGCGGGGCCCCCCGCCGAGGCTATAAACCTGGAAGTACGTGAGACACAGAGTTGGGGCAAAGAGACCACCACAAGAAAACAAAGCTATCCCAGAGAAAGGACCAAGAAGGACAGAATCCCTTCAACATTAAGCACCTAGATCTAACTGTACCTGAAGCCAGGTTGGGAGCCTGGAAGTCCTCTCTTCTGGGGAGTTAGTGACAGTGTCCCATGCTTCCCCAGGGCTGCCGGTGGCGCCTGTATTGAGGAGGCTGAACGAAGTCTCAGGTGTTTGGGTGGCTGCTTTGTTTTAACCACCTCCGCTTTTGACTGTTGTTACATCATTAGTCTTCATGGCGGGAAGCCTGGCTTGGAGGGCAGAGCTGGACATTGAAGGTCGTACAGTCCCTTCTGGCGGGGCACTGGTAACCCTCAGTTTCCCCACCCAACTGGGAGCTGCCCACTCACCAGCCTCGTGGTCTGGCCAACAAGGGGACCTGCAGCCAGGATTTCAAGGGAAAGGTAGAGGTTTTCTGAGCGGCCTTCCAAAAAGAAGTTTCTTTTCAGTAACAAGAATTAAGCCCTGAAGGCCACATCAGTTCAAAGCCCCACCAATTCAATTCTGAATTATTCCAAGTGGAGCGACTTGTCTGAAGTCTAGGTTTTGCTGAGCAGGGTCTTTATCTGGACAGCAGATAATCAGAGAAAGTGCCCTTCTGTTGAACCAGTGTTTTTATTCAATTTAAAGTAACAGTGTCAGCAATAAAAATAAAAAATAAAAACCTAGTGATAGATTTTTAGCAGTATCTCTAGGCAATACTCATAACCCCAGATGGAGTTACTGCGTGAAAATTATAAAAGCAAATATCTTTTAAAATGTGCTACACTTAATTTTTTTTGCATTAGACAATTCTTTTGGTTGCAAGTGATTAAATCTCAAATAGGCTTTTCCCACAAAATGTATTTGTTAGCATTTGTGGCTGCAAATTTCAGAGGGATTCTGGCTTCAGGTACAGTTAGATCTAGGTGCTTAATGTTGAAGGGATTCTGTTCTTCTTGGTCCTTTCTCTGGGATAGCTTTGTTTTCTTGTGGTGGTCTCTTTGCCCCAACTTTCTGTCTCACGTAGTTCCAGGTTTACAGCCCCTATGGGAAAAGCAAGTCCTCTTTCTTGAGAGTTCCCACACCACTCCTGGGATCAGCTCCCACTAAATCAACTTGAATCTTAACGCCTACGCTTGAGACCATCGCTGTGTGTGGATGATGAGACGCAGCGACTAAGCTGCTTGGGAGAGGTTCACACACACACCTGCCTGCCCCACACAGATCACGTGGGTAGAGACTAGGGAAGGCGTGGGTCCTCAAATGGGAAATGACCGTGAACTTATGGAGCCAGAGGAAGCAGGTGCTAGGCAGGCTAGACCAACGGGTGTCATCGACATTTTAAAAATAATTAAAACCTCAGTCCCCAGTCAGCCTCAATTATATAGTGTTCTCATGAAAGTGCAGTGGTACAAGAGGAGCTTGTCTGAATGCTCGGGTTTTCCTGGGCGCCATCACGACTTGAAGGGTCACTGGAAGTCAGGCGGGAAGGCACGTTATACCCTGACTTTGGTGAACTGGAGGAGGCCAACAGTGGGCTTGTCCTGCCAGACTCTCCAGCCTTTGCCAGTGTGCCCTAGGGCTGGTATTGACCCCAGAAGTCAGACCACGAGGATCAGAGAGATGGAGGAAGTTAGGTCACATCCAGGAGCCGGCGGGGATGAGAAGAAAACACGTGGGGATTGAGAGACGGAGTCGGGGACCCTCATTACAGAAGAGCTTATATTTGTATAGATTCCACCCCCCCCAGTCACTTTCACATCCATTGTCTCATTTGAGCTACAGCACGACCTGTGTGGTTGGCAGGTCCAAATTTTTTATATTCATTTGTTGCATAAAGAAACCAGAACCCATTGAGGTTCATTGATTGGACCGATGCCACATAGCTAATTAGTAAGAGGACGGGGAGGTTCCAGACCAAGGCTACACAGTAGACACAGAATGCAAACCACACATATAATTTTTAAAACTTTAGTAGCCACATTAAACAAATATTAAGTTGACTTTAATCATTCATTTCATTTTATCAGGAAACCCAAAACAGCATTTCAACATATAATTAATATGAAAATTTCAGGTATTTTAGGGTACATTTTCCTGTAGGAAGTCTTCAGAATCAGGTGTGTGTTGTATGCCTACAGTGCACTCCATTCAGACACGCCGCGTTTTTGGTGCTTGGTAGCCACACGGTGCCCGCGACAGGGTCTAGGCTGCCTTGGTGTCAGGAGTGGAGGCCATGCTTTGGGACCGACTTTTCTGGCTTTCAGTTCCTGAATTCAGTTCAATAAGCTCTCCCCTGAGCATCTGGTACGTGCCAGATGTGGGGGATCTAATGGCAAACGAGAAGGACTTGATCCCTGCCTTCACAGAACTCATATTTGAATGGGGGGAGCTGACATAAAACAAATTTACAGCGAGGCGAAATTGTTTTGAAGTGTCCCGAGTGCCACGGAAGAAGGGCTCAGGGAGCTGAGGTTGAGAATGATGGGGTGGCTGCGAGGGCCTCTCTAAAGCCGAGGTCGGCAGCTGGCAGGTGTGGCCGGGAGGAGAGCTGTGAGGTGCAGGGGTGTGGGAGGGTGTTCTGGGGGAGAGAAGACATGGGAGGAAGTCCTGAGGCAGGACAGCACCACATGCTGTAGGAACTTGAACTTGATGAAGACCAGTGTGACTGGAACTCTCTGAGAATGATTTGGAGGAGACTCATTCCCTTGATCCAAAGTGCTGGTGTTAGGTAGATTGTCCATGAATACTTGTTGTGTGGGTGGATGGATGGATGGACAGAAGGATGGACCAAAGGGTGCATTCTTTATGTCTTGTTTGTAGATGCTTTTGTGCCAAAATGGCAGAGTTGATTACTTGCAGTCTACAAAGCCTAACGTATTTACTATCATGCCCCTTTACTGAAAAGGTTGACCTTTCACCTATAAAATGGTCACAAGATTAACTTCTTCAAGCAGTTGTGGGGACAGATGAGAGGACGATGTCCCTTGTTTGCCCCAGCGACCACCCTCCACGTGCCCTCAACAGAAGTGAATTTTCTCCCCTGTTATCTCCCCAAATCCTTCTTCGAGCTCCATGCCCGGTGCTCCCGGGGACCCTCCACGTCCCCTGGCAGCCAGAATGGGATTGAGCTCCCTCTCTGGACCCTCCTGAATGTTGCATTTTATTTGGGGGTGGGGTGGGCTGGGCATAGGATGGGTGGTCTTGAGTGCGTAGACCCACCAGCGCCATCCTTCCTTGCTGGCGGGGGTGGGGGCTGACTGAGGGTTTCATTAGCGTTAATTACAGCCACGCTTCATTTCAAGGGAGTGTAGATTCTTACGGCTCTCGGTGGAGAGAAGCCTAGAACGTGCCCCCGAATGAGAAGCTGTGCCTTGCTCGCACTGTGACATTATGAGCGTGAGCATGCATTTAGATGAGAATTTATGTATCCAGGGGCAACGCGGAGAGGCAGTAATTCCCCAAATACCTGCTCACTGCCAGGTGAGTTTCGTCCCGGGTGTTGGGCAGAAGTGTGAGGGCACTGGGCGGAATTTTTAGATTCTCGGGGTGAATGCCAGAGCCAGGGTGCATGGGGGTGATTGTGATGCGCTCCCCAAAGTGCAGTGTCTCCACAGGGACACTGTTGATATTTGGGGCTACCTAATTCTTTGGGGTGGGGGGGGCTTCCCTGTATACTGGAGCGTCCTTAACGGCTTCCCTTCCCTCTACCCATACCCACTAGGTGCCAGTAGCAACCCCCTCCCTGAGTTGTGGCAACAAAAGATGTCTCCTGACGTTGTCCAGTGTGCCTCAGAGGGCAAAACTCTCCCCTGTTGAGAAGCACTGGTGATAGAGGGGCCCACGGGTGCCAAAGCCTGAGTGAGTCGGGAAGCAGCTGCTACAGGACACAGGGCTTAGAGGTCAAGCTGAGTGGATTCAAATCCTTGGGGTGTGCTCTGCTAGCTGTGTGACCTTGGGCAAGTCACTTAACCTCTCTGAGCATAATAGCTGTTTCGAAGAATGGTATAGAGATGAAATGGGAGGGTGTCGATGAAGCACAGGCACAAGGTAGATTCTCTGTGCTTTCTTTCCCTGCTGCCTCTCTGTCCCTCTCCCTTCTTCCCTTCCCCTCCCTCTTCCTCCTCCCAGGCTCTGAGGATTTTCCCTCACCCCCACCCTTAGCAGATCTCTAGGGGCAAATGGGTACAGGCTGCCCTCCGGATTTACCCCGCTCCTTCTCCTGCCTTCCTTCGTGAGATTGAGCATAGGAGGACTCGTGTTGGGGCAGAGAAAAAGTTCCCCTTGATTACCTCAAGTTCCCTTCAAAGGACGATGCAGTTTTATAATTTGCAGCTTCATGAAAGAGTTCCACCTGCTGCTCCAAAAAGAATAATAGATCAGTGAGATTGGAACCTTAAATCCGATCATCTTCCTGCCTCAGTAACAGGCACCCGAATGAATATTTAACGAGCCGGCTTTGATAATGAAGAGCTGCTGCCCTCGCCAGCCTGTCCCCAGTCCTTCCGACCTCTTAGATGAATATTGGGGAAATAATGGCCCGTCCAGCCCCCAGACATCACAAGTGATTCTGTGCTGAACTCATTTAATTCCGACTTAGAAGCGGTGGGTTGCTGGCCTCCAGGGAACCCCAGCCGATGAGGCGGAGTTGGCCTCCTGGGGTAATTTACGTCTGTGCCTCTGCCCCAGGGGAGCAGCCCCGTCTCACCTCTCCCTGTAGAAGCCCTTTCTCTGCTATTGGCTCACCAGGGCGGATAGAAAGTAGGAAGGAAGAGAGGACGAAGGCTGTGAGTGTGGTGTCTGGACTCACTTTCCTTTCCTTTGTCCTACCTGACCTGTCCTCCCCTCCCGTCTTCCTCCTGTCCCTCCTTGTCCCTCCCCTCTCCTTATTTTAAATGATGAAAGATAATCTGTGCTGGTGTAACAAATATAAGTTCTAGGAATACAGAGGGGCACAATGAAAGGCCCCCTTCCCGCCTGCTCCAATTTCAGCCCCAAAGTTACCGCTCTTAAGCCTCTAACTGAATTTTTGTGGAGAGTGGGAGCTCACATGCCTGGGTCTGCGTAGTCAGGGTTCTCCCCTTTTTCTCTCTCTTTCTCTCTGTTCCATCTGTCTCTATATTTTATCTCTATATTTTATCTCTATATTATCCATATTATCCATAGTCTCTATGTCTCTCATCTAATACATCATCAGTTAGCTCTATATCAATCTCTATATGTATATCAATATCATCTCTATATATAACATCTAACATCTCCATTTATATCATTTATATCTATGTAGATTTTAGGGAATTGACTCATGCGATTGTGGGGGCTGGCAAGTCCAAAATACCCCCCATGGCAGGCCCCCTGGGGCGTGGGGGGTGCTGGCACCCCAGGGTCCCCCATTTTCCACCCCACCACCTCGCTTTCTGCTCAGCCCTGATTTGTACTTTGTCATGCATTTGAATGCTTCATTACTTCTTCCTTTGCTCCAGAATGCTCAGAAATGTCCCCAATTCCTTGTTAAATAAAAGATGAGAGGCGAGTAATAAAATCCAGATGCCCTCAAGGCCTCCGATGTCACCTGCCAATTCTTCTGTCGGTCATTTTTTCCTTTAAACAAAACAGAAGCGATGGTTCGATGGTTCGGAGCAAGAGGCCATATTCAAATGGCGTCCTTACCTGAGGAGCTGGCTGTTTCCTTCACTCGAGTCTCTCCCTAGATCCAGGGCCTGGGTTCACTACTGCAGCTTCCTCCCAGACGGTGTTTCGAATGCCTCTCAGATGCCAAGGTCCTACCCAGACCCACCCCCTCGAGAGGTAGGAGCAAATTCACTCTGTGACCTTTTCTCTCAGGACGAGGACTGGCCCTGGATGGAGACTCTTCACAGTCAAGCACAGTTAGTATCTGCCTCTCCCGTGGGCCGGTGGTTCTCAGTCTGGGTGACCGTGCTCCCCAGGGGACATCAGGCAACGCCTGGAGTCAGGTTTGCTGGTCACAGTGGGGAAGGAAGGAGGGTGACACTGGCATCTGTTTGGGGAGAAACCAGGGACCCTGCCCCACAGTGTACAGGGCAGCCCCTCACAGCAGCTGTCTGGCCCAGATAGCAACAGCGCCCCCTAAAGATGTCCGCATCTCAGAATGTGTGGAAATGTTCAGTGCTTTACATGGGAAAAGGGACTTTGCGGATGTGACCAAGTCAAGGACCTGCTGACGGAGAGCAGGCTGCCCCGATCATTCACGTATACAAGTGTTTGTGGACCAGTGTTTTCATACCTATTTTTCTCTCTTATCTGTTCCCATGTGTTTGTAGCCATTAGCCTGACCAAGCCATTTTTTTTAAGCAAAAATAATATTTTTGCATTTACATACCATGAAATTCATCCATTTTAAGTACAATTTGATGCATTTTTTTCATTTTCTAGAACTTGCCACTTTCACCACATCCCAGAGTTAGGGTGTGTCCCACACCCAGAAAGATCCCTTGTGCCTATTGGCAGCTCCTGCCCCGGCCCCAGGCACCCACCAGCCTGCTCTCTGTCTCCACGTGCGCGACTGGACCCCTTCAAAGTCTGTTTCTCATGCAGGATGACTAATCCTGCAAGAGAAGAGGTGACGCTTTCTGAATGTCCCTCCATTATGGGAATGTGGGCAGGGGACAGGAGGCCTGGGCAGGTGACTTCACCTCTTTCAGCCTCGGTTTCCCCTCCTCTGAGATAGGGTTGATCACTGCAGGTGGATAAACAGAACGGGAAGTTGTAACCAGTGAAGGCGTTCAAGAACATTCGGCTGAATTGTCTTCGTGCAGTGGGGACTCAGGCTTAGACGTCCTGGTCGCCTCCTCCCTTGTGTCCTAGCGGCTCTGTGGGGCAGGCGCCATCAGCCCCATTTCGTAGATGAATACACTGAGGCTCAGAGCAGTGGGTGGAGGTGCTGGAAACGAGTTCCCCATTGCCGGGTTTCGGAGCCTGGGCCCTCCCACCACCCTGGCTGCCCAGATTTTTAAAGAGGAGGGCAGCCCGTGGCCCCAGCCTTGCCTGGCGTGCTCCGAGTGCTTTGTGATGGCCCAACCTATCAGGAGCCAATTAGGGCTGAGGGCACTTGGCTGCAGAGGTGGTTTCTGGGTGGTGGTGGCAATGAGGCAGATGGCAACTGTCTCCCAGCAGCAAACAGCAGCTGTTTGCCATAAAACCAAGACTAAGCTTGGGTTCTGACGTCAGCAGGGTAGGGACTGGGTTAGGGAACCTCCGCTTGGTGTCCCCGGGGGCCCATCCAATCACCTGCCACTGTGTACTGAGAGGGAAGAAAGGGTGCCCCTGGCCCACACTGTCCTGTGTCCCTGATCCCAAGCACCTGGTGGCTTTTCAGTACATACATGGGCCTGCCGCATGGTTGGGAGGGTGTTGGGGAGAGGGAGCAAAGCTGGCGATTTTTGGCACAGGCTGAGGAGCAGCCTGCATGTCTCTACTCTGGGCGTGCCCTTGGCTTGACCTGTCTCTGGTCCCCCGTGTGGTCTTGGCTTCCTCCAGGAGTCTCTCCCGGTCGTGCGTGTGTCTGCGTGCTGCTTATCCGCTCTCAGCGCACCCAGGACTGGACTTCCATGGCACTTTCTGTGGTTGCCACTACACCGTCCTTTACGGAACCAACTCTAAGCTCCTAGTTCACCATCTAGTTCACAGCTGTATCCCCAGCATCTGGCCCAGGGCCTGGCACATAGTAGGCCCTTAAGGAATATTTGTGGGACAAGTAACAAAAGGAAAGCCCAGACACATGAGCCCTTCTGACTTTATCCTATTCCTCAAACTTAGACGTAGTAGCTCCTAATGAAAGTCACCCCAGCTCAAGAGCAGGCCAGCAAGCCTTTTCTGTGAAGGGCCAGATAGTAAATATTTTAGGCTCTGGGTCCCAATAGTCTCTGCCGCAACTGACTCTGCACTTGTCACCCAAAGGCAGTCATAGATGATAGTCCGTGAGTGGACTTGGCTGCCTTCCAATGGAACTTTAGTCACAAAAGCAGGCGGTGGTCCACGTTCAGCCAGAGGGAGGTGGTGGGCCCTAAATCCGGTGACTGGTGTCCTGTGACAAGAGGAGATGACATGCAGACACACACAGAGAGGATGGTGTGAAGACTGAGTCAGAGGTCGGAGTGAGCACCGACGAGCCAAGAATTGCCATGGATTGCTCCGAGCAGCCGGAGCTGGGAGGGACAAGGAAGGACCCCTCCCCGGAGCCTTGGGAGGGGGTGTGGACCCGCTATCGACTTGCATGTAGACTTTTAGCCTCCAGAGTTGTGAGAAAATAACTTTCCGTTGTTCTAAGCCACCCAGTCTCGGGGAGTTGGTTACAGCGGCCCCAGGAAACAGATAACAGGTGGTCGGACTGTCCGCCTTGCTCAGAAATATCAGCGGCTAACATGAGTAGTGCGTGCGGGGGCACCGAGGGGTCTCTGTGAATTATCCCTCGAGAGCATCACGATGGCCACAGGAGATAAACTCTCAGAGAGCAGTGGCAGTTGGACCCCCTGGGCTTTCCCCAGGGCCACGGTCCCCTTCCATGCTGCAAAGACGACCCGCTACCTGCCTGTCTGGCCATACATGGTGGCGGGTGGGAGGCGGTCCCAGTGGTGGCCGCTGGACGGAAAGCCACGTCCCCCTCACTGAAGGCAGTCCAGGTGGAAGCTCTTTCAGGGGCACCTGCAGCTCAGGCAGCATTCACCCCAAAGGCGTGAATATGATTGTCCCTCCCTCCGTGGATTTGAAATGTCCTGTTGGAATTCAGATAATCCGAAGGTTGTATGTCCTCAATGGGAAGCCCAGTGGAAGCAGTGCAGACATCAAAAAATGCCTTGAAATGAGACCCAGCTTTTACCCAGAAATTGCCCCAAATGCTTTCTGTCTGTGTTAATGTATCCGGGTGGTAGGACTGTGCTGTTGGCCTTTTTTCTCCACAGTTTCTTTGCAAAGCAAAGAGACCGGTTGATGTCACCCTGTTTTATTTACACCTCATGGAGCAAGATAATTCCAGTGATGGTAGGCTGGGGCCCGCACGGTCGGGGCTGCACGGCATTTGAATTGGGATGGAGGACACCCCAGTGGGGCAGGTCTGGAAGAGACTGATATTTATGGGGCCCGTTTGCATTAATTTCCTTTGGCCTCTAATCCTGCTCCCTGGGAAGATTGCTAGGTAGCTGTGTGGGTGTGTGATAAATTCAGCCCAGCCTGGGACACACAAGTGGCTTTTCAGCAGGAGATGGAATTGCCTTTTCAGAACTTTAAGATGCAATTTCTTGGCTGTTTTGGTGTGGCCAGGGGATCAGTGTCAGGAAGCATAATTATGCAGGTTTTCTCTTCTTCAGTTCATAGACTGCAAGGCAGCGGAATGGCCTTGGTAGGGCTCTGGACACCCCCGTGGGTATCGCCACAGCTGGATGCAAGCGAGGGGTGTACAGAGCAGCTAAGAGGCCGTTCACTCTTGGGGTTGGGCAAGTGCCTAGGAATCAGAGCCCTAAGTGCCTCCCTCCTTTCCCCCCACTCCCGGCCTCCCCAGCATGTTGTTGGTGCCCCATAAGTACTTGCTGAACGGACAGATTAGTTCCTGCTCTACAGATGAGCAAGGGACATGAAGAGGTTAAATAACTTGCCCAAGATTTGGCACATGGCTGAGCCCGATTTTGTGGTTCAAGCCCTGACTCCAGAGCCGTCTGCTTCTCCCTCCCACTGACCCTGGTTTGGTCCTGGTTTTTTTTTTTTTTATTACCCTTCATTGTTGGGCTACCTTCTCATTGGGAGTCAATGAGGCGTAGGGAATTTGGAGAGAATGAGAAGGAAAACAGCCTGTTGCTGGAAAGCTGTCCGTCCTCACTATTTCTCCACCTGAGTCCTGTGCAGAGCTGGCTGGTTTCCCCTCCAGTCAATGGTCCAGCTGTGAGTGGAGCAAACTGGCCCTGAATGTGTAACACTGTAGCTCTGGAAGGTCCGTCCCAGCTAAGCATCCCACAGCCAGAAAGGGGCGTGTAAAGGGGCCACAGTGGGCTGCTGGCCCCCAGCTCCAGGAGTTTCACCGAATCTCTGTTTGTGGGTGATGGGAGCCTTTGACCGGTCTCTGGGAATATTCCAGTTTGATAGGGACGTGATAAAAATGATCCTTAATGAGAAAGTTAGTTCTGCCAACACCTAGGAGTCTGGGAAACAAGAAACCTGGTTTGGCACTGTCCACAGGCTCTGGAAGTGGTTCCCGGAACCTCTGATGTGGTTTTGGGAAAACGGGTCAGGCTGAATTGGCTACTCGCCTGGAGGCCCCTCTTTCCTCCACTTCCCCCACTTTTTAGTTTGATGGGTCTATTTGATGCGGGTTACAGAACCTGGTTTTGAGGTTCTCTGAATTACCCCTCCCTTCGACATTCAATCAGATATCTGGGTGTCTGTGACATAGCAGGCACTGTGGGCACAGGTCTGGGGATAGAAGTGAACTTAGACTTTGATGAGGGAAATGATCGAACCCCACACCTTTGGGATGGTAACTGGCAGGGGCTGGCAGGTAGCAGGGAGAGGTGCCTGGTGTTGGGAGGGTCTGTAATGGAGAATTGTGTTTGGCCAGTGAACTTCGGGAAGGCTTCTTGAGGGGAGTTACGATGGAATTGCTATCTGAAGGTATAGAAGAAGTTAACTAGAGGGACAGACAGAGGCAGCAGTGTGTGCAAAGGCCCTGGGGTGGGCCAGGAAGCACGCTGCATTTGAGTGAGTGAAGAAGGGCTGTCTGGTGGAAGAGAGCGTGAAGGAGAGGGGTCGGATCACGTGAAGACTTGGGAGGCTGTGTAACAACTTACCACAAACCGACTGTGGCTTAAAGCAACAGAAACTTGTCCTCTCGGTTCTGGAGGCCATAAGTCACTCTGAGTAAGATGTCAGCAGGGCCGGGCTCCCTCCGAAGGCCCTGGGGGAGAATCCTTCCTTGCTTCTCCCAGCTTCTGGCGGTTCCAGGTCTCCCTTGCTTGTGGCCACATCACTCCAATCCCTGCTTCGTCTTCACCTGGCCTTTCCCCTCTGTGTCTTCTCGGTCAGATCTCCCTCTGTGTGTCTCTTATAAGGACATTCGTCATTTAATTTAGGGCCCAGTGGATAATCCACGATTATTTCATCTCATGATTCCTAATTGAATTAAACCTTCAAGGCCCCCCCCCCCAATAAAGCAACATTCACAGGTCCCAGTGGGTCTATCTTTTGGGGAAGTAAAGAATTTGATGTTTATTCTATGAGCCTTGGGAAGCCTCTGAGGGTTTTAAGCGAAGATGTGGCAAGACCAGCTTTAACCTTTAAGAGTTTCCTCTTTCTCAGCACGGCGAGGACTGGTGAGCACTCACTCAGGTCCAGCCAGGGGGTTCTCTCCTCAGTCACCTGGTGGGAGCCGATGGTGGCTTCTCCTGCAGCCATGGAGGGAGGGATGTTGAAAAGTGCATGGAGGTGTAAGGGGAGGTCCTTTTTGTCATCCAGTCATTTATTCAGCGTTGCCCTGACTGATGGCACTGACGTGGTAAGCCCATAAGAGGACATTCTAGGTGTTTGAACGAGCCGTTCTCCCTTCCCTGAGAGGTGCTGGCGTTGCTCCCACACCCACAGCTGCCCATCAGGTGGCTTTCTGGTGAATACACACCTTCCATGCAGTTAATAGCGTCCTCACCTAGCTAAGGCCACGCTGTGGCAGGAAGCCGATTAAAGTGCGGGCAGGCTCGCTCTCTCTCCATCTATCTCCGTAGCATCTTTATTTTTCACTGACTTATTATTTTGTTTTATAACAAGCATGCCAGTTGTGTGCAGGAAGAATAAATAAGAAAGGCAATTTGGCGCTGACTGTTGGTTGCATTTGATTTGCATTTCATTAAGAACCCCACTCTGCTGTGGTGCCGAGGTCAGATTGTGGCCAGAGAGGCAGAGGGGTAGGTGGACGAGGACAGCCACTGCCACACAGAGGCGAGCGGAGGGAGCGATGTGGATGGTCCAGCCCAAAGGCACTGGGATCTAACAGAACCGTGGCCAGTCTTGCCTCCACCAGCCTGTAGCTGTGTGGCCTTGGGAAGACCACTGGTACCCCGTCTGTAAAATGGGAGAATAACATTACCCACGGTGTGGGGCTGACAGGAGAATTAAGTGAGGGGATGCCCTGACAGTCCTCAGGAAAAGGGAGGTGGTAATTATAACCAACATTTTACATCAAAGCGGCCACGTGGGTTTGTTCACAGGTGTTTGTTCACTGTCTAGCAGGTGCCACGCCCCATGGTAGGTGCTGGGCTGAAGGCAGGACAGAACGTCCAGAGGCCCTGGCCTCTTGTTGTGGGGCACATACACCAGGGGCGTGTAGCCCCATAAGTCTGCATAGTGCCAGGTGATGACGACAGCCCCAAAGAAGAAGAGAGCCAAGGAAAGGGGATAGAGAGTGGGCCGGCGGCGGGACGACCTTCCAGTTCAGGTGTGGTGTTCGGGAGGGCTGCCCTAATGAGGCCGTTGGAGCACAGAACTGAGCAAAATGATGGAACGAGCTGTAGGGATTTCTGTGGAAAGAGTATTTCAGGTGAAGGGAATGGCATGAGCAGAGGCCCTGAGGCAGCTTATAGGACTGTGGTGGCCCCAGGCGGGAGCTGGGCAGGGGATTAATAAACATGAGCAGGTATAATGTCCGGCGGTGCTTGGAGAAAACCAAGGTGGGTGAGGGGCAGATGTGACCCAGGGGACTTCTGGAGGCCTTTGCGGGGTGGGGGTTGCAGCAGGGAAGGTCTCTCTGAGGATCTTGGTGTTGGGACTGCGCATGTTTGGCTTGTGTTCCGAAGCTGCTCTCTAGTGCCCTCCGGCTCTCCCGTATTGAAACGATGGCGATGGGTGGGTTCCCACCAGGTTCCCCTCTGTGAAACGAGTGGAGCAGAGCTCGGAAGGAACAGCAGGTGTGGCGATTAGAACGCATTCTCTGGGAGGACGCATGAGAAGCCATTGCCAGTGGGGACCTCTCGGGAGCCTCACTGAGAATTCGAGGAAGGGACAGAGCGGGTGTGTGAGCTTCCTAGAGCTGTGGTAGCCCAGTGCTACTACTACAGATAGGGTAGTTGACCTCGTGGGACCCCAGTGTCCCCGTTCTGGAGGCTCTGGGTACGAAATCAAGGTGTTGGCACAGTCAGGGCTGGGGGAAGACTCCGTCCCGGCCTCTCCCTCAGCTCCTGCTGTTTGGCTGGCTGTCTTTGCCGCTCCTTGGTTTGTGGAAGTATTGCCCTTACCTCTGCTTTTATCTCCACGTGATGTCCTCCCTGTGCCTGCCTGTATGTGCCCCTGTGCCCACATTTTCTCTTTTTATTAGGACACAAATCATATTGGGTGAGGACCCCCCCACCCACACACACACTGTAACATGGCCTCCTCTAAACTTCACCAACTGCATCTTCACTGACCCTATTACCAAATGCAGTCACAGTCTGAGGTCCTGAACATGCTCTGGGGGGCACACAATTCAATCCATGACGAGGGACCTACAAACCTTTTTATGGGCGTTCTCACCTACGTACACAAGAACACACATGCGTAAGTGACTTTCTATCAGATAAACACGCCCGTGTAACCAGTGCCGTGATGAAGAATCCGAACATTCCCAGCTCCCCAGAGGCTCTCCAGACGGGGCCTCTTTATGTTCCATTATGTGTCTTTTTATGCCACATTAATGCTTTGAAACCGTATAGACTTCCTTTTACAATAAAACTGAATGGAACTTCAACGATAAAGAGCCTGCCCCCATGGGCATCTAAGGAGAGAGCTCACGTGGCAACCTCCGTCAAGGAGCAGGAGGGCCCGTGGCTTTGACCTCGGTGTGGGGGCTTTTCAGTGGATTCCCCCCACCCTGGCCCCGGTGTCCTGCAGAATGGTCCAGGGTGCACTGAAGTATTGATCTGCGTAGTGCCCTGGGTGCCTGGGGCAGCGAAGTCCCCTCATCTGTCTGTCCTGGTGCATACATCGGTCACATTCTGTGTGTGCGATGAAGTGATACATGTCATCTCAAAAAACGCAGAAAGGCAGGTACTGGCATTAGTCCCATTTTACAGGTGAGGAGGCTGAGGCTCCGCAGGGTGACTTCCCAGGCCCTTCTTAGGTGTTTCTTGATGGCACCTGGATGTGGCAAGCAGAGGTCATGGCTGTCTGTGCGTCTGCAGTCCCTCGTCCGCTGATGTGCTAGCTTGTCCCAGGGAGGGCCTGTGTGGGAAGGGTCCTTTCGGGAATGGCGCTCTCTATCCCAGTCCAGTCCCTTTCCTAAAGCAGTTTGGCAACCTCGCTGAACTAGAACAGCTGGCCGGCTGCCGAGTGGGGTTCTGAATTTCACTGCTGCCCCTGGGCCCACACGCCAAATGGCTTTGACCCAACCATGCTAGGACATAGCCTGCCCTCTTGTACAGAAGAGAAATCCAAGGTTCAGAGAAGTGATTCCGAGTTTGTTGGACTCCTACCTGCGTTTTTCTTGGCGTCCACTGCAAAACTTAGCTCAGGCTGTTCCAAGACGGTTATGGCTACAATTGCTTCCGAAAGTCGGTACCCACTGTGCTTCTGAGCCTTCGGCTCTCACTGGGTTCGCCGTCCACTGGTGTCTGTGTAGAGCAGGTAATGTGTCAGCCATGGGTGGAGGCGTGGGTCCCCACAGAAACCCAGGCTGGGCCCTGGCAGCCTCCCCAGGGTGGCAGATGGCACTTTGCTGAACTTCAACAGACTCGGGTTTTACAGGCCCTTTGCTAATGGTCATGAACTTGGCATTTGCTTTGGTACTTGGGGAGCCCTGAATCTCCAGCTAAATTGGATCTGAGCAGGTGGAGAGCACACAGCCAGGTATATGACAGCTGTGGGGAAGGTGGCAGGGGGCAGACTTGCCGATTGATGGCTTCTCTCACTGTGACAGCTGTCAGCTTTTCTCCCTTCCCCACCCTCAGCTTCCTTCTCCCAGGAAACGGCACCTGCTCCACCCAGAGCCTGGACACTCCCTTTAGTTTTCTCAAGGAGAAGCAGTTGCCTGTCCAAGCGTGTCTGTCTGTCTGTCTTGCTCTCTCCCCTTTTTCCCGCAGGACCCTTCTGCCCGTTTCACCTTTCCATATTAGAGGATAAACGATCTACTTGCTAACATAACGCGTTTTCAAAATTGCGATAAAATACACATCACACCGTATTTGTCGTTTTCACCATTTTCAGGTGCACCATTCCGTGCCTGAAGTACAGGCACGCGATTCCGCGGCCATCACTACCCTCCAAGTCTAGAACTTCTTCCATCGTCCCAAACCGAAACTCTGTCCCCATTCAACACTGCCCTCCCCTCTCCCAGCCCCCGGTAACTGCCACTCGACTTTCTGTCTCTGTGACTTTGACGCCTCCAAGCACTTCCTGTAAGTGGAATCACAGAAGCTTTGTCCTCTTGTGACTTTTTTATTTCACTCAACATCATGTCTGCAGGTTCATCCGCGTTGGAGCATGTGTCAGAGTTTCCTTCCTTTTAAGGTTGAGTAATGTTCTGCTTGTGTGGGTGGGCCATGATTTGTTCATCCACCCATCCACGGGCACACCTTTGGGCTCTTTCTTCCTTTTAACTGTTGTGGGTAGTGCTGTCGTGGACAGGTGTGAACGTGTATTTGCTTGAGGTTGGAGATTCTTTTGGATCCGTATCTCGGAGTGGAGTTGCTGTGTCATAGTCATTCTGTTTAACTTTCTGGAGAACCATCAGTTTTCTCCACGTTGTTGCACCATTTGCACATCCTGCTCCCCCACCCCCGCAGCCACGCCCCTGTTTCTCCGCATCCTCATCCACACTTATTTTCCATTTTTTAAGTTAGAGCTGCGCTAGTGGGCTACATGGGATCTCCTGCTGGTTTAATTCTCTCTTTGCTAATGACTAGTGATGTTGAGCATCTTCCCGTGTGCCTGTCGGCTGCCACTTGTATATCTTCTTTGGACAAATTTCAAGTCTCTTGTCCATGTTTTCACTGGGTTGGTTGTCTTTTTGTATCTACTTCACATTAGTAGTCAGTCCCTCCTTCTGTTGAGCCCCAGCAGCCAGGTGGTAGCTATGACAACCTACAGAGGCGAAGCACAGACCTGCAACTCACTGGGTCTGGCTGGAGCACCACCTCTGTAGGCTTTTGGGCAGGCAGCTTCCACTCTCTGTGCCTCAGTTCCCCCTTCTGTGCAATGGGGACATGATCCCTTACCTCCCACGTGGGCTCTGAAAATTGGACATAATGCTGGGGAAATGTTTATCCCAGTGCCCAGAGTGGGGAGGTCTCCAAGGGACAGTAAACTTCTTATTAGCTTGATTTTTACTCCTGCTCCTTGATTTAATTTGCAGCTCACGGCTCGTCCCGTGACAGACACTGCCTTCCTTTGCATCCACAGGAGACCTGGGACGGACGCTGTAGACAGTGATGGAGGCGACCACACAGCACAGGGATTCTGTGAACAGGGGGCGGCGGGGACGGTGGGGGGGCACTTCAGGAACATCTTGATGTGATGGCTCAGTTTGCACCCAGCATGGCCTTTGGTGGCAGCTGTCTGTCTCTGTCAGCCTGCCACACCTGATACATAATTCATCCAGGTGCTGAGGGGCAGGTGCATTTGCATATGCAGGCGGAAGAGGGGAGGGAGCCTCTCACCCGGGTCCCAGGTGCCTGTGGAGCAAGGTGAGGGCGCAGGACTCAGGGCCCACCACCGCCCCAGCCTTTCTTTGCAGCAGTTAGACCCCAGGTTCTGCTATTTCCCAAAGACTTAAAACGATTTGGATTTGACATCCCCCCCACCCCAGTCTGCCTGCTGAGATGCCAGTCAACCTTGATTTCCGGGCATCATGGAACAAAGTGTCCGAGAGTGCAAGGGTTTTCTTCCTACTTTAAAAACTCACCTGCTCATCTTTCCTCTGCTCATCTTCCCTTCTCATCTGCTGCATTGCCCACCCATGTCATGCTCCCCCCATGGCCGTGTTCCAGTATGAGCAACGGTTCATAGATTTTCCTATGAATTAGGGCCTGTTTGCCTGTGGTTGGAAAACACCGAGTGCAGCATTTTATAGATGTGGTTTCCTTGGAGATGGCAACATCTGCCCGCAGACCCGGGAGCCGGCCCAACCACAGGCTGGCTTCTGTGCAGGGCGGGGACCGGGAAGCAGATCCCCCGGCTCTGGGCAGAAGCCATCGATCCTGCTTCTCTGTTTTCTGAGCTAGTGAAGTGCCCCCAAGTGAGACCCCTTGGCTGTGAGAACATGAGAATGAAGACTGATTTCCTAAAGAATTGTTGAAAAGATCTTATTCATTTATTTTTAGAGAGGGGAAGGGAGGGAGAAAGGGAGAGAAACAACATCAGTGTGTGGTTGTCTCTCATGTGGCCCCAACCGGGGTACCTCCCTGGCCTGCAACCCAGGCGTGTGCCCTGACTGGAAGTCCAACCAATGACCCTTTGGTTTGCAGGTCATTGGCACTCAGTCCACTGAGCCACACCAGCCAGGCTGATATATATTTTGGATCAGTGCCATTTCATTAACCTGTGTGCTGGCAACAATTATTTTAAGACATTTAAATGAGCAACAAAGCCACATTCCCTTTATACATGGTTGAGTCACGGGCTTAGGATAACAATCGAATTGTTAGTTTCCCAGATTAAAAGAGAGAGGCTGGGCATTATTCATTCTTTCAACGTCTATTTCTTGAGCTTCTTCTCTGTACCAGGGTGTGTCCCGGACACCAGGGAATAACTATTTATTAACAAAACTGCCGTGACCTTACCTTCCGGAGTTGATATTTTCTTATTTTTTAAATTTTATTTTCCAATTACAGTTTGTACTCAGTGTCACTCTGTATTAGTTTCAGGAACATACCATAGTGGTTAGACAACCATGTACGTTACGAAGCGATCCCCCCGATATTTCCAGCACCCACCTGGCTCCATGCATACTTATTACACTGTTATTGACTATATTCCCTGTGCTGTTCCTTACATCCCTGGACTGTTTTCTAACTACCAGTCTGTGCTTCTCAATCCCTTTCACCCAGTCCCCCAGCCCCCTCCCCTCTGGCAGCCATCAGTCAGATTGGAGTTGATATTTTAGACCAATGGTCAGAAAACGTGGCCCATGGACCACAGGTAGCCCACCACCTATTTTTGCAAATAAAGTTTTATTGGTACACAGCCTTCCTTCTTTCCTTTCTTCCCTTCCTTCTCTTCTTTTATTTCTTTTCTATTCTTCTTCCTTCTTCTTCCTCTCTCCCATCTTCCTTCCTACTTTCCTTCCTTCCCTCCCTTCTTGCATTTCCCTTCCTTATGAATTACATGTGCATGACACTCATGGCAGGCGTCAGCTCTGCAAAAGATTGACACACGATCAAATGTGGAGGTTCCCCTCACCCCTTCATTTCCCCTGTCTTTCTCAGTGGGAGCCTTTCCAGTTCTTTCTCTGTGGCCTTAGATACAACACAGGAATATACAGTAAATATATTCAAACACCGTGTTGACCTATTTATATGTACTTACATTTATATATATTTGTATTTGAACAGACAAGATCATACTGAACGTGTTGGTTGGCAGTGAGTTTTTTTTCCCAAATCAATGTGTCTCAAGAGTTTTTTTTTCTGCTCATGGAGAACAGGAGTGGGCAAGCCATGGCCCTGGGCTGAATCTGGCCCACTCCTTGTTTTTGTAAATAAAGTTTTATTAGAACACAGCCACGCCCATGAGTTTACATATTGCCTGGGATGGCTTTTGTGGTTTAGTAGCAGAGCTGAGCAGTTGTGATGGAGACTGCATGGCCTGCAAAATCTGTAATGTTGACTGTCTGGCCCTTTATGGAAAATTTGTTGACTGTGGCGATAGAGCCACCTTGTTCATTCTGATAACTACACTATGCTCTCAAGTACAGCTGTGCCATATTCTATCAGATCACTCCCCTATTAAGACATCTGCTGCTTTACTCTCCTTACATGCTCCAGTGTGGACCCCCTACACTGGGCTGTCACGGGGGTTCCTCGGTTTTGACATAAACACTGGATTCTCCTGATGGGGTGGATGTATGCCATTCATGGTGTGTGCCATTGAGACCCTGTGGCTATCCCAGAGAGCTCCCTTCGGTGATACGTTTCCTCTTTTCTTCTGCCGGGCTCCTCCCTGGTCTGGCCTGAACTCTCAGCCTGGTTCGTGGGGAGCCTGAGCAGAGGTGGGCATCGTGAGTGGTACTTCGTGACCAGAGCACCGGCCTGTGCCGAGCGTGCCGGTAGCAGCACAGGCAGGTGTCAGCGCCGTGGACTTGCGGGGCCGAACAGTGGCCCCCGGGAGCGTGGCGGCAGTTTTGAAGAGACATTGTTAAAATGCAGGTAGATGCCTGGGCCCCCCGCCCCAAAGGATCTGAAAAATGCTGGAGTGAGGGTATTAGTCAGACTTAGAAGAAAATTGAGTCGTAGACTTTTCTTAAATGGGAAATTCAGCTTCTGAGGTCTGAAGGCTGCAGTGGGGTCTCTGGTTGCAAACAGCAGAAGCCAGGTCTCTCTGACTTGATGAGACAGTGAACCTGCCTGGAAGATGTGGGGATGACCCTCAGGATGGACAAGAAATCTCGGGAAGGAGCAGGATCCAGGGTCTCGGGGGCTCTGTGTGTCAGGAAGGACTTGATCGGTTTGCGGGGGACCACGAGTAGATAAACTGAGCTTCAAAGATTTTTTCAACCATCATGTATCACTCCACTCAAAATTCATGTTTTCTAGAGGGAATCCAGTTGGTCCGACTTGGCACCTGGTGACTTAGGAGGGAAGGTGTCTGTTCTTTGTTGTCATCCGGATGTGACTGTGCACAGGGGAGGAGAGAGGTTTCCCCAGAAGGTACACTGGGGGTGGGGTGAATGCTGGGTGGTCGCACATAAAATGCCCCCTGTAAAGCCGTACGTTTCTTAGTGGCTGAGATACAGCATCCAGCCCAAATAACACCCCTTTTGTATTACAGAATCTTTTTTTTTTAAGATTTTATTTATTTATCTTTAGAGGGGAAGGGAAGGAGAGAGGGAGAGAAACATCAATGTATGGTTGCCTTTCGTGCATCCCCTGCTGGGAACTGGCCTGCAGGGAACTGGCCTGCAACCCTGGTATGTGCCCTGACTGGGAATTGAACCTCAATTGTCTGGTTCGCAGGCCCGCGCTCAATCCACTGAGCTACACCAGCCAGGGCCAGAATCTTTTATTACAAAATCATAAGCATGTAATTCTGTAGCATAACAATATCACACTCAACACCATGTGACATTTTAGGTGAAATGTTCCAATTAACACTCCAAATTATTACCCCCATATTATTACCCAACCAACCACACTCCAGCAGGCGTCACTTCTGCCGGACCCTGTATTTAAATACTCGGATCCTGCTGAGTGAGAATAAATAGGTGGATGAACGTGTTAAGTCAGGATTCCCAGAGAGCCCGCCATCCACATTATTTGAATCTGAAAGAACAAGTTTTGTATTCTAACGAGTCACCGCTGGAAGCAAAAGCTGAAAGCAGGTCGAAGGTCTTGGTTGGGAAAAACAACACCAATTTCGGGCAGCAGCTCTTCAAACTCACGGGGGGAAAAAGAGTTTCTGTCTTTCTTCCTGAGGTCCCTGTAGGATGGACCCGAGTGACTTATTAAACATTCCACACTGGCGGCAGTTTTCCCGTGCTGTCTGCTCGGCTGGTGCTGACTCATGCACCTCCACAGAAGCAGGGGGCAGACGGAGGGTCTGGAGAGGTTATCCCGTTGTATAAATGAGAGGAATGAAAGCCTCGCAGATTTTGACCTTCCACAAGGTCATGGCCGTAAGTCTGGAGGAAAGCGAGCAGGATCAGTGAGGAGGGATGGTCTTGCCCCAAACCCTCATTTGACAAGCATGGGAAGTGAGAGCAGCCGAGGCTCGGCGGCTGGCCCACAGGCACCCAGCCAGCCCCCTCTCCAAACCCGCCACAGTGGGTAGATGCTGTTGTCCCCCTCGAAGGCGTGATGGGCGTATTTCAGTGCGTTTCTTGTAGAATTCCCAGGCTGAAATGTGGTCTCTCTTGGCACGTCCGTAGGAATTCACTCTCAGTTCATTTTTCCCAGCATAAGGGAAGCTTCTGTGAAGTCTTCTGTGGTGACAGAATACTCCCAGTTAGTCCGAATAAGTATCTCCAGCTGCCCTCACTGGCAGAGAGGACGCCCTTTACCTGAGCAGTTGCAAGTTCTGTGTTTGCCGAGGATGCGGACTCTGGGTGGATTCCTATGGTGATGACGGGGTGCCGAGAACCCAGATGACAGACGGCTTTGCTTCCTTTCCAAATGGTCCCAGGCAGAGCCAGGTCCTGGGGAGGCTACAATACATTTTAAGACTAAGAGTGTTTGGGGTCAGACAGAAGCAAGTTCACATCCTCGCTCTGCCCCCTACACACTGTGAAACCTTGGTGAGTCACTGACCCTCTGTTCCTTCACCTGGAGATGACAGTTCATATCTTACAGAATAGAAGGAGTGATGCCTATAAAATGCTTAGCACAAGGCCAGGCACATAGTCGGGGCTCGATGAGTGGCAGCTGCCGCAGTGAGAACCAAGGTACATGGGCCACTCCCTGCTTTTGACAAGAGGGGAAACTAGCCTCACAGCCCAAGGTGACTTGCCAAGTAATGACAGGGCCTTCTGCTTCCATACTGGGTGACCTTGTCAGTGCAACACAAGGCTTCCTTCGGGGTCACCTGGGTCAGGCCAAACCGCCCCCAGAAGGGTGGGTGTCATGGGCTGAGGGTCATGATGCCACCAGTGTCCCTTTCCTGGGCCCTCCCTCTCTACCTCCTTTATGGTTCCCGATTTTAGGAAGTGTTTGTGAGTCAAATGATTTCTTGCTCAGGGGGAGGCCAAGAGGAGGGGAAAGAAGCCAGCCCAGGCCAGCACTTACTGGCCCCACCAGCCCCCGGAAGACAGCCAGCACAGGCCGCTGTGCCCTCCCGCCTCGGAGCTCGTTTTTCCTTCTGGCAAGGGGATGGGGAAGAAAACCTCAAAGGAAACATCCAGCCACACGCCCGTGAAGTCTCTGCCCCAAATCAGCCATCCTTTTTAATAATGAGGGCTGTCATGAGCCCGGGTTCTGTCAGAAAGGATGGCCTGTGTAGATAGTCGGCCTGTAACTGATTTATGGGTTGGGGAACAAAAAAAAATAAATAAGATTAGTTGCTAATCAGAGGACTGCAGGAAAATCAGCATGCCTGGACGCTGGTGCAGACCGGGCCTGGATGGCAGACTCAAGGCTGGCTGGTTGGGGCGGGGGAAGCAGGGCCGGGCTGGGCAGTGGCGTGCTCCTGGAGAGGGGCCATGGGTTCCGGATTATTCCATGGGCAGAGGCAGTGTTGTCCATGTCCAGGTCAAGAGCTGGCCGAGACCAGCCTTCTGGCAAGATACCCAGCTTGCAAGTGAGCAATTGGTCCTCTCAGCCAGCCCTGAACTTGATGGCCTGGCCAGCTGCAGGCCTGTGCAGGCACATCTGTGAAATGGGAACATGTGTCATGAGCTCCGACAGGGGGATTCAGAGAGCAGTTAAGACCAGGCTTTTGAAGTCAGTGGGATCTGTGATCACACACACCCTGGGCCTTATATTGAGTTATAGTCTGGAAACATTAACTGTGGAGAACCCCAGTTATCTTAATTATACAATGGAAGTCATAATTATTCTAACCCCACATGAGATAACGTGTCCTGAGCACAGGGCCTGCCCACTGCCGTCCCAGACAGACTGAGCCCAGTGCTGACGTCTGCAGTCCTGTGAGCGCTGGAATTCACTCCCCCAGGGGGGCTAGTGAAGGCCCCTAGCTTTCCTGTAGGTTCAGTACCATCCCCTCCCCACTAGGCACTCTATGCAGGAACACCTCCAACTGGAAATAAATATTCAGGGTGGGGTGCCAACCTGGTCCCTTCTCACAACATTGAGGCAAAATGACGCGTGGGAGTTCTGCCCCTCCCCCGCTGCCTTCCACAAGGAGCCCACCAGCTTTTGCGTGATGGTGATTGGAAGCACTGGGGTTTTCTCGGATTCATTTAGATAATGGACCCCTCACTACTGATATGCCAGGTCCTGTGCTGGGCGCTAGGGATCCACAAAAATCAAACCACATATGGTCCCTGCCCTCCTGGCACTTCCAAATGGCATCACGTAATGAGTCGGAAAAGCACGTGTGAACTCCAAAACTGTGGCCAGAGCTTGAAGGCACACAGAGGTGCTCAGACAAGACCCAGCCTAACCCAGGAGGGTGGGGTCAGGCTGAGGCAGCGGAAGACCTCAGGTGGCAGGGGTGGCTGCTCTTGGGGTGAAGGAGGCAGTGGGAGGTGGCATTTGGGGGTTACTTTGGGAGGTGTGCTTCAATTTCCCTACTTTCACGGAAGTCCAGACCCTCCCAGGACAGGGCTTGGCAAGCTGCAGCCCGAGGGCCGACTTCGGCCGCCGCCTGGTTTTGTGGTTTGTGGGACCATGGCTGCACCCGTTCATTCATGTGTTGTCTGTGACTGGTTTCGCACCACAGCCGCAGAATTGCACAGTAGAGACAGAGAGCGTACGACTTGCAAAGGCCAAGATTTTTGTTACCTGCCTTTTTTCCCATTCCTTTTATTTTATCTTGTTCTCACCTTGAATCTGAAGCAGTGTCTTAATGGACAGGAGGGGAATGTGTGTTGTGTGTGTGTGTGAAAAAATTTTCCCTGTCCTCAAATCAAGAATTGGTAGAAGGTCTGTTTTTTTTTTTTTAATTAAAACACTTTTTTCAATTACAGTTGACATTCAGTATTATTTTGCATCAGTTTCAGGTGTATAGCATAGAGGTTAGATAATCATACACTTTACAAAGTGTTCCTCCTGGTATTTCCAGTACCCACCAGCACCATGCATAGTTATTACACTATTACTGACTGTATTTCCTGCGCTGTACTGTGCATCCCCACGACTGTTTTGTAACTGCCAATCTGTGATTCTCAATCCCTTCATCTTTTTCACCCACACCCCCGGCCCCAGCCCCTCTGGCCGCCATCAGTCCGTTCTCTGTGTCTATGAGTCTGTTTCTCCCCTTTTGTTCATTTATAGTGTTCTTTAGAGTCTGTGGTAGAAGGTCAGTCTCATCAATATTGGGAGCTGATCTGCTACTGAGCAAAGTTTAACTTAGAGAAAGACAAATACCTATATACCTAGCTCTTTTTCTTGTTGGGGGCGACGGAGCACCAATGAGTAAATGAAAGCCCCGGCTGCTTCCCCACATGCAGGGAGATGCGGGGAGTCACACCGCGACTGCCGCTTCCACTTTCCGGGGGGTCCTTCGAGCCTCTGTCTTGCCAGGTCCTGGTTTTTTAAGGCCCTGCTGTGGGGGTGTGCTCAAGCCAGAAGTGAGGGTTGTCACCTGGGCCGAGTGGCTTCTCACTAAGTGTCCTCCCAGTGTCAGAAGTGCCAGGCCCTTGTGCTTTCAGATGACCCCCTTCCCTGGGATCGGAGCAGCTGGGTCGAAGGTCTGTGCCCCTGCCCCTCCCTTCTCACCCAAGAAATGGTGCTGTTCTTTAGTTTTGAATCTTTATTAGGCAATCAGGTCAGGCCAAGTGCAAAGGAGTTAAATTGAGAGGGAGGGACAGGTCACTGAGCCACAAGGAGGACCAGCAGGCATTTTCTCCTGTTCTGGAAAATGTTACTGGATGGGCACTCTGCAGCACAGGGCGGTGTGCGAGAATGTGTGCTCACGCCTGTCCCCACCTGCGCCTGCAGGGAGCTGGTCTGTCCCCAGCCCTGTCATTTCCTCCCAATTGGCTGGGCCAGACGCTCCAGACGTCCTGGTAATGAGACACTAAGGGATCTGGCTGGGTGACAGCCTTGGAGTTCAAGGGGACACAGCCCTGCACAAGGAAGCTGAGGGTGAAGAGTCCGCTGGCTCTGCCTGCCTCAAAGCCAAGCAGACTTCTGGAACAGGAAATGCTGCAAGGACTAAACACCCCTTTGGGATTCTCCTCGCTCTTTGTGACAAGGGCGCCGAGAGGCGGGCTGGCAGATGTGTGTTGCTCTGGAGCCTTGTGAGTGCGAAGCCAGCTGAAGACTTAGACAGGGGGTGCCCAGGGGCTAGAAAAAGAAAACCAAGGTGTGTCTCTGTCCTCAAGGAGCCCATAGTGGGGAGTGCACCGAGAAGATCCTGCTAAGCCAGCCCTCCCGACTCGCAGGTGGAAACTGGCCACGTCCTGTAGAATTCCCCCAAGGTGGAAGGTGCCAGTGGCCCTTGCTGGAGGTGGGGTACTGGGAGCCTGCTGACCCGGCTTCCGGCCTTGGCCCTTCCACTCTGGGGTGCGTGCTTTGTGTGAGGTGCCGTGGGTATGAGTCCTTCCTGTCTGCGTGGCAGGCGCAGGCCTGGGGGAGACATTCATTCAGTGGCCACATAAGTAAGTGCAGGATTCCACCTGGGATGTGTGAGAAAAAGCAAGGGGTGCAGGGCGCACCTATGACCCGAGATAGAACTAATTGTGAGGTGTGAGACTGTGTGTCTGGGTGAGTGATTCCTCAAGGGCGAGTAAGTCTCCGCTGACAGGCAGGGCGGGGAATAGGGTTCTAGTCGGAAGGAGCAGCATGTGCAAAGGCCCGGAGGTGTGTGAGAACTTGGTGCCCACTGTGGCTAGAGTCAGAGGATGGCGAGGTGATGATGGTACCAGGGGAAGCTTGAGAGTGGGCGTTGAGGGTCCTGTGATGCCCTTGGAGCCATAGAGGGGCAGAGCAATGGGGAGCCTTGGAAGTTTTTAAGCAGGGGAATGTACACCTGTCAACACCTCACTTTGGCTGCTGGGTGGAAAATGCATCGTAAAGAATCAAAGTGTGATGGGATTAATTTAGCCATAGGAAGGTGTGGCTTCCACACGGGCTACGCCATGGGTGAACCTCAAAACCACGATGCTATACGAAAGCAGCCAGGTGCAAGAGTTTACCTGTTGTTCGGTTCCATTTGTGCGAGGCGTCCAGGGGCAGCGAACCCAGAGGGACAGGGACGTGGGTAATCACCAGGCGCGGAGGGAAGGGGCTGGAGAATCACCGCTTGATGGGCACAGGGTTTCTTTTGGGATGAAGCATGTATTTTGGAACTAGGTTTGCACAGTGTGAGTTTGCTTTAAAGTGGTTAGTTTTATATTGTACAAATTTCACCTCAATATGACCAACAGTTAAAAAAATTAGTGAGATCGAGAACCTGATTGACAGGCAGTAGCAGCAGCGGCTCCAATGGGGGGGGGGGGGCCTGGATGGGAAGGTGGGACTGGAGACGGGAGGTAGTGAGCCAATTTGAAGAAGAGGCCAGAATTCTCAGGGTCCTTTTAGTTTGGATATTCTGTGTGAATTAGACCTCGGGAAGGTCAGAAGAACTTTCCTGTTCGTGGTAAAGCAAATACATTCCCCCGAGCAGAGATTATGGCCCCGGAGCTGGGTGTCTTTCCCTTCTGTCGATGCTGAGCCGGGCTCCGGGGCTGCTGTGGGCACAGTGTCCCATGTCAGGTGGTCCTGACTTGCCCGCCCATCCAGAAAGCACACGGTCGCCCCAGGGCTCCGACAGCCGCAGAGGATGGAGTGGCCCTCGTCAACGTGTCATGCCACCTCATCTTCCAGCTTTCTCTAAAATTGGCTCCATTTCCAGAGGAGAGCTTTATGTAATATCTAATAGCCTGTGAAGATCGTGGAGAGGTTATCCTTTTTAACGGCGTCTGCAAAACACTCCCCAACTCTCAGTACGCAGTCACAATTGTTCGACACAGTTATTTGCGTCTGTTTTCCTCTCTGAGCATTCCTGGGTGATGAGGGGAGGCCGGGAGGGTGAACCCCACATCCTGTCCACAAAGGCGTCCTTGGAGTGAGGGAAGCGATACAGGACCCCCTCCTACCTCCTCCGAGTAAATTGCCATCCGTCCCCCCACGTCCTCTTCCTCCCGGCCTCTCTTCCGTCCTTCCACCTGCCCACCTTTCCATCCTGCCCCCCTCTCTTCCTTCATTGCATCCGTCCACTCCACCATCTACCCATCATCCTTCCATCCTTTGATGTGTCCACACAGCTGTCCACACATCATCTGTCTCTCTACCCACCCGTCCATCTCTCCACCCGTCCACCCTCTCCTTCTTCTCCATTTCTTTTATCCCTTCTCCCTTCCCACTATCTCTTTTATTTCATCCCTTTGTCCTTCCATGCTTTCACCCTCCCTCTGTCCATCCCTTCTGTCCGTGCTTCTATCCTGCTTTCCTTGGGAAACCCTTCCCATTTTATTCATGAATCCGTCTGTTTCCATCCTTGCTTCCATTTGTCCATCTACCCACCCTTCCTTCCATCCACCATCCATCCATCCGTTCTTCCATCTATCTGTTATTCATCTTTTTAGCTATCCCTCTGTACAACGGTCATTTGTGGATATACTTGCCGCAGCCCCGTGGCGAGAGGACATGTGGGGCTGCCAGCGCAGGCCCTGGGAGGGGACGACTCTGCAGGCACGCCCGAGCTCCTTGAAGCAACAGGCCTCCTGGAGAGGGTGGCTTTTCGGCTGCGTATGTGGAGACCTCCAGTCTCACATGAACACACCTGCCTAGGCACTCCTTCCAGAGCTCTGGACGTTTGCAAGGAGGGCTCACTTTGGCCACCAGAGGGCGCCCACCTCCTGGCCAGGCCCAAATGGGGTGATGTTGGGCAGGGAGAAGAGTAGGGAGGTTAGTTTTGATGCTGTTTTAAACCAAACTCTCTTAAACTGACCACCCGAACTCTTTGGGAAGAGCAGAAGTGTTTCAGAACCAGTTCCTCCTGTCAGGGAGCCCACAGTTGAGTGTGGAAGACAGAGTATTAGGACATAATGTGGTAAGTGCAGAGTCTCAATGCAGATCACTCATTGAATAGCCATTTAATGAGCACCTACTGTGTGTTAGGCTTTGTGCCACTTGCCCAGGACAGGGAAATGAATGATACAGAATCGCTGCTCTCAAAGACCCACGGTCCACTTGGGGGACAAAAACCAAACAGAACAGATTTGGAAAAATAGGAAAGTCCAGCCACAGAATATACAGAATGTTTGAGGAGACTCGAGAGAAATAAGCCAATCCAGGTTAGGAGAGAAGGGGAATATCAGGGAAGACTTCTCGGACGAAGAACACTCAATCCTGGCTGGGGGAGATTGGGGCATCAGGGAAGGCTTCCTGGAGGAGAGGGTACCAGAACCAAGTCATAAAAGACAAATAGGGACTAACCAGGCAAAGAAGGGGACGGCATTCCACGCAGTGGGGACACTATAGGCCGAGGGTTGGAGGCGAGAAACTGCACAGAATAATGGCTGGAGCGCAGTGAGGGGCGTGGGGAGAGTCGCTGGGCTGGGCCAGGGTGGGAATGAGTGTCGGGCATCGTGCTCAGGTGTTGGGTCTCCCCACTCTCATTTCGTGAGTGCATGGGTACATTTCCCGTTCCTCTCTCTGTCTCCCTTCCAGAGCCAAGAAGAAAAGCAAGCCCTTGAACCTCAAGATCCACAGTGGCGTGGGCAGCTGTGAGAACATCCCGGCCCAGCAGCGCTCCCCGCTCCTGTCTGAGCGCTCCCTCCGCTCCTTCTTCGTGGGGCACGGGCCCTTCATGCCCTCCACCCCTCCCGTCCACACGGAGGCCAACTTCTCCTCAAGTAAGTCACCCACACCCTTTCTCTTTGGTGAAAATGCTTGTGAAGCGTTCACCGAACGCTCCTCACTCATGTCCGCCAGCCAACCTCCTACCTGTGCCACGCACGCCCCATTCAAATGCTTTCGAAGGGAAGGGGGCATCCATGGTGCTCAGGAGGCCGACAGGCAGCTGCCATCGGTCCCAGAGGTGGTAGGAATGACAGGGGAGCAAGCACGCAGGGGATTCAAGGACAGAAACGTTGGCGTTGTCCTCTCTTCTGCTCCTTAGCAGCCTGGTCACAGGCGTTTTCTTTTTCTGCTGTGCTTAAGGCTTCCATGATTATATTTTGTAAGTCCCCCCCCCTCCATGCAGGTCAACACAATATAACCTTTACATCTCCAAGATGCATTCGGGTTCACTCTGGGCCGAGTGTGGCCGGGGGTGGTTTACATTCAGCTCCCACCGCGTCTGCTGAAGGCAAAGTCGTTATCGCTCAGAGCAGAGATGGAACTTGCTGGTAATCGAGGGCTTAGGTCTTAACTTAGAAGGCACTTAATCTTCTCTGCCCAGAGGCCCCTTTTGCTGAACAGGCACAGATGTGTTCAGAGGGGAGCCCCTGAACCTGTCCTCCAGCCAAGCCAGGAACTTGTACTGATGGGAACTTGGGAGGTGGGAGGTGGTGGGATGTGGAAGAAATTGCCCCGGGCGCTTAGTACAGCTGCAGGGGGTCCATGGGGCGTTGCCACTCCCGTCAATGATAAGTTGTACTTACAGAGCCCCAGTCCGTGCTAATCCACCTGCATGTTCCCATTTCTGTTTTGGGATAACCCATGGTACAGATGGATTAACCCCATTGTATAGATGATGAAACTGAGGCTCAGGGGTGTCAAACAACTTGCCTGAAGCTGCATAGCTGTTGAGTAGTTGAGTCAGGATTCGAATCTGGGTCTGTTCTATCTTGATGCATGGCTTGATCACCAAGGCCCCCCAAATATCCAGCAGGGTGCCTTTCTCTAAATGTGGGGTCCTATTCTTTACATAAGGCTGTGGGCCCTTTAAGAATTTGATGACACCCATTAATTCTCTCTCTGGATACTTAAGACATAACCTCTATGTTAAACATCCAACCTCTCTGACCAGTGTCAAGGCCATTGGGTTCAGAGCTCTGGCTGAGTCCAGCTGGGTGGTGGGCCTGGGGCCGGTCAACTCAGTTTACAGCCCATGAGGGTGGCTCGCGTGTCCACTGTGGGAATCAGCAGAGACCCATGTGGACGTCAGTTAGGAGACATTCCGGAGCCTGGCTCGTTTTGGTGCCGGGGGGTGCAGGCCCTGAATCAAGCAAACCAAAATAGTACCTGGAACCCACACCAACACCAGAAAGCCCATTTTTCAATTTTTTGGGAGAAATCACTGTCAGACCAGAAACGCTTCATGAGGGCGGCCCTGGGAGCCTGGAGGAGGAGGAGAAGGCGCCACGTTACTGCGGTCGAGGGGGGGGGCAAAGGGGCGAGGCAGCACGTCCTGGCCCTGGAGGGCGGTGCCTGGGTGTTCCAGGCCCAGCTCTGGCACTGACCCCGGGCCAGCCTAGAGTCTCTTCTAGACTCAGTTTCCTCATTTGTAAACCGGGGGTCACAATGGACGCATCTCACAGACGTGTGTTGGTGTTAGACAAGCTCTCATCTGTCATCTGCATGGTGCTTGGCACACAGGTGGCACCTAACAAATGGCAGATGTTGTTAGGATACTTACTAGCCCCTTTTTCCCTATAGCATTTCCGTCCTCCAGCTCCACAATAAACTTGGGGGCTGTGGCTAAATGCCTTTCAGTTGACTCCCCCTTTCCCATGGTCCCAAGAGAGCTTGGAATTCACCTTGGCCTGATGTCGTCACCGTCAGCAGCCAGCTCTGTCTTTGGCCACTGTCATCCTACCAGTGCATGTCCACAGGGCTGCCTCTGAGGGTCTGGCCACAGCTCTGCACTTCAGTTCTGGCCAGAGCAGAATCACCTGTAACTCACTTAATAAAAACAAAAAAACAGCCACAGGGACTTGAGTGTTCACACCCCTCCTCCTGCCAGAAAGAGCGTTGTGAGTGTTCAGCAGGGCCCCCCAACTTTCCCACCCACCCTCGTCTCCTCCTGAGAGGAGTGGCTTCTCTGTGTGCCTGTGGCCAGGAGCAAAGTCCTTAATTAAAGTCAGCTCCTGGCACGAGGGGGCCCTGGAAGTGCCGCTGCCTCTTTGGAGCTGGTGCTGGTCCTTGTATGCAAAGAGCTGCCCTTCGCCTCCATGGAAGGGAGACAATGGTGTCTGAGCCCCGCTGGGAGAGCGAGTGTGCAGCCCGACCAGTGGCTGGACCCCTGGGCCAGTCCCATGTCCACTGACCCTGACAAATAGCAGCAGGAGGCAGCCGGGTGGCACGGGCTCCAGACTGGATAAGGGAAGCTCCCTCGGGCTCTGCCACCAATTGTCTGTGTGACCTTCGCCCCCACCTTCTCATGATGAAGGCTCTTCTCACCCTGCTCTTTGAGGCAGGCATTACAGATGAGGAAACTGAGGCCCAGAATGAATGAAACTGAGGTGAATGACGTCGCCTGTGTGGCAGGTGCTGAACCCAGATCCGACTCTTGCCGTCTCGGATTCTGTCTCTTTAGTTCCCTGAGCTCCTGACTCTCTCTGGGTCTCAATTTCCCCCACTGGATGACGAACGACTCCAGGGGGGTCTGTGTCAGAGCTTAGAGACCCTGTGGTCCCAAGGCTTACCCAGCGAGCTGTTCCTAGGCCCCTCTTTTAACTCAGGAAGCCAATTTGGGGTACTCCAGGAGGGGCTTTTGGGTGAACCCAGCTGCTGGGTGCTGGTCTCCCCCTTTGCTTGAAATCGTCCTATCCCCTCACCACTCTTCAGTTTCAGAAAAGAACTTTGTGTCTCTTAGCAACCCCCCCACCCCATGTCAGCCTTCCTCCCGCTGGCCCAGCTGAGGCTGTGTCCCTGACAGGCTGAGTCCCTCTGCCCCTTTGTCACTGTCTGCTCTGGCTGTGGCTTCACTGTGAAGGCTGGTGATGGGCCATCTCACTACTCCTGACCACAATGTTGGGAGGCAGCGTTAGGCAGATCTGGCCGTACCGTGGCCAAGTCTCGGGCCCTCAGGGTGCTGAGCTACCTCAGACAGGCTGTGAGAAGGACTTCACCTCCTCGGGCCTTACCCTGCTTCCCCGGTTTGGGGGTGACGAGCAGGGGAGGGAGGGCAGTGACAGGAGCCCCCACTAGTGGAGGAATCTATCTCCAAGGTTGGCCATGCACAAAACACAACTGATCAGCTTCTCCTGCGCTCTGTGGAAGGTGCTGACTCAGGCCGAGAACCTGCTTTCCAGAGGAGAGAACAGTGGACTTCCCTCCCAGCCTGGCCGTATTTGTTCTGTTGCCCCTGGCCTGGGTGTGGCCCCAGCAATGTCTGATCGGATGCCCTCTATCCGTGGGCCATTTTTGGTCCCACATACAAGCTGTGTGCCTGTGAGTCCTTATAGGTTCTCTCTGATCCCAGCTGACTTAGGTCAGGCAGCCTCTGTGACCCTTATCAAGAGGCTTCTTCCACCTGGACGGAAGGTAGTCTTTCATTACCGGCTGGTGAGAGAGATTTCAGGTCTATGGCAACTAAAGGGTTGCTGACGTGTCATTGGGTAAGTCACCGACCCCCCGAGCCCACTTCTACCTGGCAAGGATTAGTGGGGACAAAATGAAAAGTGCTTGTGAATTTCCTAGCCAGGAACACGGAGTCTCGGTAAAGGGCAGCTTTGGGAACTGTTATTGTAGGTTACGTGATGAGACAGTTTGTAACAACGACAAGAATGTCAATAATAATAGCAACTGGCATGTGTTGTGCTGACAGCGATCTAGGTATCATCAGTTCGGCAAAGCCATTTACTTCCATTATTTCATTTAAGCTTCACACGCCTCCAAATGGTAGGTCCTGTTATTATCCCCATTTTACAGATGAAGAAACTGGGGCCGAGAGGTTTTATCAAACTCTCTCAAGGTCACAAGGTCAGGAAAGAGATGAAGTTCACCCTCATTCTGAACCCACCACCGTTCAGCCACCTGCGGAGTAAGGTCACAGAGCTGTGTTCCCCGAAACCTGCTTGCTCTTCACGTAGGGACCTTGTTCAAGTGGTTTTTGTTGCCCAGTTGTGGGGGGGGGGCTGTGTTTGGAGGCAGCCTGGCTTTGGGGATGCCTCCCAGAAAGCAGCACCCATCCTGGCTCACCAGTCGTCGCCCCCACCCAGGGGCTCCCATGTTGATTTCAGAGCACTGGTTGTCCGCATGGGGTCTGGGCAGCTTCAGCCTCTGCACCCGCTCCGTCTGGGGCATCTTGGGTAGAAGATGCATAAGGACAGGGTACTTCTCCCTCCTGCAGTTTCCCGTGTGTTTCTATATGAGCCACCTGTGGGGGTCAGGACTAGTGACTGATGACTCCCCAACTTCCCCGTCTTGGTCCTAATGACACCAGCTGGAGTTTTATGTGAGGCCCTGTCTTGTGAAGTACTGTCCTTCACAAGGTGTCGTGGAAAATGGCATGTGCTCCTCTTGTCCCGTCTTCCCCTGCCCTCTCCTCATCTCTCGTCCGAGCAATCCCCGTTCCTTGTCCAGGGGACCAGGTGACAGAGAGGTGACCCTCAGCGGAGGGCCTGCCCTGGTGTGCCTGGGGCTGAGTCAGAAGCCTGATTGGTGGAAGGAGACGGCAGCAGGTAGCAATAAAGACTGATGACGCCAAACTGCCTACTCCCAAGAATCCAGCCACCGGAAGGGTTATAAAGAGACTCGGGAGGGGGGCAATTATATAATGGGGCTTAATGAGGCTTGAGGCCAAGGTTCATTACCCGCTGGGAGAGGGGGAGGAGGGGCGCCTGTTTTCATGGAAGTTTGCTGCCCAAAAAACCGCATTCTCATCTCAGAATCGGGAGAGATGCTGAGAAGTTTGGGTCTGACCTGACTCGGCGGTAGCAATTCCAAGGGGGAAGCGTGCATATTGTTGGAATGACCCACAGAACTTCTGCTCCCCAAGAAAGCTGCTCCCCACCGTTCCACCTCCCCAGCAGACACAGAAAGTGTCTGTGTTGCCCGACATTGGTGCTATACATTGTTGCTACAGTTTACAAACCCCAGTCCCAGCAGGTCCCTGACATGCACTGATGCTCTGCTACTTGCCCGCTTTGTAGGCATCAAAATACATATTCCTGGAAACAAACAAAATGATACGGAAAGGTTCCTAATGAAAAACACGGGTCCCTTGCACTGTCCCTTTCCCGGGCCTGCCTTGCAGAGGCTCTTTCTGCGTCTGGTTCTCTTGGTGGTCACTTCCGCAGTTTAAACTGGGTTGCACCAGGGCCTCGCTGGGGCCCACCAGCTGCAGCAGCATCACCTTCGAGAGCTTCCTAGGAATGCGGTTTCATGCCATCTTCCTTCCAGACCTCCCGAGTCAGACGCTCCAGGAAGGGGCCCAGCCACCTGAGTGTTCGGCAGCCCTCCGGGGCTTCTGCAGGCTGATACCTGAGAAGCACTGAAAAATTTTCAGTTTTAGTTTTTTACTTTGTAGTAATTTAAATCCCAGAAGAGTTGTAAGAACAATACGAAGGAGTCCTGCACCCCCTTTGCTCAGATTCACCAGTTTTGAACATGGCTGTACCTTTGCCTTCTCTCTGTAATCCCCCACCCTGTTTTCTTCCTTATGTTTAACGAACATTCAATCGAGACTAGGTTTCATACTCTCTTACATAACCACATAGTTCCCAGATTCCGTAAACTTGACGTTGAATCAAGAGTTTCATCCAGTCATATTCTAATCTCAGCAATTGTCCTGATAGGGTCCTTTATTGCTTTTTTTTGGTTAGAGCATCCAGTGCAAGATCACATGCTGCGTGTATATAGCAGTATGTCAGTTTGGGTTTGTCTGATGTTTCCTTGTATTACTCGGCTGTGCAGCATGGGCATGAATTCTTCTCACGCAGCTGCATTCTCCTTGGTGAGAGCATCCCTCCTTTGCGGGACCATGGCTGCCAGGTCTTTGAATTTTTCTGAACAAGTCAGAGGCTGTGACTTTCATGAGAAATCTCCCGATGTAAAACAATCAGCATCCAGTGCAAAATCTTTTAACGTTGCGCGAGGCAGTGTTACATAGCTCCACAGGCATATGGGTCGCGTGGGGTCTTGGGGCTCCCAGTTTTTAAACTCTGCTCTAGAATCAGAGAGGTCAGAAGTGGTAGAGGCCTCAGATATCATTGAGCCCAACCCCTCACCTTACAGATGAGGACGCTGAGGGCACAGAGTGGAAGAAACTTGCTCAGAGTTACAGAGCTGGGGTTTGAGGTTGGGACTCCCGAAGGCCAGCTGATGGCTGTCTCCGTCACACCGTGACAGTTGCAGACTGGCAGCTGAAAGTGCTGCAGAGGAGGGGAGCAGCATCCTGGTTGAAAAGGCGACATGTTTTGTGTGCATGGCGGGCCCTCGGTCTGTGCATGTGTGTGTGGCTTTGTCCTGAGTGCCCGGCCACTTCTGGGTTTCTGTCGTCGACTCTTCTCTGGCCTGCCTGCACAGCTGGCCCTCCCTGCCATGGCACACACCATCTGGGCTCAGCATGCAAGAGGCAGCTTAGGCCTTTTGTTGTGATCGCTCCCTCCAGGAACTGTGGCAACAAAAATTGGTAAGTGGTTGGCCATCAGGGCCAGAGGCGGTCGGTCGTTCAGTGAGTCTTGATCCTCCGTTAGGTACTTGCTGTTGGCGTAGGCAGTCCCATTCCGTGTCACCAGGACCCGTGTCTGATTGTGCCTTTGTCCAGTGACATCACCTAGTGAGGAACTCTCAGGTTAAAGTGGGTGTGATAGCAACAAGAAGAGAGGGAATGAGTAACGCTGCTGAGAGCTGTACATGCAGCATGTATACCAGGCGTTCGGATCTCTCACTCGTGCTGCTGCGTCCCCATTCTATAGACGAGGAAACCGATACTCCAAGAAGAGAAACGCATGATTAGAGGTGATACAGAGCCAAGAACAGAAACCGTACCGTGGTGCCTTCAGACTCCAAGTCGCATGTGCTGTCTTCTTATACCTTGGCCTGACCTAATTTCCTTGGGACGTAGTGGGTTGTTTTAAACAAATTTGTCTCCTGCCCCAAGAAAACTGTTTCTTCCCTAGTGGCTCCATCTTACACATCTACCCAGTTGGGCAAGTGTGTCTTTTATTGGGAGTGCTCTTCGGCCCTTCCGCCCCACAGTGCCCTTCTCCAAGTCTTGTTGAGTTAACCTTCTAAAACGGGGATCAGCAAGCTTTTTTTTTTTTTTCTGTACAGGACCAGAGAGTAAATATGTTCAGTTTTGCAGGCCATGTGGTCTCTGTCTCAGCTGCTGCTAAAGCACAAAGCAGCCATAAACAATACCAAGGCAAGTGGGTATGGTCGTGTGCCAATAAAACTTTATTTACAAACAGTGGCAAGGGGCAAGATTTGGCTAACAGGATGTGAATTTCAACCTCGGTTGTTGCCTTTTTTCCAACTGCTCCGTCACCACCACCCTGCTTCAAGTTATAAAGTAGTCCCCAGATGGATCTTTCATGCCCACTTTGGCCCCAAATGCAATCAGTGAAAGTCATCTTCTACAGTCTGGCCCCCAAGCCCGGGTAAAGAGTCTACCGTGGCCTCCTGTTGTTCACAGATGATAGCCCAGAACCTTGGCACAGCCCACAGGGGCCTGGTGAGCTGGCTCCTAACCCTCCTCTCATCTCTTCTTGCTCCTTCTGCCCCACTGGCCTTTAAAAACATTCCTGCCTCAAATCCTTGGGCTACAGACACCCCCCTCATTGTTGTGACTTCCTTGTGGGGGAGCATTCCCTAACCCCCTAGCCAGCATTAGTTACATCTTCTCTCATTTTCCTGTGCTTTCTTCGGAAACACTGTAGATCAATCACAGTTTGCAAATGTCTGTTTGCTTATGTGAGTCTTTGCTAAGTGCCCTGTTCCCCCAGTACCAGCTCCAAGCAGGCAGCGACTGCATCGCTCTCTCACTCACTATTGTGTCTGCAGCACTTTGCACAGGGCTGCACATAGCCCTGTAGATCTTTGCATGTATAGATATTTGTGAACGGACAAGAACACTTCTGAACATTCATTCTGTGCCCAGTGCTGAGCCTTCTGCTCCGAGGGATCCAGAGGGCAGAAGGAAAGAGGATTCTGCTTCTAGCACTCCAGGGCTGCAGAGCTGGCCAGCTTTGGCATCGCGAAGGCAGGGACTGAAGTCGCTGGATGTCAGTGCACTCATTGTGATTTTATGGATGATCGTCCTGCCTTAATTGACCAGAGAAGCAAGTGGCCAAGCAAGACAGCCAAAAACTATTTTGTTATTAGAAAATGAGTAGGTCTTTATCACTGCATGGTGGTCCTGACATATGGCTTGAGACACGTGGTTACAAGCAGCAGATAACCAAACTTTTTTTAGTAGGAAGGTCATTTATTGACACATGTAACTGAAAAATCCAAGAGTTGTAGGCTGCAGGCATGGCTGGATCTAGGGGCTCAGTCCATGTCAGGACTTGATCTCTCTCTCTCTCTCAGTTCTGCTTTTCTCTGAGATGGTTTCACTTTTTTAGGCTCCGTGTGGTAGCAAGATGACTGCAGAAGTCCCAGCCCCTTCCCTGTCAGGTCCACAGTAGAGAGGTGCAATTGTTTAGGTCTGAGATGCACTGGTTCAACCAGAGTGGCCATGTGCTTAACTCTAAACCAAATCAGTAGGGCCAGGAAGGTTGACGGAAACTTACCAGCTTAACCCTGGGCTGTGACCTTTACCTCTGGGCTTAGAGACTGAGGGCTTTGTCTCACTGTGCCCACGCTGCTGTGTCCCAGGCCACCGTTAGCACAGTCTCTGCTGGAAGTCGGGGCACCACCAGACAGGTTGGGGGAACACTTAGGGCCCACATTTATCTCTGCTTCCTACTCTCCCCTTCTCTGTTTACTTTCCCTGTCATATCTGCCCTAATGTTTGTCTGTCTGTCTGTCTGTGCCTCTGGATCAGTGTCTTTTTCTGTCGGTTTTGCCCAGGAACACTGTCACCCACCTCCTTTCTCCCTCTGTGTCACCTTCACGCTCTCAGTCTCGCGCCCACCTTTGCCCCTCGCTGTCCCTTCTTTCTCTCCTCCCCCTCCTGCCTCCGGTTACCCATCGTCCAGCCTCCAGAGCTCCCCACCCCTCTGTGCTCCATCTCCTTGATGGAGATGATCTGGAGATGGGGGGTGAGGGGAGAGAGGGAGGAAGGGAGGGAGGACCCTCCCCGACCCTGCTTCCCAAAACCAGAGCACTGTCCTTGGGAGGAAGGCCTGGAATTTGGTGCTAAGTGCTGAGGAGAGAAGGGAGGGGCGGATGGCAGGCCAACAGTCTCTGGCACCACTACTCAGCTCTTCCACAGTAGCACGAACACAGCCTTAAGTCATCAAACAGGCAGGGCTGTGTGCCAATAAAATTTAATTTATAAAAACAAGCAGTGGGCCAGCTTTGGCTCAGACTTCAGAGCCAAGCAAGACTTGGTTTCAGATCCCAGCTGAAAACCAAGTGCCCCCTACAGGCTGGGAAATCTTGAGAAAGTGATGTCTCTGAGCCTTGGTTTCTCATCTGCAAAGTTAGGGAAACAGGGAACTTGCTGGTTCATGCACTGAAAAAAAAAATCTAGGTATAAATAAGGGCTTTAGGAACAGCTGGATCCAGGAGCTCAGTGTCCTCAGGACATGGTCTTTCTCTCCATCTCACAGTCTTGCTTTCCTGTCTGTGGGTTTCATTCTCAGTTAGGCTCCCCCTTCATGGGGGCCCTTGGATACTCCAGGCTTCCATTCTGCAGATCTAGGTGCATCAGAAAAAGGAGTCCCAGTATTAGCTCTGATTGGTCTGATGGGGCACACAAATGTCTGTCCTAAACCAACCACTCCAGTCAGTTAGATGGAAAACACCATGTGACCTGAGTCACTGGCCCACTCCTGAAGCTAATGGGTAGAGTCAACCCCACTGAACCAATTGGATTATGACCAAGAGGAATGAATCTCCAAGGAACTCCAGGGTGATATAACTCCGAGAATCAGGATGCTGAGCAGGCGAGAGAAACTACTGACCCTGTAAAAACCCACAGGTCTGGGGACTGAGCCCCTGCGATTCTTGCTCTCGCTTGTTTCTCCTCATTGAGTAGCCAGGAAGAAGTATGAATGATTATTAATTCAGAAGAGGGATATGAACCTGCTTGACAAGTATTCCCTTCTCTGCTTACGTAAGATTCCCACTTACAGAGGGCGTTTGGAATCTTTTTTCCCTTCCCCATCAGCTTTCGGCCACGAAGCAAGAAGGAACAGTTTCTAGTCTAGTGGTTTCCCACCTTGGTTGTACATTCAAATCACTGGGAGGCTGGTTTTACAAATTCTGATTCCTACGCTGCTTCCAGTCCAGCGACATTCGAGTCCCGGGAGGGTGGGCCCCAGACGTCAGTACTTTTTAAAGCTCCCTGGGTGACTGCAATGTGCCGCCAAGGTCAAGAACCCCGGATCCAGCTGGAGTAGCCGGCCTGTTCAGAAGCTGTTCCGGGTAGAGCTAAGCTCTTGTAGGATTTGCTGAACTCCTACGACCTCAGCGCAGGTGCTGCGAACTTTCTCTTCTCATCTGGAGCCCTAGAAATAAATAGAGCACAGGCTTTGGCCTATGAATGGGTCCTAAGTGATTGACAGGTGCTAGGGCCCTTCAGGGGCCATAAATCACCGGGTGCTGTTCCTGATTACTAACACCCTGGTGACTTCAGGTTGTCTGGTCCCCGTGCTGCATCTTCAGCTGAGCCGGCGCTGTGACATCTGCTCAGGCCCCCAAATGCACATTTGCAGGAGCAGAGGAAGTGGGCGGGCGGGCAGGTGTGAAGTACAGGCAGAGCTGCAGCACCTGGGGTGTGGACCGACAGGTCAGGTGGGGGTGGGTGGCGAGGCCAGTGAGGGGACTGACAGCTGAGCAAAGGGTCCCAGAATGTTGCCTTTTCCCCCCCAGCCCTGGGGTTGTTCATTCATTGGACAGATGCGTGTGAGGCCCTGCGAAGTCAGGGCTGCGTGGTGGTGTCAGAACAACACTGCCGGTCCCATCCCTCAGGTGCAGGACAAGGGGAGACCCGGCAGGCCTAGGCGTGGGCCGTCTGGATCGGCTGCAACAGAACCTCCTTCCCATCCCATCTTTGAGGCCTGGCCCAGAACCTGGGTACTGAACAGGCTCTTGTGGGACTGTGACAGAGACCAGCCCCCGACCTGGTGGCACCTGGTGACGTTCTGACCAGCTTCCAGCCAGGTTAAAAAACACAATTAGGACAAGAAAGGTACTGTTTCCGTGAAGTGTGTTAGTGAACTTAATAAACAGCCCTTTAGCTTGAGATAATATCCTTCAAATCTGTTGGTGTTAAATGCCCTTTTAAAAGAGAAATGATGGAGGGGGTAATGGGGTGAGGAAGGGGAAGGGTCAGGTCAAGGAACGGGTATAAAGGACTCATGGGCAAGGACAACGGGGGGTTGAATGTGAGAGTTTGAGGGTGGGCAGGGTGGGGGAGAGTAATGGGGGAAATATGGGGACAATTATAATTGAACAACAATAAAAACAATAAAAGTAAAAACAGAGAACACTGATGATTTGACTAATTAGAATACAAAAATAAAGTGAAATGATGGGTGATTACAGATGTTGATTGCATTTTATGTAACAGTGTCCTCACTTGGAGACACACATCACCGACTCCAGGCAGTCCCCTATTTATTAAATTTCATGGCCCATAAAATTCAAGTCAGGAGCCCTTTTTTCTGGCTTGCAGTTTTAAAAGTTGATAATTGATATTATTTAGTAACACATCTCTTTCTTCAAAAACAAACGTTACATAAACCACAGTGTCTGTAGAAGCAGCTGAAACCGGACTGGCTCTGGGTTATGTGTGGCGGGGGGGCTGTCGCCCCATCCTGGGGAGCTTCCTCCTGACCCCTGAAGGTGGGGGCCCCTGAGGCGCTGCTTTGAGTTTCGGGGGGGGGGGAGCTGCTCTCCTGGCCATTTCTGTATGTGTTCAGAGTGGGAAACCCCAGGCCCTGGGAGGGAGAGCATTTCCTCCGATTTCTGATTCCTGATTGGGTTCAGTCATCGCAAGGCTGACATGTGGTTGATGAGTTACAGCGACCTCTCCCCAACTCAGTATGGAGTAGCACCTGTTAGGGGAGTCAGGGGGTGCAGTCTTCATTCTAACAGCCCTGGGGCGCGGTGGGCCTGACTTTCTCACACTGAAGAAGAGGAGGATGTAGTTAGTCCAGGGTGGAAGTTACGTGGCTTACTCAGGGTCTCAGCCCATCCACAGGGCTCTGTGGATGAGACCATTGTCCTACACTTCTTTCTGACCAAGAGGGAGGAAGGGCCTGGGGGGCGGGGCTTGGTTTCCCAGGAGGTTTCAATCTTTTTTCTGCTGTTCCTTAGGCCAGGAAGCCGGCTCTGGCATCTTGGGGGAACTGTGGCTCTTGCGACAGCAAACTCTTGAGTTCATCTCTTCTAGAGTCGTCCTCCCATCTGTCCATCCACCAAAAATATTTCCAAGTGCTCACTCCCTGTGTGGGTATGAGAGATGCGGGAATGAATAGACGCTCAAGATCCCCATCCTCGGGGAACCTCCAGCCTGCTGGGGAGACAGATTTAACAGCCAGCCAGCCGTGCCAGGATGGGCGCTGCAAAGTGGGTGTCCAGGATGCTGTGAAAATAAAAACAGGGGAGCAGGGGCACCTAGTCTCCCCAGGAGCTCAGGGAGGGCTTCCGTGGCCTGGTGTCGTTCATGCTGAGACTTGACAGCTGCGTAGGGCTAGCTGCTGACCAATGGGATGGACGTGCACTCGAGGCAGCAGGAACAGCCAGTGCTGAAGGAGTTGGACAGGTTTCAGGAACGTTAGCATCTATGGAGGGAGCAGGGGACAGGGATGGAGGTGGGACAGGAGAGGTGAGCCGGGGCCAGGCCCAGGGCCTCACCTGTGCTGTCTCTATACTTCTCTTCGGTGGCAGCTTCTGCTGTCTGCCAGCTGGGTCTGCTGTGGGTTGAGTTGAGTTCCCCCCAAAGGCTATCTTGCAGTCTTAGCCTAACCCAGTACCTCAAAATGTGACCTTACGTGGAGGCGGGGCCATCGCAAATGCAGTTAGTCAAGTTAAGATGCGATCATCCTGGAGGAAGGTGGTACCCTTCTAAAAAGAGGGAAATGCAGACGCAGAGACAGAAATGGACAAGGGGAGTGTCACGTGATCACGGAGGCAGCGATGGAGGGGGCTCCCAGGATTGACGGCCATCGCCAGAGGCTAGAAGGGGCAAGGAGCGATTCCTTCGGGTCTCAGGGAGCCGGCCCTGCCGGCACCTGGATTCCTGCCCTCCAGAACCGAGAGAGAACGCGATCCTGCCGTGTTAAGCCACCCAATTTGGGGGTCTTGGTCAGAGCAGCCCTGAGACACCAACCAGTGCCTGCGCCGGGGCATCTCCAGCCCTGAAGCAGACAAGTGCCCGTGTGGATGAGTCAGTCTCCCCACAATGACATCATCAGTCTGGGAGTAAACTGGGTGCTTTTGGGGGAAAATGGCATGAGCTCTGCTCAGCTGTGAAATTGCTCCTTCATCGGTGCGTTCAACTGATCGCCTTGCAGATGGCCTCCCAGTGACCATAGAGAGCTAACTGCCACTCCCCCGAAAGGCCCTTGGCTCCCTGGACGGCCTTTAGCCAGGAAAGACAATCTGGCTCAGCGGCTCGAGGGACCTCTTGGCCGAGGAGGGTGGGAGCCAATTAGACACAGCTGTCGCCGCCCACCCTGGGGTGCACGGGTCTCCACCGCCTGTGACACTGTGGGAACCCACTCTTACGGTGCAACTGTGTTCCCAGCCAGAAGAGGTTCATCTGGCCCTGCTTTTCTTACTGTTGGTACCCAGCTGTCTGATTGAATGGTAAACGAGGTAAGACACTCCATTCACAGAGGCCACTCCATTCAGCTGCGTAGGACGGAGTGAGTGTCAGATTGGCTTTAAACCACCGTCCACTGGATCCTGCCACCCCTCACTGCCAGGTTAGGCAGGTTCGTCAACCTCTCTGGGACTCAGTCCTCCCCCCCCCGTCTGGAAGGTGAGGGTTCTTTCAAGTGCTTCGCAGAAGTATCATAAAGATTAAATTCAAGAATGGATGGCCAAGAGGCTTCTAAAACGAACAGGCTGCTCCAGGGGGGAAAGGCTGCTTAGGAAGGATTCCAGGCAGGTTGCAGAGCCCTGAGTGGGGGCCCCGCCCCTCTGCCAGGAGTCTGCAGTAGGACACACCGGGGTCTGCGGGTAATGACGAAGAGGCTGAGCCGCTGTTTCCTCCACCAGGGTCCTGGCCACTGCATCGGCCAGCCCACTGTTGTGATGGGCGTTCTTCTCGCTGGTTTTCTCTTTCTGTAAAATATTTTTTAAAAAATAGTGTCTTCGCATATAGACGTGTGTATGTACTGATACATACGTGTTTATGATCTACATACACTTTAAGGGATACTCATAAAATTTAGTGCAATATTTTAAAAAATCAGATGGGCAAATTATTGCCTGTGGATTGGCCGCCTGTTTTTGTCAATAAAGTTTTATTCGAACCCAGGCTGAGATTAGAGAGTGACAGGGGAAGCAAGGTCTTGAAGCGCAGGACTGATTCCTGTCCTCATGTAAAAGTTTGGTATTTTGTTCATCGTGAAGTTTTTTGCCTTCGTTTAAAAAAAAAAGTTACATTAAAATATTTTCATCTTGATACTTGAGTGTCTTGGCCACCTCCTTAAATTTTGTGCCAGAGGCTGGTGCTTCAGTGGCCTCACCCTATTCCCAGCACTGATAAAATTACTCAGAAACCGAACTTGAACTTGAGAAACAGTCACTAGCTCCTGGAAATCTTTTAAGTGGATCTACTGATTGCACTTGCCCTCCCTGCTCCCCCTGCAAGAAATGACATCATCCTGAGTTTGTTTTACTGGGTCTTGCTCATCTTTGTAGAGTACCTCACAGCATAGCTTAGTTTTGCATGGGTTTGAACTTCATAAAAATGGGATCGTACTTCACGTATGCTGCTGCTGCTTTTTAAAATGGAACGTTCTGGTTGTGAGATCCGTCAGGTCTGCGGGAATCATAGTTCCTGTGTGTGTACGTGGTCGCATACTGGGTTCCCCAACTCTAAGGGCGCGTCTCCCCGCAGTTTAGCACCCCTGACACTGGGCCACGCTTTGCCACCTGTGGGCCCTTACCGTCACCGTGTGCCTGGCAGGGTCAGGTGGTAGTTGTCACTGCTTGCGCGTCCAGTGCACACGGACACGGCTCTTCACAACGTCATCACTTCTAAGGCTTTCTGCATCGTTGGTCTTCCATGAGCTGAGTTTAACTGGAGTTTAAAAGGTCTTCAAAAAATATTGCACTATGACCTGGGCTTGGAACAAAAAGCTTTCAATGCCTATTTTCTGTACAGAAAGGCCTGAGAGCAGAGAAGCATGATATATGATAAAATATGTCCAAATAAATCTAAACAAGATTGTAAAGTAACACTAAGTGTAAAGTGTTAAGTATAAGAAAGCACTGTTGTAGGTTAATTGGCAGCCTCTTTCTCTCTTAGTGGTTCATGAATCAATGACCTTACATCCAATGGCATCTTACAAGTCCGTGAAATACGGTGCTGCTCTGTTGTATGAACAGACCAGGATTATTAATTAGTGCCTTCCTCTGTGGATGGGCATTCGGGTTCTTTCCTGGCTTTTCACTTTGAAGCATTCTTGGACGTTCTGCTGGTACCCTGGAGCACCTGGCACAACTTCCCAGACTTCTCGGGTGGTACCAGCCACTGGGGCATGTGTTAAAAAGTCCTGTTTGCTGGGGCTCACCCTGAGCCTCTCGAATCAGCCTGTCCAGGGAGAAGGGCGGGACTTAGTCCTGGATGCATGTACCCATCCTAACTTTTATCAGGGAAGTGTTGGGAAGACGGATCAGGGGAATATTCCTAGGGGTAGATCTGCTGCATCTGAGAGTCTGCTCAGGAGTGGTCACCCTGATGAGATCAGATTTGGGGGGCATTTTTTGACATTTGGGCAAGAGTAAATCTTTGTGGCGGAGACCCTTGTGGTGGGAGCGGTCCTGCAAGCACGGCAGGGGGTTTGGCGGCATCCCTGGCCTCTGCCTGCAAGGTGCCAGCAGCACCTGCTCCCACTGACACATACATTTAAGAAGCCAGTGCGTCACCGTCACGCGATGTGGCCGAAGAATCACCTCTGGCTGAGAACCACCACACGGGAGGACGCATCACTGGTGGCCAGAACGGCTCCATCAATTCACGTGTTCACCAGCAACGCAGAGGTGTTCCCTTGGCTCAGTATTCTTGCCAACCGCCATGTGGTCAGGCTTTTTTTTTAAACAATTTCACCAGTCTGGTGAGCATCATATGGTCTCTCAGCTGATTTTCAGCTTGCTTTTCCCGGATGGCTGATGAGGTTCACGGTCTCTTCACAAGGGTGGTATGGGCCTCTCATGTTTCATTGTCTGTGAAAGGTCTTTTGCTCATTTTTTTTTTCCTGTTGAGTTGTCTCTTTTTCTTACTGACTTTTAGGAGCTAAGAGAATATTCTAGGTTCTAATTCTTTTTGTATGAGTGGCAAAGCTACGTCGTGCTGATCCATGGCACGCCCTCCCTTTTACCGTCTCCTTTCATGAACAGAAGTTTTTAACGCACTTGTAGTCAAATGCATCATTTCTTTCCTTTATGGTGGTTGGCTTTTCAAAAATGATCTTATTTAATAAATTCTTTCTGCCTTGACGTTTAAGCAAATTGTCTTCACATTCTTCTAGAAGTTGTGAAGTTTTACCTCTCATGTTTAAGTTCTTAATTCACCTGGAATTGATTTTGGTGTATGGTGTAAGGCTATTTGTTTTCCCCTGAAATGGGTAACCAATTTCCCAGCACCATTTATCAAATAACCTTTCTTTCCCCCACTGATCTTCTGTGCCAGCATGTCATTTATCAGGTGTCTAAAATCACTCAGGACTCTTCCTGTGTTTGGTATATTTTTTAAAGATTTACTTATTTATTTTTAGACAGAGGGGAAGGGAGGGGAAAAGAGAGGGAGAGAAATATCAATATGTGAGAGAAACAGTAATTGGTTGCTTCTCGTGTGCCCCCTACTGGGGACCGGCCTGCACCCCAGGCATGTGCCCTGACTAGGAATCCAACCAGCGGCTCAGTCCACTAAGCCAGACCAACCAGGTATTCCTGTGCTCTTTTTATTCTTTTCCACTGGTTGTCAGCTTGTTTCTATCCTTAAGTTTCTCCTTTTTATGTGTGTCTGGATAATTTTTAGATTCTTGCTTTTATTTTCTTTTAAAACTCATTCTCTCTTAAATGCAGCGTGGAATCCTGGAACGGAAAAAGGACATTAATGAAAGAACTGCTGTTTACTTACCAACAGTATACCAACATTGGTTTCTTAATTGATTTAAGATGCAAACTTGAGGGGAAGTCAGATGAATGGTGTAGAGGAATTGCCTGTACTATCTTCATTACTTTTCCACAAGCCAAAAGTTTTCTGATTTTAAGTGAAAAGTTGTCTTCAAAAGTTTTTTCCGTATTTATTAAACTTTTCTTGCCTTTTCGGTTAACCCCTTCTCTTAATCCTTAAACCCATCGCTTACTTTTACCTTGTTAATTTATCATTTTAGGTTTAAACCATGGATCTTAATCTTTGATCTCCTTTGCCGGCCATCCTTTACATTTTTTTGCTCCATTAGGCAGAAGTCCTCTTCCTTTTAAATCTCCTCTCCTTTGTCTCACCATTTAAGGTCAACATACCTAATGTCTTCATTTGTTGGGTCCTATTTAACTTTGAGTTTGCGCTCAGCTTTCATTTCCTCCTGGTCATCAATTCTCATTATTTACAGTGTTTGGTGCTCCCTTCTCTGCTTCTTCCAGAGTACATTTTCTTATTTTTGCTGTTGTTTATAACAGCAGAAAAGCTGGGCCGTGGGAAACAGGAGGGAGAAGAACAGGGAGATGGGAGGCCTCATTTCGTGATTGTCAGCAGCAGACTCTGGCTTTCCCTGAGGGCTTTCGCCCTGGGGGACGGGCTGCAGGCTGCCATTTTCTGTGTGCAGGTGGCACGTGTGATGGGCTGGGGCAGCAGCATCCTTAGTGCCGTGGACAGTGCGGTGTCACCTCCTTGGAAATCCAAGGCCTGGCGCCGGGTGCTGTTGCTCTCGGGCCTGCCTCACCTTCCTCCGTGGGCCTCGACTCACGGCTTCCACAGCGTCCAACTTCAGGGTGGCCAGAGCGTTCTGCTTTGGGGCCTGGCCCTGGGTTTCCAGCAAGAGGGCTATGATTTATCTCAACACGTGCATTCTCCTTGCCCAGAATCTACTTCAAGGTCACCTAGGTGATTCCAGGTTCCTCAGGACAGGCAGATCACTGCTGCAGCGCTGAGTGCTGGGGGTGGCTGGGCTGATGGCGCCCGGCCCTGAGTTCCAGCCTTCCCGGTGGCCCGTTCTCCTGGCAATGGGAATAGGACTGGAAATGGAAATCCCTTCTCACGTGTGTGTTGGAACAGGAGCCGGAGGGAGAGACCACTCCTGTAAGACTTTCTTCTGGGGGTATCTCATTCCAGTCCCTCTCTGCGCAGAATGAGTTTTCTTGTCCTTTGAACCCTGGCCTGGCAGCTGTCTGCATTTGAGGTTGGCCTGTGCTGTTTTCATGGCCACCATGGAGGACCTGGTGGACTCAGGGTTCTCAGGTGCCTCCGTGGGCCTGTGCCGAGTGAGGGCCTTTGAAGCTCCCATTTGGACATCCCCTCTTCTCCTTCGATCGGATCACTGATCACTTTAAACCGACTCAGTGCACAGAGCACCCCTCTGAATGAGGCTCCTCCCCACTTCTTTTTCATTTTTTCCCCCTACTCTGTCTAATTCTAGCCAAAAGCAAGGGCTACTGGACATCTCTAAAAACTGTGTCATAATTTTGAAACATGACCCCTGATAGATAACTGAACTTAGTTAACAATATTTTATACTATATTAATCCATTCAGCTCTCTGGGTATGTATTTGCAGCTAGCTTATTTTTTTGTGGGTGATATCAGGAAGCTATTTTGCTGCTCAAAGATAAATGTTTTATGAGAGCCTTCTTTAATATTTTTTTTTAACTTTGGAATTTTGTTTAACGAATGATAATAGCAGCTTACATTTTGTACAGTGCTTTTAGGCTTAAAAGTACTTTTTGTGTATTATCTCATTTGATAAATAATGATAATTATCTCCATTCTACCCTCAAGAGCCAGTAACTTGACTCATCTTGTTTGTGAGTACATAGAAAACACTGAGGTTTCATGGATTCCGGGTGCTAATTAGCACTTAGTATGCTTAGAAAAGGAACCGATAAAGATTATCTAGATTGATTATCATAATATTTAGCATATCGGAATATAGATGAAGTAAAATAATTGGGTATGAAAAATGTAGATAAAAGTGAAGATTTTTTTCTTTTGAAGAAGACCTAGATTAACGATAATCATAAGGGAGAATCATGAAGTCTTTCTAATCATAAAGTAAGAGTCTAAAGTATTTTTCAAACATTGAAATAGTTATCCAGGGTCAGGTCGTCATGTAGACTTGTGGTTTTAAAATGGCCCCTCCCTGGCAGCTCCTGACTCATCCACTGATTCATTCTTTCAACAAACGTGTGTTGAGATTCTTATTCTACCGTCGCACATCAGCCTGGGTCACGAAGCCCGTTCACTGCCTGGGTTGCAGATCTTCAGGTGATTTGGTACCAACAGGAAACAGTACTGTGGACCCTTTCTCTGCAGGGTCCCTGCTTTTCTGCAGAAGACATGGCCACCACCCCCACTCTTTCTAGCTGTCAGTAGCACCCTTCCAGATGCCAATCAGCACTACTCTCCTGTGCCCATTCAGTAACCACGACTCCCAGAGCCTTACGTCTCAGGTTGCTTCTCTCTGTCTGCATTCCCACTGCTGGGTCAAAGTTATCACCACCAACACAGCAACAGCCTCCCGACCCCTTCTCCCCCCTTTGCCTTCTTCTGGTTTATTCCCTACACTGCAGCCAAGAGGATCTGTGCCAGGGGCAAAGCTGACTGGTGACCCCTGCTCATCCCCTTCCGTGACTCCCTTTGCTTTCAGGTGGCTTCCCTACGGCCTTCCAGCTACAATGGTTTCTTCCAGTCTGTTGTACCACCCTGTCCTCTCCTACCCCAAGGCTTCTGCACCTGCTGTTCTTGAAACTGGGATCACAACTGAGCACCCACAATGTGTGCCTGTCCTCAGGCTGCAGTAGACTAGTGTTTCCATAAGGGGGCACCAGAGACGTTGCTCCTGAGAGGACCTTAGGCCTGCACAGCACCTCTTCCTTAGAACTTGAGCATCTTTCTTGCTTTTCCCTCTGAGTGCTGGGAGGAATCAACACCACTGGGAGGGGCCCACTTGCCCCTGAGCACTCCCGTGCCCCACTTCTGTGCGGGCCCAGTAGGCTGAGCCGGAGAGCGAATGGTAGCACACTTAGCAAAGGGTCAGAGAGTCCACTTGGTAGAGCACGTGCAGATGTTTCTTACTTTACAAAGGTTTGACTGAAGGCAGCAGAGTTCATGGAGGGTATATGCAGTCATTCTTGAAGTGCCAAACAAGTCTCTGCAATGGTACCAGAGCTGCAGCATTTTGACTTCCTATAAAATTTCTTTCACGGGCCTGCATTTTGGTTTTTATATTTTCTCATCATTAATTGAGTGACATTTTAGGATAGTCCCAAGAGAATTTTTGTTGAGGATATTGACTGCTACAGAAATCAGTGTCCTTGCCCTGACTGGTGTAGCTCAGTGGATTGAGCACGGTCCTGTGAAGCAAAAGGTTGCTGGTTCGATTCTCAGTCAGGGCACATTCCTGGGTTGCAGGCCAGGTCCCCAGTAGGGGGCACATGAGAGGCAACCACACACTGATGTTTCTCTCCCACTCTTTCTCCTTCCCTTCCTCTCTCTCTAAAAATAAATAAATAAAATACTTTTAAAAAATGAAGAAGAAATCAGTGTCCTGTCGAGGACCTCTGACAACTGTATTTATGGTGTCAGGAACAGAACGAGTTGTGATTCTTACATACTCTTGTTTTTTTATGTTACAGAACCAGGGACTGAGTCAGGTGATTTGTTGTGTTTTTCTTTTTGCTCTGGCCACCAGGAAGCTCAAAACCAAATCTTTGGCCAGCTTCTCACAATTCTCAGTATAAATGTTATATCTCTTCTCCTCCCTTTTTGCCCAGCTTTTTTTATTAGCTCCTTCAAAAGAACATTTTTTTTTCTTTTATATCACATGAACATAAACAGCTTTAAATCCTTTCTGGAATAAAGGAAGGCACAGATAAAAAAAAACTGTGCAAATGTGAAGTATCATTGTTACAGAAAACAACTCAACTGCTTTCGGGTGTATGGAGTGGAAGTTTATTTTATACGCGCGGACCCATAGGAGTCAGTCTCCAAATTCTGGGCACTGAGTAGCAGGGGAGCAGTTATTTTTATAGAGCAAGGGAGGGCCCATCCTTCAGACCATTACTTCTGGCGCAAAAGCAGGAGGCAGTTTACAGAAGCAGAAGGAGCAGAGCATTATCTCTGGCATGTAGACGATAAGTAGCCCAGAGATGCCAAAAGAGGCTTTTGGCCTCTTTGGGCCAAAACAAGCCACTGTGCTGCAAAAGCAAATCACTCTCTAGTCACTGTGTTGTGGCTTAAAATAGCTATCAATTTCCCCCAACATCATTATATAATTCAATCAGTTTTCACCCCCAAGGGTCCGTGGGGCATCTGCCATGTACCAGACACGAGGCTCCATGACCAAATTTGCATCATGACATTTAAAGAAATGGAAAAGAGGCTCACAGAGATTGGGTAGCTTTCCCAGAGATGCAGCCCAGCAATCGGCAGGCTCTCGTTTTAATGTCAGCTCCGTTTCACAAAATCTGTGCTTTGAACCACTGCCTGAAACTCGCTCCACTGGAACACCAGCCGACTCCTGCTGTGTGGGCCACTTGTGTTTTCCTGCCACCCATGTATTCCAGGAGGGCTGTGCTCACGCTTCTCTCTTGTGTTGCTGGCATTTGGCTCCATGTTGGGGAAATAGAAGAGGTTCAGGAAATATCTGTGGAGAGGGTATGAGCTTGGGTGTGGGGAGCAGTTTTTTTTCCTTAAAAGTGAAATTAATAACATTTCTAAGCAATTCAAGAGTTTGAAAACTCCATGTAATTGAATCTTTCTAGTCTATAATGAGCCCGGAAGTTTTCTGTGGGCGTGAGAGGAACTTTCCAGCCAGTGTGGAGTTAAACATGGCGTTACCTTTGTGGAAGGCAGAGGGAGGTATTGGTTCACACATGTTGAATCCTGTTTGACCTTGTCTGCCGGGACAGGGAAAAAGAAATCTTGATAACTGAATTTTACAGCACTCAGATTGTACAAGTAGACTCATTGCAGAGGAGATGCTTGTTGAGCAAAGTGACTTCTGTTTAACCAAAGAGGTTCTCTGTGAGAAAAGCTGCTTTGCAGAGGTTTTGGGTGCGGAGTCTGGGAAGGCTGATTGTAAATCTCAACAGTGTTGACTCTCTGAGCTCTTGAATGACACATGTTAAATAAGATGCAAGAAATGGTGACTTAACCTTGAGCAAATCACATCCTAAATCCTGGATTCTTAGAGGGTTGGTTACTTTTCTAGTCCTTTCCCCTGCCTTTAAAAAAAAAATCACAAGTGCAGAGAGGCATGGTGACATGCTGAGAGCAGCTTGGAAGTCATCAGTGGAAATGGTCCCAGACTCTCCCATCCAGAGGGGCTGGGGTTTGCACCTGGCGCCATCTTCCTTGTGAGGCCAGCAGTGACGTAATTTTCATGGGCTGAATGAGATTATTTCTTAGCTCCCTACATTGAGAGCATGAAAGGTGCAGACGTATCTCCAAGATGTCCACGGAATATCTGAGGCCCCTTCATCTGTTGCCCTTTGCAGGTTCGTGCTGTGGAGGGTACAGCGTGAAAGTGGAGGTGGTAGAGGACGGCCAGTGGGGAGGCTGCATCATGGTTATTAGTTGGGAATCTAAAAAAGTTTTGTTTTTGAAGTAACTCGAGACTCATAAGAAAATACAAAAGTAATGGAGCTCTTGCGGGCCCTTCACCCATCTTCTCCCAGTCACTTCTATTTTACATAATTGGGGTTTAGTACCAAACCCAGGAAAATGGCATCGGTGCAGTACGATGAACTGAACTGCAAGCGAAGTTCTGTGGTTTTTACATGCACAGACATGAGGACACAGTAACTGAATTCTTGCTCTGTACTGACCTCCTGGCCTACTGATATCATGAAAACCCTCTGAGGTAGAGACTGTCCACACCCCCGTCTTACAGATGGGAAGATTGGGGCACAGAGAGGTTCCGTAACCTGCCTGGGTGCATGCCGCTCGTCGGTGGTCAACTGTGCTGCAAACCTGGAATCCGGCCCCAGAGCCTACGCTGTTAACTTCTTTCCTCCTTCCACCTCCCAGTTCGGTAGTAACATCCCTTGATGTCGGGACTGACATTGTATCTCCTCCTGATCTCACTCGGTGATACTACGCAGATGGTGGGGGGCTGAGCACGTATTTAGGTTTGGTTTCAAATACATAGTTGGGGCTGAGCAGTGTGCCTGGACTGGATCTTTTTCTCTCCCTACTCTCCTAGAACTTGCTGGCATGTCTGAATCCTACGAACCACGTTTGCTGCCCATGCTGGAGCCGGGGGTAGACCTGACTGCTCTGTGCTGGGGGCACAGGTACCTGCTCACCGGGAGCTCATAAGCTTGGCACAAGTGAGCTTCGCCAGTAGTTAATCCACAGGCTGTTTATGTGGCACTCTCCCATGCTTTCTTCGCTTTGCCTTCCAGTGTTTTCCTCTGGTCCCCAGGCAAGTATCAGCTAATGGCAGACACTGTGAGGTCACTCAGAATGGCACCTGGGGATGGGGAACGGCATAGGGGCAGGAGGTAAGTAGGACGCACTGACTTCATTGCCACAGATGATCACTGCACACCTGTGCTGAGCCAGGCTGTGGACTCAAGGTCTTGGGGTCGGCAGGACTAGCTCTGGCACATAAGCTGCTTGCATAGGATGGTGACAGCTGTGTAGCGGGAAGGAGCCCTCAGATGTGGGTCCAGATCCCAGGGACCGTGTCGTTAACCAGCTGCCCAAGACCTGGGCAAGTCTCGTAGCCTTGCCGACCCTCAATTTTCTCATCTGTAAAGTGAAAAATGGGAGAAGACAGATGTAAAAGATCACGTGCCGTAAAAATGCGTTTGTGTGAGAGGTCCAGAGAAGGCAAATCTATAGAGCCAGTACATTAGTGGTTGTCTGGGGCTGTGGGCAGGGCCAAGCAGTGGTTGTCTGGGGCTGTGGGCGGGGCCAGGCAGTGACTACAGGTGGGCAAAGCTGTCTTCGGAGGGGACGGTAATGTTCTAAAACTGGATCGTGATGGTGATCACAACTCTGTGAATTTCCCAAGTGTCACTGAACTGTACACTCAAAACAAGTGAGTTTTACGATATATACATTATAACTCAGTAACCTCGTTTTTCAAAAGAATCACTTGTGTGGCTCACGGGAGATGATGCATTAGCCTTGCTTGGGACATGCTGACGTGGGTACATGGGTCGTTGTCACCTGAACTGTCCAAATGGGAAGTTGTTCTCTGAGACCAGCTGCACACAGGAAATATTGCCTGGGGAAGCAGTGGTGCCAGTTTGGTAGCCTGGTGTTGCAGCCCGTGCCAATGTAGTAATTCGATGACAGCTGTAAGTTTCTGGAAGGTAGGGGCTGGCCTTGGATCTGTGTCTGCTCAGGGTCCTGCAGAAATTTCCTGCCCCCAGGGTTGCCGACCAACCTTCCTGCCGAGGATAACTAGAGATGCTGGACAAGGTATTTTTAAAACTCTGTTTTAAGGCATCGGGAAGCCGCTCAGGTGGTGAGGGTCCCAGAAAGACCCTCAGCGCCGCAGGCTCAGCGCTGCTTGGAGGACTCCAGTAACTGCTGCATCTCCTGTGGCTGAAGAGCAGCACTGGAGCTGAGGACCCCCCAGGAGGGGACCCCGGGAGACGCCAGCGTGTCCGGTGGCAACTGAGGGACCGTGCCCCAGGAGTAAGGGTCAGCTGGAGACAGACCAGGGTTCGCAAAAACGAAGCCGACCTTCACATCGGCTCCATTCTGGATTGGATTAGTGTCATCAGCCCCTCTCTCAACTGCCTGCCAAACGCAGAATTTCAGTCCTCTCTGGAGAAAGATAACATCAACCAGAAACACAAATTATCTCTATTTTCATATACAATTTGAGGAATTCAATCAAAGAATTGCCAGGCACATGAGGAGGCAAAAGCACATGACTCCAAACCAGGAGGAGGAGACAGACCTGGAGGAGATCCAGATATCTGAGTTATAAAACATGAACTTCATCTCTTGTTTTACCATGATTTAGTTGCTTACTTCAGGGGCTTTGGAATGTTCCAGAATTAGGAGCTGTCTCCCGAACTGGTCTAGTCTAACTTGGAATTTTTAAAACTGGCACTCTCAAGGTATAATAAATCACACCCCAGTGCGGACGAGCGTGCACACCTGTGTAACTGCCACCACAGTGCTCTGCACCTGCACAGGGCCGTCCAGTCCTCTCTGTCCCAAGGCGGACAAAGTCACGGTCACGATGTTTTGCTGAAGACCGAAGACGGAATGGGCAGATAATGGGAAATGCAGGGGAAGAGTGAAGAACCGCAGGCATTTAACACCGGTTAGCGGATATCACCCTTCCTCATGGCTCTGGGTCGTCGGGAGGGATTTAACCCCTGAGCCGGAGCTACTCTGGGGTCTTTAAAACACAGCCAGTTGTTCCAGATAAAAATCAAACATGATGCCCGTGTAGGTGTGAGTAACTGGCGAGAAGGGAGTGTGCTTTCTCAGCACTCTGGGTGTGTCTCACCGGGAGGAGAGAGGGTGGGTGCTGTTACCCCAAGATTCTTCCCCCCGTAGCCAGTACACCAGAGTGGGGAGCACCCCAGAGGCCAGGGGTGCTGTGGGTGTCCCCACTGCATCTGTTGGAGTGGGAGGAGAAGAGAATAAAGCAGATTTTCTTTTTAAGAGAAATTTATCTTAACTGCTACTGCCAGTATAGAATTTGAGCCAAGTCTGAGCCCAGCAGAAGATGTCAGGACGGGAAATGGAGAGGGAACACTGAGTGAATATCAAAGTCAAGTTCAGAGGCAGCGCCGACATCTCCAGAATAAACACTGGTTAAACACTTACGAACGACCGTCAAAATTACTTCCCGGGTGTAAATTAAAAGTCAGCCCCCTCACGTCAATTCATTTTCTCCTCCCCACGTCGCCGCGGAGTGCGGCGGGGAGGTGTTCAGGGACCGTTCTCTCCATGAAGATGCCACCAGCCTTTGCTTCTGTCTTCTGTCAGGTTCCCTTTCCAACAAATCAATCATTTCCTTGTAATAGTGATATTAAATTCCCATGTTATTGTCTAACAAGCTGTCGTTCTGAGCAGCCCACTCAGAGATGCATTTCAGAGTTTTGGAGGGGTTTTTTGTTTGCTTAAAAAAAAAAAATCGAGTCTGAACAAGTCCAGTCAATTCTCAAGGATTCATGCTTCCTCCACATCTCATTCCTTCTACAACTCCAAGCTCATGAGGGTGGGAGGCAGGAACAGAGGTGATGCGCAGGTTCTTTAAACAATCAAATTAGCACTGACATTTTTTTTAACCCAGTATTAACAACGAACAGTCTATTGCAGAAGTGATCTCACTACTTAAAATTCTTCTTCATAGTCGGAACGTTAAGTCCCTCTCTCTGTTTATACCCCTTTATATAAAACTTGGGAGATGTGTGTGTGTGTGTGTGTGTGTGTGTGTGTGTGTATTGTTTCAGATGGAGACCGTTTTAATGGGCGCCTAGGGTCTTCTCATCCTGTGCCCCGTGTTTTGTTGAGGGTGTTTTCTAACCTGGGGGCGTGCTGCAGACTCTGCTACAACTGCAAAAGCATTTACATACCCACAGAGCTGTGTGTGTCTTCGTGATTATTTCCTTAGGTGGCAATTTTAGAAGAGTAATTTCTATGTCACGGAGCGTGCATATTTATAAAGATATTGAATTATGTTGCCAGATTACCTTATAAAATTGTACTGATTTATACTCCCTAAAAGCTAAAAATCTTCCTGCCCTGGAGGCTGGGTAATAGAGCAGAAACAACACTCAGGGAAAAAAAATGTAAAAATAAGAAAACCATTCAGGCAGCCCCTGCTCCGCCACCGGCCAGCTGAGGGTATCTGGGCCTCTCCAAACCCCCCCCCCCCACTGCCCCGACTGGTCCCCCATTTGTGTGACAAGGACGTTGGTTAGTTCAGGAACTGGCAAACTTTCCATGAAGGGCCCGATAGTGACTGTTTTAGGTCTCATGGGCTGTACAGTAGTTGTTTCACTGAGGGTGGGTTTCTGCCGTCAGTGTCTGCAGGTCTATCTGGTTGTCACGGCTGGGGGGGGAGGGAGGGCTGGGGCGCCTGTCTAGTGGGCAGAGACCAGCAGGGCCACTCAGCATCCCACCACACCCAGGCACCAAGGGTCACCAGGATCGTCCAGCCCCAGATGGCAGAAACGCTGCCGTGTGGTCTCTGTCACAGCTGCTCAGCCCGTGGCCACTGTGCAGCCGAAGCCACAGACGATAGGGAGGGAGCAGGGTGACGACGTTCGGATGGAACTTTGTTTACAGATGCTGACATTTGGATGTCATCTAATTTTCACAGGTCATAAAATACTCCTTAGAATTTTTTTCATTAACATTAAAAAGAAATTTTTTAATCATTAAGAAAATCTGTAAAGACCATTCTTAGATTGAGGCCAGGCAGAAACAGAGAGTGAGCTGAACTTGGCCTTCAAGCCACTGTGCTGACCTCTGGGGCAGCTGAACTCTACTATTTGGAGATTCTTCGGCTGGATGGAGGCAACAGTTACTGTTTATTGAGCATTTACTGTATGCCAGGTATTGACTGAGGATGTCTCTCTTGTTTGCTCGCATGTCAGCCCTGCTGAAGGTTCTTATCCCCATTTTAAAGATGAGGGACTGGAAGCCAAGAGGGATGAAGTCACTAGTCCGAGACCTCTCAGTTACCAAGTGGCAGAGCTGGGCTTTGGACCCAGGTGCGACCCCTTCTGGAGGCATGAAACCACCAGCCCACCTGGCTACAAAGTTGCCTGCCTTTTCCTCAAGGCTGGATGTGTCCGTGTGAGGCTGGGGCCAGGGTGTCAAGCGGAGGTAAAGAGGGGGTGTAGGGAGTAATGGGGAAATGCAGAGCGTAGGAGAAGCTCAGGAGGCGGCACAGCTCCTGTTGACAGAAGGGAGGGAGGAGGCTCCCTGGCTGCTGGTGGCCTCCGAGGGTTCCCCGTTCGTCCCTGGTGGGAGCCGTCACCCCCAGCTTTGTTCATCTCCTGCTCTGTGCGGTGCGGAGCTCCATCAGTTACTCTCAGCTGGAGCCTCTGTGCTGCTTCCCCCGGGCGTGTCCCTACAGAGGGCCCTGCGTCTGCCTTCACGAGCCCCTTCTTCTGTTAAAAAATAAAAATTTGCCCTGTCTGGGTGGCTCAGCTGGTTGGAGTGTCCTCCCATACGCCAACAGGTTGTGGGTTTGATTCCCAGTCAGGGCACATGCCTGGGCTGTAGGTTTAATCCCCAGTAGGGGTGTGTATGGAAAACAGCTGATTGATGTTTCTCTCTCACATCAATGTTTCTCTCTCTCTTCCTCCCTGCCTGTCTCCCTAAAATCAATAAATGTCTCTTTGAATGAAGATTAAAAATATGTATAAATAAATGATTATATTTCGTGACTGCATTGTCATGAAGACAACTATAATGATCCATGCTGGATTCATTACTTTTGAGTCATTAGTCATGCATTCACTTTCTCTTCCAGTTTAAAAGGAAATCCATGTGAAAGTGTGTTCACAGGCCCCTGTGAGACCCTCGGGCCCCTGGCCCTGTGGCCCTGTTGCTCCTGTGCCCAGCGGGCGGCTGCTCCAGCGGGCTTCTCTGTTCTCTGAGCCGCGCTCCTCTTGTTTCAAAAGTGATCGTGGCGTCTTGTAAGTCTGAATCAGGAGGTGATGATCAGGTGCTCTGAGGGTTTTTGTTCACTTATTTGCTCATTCCCTGCTCATTTGGCAGATATTTTTCTCTTCATTGAGCAGCTACTACCAGCACTGACTCTGAGGAACACGGGGTCAAGGCGAGCTTTTAATGAAACGGAGGCAAGTGTTAGACGTCGTTAGGCACTTGATGGGCAGCTTGTCGGTTCACGCGCCCAGGAAGTAGGCACTGTTTCCAGCTTCGGTGAAGAAACTGAGGCTCAGAAAGGCTAAGTAATGTTTCCTGTTCGCAAGCAGCGGACTGGGCATTCAAGCCCTGGTTTTGGCACTCCAGTGCCTCCCCGCACCTCCTCAAGCATTTCGGAAACATCAAGCAGGTGCCCCTCTTGCCAAGTCAAGCTGGTGTGGGTGTCACTGTTTCCTGGGGGCCAGGCATCTGTGCTGAGGAGCCGTCACTCACACTCTGTGGCAGCCTCGGGGACAGCCCAGTCTCCTGCGTGAGGGCCACACTGTGCCCAGACTCTGGCCAGCTCTCTCCAGAAGGGCACCCGCCCCCTCCTGTCATACCTGTCTGTCGGCCCCATGTCCGCAGAGTCCCGGGTTCATCTGTCAGCCAAACACCGGACACTGTCACCCCCTGCCCATCAAGTCTGCCCCTTGCTCCTCTCCATCTGGATTCAGACGCGTGAATCCAGGCAGCCCTGAGCTTCGCCCAACTCCCCCATCAGATTGCCCCACTGAGGGGGAGAAGGGGGGCTTGGGGAGGCGAGCCGAGGCCAGCATGCCCAGCCAGGAGGGGGCACAAGTCCCGGGAGGATGGTGCAGACCCTGTCATTCAGGGTGTGCTGAGGCTGCCCACCCTGAGCACGGAGCTGGCTCGGCTGCTGACCAGCCACGCACCTGTGCGACTGCGCCACCCACCTGTGCGACCGCGCCACCCCGGCAGGTGCACTGCCCCGTGTGCTGCCCAGAGAACTGACAACAGGGTCGCAGACACTTGAGCACGGGTGCTCATAGAAGCACAGTTCACGGGAGTCACACGGTGGAAGGAGGGAGCCCACGCCATTGCCGCCTTATTGGAAGCACTCTGAGGCTGAGTGGGAGTTAGCAGAGAGGCCATTAGTTAAATATTAAATTAAATAGTAATTAAGCACCTTCTAAGTGTTAGGCAGGCACGGTCTAAGTGCCTGGTTAATCTTCTGAGGAGCTGGCGAGGGGCAGAGATTAAGCACGATCTAGCCCAGCATTTTATGGCTGACAGGTGGCCAAATCCGGCGTCAACCCAGCCCAGCAGTGTGACCTGAGGGCCTTGTTGAATCTCAAGGCCACCTGGCAGGGTTGCCCTTTAACTTTTCCCATTGCAGGTGAGGGAGTCACCGGTCTCTGAGAGGGTCAGAGACTCAGCCAGAGGCAAAGCTGCCATGTGAACTCAGGAAGCAGGGCCTCACTGTGCCCAGCCCAAAGGAGCCCCCCCAACACCCCCCTCCACTCCCCGTGGCCCACTTGTCTTTAACATTGCTATTTATCCCTCCCAGGCTGGCAGACCCTCCGCAGCCTGCACCAACCTGAGGGTAATATTTCGGCATGAAAGAACCCGGCAGAGGCAGAAAGAGTCACCTGGGGCTCTGAACACCCTGAGCTGGCTCTCCGCCTTCACCCCTGAAAACCCCTTTCAGTCTTTAGAGAATCAAGGTCCTATTGACAAATGTTGACAAGCACCTGGAGGCCGCGCCGCCTGCCCCAAGGTGAAAGGCGTGGACCGGGCTGCTGAATGTGCTTCCTGGCAGCTCATCAATCCTGCCTTTGTTTCGCGCATAAGCAAGAATGATGGCGTTGAGCAAATCCATCATTAGGCTGTGTTCCTTTCTGCAAGAATAGGAGCACCAGGTAGAGGAGACAGAGGGTGTGGTCCACCGGTGCATTCAGAGCCAAACTCCAGGGACAAAGGGGGCAGGTGGCAGAGCGGAGAGGCTGTGAAAACGGGCCTGATTGCACCCACACCCGCCCATCAGGCAGGTTCGGCACCTCTCCCGTTCCCCACCGACTGTCAATCACCTGGCTTTTTGAAAACCCTCGGAAGATTGCACCTTTGGATTTGGTTTGCTGAGCTTGAGAATTGGGAACTGAGGGCCGCTTGGTGAATTTATGTTTCCTCTTTGATGTTGGCAATCAGACTGTCTTTGAACACTGGCGGAGGCTGTCTCAGACTCATTCCACAGTGATTAGCGAGGGTTAGCCATTCTGTCCTTGGTGACTGAGCTGAGTCACTGCACGGGGTGGTGGTGGGGGGGTGGCTTCTCTGAGAACTTGGGGAAACTTTGAGGAGACAGTGGAGCCAATTGGCTGCAGAACCTGAGGCCATTGGAGCTCATGATGCTGGCAGGAGTGCTGGGTTTTGGCAGTCTGTCCCTGCGCCCACGTTCAGCCCTTGATAAATGGTTGGGACCATGGGTGGTCATGAGCCCCGGGGGTGGCATTCAGTGACCCCCTTCTTTATTTATGTGCATGTTGGGTATTTTTGACCTTGAGCTCTCATACCCAACCAGGGGCAGTGTTTGCTCTGCTCCCTGGGGAACATGTGGCAATGTTTGGAGACATGATTGTTTGTCATGGCCCAGGGAGCAGGGCGCTGCTGGTGTCCAGTGGGTAGAGGTCAGGGACGCTGCCCCCCCAAGGACCAGGGCCTCTCACATTTCCATCACCACAGCCCCAGTGGGGGGTGGATGCTTTGGAATAGAAACACCCCCATCTTGACCTTGGCATGCAGTCCCGTCACAAGGCTGTCTCTACAAGTGAGGCGTCTCTCTGAGTGGCGCTGGGGGTGTCAGGGAACTGAGTGAGGGAAGAGATCTATTCCTGAAGTTCAGACTCGAGGATGCCTGGTGTCGGGGGGGTTCATCGAAGTTGAACCGGGCTTCCTCGCTGCAAGCTTGTGGGGCCTGTCCCCACCGAGCCCACTCAGGCGGTCAGTTCCATGGACGGACTGTGTGGGGGACTTCTCAACAAACCTCTGTTCTGTGGACAATTAACTTGCACCGAACATTAACTAGAGGGTGGCTGCATAATTTTAAAATATGCCCCATTTCCATTCGGGAGGGAATTTCAGCTCAGGCAACTCCGAGCAGCTCTGATTTAAGATCCATAAACTCAGTTCAAGGCAATAAATATGAAAGTAATTGATGATGTAGTACGCAAGGAACTTAAGACCCATCCATCACATCGGGGCAAGCAAGGGCTATGGATGCGCCCTGAGAACACAGTGACGGGCGGGGGGACAAATGGCTGGAGGGATCTAGACAGCACTGTCCTCCCCATAACTCACTGCTGCTTCTGCAGAGACTCCTGGCCTTGTTTCCCAAAGAGCCTTTTCCCCAGGGTTCGTCTTCTCAGGCCGGGACAGGAGGCACTCAGGAAGCTACAAGTGAGCACCTGCATCACTCAAGGGGAAAGCTCTTTTGGTGCACACCCAGCAGGCGCTAGGCTCTTGCTTCATATGCAATTCCTGCTTCTCAGGCCATGGAGGGGGCCTGGGCCCCTGGATCACCTGGATTGCGGACCACTCAGCCCACGAACACCTCCTGTGGTCCCTTCCTGGGCCCAGACGTCCAGCCCAACTTGTGGATCTCAGCCTGTGGCCTGCATGTCCCTCCCCCAACGCCTGTCACTGATGCTGTGTCTCTGCTGGTCTGTTCCAACGTGACACCATTTACACTTGAAATCGGTGGAGCACAGGGCTGGCTGCTGTTCTCCTCTCTCAGGGACATTTGCAGTGATGGTGGTGGCAGCGTGGGGCCTCTGTCTGTCAGCTCTTGTTTTGTCTTCACTTAAGCCTGAGCCAGGGTGCAGTGAGCCAGCCTCTTCCATGGAGCATTTTCCTTCTGGTCACGGAGACAGGCCCTATATCTCCAGGGTCTGAGACGGGCTCTGCGGGCTGGCATCTCTGCATCTCAGCCTGTGTCTGTGGTCGGTCTCTGGGCTGCCCTCCTGGTGCCTGGGGGCTCCTCTGCCACGGAGGTGACACAGGAAGAGCCCCTTGCCAACTGGGCTGGTGGTCTCTCCTCCTTCCCGAATGTCAGAACAGAGACCGCCCCACTCACAAAGGGGGGCTTCCCTGTCCAGAGATCTAGGTTCAAATCCCAGAAGGATGTTTTCCTTAGCTAATCTCTGAGTCTCCATGTTCCCATCTGCAAAATGGTGACATTAGCCTGCCGGGGTGGATTTCTTTCCTTCCTTCCTTCCTTCCTTCCTTCCTTCCTTCCTTCCTTCCTTCCTTCCTTCCTTCCTTCCTTCCTTCCTTCCTTCCTTCCTTCCTTCCTTCCTTCCTTCCTCTTACTCTTTCAGCATTTGTGGAGGTGCCAGTGTGCACCCACCACTGCGCTAGTTGCCGAGGACATGGGGAGTGAAATAGGGGAGTGAAACGAGCTCATGCAGGTCAGACGCTCATGGCAGCAGACTCCAAACTCGTCTGCATGTTTGTATGACCTGGGCAGCTTTAAACATTTTCAAAGCTGGGGCACACAGCAGCGCAGTTTCATCAAGGACCGGCAAACTTTTTACTGAAGGTCCAGATAGTAAATACCTCACTCTCTGCGGGCCACGTGGTCTCTCTGGTGGCCACTCAGCTCTGCCCGGACAGCACAGGAGCAGTGCCAACCAGGGGCATGGCCGTGTCTCAATAAAGCTTTATTTGCGAAAACAGGCTATGGGCCAGATTTGGTCCACAGGCTGTAGTGTGCTGACCCCTGAATGAAGTCACAGCATGCGAGGGGCACAGGTGTCGGATGATTCCGGTGTGCTGGTGAGCTGGGAGTCCCGGCGTGGGCAGGGCCTGTGGTAGCTGTTATTATTATGCTTCTGCAGTGGCTCAGAGATGTTAACTAACTTGTCCAGTTAGGGGCAGAATCAGGACAGAAACCTTGGTCTTTCTCATTCTAACCCCCATTCTGCTTCTCTGTGTTAAGCTCTTAGAGCCTCAGTTTCTCTATCTGTAAAATGGGATCGATACTAGACCCCACTGACGGAGCAGCTGAGAGGACCGAATATGGAGAGCTGCATAAGTGGCAAGTCTGCCCTTAGGTGGGACGCAGCACAGACAAGAGTCAGGAGGACCTGAGGACGTTCCAGGTGGCGGAGGGGGGTTGGTAATAACTGTGGGATGGGAAGTGCTGGGCACCGCCCTGGAACAGAAGGGCTTCATTTGGTGTCAGCTGGCCTACCTGAGGTCCACCCTGGGCACTGGGGCTGGAGGTGTGAGTCAGGGCAGAGTGGGGATCCTGGCTTGCTGGGACCCCTGACCAGCCCGGGCCCCAGTGGGTGTGGAGAAGCGAAGCCTCCGTTCAGAGCCTTGGACCACCAGCTTATTTTTGCTGGAGTCAGCAAGAAAAACCCGTCACCTCCCAGCTCTGAGCCCAACTCTGCTTGAGACACTGAACATGTAAAGGTGAGTAGATGGCAGCATCTGTCTTCCAGGAGCTTGGGGTCAAGGGCAGTGGGAGGAACAGATATGTAAGAAGAGACTCTCCGTATAGCGAGGCAGAGGCCCGTGGCTGGAGGCTCCTGGGCTGGGGGGTGATGGGCACAGCAGGGGTGCCATTCAGGGAGGGCTTCCTGGAGGAGCCAGGCCTGAGCTGGATCTTGGAAGAAGAGTTGTCAGGAGTCAGGCTTACAGAAGTTGGGAGAGGGGTGCCGGAGAATGTTCTGGACAGACAGAACAGCTTCACTGAAAGTGGGAGGTGCAAAACAGTGGGTGCAGGGCAGGCATTTGCCCCCCGGCAGGCTGGGCCAGGTCAGGTGCAGCAAGGGGGCCGTTGGTGATTTTAAGCTCAGGACTGGCCCTTACTCTGTCCTGCTGCTTTCTCAGGTCCAGGGGGCCTTTCTCCCTCTTTGCCTTGGGATCCGAGTGCTCTTTCTCCCCATCCGACTTTCTTGGTCCCTTGAGTAGGCAGGATGCTATTGTGAAGACAATGATCTTGGACACACAAAATCCGGCCCCCAAGATCCTATCCGAGTGACCTGCCACCTCCTCTCTTCACTCCAGAAGCACCTCCAGTATATGATTTCTTTCCCGAGCTCGTCCCAACCAAACCAAGGTGGATGCATTACCCTGATGAGCTGCTTCTGGATTTTCTAGATCTTAAGATTTCATTCTTTTTCTTGCACTTTCATTCTATTATCTTATTACATAAACTGATGTCGACATTTTCAACGTGATCCCCTTCCAGATCTTAGCAGTGAAATTCTATCGAGGGGAAGTAGAGGGGGTAGATTTGGGGTAGGGTTAGGGGCAGGAGGAGGGGTAAGGCTCCAGGGAGGGGGAAGGTCTTCTGATGTGTCTCGTTGGTAGAATCAAGGGTGGTCCATAGCATGCCGCCCCCTGATCGTGGGGGTGTGTCTCCTGGAATTAGAGGCCCTTTGTCTTACTATTCTTGTCACGCCCCCACCCCCTCGGGCACGCACACCGGACCTGCTGTTAACATATTGGATTTCTCCTTCTATCGTCCCTGCATGGAAGATAATTACTCATGTGGCGCCGGGGCTCCCATTGTTTGGTTGCGAGGTTAAGAATCTCTGATACACTTCGCTACATTCTGCAGCGAGCACATTATGAAATGTAATTAAATGCCTCGGTTATCTTCTCTCTCTTCACCGGCGGTGGAATTTAATTGAGGCCATCTCAGGGGGCTCAGATAAATCTCAGGTGATGACTCCGGAGGTGATGTGACCCCTGTGCACGTGGTTGACCTGTGGGGGGTCCAGGGACCCCGCCTCGGCAGTTCCTCCCCAGGACTCAGATGTGAGGGGGCGACGTAATGGTCTGTTAAAAGCGGGGAGGACGATGTGGGGGCATGAAAATACATAGGTTCTAGTTCTCCCACTAGATCTGGAAGGTGCTTCCAGTTTGGTTTCACCATTTTAAAAAGTGTTCGGCCAGGCCTGGGGCCGGTGGTCAATGGCAACTCTGTGCCGTCTTCCCCCAACAGTTGCTGCCCTTGCCTGCCTTCTGCCCTGACACTGGCCTGCTGTCGGCGGTGCAGTCGTGTGCCCAGTGCCCTCACTGCTCACCTGTCTTCTCCATGTGGGGACACTCCCAGGAGGATGCTCTCTCTGCGTGTCCCCCGCGGCCGTGACCGGCACCCCCACCCCTCCCACTGTGAGGTGCACGTCCTCAGGGTCTTCTCTCCGCTTCAGTAGAGTGACAAGTGGGTAATCGTGTCCATGAGCCGGGCAGGCGCAGTGAGAGGAGACAGCTGATTTCCCTTTTCCTCTGCCCTGGTAAGGGGACAGGAGTTCAGTGGCAGCCTGTAGACAGTGACACCACAGGAGATGGGGAGGGCTGGAAAGAGCCCTGGGTGGGGGCAAGGCGGGCACGGGCTGGAATTGGGCCTGGGCGGCCGGCAGACCCTCCTGGGCCCAGCCCCTCTCCTCTGCACAGTGGAGACTGGAGCGACACGCCCCGCAGGGCCCTCGGATTCTGAGAGCAGAGAGCTGACCCCAGGCGGCCCTGCCGGCTGTGGCTGGGAGAACACGGGCCGTGTTGCCACCACGGAAGTGGCAGAACTTCCAGGCCTTCTGGCTCCACAGAAAAAAAACTTTCATAAGGTAAATGCGTATCAAATCATCACGTTGTACACTTCAGGTATCTTACAGTTTTATTTGCCAAGCGTACCTGAGTAAAGCTGGGGGGGGGGGGAATAAAAAATAAACCTCTGCTCATCAGCTCAGAAAACGAGTCTCGCAGCTCTACACCGGGGCAGACACACTTTCTCTCTAAAGGGCCAGCTAATCGTTGATTTGGTATCGTGGGCCCTGTTTTCTCTGTCACCATTACTCAACGCCGCTGTGCTGTGCAGAAGCAGTCCAGACAATATGTCCCTGAGTGGGCGTGGCTGTGTGCCAGTCAAAGTTCATTTACAAAGGCAGGTGACAGGCTGGGTTTGGCCTCAGGGTCACAGTGTGCCAACCTTCCCTGTAAATCATAGTCCGCAGAGAGCTCTGTCATGTTCTCACTGGCGTGTTAATTCTAGAAGCAGGGTGATGATGACAATGGCAAAAACAACAATAAGAATAGAATGCGAGGCACTCAGCGGGGCCCTGTTCTGATGTTACCCCACTTTACCCTCCTATTTTAGGAGGGAGATGGTACGACCCCCTTTTCACAGGAGGCACTGCTGGGACTCAGAGAGGTGGACATGCCCAAGGCCTCCTAGCCGGTGAGCGGCAGAGCTGATGTGCGAGCACAGGTGCGCTTGTTCTAAACTCACACGCCGTGTCTCCCACCCTCCGCTGGGCAGCCGGTGGTGGTTTCAAGGCCCTCCCTGTTCAGAGAGGAGCATGCCCTCTGACCCCACAGGAGGGCCACGCCCATGGCCTTGGCTCCAGTATAAAGCCCCATCCGAGAAAAGGGGTTTGATCATGATCCTCCGTCCCCGTGGTGTTCCTGGTTCCAGGCAGGCAGCTTCACCACTGCCCTTGGTCCTGCCTCAGTACCAGGGGTCCCTAGAGGCTCACCTGACTGGTCTCTTCCCTCGAGTGAGCAGCCCCGCCCTTAGCTTGTCTTATTTCTGTTGTGGCATCTGGGTCCCCCCCCACCAGTCTGCACACTCACCAGTGCCCATGGTTCCCCAGACACCTCCATGGGACCTTGGGAAGTGGGTTGTCATTGTCTTGGGGAGAAAAACATGACCATGTTCACCAAGAAACTCTGTTTGGCCTTGAAGAATCGTGGAGCTAATACAAGCGTTAAAGGCAACATGGAATTAAAATACGTCTTTAGATCTGATCTGTCTGAATCGGATATTAAAGCAAATAGAGTCAGTCCCAGCTATGTGGTAATATCATGGACAGCTTTTGCCTAGGGGTCGGTTGGCATCTTGGAGAAATCAGTGGGATTTTCGCTGGCGACTGGCCTGTGGCCCCAAAAGAAACATTTAAGGGTCTAAGTTTTTATTCCTTTCAGGTATCTTTGGGCCCAAAAGAATTTGCTCATTGATTTGAATGCAGCGTCATTATTAAGTTCTCACTTCATCTGAGCTGGAAGGTTAAGGTCAGCTCAGAACTTCCTTTTACTTTGTGGCATTTCCGCGGCCGAGCTCTGCGGTTCCAATGTTGGACCCCAGACTCCTCCAGGCTCTACCGCCTAAGCTGGAGTTACAGAGATTAAATCAAATCACACATCTGGCACCTTTCATCTGAGTCCCGGCATTAGGTGGGTGTTCAGTAAATGTTGGCTGTTAGTATTAACAAGGTGAGAGGCCTTCAGCTGGGGGAGTAGGGACAGTTAAGGTTAGGGTAGCCCTTCTATCCCAGAGGGCTTAGAGACTCAGGGACCTCAGTTGACAGTTCCTTGTGGTCCTTTCCAACTGGAGGACTGCGTGTTTGAAACAATACATTTTACACTTGTTTCAGAAGGAGGTGTGGTTTGGGAAGGTCATGTTGTATTGGGCAGGGGGTGGGTAGCAAGGCATTAGCTTTGTAGAATGCTGGATTCAACTCCGAAGTCCACCAAGTACTAGCGATGGACTTTAAGTTATTTACAGATTTCTTGTCAGCAAGCTGGGAATGCAGTCGTCTAGGCTCATTTAACTAAGTGAAGAAGAAATTGCACTAAGAGATATATATTCCCACTTGGGATGTGTGCCAGGCAGTGTGGACTGATTACTCTAGGGTGTAGATTTGTTTTATCCGGGGGCAGCAGGTGGGATCAGGACAGCTCAGGTGGGACAATGGCCTTGTAAAGTCCTGGGCTGATGCTTTAGATCCCCGTGGGGGTGCAGAGTTGGAGAATACTTCGAATGGGGGTCTGTTTTTGTCACAGCCTGGCAGGCGATTCTCCCCTTGGCCGCCAGAGGGAGCCCTTAAAGTTGTGAGACCACCCTCTGCCCTCCCCCTTCCCCCTGCCCAGCATCCTTGCATCCTGCGTCTGTTCTAATGTACTTTAAGCTTCCCATTGACTGCGACCTCAAAGTTCCTACTCTTTTATCTCCTTCATGAACTGTGTCACTTTCTTACTCCTCCCCCACACTCTAAGCCCTTGATTATCTAAGCATAACTTGATTATCCCATTTGCCATACCTCCAGTTCCTAAAACCCTACCCGGCACAAAACAGGTACTGTATTCGTTTCCTATGGCTGCTGTGAAAAAAATTTTTAAAAAAAAGCAATTACCAAAACTTAGTGTCTGAATGCAACACAAGTTGATTACCTTATAGTTCTGGAGGCCAGAAGTCCAAAGTCAAGGTCGGTCCCTATGGCGTTCCTGGTTCCAGGCAGGCAGCGTCACCACTGCCCTTGGTCCTGCTTCAGTACCAGGGGTCTGATGGTTCTGGAAGGAACCATCTCATTGGAGCTGGTTCCTTCCACAAGCTCTAGGGGAAGAGTCTGACTTCTTGCCTTTTCTCGGTTCTGAAGGCTGCGCATTTCTGGGCCTTGGCCGCCTTCCCTCCTCGAAGCCCGCCATCGTCCCACCTCCTTCTCTCCCTCCAGCCCACCGGCCTCCGTATGTCAGTTACTGCAGTGGGCTGGCCCGCACAACCCAGGGCAGTCACCCCATCTCAAGATCTTTCATCGCAACTGCAAGACCTATTTCTGTCTGTTAGGCAACATACTTACGGGTTCCAGGGATTAGACTGTGGACATTTGGAGACAGAAGGCACTTTTCTGCTCATCGGAGTATTTATTCAATAACTGCTTGGGTCACAGAAGGAACGAACAGTCTGCTGTTACCTCACCTTCCAGGCCTCGGCAGCCCTTCCCAGAGCTGGACAGGGGCATGCCCATCATCTCCTCTGCTTTCCCGGAGACACCGGTGGGAAGTGTGGATCTGGAGGGCGACCTGAACCAGAAGTATGCAGTTTGTTCCTGTCTGTGGTTCGAATCTCCACTCAGTCACTCACTAGCTTGAGACAGTTGCTTATTGCCTCTAAGCTTCAGTGTTTCCATCTGTGAATGGGGATGAAATTGACCGTTGTTTAGTGAGCCCCAGCTCGGTGACCTGAATTAAAAACCCCAGGCCTGGCCCTTTGCTTGCAGTGTGACCTTGGGCAGATGGCATAACTTCCTGATGTCCTTGGTGGTGAAATGGGGCAAATGATAACTGTGAGCAGGAAGGTAGCAAGATAATGACCTCATTAAATGAGAAAATAAGTGGATTAAGTGAAATGTTAGATATAAAGAGCTTATAAGGCCAAACTGCCTGGTTCATGATAATGCTCCACAAAAAGCATATCTGCTCCTTTTTAGTTCTTATTCTCCCCTAATTCTTACTCTTATTTCTTTTTCCTCCTATTCTTCTCCCCACCCTTCTTCTTTTATCATCACCTGTTTTTACCTCCTGTCCCTGTATTCCATGTTTCTCCCACACCTGGCTCCTCTGTCCTGGAGTTTGACCTCACCGGGTCAGAGCCTGGGTTTTTCACCCGAAGGCTTTATGTAATGAGAACGCTTTACTAATGTCTGTTTCTCCTATTGGGGCTTTTGTTTGTCCATCTGGCTACCAAGGCCGTTTCAAAGGCCAGGGCTCCTGGTTTATTGCCTTCTAGGCGGAGGCACTTTTGAGAAGGACGGGGAGAGGGAGAAGACCCCTCTTTCGCTCCAGCACTGGAAGTGAAAACATCTATGAAGAAATGTCTGTTATTTCTCTCCCCGGGGACCGAAGGCACCCACTCTGCCTCTGTGTCTGCTTGACTTGTTATCAGAAAATTAGAGCAGAAAAGAATCTTTTGTTCGGCCAGGGAGACATCTTAATAGGCACTTTGATTGTCAAGCAGAAGTTTCTGTATCAGTTTAATTGCTGTAAATGCTGTTTGCCTTCTCTGTTATGATAAGGCCTCGATTTTCATAGATGTCCCCTCCCTTCCCTTCAAACAATTTTCCTTCGCTGTAAGGCTCGCAGTGCCAAGTTTAATGAAATCCAAACAAAGGAAGTAGAGAGGAATCTCAGAGTTCAGCTCCTCATAGCCACACGTACAAGCGGTGTGGGGGTTGTTATAACTTGAGAGTAATGATGCTGCAGCCGCTTAATGTGATGGACAGAACTCACCCCGTCAGCCAGATATTGGGGAAATGAAGCCAAACGACTGAACTTAATTACTTCTACTTTTTCGAGACGGTGCTGTAATTGAGAATAACGGCATAATTAGGGTCTGAATCGAACAGTGAGATGTGCCCGCATGAAAGAGGATTTGCCCCTTGCCGCAGCGAGCTTCGGGAGTGCCGTCTCGGTCATTTTGTGGGGGCAGGGAGCAGAGAGGTGCCTGAAGACGGAAAAACCATCTGGATCTGGGATTCTCTTCCTTGGCGCTGTGGACTTTGGGCTGGTTAATTCTTTGCCCCATGTGGGCTGTCCTGTGTTTTGCAGGACGTTGAGCAGCATCCCTGGCCTCTACCCCTTACGTACCGGCAGTAACCCCCACCCTAGTGTGACAACCGAATATATCTCCATTCACTGCCAGGTGACCCCCTGGGGGCCTGAAGTGGCCCTGGTTGAGAACAATGGGGCAGGGGCCTTTGGAGGACTTCCGAACAATTGCAGAGTTACACCTTGCGGTTCTGCTAGTGCCTGGCTGGGTGGTCTTTAGCAAGCTACCACACCTCTCTGAGCTCCATCTCTTTCTTGGCACAGTGGGAATAATGAGCCTCCTGAGCGTCTGAAGGCAACGCTCTCGGGTATAAACATCACAGCACAATGCCTAACGCATTGAGTGATCAATGAGCTCTGTGTTTTTATAATCATCTTATTATCATCGTACTCTTGGGTTCCGCAAACCTTTATTAAGTACCTACTTTGCCCCCGGCGCTATGCTCTGAGGCTGTGAGGCAGAGATGAAGGAAGATGTGGTCTCTGTCCTCGTGGGAGAGGCAAGGATGTGCAGACTCATAGATAGGTACTACCTCGTTCTTTACCTTGGCAGACATCGCTAATCGATCTCCGTGCTCTTTCCTGTCGAGCCTCAGAACGCTTCTCAACACACCTTTCTAGACGGCCACTCTTCATGTTCTGGGAGACGAGTCCCCCATTCGGCACCCCCACGAGGAGGCTGTGTATCTGAGCTAACCCTTCTGGCACAGCACAGTCTGCCCTGGTGCTGGAGAAAGCATCAAAGGAGGGAGCAGGGAGATTCCTTCCTCTCCAATCTGACTTCTGTCCCGAAAGGAGATAGGAATGGAAAGAAAGCACGCTTTCCCTCTAAAAAAAAAATATTCTCTTTCTTGTTTTCTTTTGTTTCCCTCAAACTGAAACAAGTGGTAAAACGGATGGCATTGAGTTTTTAGTTCCACTAGAGGAAGTTCCATGGGCAGTGATTCTGAGCGCCATAGCACGCTGTCCCCCCTCTTGGATGGGCCCTGCCTTTGGGGGCTTGGAAGATCGCTAGCTCTCCCAGAAAGGGTCCCGGCTTTACAAGGGCAGAATCGGGGTTTCTGGAAACCGCTTTCAGACGGGTGCTGCCAGTGCCATTGGACACGAGAGAGAATGTGAATGGGTTGGAGGTTAAATGCTCCCCGATTGGTTCAGAGGAGCTGGGCCCCCCCAGTGAGCACACCACCCCATAACAATCACTGTGAAAAATGAGGCGTGCATTTGTGGCTCCAGCGTGCAGGCTCCATCCATCTGGCCTGAGAAATGAGGGCTGGCATGCGGGTCAGCTCCTGGCTGCTTCTCTCCCTGGCTGGTGGAGACTTCACAGGCAGCACTAGTTCATTCCTGGTGTCGTTTCACACCGCTCAGGGCTTCCGAGGTCTGTGAGGAGCTGGGTAGTGGAGGGAAGGTGGGGGCTGGTGCTCAGCGTCTGTGGAAAAGGTCCCAGTTCTCAGTCAGTGGTGGAGTGATGGCAGAAGTCACTGGCATTTAGCCTAAGGCACAAAAGAAAAGACCAGGTGGGGACAGGAATCCAGTCTGAAGTCTGATGTAATGGGTCTTCTTCATTCCCATCCATCCACCCACCCACCTACCTAGCAATTCAGTCACCAACCTACCCATTTTCCCCATCTCTCTACTCATTTGTCCATCCACCCACCTATCCATCCATCGATCCATCCATCCAGCCATCCATCCAGCCATCTACCCGTTCACGAGTCCATTCCTTTATTCTAGCATGAGTTTAGATGGCACGTAGTTGGACATATTTTAAATGGTTATGTAGGCATATACCATTATATTAGTTTTCTATATGGCGTTGACTCTTAAAATGTATCTAAACAAATAAAAGGAGTCAATTTAAAATAGTAAAGAGATCATTTTATGGGTTATACAGGGGTGTGACCAAAATGAGGAAGGTGGCCACTTGAGTGGCCGGCGTCTGCAGTCCACCACACGAGAGCTTGGCCACATGCTGTCCAGTCCCTCAGGCCTGGATGCACAGCTGCTGTGTGGCCTCCGAGGTGTGTGACCTTGAGCAAAGGACTTCCTCTCTCCAAGCCTCAGTTTCCTTACCTTCAGCGTGGAGATGCTGGCAGCTTCTGTCCTTGGGGTTGTTCCAGTGAGCTAGGGCATGGGAGTCCCGTGGCCATGCCTGGCTCACACTGAGCACTCTGTGCATGGACCTCTGCACAGCCGGCTCCCTTCAAGGCTCTCTCTCTGGCTGCCCTGTGCAGGGGACCTTGTGTGGGTTAAGAGAACACAAGCTAAACCAGAGCTCCCCTTGGCTTTGGTTTAACGAGTAATGTGGTCATTGTCCTTCCTGAGGCCGGCAGGCTTCTTCTTTCTTCCAGGGTTTAGCTGGAGCCCATGCCAGCCTCTGGCCCTCCGTGTAACAGGTTCTCCTCTCCTCTTCTCTCCCCACAGACACACTGTCAGTGCCGCGCTGGTCCCCGCAGATCCCTCGCAGAGACCTTGGCAACTCCATTAAGCACAGGTAGGCGGATTCCTGTGTGCACTGGGGCCTGCGTCCCTGCACAGTGAGGGCTGGGACTCTGCCCCTGTGGTGGGGGTAGGCCAGGCAGGTGTGCTCATGTCCATTTGACAGGTCGGCAAACCAAGGCCCGGGGGCTAAGTGATGAGTCTACTTGGCCTCGGCATTTGTGTTCTTTGGACACTGCTGCCGAGAGTTTTCTTTGCACCAAGGCCCAAGGACTGATTCACGCATTCGTGGCTTTTCCCCCACTCATCTTTGTAGAGGGTCTCCGTGCCACGGCTGGAGCACTGAGCAAGATGGAAGGTCTGTGCCTGTGGGGAGCTCGTGGGCTGGTGGAGGGTTAGACAGTTCACAGATTACGAAGGTTTGCAGAGATTAGGCCTGTGGGGGGTGGAGTTAGTCCCTGGACAGATGCATCACACATCACGGAGCCTGGGTGAGGCGGCCGTGAGCAGGCTGTCCTGGAAAGGCATCTCATCAACAGTTCTTGAAAGAAATGTGTTGACAGGACAGTTACTAAGTCTCAAACGAGAAAGTGGTATAGGAAGTAGTGAGAAATGTGTGACAGACACATCAGTGGCCCGGCAGGGAGATGCAGAGGGTTAGGCATCAAAGACAGGCCTGTTTCTTGTTTGTTTCTTATGCTCTGCCCCCAGGCTCAGCTGCTCCCCAGGATTGTCAGTGCTCCTGGCTCAGCTCCACCCCCTGTTCAGCCCCACCCCCTGCTTTAGCTCCACCCCCTGGCTCAGCTCCACCTCTGGATTGGCCACATGTCTGGCTCAGCTCCTTGGTATCTCTTAAAGAAGATAGTTAGCCCCCCACCACCCACCCGGCAACTGTATATCATATATCAGAGGCCTCCAAATTGCCTTGGTTGCAGCAAGTGGTGGTGGTTGCTGGGGGAGGTGAACTGATGCTCTGAAAAGGCTTTCATTTTAGGGGATTCTGCTACTAGACTTTGTGGTTTCAGCTTATGGTGGGGTGGCCCTTTCTTGAAGCTTCCCAGGTGACATGACTAGCCGTGATGGGAAATGGCTTTCCCTCCTGGGAAGCCCCGCCCTGCTTTGGAAGCTCCAAGGGCAGTTCTGGCTCCATCCATCGTTCTGTCCCGGAACTGAACTTGGCACATAGTAGGACAGCAGGCAATATTTGTTGAACAAATGAATGGCTGTTAGGAAAGATTGGGTAATAATATAGTCACAACTTGATTCACTAAGCATTACTAGGTACCAGGAGCTGCGTAAAACCTTGACATTCGTGACCCTGTTTAAAACTCCCAACAATCTATGAGGTCGATACTATTATTATCCCCACTTCACAGGCAAGAACACTGAGGCTCCAGTGGTTTAAGCCTCAAATTGATTAAGTCACATGTCTCAGAAGAAACAAGACTGGAATCCAGGGCCCATGTGCTCACCCTTTAAATGGTTCATCCTTCTGGAGACGGGTCACTTGTCATCACCTTGCCCTTGAACATTTCCTGTCTCTTTTCCGCAGGTTTTCCACCAAGTACTGGATGTCTCAGACGTGCACAGTCTGTGGGAAAGGGATGCTTTTTGGCCTCAAGTGTAAAAATTGCAAGTAAGTGGCTGTATCTGGAAGCATTTCCCACTGTGCTAATGTCAGCAGGAGCACTCCTGGGCTCTGAATGAATTTATGGGCATTGAGTTTCTCGACTTTAGGGAGAGTTGCTTGCTCTGTTTTTTGGAAATAGATCTTAAAGGAACCTGTGTACTTGGGGAAGGGCTCAGGGAGAGCAGATCTGAGGGAGACCCTGAGCCGATGTGTGGCACTGGGAACGCATGATGCTGTCGGCTGAGGTGCGGTGCCATCTTGCATTTTCATAGCACCTCAGACCAGGAGTTGGCCAACTCTTTCTTGAGCTGGCCAGACAGTAAATATTCTAGGCTTTGCTGGCCATAGCGTCTCTGTTACCACTACCCAGCTCTGCCAGGTGGTTCAGAGCAGCTGCAGATAATACCCAAGTGGGCATGACGCTCGTATTTATTCCCTTGAAACCTCATTTACATCAGTATTCTGCGGACTGGCTTGGGCCTTTTGGTTGTAGTTTGCCAGTCCCTGAGTTACTGTTTGTAAAGCCTTTTCCTCCTTTTTTTTTCCTCCCCCGAGGGGGTACTATGATCCTCCCATTTTATGGATGTGAAAGCTGAGTCTTGGCCAAAGGCGAGTTGCCTGCCTGAGGTCACACAGCCGGAAAGTGGCCGTCAGAACTTGAACCCCGGCCCCTAATGCCTGTCTTTCCTGTGGCTTCACGTTGGTCCCAGCGTGAATTCTCCCCACCACACCTCCACACATACATCCCAGGTCATGGCTGGCGAAAGGGAGGAAGGCTGTTGAAAAGCTCGGTCCCCAACGTGGGTTCGTGAGTTACGTTCAGCAGTAGGACCTTGGGCGAGTCACCTCACATTTCTGTTCCTAGTATTTTCATCCGCGTGAGAGGAGTAATGATCAGACCTGCCTGATGTGGCGGTGTGCATTCAAGAAAGCAGCACCGAGGGTCACAGCCGGGTGGCAGGCGTGGCATTCTGTCCTCTGTCGAAGACTGCCAGTGCCTTCTGCCTGGCCTCCCTCTCTCCTTCTGTAAAGGGTATTAGATACCCAATCTGGTCCAATTACTGAAAACGGTCATGGACCTGCCAGTGCATCTAAGAGTTACAAGTGCACCTGCATCTGTTTGCTGATCGGAGCCACTTAGTGTAAAAGGTGGCAGGACACCTTCCCCTGTGGCCTTGCCCAGCCCTGTGAGGGAGGTGCGCTACCCGCAGGGGCAAGGACCCATTCCAGCCCCCGGCTAGAAGGCCTCACCTGAGTGGTGAAGGAAGGGCTGAGGGCTCCCTTCCCTTGGGTGGGGGGATTAATTCCTTCCAGCGCAGAAGGAGGCTTCAGCTCCGTGGATGGAGCTGAAGGGGATGGGACGCACAGGGAAGTCACTACCAAACACTTGTGTTTGGAGGCCCGTGTCCCCGCCTTGGTCTTTCAAGGACCCAGGCTCTCAGGTGAGCCCCCAGGATGGCAGCCCCGGGCTTTCTGATGCCAAGAGGTAAGAGGCCAGGCCCTCGGGACCAACTGGCAGGTGGTCTGATTTCCCCGAATGCCAGCTGCTCCCGGCCCATCTCATCCCGTGTGTAGTCATGCTGTGTTCTTGGGGGGAAATGGCAGCTTTCACAGCCTCGCACCTGCGGAGGGGAGGCTTTGAAGTCAGGTAATTAGGTGACAGGGACACAGCCAGGAGGCAGAGAGGCTGAACGCTCCCTAAGGCGGTTTAATTTTCAGCACCAGATACAGAACTCTGAGGTGGCCTTTGCTTCTGCTCTCTGTTCTAGAAGTAAGAGCAAAGGCCCAGACCCTGCCAAGGGTTGGGGGAAGGGCTGGGGCCGGGGTGGGCATCTGGCGGAAAGGGCTGGCTGCAAGGGGCCCAGACTTTGGAAGCAGTCAGTACCAAGTTCGAGTCTCAGCTGCACTTCCTGTGTGAGCTTGTGCAAGACGCTGGTCCTCTGGGAGCTCAGCTTCCTTGTCTGTAAAGTGGACGTGATGTGAGCACCTGCCATAGGACCGTTGGAAGCATTCAATGAAATGTCTGCGGATAGAAGGCTTGGATGGGGGTCAGAAGCAGGAGGTGCACAGGTCCCATTGTCAAGGAGTTTGGAGAAGACACAGCTATAGAGAAACGAATTTTCGTGAAGCTGAAGCGCACATGTAAAGAACAGCGACAGATGGAATTTCAGAGAGGCGTGGCCAAGACTGGGGAGGCAGCCGCTTAGAAAAAATAGGTGGGACTATTTGTTCTTTTACTCACCTAATGTTTATTGAGCACCTGCTATGCACCAGGCACTGTCCTGGGCACAGGGGAAGTAACAGTGGATAAAACAGACAAGATCTCTGCCCTCGTGGACTTTATAAGCTGGTGGACGGCAGGGTGGGCGCAGACAGTAGAGAAAGTAAATTATTCAAATAGATCATCTGTTCAGATGATACTTAAATCCTAAGCAGAGGTGTCCAAACTTTCGGCATCTCTGGGCCGCACTGGAAGGAGGGTTGTCTTGGGTCAGACGTTAAACACATTGTGTCACGTAATAACCAAAAAATCTGATAATATTTTAAGTAAATTGACGCTTTTGTGTTGGGCTGCATTCGTAGCCATCCTAAGCCGCATGCAGCCTGTGGGCTGCAGGTTGGACGCCCCTGAAAGCGGAAGAACAAAGCGGAAAAGGGAGACAGGAAGGGCCGGGGAAGGGGCTGCAGTTTTAGTGGAAGTGCTCAGGGAAGGTCTCATACCTGAGTGGGAACTTGGGGAAAACAGTAGTTTGTGGGGCAGGTCCTTTCCTGTTTTCCTAAAGTACTTTGCAGAGACTTGGATTTGAACTTGCCCTGAAGGCAGTGAGTTGTGTTTTTGTTTGAAATGTAGAGCGATCCTGCTTCTGGTAGTTCCGGAGACTCCCCGGGTGACGAGGGTCAGATCAGACCCTTGCTGCTCCATGTCTGGCCCCTGGACCAGCAGCAGCAGCCTCACCTGGGAGCTGGTTAGAAATGCAGAGTCCTGGGCCCCGCCCCAGACCTGCTGCACCAGAGTCCGAATTCTAAGACTCCGGTGATTCTTGTGCAGGCTCCTGTGTTGTCCGAGCCCTTGCAGAGTCTCCTTCATCCTGGTAAACCCACCTGTATATATACTCGTGGGGAGACCTAAAAGAGAAGGAATGACCAGGGCCCAGGCTGAAGGTCAGGCACACACACCTGCGTCTAGACCCTGACACTGCCGCTGGCTGGCACGTAAGAGGAGAGGAGGAAGATCTGTAGAGAGAGGAAAATAATTAGATATTCCTTATATAATGTCTGATTAGTAGATAACATCGATTAATTACATATTATCTCACTAGATTACCTTTTAAAACCCTTAAGATAAAAAAGGTAAAAGGCTCACCCTCATTACTTGGCTGACCTTAATAATCAAAAGTGAGTGCAGTTCCTAACTTCGTGAATTAATCTTGGGGTACCCCTCCCCCCACAAGGAAGCCGGGGTACTTCTGAACGTCTCCTCCCCTTCGCTCTTGCTTCGGTTTCAGACCCACTTCCTCCAGAATTATCATCAGCTTGTCTCGTTGGCTTTCTGAATAGAGAGATTAATGAACTAATAGGAAATTATACTCAGAAAGCAATTTGCAGTTATCTAAATTGAGGCGTTTTCATCTAATAGGTTCACGAGCGCGGAATGGAGTTTCGTTCTAAGTGCTCGGGTGTCAGCACAATCCGAGAATTGTCTGATAACTGTGGACTCAGCTGGCTGAAGTGTGCTTTTGCTGGGAGCTGCTGATGGGTTTCCCAGCCCTCCGTCAGGGGTTATCTGCATCCTTCCTCCCTCTCGGGGCCTTCCACAGGTTCGTGCAGGGCCGAGGGCCGGCTCCCTGCAACCTCTCCACCCCTATCTGCGTTTCTAGCAGGCAAGGGCAGGGCAGTGATTGGCAGCTGGTCTTCTAGAAAACAAGAGTGGAACCAAGGCGCTTTTTTCTGCACAGGCTGGAGGGTGCGGAGGAGGGGGTGTCTTCAGAAACCATCGATGGAGACGTTGCATTTTAACCATCTCCTCTGCCTGATGTAGCTACCCTGTGGTCCCCTTTGGCAGACCGGGCTTTGGTTCAGGTTATTCTGGTGAGGTCTGCAGCTCTAGACCCATGAGCTTTGCTAGAAACGTAAAGAGTGGTGTTTGGAAGCCTGGGTTAACCAGCATGAGGTTTTTAGTTTATTTCAGTGGCATTTTAATGCACTTTATTCAAGTCCCCTTTCCTCCTGCCTGCAGTAGCCTGGCTGGACATGCTCATGTTTCTTTCTCTTCACGTAAGCGGTCACCGCACTGATTTTTGTTAAAATGAGTCATGTATTCCTTATTCAGTTTTGCTCTGTTAATGGATCTTTTCGCTTGGATTTCATGTGCTCTTTGCTTCCCTTCTTGCCCTCCGTCGCCCTAGCCTGTGTTCTTGCATCAAACACAATGTTTTATCTGTGATGAAGACATAGAAGTGTGAAACAAGCCGTGGTTGGTTTGAGCCACAAGGCGCATACTTTTCCCAGCCCTTGAAAAACTGGGGGAGTGATAGCCTGATGTTGCAGCTGCTGCGAAATCTCCCGGAAGCTTCGGGAATTTGCACAACGGGCAGGATATTGGCAGGATATAATTATGATCATGCATTTCAGAGATCACCAGCTTGAAGCCTGAACTTACTTTTCCGTTAATAAAAACAGTTCAGTTTTTGCAATAATCATAATGGGAATTAATGGTCCCTGATATGCATGTTTATCTAATATAAGAAAATTTGGGTCTGATTACAGTTGTGTGTGAGGGATGATTATATAACTTTACTGGGGACTGAGGTGGGGTTGAACGTGATGATGGTGATGGTGATGGTAGTGGTGGTGATGGTGGTGGTGATAATGATGGTGATATCCTGCAGTAAGAACTGACTTATGAAGTGCCAGACATTCTGCTGAACACTTTACAGGCGTGATCTCATTTAATCCTTGCAACAACCGTGGGAGGTAGGATCTGTTATTATCCCCATTGTACAGATGAAGAAACAGAGACCTTCAGGAGTAAATAGCTGACCCAGATTCTCACAGTGGGTGGGTTTGCTCTCCAAACTTACCATCCCTCTGATTTAAGATCCTGGACCGCTGACCACTTTACATGAGCCAAGGGCCAGCCACACAGTAGGGCAGCAACAAATGCCAGCCCTCCACTCTGCTTCTCCTTGAACAGAATGTGAGACTCTGCTCTCAGCCTGACCCTGGACCAGAGCTATTAGCGTTTTTCTCATCCCTCCCCCAGCCTGCCACCCTCTCCTATGGGCCTTTCTTGAACCGAAAGAGGAAAAATTGTTCTTTGTGTTCTGGCACACACCTGCAGGTCCTGGGAACCAAGACGATTCCGTGGTCACTCCCCCTCTCGGGGAAGTTGGGGGATGAGGTGGGTCAGAGGGGCATCTCCAACAGCTAATACCTCCCCAGTTTCCGTACAGTGTCCTGCTATGGAGAGAACAGTGCTGGGGATTTCCTGATTATTTTTCACCATGCCGCTGGAACCTGTGGTCTGATTTATGTATTTTGTACTCAACATCTTCCTCAGTTATGTTACTGGGGTGTTTTTTGTACATGTTGCAGGCCAAAGAGTTCAACCCCACTGAGCTGTCAGCAGTGAGGGAAGGGGTGTTTTGATATCCTTCACTGAGAACATACGGCAGCGTGTCTAGAAGCATTTGGCTCAGATCTGAGGCCACAGGGGAAACAAAACTGCTGGGTTGAGCTGTTCAGTGAAACACACCCCAAGGAGAAGGGGGTGATGCTTTGGTTTACTGATTTTGCAAGAAGTCTTAAAGAGCGCTTCATGCAGGGACCTGGGAAGGGGAAACCAAGGCAAGGAGTATAAAAGACAGAGAGGGGAACACTGCACTGTTAATGGTGAATGTTTGCCCTGCCTGAGGGGTATTTCCAAAATGCTTATCCAAACCTCACCCTCCCGTTTAAGAATCCTTCATTGGTCTTCCCTTACGCTCAGAAGAAAAATCCAACCTCATGGGGAGACTCTGCATCATCCCTTGCCTCCCTTTCCTTCCTCCCTTCTTCATGCCCAGTGGGGAAGGAGAGCTTTTGGTCACTGCAAGAAAAAGCAACAAGGGGAAATGCCACTTTGGGGCGGGGAGGGCAAGGAGAAGGGAATGCAGAGAGGGACTTAATTTGCATTTCCCAAACTTCAAGGGATACGCTTTACAAGAAACAGTCATCGTTTTTCCAAAACAGATTTTGATACAGACTCTTAATGCTGCTACATCAGTAGCGTTTGACAGGTTTCCCCATCTACTGGTCCTTCCTTTTTCTGCTTTCCTCCTCTCTCCCCTGTCTCTCCGATACTTATTCAGCATGGTGTGCACCCCCCCAGGCCAGGCACTGAGGAGAGGCCCCACAGAGATGGGGACGGCCCGGATCCTGCCCTCCACATGAAGTCACATATTTAATTTTCAGACGGAAAAGATGTCTCATTTAGCCAGCAGCTCCTCGGGGGAGTGAGATGCTCTGCGTAAGCAACTTTTCTCAATAACTGAAGCTTATCCTATTAGCCTTGAATGTTTTTTTTAAAAAGGAAAAAAAAAAAGAAAGAACCGTTTTCAATGAAAGTTTTAAATAAATTCTTTCCAATGCTCCAGGCTGCACGTGGCCCACTCGGCGGCCCCGGCCCCCGGCGTGTTTCAGCCCTGCACGCTGGAACGTGGCCTGTGGGCTGCCTGTGTGGGTACTGACCTGGGCACTTTGTCATGAAATCCTCATCGCTATCTGGGTGAGGAACCGGACCCCAGCAAGGCAGACGGATGTCGCCAGGGTCTAAGTCGGGCAGAACCGTGAGTCATGCTCAGGTTGGCTTGATGCTGAAGCCCAGGCTGCTCACCTTTTCTGGATCCACATGCAACTTTCCCTGGACTGGTATTGCCCACAGCTGCCATCCCAAGTCACCGTGCTCCTCAGGCCACGTCCGGTGCAGACACTTGTCTGGGCTGCCGGCGAGGCTCTGCAGCTCCCCCTGTGCCTCCTCGTGGACCAGAGCGCCTGGGAACCAAACTCATTAAGGACTGTGGGCTAAAGAGATATGCTGGGGACAGTGAGCAGCGGGCTTGGCTGGATGTGTGGGCTGCAGGACAGATCACACTGGTGTTCAGAACCTCCTGTAAAGATCACCGTGGCTTAGTTGGCTTCCCATGACAGACCTTGAGATGAGTTCAAGGGCAGATGGTTGGTTTCTTGGAAGGAAAAGCCTAGGCCCCACCAGCGAGGGAGTGAGGCAGGGAAGGAAAGGCAAGCAGTCCAGGTGCCTCGCAGACCTGTTATGGGCCACAGGGGTCTAGTCCCACCTGACACAGCCCTGAGTTGTCCCGCCCAAGAGAGAGGAGACTCGGGTATTCATCACTGAAAGAAAAAGCAACGAGGGAAAATACTGGGGGCAGGGGGTGGGGGCAGGAAGTGGGCCGAGGTCACTGGTGGTCTCGCGTGTCACGTCCTGATTCGGATGCGGTCCAAAGGGTACGTTACATTGCCCCTGCTTCGTGGGGCTGCCTCTGTAGCAAGCAGGCTTCTCCACATCGGCACACCACCTTCCAGCTGGGCTTGTTGGAGAATGCTCGCAGGGGGGGCTGGCAGAAAGGAATGGTTTCTTTCTGGAAGCTTCCAGGGTAGAATCCAGCTATTTCAAAGGAACAAAGCACAGAAACTTCTTGGTTCGATTGTCGTGTGGTGTCAGCAGTGTCCCAGCTCAGGGTTTCTTGAACATCCATCTGACTGAGTCACAGTTGTCCAAGCCTCTGGTGGCTTCTCGGTGCTACAGAATCCAATACAGGCTCCCTATCGGGAGCCACCTCCCCTGCCTCAGGATTTCATTACTTTTGTTTTCTTTACTTCAGCCTCATCGACCTTTAACTTTTGACCCCTGAACCAAGCAGGTTTGATCTCGCCCCATACCTTTTGCGCCTGTTGGAAGCCCTTCTTCCCCCACTGTTCACCCTGTTTTCCTGTATTATGTTTGCGTATGATCTTAGCACATCTGCATTGACCTGTTTATTGTCCTTTATATTTGTTTACCTGTTTATTATCCCTCCCCTTTACACATGGGGGCTGCATCTGCCTATGCATTTTATGATTTTATGGCCCAGGGCCTGGGGCTTGGTCGGCCCAATGAATTGTTTGGAATGAGTGAATGAAAATAAGTCTAATTTCATGTTCAGCAGAGCATTGCATCAGGATTTTGATGCCACACAGGTTATAGCACTTAACATAGTAATTGACATGACTGTCATGGTGAAAAGTGACTCTATATTGGATTGTCAGAAGTGTTCAAAAAGTCCACTCTTCTTTTGTTCTGTACTTCCATCCACCCATCTATTCATTCATCCATCTGTTCATCTGTACGTCCACCCATCCATCCATCATCTATCCATCATCCATTCATCTATCACCCATCCACCCATCCATCCATCCATCCATGCAACCTTTTATCTGTCCATGCATCCACCCATCTATCCATCCGTCCATCCACCCCTCCACCCATCCATCCATCATCTATCTATCATCCATTCATCATCCATTCATCCATCACCCATCCATCCATCTATCCATATACCCATCCATTCATCCATCCATCCATCCATCCATCCATCCCTACAACCTTCTATCTATCCATGCATACACCCATCCACCCATCCATCCATCCACCCATCCATGAATCTTTCCTTCTCGTTCTCTCAGGTTAAAGTGCCACAACAAATGCACCAAAGAAGCCCCGCCCTGTCATCTCCTTATCATCCACCGAGGAGGTAAGTATTTAACACTTGCCACCCTGGATCGGGGGTCAGGTGGGGGCCGTCTGAGCTAGCCGTCCCATCCAGGCGGACTCTGGATACCTTCTAATCCCCTGCTGCTTGGCTGTCTCATTTCTTTCCCTCTGACACCCTTCTTGATACTGGTCTCCTCAATCCACCTCTCACCTTTGCTTTCCCTATTTCTTGCCCCTGTAGCTTGTCTCTCTGATACTTTAGCTCCCAGATTCATTTCCTCCTCCCTAAATCTTTTTCTTTCTCTTTGCATCTCTGCTCCCAATTTCCACTCTCCCCTCTTTCCCTCAATCCTGTTGCTTTTCCTTCCCCCTAGAAAGATTGTGGTTGAATGTCTGTCCAACATGTGCTCTTCACACTCAGTCAGCTGACCCTGCAGAAGTGGGCGTGGGGAAAGGTCTGGCTTGACCTGCTGGTTCGGGCCAGCCGTGTTCTGTCCGCTGGCGCCCTGGGAGTGTCTGAGCCATCCTGTCCAGGCTGGGAGGTGACAGCTACCTTTTGGGGTTTGGCCACTACCAACTGCCTACTGCACAAAAGCAAGACTGGTTTAGATGGAAGACAAGACTAGGAAGAAAGACTTTTCTCTGCCAGCCAAAGGCTCGGCACCTCCTTGAGGAGTCTTGTGTTCCAGCTTTTGAAGCAGTTGTCCCTGATTCTTATCCCATGGAATGTTACCCCGGACTCCATAATCTACTCTGCAGTATACCCACCGGGGACTCTCTAGGTCTCTGCTGTTCAGTGCAGTAGCTACTGGCCACATCTATTCAAATTTAGATTAAACTGAAATAAAAATAGAAGTTGAATTACTCGGCCGCAACCAGCCACCCTGCAAGGCTCAGGTAGCTACCCATGGCTGCCGTATTTCATGGTTCAGGTAACAAACACTTTAATCACCTCAGAAAGTTCTGCTGGACATCGTGGGGCCACCCCTCACTATTCAAAGGACCAGTGACACCAGAATCACCGGGGAGCTTGGTGTCCCATCCCTGACCTACCAAATCAGAATCTGCATTTCATCAGGATCCGCAGCTAACTCCTGTGCATGTTTGAGGTTGAGAAGGACTGCTCTCAAGTAGGAGTGGCCAACTTAAATGCCTTCCAGGGCCCAGCAAGGACCCTAAATAAGAGAATCTGGCCAGATGGGGCCAAGTGAAGTGGAGAGAGAGCCCCTGCTGGCCAGGCAGGATAGCCACGCCAGCAACTGTGGGACCCTACGCTGCAAGATTTCTCATGTTTCGGAGAAAAGCCAGACTGGTTTTATGTGCCATATGCTTATTTTAAAATGTTAGCAACTTGTGAAAAGTTTAAAATTTCTTGCTGGCCTCCTCTCTGCCACCCCTCCCCCCGCCATCTATAGGTTGGATGAAGCTAAGCCTCCAACTTGGGGTGTAGCAACTCACTAAGCAGACTTGAGTTCCTCTTCATCCTCTCCCTACCCCCCACCCAGCCCCCTGGCCTTGGTCAGCGCCTACTCAGGGGAGTCTGCCCTGTTCTAGAATAAACCCAAGGGAAAGCTAAAAAAGGAGGTGAATGGCCGCCGAAAATGCTGAGGTGTGTCCCAAAGCCAATGGGCCGTCGGTTTTTGATGATCTGTGCTTTGCTTAGCTCTGCGAGGAGAGGGAATTGCTAGTGAAGGGAAAACTATCTCTCCCCTCCTGCTCTGCCCCGCCTCACATCCTCACTTCAGAACCGGCTCTTCCTTAAACAACTGCACACACTCATCGAGGCTGCTTTAAACCCGAATGCTCTTGTTCTTGAACTGCCATCAGCAGGTCAGCTCTGTTGGGGAAATCGCCTCTCTCCAAATTCCTGTCCGTCATGGGTGCCGCTGGCACTCAGCCTCCTACGTGGAGACTGGACTGGGGGCTGGAGGGCCACCCACTGTCAGAGGCTGACATCTGACGGAGGGCTCCCTCCCACCCACCTTGACAGCCATGCGCCCTTTGGATGTGCGCAGCAAACGGAACTTTCCAGAAGTCCGCTAGATTTCGGCTGCCCCCACCCCATCGTTAGCAGGAAGTTGGAAACACAGTCTGTTTCTATGGTGATGGCAGCTCTGCCTAAGCAGAGAAATGAAATCCCTGGGTCGGTCCAAAGCTTCAACTTTTCCACTAACACCCCCATCCACCTCTGCAAACACACACACACACAACAAAGGCTGATAAGAAACACTACCAGCCACCGAACTTGAATTTGAGCTTCTCATTTTTGTCCTTCCCCATGGTTCCTATAAGCAGTAGAAATAACAGGGGAAACAGGGGGAGGGCTGGGATGACGTGGCCTGAGTCGGTCGGTATTTATTTAGCATTAGCTGCGTGCCCAGACCTTTGTGTAGCATTGGGATGATGCAGAGAGGATGGCCAGGAATGCCCAGCCTTGCTTCAGGGACCCACGGTGGCCTTGATTAGCACAAATGTGTTTTGATGTGTGACAGGCAGCTCAAACCTGAGAAATCCCACAAGTGGTGAAAGATGACCCTACCAGGAAGGTCAGACAGGGCAGCGACAGGCAGCCGTAGTTAGTCTGTGCCCTGGTTACCAACCAGAGGAATCAGGAACGTTTGTGTTTAAGAGGAAGTTCCGCTCTGAAGTGAGTACCTGTGTGGAACAATCGTGGTATCGAAAACAAACAAACGGATAGCTTCAGTTTTATTATTAAATTTGTCACAGTCAAGTCGATACTGACAGTACAAAAAAAAACAAAAGCCAACCTGGTGCACTCCCAGTGTCACTACTGTGACATGACAACTGTCATTTCTAGTGAATTTCCTTCCAGCCTTCAGGCGGGGGTGGGCCTTCGAGGTGGGATCCGACCTCTGTTGTCCTGGAATAACAAGTATAAAACCCAGGTGATACTTAAACTCCCCAATTGCTGTTTTTACCCCTACGGATCCAGCAAGGCTAGTCCGGACAGAGTCGGTCCCGTGCGACATCAACAACCCTCTGCGAAAGCCGCCCCGGTACTCGGACCTGCACATCAGTCAGACGCTTCCCAAAACCAACAAAATCAACAAGGTGAGACTGGGTTCTGCCGGGTCGGCCTTGCTGGGGCAGACGCTGCGGGAGGGAGGGAGGTTCTGGAGCAGGACTCGGTTTTCTGATCTGGGAGCATTGCCTTCACCTCCCCGCCCACCTGGGCTCTCCCCATTCTTTGTGGTTGGTGTTGAGTCAAGCTTGGAAGGCATGCAGCCGTCAGTGGTGGGCGAGTGTGCCAGGGACCTATTTGATTGAGGGAGCGGGGGCATGGAAATGAGGATGAATGAGGATGTCGAGGGGGGATGGCAGGAGAGCCTGAGACAGGTTTCTTCGTGGTCCAGACCCTGCACTCGTTGCTCTGAGATGTTTTGCCATCTGCCCGGATTAGCTTTGCAGATGGTTCTGGGCTTTCTGACACATCTGTTGAATCAAACCACCGAGGAACAGGGATCTGTTTCTGAGCTCCTGCTGGAGACTGGGTGGACGGGCATGTTTGGGGCCTCTGAGCTCTGAGCTGTAGTCACTTTGTTTGACGTCCTGCTGACTCCCAGGCGCGGGCCTCTCTGTGCTGCTTCTTTCCAATGTGGCCTGGACACTTCCAGAGTGACTTCCACATCCTTTGTTTGGGCTGTTGGTCCGACCTCACCAAAGCTACCCCGGGGGTGCTTCCAGCCCCACAGTAAGAGATAGAAGTTGTACAAGCCAACAGGTGACTTCTCATGCCCCATAATGCCTTCACACATGGTACCGAAGATGAATAAAGTGTGAGTCAGCCCAGGTGTGTGGCAGGTCACCAACCCGTGTTCAGGACCCAGGTGAGCATCGTGACTTCTCACTGGCAAGGCACAGCCTCACTTCTCTGCATAAGGCTGGAGAGGTCCTACCCCCCTCCCACACCATTCTCCACACACCAGCCAGAAAGATTGTGAATGAGCATCATTTAAATCGTGTCATCTCTGCTTAAAAACCATCCGGTGGCTTTCTAGTGCACTTAGAAAGCAAATCAGGCTCCTTACTGCAGCCTGCCAGGCAGTGCACACCTTGGTCTCCCTCCATCTCCGACCTCTCTTTCTGGGCCTCCCCACCAAAGCCCACATGTTCTCTCACCCTCATGCTGCCACCTTCTACTCCTAGATCTCAGTCCTTCACCATCTGGATCCTGAGGCCTCCCCTTAGCAGTTGAGAGCTTGGCCTCTAAAACCAGGCAAACCTAGCAGCCAGCCTTGGCTTTCTTCACTTCTCAGCTGTGAGACTCTGGACAAGTAACTGAATCTCTCAGAGCCTTGGTTTTCCTGTATGTAAAATGGGTATGTTCCAGTTATACACTGCTGCACAAACAAACCACTTCAAACGTAGTGGTAAATGACCACAACCCTTTAATTATTCTCAGGGAGTCTACGCGGCAGAGATTAAGAAGTAGTACAGTGGAGATCATTTGCCTCTGCTTCTTAATGTCCAAGGACTCAACTGGCAAAACTCACAGTGAGGAGCTGGAACTATCTAGAACAGGAATTGGCCACTATGGCTTACAGGCCAAATCCAGTTTACCACCTGACCTGTTTTTGTGAATAAAGTTGTACTGAAACAAGCCACACTTTTATCATCTATGGTTGTTTTCATGCTGCAAAGGAAGAACTGAGTAGTTCCAATGGAGACCACAAGGCTCACAAAGCCAAATATATTCACTATCTGGTCATTTCAAGGAAAAGTTTGCCAGTCCCTGATCTAGAGGCTCTTCACTCCCAAGCCTGGCACCTGGGCTGGGATGATTCAAAGCCTGGGCTTTGTAGTAACTCAGCAGGAGCACCTACATGTAGCCTTGCCTTGTGGCTTGGACTTCCTCACAATATGGCTGCCTCAGCGTAGTTGGGTTTCTTACATGGCAGCTCAGAGTTTGAAGAGCAACTGTTTCAGCAAACAAGAAGGAGGCTGCATGGGCTTTTACAACCTGGCAGCATAAATCCGTGCATTGATTGTCTAGGCTTGCACTAGTCAAGGGCTGGCAGCAACAGTTCTGCTGCATCCTACTGATGGAAGCAGTCACAGCTTACTCAGATTCAAGGGGAGGAAACATAGATTCCATCCTGTTGATGGGAAGAGTCCAAAGAATTTGTGCCATGTTTTAAAATGCCTATGGGGCATAATAAAAGCACCAACTGCAGAGAGTTGTTGTGGGGGTAAATGAAATAATCAACACTAAAAGAATGTAATGCAGTTTCTTGGCACATGGTAAGCACCCAGAAAATTCTATCTATTATTATCATCAGCTTAAATCTGGGGGCTTCTAATCTAAATTTCAGGCTAGGTTCATTTTTCCTTTGTTATTTGCAAAAGATGTAGATATCTAGGAGAGGGGACCCTCATCTCTGGAAGGGATGAGGGGGCTTGCATGGCAGAACTCCTTGGAAGTAATTGTGCATGACTGTAAACCATCCTTTCTTTCATGACATCTTGGGAACGAGGAGCTCAGAGCCATCTCAAAATCTAGCTCTCTAGCTTTATGGGCACAAGGAGCCTCTTGGTGTCAGATGGGACAGGAACACAGGTCAGATAGATCAATGACTGTGACATTGTTCTGCTTGTCTGCCAGCTGGAGAATTTGATAAGAGAAATAAATTAGCCCCTATTTGGAAAGTGGCTTTGACACGAGGTGGACAGGATATGTCATAGGGCTGCGTTGTTTTCTCTTTCTTTCCCTTCTCACTGGCCTCACGCAGATTCTTTTTGTCAGGCAGTGATGTGGTCAGGGCCATAGATTTCCGAGCCAATTTGGCCTGAAGATTTCCTTTTCATTGCTGTCTGTTTCCTCTCCTGTCTGACTCAGTCTGGGTTCACAGAAGTCTAGCTTTTTCACCCAGCATAATGGTTAGAGTGTGCATTTTGGGGTCAGAGGCTTGAAACTCTGTTCCTTCACTTACTCTGTGATCAGAGCAGGATCACCCTGCCTTGGTTTTTCCCCTCTGTAAAATGAGAAGCATCCTAGGAGATACTATTATTGGGATTTTGGAGAGAGTTGGGTACAGCCATGTGTGTAAAGAAGTCAGTCCAATGCTGGATACTCAGGGCATGAAAACAGCTTGATGGTGAAGACAACAGAGAATGAGGAAAAGGAACAGGAGAGGATTAGGAGGAAGAAAGAGGATGGAGGAAGAAGAGGAAGAGGAAGGAGAAGAGGAAGGTGGAGTGGAGCAGAAGGACAAATAATAGGAGGAAGAAAGAAGAGGAAGAAGGATGAAGAGGAAGGAGGAGGAAAGGGAATAAAGGAAGAGGAGGAGGAAGCTGGAGGAGGAAGAGATGGAGGAGAAGGAGGAGGTAGAAGAGGAGATGCAAGAGATGGAAGAGGAGAAGGGGGAGGAGGAGATGGAGAAGGGGGGTGGAGTAGGAGGAAATGGGGGAGGAGATTGAGGACGTGGAGGAGGATGAAGGAGACACAGAAGAAGGGAATGGAGCAGGAGGTGGATGGAGGAGGGGGAGGGGGATGGAGCAGCAGCAGCAGCATCTGCCAGCTCCTTGGGAGACCGGTCTACAGCACTTGTGCCTCCACATCAGGCGTCTAGCACTCCATCTGCAGTGGTGCCCGAGGCTGAGGATCTTCCTGCTGCAACGAGCTGCATGAAGTTGGCTGCGTGCTGGCTTGCTCTTTTCAGCTGCTTGTAAGCACCAGAGACCCACCTAGGCCAGCTCAGCAAAACGCGTTTTCTGTTGTCAGGAGCCATGGAGCAAATAAGAGAGAGGGAAATCACGTTTCAGGAGCTGGGCCTCGTGAAAAGAGACACAGAGGACAGTCTTGCATCAGGCCAGCCCCTTAGACCTGCAGCCAGACCGTGAATCACGCTGTGGTCCTCATTAGGACTAAGACCCAGCTGCTGTTTCTGGGGTCTGCTCTGGTCTTCACCGATGACCGGCTTCCTCCACCTCTGCTCTCCTCTTTTGTCTTGTCATTGCTTCTGCTGCCATTTTGTTCCTGGTCCTCATAGCCTCGGCCTATTTGGTTTCTAGCCCGTTGGGGCTCCTCCGTTCTCTTTGAACTTCATCTCCTCTTCACCTTTGTTCCTAAATGCTTTCCGCTGTTCTTCTTATTGGCCCAGCTCCTATTTTCATTCCAGGTCAGAAGTCAGAGGCCAGCTGCCATTATGTCCTGACCTGTGGTCCTGTGGTAGGAGTGGGCTGTGGCGGTCACAAAACCAGCATGGCTGTTTAGGACTGTCCATTCACCACAGCCCGGTGGGTTGGAGGGTGGGGACAGTGTCCTGAAGGAGAGCCCTGGGGGGAGGCCGTTGGTCTCTGCACCGTGTCTAAATCATCCCACACGTGGGTGAAGGGCGGACGGAGGAGACAAACATGTTTCTGAATGAATCCAAGACTCCGATGTGAGTTTCTCAGTTGGCACAACCTTGCATTTCTGTTTCTGGGCTAAAGGTTGGGACCTAGGCCACTAACTCTCTCTATGACTCCAGTAAGTCACTCCCCCTCTCTGAGCCTCCCTCGGAGTCCCCATCGACAGGATGAAGGGCTTGGACTGGATCCTCCCTGAAGGATGTGCCCACGTCTTAGCTGCGCTCAGAAAGAGGACCTACGCCATCACCCTCTCTGCAGGGTATGGTGGTCTGCATGTCCCTCCGAGGGGCACAACCTCCAGTGACGGTCCCTCTGGGACGCGGGTCTGGGCCCAACCTGAGGAAGGAGTTTCCCCTCCCGGTGCAGTGATTCTGCCAGGGAAAGTGGGCACCATCTGCAGCTCTCTCTTCTGATGGTTGCGTTCATTCACATCAGCACTGAGCTATGCAGATGAGGATGACCTGATCCCTGCCCTCCAGGAGGTGGAGAGAATTCCTTCCTCCATAAAGACAGTCCCTCCTTCCCTCCTTCCCTTCATCTGTCTTTCCTCTCCTTTCCTTTCCTACTCATTCACTCACTCATGTGACATTTATTAGCTGCCTCCTAGTTTCTGTTTCTGTGCTAATTTCTGTAGATTCCAAGAGAGTAAGACACAGTCTAGCAGGAGGAGCTGCACCTTCTTCCTCCCTCCCTCTCTCCTTCTCCCCACCCCTCCAGCTCTTCTCCTGTCCTTTCTTTCTTTTTTTCCTTCATCTGGCACACATGCTTTGAAGGACCACACCGTTGCTGGGCACACGGCTGCTCCAGATCCAGCTTATATTCTTTCTCTGGAACTACTGTAACAGATGACCACAAACTGGGGAGCTGAAACAACAGATGTTCATTCTCCAATGTTCTGAAGGCCACAGGCCTGACATCCAGGCGTTGGCAGGGCTGGTTCCTTTTGGGGGCCCCGAGGGAGAATCCATTCTGCACCTCTCCCCTCACCGTGAGTGGCTCTGTCCGTCCTTTACTTGTAGAAGCATCGGTCCCACCTCTATTCCCCTGTTCACATGGCCTTTCCCTCTGTGTGTGTCTCTCCTTTTTCATTTCTTATAAGGACACTTGACATTGAATTTAGGACCCACCCTGCCCTAAGAGGACCTCATCTTGAGATCCTTACATTCATGGCATCTGCAGAAAACTTTTAAAGATAATAATAATAAGGTCACATGCTGTGGTTCCGGGGGCACAGTCTCTTTGGGGGGATGCTTTTTAACCCCTACACAGCTCCTGACCGCACCCCACCAGGGCCCTTCTGAGGGAGCACACACAGATTCTTCCTTCATTTTTACTTTAGGGCAGGTTCCGGCCTGGAGAGGCAATTCGGGTTCCAGCTGCGTTGTGAGCGAGGACGCTGAGGACTTCTCTCATGCTCACTCTTGAGCCATCAGGCTGTTGGTTCTTTAATATACACTCCAGAGGAGAGATGTTGAGATGGGAAGAGCACTCTGGGCATCTCGGTGTGGCACTCTCCAAAACCAAAGGGGCACAGGGAATGTGGCTGTCACCTATGTGGCTTGCATTAGGTGGTAGCCTTTCACTCTGGGTGCAGGCAGTGGACAGGAATTGGACTCCAGAAACTGTCCCTTCCAGAGCCGAAGGCACCTGGTGCGGATGACGAAGCAGGCGGGACTTCGGCTGGATCCGGGGACTGAGGGTGCCGGGATGGGGTGTCTTCCTTCTCAGCTCCCTCTCACTGCTGTGTCCCCTGCCCTGTTTTTTCCTTCCCCAGGACCACATCCCTGTCCCCTACCAGCCAGACTCGAGCAGCAATCCCTCGTCCACAACGTCCTCCACGCCCTCCTCGCCCGCGCCGCCCCTCCCTCCCAGCGCCACGCCGCCTTCTCCCCTCCACCCTTCCCCGCAGTGCACGAGGCAGCAGAAGAACTTCAACCTGCCAGGTACCTTGGTGCTTGGGAGGGGGTTGGGGGGTTGTTGGGTTCGTGCCAGCATCGTTCCAGGGCCTGGCCATGCTTGAAGCGAGGGTTGGAGGCATGGGGATTGAGTCTTGTATGCAGGACAGTTGCCACCTTACTTGATCTTTAGAGTAGCCACAAAGTAAGCATAATCACCTCCATTTAACAGATGAGAAACTGAGGCTCTGAGAAGTGAAGAGACTCTGCTGGTGTACAGCAAGCCAGGTTCTGCACCCAAGTCTAAGGCACCGGCGAGCCTTCTGCTCTGGGGCCGGCACTTGTCTCAGGGGCTCAAGCCGCTGAAACTGGCAGGAGCAGCCCGTGCCCGGGAGCTCAGGGCCCACACGCCCGAGCAGGGGTGCTCCCTGGGTCTTATCCCAGACGTCAGGGTGGACCGAGCCGGAGCTCTGGGTTCGACCCTCTGTCCTGTCCCTGTCGTGTGGCCTCTGACGTCAGCTTTCTCACCTCTGAGAGGTGGGTGACAGGACCCCGAGGATTCTTCTAGCTCACACATTCCCACGTGAGTTCATTCACTGCCCGGGCTGCAGCTTTTCCTCCTGAAGTTGTCTGCTGGCCCTCTGACTGCATTCAGCCATTTATTTCCTCGCACAGTTATTGTGTATTCACTGTATAGCAGGTGCTGTGCAAGGTGCGTTATGCAGAGTGGTGCACATGGCACACGTGCCCTGAGTGAGTTCCCTGCTGGCGCTGTGACAGCAGCTTCATGGCCTAAAGTGGCACAGATCTGTTATCTCATAGTTAGAGAGGTCACACATCCAAAATGTATCTCTCGGGGCTGAAAATCATGGTGTCGGCAAGGCTGGTTCCTCTGGAGGATCTAGGGCAAGACTCCGTGTCCTTGAAGCCTGGCAGCTTCTGGTGGCTGCCAGCATTCCTTGGCTGGTGGCCTCACATCCTCCATCCTTTGTCACCTCTTCCACTATCTCATCTCCTTTTCTGACTCTCTGACTCTCGTCAGAGGACGAGGACCCTTGGGTCTGCATTGAGGACGCAGCCAGAGAACCCAGAATCTCAAGATCCTCAACTTAGTCCCATCTGCCGAGTCCCTTTTGCCCCATGAAGTACTGTAGCCACAGTTCCCAGGGATTCGGATGTGGGGTGGGGAATGGTCCTGCCTGTCACAGTCTCTGTTCTCGTGGAGTTCGTAGCTTCGTGGCAGAGACAGGTTTGTTAACCAAGCAAACATATGCACAAAAATGCGGAGGAAGAACAGTGAGTGCCGTGAGCACATTCAAGAAGAAAACAAATTTAAGTGGAAGGGTCAGAAGCAGCTGAGTTCTGAAGATGGGGGAGAGTGGTCTGGGCAGGGTGAGGGGAGCAGGTGCAAAGGCCCTGCTGCAGGGAAGAGCTGAAAAATCGTCCCAATGGCTTGAGTGCCACAAACAAGGGGAAAAGGCACCAAGTGACAAGAAAGCTGCAGGGGTGAGGCCTGGCGGGCTTCACAGGGTGTGATGGGCATTTTGATTTTGTCAAAGGCCATTGCATGGTTGAGGCAAGGGGCAGCTTGATCCTTCTTCCTTCTAGATCCTTCCTTTCAGGAGACCCCTCAGGCTGCTCTCTGGAAAGACCTTGGGTGGGGGAGTGGTGGGTCCTCCAGAGTGGAAGCGCCCTCAGAGTGGCCTCCTGGTGTCTGGCATCTGGTCCTCTGCAGCCTCTGAGTCCTCATGTCCTCTTGATGCCGGAGACCCAGGAGCCACTTCTGGCTAGTGTCCCTTATCTGCGAGAGCAGGGCCCACGACAAGGCCTTCCTCCTCTTCTGGCTACTCACTGCCCGTCAGGCACAGCTGTTCTCGGGCACACAGAGCTGACTCGGTGCGTGCAGGCATGTGCTGGGTGTCCCGTTGCCTGACAGCTGTCCCTTCTCAGAGCAGGGCCTGCTTCCATTGCCCTGCCTTCCTCCTTAACAGCACTGTGACTGCCAGCAAACCTTTTTGCAGATACTGAATCCCCCAGTTCATCCAAGGAGAGAAGAGATCAGCTAAGCCTATGGAGAACCTCGGGTAGTTTTCTTTTTTTAATTTTAGCCCCTTGTTGACAACAAAGAGCCCGCACGCAATTAAAACAACAACAGCGACAACAAAGCCTCACTAGGTTACCTACCGGAAGAAAGGTCCCCAAAATCCCAGAAGTCCGTTTGCTCTCACAGCTCTGCTCCGTGCCCTTGAGTGAGCTGCTTCCCTTCCTGGGCACCTTGTTTTCCAGAATCAAAAATGCACCCCTTGGATTCTAGCTCTCTGGAATTTGGGGAATCGCTGCACTACGTGGGAAAGTGAATTCGTTCAGTAAACACGACTTGCACACCCTCAGGCACAAGGCCCCAGCCCTGGTGCTTGGGATCCCGAGATGCCAGGATCTGCTCTCCGCCCTGCAGGGAGTTTGTAACTCAATTCCAGCCTCAGGGCCAGCCCATGAAACTGAAGGTCCCTTCATTAAAGACCCTTCTTGTCTGTTAGTTAAAACCACTTAGAAAGATGTTGGCTTATTCGTAGCAGCCAGTACTTACTCAGCACCTACCATGCGTGCTTACCTCGTAAGGAGGAGCGCGGCCCTGTGGGCTAGCTCTGTATCCCCTGGTCCCCTGGTGAGAGAACTGCGCAGGCTTGCACAAACAGCCAGCGGAAGAGCGAGCATTCAGCCCCGCGGGGTCAGCTTCCAGACCCCAGACCCCAAACTCAGAACCTCCATGCTCATCCTTGGTAAGGCAGCGCCCGACAGTAACTAGTCCCCAAATGAGAGCTGCTGCTTCTGGACATATCTTCACCCACTGAGTGTGACTCACAGCTGAGCCCATCCTTGCCCCCTGCTTTTACTTGGGGACATAAAACTCTATGTGACCTGTCTGTTGCCCCTGACACCCCTTGGCCCCCTGCTCGAACCCCTCCCCCCACAACTGGCATGAGTGGTAACATCAGAAACCTGGGAACTGTCTGGAAGAACTTGCCTCTGCAGGGGTGGACTGGAAGTGAAATGGGTTGTAGGAGCATCAGCAGTGACGTTGAGGAAATTTCTTTTACAAAAGTTTTTTTCCCCTCAATGTGGAGATTCACCCATATTTGCGGTGGGCAGAACAGTGGTCCCCCAGAGATGAGCATGTTCTAATTCTGAGATCTGGGGATATGTTACTTTGCACAGTGAAAGGAACTTCGCAGCTGTTTCTGTGTTAGGAATCTTGAAGTGGAAAGATTATCCTGGATTCTGGATTATTTGGAGGGGACTGTAAGTATAATCACGAGGGTTCTTAGCTGAGGGAAGCAGGAAGGTCAAGTGCAATGGGAGGCAGCGTGGGACAGAAGCAGAGATTGGCGTGGGGGGCAATGAGCCGAGGAATGCAGGCCGCTCCTGCATCCGGAAGAGGCTAGAAATCCCAGAAGAGCCTGCCCTGCCACCCCCGTGACTTCAGCCCCTGAGGACTTATCTCGGACTTCTCACCTCCAGAACTGTGAGACCATAAATTCGTGCTGTTTTAGGCCACCAAGTACATGGTAATTTGTTCCAGCAACAACAAGAAAACTAATACAATGTTCAATGCAGAGAATTGGGGAAACACGGGAAACTTATTGGTTTGTTTTTTTTTTTAAGCCACTGTCTTCACTGTGCCAACAGGGGAAAAATGACTACTTCAGATTATGGTTCTACAGACTTCTGTCTTAGGCACCTACTAAAAGTGGGGTTGTGCTCAGGATGATGCTCTGAGTTCGGGTGCTCTGTGTTCAGGGAGCATCAAATGAGAGGGATGACTTATGTGTTCAGAGCTCTGGTTTTTTCACACATGTTCTCTGTCCCTCAGAATTCGGGGTGTCTGCAGAAGTCTGGGGGCCTCAAGGGTGGGCGGAGAACCTGGCCCTGGGGGTACCCCAAGGCACAGCTCCAGGGCGACACTCACTTGGGTGTTTTCTTTCTTTTGTTAGCGCCCCACTACTACAAATACAAGCAGCAGTTCATCTTCCCAGGCGAGTGTCCTGTGAGCCCAGCCCTTCTGCGTGGGGTGAACGGAGGTGAACGCTGGGGCGGACGAACTCAGAGAGGGTGGTGGTGGAATGACCAGACCCCAGGGTAACAGCTGGATGGGGAGATGGAAAAGGAAAGTGTAGGGGGTCCCAAGGGCACAACAGCCCCAGTGAGGTGGTCTGAGAGGGGGTCGATGATAGAAAGATGGGCAAGGGTGGGAGCAGCCCAGAGCCACGTGGCAGGGAGTGGCGGTCAGAGGGACTGGAGTTGAGCACTGGGAGATGTGAAACCAGGTGGCCTCATCATTCCAAAGGGGATCAAGAGCGAGGAGGGTTCGGAGGTGACCAGGGGCTCAAGAGTGTCCCCTGGGTAACAAGAGGGGATTTGGTCAAGATCTCATTTAGACTGCTGGTGCATCCAAGCAGGTAAATTCCAAGCAGTCGAGGAAGGGAGGGGACTGGCCAGCCCCAGGGACCTGTGATCTGGTGAGAAGTTACTGCCTGCCAGCGTCTCCCAGGGGTCAAGCTCTGGGTGGCCGTGGACTCCACATCTGGTTTCTGACTGTTTCATCTCTCACCCCCAGACGTGGTGCCGGTGCTGGAGACGCCGCCCCGGGCGCCCCAGGTCGTCCTGCATCCAGTGACCTCGAATCCAATGTAAGTGGCACAGAGCTCGCCTGCCTCCGCCCTGGCCCTTCGGTCCACTCAGCATCCCTGTTTCTTCTTCTTCCTGGAATTGGTGTTGTGGGGGGTGGCAGAGGGCGAAGATGGAGGGGGACAGAGAGACACGGGAATGAGTCAGGCAAAGAGAGGGAGGGTGCGACAGCCCAGGCCGAGAGAGGCAACTCCTGCCTTGTGTCCAAGTCAGCTCCTCCTTGTGTCCCTGGCCCTGCCTGTCATGTGTGATTTCCAGGGGCTGGACCCCTTCCTTAGGACCTCCAGACCCTCCTGTTAAACTAGGGCTTAACGGAAGGACAGTTATTCTGTGTTACTGTCCCCCTTTTAAAAAGTATAATTTAGGTTTACACCTGGGATCAGCAAATTACAGCCTATGGGACCAAGCCAACTAGCCGCATGCTTTTATAAATAAAGTTTTATTGAGACACAGCCACGCTCATTTGTCTACAACACACTGTTCCTGGAGGCTCTCAGGCTCCAGCAGCAGAGTCTCATGTTGGTGGCAGGGACTGTGTGCCCTGCAAAGCCTAGAATGTGTACTGTCCAACCCTTTAGAGAAAGAGTTTGCCAATCTCTGATTTACACAATTATAAAAATAATTTAAGCTGATTTTGGAAAACTTGGACTGTTCTGTAAAAAAAAAAAGAAAGAAAAGAGAAAAGGATCACGTATAATCACGCCACTCTTAGATGTAAGCTCTTTCTGTTCATAGTTTATATGCTTGCAACCCACTATACAAACACTTTTCCACCCTACTTTTTTCACCTGTCAGTGCCACAACCTCACGGTTTTCGTATTATTTCAGATGCTTCATAGACATTGTTTTTAATGGCTGTCAAACACAGGGCCCGGCAGAAATAACGCCCCTACTTATGACAAAATCTTTTATTACAAAACCATAAGCACGTCATTCTGTAATATAACAGTAGCACACTCAAGCACACCCTATGACGCCCAGGTAATGTGTTCAAATCCCTGTCCCTCTCGTGTGGGACGTTCACGCACCCTGCCCTCCACTCTCAGTCAAGCCTCACTTCTGCTGGCCCCTGTATCACATCACTGTGGAGTAATTCCCTTCACCGCTCCCTGATCGCCGCTCTCACACCTCCCATGTTTCGCTGTGTGTGTGGCGTCCTGAGGCACAGACCCTCCTTCCGGGTGGTCTATGGCTTGTGCCGCCAGAGTGAAGTCACCTTCCTTAACTTCTTTGGTTGTGACCAAAGTCCGGGCCTTGCTAGGGACCCAGCTTCTGTTTGTCTGGTTTCCCAACTCACGTTTTTGCCTCCTTGCTGCTGCTTCCAACTCTGCCGGGTGCCCGTCCTCTCCGACCCATTATAGACTTTGTTAAAGACCCAAAAGGGTACATCTCTGGGCTCCAGGGAGCAGCCCTGAGCCAGGGGCTGTTGTGCGGACGTGTAGCTCTGGGTCATTTCTCTGCTGTGCACAAACCAATTCCACAGTTTTGTGCAAGGCGAACCCCAGGTTATTAACTGACAGTCAGGGAGTGCCGGCGAGAAAACAGAGTTAATAACTGCCTGCGATCCACTTTGATGTGTGTGGAGTGATGGGAACTAACTCAGCGCAGAAGGGAAATAATTGAATAGCCCCGGCTGCTGTAATCACGCCTTGATGTCAGCAAAGAGGCTCCAATTCCCAGGGTGCGAGGAGGGACTCCAGCTGTACTGTTCCATCCCAGCCTCCCCCAGGGTGTCAAGTTCCCAGCGTATCAGCTGTCACGTGCGGTTTCATTCTGCCTTCCCAGCCTGAACTATAAATAACTGGTTAATGGGATGGCAAATGCCACTCTGACTGACCCTTCTAGGTCTTACGGTCTTTCCGGCCCCCTCTCACCGTGAGCCCTTCGAACAAGCGGATTGACTCTGTGGGCTGGGCCCACAGCTTCCTGGGGTCGGAGGGTCAGGATAGGGGAGGCCCGCCAAATGAGGAGGTGGGGGGGGATCAGCTAAGCTGGGGAAATAGGAAGGGGGCATGGAACCCATCGATTCTTTTCTGCCCCTTATTGTATCCCACCCCACAAACACACACATATCCCCTATTCTAACCCCCTCTGGAAAAACCCCTTAACACACACGGCACCCCACAAACCATCACATCCCACATACTTTAACATTCCCCCTTATCCTCAGGGCACACCAGTGACACCAACTCGCACCCACAGGACAGACAGCTCCTGCACAGAGCGCATCCACAATACCTTCCCAATACCTTCCATGTAGATATTTAGTATACACACACACACACACACACACACACACACAGTCCAGTTCCACTCCTGTATGGTCTCGCTTCCTCCTCCTCATTCTCATTCCACATGTCTCGGTACAGTGTCCCCAGCAGGGTCCACCTGAACCAGGTGGACCTCCAAACCCACCCAGGAGCCCTCCCTCCTGGGAACTTCCATCTCAGTCCATGTAGTCAGCCCCCGAGTAACTCTTGGCCCTAGTCACACACATCTCACTTTTCTGCACAATACCTACATACTCTCTTCAGTTCCTTCAGTGGTAATATAATATTTCTTAAAGTCAGGAGCCAGGCCAGTTTCCACTCTACATCCTTCTGAGAGCTTAGTACTGTTCCTGGCACATAATTTTAATCGAATGAATAACTGAATGAATGAGCAAGCAAACCAACCCGTGAACACTAGGGTCCTTCCCAAAGATCCCGAATCTGAGTGAACTTCAGAGACCCGATTAATTCTTTCCGAGAGAACACTCAGGACTCTGAGGATTCTTCCACCCATGGCATTTAAGCCAGTCTATAAGGAAGCCCCTGCATTAGTGGAAACCGGAGCAGTAATGAAAAATGAACCCTGAGCAGCCCAGAAAAAAAATTGATTCAAAATAATATCCATGCACGCTGCTTTTTTTTTAATGGCGAGAGTATGGATTACTTCAGACACCAGCATTGAAGTGAGACTTGAGATAAAGGCTTGGTGGTGAGGACTTCTCACCTTAGGGCTCTCGCCCAAGGGTAAACTCCATACCTGGACCCACCTTTGCCCCTGAGGGTCACATTTGTTTTTCTTTCTTTAAAGCTTGGGAGGAAATCCATTACTTCAAATTGAAGTGGAGCCAACCTCAGAGGTGAGAACTAGAAATGGGGGAAGCAGCCTATCCTGGGGCTTCCCAGCCCTCGGCCAAACCAAGGGGTGACTTTGAGGACGCAGAGGGCTGTGGGCAGGTGGGGGATGCGGGGCCCCTGAGTCATGGATGTTCCAGCTCCGGGACAACTTACCACGCAGTGACCCCTCCTGGCACCGAGCCTAATGGGCCGTTCGATGGTGTGCATCACGGAAAAGCTAGTTGCACGGAAGTTGGCAAGCAGTTTGCATTGTTAGTTGAAAAACCAGCTCAGGGCCGGATAAGTCCCCAGGGGCTTTGTGCCCCACTGCCTTTCAAGAATACAGGGGAGGAGGTGGGGTCTCGGGGACACGGGGCTTGGTTGGGTGTTGAGAACATTCTGGGGCTCGTTCCCTGCTGCCGGTGCCACTTGAGGAGTTAAGTGCAGTGTCCTGTCCAGGAGTAAGAAATACGACATTCTTTCAGTCTCCTGGGGGGACCCCAGATGAAAAGGAAAAGGGTCAGGCTCGCCAGGAAAAATCATGTCCTTTCCTAAAACTCCAGCGGTTGGTGAAAAATGATACTGGGAGATGCCGAAGTGTTCTGTGCCATTTCTCCTGAGCGTGCCACTGAGGACAGCTTTGGGGTCAGGAAGACCTGCCCTCAGCCGAGGGCCACCTCCTCAGGGCATCTAGTCAGGCCCTGAGCCCCAAAGAATCCCCACTGACTCAGGCAACTGCCGCTCCCACATTCCAGCAAGAGTTTCAGGGCGAGGGCACCTCCCAGACCCCACGCTGGGAAGGCGGATCCCTAGACTCTGAGCATTTCTTGTGACAGTTGAGCCTCAGGGTGCCTGAGTCTCGTGGGCATGTGGGATGAAAATGCAGATTCCCGGCCCTGGCCTGCCGGCACTCAGATTCAGCGGGCCTGGGTGGGCGCAGGAACCTGCCGTTCCTCCCACGTCCCAGCGTGTGTTTCATGTAGGGTCAGGTCTGTGCGAAGGACTTAACAGGCCTTTGTCTCATTGAAAACCTCACGGTGTCCCCCAGGGCAGATTTTATTGCACTCCCCACACACACTTTGTGACAAAGAGAGGAGGGCTCAGAAAAGGAAAGTGACTTGTCCGAGGTCACACAGAGGCCAGATTCCAGCTCCTTGGGTCTGACTCTTAAGCCCATTCAGTCAGCCTCTCGCCCTCACATCCCCTGCCCCCACCCCCCTCCCAGCAGCCACACAGGAACCCCAGGCCTCTGGCCTGTGCAGACTGCTTGTCTGTGTGACCTAGGATTAGGTACCTCCCAGGGTGACCAGCCATCCTCCTTTTCTCAGACGGAGGGGGTTATCCAAGGTGCCCAAACCCGGCGGAAGTCCCGGGAACCGGAATGGGTGGTCCCCTGAGCAGTTTTCCTCTCTGAGCCTGTTTCCACCTGGGCACCAGAGTTGGATTGGTTTGACCTCCCTTTCAACTCCTTCACTGTGCGTGACTGTGGACACATGGAGAGACACACGTGGGCAAACCCAGAGCTGTATGTACACACCTGTCGAAAGTGCTCGGAGACGTGTCTGGACTTGCACATGCCCAGTGGGCCCCGGCAGGACCTCTGGGAAGGTGGGGCAGTGTGGGAGCAGCGGTGACCTCTCTCCCCCTCTGGCCACAGAATGAGGAGGGCCACGAGGAGGCCGAGGAGTCGGAGGACGACTTCGAGGAGATGAACCTGTCCCTCCTCTCGGCCCGGAGCTTCCCGCGGAAGGCCAGCCAGACGAGCATCTTCCTGCAGGAGTGGGACATCCCCTTTGAGCAGCTGGAGGTGGGCGAGCTCATCGGGAAGGGCCGCTTCGGGCAGGTGTACCACGGCCGCTGGCACGGGGAGGTGGCCATCCGGCTGATTGACATTGAGAGGGACAACGAGGAGCAGCTGAAGGCCTTCAAGAGGGAGGTGATGGCCTACCGACAGACACGGCACGAGAACGTGGTGCTTTTCATGGGCGCCTGCATGAGCCCGCCCCACCTGGCCATCATCACCAGGTCAGTCCCACCCGGCCCTCCCTCCCATGGGTCCCATCCCAAAGCTCTGCTCCCAGGAGAGTTGAGAAGTGTGGATCCTGGTTAACTCAGCGTCCTGGCGAATAGGGCATCTCTCTCTCTCTCTCTCTGTCGTTCACAGTTTTTGTGGTTTTAAGGTTGGTGATTCCAGAAAATCCTCCTAATGCTCAAATTCTTTGGTAGTGCACTGCATGGGGTCTCGGAAAATTGGTTCTAGACCTCCCTGTGCTTCAAGTGTTTGTGAAGCCGTATCTCTGATCTGAGACTCACCTTTTCCATATGAAAATGGAATGGGTTAAACTAAATCAGGGGTCTGCCAACTTTTTCTGGTACGGGTTCAGTCATAACTATTTTCAGCTTTGAGGGTCATACAGTTGCTGTAGCAGCTACTTAACTCTGCCACTGTAGTGTGAATGTAGCCACAGACACAATGTAAATGGATGTACGTGGCTGTGTGCCAATAAAACTTTATTTGCAAAACCAGGCAATGGGCTGGATGTGGCCCATGGATGCTAGTTTGCCAATCCCTGGGATAAGATTCTGATGACTGTTACTCCGGCTTCATAAAAGCTTCCATGCTTTCTTGGAGGAGTTGCTCTCTCTAACCTTGCACAGTGCCGTGGGCATTGAGAATAATAGCTTTGGTCTTAGTTGAACCATTGTGGCACAATCCCTTGGTGTGCTTTTAAACCCCGGTACCTGCTCCCTCGTTGCATTGGGACTGGCCACAGCGGTGGCGTTCTGCGTGTAGACTGTCATGCCAAGGTCAGTTAGGAGCTTTCTCCTTCCCATACTCAGCTCGAGCAATGAGATCTCAAATACGCAAGCCTTGCATGTTGGAAGGTGCCATAGCAGGGGCTGTGGGTTTGGGGAAGAGCTGGTGTGTCTTTGATTCATTCCTTTATGATACAAAGCCTCATTGAATCCATTTATAAGACCTTGGTGATTGGTAGAAGGTGTGTGATTGTCTGTCATCATTGATTATGCAGACGATGGGTTCACTGCAACCCATGTGTCAAATAGTAAATGTTTGCAACAGATTGGAGATTGAGATATGGCCCTTCAACTCTCCTTAAATTGGTATAAAAATTGTGGTTTTCAACTCTTCCCAGGACAGACGTGGCTTTTGAATAATCAAGCCAGGTAGTATTCAGAAGTGGTTCTGATTAGGTGAGTGTATCGGTAAGCGGTAGTTTGAGTAACACACTACCCCAATGCTTCAGTTTCTTTCTGTCCCATGGACAGTTCTGCACTGAGCCAGGCTCAGTAGCTGGGCTCTTGGATGTGTCTGTGGTCAGCTGACAGGTGAAACTAGGGGCTGGTCAGTATTGGATGCCCTGCAGGTTGGGGGGCTGGCAGCCTTGGTCTCTTCCACATGGCCTCTCATCCCCCAACAGGCTGGCGCCGGCTCATTCCCATAGTGGTCTCAGTGCTCCAAGTACAGTGAGAGGTCCAGCCTTAATGGACAAGTGCCTTTCACATCTCTGTTTGTATTTCATTGGCTAGTGTCCATTGGCCAAAGCAAGTCATGTGATCAAACTCCATTGAGCACATGGAGAAACCAACCCCTCGTCTGGATGGGAGGATTTTCAAGTCATATTGCAAGGATGTGGAAACAGAGAAAGGGACATTCTGTGGCCATTTGTACGACCTCTCAACACAAGACCCTCAGTTCCCTTTCTTATTCAGGCTGCATCAGATCTTCATGAGCAGGAAATCAACAATCCATTATTTTTGCCCACTACTCTCCCCAGTCGCTTTCCTAAATTTTTCCCTGGTCAGTTCCCCACCTTCTGACCTGCACATCCCTCTTTTTACATCCTCAAATTAGAAATTCGAAATCCATTGTCTTTCCTCCTTCACCTGGTCTTCCTAAGTACCTCCTGCCTCCTGCCCTCCATTTTTTTCAGCGTTATCCGTGGAAGCAGGGTACTCAGGCCTCTCTACCTTTTTTCCTGGGGCTGGGTAATTGGAAATAGATGGGTTCAGTTAGCAACCATCCTTGAAAAATAAGTGGCCATTATGAAAATGCGTCTCTCCATCCTACAAGCCAGCTGTGTTTGCGGCCCCTTTTCTGTTATGTACAAAATTCTGAGCCCCCTCCCAAGCACCATTACTGCCTGCAAATTTCACAAATAGCGCAGCCTTTTCCTGGCACCACGATAAAGGCTCTGCAGCTTTGGGACAGCTAATTGGTCTCTGAAGTGTTTTGATATTTTGTGTGAAGAAGCCAGATGAGCCCCCAAAGAAGCAGCATTTATTCCATATTACTGTGTCATTATATATTTATCTTGGGGGGGTCTGTGCACCCCTCTTTCCCATTTAGCACCGTCCACTTGTTGGCCATCTGGGTTTCTTATCAGAACACTCAGTTTGAAACCAAACATTTGAGTAATTTGATTAATCACTTGCCTTCACACACTTGGCTGGCAGAGGTGGACGGTCGGATGATAGCCAACCAACTGGAACAATTTTTGGACTCTGGATTTATTTTACAGGGAACATAAGACCAGATAATTACCTGGCACATTCTGGATAAATTCACAATGGCATGTTCTAGCCAATTACTTAGTAATTATCATCGAAGTTAACAAGTATTTCTAAGATTAGCTTCCTTGTAATGCAGTGTGTAGGGCGCTTGGAAAATGAGTAATCACCAACTAGTTACCCTACTGCTATAGCCCCAAATGCAATTAGCAGGATTGCTAAATCGTCTCACAATTGGGTCATTACGAGATAGCAAAGCTATTGACAGTCTGCACAATAGCTCATTTTAAAAACTCCAAATGGGATTTGAAAGCCACCAAAGATGTAGTGGAACGAAAGCATCTCTCACCCTCCCCCTTGCTACACAGGAGATGGCCCTGCAAAGAGGCAGAGAGCAAGCAGTCCAGGCCAGGGGGAGAGGGGCGTACAGCAGGTGCAAAGGCCCTGAGGTGGGAATGAGATGCACGTGTTTCAGGACCAGAAGGAAGCCAGAGGGTGACGGCAGCATGGCAGCCTGGCAGGAAAGGCCTCCAAAGTGCAGATGAAGGGCTGGGGAGGATCCCAGTGCAGTGGGAAGGCAGGGAGAGACTTTAAACTGGAGCTGCTCACACGGCTCTGGAGGCGTCCCAAGGGCCAGGCTGTGGCCTCCTCTCGTACTCGGCGAGTCAGTTTGTGTGTCAGAGCTCATTCGGTGGGGAGCAGCGATGACATCAGCCCAGCCGAGCCCTGATGGGTACAGCAGACAGCCCGGGGCTCTGGGGTGTCCTGGCTGTCGGGGTGGCACTTCCACCTGTACGTGGCTTTAGGAAAGGGGCCTAATGGTTCAGAGAGTAGGAGGGAGCGGGAGTTCAGGGGTAGCATCACTCCTTGTTATGATAGAGGGGCTTGGGGTGTGCGCCCCAGGAAAAGGAAGGAGGGAAGGAAGGACGGGGTTTCCCTGCGGTTCTCGGAAGAGTTTTCTACATTTCCCAGTTGGCAAGTGTCGCCAGTCCGTCTGCCCAGTGCCTGAGTGTGCATGCAATGTCACCGTCACGTGGGGTTGACTGTTTTGCCTGCGTGCCTGCGACCTCCAGCCACCACTCATCTCCCGGGGACACAGTAGTAACGAAATTCCACGGGGCCTCATTTGTACACCATTGTAAGGCAGGTCAATATCATGAGCCATTTAACAGATTATTTATTTCCAACTCCCAATCAGTTCCTGTTGTTCAGGCTTTCAGATATGATAGTGCCAAGCTGCTGTATTTGACAGACAGGCAAATGGAGGGCCTTGCCTCGGGCGAAGACCATAACTCGATGCCCATTGGAGATCTCGACTCGCTTTTTCTGTAACTCTGTACTTGTGATCTCTCTGATGATTTCTCCTTCAGGCCAGTGTGATTGTCCTAAATATAACATACGAGAGTTGGGGGGCCTGAGCACATGAAGACTACGTTCCCCCGTCATCATCCATCGGCTTCCTTTTATGTTCAAAAAGCTGAATTGCGTTCCCTTTATAAAGTGCAGCTGAAAAGGTTTTTTGTCTGTGGCTGCCTTTAATTGTGCTGGAATGTAAAGCGTCCGGGACTTTTGTGAAGGAAGGGCTATAAATGTACTGCATCATTATCATTATTATTATTAGCATCATCTCATGTACATCACTCATGCCTGTTGTGGAGGGATCACGTGACTGGCAGAGGACTTGCTTGGTGAAGACTTGGCCACCGGACACCACTTGCTTTTACTCTCAAAAGATTCTGAATTAGCCCAATGTGGCATCTGTCATCGCTTAAAAAATAACTTTTGTGTCTTAACAACACAAGTGATAACTCGTCTAGTACCAAAAATGCAGATCAGCAAAAAGAAGAAAGTGAAATGTTCCCTGTGATGTCTCCAGCCAGAATCATGTTCACATTTGGTTGTGTATCCTTCCAGAAAGTTTCCTTTAGTTTATGGCTGGTCCTTAAATAACGTCATTACATTCAAGACTGTTTTGTTATAACGTCGATGACATGCCCTGGGAACTGACCTCTGGTTCGTGTCAATTAGCCTAGCGTAGAAGTGGTTTCGTATACACTGGTGTGCTTAAAGTCACAGAACCCCACGTGAAGACATTCCATTAGGGCGTGTTGTATATGCAGCTCATGGTTCGTATGTGTCAGGGTAATGGGAGCTGCCGTAACAAGTCAGCCGCAAACCACTAGGTGGCTTAACACAACAGAAGTCTGTTTCTAGCTCCTGTAATAGTCTCCGATGGGTGTTTCTGGATTGCAGGTGGCTTTTCTTCATGTGGGGAGGGATCTAAGAGCAATCCCACCTTTTGGAGTCACCCAAAGGCTCAGAGTTCTCCGCTTCTAGCTGGGGGAAGAGTAAAGAGCGTGGGAAGGCATATGGGAGGTTTCCGTGAGCCATGCTTAGAAGTAGGGCGCATCATTCCTTTCCTGCGTCCTGGGCTGGCGTGGTCCCTTGACCACACTGGACCGTGAAGGAGGCTGAGAAAGAGCACGCTGTATATTCCTTGGGGGAAAAGGATGTGGGTTTTGGTGGAGAGCCCACAGCCCCGCGCCCCACAGACGCTTACGGACAGATCCTCCATCCTGTTGAGGGTGATTCATCGGGCAACCCTGTTGTGTGACACTGTTTCACCAGGCACTACATGTGTGAACACTCCCTTTTTAAAAACGCAAGTCTATCGCAGATTTCTTCACTCTTGGTTGCCTCAGTTTCCTCATCTATAAAATGGGGATCATGTTGCTCTCTCTTGCAAGGGAGGGATAAGAATTAAAGAGCTTATATAGAGAGGCTATAGCTTAACACCTCCTGAAACTGGAGGTGCTTGATACCTTGTGTCTCCTAGTTGCTATAGTAATCATGACGATGTTCCAGAAACAGTGATGACGGCAATGATGATCATGATAGCAGCAATTAGGAGAAGTGGTGTATTTCGTCTGAGGTGCCTTTGGCATTACGAGCAGCAGGTGTTTTGTGTTTATTAGAATATCAGATAATTCGAGGTGACGGCTGTGGCTTGACTACTCCAACTTGTGTCCCAGCTCCTGGCACGTACCTTGGCCAGATGACTTAACCTCTTTAAGTGTCCAGCCATCCAGGAGGCGATGTTGCATGAGGAGCTGGATATACTGGTCTCAAGCTCGTATGAAAGGTTGGGGCTGGAAATAGCCCGTGTGTGAGTCATCTGCATAGAGGTGGTGATTGAAGCTGTGGGCTTCCGTGGAAGCTGGGGTTATCCAGGGAAGATGGGGGAGGGGGGTGTCACCCGAGGACAGAGCCTGAAGCACCTCCAGTTTTGGGTGGCCTGCTGGGGAAGGGCCACCAGCCCAGGGGACTGAGAAGAAGCAGGCTGGTGAGTGGAGGTCACCAGAAGAGCATGGAATTCTGAAGCTGATCCCCAGTGGCTCCCACTGCCCAACAGCCCCTCCTGTTAGGTCACTTCTCACCATAAGGTGACAATTCTTTTGTTCCTCCATGTGTTTGCTTCTTGTCTCTTCCCTGAATCCCCTCTCACTCAGAGCATAATCCCCAGGAAGGCAGGGACCTCAGCTATTTGACTCACCTCTGCATCTCCAGCCCCTAAAATAAATATCAGGTCCTTCTTAAACACTTGTTGAATAGACAAATAGAAGTTTTCAAAAATATAATCACACACACACAGTCACTCCGGGCCAATGTAGCAACCCATAGTGAGTGGTGCTGTTTACTTTGAGTCACTGAGAAATGAGTGAGGCCTCCGTGACATGTGCACTGAGCCGGCTGGAGGGTGGTTGTCGGACGTGGGGGAACTGACAGGGATGAAAATAAAAAAGGGGTCTGCGGTGTGATGTGAACGATAGACAATGAAGAGTTGCATGGTTTCGAGGCCTTTGCCACAAACATTCATCACGGGTAAGGTCCCAGGTGGGGTAGCCTCTGCCCCCATGGAGCTCCCAGACAGACCAGGGACTGGATGATGCTCAAACTGTGCTGCAGTGTCCACAATAAGGTCACAGGGGGCTGTGGGACCCCGAACTGGCCCCTCATTCAACCAAAGAATCTGTCAGATAAGCAAGAAAGCAATGGCATTCCTCACACAAGGAACACCATATGCAAAGGGCGAAAGTGGGAGATACCAAGCTTGGGGTTGTTGGGGGAAGGGAGCTGGAGTATAGGATTGCACCCCCCCACCAGGGTGGGGCGAGGGGGTAACAGCAACAGCTAAGGAGGTGGAGACAGTTTCAAGGGACCTTGTGAGCCCAGCTAAGGAGCTCAACCAGAGGCAGGATCCCGCCTGGTTTGTACTTTAGAAAGCCTACTTTGGGGCAACCCCTTCTCTTAGGAGAGTTTGCAGCAGGGTGGTTGCTGCATTCCCCTCCTCCAAGAGTGGTATGGGCAGTTGGTGTCAAGCCTAATCACCCATCATCGAGGGCCCAAGCAGGTCTGAATGCCCTGGGTTCTAAGAGGTACTTGGTGTGGCTCCCTACAGGGGGGGCGCAGCAGCGCGCTGGCCGTCCTTTGGAAAGGAAGACTTTTTCCAACAGCTTTCACTGTTTGCCCACGTTAAAAATAGCCCGCAGCACTGCCATGTTTCTAAGGCAAGTGCAGGCAACATCAGGCCCCTAACATGTGTTCCAGAGACCACAGGAATGGTCTTTTCAGCACAGCTGGCAGGTGGCGGTCACACAAAGATTCAGGAGCATATGGGTGGCTTCGTGGAGAGGGGCCACACTGTCATCAAAAGCTGGTGATACTGCACTCTTAGTAACATGTATGGAAATACAGGGTTTTCTGCATTTTCAGGCATTTTTGCAGCCCTCGGAAGTGGGTGCCAGTCAACTCCTCATTTCTAGACAGGGAAACAGAGTGACAGAGCCCCAACCCTAAGGTCGTAAAGCTCGGAAGTGGCAGGATTTGAACCCAAGACTGATTCAGGCCAAAATCACCTGTAGCAAACCATCCACTTGTTCTCTTTACCGTTTCATCTGTACCTAAGTCCATCACTGTTTTTCACATCTTAGAACCCTCCACTGCCGGGTTCCCTTCTCTCAGGGGTCAGGGCACAAAGGCTGGCCCTGCCTCCAAGTCATTTTCATTGTCCGAACCGACAAAGTCTCCCGGCTTGGGATGTGTTGAGCGGGCAGCAGGTGCCGGTTGAAACCTGGCCTTTGCCCCTTTCCCTCTGTCTCGTTGCGGCAGCCTCCAGGGTCCATAGTGGGCAGGGAGCAGGAAGGGTCAGGCCAGTGTGTTTTCGCCGCTCCAGGAGCTTGCCGGCTGCCGTGGGGTTCGGTGGTGGGTACGTCGCCAGCCTGATCCCAGTTGCCTGGGCACTGCTCATCTTCCACTGCATCCCTGCCTGATTGTGTTTAAGATAATTAAGCCCATAAATCATACAATAAATAGATATTGACTCTTTGTCACTGAGTCCATCAGGATGGATTGACCACTGGGATTACTGCTTTCCTCAATCAATGGGGAGCCAGGCAGATTAATAAATCTTGATAATGACTGACAACAGGGAAATCAATAGGCCCATTAATATATGCATTGGGAGCATATATCTTTGAATGTGAAGTGAGAGTTTGTTTTGGGAGCAGAGGGGAATAAGGGGCAGGAAGGACAGAGAGAGAGAGAGACTGTCAGAATCCTTTGACCCCAGCCCGGTACCTGGTGCAAGGCAGGGGCTCATCGATTTTTGGTGAACTGCAGAAATCCAAGCAGAGGTTTGCTTTAAAAACAAACTGCATTTAGTTCGAAAGAACATCAGGCTCAGGAAGCAAACTCGAGAGTTTGGTTGGCATTTTGAGTGTGGAGAGTGTGAGTCTTTCTGGGGTCAATGTTAATCTAAGTAGGCATTTAGAAACCTCACTGTTCAGCGATGAGTTCTAGACTGGGGATTTAAATCTGTGAGCCAGGCTGTGTTGTGGGATATTAGGAGCCACAGGCCTGGGGAGATGGCCTGAGGCAGTGCTTCTCAAACTTGACCCTGGGCCAGAATCCCCCTGGGGCCTTGTGCAAACACACATTGCTGAGTTCCACCCCCAGAGTTTCTGATTCCGTAGCTCTTGGTGGGGGCCTGAGAAATTGCATTCTTAACACGTTCCCAGGTGATGATGCTGCAGGTTTGGGAATGCCACCTTAAAAACCAGTGGCCCTGGAGCAAAAAAATCAAAGTCCGGAGAGGACGGAGTGTTCCCACTAGGAAGACAGATGAGAAGGGACCAGAGAGTTGGAGGAAAACCAGGGGAGATGGTTGTCATGGAAGCCAGGGGCAGCTGGTATTTCATCAAGGGGGTGTGGTCAGCAAATGCAGAAGCCGGTGCAGAAAGGACAGAGAACATGCAATTGGAAAGTGTCCCTCTGAGCTTTTGCAGCCTTCACAGTTTGTTGGCCCGTGGTTTACACCTACTTCCCTACTTTCCTGCCCAGTGACAGTGGACAGCCCCATCTGGGGTCCCAGGTGCCTACCAGGTGCGATTCCAGTTCAGGGCTAAGGTTCAGGTGGGAATGGAGCTCCTCACCCTTCCAAACGGAAGCCCGTTGCTAGTGACAGTCGTCAGAGGCACAGCTGGGAGGCTCAGTCCTGGGAACAGTTCCCAGCAGGAAGGAGCCGAGATTCTTCACCATGGCTGTGTGGAGTCGCTGAGGCCGGAACTGCGTCTCCTCCCAGGAGGTGTCCTCTCTGGCGCCTGCATGGTGGTTGTTCAAAGCCCATCCTTGATATTCAGCCATCACTCTCCTTCACATATAAGGGTGGGAAGTTGAGTGCTGGGTTGAACCATTTTTAATATGAAAGAGGGCTCTGTTGTGAAATGGCATTCCAAATATATATTACGAGGAACGTATTGGTTGAGCACCTACTACACACTGAATTCTGTGCTGAGGACTTCATAGATGTTGCTGCTTTGTTGAATCACTGTCCCCATTTTATAGAACGGGAGCCTGGGATTTAGGGGGAGGAGCTGGCTCATCCTCAGACGTACAGCTGGTGTGAGCTGAACTGTGTTATCTTAAAAGCTGAACTAATTCTGTGTTTGAATACTGTTTTTGGTCATTCTCCAAAACTCTCTAGATGAGTTTCGTAGCTCACAGTCATGGTCTGGTTACCTCTTCTACCCTTGGGTGCAGGGTAAAATTTATGGGATAGAAATTTTACACTGGAAAAGAACAGGGGCTTGTGCATCAAAGCTCAGTTTCTGTGTGGCATCCAGTGCCTGGCCTTGTAGGTCATCAGAAAGTACAGGCTGAGAGTCCCCACAAATAGCCTATGGAGAAAAGTCTGGTTTACCAGTTGTCTGGATCTAAGTAGTTAGATGGTGCAGATTCATCAACTGAAGTTTTCTTGTTTCGTGTTGGTAGTCATTAGGCCCTTCTGAACCTCAGTTTCTGCATCTGCACAGTGGAGGTCATAATAGCCCCTTATATCTTGTGGGATTGTTGTAAGGATTAGGTGAGTTTGTATATGTGGGACACTGAGAACAGAGCCTGGCGCGGATCAAGTGCCATGAAGGCATGGACATTGGTTACTGTTGCAGCCGCTGTGACTACTAGCCCTGCCCCGAGGGTGCCCAGTGCAGGTGACACAAATACAACTCTTGACCTGTGCTGCAATAGAAGGAATGATGGATATGGAGTTAGGAACCTTGTCTTTTGTTGGCCGTGTGACCTTGGACAAATCACTTCACCTCTCTAAGCCTCAGTCTTCTCTTCTGTAAAATGGGGATGACAGTGTATATTTCCCTGGGTGGCAAAGAGGAGCAAATGAAATGGCAAAACTGAAAACTTCATAAGGTGACCAGGTATCCCCAAAAAGAGTTATTCACACACTGTGTCTTTCCACAATACCAGGTTTATGAGGGGATACTCCCCAATAAGCCAGTAGAATCACACACAGGTTACACACAGAGAAGAGGAGCTTATGCACTGGAAGTGGGCAGAATGAAAGTCCAGGGTAAAGTCCCAGCCACTGGTGGCATCCACAGGTGAAGAGGCAGGTGTCGGTCACAAACCAGGTGGCTGCAGTGGCGGAAGGTGTCTGGTGGAGTGGAGTCTGGCAGGGCTCTGAGTGTTGTGTGGGTGGAGCTCTGAGTTCTTGTAGCCCCTCAGGGGTGGAGGCCCCACTCATGTCGGTGTCCAGACGGAGTCCTTATCCGAGTGTCCAGACCTGTGGTTTGGGGGCATTCCCATTACACCCCATTACCTCAGTCTTGACCTAGCACTTGACCTGACTATCATGGCTGACAGTGACTCCACATTGGATTGTCAAAGGTGTCCAGACGTCCACTCTGCTCTTGCTTTATACACCAGTATTAAAGAAATGAGGGATAATTGAGAGATAGGTAATAACAATAGTATATGAAGGATCAACTACACATCTAGTATTATTCTAAGCACGTTGGCTCTTCCCAACGACCAGGTGAGGCTGGTACTTCTGTGACGGTGCAGCTGAGCTGTGAACTCACGTCTGCTGCTGTCAAAGCAGGTGCACACAAGCGCTTTAATGGGGAAGAGAATTTTCTGGTTGAATTGGATTGGCAGGTGGCAGTGGCTCAAGTTGAAAGTTGGGACTGCCGCTGAGGTGTCCCACAATCAGTCCCCGCTTCTTGGGGCTCGGCCCGTCAGTGGTCTCAGGGGAGGCGTCCTCACACTGGGGGTGACTGACGAGAAGCCGAGCCCACTCTCCCCAGCCCTCTTGTCATCTTCTCACTTTGGCAGAAACAAGTCTTGTCATCAGAAAGTTACTCTTGCTTTTAATCAAAAGATTCATCTCTGAGTCCTCTTCAAAAGAGGATTTGCTTTCTTCCCGGTGTTCAAAAGACCCAGAGGGGTGCCAAGTGGGGACTAGAACAAGCACCTTCAAAGGCGAGGGAGGGGTCACACCGTCTGCAGAATCCTCCAGCGGAGGCCAGCCCCTCTGAGACGTTTCTCAGCACAGCCCTTAAGGACTTCAAGGTGCAGATTCCCCGTGGGCTTGTTTGGAAGAGCTTGTGGACCATCGAGAACTGTCAGGCATCTCAGTCACCTGGTCCAGTTGCTCTCCAGGCAACAAGGGTCACCTTTGACAGTCTCTCAGGAGTGGAGAAGCTGTGTGACGGCCCAGTGCACCATCATTTTCCCCTGCCAACAAACCAGCTTCTCAGCTGTCTGCGCAGCCCTTCTCCTGCCTGGGCCCTGCTCTCTCTGGCCTCTCCTCCCCGCCTGCTTATAGTCTCGATGCTGGCGCATCCCTGAGTTTGTTTGTTTGTTTGTTTGTTTGTTTGTTTGTTTGTTTTATCACCAAGCTATAGAGTTAGAGATGGAAAATAGGCACTGTTCACCGGGCATCCAGAGCAATGGACCTCTACCAGATGCAGAATATGGCAAGGAGAGGCAGGGAAGGAGGAAGGAAGGGGCCAAGAGTTCAAGTTCTTCTACTGCTGTGTGACCTTAGCTAAGTGTTTAATCTTTCCAGTGCTCAGTTTTCTTGTTTTTAAAATGATTACAACATACTTTATCCTTAGCTGAATCATTTACCTCCTTGTTTGGGGTTGGGTGACCTAAGCTGAACCTTTAGGGGTAGGTGACCACTCATCTATCCACCCACCCATCCATCCATCCATCCATCCATCTAACCATCCATCCACCCACCCATCCATCCATCCATCTTATTATGAATTCATTTGTTCACCCACCCACCAATCCTCCACACATTCTGCTATCCATTCATTCTGTTCATTCTCCCATCCATCCATCCATACATCCACCCACCCACCTATCTGTTCTTCCCATCATCCATCTATTCAGCCTTTACCTACTCAACTACCCATCCATCTATTCGTCAGTTCACCCTTCCACCCTTAATCCATCCATTCATGTACCCATCCTCCCACTCAAGTAATCTAGCCATCTAGCTATTCAGCAAATAGCTGTTAAGAGCCTCTTCTCTATTAGGTACTGCTAGTTGCTTGGAATGAGTATTTGGGGCTGTTCTTCTGGGACATCATGGAGACAGATACTGTGGGGTCATAATTAAAGCCAGCCCCTTGAAGCGAAGCAAGGGGGCAGGGTAGAGTGGTCCGTACTGTTCAGGGATCACTGGGTCAGAGCCCACAACAGGTACCTCTGTAGAAGCCTCCACAGATGGAACATCAGCAGACTGCACATCTGTGGAAATGGACTGCGGGTCCCATTCCCAGATGTGAAAAGAAAACAGACCACCCAAATAAAAAACCAGGCAGCCAAGCTGCAAGAATCAGACTCACCTTCACCTTCATGTTTCCTTTCCTTGGTTCTAACTTTCACGGATGAGCATGGAAGCTGAGACCCTGGTAACAAGTGGAGGAGGAGAAGGGGGTCAGAGGGTCATCGTGGGCCATGGAAGTGAGAGGAGAGGGTGCCAGTATAGTAGGCACTGAGGTAGCTCAGCTCATTTTCCAGAGGTTGGCAGTGGGGTTGGGGCTGCAGACTGAAAAGGCAGGGCTGTTCACTGCCTACTTTACACCCCATTAAGTCCCAACTCATAATAATTTATCAGCAGCAGGCTGGGGTTTACTTATTCATTATTTATAGAGAAAGTGTTTGCTAAGCAAATCAGTAGTTCAAAGAAGATCATGAGGGATAGATTTAACCCACTCAAGAAAACCAACCGGGGCCAGAGCCTCAGCACCTTCTCTGTCTGCAGGCAGATGGAGCGGCGGGTAAGGGCGGCACCCACCAGCCTGAACGGCCCCTGCCCTGCCACTCAGAAACCTTCACTCCATCTTCGAACGGTCTTTCTCCGAGAAACACGTCAACACATGAATTTTGGGAGACACACACATTCCATCCCTTAAGGCTCCAGGGAGTTTCGTTACTTACCCAGAGTTCCCTGAGTGGGCACAACTCAGGTGGAGCGAGCGGGTAGGGTGCTCTGATGAAAAACACAACACCCCGGAAGCTGAATGCCTGGCCTCTGGTCTTTGAGGAAGAGGCGGGATCACCACATGCTGGCCCCAGGGTTCGGTTTAACCCTCGAACCTCCATCTCTTCAATGTGTAAGGAGGCCACCTGTCCCCACCCACCCACAGTGTGGCCCAGATGATGTGCGGGCATCCACACAGGTGGAGGGGACGGGGTAGGGACTGACGTGAGGTCAGGATTCTGATTCTGAGCTGTGTAGGATGAATGGTCTGGCTGGTCCTAACTTTTCTTATGCGCGTCCCAGCCCCAGTCCTTGGCACCCACTCCCACCCACTGCCCAGAGCATCCCCTGGATGTCGAGATGGCTGGGCTTGTGGAGCTCTCTGCATCTTTGCCCTTGAAGCTGGGTAGACAGAATCCAGAGTCCCTGAGGGGTTTGAAGAGGCCCAGGAGGGCAAGATTCACCGGGAAAACACTGGGAAGGAGTTCTCTTGGTGCCCGGAGTTAAGAGCTTCAGGGAGAAAAGGATCCCGAATGAACTGGAGTGACGAGTTTTGAGCATCTCTGAGAAATCGGCACCAACTTATATTCTGTTCCTGCACCTTGTAAATTGGGTTTGGAAGAATGACAGGACTTTCAATTGAAACAGATTACCCAAGTAAGGCTTAGCGACTAATGGAAATATTCGTAATAGGATTACATGGGGTTTTCATCTTTCCCGTGAAGAAGAAGCGTTGCCACATGACAACCTTTTGGGGCACAGAACCTGTGTTTTTAATCTCTCCAGACATTTATTTTCTGTTTTTAAATGATTGAGAGGTGAGGTCAATCCCTGGGGTGACCTGCTTTCTATCTGTGAGAGGCAGGAGAAAGCTATTAACAAAAACATGAAATTGAATCTCACCCAGCTTGGGTTGCTGTTCGAGGCTGGTCCTTTAAAACCACAGTCCTGCCCAGTTATGTACAAATGGAAGTGTCTGTGAGCATTTGGAAGAGAACCTGGCGTCCTTTTGGGTTTCCCTGGTGAGGCTTACCATAAAAGTTTGACCCCAGCCAGAATACATGATTTCGGTGTATTTCGCTATTGTCCCTCTCTGTGTCCATTCTCTTCTTTTGACCTCAGTGATTTTGTACTGTGAGGTCCACTGATTAGCCAAGTTCTGTGTTCCAGGCACTAACCTTTTATATGTTCTATTAGTCAGGACAGGATAGGCTTATGCCACAGTGACAAACAAGCCCAGAATCTCTGTGGCTCACTCAGCTTGTTTCTCACATGAAGTTTGCCATAGGTTGGGCAATGCTCCAGGGCCACTGTCTTCCATGCAGATACTCAGGGATCCAAGATATCCCAATCTTGGGGCTCTCTCTTATTATCATGTGGCCTCCGTGGTCACAGAGGAGTCATTTTTCATTGGCCCAAACTGGTCACATGGTGCTGCATAACTACAGAGAGGCAGGGCAGTGGTGTCGTTTGGGCCCGGGAGGAAGTGCTATGGAGCAGAGTTTGGTGAACACATGGCTTTGTTGCATGGGTTTCCTAATTTAATCCCCCCCTATCCGTGAGGTAGGTTGTGGTTTGTACACACGCTTCTATTTTGAGCAGCTTGCCCGAAGGCTCATCGCCGAAGCATATCCAGGCTGGATCTGGAGCCCAGCTCTCACTCCAGAATTCGAGCTCTTTCCCACCCACTGCTGCGCCCCACCCCATCGGCTCTCTCTGTTCATCACCTCCTTTTCTGTTTCTGCTTCTAAAAGAAACTATCCCTTCCAGCACATTCCTCTGCCTCTAGATTTTCTCCATCCCTCTTAGAGTGATGAAGTGTTAGTTCAAGTTCATTCCCCTCCCAGTGTTCCCGCCTCAGTCCTTCTGCCCACCCAGCCTGCCTAGAATCCCCTGGGTGTTCTCATTTATGTACACAGCTTTGAGTGCAAAGGATAGGCTGGCAGAGGCGTGGGCCGTAGAAACTGGGGAACATTCCTGACCTGGTCGACGGGGCTGCAAAATGAGGGATTTTTTTTTTTTTAAATTTCCCAGACCAGGGCTCTTCTGCAAATAAATAAGATGGGAAGAAGTGAGTGGGGATTTTTGTGAACTTCCAGGTTTTTCTCTTTGTTAAACAACTTTGTTGATAGATATAGATAGGATATAGCTATGCCATAAAATCTACTCATTTAGAATGCCCATAGATGTCAATATTTACAAAATTGTGCAATCATCCCCAGCTGTAATTTCAGAACCTTTCATCACCTTAAGAAGGAGCTCTCTTCCCATTGACAGTCAGTCCTCACCCTGCCTCTTCATCTGCCCCCAGCCCCTGGCAACCTCACCTTCCAGATTTGAGACACAGACTGGATATTTTCACTGGAGCATTTCCAAGGCCAAGGAAAACATAGATACACAGCGCTCTCTGAGGGGTGGGAGGGGCTATGGCCGCTTCTGCACTTGGCACGACTATCTCTGTACCGCTGTCCCTTGCTCCAGTCACCAAAAACACACCCATAGATAGACATAGATGTACATGTTAATGCAAAGACCCCCCCACAAGGATGCACACACATAAACAGGTACACACAGAGGCACTGCATCCATGCGCACACAGCACAGATTCCCTCACATGTATATACACATGTTCATGCATTCATATAAACAGCACACACATGTGTGTCCATATACATGGACTTGCGTTCCTAGAAACACACACGTGTATGTCCATATACACAGACATATGTCATGCCTATGGCTTTTTATCCAGCTACAGTGACCTTCTGTGTGGGGTAGGAGGTCAGGTGACTTTCCCCCAGTGGCCCTGTCCAAGCCAGTGGACTGTAAGGAAGGTATTTGGGGTTTGCCTCACTGGAACGAACACGTGTCCAGCTAATGTGGTGCCCAGGGCCTGCCTGGGGAGGCTGTGTTATGTATATGCAGGAATTTGAACAGAATCGTGGAGAGGAAGAGGCCAGAGAATTAGAAACATGTAAGTCGTATGGCATAGATTGACGGTGCTTCCACCTTAGCGTTGTGGCGTGTCTGGCTCGGACGTGTCCTGCACTGGGGCCCGTCTCCTGCCGGGTGGCAGCAGGCAGCCTGGCCTGGCTCCACTGTTGCGTAACACAGGACTGCAGATAAACTCATGGCCGCATCCACACTGGGCCCAGTTCTCTGTCCTCCTCCCTCTTCAGCTCAGTCCCAAGCAGAGCTCTGTTCCTGCACCTGGGATGTGTACTGGCACCTTCCCATGTACCACCTGCCTCGCCCAACAGTCGGTGTTCCCACACCCAGCGCAGTGCCTGGCAGGGCAGGGGCTCTGGGAATACTGGTTGGATGCAAGCATAGATGACCCATGGCTGAATGGAACGAGTGAGCGAACGAATACGTGAATAATAGAAAATCCACCTGGCCTTGACCACATCCAACTCCCAATCCAGAGGAACATGGTGCAAAGTTGTACGGTTCTTTCTAGTTCTAGCAGTGCAGTTTGGTGATCCATCTCAATTTCTGGGAACACGGGTCAACAAACAGTGTCTGCAAAGGGCCAGGCCATAAACATTTCTGGCTTCGCCAGGCAGTCTCCGTCACAGCCCTTCCACTGGGGCACTAAACCCTTCACAGACAACACGCAAACAGAGGCTGTGGCTGCATACCTGTAAAACGCTATTTGTGGACACGGAAATTTGAATTTCATGTCATTTTCATGTCATCGAGTATCATTCTTTTGAATTAGTTTAATTTTTATCTGAAGGTGCAAAACCTTGTCTTAACTTATAGGCTGTACAAAAACAGGCAGCGGGCTGGACCTGGCCCGTGGCCATAGTTTGCAATGCCCGTCTTAGACGCCTGGCTCTAGCAGGTCTGTGTATATATCTACACCCTTCCGAATTCCCTGCAAAAGAGTGTGGACAATGGGCTAGCTGGGTGGGTGCTAGGGAGGCCCAGTGCCAGAGGCCTGCTCCAAAAAGAGGGAGGAGGTGGAAAGGCCAGGGGCGTGGGGCAAACCCAAGCCACATCCCGCCTCTGCGTCCTGGCTGGGAAGGGGCCCGGGCAGGTCATTCCCTCCAGCCTTTGCTTCATTGGAGGATGGAAGGCTCCCTGCCAGGGCAGGGCTTATCTCAGGAGCTTGGAAAACATCAGCTGCCTCGCCCCTGAGCCCCTGCTCTTTCCACTTCCCCAAGAGGCTGTGGAGCTTACAGGTTGAGAACAAGACACTGGTATCAAATAGACCGAGGGTAGAATGTTGGTTCTGCTCCTTCTATCTTAGCTGCATGAGCTTAGCAAATGACATTGTGTCCTGGCGTCTCAGTTTCCCCATCTGTGAAATAGGAATTACACCTCCTTGATGGGGCCGAGTTGAGGTGTACAGACGATTGAGAGCCTTCATGTAAAACCCTTGGCAGAGTGCTCATGGGCACATGGTGTTTATAATTCTTAGGAGGCAGCATGGTTCCGTGGCTGTAAACATGACATGTACCCTCACACAGGTCTGGTTCAAGCCAGGCTGGGCTACTCAGAGCAGACCTTGGCTAATTCCATCATCCTTCTGCGTTTTGTTTTCCCCATATCTGCCGTGAAGGAGGTGGACCTGAATTCTTAAAATTTCTGTACCTTTTCTCTTTCACCATGGCCAGGGAGGTTCCGCACTCAGCATCCCAGCATCCCCTAGGAAGGCAGGACTCTCCCTCCGCCCCTTGCATTCCCCTCCGCCCTTCCCCCACCCCCATCTCATCATTTCCATTCACCCTCTGGGGCCCTGGGGCCCATGGGTGGGAAGGACGCAGCCATTTGCGGTTATGAGCTCCGCAGACCTGTCTGCCCCTTCTCCTCTTACCAGCCACACAGTTACTTTAAAAAATCAATAGGAAATTGCCATCCTCCACAGGCACTGAGCTTTTCCAGGGAGAGGGTTGCTGTTGGAACCAGTCACTTGCTGTGTGCCCAGAACACGCTAAACCCTGTGCGGAAGGCGGAGCAAACGTTGCTTCCTGCCCTCGAAGAGCCACAGCGGGAGAACCTTCTGGGCAAGTCTGAGCTACTCGGAGCGGGAATGCGGTTCAGACTGTACTTCCTCATCTCAGTTTGTCGCCAGCTCAATGTTTTCCAAACTGTCTGTAGCATGAATGTGTGTCTGCTTTCATTTCAGTCTGACTCAGAGTTGCTTGTCTCTTCTCTTTCTTTTTCTGGTTTTATAAAAGTAACACGTGCCTATGGGAGAAAAATTAGAAAATAGAGATAAGCAGCAAGGAAAAAAAAAACTTGTAAAGCTCCTAATCCCACTACTTGGAATAGTTCTGCTAACACCTTCAGATTCGATCCCCTCCGGATTTTTAATGCATATGAATTAGATAGTATGTATATACTTTTGTAAAGACAGTAATTCAATCTACAGCTAAGCCTTTTTTTTTTTTTTAAAGTGGTTCTTGCCAGGGAACAAAAAGAATTGATACATGTCAAGAGCCAGCCCTGGAGGGCAGGGCCAGTTTGGTGTTTGGATGCCACGTGGTGCCTGGAGCTGGGCAGCGTCTGGAAGCTTCATTGCTGTGGAGCTGGGTTTTGGCTTCTGGCTCATTCGTGTGTTCAGCCATTAGGGGAGAGAGACCTGCGTGTTGCAAAACCCAGCTCTTCCAGCTGCAGTGGACAAGGGGAAGGAGGGAGGTGGGAGGAGTCGTTCATGTCTCCATCCACTTGTTTCAGGAGCTGTCCCTGAGCACCTCCCCGGGCCCGGCCGCCTGTGCGCTGCCCAGGGACTTGCCCACCCACCTCGGATGCTCTCGGTCTCTTCGGCCCACCTTGCTTCTCTCTGGGTGACAGCTAGGAATTCCCAAACAGAAGCAGCTCACAGACAATGAAGCCATTTTGGACTGGCTCTGAACTTGGAGGGTGGAAGGAAAGACCTAGCACTGGGGGAGGGGACCTCAGCTCCTCTCAAAGGACAAGCAAGGGTTCCTGGAGGTCATGCCTGTCTGAGATGGGCTTGACCAGTTTCTCCTTGGCTGAACCCTCTTTTCCCAAGAGTCTTAGGAAATCCTGGAAAGATTCGATGACCTAAGACCTGGACTCAAATCCTGACCCTGTCACCTGCTGCCTGGGCCCCTGGGTAGGTTACCTGAGCTTCCTGTTAACACCTTCCTCACCCTTATTCGCTAAACTTTTTTTTTTAAGATTTTATTTATTTATCTTTAGAGGGGAAGGGAAGGAGAGAGGGAGAGAAATATCAATGTATGGTTGCCTCTTGTCTGTCCCCTGTTGGGAACTGGCCTGCAACCCAGGCAGGTGCCCTGACTGGGAATCGAACTGCAATATTCTGGTTCACAGGCCCGCACTCAATCCACTGAGCTACGCCAGCCAGGGCTAAACTTTCTTTTTTAAAACAAAAATCAGAGGCCTCAACTTCAGATTATTGGGCAGGCCACAAGGCCAAGCTACGATTTAATTTTGTTTTTGAATGTGTTCATTTGCATTATGTTTGTTTTGGCATTTATTCAGGCTATAGATCCTGGCTTTCCACCTGGTAGTGATAGAAAGTAACGATGGAAAGTTTAATAAACTTCCACTTATTTTTCAAAGGCAGTGCAATCTAAGAAAAACCAACAGCAAGAGATAAATAACACGAGGTGATTGATCTGGCAAAAATCCCACGGTGGCTCTGGAATGATTGCAATATGAGGGCTGCTGAATGAGATGCTGAGAGAAAATGCTACAGAGCCAGGGAGGAGTCTGTCCCAGGATGCCTTTTGGCAAGGTCAAGGAGAGCAGGCCTTGGATGGTGGCTGGGCCTTGCGGTGCAAGAAGAGGCAGAAGAGAGCCAGAGGACCTTTCCTGGAAGTTCCCCCGGTGATCTGCTCCTTCCCAGCTGACACCCTGGGCTCTGGAACCCTCCCTCCCGTTCAAAACCCAGACCAGGGAGGGCAGAATGTCACCAGATGCCCGGGAGTGTGGGTCACAGCCAGCAACAGGAGTGCCCCTAATGGGAAGAACCCGCATCCCAGTCCTTTAAGTACCCAGAGCAGCCAACCCATGGCCTCTGCACTTAGCAAAATCAGGCTCTGGAGAGGACTCCAGGATGACTGAGGCTAAGCCTCCTTTCCCCTCCCCACTTGTCAGAGCTTTGCAGCGCCCTCAGGTTGCAGGAGGGCAGGGGGTGTGCCTTTGTAAACACTAAGCCTCCCTCTCCTGGGCAGCCAGGCTCCTGCTTTGCATATTTCTGTGCCGGCAGGCTGCTGTCATCTTTCTCATGCCTGGGACCCGAGCCTTCCCCAGCCAGCCCCTTTCCTTAATGAACTCTATAACTCTTCATTTCCTGGGCGCACGTCAGGTTAAGCAGGTGGCAAACAGCTGGCATTTCTCACTGGCTTTCTGGCACTTCCCATTTTTACAGGCAGCTAACCTGGCACTTCTTATTATAAAGCCCTGGAGCCCCAAGGTTTAATATCTTCAGTGTTAGATTCATGAACGCTTTGGAGGTTCAAGATCGCCTGTGGCTGGAATTTGATGGGGCCTGTACCCTGTCGCTTGGAATGGGATCTGTTTGCTCAAGGGAGGGGGGGGAAACAGAAGGCAATTAGGTGGGGTTTTGAGGTTTTAAAGGTGGTGGATGCCTGGAAGTCAGCAAGTGGACTCAGGAATGGTAAAGCCCTTCCGAAAGAACCCAGTGTTTTTATTTATTTGTTTGTTTGTTTGTTTGTTTATTTATTTATTATTTTTAAAGATTTTATTTATTCCATTTTTGGCAGAGGGGAAGGGAGGGAGGTATAGTGGGAGAGAAACATCAATGTGTGGTTGCCTCTCATGCACCCCGCACTGGGGACCTGGCCCACAGCCCAGGCATGTGGCCTGACTGGGAATCAAACCAGCAACCCTTTGGTTTGCAGACTGGCACTCAATCCACTGAGCCACACCAGCCAGGGCAGAACCCAGTGTTTTTAAAATAACATCTGACTTTGAAACCAGCTGCCCCTGTGAGCTCAGATCAGGCAGAGCTGCAAAGTCCGTTTTGCCATGTAAGGTCACATTTTCACCGGTTCTGAGGATCAGGATGTGAATATATTTGGGAGGCCATTATTCAGCCAACTACTCCCCCCGCCATAGTTACAAATGTGGGTACTGTGAGTATCCTCAGAGTGAATCCCCAAGGGCAAGGGGGCACAGGGGTGGGCAGTGCTGGGCTGAGAGCTGGTCTGCCTTCAGAGGTGGTTGCTTCCCCGCAACCCCAGCCCATGCGCCCCCCACCGTTCACACCAGCCTGGGCTCTGGTCATGGTGGTGAGGAATGTGGAGGAGGGAAAGGAAGTGTCCGCTGCGTGCTTCCAGATTTCTGTCCCAGCCACTGTTTCAGCAGCATGAGTCAGTTTGGACAGAGGCCCTGGGAGCTAGACCTTCTAGATGGTTTTATTTCATTGTTTCTAACAGCCTCCTTAAGGCTGGTTTACGACAAATGCCTTGCCCTTGCTGAGCCATCTCAGCCGAAAGGCTCCCTGTGTCACCCAGGATTCGGAGTTGAAAGATGGCCTTCCAGGAGGGGGCCCAGGGCCAGGACTGGGAGGGATGGTGACCTGTGGACGGGACAAGAAATTTCCAGTCCTTGCTCCTCTTCTTGGAAAAACACGTTCTTTGCTGTAGAGAGAGATACTGAGAGGGAGGGATGGACAGAGGGAGTGTGTGTGTGTGTGCATATGGCTTTTGCCCCAGAAGCCGGACAGCTACTAAATAGATCCTGAGTCACTAAAACACCTTCCGCTGACCTGCAGGCTGAGGCTGGCGGGCCTCAGCCATCCTCATGGCCATAGGTGGTGTTCATGGCAACGTTACAGCTGCCATTTCCTGGGGGCCTGCGATGTGCCAGGGTCTCAGACAAAGGTCTGAGAAGCGGAAATGGGGGTTAAGAGCATCGGCCCTGGAGCCAGGCTACCTGGGTTCAAGCAGCAGCTCCGCTTTGCTGCTCTTAGCCTAGGTTTCCTTACCTGCAAAATGACGTCACTAACCCTAACACCATCAGTTAGAATATGCACCGTGTGTTTTATGTTACTACACAGAACTGCCATGGCCCTGCAACTGACCTGCGCTGAATGCAAGACGCTCTCATTTCAGAGATGTTAAAAGGCAGGGAAATATATATATATTGCGATCGATGGAATGCGGTATGAAAACTCACTTTGTACTTCATGAGTCTCTGTTGTCACTGTCATCCTCCTTTCACAGATGAGGAAACTGCGGTCACAGTCACTTCCTGGTATCACCCAGCACGTAGGAAGTGGTCGAGTCAGGATGTGGGCTCCCATGGCTGTGTGTCACTTTAATGTCCTGAAAATCACGTCCAATAACTGGGCACCCACACCGCGGAGGAGATGAGAAAGGTCAGGAGCAGGCTGACCTCGGCTGTGTGTCTGTGAGCAGGTTCTCCCTGCTCTGAGTCTCCCTGCCCGCACCTGTGAGACCCGTGGGGTCCCTGGGCGGATTCGTGGAGGTGAGATAAGTCTCACGCACATGCCCAGTAAGCCTTCATCCTCTCCTCCCCTCCTTTCCCCACTGCCTACCTGCAAGTGGCTTTGAGGCACCTGCAGGACACAGAAATCTCAGGCTCAGAGCAGTTGCCATGGACACTTGAACTGACTTGGCTGGATGATCCAGGCCTTAGCCACCCAGGTCACCTGCCTCACCTGCACCTGCAGAGAGCCCAGCTCTTGCCCTGCACCTGCCATCCAGCTCAGCCCCTGATAAACACCTGGGCAGGCACAGCCCGGCCCAGGGCTCCTCACTCCTCTGTAGGCCCTGGCCCTGGGGACGATGAAGAGTCTAGAATGGATACCTAGGGTGTCCATATTGGCTTAGATTAACTTTTAAATTTCAACTTCATGTATTAGTTTTTCAAGATTATCTTGCTGATTTTTTAAGTAAATTTTTTTGGGGAAAGGATAACATACCTGCCAGAGTGTGCAGCCCCTAGGAGCTCAGCCTGATGAATTTCTACTAAAGGCATCTCCATACAACAAGCACCCAAATCCCACTGAAGGACATCACCGTGTGCCCTTTCAGGCCACCGCAGCCCCCGAGGGTCACCACTGTGCCGGCTGGTGGCACGTGGACCAGTTGTGTCTTCTTTTGCACTTTGTATCGATTCAGTCTGAGTCTCGTGTGTCTGGCTTCTGCTTACCATGTTGATAAACTTCATGGTCTTTTTCTTTTTCTTTTGTGCAGTTAGCAAAGGTTCATTTATTACACAGTACAGTGTGAATGTAGTATTTTGCTACATGGCTATATCACAACTGATCCATTTTTCAGTGGGTGAGCATTGGGGTCGGTTCCAGTTTGGAGCCCTTACAAAGAGGTTGCTGTTAGCTTTGTGGAACTTTTTAGTACATGTCTGTGGGTGAATGTGAGTGTGCATGCTTGTTGGGTATGTGCTCAGTGGACGAATTGCTGGTGGTGGGTTATTTGTATATTTCACACACTTGTGCCAAGCTTTGGTCATACGTACCATGTACATCCCACCAGTCTGTTGTGCTCAAGACACTTAGGGTAGAGAGAAGCAAAGATGTGGGCAGTTGCTGATGGAAATGAGGGTGCAGGCCAGGGGGGAAGACAGGGGTGGACATTGAAGCCTGGAACTTGAACGTGGTTTTCCTGAGCAGGGGGGCCTGGGAGCCCCAGGACCCGTTGCCATTGTCTGCTCTGCTGTCTGCGGTGCGGATGGTTTTCTCGGCTCTGGCCTGTCATGAGTGTAGGTGGCTGTTCAAGAACGGAGCATCCAGGGGAGGGAATCCACCCACAGTCCCCGCCATCTGAATATTTAAATGTCAACATGGTTAATTGGCTGTGCAGCCCACCCCACCTCCAGCTGTCCCCCAGCAGCCACAGCGAGCACATGGCCTGGGTTTCCGAGGGGGGGCAGCCTTGAGTCATCCTGGCTGCCGCCCGCTGAGGTGCGGGGCGACTGAGACAGGTGAGTCAGCCTCCTTGTGAGTCAGCCGCCCCCTGGGATCTCACCTGAAGCAGGTGAAGAAGTGCCTCTTCGTCAAAAATCATGGGCTAGCTAGCATTTTGGGCGGCTGAATGAATGGATTGAGAAATAATAGATGCCATGTGTGTATAAGTACATGATTTATACGCATTTGCACAAATGTGTGCGTGCTGATCATTTCTCCCTCTCACAGTAGCCAGCACTATCCTGAGCACTTACTCTGTGTTAGACATGAAGAGATGCCTGCGCCTTCACACACCTGATTCCATGGGACTCTCCTAGGAAGCCTAGAGAGCAGGAACTGTTGACTGCATTTTACTCACAGTGAAATCGAGGCTCAGAGGGGTTAACTCAGCTGCCTGGGGTCACACAGCCAGTAGCTGACAAGCCCTGATCCTCCCCCCAAGAATCTCACTCTGGGCCTCTGTTCTCCTGACACTGTGCCAGGCACGGTACCCAGCTCCATTGCTTTTTCTGTCCTCCTGCTGACTCTACGAGGTAGGTATTCTTGGCTCCCTTTAATAGATGAGGACACCGAGGGCCAGAGAGGTTAAGCAACCCACACCAAGACACACAGCAAGTAAGGAACAGAGCTGGGAGTCAAACTGAAACCCTCTGATACCAGAGTCCTCATTTCAACCCTGCTATTGCAGCCAAGTCTAGCACACAGCAAGGGCTCAAAAAATATCAATACTAAAGGAGTGGATAAGATGCCTGCAGTATTTCAGCAATAATGTCACAAGTGAAAGAAAAATTCACGTCCTTATTTCACCGTAGATGGAAAAATGAACTTTCTTGATAACATACCAGCTTCTCGCAGCCAACATTGGATGCAGTAATGGGCTGGACATGGAGTTGGGGGCTGGGAGTGCTCTGATGAACCCAGAAATTCACTCACTCATTCATTCCTTCACTCATTCATTCACTCATTCGTCCAGTGGGGTGAGTACCTGGTATGCACGCGCCAGGTACTGGGCTCACTTCAAAGGGAAGGACAAATGAGCATTGCCAGCGACTAAGCGCGAAGGTGTTCGTGTCACTGCCTAATGTCCCTTTTCATCTTGTCGTTCATCCTAAACCACTGGTCCTGGAAATGAACTCAATGAGGCTGAAAATAGTTTGAAAAACCCTCTCTCTAGACAGGTGTCTGGTTTGGGGGGAATATTATTGGTGTTTACACACTTCTGTCTAAAGGCCCGAATGCATCATTTACTGATGGTAATTAGTATACATCAGCTACCGCCTTGCTGGTCTTTTATCACTGTCCCCACAAACCACGGCTCCTGGCAAGTGGGAGCAGCTGGGACAAGTGGCCGGCAGAGTGGTGTCTGAGTGGTGTCTGAGGACCTCATACGGTGTCGGTTTGCGCACAGCTTTCCATCCTGAGATCCCGGGGGAGAGGGAATGTGACTAGATTCTGCAGGTGTCTTCGATGACTGGGGGTGGGGGTGCTGGCAATGGCGAAGATCATGAAGGACACAGAAGAACTTGCTCCCAGACCCACATCCCAGCACTGGATCGGTCCCGGGCTTGCTATCCCACAGGGTTAGCAGGGGCATGGCCACAAGTCCACCCGGTTACATGTCACTTCTAATAACTGTGCGTCACCCTCGTGTTAACAGTGGCCAACGGTTTCTCTTGGCCTTTTGCATTACAGCCTCTGTAAGGGACGGACCCTCTACTCGGTGGTGCGGGATGCCAAGATCGTCTTGGATGTCAATAAAACCAGGCAGATTGCCCAAGAAATTGTGAAGGTACCGTGGGGTCTGGGGCACCCCCCCCCAAACGTCAGCAAGGCCATGCCCCTTCCTGAGACTCATGGTTTGACTTCAGACCAATAGTCTGGGCTTAAAAGAAATTAGGCTTGACTTAAAAAATACCAGCCCATGTGTGTGGTATTTTGCTGAGAATTTTGCCGAGATACGACCATTCAGGATGGTCTGTCAACGAGGAAGTGGGAGAAGATGGGTAATGGGAGTCCTTTCTGTGGGTACGTCATCTCAGGTTTGCCCCACCCTTTCCTTCTGGAGAGATCTTCCTTTGTTTCTAAGTCAGAAAGCAGAGGCAGTAGGTGGAGGTGGTTCTGCAGTGGCCTGAGGGTGGTGGCAGATTTGTGTCTCGGGGACCCTGCCTATCCCCACCTGCCCACCCCACCTAGAAGCCCTCGCATTCGGAGCCCAGCCCCATAGTTGTCAGCGTGGTCTCGCTGGCAGAGCCAGGGGCGCGACCCCAGAACCCAAGCCAGGGTGGCAGCAAGCGATGAGCTGTTCTCTGACGACCCCGTTTCCTCATGCCTTGCAGGGTATGGGCTACCTCCACGCCAAGGGAATCCTTCACAAGGACCTCAAGTCCAAGAACGTCTTCTACGACAACGGCAAAGTGGTGATCACAGACTTTGGGCTCTTCAGCATTTCCGGGGTCCTGCAAGCTGGCAGGTGAGATGTGGTAGGGGGGTTCAGGGGGTGCTTGACAGACAGTGGTCAGGTTAGGGGAGTCATCCCAAATGGCTTTAGTGACCCAGACGTGGTGTTAGGCCTGAGGTCACTCAGCCAAGCAGCTAGGCTGCTAGGTGATGACGGAGTGCTGAAGCCCAGGTAATGGTCAAGTTCCTCTGGGGTCTGACTTACAAATGGCTCCTTTGAGTGGGCACAAAGCCCATGAAGTCTTTGCCCTTGAGTTTCAGGGGAGGATGGTTCCCTTGTCCCAAATACTCACCTGGAAGTGGGATCACCCAAGAGCTGTCTTGAAGTTTTCTTATGAATTCATTAATCTCAGGAGAACAAGAGTTTAGTTGAGAGCAAGGGATTTAAAGTCAGACCCACCTGGGTCCGGCTCAGCTCCGCCACTCATTGACCTTTCCTGAACTAATTTAGTAGTTTCCTTGTCTGCTAGAAAAATGCTGGATGGGGTTATGCCGGCCTCCAGGGTCCTCATGTGGATAAAATCAGATAACACATCAGGCACCCAGTGTGGCAACTGGAGTACAGGAAACTGCAAATACTAGCTGCTGCTGAGTTGCTGTAATTAGTAATAATTTGCATATACCTCCTCGGGATCACACAGGAGAGTCATTAACCACCATTAAGTAATTAACTCTCAGACGCCACTCACCCGACAGCAGGCAGCCTTGAGTTGACCATGTGAAAAAACAGCTTGATCCAGAGAAGCGACCCAGAATTCAGAAGGTCCATCCTTTGTGACTTTTGATTTGGAATATATGTGAGCGTGCACACATACACCTACACACTCTTGCTTTAAACTGTGCGTGCTCTCCCCAGCCACGCCTTATGCCCCTCCAGAAAGGCAGCCTCGCACTTTCTCTCATTGTGCTTCACGATCCGTTGCTTTGAGAAGAACTGATCGCTCCGCAGGCCTCCCCAAAGTGCGTTTTGTTCATGCTCCGCAGTGCCTTGAATCTAAGTCACGTCCTCCGAAATTAGGTGACTCTTGATCTGGCTATTTCTGTGTGATGCAATAACAAACAGGAGCTTGGATTTCCTTTTGAGATTTTATGCCACCTCCCCAAATCCGGTTTTTGGCTGTCACCAAAACCGTCTGTAGCACCTGAGATAAGGAAATCAGTAGGCAGAAAATGATCAAAGAGATCAATAAGTAGGTGGATGGGGAGAGACCGCGCCAGTGGGAACCGAGGCCAGGAAGGCTGGGTCGCGAGGGATCCCTTCTTCCCTCTCTCCCCAGCAGCACTTACTCCGAGGTCTGTGGTAAAAGGACTGGCACGCTCCCCCTGTCACCGTCACCCCAGGCTGAGGGCAGAGGAAGCAGCTGGTGACATCGCTGTGATCCCAAGTATTTGTGTCCAGACCCAAAGGGACCCAGCAGGTGTTTTCTTTCCCCTAGTTTAAGGCTCCTTGAAAAAAAAAATCAGATCCCTCCCTCCTGGTGGCATGTCCATACCCGCCCCGCCCCCACCTCTCGTTGACAGTAGCTTCTCCCCAAAGTGAAGGAAGCGGGGCAGGGCTTCTGATTTTCTTCCTTTTCATACATGGTTTCCTGAAGCCAAAGGAAGAAGAGGAAGAAAGGGCATGGTGCGGCGTGGGCATCCTTTCCATTAGCTTATTCCTGGAGGCCCAGTGTCAATCCAGAAGGGAGGTCAAGTTCAAAGGCACTGTGGCTTCTGGCCTGGTTGTTGAGGCAGCATCCCTGCCCCCCAACACTCTGCCCCAACCTGGTGGTCAACAGGAACCCAGCCACATGGGGAGAGGCCAGGGAGCCCTCCACATCTCCTCCTAATAAGAAATCCACTTTCTTGGTTACTGATAAATAGCCGAGAGTGACTTTTTGTGATTTTATTTCTGTTTCAGTTATGTATGGGGCTGAGTTTAGAATTCTGCTCCCCAGTGGAACTATTTTGCAGAGCATCAGTGCAGAATGGTGGTCAGGAGTGTGGTCTCCGAGGTTTTAAGGACTCCTGATCAAGTGAGTCTCAGCTCTGTCGCTTATTATGAAATCCTCAGCCTTGGGCAGGTCACTGGAGCCTTGTGAAGTTCTGTTTCCTCATCTGTAGAACAGGAATCGGATCCAGTCTGCTCCATTCCTCGGGCTGTTCCGTGTGTTGCAGGATGTTTAGCAGCATCTGCAGGGCAGCCCCACACAAATAATGGAGCAGCGATCCACAACCCATCCGATTGTGGGCCTATGAGGATTAAGTGAGCTGGACAACCTGCCATACAGTAGGCACCCAGCAGGAGTTCCTTGTGTTCCTGCTGTCCCCTCGGTTAGAGTCAAGGTGCTCACAGCGCTGGGTGCCCAGCATGGGGAGATGTGCTGGGCCTGAGGCAGGGGTTGGGGGTCCCCCTGTGAAATGAGCACACCCCAAGCATCCAAACAGTTCCCAGGGCTTCCCCGAGCATGTCCCCAGCACTGCCAACGCACAGCTGTGCCGCCTTCCTCAAAAAAGGAGTCACTCAGATGCCAGCGCTACTGTGCCAGGCGCCCATGGGCTGTTATTAATCATAATAATAACCATACTGAAGACGATTTGGTTTTGTCACCAGTGGGCCCATCACTATGGGAACGGGACACCCTGGGGCGTCTGTTGGCCCGGCCCCTCCCAGGTGCTGGTGCCGGCCCCACCTCCCCCTGGCCCCGCCCAGTGGTTCCAAGCCCCCAGTGACCCAGCAAGTGGGGATGAGGCGGTGGGACGTTCGGAAAGAGATTGGGCTCGGGAAGCTTGCTCTTTGGGCAGCAGTATCCCACCCTGTCCCACCCTAGTGACCCACTCATGTCAGGAGAATGGCAGCTGGCCGGGCCACAGCCATTTCTTGGATGACACTCTTACTTTGGGCTCTATTCTTAACTTCGTTTCTGAGTCCTCAAGATAAAAAAAAATATCTGTAGGTAATAATTATGTCCACGAATGGTGTGGCCCCAGCAACCGACACAGCCCTGCGCCATGGATTCTCTCCCTTCCATCCCTACACTGGCTGTGTGAAAGCTACATACCCACTTTGCAGGTGGGAAAATAGAGACTCAGGTCTGCTCAAGATCACAGAGCTAGTAAGCAGTGGGTCCTTATACCCCAGCAGGTGTGCCTGATTCCAGAAGCAAGAACTCACTGGCCTGCCCACGCAAGGGGTTACTCATGCATTTGAGTCTTTTTTGTTTTTAAGCAGATTACATGTTCTGTTCTGCCCACTATGTAGTGCCATTTACTTACTTTATGTATAAATTAGAACAGTGATTCTCAATCCGGGCTCCCCAACCCCCCAGGGACATTTATGATGTCTGGGACATTTTGGGCTGTCACAACAGGGGAGAGGAGGTGCTGCTGGCATGTAGTGGGTAGAGGCCAGGGGTGCTGCTTGACACCCTACATGCACAGAATAGGTGCTCCCCCCACCCCAATAATTGTCCAGCCCAGAGCCAGATCGCCAAGCTCCTGGAGCCTCTCTCCTCAAGATACCCTCCCCTCCCCCAAGCGCAGCCTGCAAGATGACTTTCACAAGAGGATGGGAACAAACATTTTCCATATTAATTTTAACGTGTACTTAAAAAAAAGTGCTAGTTTCCACTTACAGACATGTTAAAGAGTAACCTATTAAAATATACAGGAGCAAAAAAAAAAAAATCCATTTGTAGTAAATAGTGGTCTGGAGCAACCCGTCCAGTGTGGTAGCCACTAGCTTATAGCTCTTTTAACTTTAGCTCAAATAAATAAAAAGTTCACTTCTGCAGCTGCATCAGCCAGATTTCAGTTGCTCAATATCCACGCTGGCTGGAGGTGGCCCCATGGGAAGCAAAGGCAGAGAACACTTCCACCTCTGTAGGAAGCACTATGGGTAGTGCTGCTCTCCAAGGCGTTCAGGGCCAGAATCATGACCCTGGGACGCCAGTGAATGCAATGGAGGAGACAATGCTCAAACCTTACAGAGCTCAGAAGCCCACCCTGGAAGAACCAGCCAGCCAGGCTCAGGTCCCCTGCAGCCCCCCATGTACTGGAGGCTTTGGTCCTTCACAGTCTCGCTCTTGATGGTTCGAGATATTCCACCCTGCTCCCCCACATCTGCCCTCTCTCCCTGCATTAACTGCCCACCCCCCCCAACCCCCCCCCAGGAGTCTTGCAGGAGGCAGAACCTTGGAGGAGGTCAGATTTCAGTCCCAGAGGGAAAGTACTGCACTTGCTAAAGATTTACAGCGTGAAGAAGGGAGCCAGCTTCCTGTCTCTTCTAAGAGTTCATCCTGAGGAATAATCATGGATGTGGGTGAAGGGTTAGGGGTATCTACCCAGAGATGTTCATAGCTGCGTTGTTTATAATGATGGAAGATCAACCCAGGGTGGAGCTGTACATTATAATAGAGACACATCGTGTGCCCCAGTTACAGCGAGGTGTTTGAGGTTTCAAGAACATGCCAAACAGGGCCTGCCTTGGACCTTTGTCTTACTTTCCCTTCTGCCAGGAATACTCTTGTTCACAGGCCTGGATCCCTGACACCATGTCGATCTTAGCTCACCTTTTACCTAAAGTAAGCTCTCTTTTCGACACATCCCATTCCATTCCTTTTTAAGGTTTTTTTTTTTTTTTGGTAGAATGCTTATCACTGTGTCTACTTTCCCTGCCTAATTCATTTGTCATCGTGTTCCCCTACTGAAGGCCAGGCCCCCAGAGGACAGGGACCCTGCTGGCCTTGTTCGTGGCTGTGCTCCTGGTGGAGTGTCCACACACAGGTGTGCATATTGACCCTCGGAGCAAGAAGTTTACGTTCGTTAATACAGTGTTAGCAGAGACTTTATAGAACACGACCGCCATGAATAACAAGAATCGGCTGTATATATGGAATAAAGATGGAGCAGGGGGTGCCTCAGAGGCGAGGGGACCTGATGATGATTCGGGTGTCATGTGTCTCTCTCTAGACCAGCTTCAAGTACAAGGTCAGGCCATGCCCAACAGGGAGATGCAAGAAAGCCAGCAGAGATGATCCAGGGACATGGGGTCAGTGCCAGGGGACTGACCCTCCCTGGGCTGTGACTTGGGGCTCACCCTGTGCTTTGCTTCTCCAGGCGGGAGGACAAGCTACGCATCCAGAACGGCTGGCTGTGCCACCTGGCACCGGAGATCATCCGTCAGCTGTCCCCCGACACGGAGGAGGACAAGCTCCCCTTCTCCAAGCACTCGGATGTCTTTGCACTCGGGTAGGTGGGCCACCCTGGCCTTCAAGAGCCCCAGCCCTGGCAGAGGGGTACTTCCCAAGGGTTTCTTCTGTACCTTTGGAAGGGACAGGGTGCCTGTCTGTGGGGACAAAAGCGGCTGGAGATTGGGGCATCTGATTAGGGTGTGGTAGGAAGGGTGACCCTAGCAGATGTTCATGCCTGGTTTCTAACTGGTTGTGTCACCATGGTAGATACCTCATTCATTCATTCATTCATTCATGCAATAGCTATTTACTAGGCATCTACTGTTAACAGATTATCTAAACAGGGATGTCCAACCTGCAGCCTGCAGGCCATACACAGCCCAGGACGACTGTGAATGTGGCCCAGCATGAAACCATAAATGTACTTAAAACATGATGAGATTTTTTTGTGTGATTATGTGTCCCAGTATGTTTAATGTATGGCCCAGGACAGCTCCTCTTCCTCCAGTGTGGCCCAGAGACGCCGAAAGGTTGGACACCCCTGAACATAGTGGCTTAAAACAACATTTATTTATTATCTCAAGTTTCCGTGACCAGGAATGTGGGAGTGGCTTAGCTGAGCCGGTCTGAGCTGGCTCAGCGTTTCTCAGGAGGGCGAGGCAGGACGCCGGCCAGGGCTGCAGCTGAGTGAGGGCTTGATGGGCTGAGGATCTCCTTCCAAAGTGTCCCATGCACACAGCTGTCCACAAGGGGCCATTCCGGAGGCTGCTCCAGTGACCTGACAGCACATTGGCTGTTGTCAGCCCCATTGCCGCCCAGACCTGTTCTCAGAAGTTACGTAGCATCACCTCTGCCACATTCCATTAAGAGCAAGTCCTAATCCAGCCTACAGTCAAGGGAAGGGGAGTTAAGGTCTACCTTTGGCAGGAAAGAGTATCAAATAATTTGCGGACATATGTTAAAACCACCACAGGTCTGTACTCTGTCGTGTGTGGTCGAAGACAAATAAGGGAACAGTCCGTTTTAACAAAGTATGACCAGAGCTATGCTGAGGATAAACACAGGACTGTGGAAATAAAGGGAGAACTAAATCCAGCCAGGGAGACCAGAGAGGGCTTCCTGGAGGAGGTGACTCCTGAGCCTAAGTTAAAGGTATCCCAGGTGAGGGGAGGGTGAGGTGTCCCAGACAGAAGGAACATGTGAAAAGGCACAGGGGGAAAGGAAACAAATTATCCGTGATGGAGGAGCCTGCGGGGAGTAGGGGGATGAAAGGGAGCTGAGTGATGGAGGCTGGGGCAGTGAGGAAATAGAGCCCATCCTGCAGGCACTTCGAGGCTGAGTTAAGGAGTTTTCACTTCACCTTCACAGCACTAGGGAGCCACAGATGGTTTGATTAAGCAAAGGGAGTGACCTAATAGTATTCTGAGTTTCAGAACAGTCGCTCCAGTGTGCGCAGAATGGGAAGGAGAAGGGCAAACCTGAGGCTGGGTGAGCAACCCTGTGGTCAGGCTGCCCCGTCTGCTGAATCAGTGCCAGGGTGGGGGAGCAGGAGAGAAAGTTGGGAATGGAGAAGCATTCCGAAGTGGGGGTGACAGGGTCTGATGGAGAGACTGCTACCCGAAGCACCTGGGTGCAGGGGGGTTACCACTTTGCCCGGGTGGAGCCCCCTGGACACAGGGCGGGGTTGGGGCATGCCGGGAAGGCAAAGAGAGCACATTTGGACCCAGTGACCTTGAGCTGCCTTGGAGGTGGCCCATGAATCCAGCCAGAAGGCAGCTGAACCTACACACGGCCGAATTTGGAGAGAGACATTTAGGATTGCCAGTAGAAAGTGGAACCAGAGCCGTGAGAGAGAGTGGGGAGTCTCTGAGAGTGTGGGGCAGTGAGGGTCCAGGATGCACAGCCCCAAGATGCAGGGCAGAGTGCTCTGAAAGGGTGCAGCAAGGGAGACTATGGCGCCCACATCCCTCCAATGGCCTTGCTCATCCTTGACTTACCTGATCCGCAGGGTGGTAGCAGGGCCTTGTGGAGACAGCGCAGGGGAAGCTGTTCCGGGCAGTTGCAGGCCTGCGGGTGTGGGCACACAGACTCAGCACCACTGAGAGACGTTGGACCACCTTCCGTGGAAAAGTACCCCACTGTAAAACCTGGGAAAGGGGGGGGCTGATCCTGGCACATCGGGACTCTCACTGTCTGCCACTCAGACCCCATTAGAGACTGTCACTTGCCCTGATTAGTTTATGCCCCTGTCTTTATCTAGTTAGACACCGTTATCTGAAAACGAATTGCAATAATTAAGTTGGTATATTTTCATATAAATTTAGCAGAAGACAGAAGCATGTAATTAACAAAATGTACCCAAGTAAGTAATTGGTTTTCCACTGGAGTTTTCATCTTTAGCAATTTTTTTATTTTTCTTGAAAGTGAGTTTATCTTGAAAGTTGGGTTCGAAAGGAAGTTTTAATGAGGCTTTTATTCCTGACACTGTTGAATTCCGAAGGACCCGGTGCTCCTGGTTTCCTGCCAATCAGGTGCCTCTTGTTGCCTGGGAACATCACGCTCAGGCATGACTTAGAACAACACGACTCACGCTCCAGCACCCCGCCCCCACCCAGAAGGATGAGGCTGGCAGGGGGAAGAAGCTGCCAAACGAGTAGTGGAACCCTAGAAATAGCCGGTTTAACACAGCCTTCCCACGAAAGAGGGTAACAGGACACCTCGTGTGCTTTAAAGCAAATTTACATAAACCAGCTTCGCTCGAAGGGAAGACCAGCTCCTAGGATTGTTTCAGATAGTTCCCGATTGAGGAGTCTTCTCGGGGAGCTGAGACCCATCTTCCTGGGACAGCTCGCAACACCCCGGCCTCCTGTTGGCACCCCTCGGTCCTCACCGCGTTATTTAAGCCCCACGTCATTTAAGCCCCGCCCAGCCCACGCCCTGTCCGTCCCCACGTGCTACTCCCCGGAGCAGGCCTTTCTTCAGCCATTGCTCTGTCACATCTACAAAGCAAGTGATAATACAAGCAATCCTTCTAGAATAACCAGGGCATCGATTCGTTGCATCACTCTGCATCCCAGATAAGCGTTCTCCCCCGCAGTTTCATCATTAGTCTCATGGGGCAGGTGAGGAAATACAGACCCAGAGGAGTGACGTGACCTACCCAGCATCATACAGCCAGGGTCGATAGAATCAGAACTTGACCCCAAGGCCACCTGACTCTCAGAGTTTGTTTTTTTCTTTCCACTGTTCTACAGGACATTTCATTCTTAGAAAGCACGTTCCTGTCCTGTCCTATCACGGAGTTAGTCACTGTTAACGTTTCTCTGTGTTTCTATTCTCTTGTCTATATATATATACGTATATATGTATATATACGTATATATATACGTATATATATAGACAATACGTTATATATATATACATATATATGTATATATATAACGTTTTTTAAAAAGTTATCTGATATCTTACATATAGTTTTGTAGTTTTTTTTCCACTTAAATTCTATATTGAACATATTTGTCACATCAGCAAAGTTTCTTTGAAATGCTTTCATAATAATACAGTTCTCTGTGTCATTTTATGAGTTCACCATCATACAGAGAGACTGGTCCCTTTTACTGAGTGACCGCATCGTTCCTGCGTCCTTCGCTATCACACATCATGTTGGGGAGACCACCCTTGTAAATGACTTTGTAACCCTAATCGCTCCCTCACAGGGGTGTTCCAGACTGTTAAGTACAGAGTCAGAGGTCATAGCCGCTTTCTGTGAAGCTGTTCGGTCCTAGGTTTCTGCTTCCTGTTAATGAAATGGAGGCACCAGAGGAGGTACCTGGGATAGGCACGGCTTCCAAGACATCGAGAAAGCCTTGCACACTGCACACCCCAGACAGGAAAACACCAGCCCTGTGGGGAGGAAACTGGGGAACAGGGTGGCCAGGTGGGGCGGGCGCGTGTTGGTGAGTGGATACGAGTGACCTATCACGCCATCACCTTTTTAACACCCTCTGCCAACAGAACAATCTGGTATGAACTCCACGCCAGGGAGTGGCCTTTCAAGACCCAACCAGCAGAGGCAATAATCTGGCAAATGGGCACCGGCATGAAACCCAACCTCAGCCAGATCGGCATGGGAAAAGAAATCTCAGTAAGTCCAGGGCGATGCCAGGTCTGGCAGACAGGGGGAGTGGCAGGCACCATCCTGGGCCTTCTTTTCCCCACGTGTTAAGGTTACTAATGCTTTTCCAAAGGGTGGCTGTGGAAGCACACCCACAGCCTTGTCCTGTAGTGATTTGGCGCTTAGAGGGCAAAATGGCGAAACTATGCCTGCAATTCAGGTTTCTGCCATCAGGGGCGCAATAGCACTTGACCAGGTTTTTGCCTGTAGTGAACTCTGCTGATACAGAAGAATCAGAGAATACCTCTTTTTCTTTCTGCCAGATTAAAAAGACACTCATTAAAATATCAATGGTATTAATCATTCTAATGTTATTTGCATCAACATAAAAATTTGAAGCATTATCCAACTGAGAACAAGATATACGGAAACAGAGAAGCCTAAGGCTAGATCAATAATCTTCCTCTAAAACAGCACAAGGAATCCCCTCTTTTGATCAGAAGATGGATGAGTCAGGGAGGGGGTAATTATCTGGTATGCTTTTAAGGACCAACTATTTCTAAGTTTCCTTTCTCAGGAGAGATTACTAAAAGTATTTTCCCTCCTGTGACTCCGAAGGGCACTTATAGTATTGGGCCATGGCTGAAGACCTCAGGATTCCCATTTCTCCCTCTCTGTTAAGAATGTCCAGAAGCTCCTTGAGAAGCATGTTTTTGATCTCAGTGTGTCTCGGATCTTTGAGAATAGGGCTTATGTAGTATCTATGGGGCCCAGAAAGTGGGTGAGTAGGTAGATGAGGGGATGAGGAGGAAGGAAGGGTAGATGGACAGCTTCATAGATGACAAATGCATCAATTGAGGTGGCTGGATGGGTAATAAATACATTAATTCAGAGGGATAGAGGAATGATGAGTGGGAGGTTGGTTGGATGGACGGATATAAAATGGGGACAGATGGGTAGACAAATGGACAGAGCCATTGAGGTTCCCAGGAGTAATCTAGATGTCACCATTTATGTGAAATCATCACATACTGGTTTCTTTTAGGACATTCTTCTCTTCTGCTGGGCCTTTGAACAAGAGGAGAGACCTTCCTTCACCAAGCTCATGGACATGCTGGAGAAACTGCCAAAGCGAAACCGCCGGCTGTCTCACCCCGGGCACTTCTGGAAGTCTGCAGAGTAGGTGTCCTCGCTTAGCCGCTCCCCTCCTTTCTGCCCATGTCCTCTGGCTGTGGTCACCTTTTGCCCCCCTCCCCAACTCCTCTGCAGCCTTCTCCTTTCCTTCCCACCTCCCTCCACCAGACAGCAGCCTTCTCCACCAAGTTTCCATTCCGGGGAGCCTGCTCTGGGATTCGGGCCCTGACCCGTGCCATGTGGCTGCTGTGGTACTCCATTGCCTAATTCTTCCTGATGAAAGTTGATGCCCAGTGAGCGGAGCCTCCCATGGCAAGGCAGAACCCTGAACCCACCATGCCCTGTATGTCATCCCAAGCTGAAACTATGTAACCATTAAACAGTACCACCCAACCCCTAGGGACCTCTCATCTACTACACTCTGTCTCTGAATTGTCCTGTTCGAGATATTCCATGTAAGTGGAAGCATACAGTAGCTGCCCTTTTGTGTCTGATTTCCTTCCCATAGCATAAGGTTTTCAAGGTTAATCCATAGGGTAGCATGCAGGAACACCATTCCCTTCTATAGCTGAGTAATGTTCCGTGGTGTGGGTATGCTGCATCTCGTATGTCCGCTCACGCGTGGACAGATGCTTGCTTTGTTCGCACTTTTTGGTTATCGTGAATGATGCTGCGGTGAACATTGGTGTGTAAAGCATTTGTTCAAGTTCCTGCTTCCAGTTCTTTTGGGTTGCACTGAATATCCATGACACTGGTGCGCATCATCATCACAACCACCAGCACATTCTCTGTCATCTGCGTGTCCCTGAGTAAACACATATGTGACAGGTGCGGTGTCAAGCATTCTGTCTGCATTACCTCACTGACTCCTAACAGCACCCCGCCCAGGAGGTGGGTGCTATCACTGTCACTGCTTTACTTAGGGAAAACCAGGGCACAGAGAGATTAAGTGCCTTCCCCCAAATCACACAGCTAGTGAGGAGCAGAGCAAGTATTCAAACCCAGGTGGAGCTAGACCCTAAGTCAATGGTCCTGATCCCTCCACTCTGCCACCTTCTAGGCAAAGATGACCTATGTGCCTTCTGGGTCTCTTTCCAGAACCCTCCTGGGAGACTGGGCACAAACTTCTGCTCCTGGTCACCAAGATCCTATCTCAACAGGAGTTGGCAAAGCCCCTGCTCTCAGCAAAGTCGATGGTGCAGATCTCGGTCCCACCCCCTCTTCCTGTAGCCCCAGCCCTCACCACGCATTTTCAGAAGCTCCACATGGCATGAGGGCTGGTATTCCAGAACCACAGGGCCTCGGTCCTCCCACACGCTGGTGACCATCCTTAGTCCAGAGGCTGCATGCTCCTGAAGAGTTCTAGGTTCAAATCCCAACCATGCTGCTTCCTGGCTGTGCACCCTTGGGCAAAACACTTAACCTCTCTGAGCTTCAGTTTTCTCATCTATTAAAAGGATATGAAGTACCTATCTTGCAGGCCATTCTCAGGTTTAAATGAGTCAAGTATTTTATGCTTGGTACAGAGCCTGGCACATAGTAGGACCTCAATAAAGAGGAGTCCCTCCAACCATTTCCTGTAGAGGATGAGAATAGCTCGTCTCAAACTGCCTGGTAGTTCACAAAAGATGACCTTGTCACATCCTTGTGACATCTTGCCATTCTCTCCCTTCTCTCCCCACTCCAGGCTGTGACCTTGGGACAAAGGGACGACGATGCTCAGCTGCCTCGGCTCCCGAGCCACCACTCCTTCCCTGCTCTGTCCTCTGCTAGCTCAGGAGGCCAGAAGCTCACCATCAGAGGGGACCGACGCCCGCCAGCCCAGGACCACTGCACAACTCAGCTCGGTGGCTTCCCTGTACCCTAGACCTGTGTCCTTTTGCTGGGGAAGGGTGGGGGACCCCTGAGCCAGGACTTAAGGGGACCAGCCAGGGAGACACAGAACTGACGAGCAAGGTGGGAGGCAGGGTGGAGGTGAGGGCTGCAAGCGGAATGCGGAGTCCTCGGGCCGCGGGACCAGTGTGTGTGTGTGTGTGGACATGCCTGGACGCATGCGTCTGCGTGCACCATGCCCTCTGCCTTCCGTTCCCCTTGACAAGCAAAAGCCAGGCTCCTGTGCTCCAGAGAGCCTTGGTTGTCCTGGCCTCCGCGTGGCGGGTCCCAGCTGCACTCTCAGGGAGCGTGGCAGGGGACGCAGAGCTGAGCCCCAACTTGGTGGGGCTGTGGGCCAAGATCTGGGCAGAGGGGCTATGCTGTTCCTTTGCAGACATCTGTCCTCAGGGGCCCCAGCCCAAGCCTGTCATGGCTCGTGGCACCTTCACATTCAGCTCCAAAGTGCAGCAAAACAGTTCTGGGTGTCTTTCAGGCTCTGAGTCTCTCCGGGGTCCAGTTCCTGGACCCCCTACTCTGTTCTGTGAGAGCATCGTCCCTTGTTGCCCCATCCCGTCCCTGCCATTTGGAAAGCACAGTGGCTCCCTAGCCAGGATGACTTCTGGGGGCTCCTTACAGCTCACTTTTATCCTCGAATCCCCCTGAAACCTGGGCCCTCAGAACTGGGGCTCTGGGCAAGGAATTCTAGGATATTCTTTTCCCCTCCCTCTGCTCCAGCAGTTACACCAGCTAAGGTCGTCGACCACAGTGATAGATTTGGGTTGCTGGGATACGTGTGTGTTGGGTTTTAGGGTGTACTCACAGCACCCTCTTTGCAAAGGATGTCACCTCCCCTTCACCCTCGAAGAGTCCCGTTGGGAAAGCGAGGAAGGAGGCTGTTTATAGAGGTTCTGTGTGCTCAGCTCCAGCCTGGTGCCGAGGCCCGGAGTGGCTCCCCATGAGAGGTCCGTCGTGTTTGCTCAGTGCCCCCCACGTTCTGTCTGTCACCTTCATGCCCACCTGGGCCGAAGGGTGTCTTTTCCCCACCACCTTGGGATGGAGTACTACCTGGGAGCAGGCGGTGCGTGCAGAGTGGTGGGGGAGCCTGTGCCTTATGTTCCTTATGTCCTAAACCTTATAAAGTAGGTCTTACATTCCCCAGGCTCTGGACCCCATTCTTCTGATCTGGCGTTAAAGGGAAGGCTGTCCCCGCGTAGGGCAGTAGCCAGGCAGTGGGCAGCACTGCAGGCTCGGCCCACGGCCCCTTTATAATTCCTGGGCCGGCTCAGGCTTGATGTGCTTCTGGTTGCTACCTTCTCCAGACGTCTCCCTCCCAGAGAGAGGCACTGAGACTTCAGAAACCCTACCTGAGCTCAGACTCAACACCCAACCAGGTGAGGGGGGTCTTTCCCACCTCGAGTGGCCCCCAGACTAGTCCGTGCTCTGGGGGCCAAGTCTGCTTCCAAACTGGGAAGATGATGAAACAAGTCTTGCTTCCCAAGACCATGGGCCAGGGAAGGCCCTGTGCCTCCCAGAGAACCTTCCAGAATGCCTTCCCAGCACTCCTACCTGTGTGGGACCAGAGACTAAAGGCCCCCGTGGGGGCTCTTTCTAAGTACATGTTCCTCTTCCAAGGACTTCTGTAAACTCTGTAGCTCTTGGCTCAACGTGTGTGTGTCTTGGAGGCACTGTACACACATTTGCACGAGCCCCAGCCGCTCTGGTGTTGCTAGAGGCAGTTCTTAGCAGCGGCTGCCCCTGTGGTCCAATCGTCGCCCAGAGGACCAACCCCAGGCCTGAGCCCCAGCTCTGCCTGTGGCCTCCGGAGGGCCTGAAATCCAGCCAGGGCTTCGTGGGGGGTCCATGGACTCCAGTCTTTGCCATGGACCTTTGTGCCTGGAGAAAAAAACAAGAAAGGGAGAAGCAGGCAGGATGCAGCTATCCTGGAGCCGAAACGCTTGCCAGAGCTGCAGCCTGCTCCTGCTGCCTCTCTTGTTTTCGGAACTAGCTAACCAGCCACCCAGAGCCTGGGGCCAGGCCCAGCAGGGTCTCTCCAAAGGCTGCCTTTCCCATCTGCTCACGAGCACCAGCTGGAGATGGAGGACAGGGCCTGAGGGATCAGAGCAAGAATGCCCAGCCTTTGCTGCACCCTTGAAACTTCTCTGCTTTGCCAGACAGGGTTCTGTGGGTCCGTCCCTGGGCCCCACATCACCTGCTCTTGACTTTGCCCTCTTCGCCCACATCCATACTTTGTCCCCAGCTTCCTCAGAGTTTGCAGCAGCCAGCCTGCACCAAGCGACCAGCCCCTCCCTGCCCCACTCCTCCAGGCGACCCCCACCCTGGATTGTGTGGAGGCCAGCTTTAACCTTTTGTGCTGACCTTTCCATCTGGGAAGAACCAATCCACCACTTTCCCTGCTGACCTCAACCTTTATTCACTGGCGAAGTGTTGGGAGGAGGTTGCAGTCATTAGTCTTTTGCGAGGAGAAAAGGGGGGCGTGAAATTTTTACATCATGATTGAGACTCCTGCTGTAGAATCCACACATTGAAGATTGCGTGTGTGTGTGTGTGTGCGCGCGCGCGCGCACATGCGTGTGGACTTGTCCCATCACAGCTGTGTGCTGGTGCCCTGTGCCCTGCTTTCTGCACACCTGGATGTACACAGGCTTCCCAGGCGGACCAGTCCACAGAGTGAAGACTCACCAGGAAGCCTTGACCTTGCCTTCTTTGAAGGGCATGTGGATTTGCACACTGAATTCCACCCGACTCTTCCAGGCCACAGCTGTTTCACAAAACAAGGACCCCTTAGCAGGGGCATCTCCCCCTCAGCCTTATGTTAGGATGTCCCTACCTGTCACCATCCCCAGAGAGAAGGTGGAGATTTCGAGTCTCCACCTGATGCCGTTTTGTCCTGGTTTTCCTTTTACTGGTCAAAGGGAAGCATCTCATCTTGCCATGGAAGTCCCCTTCCCCTGCTTCTTCTCCACTTGTATCTTGGATTCTCGGTCAATAGAAGCCTTGGCACGGTCTCTAGGGACTAGACTCTTGTATTCAGGGAACCTGGCCCTGCCTCTTTCCCACCTCCCCTCCATGTGCGCATGTCCTGCCCTGACACCCTGACCTTGAGAGCAGGAGCGGACCCTGAGACCACTTGGCCTGCAGGAGGTGGGAGGCACTTGGGCATTGGAGGATGGAGGGGCGAGCTGGGTTTGACGGCTGTATTAGCCTGATGAGATTTCCACAGACCAGGCAGCTTCAACAACCAAAAGTTGCTTCTCACAGTTCTGGAGTCTGGAAGTCCACAATTGAGGTGTTGGCAGAATCGGTTTTTCCTCAGGCTGCATGCTCACGTGGCCCTTTCTCTGTGCACACTCATCCCTGGGGTCTCTCTTTCCTTCTAAGGATGCCAGTCATATGGGATCAGGGGCCCACCCTGTTCACGTTCAATGTCATCTTAATTAATTACTTCTGCAAAGCCCTACTTCCATATAAAGTCACATTGTTAAGTCATGGGGATTGGAACTTCGACATCTTTTTTGGTTGGGAGGGGACACGATTCAACCTCAAACACCCCCTAAGGAGGTTTCGCTTGTGCCTTGATGGGTCATCTTGGTCTCATGCCAGTCCCCCTTGGAGATTAGTCCCCAGAACCCTTTAGCCCCCAGTTTCAGGACATTGCCCTCACTCTTCTCAAACCAGCCTCTGACACCTCCATCACTGGGGACCAGCAGTCCTGGGCTTCGCGGGTGATCGTCACTTGACGTTGAATGAGTGTGCTTCAGCCCAGTCTGATGCAGTTACTGACACTGTGCTGGTTTTTATGCTTGCTTCGTGGAAAGGAACGGACCTTGGCGAGCAGTGTGCTTGCTGTGTCCTCCTTCAGTTTTGCCTGTAAGAGAGGAAGTGTCTGAGCAGGCTCAGAGGGTACTCCCCAGCCCTCATCCTTATCACACCCCTTACCCCAGCCCTCACCTGCACACACGTGTAAAGACCATGAGAATCAGTCTGGGCCCCAGGACGCGGGAACCCAGTGTCTTGAAGGTTCTCATTCTTTCTGACTCACCCATGTCAGGCCACCGTGGGCCTTGCTCACGGTGATTCTTAACCCAAATCCCTGACTCCTGGCTCAGGACTCTACAGCTCATGCTCATTCTCTCTAACCAGCTGGGGCAGAGAGTTGGGAGAGCTTCAGTCCCCCAACTTACTCACGTGCTAGCATCTAGCGTAGTGCCTCGGACATAATAGTAGGTGCTCGGTAAACGTTTCCAGGATGCAGAGAGGGAGGGCTGCTGGTAAGAGTGAGGCACTGGCTGGGCTGGGCAGTAATGGGATTTTCAGGCCCTGTGCTGTGGGTCCCACATCACCCCAGGTGAACTTCCCAGGTTTGATGGATATGACTCATAAAGAGGCCCCTTGGTCAGGTGACCCCAGGCATCTGGACCCTGGAAAGCAGAGCGATGATCCTTTTCGAACAGCCACTGTCACTGAGCACTTACTACCTGCCTGTCCAACTGAATTCCCATGGTGGGACGGACCCAGGAGCTAGGTACCATCATCCCCCTTTCACAGGCCAGAAACTATGGGAAACAGATGTAAACCAGCCTATTAAGCGATAGAGCCAACGTCGTAAATGTGAGTCGTTAGACTTGCCCATTCCCAGGAACCCACCACCATTTGGAGCAGTTAATGTCTGGCTGCCCATTGAGCAGTTAATGTTGCAGCCCCCACCCCTGATGTTATCTGCAGCTCACAACCAAGAGAGAGGGGAGAAAACAGGAAGTCGTTGAAGGAAGGCGCGGGGGAGGGTGGGGACCTTTGTGGGAGCTTGTGCGGAAGTTGCCACTTACATGGCCAGACTGATGGGCTGCCAGAGGCTGCGGGTTTCCAGGAAATGTGAGTCTAGTTGGCAGAGCTGCTTCTGGGTTCCCCCAGCACCCCTGTTCCATCAGCCCAGCCCTCCCCTTCCCTGGACATTGATCTGTGGTCCTCTGTCCCTAGAGGCTTGCCAGTGAGTGTTCCTCTCTCCCAGGAGTAGAAAGGGGCTCTTCCTTCCTGCCAGTTGGGGTCATGCAGCCCCTTTCCTTAACCCTGAGAACATGAAGGACTCATGTCTGTAGGGTTGATATGGTTGTCTGCCTGTTGTGGGTTGAATTGGAGGAAATGGGCTTTGCCTGCAGCATGTATGGTCTAGATTAGACCCAGTTTACCAAGCATGGTCCACAGACCTTTAAGCCACAGGAGACTAGATGATGTTGCATCCTTGGAAGGGTTCTGGACAAATATGCATTGCAAACACCTAGGCAAAACAAAGATTGAACTTATTTCTTGCTTGCAGGTCTTATCAGAGCTTTTAAGACACTGTTGTGTGATAAAGTCTCTAAAAAGGCCAGCAGCCGGCTGATCTTCCCAAGCTTTCCCAGGCTGATTTCTGAATCTCCAACAAGATCCGCCTCTATGAGTTCAGCTTGCTATCTTGTATGGCACTCTGACAGCGAAGAGCAAAGTACTGGCCCAAAGAAAAGGAGAGCTGACCCCTAGCATTTACAGATCACCTGCTTGGAGCCCAGAAAGACAGATTGGTTCCATCCCCTAAACTGGCCCCCCGACCCTAGACCCCAGTTCCATGCACACGGACAGTGGTCCCCTACACAAGGATGCCACAAAGGCATATTCTGGCTGATACGTCTTCCAATGAAGGTGTCAGATTTGTTGGGGGGTGGGTGACTTCCCCACCATGCTGTGGCTCAGATACCAGTGTGGAAATAAGACAGGATGTCATGCCCGTGAGGGATCAGTAAGGTCTTCATCTGAATGTGTATCTTCAGCCAAGTTATTGGGATGAAGATCTAGAATGATCTATATCTAGAAGGATGATCTAATCTAAAGAGGGCAAATGCATGACATTTCTGCCACCACTGCCCCCCTCCTGTGCTTTTGGCAGACATTGCTAATCAATCACAGCATGCCTTCCTGCTGCCCACCGATGCAGCCCCAGGGTATCCGAGTCGCCCCTTGAGGTGGACATGAATGACCATTTCTCACTTCAGGCCTTCTCTCCTTTCTCAACAAGGAACTCAGGCCCAGAGAGAAAAAATAAACTCTTCTGAGTTAGGTCCCTTCCTGGAGGCAGGCATGGGTTTATTAGAACTAAGGTCTTGGAAACTTTCAGAAGTGCAGTCATTAGAAGTCTTGGCTGTAGAAATCCAGTCATTAGAAGCTGGTAGACAGTCTCTGAGGGCCTGGCACAAGTCTGTTCAACAGCGACCTGGGAAAATACGAGACTTGGCCCCAAAGACCCTGCGTGTGACCCTGTGGCAGCTGCTTGGAGAGAGGTCATTCCCCTTCCAGGGAGTGGCTCCCGTCAGGGCCTGCATGTCCCCCCGGCTGTGGAACGGCTCCGGTGCGAGGCCCCCAGACCTTAAGGAAGGAGGATGTGTGTGTGTAGGGAGGGCCATTCTTTACTTGAGGTGGTTTGTAAAAGTTTGTATAGTTCACTGTAGACTTCTGTAAGCGTAGGGAATGTTGCATTTAGAGGGAAGGAAAAGGGACTTGACTCCAATGGCTTTGGGGTGGTTTTTTGTCCCCCCCCCAAGTGTGGAAGGCTCAAAATCTTGTTTTCATCCCCATAAAATTCCCTGGGGTCCTAGTGGACCACCAGCTCCAGAAACACCTCTGATAAGCAGCGTAGTGGCCGAGAGGTCTTTCCATCCTCTGCCTCTTCGTTTCCTTCCTCCCCTTATCCACCACCGCCCACCTCCTGCCAGATAACATCTCCCCCACCCCACCCAGAGCCCAGGAGAAAGTTACACAATAGTGGGGATGAAAAATAGCTGCCATGTATTTCGCTTAAATTAGCTCAAAGGAACGGCTCCCTCCCTCCCCTGAGCAGGCCGCAATTGTTTATGCCAAACTATTTGTATTGGGGCCTTCTTAGATTTGAAAGTGTAATGATTAAAAACAAATCTTAGTTTTTCTTCTCCACCACTTAAAAACAAAAAACAAAAAAAACCCCACCAGCTTGGCTAGTTCGTTTAGTTTAAAAATACCCCGACCTCCAGCACTAGAGTGAGAGTTTTGGAGAGACTGGTGCCAGGACAGCAAGAAGAGACACAGGCAGACAACAAGCAGAGACGCCTGTTCGGAATGGGGAGTGACGGGCCGGCCAGGGTAGGAGCAGTCTGTCTGTGTCCTTACAGAGATGCCGGTGCCCAGGTCGGTTTAGAATCCTGCGGGTTATTTCTTCATCAGCTAGTCAGTGGATTATTTATTAAACATCTGTTATATCCGAGGCTCTGGGCATTCAGTGATGAGCGAAACAGACTGTTGCCCCTTGCAAAGCTTACAGCCCAATGGGAGAGAGAGACAGGATTCCAGCCAACAGTCATATATAAATTATAACTCATCCAGGACTATGGAAGGAAAGCCAGTGGGTGGCCAGTGACATGAGATGGGGGGACTACTTGGGAGCGGTTGGCAAAGGGCTTTCCGAGGAGGTGACATTTAAATCGAGATCTAAAGGTAGAAGGGGCTGCGGTTCTAGGGTGGAATCTCCAGCCTCAGCTCTGTTGATATCTGGGACCAGGTGATTTGCTGTTAAGGGGGGGCCGTCCTGTGCATTGCAGGGTGTCAAGCAGCATCCCAGCCTCTACTCACTAGATGCCAGTAGCGCCTTCCCTTTCCCACCACCACAAATTGTGACAACGGAGATACCCCCAGACATTACCAAACGTCCCTTGGGGTAGAATCACCCCCAACCTCAGTTTAGAACCGCCATTCCAGGCCGGGGAAGCCTGCAGGAACAGCACAGAGGGCAGGATGGATGAGCAGAAGGGCGGGGCACCAGCAGGTGAGCTAGGCTGGGGGTTGGGGGCGAGGGGCGTCCAGGCTGTGGAGGGCCCTAAAGGTCTGTCTCTGAGGGCAGTGGGGAAGCATTAGGGGGTTGGAAGGACAACAGTGTCTCCATTGGTTTTCAGCCCAGTCACGGGATCCAAGTCCAGCCCCCCTGCGACCTGCAGCCAATCACCAGAGAGAAGGGAAATCGGGCAGAGGGAAACGGGAGGAACTGTGGCCTGCAGACGGGGTTTGACAGCAACAGGTAGCATCTTCAGTGGCTTGAAGGCCGCCTCGGTGAGGAGACTGCTGACCGGTCCTATGTTATCTACATGGACAAGACAAGGTCTGAAACCGTGGCTCACGGGGCAGGAAGTGACCCGCAGGTCAGCCACCCCAGGCCTGGCTCTTCCTGCCACCTTCTCCCCCGTTCCTCCCACAGTCGCCCACCCCATCACCCCACGGTCCTTATAGGACGCAGACCCTCTTACTGAACTGAAATCTTAAGTCCGGCATGAGGCAGTCCTAGTGCTGTTCTTGGGGGCCACTCAGGGCCACCTCCCCTCTACCTTACCCAGGAAGGAGAGTCCCCAGAACACCAAAGGTCCTTCCCACTACCCTCCAACCCCTAGTTAGTTCTGGAGAAGCATTGTAATGGCTGTGCCTGGTGGACATGAAGCAATAAGTGGATGGTGTGGACAAAAGTTGGCAGTTTGATCCCTGAGAGGGAGGTGGGAGGTGGGTTTCAGACCCCGGGGGTTCAGCAGTCCCAGGACTTGGGGAACAGGGCAGTCAGCCATTGCAAAGGACTGGGGCTGGGCACGTTGACTTGGGAAGTGGGGACACTCAGCCAAGCACCTTCCAAGAAGGATGCTGAGTTGACTGGGGCCCCCCGTTCCCCGGTGGGTCGACCTCTCCCCATCCCAGCCCTGCCCGGCTCAGGGCAGTGGCAGCTTAAGTGCGTCCTGGACAATTAATGCAATGCATTGGTCCTCCAAGAATGTAGCCATTTTCCTCTGTTTATTTTTCTATCGGTGTTGCTAATAATAGTATAATAAAAATAGTAATAATACTTTTTAAATGGGTACATACGAACTCATGTAAGTTCAAGTAACTGCTATGTAGCTACAGTGTAGACACCAGGCTACCTAATGTACTTGTCTCACCACACCAAGGCCCCTGGACCCTGGCCCACTTGCCCACCCAACCGCCTCTAGGGGGCGCTGTGCAGCCCCCTGGCTGCCCTGGGGTGTGGGCTGCCTTTGGCCAGGCCTGAGCACAATTTTTCCCCTTTTCAGGGTCTTCTCTTCTGAGGTCCCTGTGCTCCCCACTCCTGGGGAACACTGTGGATTTTTATTCCTACCCCTCCCACACCCGTCCTTGTTCCCCCTGCCACCCACCTCCCTCCCCCCACACACATCCTGACCCTGCTGTCGGGAATAAAAGGCTGAGAGCCCCAATGGTCACTTCAGGCATCATGTCACTGAACTTCTCTGACCCCGACTTCCCAGCCCTTGGGAACCTTTGCTTCCCCGCGCGCCGTGAGCTCCCACGCGGCCCCCACATTTCACACGGCATCGGCATCGTTTCCGCACTGCAGTCCTCTGGGACCCCTGGAGCTCCTACTGTTGGGCCCATTCGTGGATTTAAAATGCCTCCAATTGAGCAGCTGAAGAATTCTTTGTGCTTTTCCCCGTATTTTGCAAGTTCATGCCCCCAGCCACACCCTCTGTGCCGTCAGTGGGGGCCCAGAGTCAAGCTGCCCCGGCCCTTCATTCCCCAAGGCCTCATTTCATGCACCAATTCAGTGACCGTTTAGAAAGTGGGGAAATGGAGGGGAAAATTGCCCCTCCTTACAGGGAACCTGAGTCCGGTGGGGGAGATGGAAGGGTTCTGTTGGGGCCCTGAGGCCTCAAGAAAGGCTTCTCAGGGGAGGGGCCTTCTGAACCATGGGTGGAGGAGGTAGGGAACAGTGTGAACAGTAACAGGAGTAAGCCCTGCTCAGGCTCAGAGGTAAGATCATGATTTATTGAGAGCCAGACCTAGAGCCTGGTGCTGGGAGAAACCTGGTACTGGGTTTCTGGAATTTTCTATCCCCCTGGCTTAGACATACAAACCTTGGCTTCTCCCCTGGTGTTGATGCCCCCCACCATGCCCTGGTCCCTGCTGTCGACCTTGTGTCCTGGGGAAGTAGTTGTCCTGGGACAGTTTCGTGATAACTGAAGTCAGGCCAGTATTTAGGTTGCCTCCGATTCTCTCTGCATGTCCCCTTAGCCTTGGGGGGCCTCCCTCTCTGTCGCTGCCTGCCTCCCCCCCCCCCAGTGCCTCTGCTGCATAGTCCTCCCCCACCGGGGCCTTCAGTCCGTGCACATCACTGCTGCCGATGGGCTGGCCATCAGCCCTTCTCTCTAAAGCATTTCTTCCCACCTTTGCTCTTGCCTCATTTTCCTCCTCTACCTCCTCCTGTGGCCGGCGTCTCTGGTCTCACCAAGGCCCGCAGATCTGTCTCGCCACACCAGAAAACCTCCCTCAGCTGTCTCGCCAAGGCCTCTCTCCTGGCGAGGTCATGTCACTCTGGGCACAGGCCATCAGAGTATTGAGGTCAAGGCCAGGCATCAACATGGAAATTTATTGCTGGAAAGACCTTATGCCAAGGGCCTGCAAGTAAATGTTACAGGCGTGATGGGCAAAATACCAGTCTGTTAAGAGTGGCTGAAGAGTACCCAGGGATCATAGTGGTCCACAGGCCAAGTCTGCCATACAGTCTAAAGCATGGGAGAGAATGTCCCAGCCGTCTTGGTGGAATGGTGCATCCTGATGTCCCTATATGTCAGGGTTTGAAAGATGGGAAACACAGTATCTTTGGATGCCCGTGGTGTGTGTGTGGCTGCTGTGAGTCAGCGGGACTCGTGTGCCTGTGCCCGGTTCCACTTGGCCGCTCTCCACGGTGGATGATGACCTCACCTTCCAAGCGCCAGCAGTTCCCCCCAGTGCAGTCTGTGGATTTTCCTGGCTTCACGCTGCCCGTAGCTCTTAGTATATCCCAAACCGTCGAGGTTGTTGGAGGGAGTAAATGAAATCATGAATGTCATAGCATCCCATAACATCCCACAGTACTGAGTAGGTGCTCAGTAAATGTGGTTTCTCTTCTCAGTAGCTCAACTGAAATGTCCCCAGGATTTCCATCTCGAGAGAGACATTCCTGGGGAAAAAAAAAAAAAAAAACGGAGGGAGACTGCAATTGAGAGGTGGTGGGTGTTGCGTGTTTTCTCAGATGCTAGTGCTGAACATGGAGAGGATTTCCCATGTCTCATGGACACCTCCCGGCCAATGGAGGGTGTCAGCATCCACGGGACAGGTCCAGTCTCAGGGAGCTGGGAAGCCTCTGGCCAGACCAGTCCCCTCCAAGGCCTCAAGATGGAGGCCACAGGGACTCACTGGGGCCAGATGACCTGGGCACACCAGGTGAGTGCCCTTGCCCACAGGTTGGCCAGGCTGAGAACATCCTTAACTTGGGCTGTTAAAGCCCCACCCCAAGCCCCTCGTCTCTTCCCCCCTGAGCTTTGGTCTCGCCCCGGGTTCCCCACTGACCACACACTTACCACACGGTTCCGCTGGTCGATCACTCTCCAAGTTACTGACCTTAGGGAAATTTGTAATTGTGCAAAGGCTTTCTCTGTGTGTAAATGATGCTGTTACCTTTTCTATACATGAAGTATATATACCTATAAATATTATACATATATATTATATATATATATATAAAAACTATTTCTTGTATAGACCGACATGGACCAATGGCCCATATTGTTTTCTCCACGACTGTGCAACTGTCACAGACTGAGTTCCCGTAAGCAGCTGGTCTCACGTTGTCCCTCTGGGGCCACTTCTGTCCTTTCCCCTTCTGTGTCTGTCCTGGTCTCTGACTCTCTCACTCATTGCCAACGTCTCATTGCTGGGAAAGAACAATTGATTCAGATGCCATCTGAGAAAGGACGGCCAGACGGATGGAGGGTCCACTGTGTATATTTGTACAGAATCATTTATAAAGTTTTCTACACTTCTCAGAAAAGTATTTCTAACTTGGGCTGTCGGGCAGGTAGTGAGCTGTGCTGACAGGCCTGTTGTTTCTTGTGTTTAGTGCAATGTTTAGTGAGAATCCAGTGTCTGAATTATTTATGCCAATAAAGAATTTGAGAATTGCTGCATCACACTGCCGCCAAAATGGGTCTGCGTTCTGTTGTTGTCTGTCGCACAGAAGGAGTCTTGAGATGCGACACTGGTCGGCGTATCAGTCGGCCGTCGTCACAGTGATGCTGCATAACAAAGCTCCCCCCAAACGCCACATCTTGCAACAACCAGCATTTATTCTCTTGCTCCTGGGTCTGTAGATCTGGGTTGGGCTTAACTAAGGCTGCTCTTTAGACTTCAGGTCAAGTTCAAGTCTGCGCCCTATGACTTAGGCTGAAGGAGAAGCCCCCTGGGGCATGCTCCTCCTATGGAGGAGCCAAACTGTACAGATATATTCAAGGCATCTTCTCAAATCACATCCACCAACCACATCCAGTGGTCAAAGCAAGTCCCACGAGCCAGCCTGTCAACGGGGAAGGGCTGAGACTCCACCCTGTGTGGGAGGAAGAGGGACGTGAATGCTTGCTGAACAGTAATGTAAATTATCATAGCCCGGCCCAGTATCCTTCCATCTGGCCAGCCACAGATGAGTTTTCTCTCTAGGAGTGAACATGGTGTAAATGCATAAATACACACTTGTATGCTCACGTGTAAACATGAACACACAGATGTGACTCTGCATAGGGGACACCTGCTGTATGCCCAGCTCAGAAAGCACTTAGCATTGTCCTGTGGACCTCTGGAATGGCCCAACTCCATTTGACAGATGAAGCCAGTGCAGAGGAATGAAGTACCGGCCCAACCTAAGGCGAGAACACAAACGTCATGCTCTTTTAGGCCCACACCCAACATGACAAGCTCGTAAGTGTCTTGAATTTCTAAAGTTCACTCCCCAAAGCGCTTTTATGCCGCAAGATCTCTTCTGACCCAGAAAGCCGGCCAGTGAAACGAAGGATTCAACTCATGCAGTGCAGAAGGAACTGAGAGCTAGGACCACGAGCTAGGACCCGAACCCCTTCCCAGAGACTGCGCTGCAGGAGGTGGAAGAACTGGCCGCATCTGTCCCAGTACATTCTTCCCTGCACACATCCCAGGAGTAAGAGCCCATTGACAGACCCGGGGTCAAAGTCTAACTCTAGCACATGCTAGCTGTGTGGCCTCGGGTAGGTTGCTTAACTTCTCTGAGCCCCCAGTGTTGTGAGGCTTACCTGAATTAACACGTGTACTTGAGGCACTGCTGGCCCCTAGTAAGCTCTCTACAAATGTTGCTAGAATTACTATTTATTACTACTGTGGCTGTGGTATAAGGCTGGCCTTCATGACTCCAGAGCAAACTTCACCCCTAGTTTCTGCACCCAAGAATGCCCATTCCCTGCTGGGAGTCCACCCAGGCCTCGGCTCACCCCAGTAGCTCAGAGGGGGGCAACTGGTATCTAACACTCTTAAGGTTGTCAGCCTCCCTTGACAAGTGTGATTTCTTCCCACAGTAAAAAAAAAAAAAAATGGGGTGGGTGGAATGAGTTGCCCCATTTTGCAGAGAGTCCAAGAAGAGAAAGTCTCCCGCAGCCTCTGAATTTCAGTCCTGGGCTGTGTGACCTGGCAGGGCAGGGAGGTCAACTCTGAGCCTCAGTTTCTTTAGCTGTAAACTCGAGCTAATACTTGCTCTCACTTGAGAATGAAAATGAGAAGCAGGCAAAAAAACCACACAATTCCTGGCATAAACCACCAATAACCATTAGACATTTCAAGCACAGATCTGACATTTAGCTGGGAGACTGTTGATGTAGGGAGGAGGTGTGAGACTGGACCAGAATCTTCCATCCCCATCTCTCATATTTCAAGCAGAAGAGAAGGGGACAAAGTCTTCCCTGGGGCCTGGAACTCCGTGATTGACCTGGTTCTGACTTGTGGTCCTCTGTGGCCCTGGGGCCACCATCAATCAGGCACAGCAGGTGTTGAGTGGAGGGAGGGAGGGAGGCTTTGCAAGTCATCGGAACTGAACAGCTCATTAACCTCCACGCACAGGCTGCAGGGAAAGTGCCTGGCAGCCCGAAACAAGGTGTGGATGAGGCCACCCAGCTGCTGGGGTGGCAGGGACGTGGCCTCTCAGACCCGTCTGGTCCCTGGGTTCCTTGTCACCAAACTGAGACCCTCCAGAGCCTGCCCTTGTTTGTTTCCCATCTCCCGTGAGCACATTACATTTGTCCTCTCATTTCATCCTCCAGACAGACCTGCGAGAACAACTACTCTGCTCTACGGATGAAGCCACCGAGGCTCAGAAAGATTAGGCGACGTGCCCAGAGTTACACAGTGCTGAGTGGGGAGCCAGAATCCCAACCCGGACGATCAAAATCTGCAATTCTAGATGGCCCCAGAGAAGACAGGTTGCAATGAATTCAAGCGGTTGCATGCATAGTTCTCAACCCAGGGATGAGGTCCACTCCCACCCCCGCCCTGCCACGGGGACATCTGGCAGTGTCCCCACTAGAGGATTCTATTGGCATCCAATAGCTAGAGCCCAGGGATGCTGCTCAACACCCCACAAGGTGCAGGACAGACCCACAGCACAACTGCCAGCCCGAATGTCAGCAGTGCCAAGGTGAAGGAACCCCACTGCAAAAGTGGCCAAGTATGGAGCAGGGAGAGGGTTGCTGGCCGGGTTGGCAGAGGGAGCAGTTAGCACAGCTTCCCTGGAAGAAGAAAGCAATTCATCTGCTTTCATTGTACAAATGAGGCAAGAGAGATCATGTGAGTTTCCAAAGGACAGAGTGGACCTCAAGTAATAATTACTAAACACCTACGAGGCAGGCAGAGTGCCAGCGATGCCACCATTTAACAGTCGTTCCCTTACACGCTGTCTTGCTTACATCCTAGCCCTGGAGAGGGGAGTGATTCTCCCCAGTCCGTAGCTGCAGAGGCCGAGGCTCAGAGAAGTGATTCTCGCTCCAGGTTGTGCAGCCAGAAAGGGCACCGCTGCCTCTGGCGGCTGGTTCTCCCATCATGGGCTCAGCCTCGCTTTGAAGACAACAAACTCGAGATACTGACCTCAGGGGGTCTGCCACCCCCACACCTTCCTGCCCCAGCCAGGAGAACCCTGTGACACATGGGCAGGTGGGCAACCCACGGACCTGAGCCTGAGTCTTGGCCGCAACCACGGAACAGCCGTGTGACCTTGGGTAGGTCACTCTGTGTCTTGGAGGCCTCAGATGCTCATCTGTAAAGAGAGCAGTGAGTGAACCTCTTTCCTGAGATGGTGATGAATACTCAGAGGTATGACATGGAGTACTGGGAGTGCTTAGCATGGAGTCAGCCCTCCTTGCGTGTTTTACGTTGGGGCACCTGGGAAACAGGGGTAGGGCTTGAATGGGGGGCCTTTGTTGAGAGCCTTGGATGCCAGAATGAGGTTTAGGCGCTCAGGCTGAAAGGCGGTGGGGGCCCAGGCATTGCCAGTCGGCCCATGGGAAGGGATATGACACAGGGACCCCACGCTGCATTCAGGTGTGTTTCTCCTTCTCCTGAAATGGGCCCTGGGGCAAAGTGGCCCCTCTGGCCCTTCCTATGTCCTCAAAGAGGCCCAGACAGGCCGTGCTGGAGCTGCAGCAGGTACGGCTGGTGCAAGTGGCTGGAGCTCCAGGTACGAGCAGGGTTGGGCAAAGGGGGAATTCTGACCCCTGGCTCAGATCCTTTTCTCATAGGCCTACAGGTCCCAGAGGTGGTCCCACCCTCAAGTGCCCTCTCACCCCCACCTTCCAGACGCTGACCTCTGCCTGATCACGCGTGCACACACCCACATCTGCCCGCTTCCAAAACACTCACATTCCCACCCTCACCCCGCATGCTACACTCACCCTGACCCCCACCTTCGCTCGCCTCACTCCCTCACCCCACCCCTTCCTTCTGATCGGGGTTGGGTCCCTGCCAGTCTCACTTGACATTGGCATCTGTGCTTCTACAACAGGCCCTGCAACCACCGTCAGTCTGAACCAGCCAGGATTACCGCTCCTGGGGTGGAATGCTGGTTCTGGGGCTGCAGGTGGCACAGCTGGCACCCCAGCTTTATCAGACCACAGCTCGCCAGTCCCTGCCCTTCCAAGGGCTCCAAATGGCCACTGTGTGTGACAATCGGGCCATTGTTTCCCCTGCACCATTTATAACTGGGGAAGCTCTCCTGGGGTTTACCAACGTGTGAAATAACAACTCAGCCGCTAACAAGCCAAATAAGGGTAAACACGTTCTCAGGCCCCGAGAACAGCGCCTGGGGTTTCCTGAAATACATTCATGGCAGACAAGCGAGCGCAGCCGGAAAGTGAAGGGGCCCTGGGTGAGACCGAGGGGTGTGAGTGTGTGCATGGGTTTTGCTACAGGACTTACTCGAGCGTTTAATATGTTCGTGTATCTCACAGACTCTCCCAGCGGGGGCAGTTTTCCCAACTTTTTGGCCCCTTTGTTTAGATATCTTGGAGGATTTGGATTTCGTGGAACTCTTTGAGAAATGCTGTTTTCGGCCACGGGAAAAACTTCAACATACTCTTGGGCCCTTCTCAGACCATGCAGCCTGATAGTCCACTGAATGGGGGGGGGGGGCGTGAGAGGAACTGATACTGTCTCAGCTTTTTATTTTCTCAAGACATCCAAAAAAAACACCAAGGCAGAACCTAAACGAGACCTCTGCACCTTACTGTCAGCATGACTTTCTACAAGGCTAGCTCCTCACCAGAAACCCCAAGGGCAGCCATACTTGGAAGAATCAAAATGAAAACACCTGATACTTTTCTCCTTCTTGCACAGTCCAGGGAACACTCTGAAATGGTCCCACGTGTGTCCAGGCTCGAGGCACTGGGGCCACCAGCCAGTTAGTGCTCAAGTCCCAGGCTCCACAGTTCGATGCCAGGGTTTTGACCCCAGCCCTTTCTCTCACTGACCTGGACATCAAAAGAGGTGCCATTTGGGGTCTTCATCAATGTCCTCCAGATGCCGGTGCGGTGTCTGCCTGCCCCCGGGCGGCCCTAGCCATGACCGCCTGGTACAGAAGTACTAATCCTGGCACCTCCCAGAATGACCTGGGAGGTGGACCTCACATTCCCAGGAGCCCTCTGCCGGGTCGGGCTGAGGCTAGGACCTTACCCGAAATTGCCCCTTGCCTGCCTGCTCCCCCCACCCCCTTACCCATCTTCCCTGGGAAGGCCTCCTTAACAAATGGCATTCATTCGGCTCCTGGGCTCAGTCTGCTTCTGGGAAAACCCGAAAGAAGGCAGTCGAGTTACACAAATCTCTGAGCATCCAATTCCTCAGGCATCATGTCAGGCTAATAACCGCGTCCCCCTTCTTAGCTAGAAGTGAAGTCTTCAGGGAGATGATGTGTATGAACCATTCAGCATGGAGCCCAGCTCGGAACTCAGGAAAGGCTGTTATTGCCGTTGTTCTTAGGGTGTCACTGGAACCTATGTGTCTTTGGGGTCCGTAGCAGCTCTACCCAGCTCGCAAGCACCAGAGATCGGTCTCATACAGGAAAGGCTGGCTGTGGGATCACGGTGCATCTGTGGGCCCAGCATCTCCTCCGCCCCCCACACGGACGGGACAGACGTACTTCCAAGACAAGGGCTGCAGCTTGAAGCTCTGGCGTCATGTGCCCTCCAGCGCCGGCTCCTCTCCCTCTGCCTCTCATAACGGAGCTTCCGACGGCTCCAACAGCACCACCGAGAATTCCGATTTCTCGCACCGTTTTCTCTTTCCCATCGACATCTGATTCTGTGCCATCAGCCTGGTAACAGAACACAGGTCCCGTCCAGTGTGGGGGAGAGCGGGCAGACGGCATCTCTGCTATGTCCTGGCCCCGTCCGGAGTCTTTTTTTCCATGTGATGTCTTCCAATCCCAATGAGATTTTCTTTAAAAAAAGAAAAATCAGATCCCACTTGAAGAACAAGAGCTGGAAGTTCTAGAAGACACAAGACATGGCTAAGAGCACCCCTTTCCCTCACACCCCCCTGAGGGGGGCTTCCAAGAAGGATCTCATAGACCCCCCCCACCTGGTAAACTAGGCACTGGGGGCAACAGCCTGCCAGGGGCTTCTTAGTCAGGCCCCCAGTAAAGCTCAGAAGCCGTGCTGTCTGATAGGGTAACCACTAGCCAGGTGTGGTGGATTAAATGTCATTAATTAAAATTACCAGTAAGTACAATTTGGAAAACAGTTTCTCTGTCATACCCAGTGCTGGCCACCGTGGGTAAAGACTGTGCCCTCGCGTCCACGTGGCCATTGGGGCAGACCCTGAGTGCCACACTAGGGAAACCGCCCTCGTACCCACTTTGCAGGTGAGGAAACTGGGGCCCCGAGTCACGCATCCATCCGTGTGGGCGAGGCAGGGCAGGTGCTCAGGTCGCCGTTCTCAGGCCGCCGGACCACACTGTTGCTCCCACTGACGCCCAGCCCCTCATCCCGCGGGACAGCCCTCTCCGTAATTCCTCACTGTTTCTTACAAGAGTGTCCTCCTCACTAGTGACATTCACTCAGCACCAGGAGCCAGGGTGCCGTCACCTGACCCCCCAGAGCCCTTCCCTTGTCACCCCGAAGCCCCAGGCTCTGCCCGCACCACCTGTCCACGTCTGGCTGCGGAGGCCCCGTGGCGGACGGCCCAGCCGGCTGCCCGCTCCCGTCTCAGCTTGGCACGCCGGGCTGGCTGAGTCACGGGCTCGGCTTCTCCCAGCCCACGTGGGGCCTGGGTCTGCGCCAGGGCGGTGCGCTGCCTGCCGGGCTGCCCGTACGTCAGACCTAAAGAAGACCGTGAGCCTCACAGAGGATTTGACCTAAGAACATTCTGGAATCCCACACTCTACCCTGGAGCATTCCGAGGGGCGGACCCAGGAGGCAGGGCACTTGTGCCGGCCGCAAATGGTAATAAAATATTTTTATTGCTATATACTGTCATGGTTAATTATTATAATATGCCAGTTTCTTGTGCACAGGGTGCCTGTAACAGTCCCAGGCACATAGTAGGTGCTCAACAAATTCTTTTGTTGAATAAGTACAGAAAGAACAATAGTTACTTGTATTTGAGGAGGGGTTACTCTAAGAAATGATGTTTTTATCTGTGTGTTTGTTCATTTATTATCTGTTCATTTAGTGACTGATGATTTTGTCCACCATCACACCCCAGCTCAGTGGCCCATACATAGTAGGTGCTCAGTAATGTTGAGTCACGAGGCAGACGCTGGCCATTTCTTATTTGTCCTCACACAGCCCAGGGGGGAGGCAGTGGTCTTTAGAAGATTTTGGAGAGGAAACATTGAGACCTAGAGAGGCGAAGTGACCTCTGAATGAGGGTCATGGGGCAGGTGAAGCACAGAGGCAGGATTCGAACCTGGGTCTGTGACTGCAGAGCCTGCACCTGCTCTTCAGTGCTGGGTCCTGTCAACTCTGGCAGTGACTAGAGAGGGCCGGGTAGGAACCTCTCAGAAGGGCTACTGAGGCGGGATAGGGACCACGTTGGCCCTCCCCCGTCCTGCCTGGGGAGTCCCAGTCACACAGCCCTTTCAACTCGGCGTTCCCTTTGGTGTTCACTGCAGCAAAGCACAGAGAGGTAGAGTAACTTGCTCAAGGTCACACAGCAAGTTCAGCGCAGGTCTTCGGACTCCAGGTCCAATTTTTTAATGTGTTTTTCGCCAACCCCCAGCTATGACTCAAACGTGGAGCCCTAATGTAAGCAGGGACACGTGTGAGTCGGGAGGCCGATGCTCCGGCGGTGCGCTTCGGCTTTCCTGGCAGCGGGGCCCAACAGCCCTGGTGGCAAATCCGAATTCCTCACTCTGCTGTGTGGCCTTAAGAACTAGCTTCTCCTCTCTCTGAGCCTCAGTTTCCTTATCTAAAAAACGATGGCCTAGAAAGCAGAGGGGTCTTTTCTCTGGTTCCACTGCAGCCCCGCAGCTGCCCGCACACCTGGAACAGCTGGCCGCTCTGAGCCAGCGTTTCTTCATCTGCACACCGGGGTTCGTAAACCCCCACCTCTCGGGCCCGAGAGGTTCAGTGGGAGGCAGTGTGGGCGTCGTGCAGCCTGGCTTAGAGTAAGTGTTTGATAAACGATGGTTGGGAGGTTCCTTTGTGACAGCAGCCGGTGACCCTCCTCGGGACCCAGCAGGTCCAGCCGGGCTCCGCGGGCCTGGCACAGGCCCTCCTGGCTGCCCCCGGCCAGCTGGGGTGGTGGGGAAACCTGAGCCACTCTCCTCCTGGGTAGACGCTGCCGCCGCTGCTGCCTGTGAAATGAAAGAAAGGTCAGGGCCCGGCAAAGTGGGACTGGGTGTGCCGTGGAGGTGGTGGCGGGAGGGGAGGAGGGGGGTGGCCGGCCTCGTCTCCCCCGAGGAGGCCTGAACCGGCCAGGCCTGGGTACACCCAGGGCTTTGCCTCCCAGCCCAGCACAGCCTCCTCCCTGCCTGCCCCTGGGGAGGGGCCACCTGGTGTCAATTAAACCCCAGCCACGCGGCGCACCACGCAGGGCGGCTGATTAGTGCCGCCGGCCTCTCCAGATGGGGAGCATTGCCTGAGAGGGGCGGCAGCCACCACGCCAAGGGGAGGCCTCGGCGGAGCCAGTGAGTACCCGGGCGGGGGCTCAGCTCCCCAGACAGTGGGGCCTGATGTGCCCAGCTTGGGCATCGCGGGGAGGGGGCTTATCGTGCGGTTTTCTCCCCTGTGGGTGTTATGGGGCCTCCCCGCATCTCTGACCCCCTTCACCCCGGCCTTACTTGAAGGGAACCCAAGGGGACCTAGTGCCAGTCCACTGTCCCCCTCCCAGGGTCATACAGCTGCAGGGGCCACCCCCTACTGTGTGGCTAAAGGGGACCCGATGGACAAATGAAGGCCCAGCCGGCCGGATGGAGGCTGTAGAGTCTCAACTGTCTCCTCGTCGTCCCCAGTGGAGCTAGTTCTGTGCACGGCCTGTCCCTGCATCTAGGGCCACGTCCTCCAACCTGCCAGCTCATGCTGCCGGGTGGCCCTTTTGGTGGGCTGGCACGAGGCCCCTGCAGCAAACAGCTGAGAAGAGGCTGCTGCCCTGAAGGGCAGCCCTGCAGGGTGTGAGCCACCTCCTGGTCCCCGGTGAGATGTCAGTCCCAGCAGTGGCAAAGGAGGGGGCAGCTGCCTGCCCACGGCACCAAGTCGAGGTGGGGGGTCAGAGAGAGAGACAGCTCCAGCACCTCCAAGCAGCGAGGTGACTTGTCTCTGGGCGTGCGCTCTGAATGCTGGGCCTTGGCTCCTGGCTAGCAGGGGTTCTGTTGTCCCTGAAAGGGGTCCCTTGTGCCAGGGTGCTGTTATCTCGTGGTGGTGCCACGACGTGGTCTGTGGCCACCAGCTGCTCAGGCAGAGACAAGGTATGGGGGGGGGGCTGGCGGGGCCTGGGGAAGTGGAGCAGCGGGGCAGTGCTGGGTGTGTGTCTCTGTATCTTGCCTCCTGGGGTGCATTTGGGAGATAAGCAGGATCAGCTGGGAGGCCCCTTCTGTGCGTGGCTCCAACGTGCTGACTGGTGAGGAAGGATGGGCTGGGAGCAGAGGCCCGGCGTCCAGGAGGGCACAGCCACGTGTCACCATCTGCGTGTGGCTGTGTGGATGCCAGCGCCGTGCCGACGAAGGCTCCCTGGCAGCCTCCCTGGATCGCTTGCAGTCTGGGGGTGGGTGTCTACTGAGGGCAGCACTCGGGAACTCCCTGGCAGCCCAGCCAGAGGGTCTCCCCATGGTGCCCCCTGGGGACCCTTGCTCTGTTCCTCAGGCCCCATCCTCCCCATGTGGCCGAGACTAAGCCAGGCCAGTGGCTGAACTCGAGGGTTTGGTCCCTGGTACCCGTGTTCATGAGTCTGGGGCAAGTGGAAGGTGGCAGGCAACCACAGCGGAAGCCCCGCTGTTCTCTGGGAAACAGTGCCTCTGGCTCATTTCTGCCATAAATATTCGTCTAGGGCCTTCTCCGGGCTAGAGCTCGGGCTCCCAACCGGAAATGTGATAGTGAACCTAGAATTCCTCCAATCACTCAAAAGCGCTGATGGAGAGACATCTACGGTTTCGTGGCGGGTCTCAAAACCATTCATTCCTCTATGCCTGCCTTCACCCCGCAGTAGGGACCCAGCATCTGCTGTGCACCCAGTTCTGTGTGGGCTGCAGACTCACCAGCGCATCTGAGAACTAACTTTCCCCTCTGTCTGTACTCATTGAGTCTGGATCTAGAAGAAAGCCAGATGCTTAAAGAAGCAGAGGGGCATTGGGGGCCCTTCCCTGGTCCCTTTGCAGCAAGAGACGAGGGCCCTATGAAGCCACGCAGGCATAATTAAGCCGCCCGAGTACCCGGAAGGAGCTGCTTCCTCTCGAGCCAGCGGCCCCGACCACACTGTCCCCTCTCGGCTCTCTGGGAAATATGCACACCAGGACTGGATGGGCCTCACACACAGCCACGGTTTAACTTCCTGGGACACAGGACAGCATGACAACTTTAAGTGGTTATCAAGGAAGCCCAAAGCGCTTGCTCGGGAAATTAATAAATACTGGAAGGTGCCGTTTATCATTTGCCACGAACCAGGCACTGTGCTGAGCATGTGGCGGAATTCTTGCCCAACTCTCAGATGGACCCTCATTCCTGGCCCGCGGATCAGCTACGGAAACTGAGGCGGAGGGTGGCTAATAATGTGGCCTAGGCCTTTCCAATGCCAAAGCCCGTGCTTTTAACCTTTAGGCTAAAACTTGCAAGGAGTTTCTAATTAGATGGGGACCCAAATTTTGGATGGGGCAGCTTGAGGGAGATCATGCTTTGTGTCCATGCTTTGTGGGGTAGGTGGGTGGATAAAAAATGCAGGACGGCAGAGGACTGTTTAGTCTTCGCAGCTACAAAGAGCTTCTGCTCAAACAAACCTCATGGAACTAGATCAAAGGTTCTGGGTGGCGCTAGGATTGGGGTCTTAAACAGCCCAGCCTCTCTCTCATCCCCTGCTGCCCTTGAGGGCTGCTGAGGTCCTTCGGTGCAGCCCAGAGGTGTGCAGGCAGCTGGCAAAGCACTTTGGTGTGAAGTCAAAGCCAGCCAGGGTGAGCAGGGCAGGGGAGAATCCCTGGCAGGTGACGGCTGAAGTGGCCTTGAAGGTTTGGAGGGGAACTGGATAGGAACTGAGAAGAGCAGACATCTGGGAAGGGGGAGGATGAGGCAGTCACTCACTCATTCATCCATCCATCAATTCATTCATCCATCAATTCATTCATCCATCCATCAATTCATTCATTCAGTCATTCATTCGCTCATTCACTCACTCACTCATTCATTCGTTCGTTCAACACATATTCACTATGCTCCAGCTCTGTGTCAGGCATTGGACTAGGCTCTAGGGATGCTGTGGTGATGCTGGAAAACCACACTCCTCCCCTTGGCTGAGGACTGGTCCTCTGCATGGCCTGACCCAGGAGGCCTAAGGGAGTGGAGCAGAGGCTTGGAGGGAAGGCAGGACCTGTGGCTTATTCATCGGTAAATGCATGTGAAGCTCCTTACGGGCCACTTGGTCTGGGTCACCACGGCGAACAGGTGAGTTCAGGTTCTCTGGAAGCAGAGCCTAACAGGTGGCATTCGGTGCCTGTGGTGTCTAGAAGGAGCGCTTTCTAGAAGGGGCTTTCTAGAAGGGACTTAGCAGGGCTGGGGTCTCTGCTGGAGATGCCACGGCCTGACCGTGTGAGGGCTTCTGGAGCCTGAGCTGCGTGACAGCGTTGACCCCATCTGCCACGAGGGGGCAAGCCCTTGGTATTTTTATGTCAGCCAGTCACCAACTCAGGCTGTCCCCAAATGGGGAGAGGGGTGTTGCAATTCTCCCAGCAAACCGATGTCCTTACGTAAGGCAGTTCTCCAGAAAAAAATAGGTCAGCAGCTGGTGAATGGGCATATTGGCCTGGCAAGGGCCACCTGGGCAAGGGACCAAAATCGCCCCTGAGTAGTTCCTGGTCCAGCCGGGGAGCTAGGTGGTGGGCAGGTGAGGATCATATAAAGGGCAAATTGCCCCGCCTGAGAAGCCCGGGTTAGAGGGAGCTGAGGAGGGAGCTCCAGGCTCCAATGTGGGAAGTCAGGAGACAAGAAATTGAGGAGTTTGGGTCCTGGGTTCAAACCTGATCTCTACCACTTGCTGTCTGTTGACCTCCAGCCAATTCCTTCTCTCCCAGAGCCTCAGTTCGTGCAGTTCCGGGGCGCAGGTGTTCCTTGGGTCTCCCGCCTAGACGGGTCGGTAGGGTTTGTGTGCGAGTCCTGTGGCCTGGCTGCCGGCACGTGGTGACGAGGCAGACAGCAGTGCTGGCGTGTGGAGGCTGGCCCAGGTCCTAAGGCGTCGCTGTTCCTGAGTAAGCCGGGCCCTCCCCTGCGAACTCCAGAGGCGGACGGCTCCAGGAAGAGAGCCCAAGACGGCTGCCAGTGGCAGGTCCCAAACGTGACCCATCCTGTGTGTCCTACAGGAGGAGGGACCATGGGATGCATGGACTGGGCAGAGCTGGCCTGGGGAGGGCCTGGGGCTTAGCTGAGAGCTGGAGTTGGGCAGCCTCCCAGCCCCCAACCCCCACACCTCGGTCCCAAAGTCCAGACCCCCTCCTCCAAGTCTCACACATGCATCCATCCATCCATCCACCCATCCATCCAACAAGTGTTTCTTGAACACAAATTATGCACCAGGCACAGAGGACGCATTGTCAATGAAACAGAAGGGACCGCTCTATTCATGGAGCTCAAAGTTCATGGTGTGGCCATCGTATGCTAAGGACAGGGGACAGAAACAGAGGCATCGCCAAGGGTTCAGGAAGGTGAAAGCATCTCCCCTGGGCAACGGGGGTGCCCCCAACTGCAGAGGCCTGGAGGCAGGGCTGGGGGCTGGGGGACGGACAGAGCACATGCTCAGCTTCAACAGAATCCAGCTGAGAAGGGTGGGGGTGTGGATCTCGGGCAGTGGCCGTCGAATTGGAAGAACACGATGTGTGTGTGAGGGTGTGTGCGTGTGACGGTTTGCATATGTGCAAGGATGTGTTTGAGGGCTTGTGTGCGTGTGAGCATGTGTGTGTGTGAGGCAGCATCTGTGGGGGTGTGGATGATGAGTTGTGTGGGAACATGTGTGTGAGAACATGTGTGCTTCATGGTATATATATGGGCGTGTGAGGGTGTTTATGAATGAGTTTGCACATGTGTTACCTGTATGGGTGCATGTGAGGGTGCGTGAGACAGTGTGGAGGACTGTGTGAGTGTGCATCTGTGCGTGAGTGTGCCTGAGGGTGTGTATGTGTGTCAGTGTCTGCATCTGTGATCATGTGTTCCTATATACAAGCATCATGTAATTTTCCCTCCAATTCCGGGGCCTTAGCATGAGAGTCTTGAAGCACATGCAGCCCAGCCTCCCTCCCACTCTCTTCTTGCCCGAATAACAGCCCCGCTTCACACGTGCACCGCACTCTGCAGTTTGCACGGCTCCGTCCTTTATCCCTGGGCCCCTCACAGTGGCCCTTTGCAGACGGCTTCACCCCACTTGACAGATGTGGGCCCTGAGGCCTGGGGGAGATGGTGGGCAGTGCCTAAGTCACAGCCACTGGCCTCTGGCCAGACATGGGCTCCGACTACGGATTTCCGTGCCTCTTCTAATTCAAGGGCTTCCGCACAGGACAAGGCGCCTATTCAGAGCCCACAGGACTCATGATATTATTTCTTTTCTCCTTCGATTCTATCACTTTCTCTCTTTATCCCATTTCTCCCCCCTAGGTCCCCCTTCTGTTCCACTTTGTTAGGAATAAATGAGGCTATAACATTAACACATCCCTCGGCCCCCCTGCCAAATGCACTTTAAAAATCACTTTTCACTTAAGAGGGAAATTCTTATAACAATGTTTAAATCAAAGTGGAGTTTATTATCCAAGAAAACACTGTTAGGGAAAAAATGGGTTTGCGATGCTCACCACGACACCCCAGAACACTGCGTTACCAGGAGACATTTAATGCTTACAAACCCTTGCAAATAAAGACCAAAGATTTTCAGAGCCAAACTCCAAAAGCAGAGAAAACAAATTTGGTCCTAAGGAAGCTGGCCGAGCTGCCAGCCAGCAGTTCCCACAGACTCGGGGACCAAAATGCCTTCTTCTACCCACCTGACCTGCTCGGCAGGCTGAGCTGATGGTGTTTCCTTCCATTCGTGCCCCACAGGGAACCAAACCTGCAACCTAGGCACCTATGTGCCCTGACTGGGAATCGAACCTGCGAACTTTTGGTTCACAGGATGGCCCTCCAACCAACCGAGCCACACAGTCTAGGCCTCAGATGTGAAGCAGAGGGCACATATTTTCACAGACACCTTCCTCTCGTCGTTGCCAGGAAATATCTTTATGGTGCTGTTGCTTAAATGTGGCAAAACAGCAGGTGTGAGTCCTTCACACTTACATTACCCTAAAGCCAAAACAGATCCACAAATTAAATACAATCCCAACTGCAAAACACATCAAATACAAATTCAAAACTTGTCTGCCATGGGCCATGCAGTTTTGCACACCCTGGGATTTCCACCAGCCTCGGGGGGGCGGGGGGACCGAGGTGACTGGATTTTCTCTCCGCCTCTCACTGCTGCGAATTCTACCTGCACTGCAGGGCGTCCTAGCTTTCAGCCTCACCAGACACGCAGAGGCTCATCTCCGTGTCATGTCCACGGCTGTTCTCATTATCAAGCTGTAATTAGAGTGTCACAGCTCAGCCCAGGAGCCTTCCCACCAGGACGGTCACTGGGAAGGTGTGGCCATTCGCAGTGATAATATGGCTACCGGCACATCCAGGGGAAACCGATGGCGATGTCGTATGAGTAAAAACACAGTGACAATGCTTGTAACGTGAACATTTTGTGAGCCATTGCCCGGGCCCCCAGTGTTGGGAACTGAAGTTCATGTGCATTCAGCAATCGCGGGAGCAGGCAGTGCACTGGGGAGCCCCACTAGGAGGTTATGGTGGCTTTAAGCTTTGATGCCAGCAGGGCTCTCGGGGCTACAATGGGGAGGAAGAACCAAATGATGGGCTAGGGCAGCGATTTTCAACAAAATGTGTGGTGAGAATTTTTAAAACCTGCAACACCCAACTTTTTGGTCAGAGGCACTGACCTATTTTCCCTGAGATGGCCAAATTAAAAAAAAAAATGACAACAGCCAACACAACAATAGCTGTCTGGCATGAATGAATCAAAATTATACCTATATTTTCATTCAGATCAGCCAAAACTACTCAGGGTATGCCTCAGAGGTTTAGTAATTAGTTTATGTGCGCCATGAGATTTTTGTTTTAAAGGTTGCAAATCACTGTACTAGAGGGAAATCAGGCAGGAGCTGGGCCTTAAAGGCGAGACCAGACACCTGGCTTCCCAGAGCCCCGGGGTGTCGGGGTGACGAGGGAGAAATCAGCGGGCAGCTGGGCAAGGCAATGCCTCAGCTGGGTTCTCCCACACTCCCCGGGATGTGGGCTTGGCTTTGCCCGATGCGTCTGGTCCTGGGTTGCGTCCCTCAGTTCCATGAGAAGCAGCCCTGCCGCCACCCTCGGCAGTGAGGACGACTGAGTGACATTGGTAGGAGGGTGTCCGGAAGACCACAGGGTGAATCCAGGCCCCGTGACTTACGAGCTGTGGGGCCTGCAACTGCCAAACACGTCTGGGGCTGTGTTTCCAAGGCTGTAAAGGGGGAATAGCAGGGGTACCTTTCCGTGGTTATTGTCAAGGGCAAACGCAGTGATGGCTGCAAAGGGCTTGAGCCAGCGCCTAGAACCTTGTGAGCCCAGTAACTTACAGCTGCTGCTGCTCCTGCTGCGACACCCCTGGGGCCCACGAGCAGCACTCTCTCCCCGGTGCCTCTGTCTACCGCCCCATCCATCTGGGGCCCGGGTCCCTTCCACCTGCGGCGCCTGCTCCTTGCGAAGACTCGATCGAATGCCCTAACCCACCAGCCGCTCTCCTTTCTCGAAAGCCCGTTCTCACCCTGGTTCCTGCCGCACACTCCTTGGCAGTCTGGTGAGGACTGCAGACCCGTCCTCAGAAGCAAGTTTTTTCAAGGCACAAAAAATGACACACAGGCTTGCTGAGGAACTGATTATACTGAAATGTCATTACAGAAAAATGCATCTTGAAACAAACGCGATATGGGAACATGTGTGTTTCTCTGTTAATGGATTAACTAACCAGAGGAACTAGGAGTCAGTCCAACAGAAGTGTATTTCCAGACAGTGAGGCGAATAAATATCTCAAGATATTTGCAACAATTGTAAGGTGATAGGCAAGCACCTATGATCTCTATCGGGGACCCAGTCACAGGTCAGATAATGCCGACGTGGCTTTTTGCCTCTATCTGTAAGAAGAGCAACTGCTAAACTTCAGCGAGCGTTCAGTTGAGTAAAGACGTAATTGTTTTTCCCATCCGAGTGCACGGCCTCTCGGAGTTGTGTTCATCGACCCCTCGCTCCCAATCCAATGTCGTTAACTGCTCTGCATTTGCCTTTCTTTCTCCGCGCACCCTACCAGCGATGTCTTACCTCTGTTTGAATGTGCAGAATCTGTTTGCATGTTAAAAAATAATCAAAGAAGAGAGAAAGCCTTCCATTGGAAAGCAGTTCCCCGCCCCGCCCCTTCTCCTCTTGGCAGCTTCCCAGGGGGTTCTGTGTTTTTGTTTATTCCATGGTTATCTCCAGATCTCTAAAACCCCGAGCTTATAGTTGGTATTTATTGATATTCTGACCTTACCCCTTATCTATTGACATTTCCTACCCCGTCCTCCCAGCAGAGGTCTATCACTATTTTTAGGTCCGCGTTGGTTACCTTGGCAACTTTCAGACATGCCTTCACTCTTATTTCTTATTCCCTCCAGGACAGGCGGTGCATCTTGACTCCACGCTATTTTGGATGAGACGTTGGTGCTCCGCCTTCCTTTCCTCACCCTCCTTTCCTGAATTTTCAATATTGATAACTCACTCTTTTTTTTTATGTTAAGTCCTGTATACCTACTATAATTGTAAGCTTCCGGAAAGCAAGGATTGGTCAGGTTTCTCTGGTATCCCAGGGGTTTATAAGATGTACCCCCCTCACCTGGCTGCCTGTCTGAGCAAGCAGCCCTCAGCCTCCTCCAGGACCAGGGGAGGGAGGGGACTAATACAGGGCACGCCTCTTTCTACCCGGCACCCTCATTGCCCATTGTTTTGCAGGGGAGGTCTTCTCTCCTGGTCTTGGGGGTGCACTCCCCACTAGAGCTTCAAGGAAGCATCTTCAGGGCGACTATTAATGACTGTCTGAATGATTAGCTCCCCTCCTTTGCAGCATCACGAGATGTTCAGCCAGGCATGAAATGGTTCTGGGCAAGGAGACAGCAAGACGGACTTTCAGGAGGCTTTTTCGTATCATTCCTGCGTTTGATGACTTGCCTCCCACATGCTGTTCCTGTTCAGAAAATGAATCCATTTCTGGGAGAGAGATCTCTTGCAAAAAAGAAAACACACAAAAAACAAAAAGGTCTTTCTAAAGCTTGCTCTCTCTACTCACGTCTCTTTAACACCCATCCAAGGTGTCCCGATCTCCTGGGATGAAACCCAAACTCCAACTCAGCCCAAGGCCCTGGGCTGGAGCCAATGCTCTCATTCCTTCCAGCTTTCCTTTCCATCGTCCAGACAGACAGCGCATCATCCCCCAGCTCAACGTCCTTTCTCTTGCCCTTACCTTCGCACATGCTGTTCCTTCTGCCTGGAAGGCGCTTCTCCCCTCATAGCAACCCCTGCGTGTTCTTCTGGCTTCAGCTGAGAGGTCACCTCTGCCAGAAAGTCTCACCTGACCCTCCTAGGTCTTGTATGCTCCCACAGCCTCTTGCGTGCATTCCTCGCATAGCCTGTGCCGTACTGAATCGAGTCGCTGTTTACTTGTTTGCATCCCCCTGTAAAATGTGAGCACATTGAAGGCAGGGTCCATGTTATCCAGTGTTAAGTCACAAAAATGCCTAGCGTGGTGCCTGAAAGCGAAAAAGTGTTCAGTGAACACGTTCATGATGGGCATGGATAGAAGGCCGATGGATGATGGGGGAATAGATGGAGAGATAAGTGAATAATTGAATAGATAATTGGATGGATGGATGGATGGATGGATGGATGGATGGATGGGTAGACAGACAGATAGACAGATAAATGACTAACTGGGTGGATATTTGGATGGATGGATGGATGGATGGATGGATGGATGGATGGATGGATACCTGGAAAGATGGGATAGTCATGTAGCTGGGTGAAAAGTTTGCTGGCTGAAGGATGGAAGGTAGATGATCATCTCATTCCCGAGAAATGTGTAAATAATAAGAAAGATCACAGGGAACAAACTTCACATGTCTTTCATCCTGAAACTCCGTAGGGTGACTTGACTGGCCCCATTGGGTGCAGTCTTGAGGGGAAGTTCATATCCCAGCCTCCCCCAGCTCCCTTTAACCCACGGCAGATGGTCACTCAAAACGTCTCTGACCCTCCCTGGAACCCAGACTTTTATGGGGTGTCTTTGGGGCTCTGAATTTTAGATGTTTATTACCAGTGGTGTAAGCAGGGCTTTCTTTGTGTTTATTTTCAATGACAAACATTTCCTAAGAATACATTGTGCCCCAGCAAGTACAATAAGTGCTAGGGATGCGGAGAGGAGCAGACATGGCCTTCCCAGAGCTCAGAGCGAGGGGACGGTGGGTGTTAACCTGCCCTCAGCCCATAATGTCAACACAACGACAATAGCCACCAACAGTGCTGTCGCTCACTGAGTGGCAGGAGACGAGGACATGGATGGGGAGAGAGGAGCAGACGTCCTGATGGGAGAAAGTGCAGGGAAAAGATTCTGTCCTGTGATGCGAGGTGGGTACTTTTAGCTTCAAGGTATCCATGTGGAAAGTGAGGCCCAGAGGGGCCAGCTGAATAAGTCAAGGTCACGTCGCTGGTTGAGTGGCAGTCTCTCTTCCCCCAGGACCCAGGCTTCTACTAACTGCGTGGTCTTGACGTAGCATAGAGCAGACCATGAGAGAGGGCCAGGAGTGGATTAAACCTGGTGCTAGGGGAACACGGCAGAGAGGGAAATGCACTCCTCCTGGAGGTGAGCTGGAGAATTTACCCCGGGAGATGGTCCTCCACGCGCTTGAGCGTGGGTATTGACAGAAGTGTGCAGGGCTCGGGCCGCGGCCTCGGACACTGCGGTGTGGTGCGTTCTGTGGTTCACAGGCTGGGCGGAGGCTCTGCCCCAGGGCAGGCCTGTATTTCTAAGTCACCCCACTGGCTCCCCCAGAGGCAGCGCAGTGCCAAGGACGGGACCCAGTTTGGGATCAGACGGGCCTGAGCCGGAATCCCAGGCCTCTGCCAGCCGTGGGCCAGGCAAATGACCGAGTCCAGTGTCTGTCCCTCAGTGTGAGCTCTCTGGGCCTCTGCTTCCTCACCTGGGAAATGGGAGTCCCGGTGCCTCCTTTGCCCAGTGGTGAGTCTTAGCACAGCACAAACCAGCCTGGCACGTGGCAGGGCTCCGCAAATGCCGGGTCGCTTCTCCTGGCCCTCGGGCGTAAGCAGCCTGCCTAGACTATTGTCATAGATGATCCCTTTGCAGCAGGGGACCCCTTTGAGTCCCCTAGAGCCAGCTAGAGCCTCTCTCTAAGTTGTGCGAGCCACCTCAGGAGGTGGGCACCCCACTGTGGGCCCAGGCCCAGCCTGCCTGGCCTCAGGGCCAAGGTGTAAGTCATGCAATTACCCGCATGAGTGTTGTAGTGAGTGATCTTGGAGTTTGAAATCCCAGGGGACCGTGGATGATCAGGTTTCAAAGTCTCTCTGTGAATTGATCAGAGCCACCGTCACCATCGTTTGGAGATTTCCCATGTTCCAAGAACCTCTTCCATGTCTTAGCATTTTCACCAAACGAAGCAATCCCACCCGTAGTCCCCATTTAGCCGATGAAGATGCTGAGGCTCCGAGGGGTGAAGTTGCTCCCCCAAGATAGTTCAGTAAGTGGCAGAGCCAGCATGTCAGCCTGGGTCCCTTTAATTCCAAGAGTTGTCCTAAAGTGAGAGGATTCGAGTGACTTGGGGCCAGCTGTTCGTCACGCCCCAAAGATAAGTGCAGTAAGACAGTGTCTTTGTTGAGCCAGAGGGGACGCAGCGGGGTGACTGGCCATGATGACCCTGACCGAGTGTGCTCTGCTCCCAGCCGTGGGCGCGCTGCGTGGGCTGCATGCAGCACCGGACCTCCCTGAGCCCGTCACCCCTAAAAACTGTCTGAAGTTTCCAGAGCAGATTTTCCTGGTCAGTGCCATGTGGGCTGTTTTTCTCACGGTGGCAGAGAATAGCGGGACACTGTTGATGACAGCTCATGGGCACCCTTTAATTAGATGGTCGGTCTCGTTCCTGCACTTCCCAGGCTGTCTAATCCTAGGAGAAAGCAGTGGGCCTTGGAGTCACCAGAAATTGGTTACGCCGAGGCTTTGTCTCCGGGAAGGAATGCCGTTGTGGGTTTTCCCCCACCGTGACTTTGATGGGCAGAGAAGCAGCCGGCGGACAGCCTGGGGGCCATGTCTTCCCACACACGAGGCCGCAAGACCCACCGAAGCAGATGGCTTCAATCCCTGGCCCCTCCTGGTGCCTTGGCCGCCCTCCTCGAGAGTTGCATGAATGACCAACCCCTGCCAATTAGAGCCGTTAGCTGTGGACACTGTTTCCCTCTGTGTGTCCTCCCACGGAGCGTGGGAAATGCCTCGGAGCAGAAGGGAGGGAAGAGCAGCTTGGGGGTGTTCTGAGGCCAACCCCGCTCAGGCCCGGACGTGCTGGGGAGCCCAGGTGCGTGACTAATCTCTCTGGGTGCCCCAGCCCCCCTTCGGAAATGCGAGAGGTGGTAGCAGCCTGCTGTGTGCATGGGCCGTGCGCGTGGGCTGTGGGATCTTAACTGTCTTGAACCAGAGACGTGTGAGTTTGCTGGGGCTGCCAGAGTAAACTCCCACCACCTGGGTGGCTGAAGCAATTGGAATTTATCGCTTCCCAGTCCGGGAGGCTGGAAGTCCAAGATCAGGGTGTTGGCAGGCGTGGTTCCCTCTGCTCCGAGCCTCTCTTACTCAGCTCTGGGTGCCTCCTTGACTTGTTCGGGGCATTCTCCCCATCTTTACATCCCCTTCCCTCTACGCCCGTCATGTCTGTCTGTCTCTCGCTTCACGTGGTGTTCTTTTTATAAGGACATCAGTCATATCACATTTCCCCTCCCTACTCCAGTGTGACCTCATCTTAGCTAATTACATCTGCTACTGCCCTATTTCCAAATAAAGTCACATTCTGAGGTCCTGGGGTGAGGACTTCAGCATATGAATTGTGGGCAGAGCAGGAGGAGCACAATTCAACCCATGACAAGGAGGGGACTGCAGAGCAACTCAGAAAGGGCAAGAATGGCCTGGAGCCTGTGTCCCTTCTGTAAGTGGTCAGCAGACAGATAACAAGATAGGAAGGAGACAGGATGGCAGGAGGAGAGGAGAGAGAGTACGTGGTTTTCAATGAGTCGTTGGAACCAGAGTACAAGGACACGAGTATGTCACCAGAACTCAGGTGACAGAAAGCCCCCTCCTCCTCCTCTTCCTCTGCCTCCTCAACCCCTCCCCCTCCTCCTCTTCCTCCTTCAGATAAGTGAATGGTGAGGTACTTGAGTGTTTTGAGGATGATTCCGCTCTATGAAAAAGACGTCCCAGGGACAGGTGAGCCAGGGGGAGCTGTTGCAATTTGAAAAAGATCTAGTCCTTGTTGTCCTTTGCCTTTTTCAATGAGAATACTTAGAAATTGCTTTCCTTTATACCTCCCTCCCCCAGTTGTAGGTTCCTGAGAGCTGCGGATCTTAAACTTCAGCCTAAATCTGATGCACTGGCGACAGGAGGCTAGGGGGTGGGTAGTGGGAGGGGATGGTAAAGAGAGTTGAACTTGGAGACAAAGGTGGGTCTGGGTCAAGGGCTCAGCAGGGGGTCAGACAAGTTATGGAGGTTGGACAGTGGGGAGGGGAAATAAATTCTGATGTGTGCTTTAGAAAGATCATGCTGGCTGACGGCAGTGAAGAGTGAGCCAGAGGCCAGTGAGGGGCACACACAGGAACCCCAGCAAGAGATGGCAGTGGCCTAAGGCTTTCTAATGTGGCTTAAGAACTGAGGATAAAAACGACGCCTGTCTTATCTCTGAGCTCCTGAACCTGACCTAGACAGATGGCAGGGACTAGAGAGTATCACCAGCAGAGGGCGGGCATCCCAGTTCAATCCTGGCCTTGGAGGAACTTGCTGTGTGGCCTTGGGCAACACACTTAAACTTTCTGAGCCTTGCTCTCCCAGACCATGAAATAAGGACAATGACCTACCTCACAGGAAAAATAACAGTGACCACTCATCTGGCCATAGAAGGACTAAGTGAGAAAATGCATGGAAAGAATGGTGCCCAGTCCTGCCTGGTGTGGCCCAGTGGACTGAGTGCCAGCCTGCAAACCAGAGGGTCACCAGTTCAATCCCTGGGCAGGGCATATGCCTGGGTTGCAGGCCAGGTCCCCACCTGAGGGTGTGTGAGAGGCAACTGATCAATGTACCTCTCGTACATCAATATTTCTCTTCCTCTCTTTCTCTCTCTCTTTCCCTCTCTCTAAAAAGAAATAAAAAAATTTTTTTAAAGGAAGAAGAATGGTGCCCAACAGAGTAAGGCCCCAACACAGAGTGGCTGTAATTATTTCATGTATCAATTGTTAATTCTCCAGTGGCCCAGCACCCACTTCCACGCCGTGTCCTGGAGACCCAGTGAGCAGGATGCTGTCCCTGTCCTCAAAGATGTCACAGGCTAGCTGGGCGGGCAGACAGGTATATAAAGGGGAGGTGGGAATCGACTTTATGAGTGGTTCTGTTATTTTTCCTGTGAGGTAGGCGATGATCCTTTTTGTATGGTCCGGGAGACCAAGGCTCAGAGAGCTCAGGCGTGTTGCCCAAGGCCACACAGCAAGTTTCTCCATGGCCAGGATTCGAACTGGGGTGCGCCTGGTGTTCCTCACAGGCATGGACAATGGCCAGGAGAGTGTTTGCGGGGAGAAGGAAAAGCTGTGCGTGTGGACAATGAGAAGCCCTGGGATCCCTGGCCCCAGCTGCCAGCCAGGAACACGGAGCAGAGTCATTTGATCGGGCCTGGAAATCTCTCCCTGGCGTGTGTGTGACCGAGGGCTGCGTGCACGCATGTGTGTGTGTGTGTGTGTGTGTGTGTGCGCGCGCCCGCATTGCAGTCGGGGAGTTGCCTAAATAGCCCAGATCACAAGCCTCGTGGTGCCGGGTTGGTGATGGCCACGGGGTCACGGGACCCATGCGGGAGTGCTATGTGAGATGAAAAAGGCACCCGGGGCCTCACCTGGCCCCGGGCCATCCTGCTAAAGGGCAAGGGTGGAAATAACCCCGGACTGTCAGGAGCTGACAGCGAGACGGCCTCCGGGAGGGCACGTGATGGGCCTTCTAAACTGTGAACTCCGCCTGCCCCTGACCTTGCCACGCCTGCAAGTTCTGAAACTCCTGCTCAGAACAGGTTGTTTATGATAGTAAACAACTGGGAGCAGCCTGAATGCCAGTCAGGGCAGGATCGGGAAGGGAAAGGGCAGTCTCTTTGATGGGTATAGCTGCTTAAAACAGCGCTAGTCTCCGAGCATTTCCATGATGAGGTCTAAACACAGCCTGTGGAGTGAGAAAGGAAAGTTACAGAATAAGGTATAAAAGGTGGTAATAATATTCAGGTATACTTAACTATTTGTACACGCACAGAATAATGCTCTGTATACTTTATCAACATATATGTGTATGTATTTATATGTCTCAATGTAAAGCAAGTCTGAAAAGAGACCAGGAAACTCAGTGAGCAGTGAGGTTAGAGGACATTTGATACCCAGGACAGATCATTTTTTTAACTCCTTTCTGCATGTGACAAAAACATTTTCAGTGACGATGCTGTAATAGTATTATTTTCATAGGTTTGTTCCTTGGTTTTAAGCCAATAGTTTTGGAAGAACAAATTTCCATTTTAAAGGTGTGTTCCAATTCAGTAATAGTACATCACAAATGAACTCAAAAATTGTGCTTCACAAAAAACAAAACTAGTTTCCTAGTTCTTGGCCCTCCGTTTCATGCTTTTTAAATATAAATAAATTTTAGACGCCACTCCAAGGGGTGGCCGAGAATGACAGAAGTCTCCAAAGTGCTGTTTCTTCACATTTGTAGCCCCTGCTTATTTCGAATCTGCTGTTTAAAAGCAAGAACCTACATCCCAGAGGCCAGAGACACAATCTGAGCCGGAAGTGACTGTGAACGGTTCTAAACCATTATGCGCTCTTGAACTTGCAGAACAATTGTGGGGAGCTGAGTCCGCCTGTGTCCGAGGCCAGTGCCTAGCTGGCGGCGGGGAGGGGGTGGGCTGGTTCTCAGAATTCCCTTCCAGGGAGAATGGTATGTTCATTAAAGAATAAATAATAAACATGGGCTCTATGAAAGCTAATTATTAAACCTTAACACAATGCAGTGCAGCAAGGGTCTGGAATCGAGACAAACAAAATACTTTCTCAGGGATGAATGTCTGGTCACTGGCTTTGGTTAGCATGGGCCGTGCACAGTGGTTATGAAAAGCAGGCTCGCTTGAGTCCATTGGATTGCATTGCAAACTTTTCTACAGACAGCGCAGCTCATCACTGCCTGCTTTCAGGGTCGGCCACCCCTCAGCCACGCCCTTGCTCTCCCATTGCTAGGGAGGGACCAAGGTCATGACCATAGTCAAAGGAGACTTTAGCTTCGCCTAAATTAGTCTATTTTCTCCCTAAGGGAAGTGGCTAAGAGCATAGGCTCTGGAGTCTGACTGCTTAGGGTCAAGTCCTGGCCCCAAGGTTGTGTTAGTGGGCCAGTTACTTAAATCCTCCCGGTCTAGTTTCCTTGTCTGCAACATGGAGCTAGTAATATCTGTGTCATAGAGCGGCTGTGGGGGCGACATAAGGTATTTTTATCAAAAATGCAGAAACACCTGCTGCATATAGTAGGTGCTCAGTAAACAGCCGCATGCCTTTAGAGGAACAGTATATTCACGTATGAACGATGTCATCTGAAAAAATATACACCTAAACATGCTCTTACCCTACGATCTAGCAATGTGCACTTCTCAGGATTTACTCAAACGAGTTTAAATATCGCGTCCACGTTTAGAGCAACTTTATTTGTAATGACAAAATCTGGAAGCAACCTCAAGGTGAATGAATTAATAAGCTGGGGTACATTCACACGATGGAGTAATTTTCAGTGCTAAAGAGAAATAAATGAGCTGGCAAGCCATGAAAAGGCACGGGCGAAGCTTAAATGCATATTTCTATGCGAAAGGAGCCGATTTAAAAAGGCTGCCTAATGTTGGGTCCCAACTGCAGGGCACTCGGGGAAAGGAGAAACCGGGGAGACGGTGAGGTCAGTGGTTGCCAGGGACTGGTCAGGAGGGAGGGAGGACTAGGCACAGCACAGAGAATGGTTAGGGCGGTGAAACTGTTCCGTATGACGCTAAAATGATGGGCGCCTGTCATCACACATTGTCCAAACCCACAGAATGTACAACACCAAGCGTGAACCTGGAAGGACCGTGGATGCTGGGCGATGGTGACGTGTCAGTGTGGGTCCATCAACTTGACCGATGCACCTTCTGCCGGGGGATGTTGGTGGTGGGGGCGGCGGGAGGCTCAAGGGGAATTTGTATTTTCCATTTAGTTTCACTGTGAACCTGAAACAGCTCTCAAATATAAAATCTATTTATGGAGGAAAAAAAAAAGCAAATGTCTAGGAAAAAGGCTGGAAGGCCAAAATGTTAGCCAAGGTTAATGCCGGGTAGTAGGAATGTGCAGAATGGTTATTTTATCCTTTGTGCTTTTTGAAAAATTCGGACCTCCCTCCCCATTTTGAGGCCCCGCACACCGGCACAGAGCCCGGGTCGCAGTGCACCCTTCGCTTTGGGTCTGATGCTTCTGGGTCTGCTCCGGATGGTCCAGGCCTGGCCTGTGGGGTGCTCTGGTCTGACCCAAGGGGCAGCTTTTCTCTCCGAGTAGCTATTCTTTGTCTGGGGGTGGACACGGGGAGCGGGGGGAAGCCAGGCTGGTAGAGGGAAGGGGAGGGGCTTCGAGGTCGCAGGACTTCTTCGGATGGAATGATAGGTCAGAGCACTGCACAGGAGGCTCCCTGGAGAGCCAGCCCTGGCTCCCGTTCATCCAGGTATCCACCCGCCTCTCTGTCCTCTGCCCGTCTGTCAGTCCATCCACGCATCCGCCTGTCCATTCATCCATCCATCTATCCATCCCACCCACTTACTTGTCTTTCTAACTACAGCCTCCTATCCTTCCTCTCATGCATCCATTTCATTCACTCATTTATTCCACAGATATTTACTGAGCACCTACTATGTGCCAGGAACTGGGCTACACCTGGGATGTTGCTGGGAACAGGGCAGACTGCTGCTGCCCTCCGGAGGCTGATGTTCCCTGGGGTACAAAACCGTAACGAAGAGACAGACATATAATCACAAGGTGGGTGAAGACTCAGGGGACACAGCCGGGCTGCTGCCTGTCCATCCAACTGCCTGGCCGCCTGTCTGCTAGTCCTCCCCCTTGTCCTTGCATTTCTCTATCTGTCCTTCTGGCAGCCTGGCCCAGCCCCCAGGCTCCCAGCCCACAAGAGACTTCTTCCCAGAATTCTCCTCTCTTGCCTCAACCTGCCCAACTGTGAGAATCACTGGTGTGCCAAGAAAGGAAGGAAGGGAGGAAGGAAGGAAGGAAGGAAGGGAGGAAGGAAGGAAGGAAGGAAAGAAATGGATTTCTAGAAACCTCCTGGAGGTCATTCTTATGTGGGACCTGGAAGCCGAGTGTCTAACATGCCCCCCATTCCGGTTGCAGACAGGTGGCAGGGGGCTGCTCTGTGGGGAGGGAGCCGTGTTTCAGTGGCACCTTCTCCCTACCCTCAGCTTAGCCCCAAAGCTTCACATGCCGCCCCAGAATCCTGGGACCAGCTGGGCCTGGGTGACAGAGCCCTGGGGACACACCTGGACTGATTCTCATGGCCCAGAGCCCTGTGGGAAGGGCTCACTGAGGCCAGGGTCAGACCAGCTCGGTGCCGGCTTCCAGGAGCCAGAGGAAGGCGGGCCTCTGGGAAGGCGAGCAGAGAGGCACCTTTGGGTCCACTGGGCTCCTGAGGAGGAGAAGGTGTGTTGAAGGGTGTCAGCAGCCTCTGCAGGTAGGAGGCCTGGGCAGGGTGGAGTCCAGCCATTCTGCCCACTAGGAAGGTCCTTCTGCCAAGACTCTGTGTAGGCGGGGCTTGCCCTGGCACCGCCCACCCTAACAGTCCTGGGCAGAGTCTGGATTTGTTGCGGAAATCGCCCATTGTGGGCACTGCAGGGGGCAGGGCGGGTTTGAATGGGCCGAGAGGGTTGGAAAGGCCATCCTAGCCAACAGGAAGGCCCAGCACTTGAGGGGGAGCTGGACCACAGGACCACCCTCGGTTCCTGAGACTCAAGAAAAAAAGGAGGAAATTTCAAGAGTTGACAACATTCACTTCTGTATTTGTAATGCTTGCAATGAAGTAATGAGACCGTATTTAACACCCACCCACAATGGGGCAATTCAAGTATGCTGGTCACAAGGAAATGATAGGACTTTTTAAAGTATTGATGCATATCGCACTGCAGTCGAGGGTAAGAGTTGAAAGCTGTTTGATGAATGTCACCTGTTTGACAGCCTATCGCCATATTTTGGCCATATTCAGATAGAATATTAGGTGTCTGGGTTTGGGGCCTGTGGGAGGGAGCATGACGGAGGCATCTCATTCAACCTGGGGAAGCCAGGCGGGCTTCCCGGAGGAGGCAGCTCTAACCTGGGACGAGTAAACATGAGCTAGGTGAGGAAAGGCAAGAAGGTTTCCAGAGGAAGGAAGAGCAGGAACTGGCCAGGGGAGGCTGCAGCCTGTGGTATGAGAACAGAGGATGGAGAGGTGGGAAGGCGGAGGAGAAAGGCCACCCAGCTGTGTTCGGGAATCGGAACTTGAACCCCCGGAGTGAGCTCACTACAGGGTCCGCTTCTGGGGAACTCACACAAAGGCAGTATCCTCTCTGCGTCTCAGCCTTCCAGATCGGCCTCCCTGCCCCACCTAGGACGCAGAGGCATCACCTGGGTTGAGAGAGCTGCCTCCGCTGTGATGTATGATCCTTGGTTGGGAGGTCATTATTTTTAGCTGCCGTTCTCCATCTTTTGCTGTCCTCTGTGATGGAGGAAGTTCCGCCCTGTTTCTTGGGCATCAGAGGGTGGCTCGGGAGACAACTTTGTCTCCCAGGAGACACTGGGCAATGCTGGGGACATTTCTGGCCGTCCCAGCTGAGGAGGTTGATCCTGGCATTTGGTGGGTAGACACCAGGGACACTGCTAAACATCCTAAAGTGCATGGGATGGGCTGTCGCACCACCACCGCAAAGAATTATCTGGCTCCAAATGTCAGTCATGCTGAGGGCGGGAACCCTGGGCTGTGAGTTTCTCCACTTCTTTCAACATTTTATGACAGTATGAGGATGTCATGTCCTCTTCTGGTAAATACAAGAGTGGTTAAAATGCTATGCGGCCTGGCATTCGGAGTTTGCCATGACGGAGAGGCCTAGAAGTGGTGATATTTCATGCATGACTCTCTGCTACACCTGTACCAGGCAGTTCATAGTAGTACGTGGTTTCTGCTTCATAGCAATTCTCTGAGGTGAAGACGCTTACTGCTCCCCATTTTGCAGACAAAGAAACTGAGGCTTGGAATGGGAGGGTGACTGTTGAGTATTACGGTCGTGCCTGGAATTGTCTGTCCATGCTCTTCAACCCTGTGTTGGATTTATAGTCAACCAACTACTGACTCGTGTAATGGTCACTTCGGACCAGATGCAAATGTGCCTGTCAGTTCATTGTGCTAGAAGCTCCTGTGGTCTCCGCTTTGGAAGCAGGATGGGTGGGTCCCCAGGGGGACTGACCATGGGACAGCAGGGATTGAGGGTCTGGCCTCAGTGGGGACTAAGGTCCTGTTTCTTTGGGCGCTCCGGGTCTGACTGAGGTTGGGTCAATGATGACCTTTGAAACTGTCCTTTTGATGTATCCGTCAGCTTTGAAGTCACTGTTGAACTTCATAATTCTGCAAGTGGGCAGTTTGGGTCTGCACTTAGCTACCAGGTCGGCTAGAGGCTGGCTGATACAGGAGGCCTTTAGCTGGGATGGCTTTTCTCTGCCCCACCTAGTCTCTCATCCTCCAACAACCTCGTCTGAGCTTGCACATGTGGCCATGGCCGAGTTTCAAGTGCATGAGAGGAACTCCAAGGACCCTCGAAGCCTACACTAGGCACTGGGAAATGTCACTTCTGCTGCACTCTGTCGGTCAAAGCAAGTTACTGCCCAGCCCCAGCCCAAGGGGTGGGGAAATCAATTCCACTCCACGTATTACCACCGTTTTTACAATCTACCACAATGGCACTGTCCCTCTGGGTTGAGGTCAGCTATTCAGGTGGTGGCACCTTCACGGTTGGTGGCACTAGCCTTAACCTGGCTCTAAGATGCACTTCGCTCTGCGACCTTGGGCGGTTGCCCAACTTCTCTGGGCCTCATTTCCTTGTTGATATCAAAGGCCAAGTGTACTCATCCTTCCTGCCTCAGAGGCTGTCACCCAGCTCAGATGAGAAAGTGGAGGAAGAAGGAGCTCTTATTCCATTTGACCTTGAAGCTAGGGGAGGCCCAGCTGCTCACACGAGACACACGCCTCTCCCACCTTGGGCCAGATTTCCTGTAATTTATCAGCAGCCAAAGCCTGACAAGCCCCTGGGGATTCTTCATCAATCCTCCACTTTATTGTCCCTGGGAAATCCCAAGGGGCTTTACCAGAAACTCTCTGGACCTGTTTCACTCAAGTTCAAATACTAGCATTGGCCAGGGGCCTCTTTTAGAATTTTTTTAAATCCTCACCTGAGGCTATGTTTGTTGATTTTAGAGAGAGAGGAAGGAAGAGAAGGGAAACATCCCTCAGTTGCTTCCCACTTTGCTTTCTTCTGCCTACACCTTACCTCTCCTCCTTTGATTCTAAGGTATAAAATAAGCTCCAGAACTGCCATTCTCCGGAGTATTTTCTCCACCCCTTGAGATCTTGCTTCCCGGCGGTACTTTGCCCAGTGTTCCCTGCTTCCACTGTGGCTTGTTACTCACTGATGATGTTTCCATCCACAGCTGTCCCTGATCACAGATCCGCCTTTCCCATGAATGCTTCCTACGGGGTCTTAGATGTAGCATCCCTCAGAATTAGGGGGGATGAATTAGAAGTTTGACAGAGTTTTCTCTGATTTCTTTTCATCCCTCCACCCCGCAAGGATGCAGCGCCCCATTCTGGTGAATGCCTCACCTTTTCTGACGTTTGACAGTTTTCCTCTGTCTGCGTATTCCTCCCAAGGGAGCGCTCTGCTGGATACAGGGTCGCGATTTAAGTTGGGTTTTTCTAAGACTTTGCATCCCACTGATCCTTTTGGGTCTGGTGCTGGTGAGGAGAAAATTGAGATGGTTCCAGTGGAATCAGGGGACCAGCTGAGGCCCTGAACTCCTTGCCAATCGTGGCTTCCCTTGGCGGTGGTGGCCATGGCCATGACCCCAGGGGCCAGCATCCGCTTGGGATTCCCTACAACATGGTGGCCCATATGGTGCCCTTCCCAGAGGTGCCGGCTGGATTTGAATGAACCTGCGTGTTACTCCCCCTTCCTGACAGTGGTGTGGGGGTCTCTTCCAGTGGCGTGACAGTGCTTTATTCATTCACACATGACCTTCCACGGGTCTGTTCAGACTTTTCCTCCAGTCTAATCCCACCTACACGCTATTCAGGACAATGCGGATGCCGGGCTTCCTAGTTTCCATCAGCAGTAAAGGCTTTCCACTGTTTTTTTCTATTCCATTGGTCACTTCTGCCAATTTCCTGGAAAGGAACAGAGACAGACCCCACTGCAAATGACATCATGCAGCCCACAGGTCCTTTTGCCATTCCCTGAAGCCATCTGCAGCTAGCATCTAATTAATACAGATCAGACCTTACCTGATAACACACTCCTTGTATCTTGTTACACAATCCAGGAACTCTCTTACTGAATCTAAATTGGACACATAACTAAGTGCACCGTAGATGTTTAATTGTGACCCAGGGCCTGTTTTCTTGCCAGAACTGAGGCATTTCCATGTTTGGGGAAAGGGGAACTTCCCGATTTTGAGGCATTAACACTGCAGTCCCTGTGGTCTTGGGAGGGCTTTCATATATAAATAAGGGAGGTCTGGGGCTGGCCCTTGCTTCAGGAATAGCTTCCTCCTTTTCTGAGCCCTGTGAAGTTAGTGCTACCCAAGCCATCAGCTCCCACACAGGACCCCCCACACACACATACATGGCCTTCACACTGGTTCAAAACCTGGCGGACTTCCACTCACATTCATCAGGCTCTGCCCAGGTTGCCTGTGCAGGTCCCAGAACTTGAAGTGCTCCTTCATGCCACCGTGCCTTTGCAAATGCCGTCCCTATCCTGGAATGCTCAGTCCTTGTCTTAGCCAACGCCAGTTCCCCCTCCATCAATCATTCCTGAAACACGCCTTCAGCAATCTCTCCACTTGGGTTGTCTACAGGGCACCTCAAAAGCCACATGTCCTGATCTTCCCCCAGACCCTCAATCACGTCTAGGGTGGGGCCTGGGAGTTTGCATTCTAACAAGTTCCCACTTGACACCCACACAGCTGGTCCAGGGACAGCACCCCGGGAGCCACGTTAGAGAGGGGTGGCTTTCTTAAGAGGACAGAACATTAGTGTGGCTGGGGTTCAAGGTGCTGTCTGGTCTCTGAGCTTTTATTCTCTCCTCCCCCAGCCCTCTCTGCAAATTCCTCCAGGTCCCCTATTGATGTATTGCCCTCTTTTTGAATGGAGTTACTCGGTAATGTATGCTAATCTCAAAGGTGCATGAATGGTGGATTTTTATGTAAACATGCAGCCATGTAGTCACCAGCTGGATCGAGATGAAGAACATTTCCAGGGCATCTTGCAATCTCCTTCACATGCACCCCCCCTTTCCCAATCCATAACCTGCCCCTGGAGGTAACCACAGTTCTGACTTCTGCCACCATCCTCCTGAACTTCCTCTTGAACTTCAAAAGACAGAATTGTACATTATGTTCTCTTTCTGCCATAGGCCCCTTCTGTATAGTTGGTTGACCAGGCTTATTTTTTATTACTGAATCCAGAGAGCTCAAGCGATGGTATCTGTTGACACTTGCTGTCCCCTCTGCCTCCTCCTCAGTGTAAGGTGCATTTTCCTTCCGCTCCTCTGACCTCTCGTTGCCCTCAAGGGTTTTTGCATCATCTGTTTCAAGTCTCCAAACAGCCCTGGAAGGAAGATGTTCACATTCCTGCCATCTCACAGATGAGAAAAACTGAGGTTCAGAGAGGTGAAGAGGTTTGCCCCCAGTCCCACAGCTCTGTAAGATGCAGCGGTTTTAGTTACCTGCCGTCAACTGCAGTCTGAAAATTTTTAAATAAAAGAATTCCAGAAATAAACAATCCCTAAGTTTTACACTGTGGGTAGTGCTGAGTAGTGATGAAAGCTCGCGTTGTTTCTCTCGGATTGTCTCGCGAGATTTCTCCCTTCGTCCCGTGTCTCTGCGTGGTGGACGCTGCCCCGCCCCTCAGTCAGCTGGTAGCCATCTTGGTTCTCCGTCTTCGTCAGCCTGTCTCCGTGTGCGTGTTCAGGTGACCGTAGTGTTACTTAGTAATGGCCTTAAAGTGCGGGAGTAGCGATGTAGATAAGCCAGAGAGAAGCCAAAATCTGCTCCCTTTATGGGAAAAGGTAAGTACAGTCTGGTAAAACACCATGAGAGGCCGCCTTCATTTTTATTGTAGTATATTGTTATCATTGACCCATTTTACTGTTAGTTGTTGTTGTTCATCTGTTACCGTACCTGGTTTATAAATTGAACTTCATCATAGGTGTGTATGCACTGGAAAGAGCACACTGTATAGGGTTCAGTACTACCGGTGGTGTCAGGTACCCACTGGGGGGTCCTGGACTGGATCCCGGGTGGATAAGCGGGGCTTGCTGTACCTTAGAGGGCTTCAGAACCCACAGGGCCCTTCCACACCACAGCCCCCACGGATTGTCCTAAAGGCCCGGGAAGGAAGCAGACCAGCAGTCACCTCGAGGCCCCACGGGGGCGGGGTGGCCCACCCGCTGTTGCCCGGAGACCTCAGCTCCTCCTGTCCACGGGCCTCTGCATCGCACAGCTCACAGATCCCCCCACCCCAGCGTTCCCAGGGCCGGGCTCCGAGACTGCCATGCTGGGTTCACACTCTGCATCTTTTTACTTAATCCTCACTAAGGCAGGGGCAGGAGAGGGCAAGAAGACAGGAGCCTCTGTCTTTTGGAACCTGATCTCCGAAGTGACATCCCTTCCCCTTAGCTGTGTTCTCTTCGTTAGAAGCAAGTCTTGAGGTCCCAGACTCACTCAAAGGGGAGGGGTTCAGAGGGATGCGGATGTGACTACCAGGAGGCAGGGGTCATCAGGGGCACCCAAAGGGACAGTTTGGATCCTTGCTGAGTTCCAAGCACGGGGTTGACTGTGTTGCTGGCATTGCCCTATCTAATCCCCACGACAGCCCTGAGGCTAAGTGTTACCCACCCTGGTTAGGGAAGAGCTGAACAAATGATTATGCAACAGAGAAAGAGATAGAATGCCTCCTTAAAAAATAGGGCTGCTGGCAGGAAAGGAAAACGGATGCTAAGAGGCAAAAAGAAAGTCTTCCCAATACTGTTACTACTTTATAGGTGAGAAGTTGAGGCTCAGAGAAGTGAGGTCACTCACCCAGACACCGGGCGGGAGCTGCTGGAATGTGAACCGTGTTTTCCTCTTTGGCATCTCATTCAACAAAGGTCAGGCCACTGTCCTTTGGGATCCAGCCACAGACCGTCTAGGCTGCCCTGAACTTGGGGATTTGAATATCTGATTAATGGGGTCAGGAAGCCAGCCTCCTGGCTGGCCAGGGAAACCTTGCAAACCAACCGGTAATGCGATTTCCTTCCCTTCGGCAGACTGGGTGTTCTGGGCCTGCAGGAGCAAACTCCTTAGCCTGTCTGGCTTGGTCGCATCAGAGAAATCGAGCTGCCAGCACTGTCTGCTGAGGTTAAAGTCTGGGGAGCAGAGTTGCCCCCAGCGGGATCATTACTGTCTTGGACCCCCAAAGATGGCAGAGTACAGTGGTGTAACCCAGGAAGCAAATGGGGTAGGCCTATCCCTTCTGACCCTAACAAGCCCAGGGCAAGGCAACCTTCCTGAAGCGATGGGCACTTACACCCCGGTCAGGCCTGGCTCCCCGCCCCGCCTCTGCTCCCACTATCCAATGGTAAGACCCTGAGCCAGCCATGAACCCCTCTAAGCCCCAAGTTCCCAGGCTTACAGAATGGCAGTGATGATAATGCAGCCTTGCAGGACCACCGTGGATATAAGACAAGGTAGGGCACTGGAAGCACCCGTACACAGTAGGAGCTGATCGGGTGGTGGCTGTCCTCAGCGTGGTGGGACACGTCAGGCAGAGACAGGCTACCATCATGCTGTCTTCCTTGTGCCTGGCACACACTGCCCCTTGGGTACACTGGGCTAATAATTATATAGAGATTTGAGGAAGCCTGCAGCTTCCGAACAGGGCGAAGTGTAGGAAGATGCAGATTTGGGCATTGGAACTGATCTCAGACTTGGAGTTTGTGTGGAATGGGCCCGGCCTTATTTCTAAAGAAAGCTTTGGCCAAATGAGTCAGTGGCGTTAACTTCATGCCTGGCAATGAGATGTGTTTCAAGCACCTCAAGAGAACAGGCTGCCCCCAACACCTGAGAGATAGCCAGGTGCAAGACGGGTTAGGAACAGTGCTTGTCTCTCATTGAAGGGGGCTCGCTAAGACCCCGTGGGACAAGGATTAATCTGGGGTGCCTGCCATAGGCCACCTCGATGCTAGACCTTTCTTCATATCTGTGGCATTTCTCAACACACTGAAAACCCCGAATTAGCATCCTTGCTTGCTCTGTCACCTTGGGAGAAAAACTTAACCTTTCTGAGCTTCAGAAAAATGGGGTTTATATCAGCACCTCCAGAGCTGTCATAAGGATTTGAAGATGACACATGAGTCACAGTGCCTGGTAGCTCCCATTGTTATTGAGAGATGCACTTTAGGATTCTGCAACTCCTAAGGACCCCCTCAGGCACCAAAGAGTGAGCTGGTTGTATTTCTCTGGGAACAGATCAAGGAGGAGCTTGAGGGAGAGGGGACTGGGGCTTTCTAAAGGCTTAGTGTGGGCTGGGTGTAGGCGAGGGAGGCTCTCCCCCTTGCCACCTCTAAATGTCCACCCTGGGTGCATCTTGCCTCCACATGCATAAGTCTTGGTGTTTCTCTTCATCTTGGCATAGGGGACAAAGAGGTGCTCTGTCATAGCTCCATAGCCACCAGTCTCTTCAGGAGAGTCACTAGAGGGGAGCAGGCATGGGAACAGAGTGGTGGGTGGTTCCGGTGCCACCAGAGCTCCTGGCACCCGGGAACAGAGGCCGTGTGTGTGCGCCTGTGTCTGTGGTACGTGAGACACTGTCTTCTGCAGCCAGGTCTCCCAGGAGCATTGCCGGAAGAGCCTTCTCATCTGCCACGCCGTGGGGGTGGCCTGCCCAGTTCGGGGGCTGCTGCCTGCAGATGGTCAGATATTAAATACTGCTCAGCCTCCCATCTGGTGGCAGCTCTGGCTGGCCGGAAGAATTCCCCGTGGGCCAGCTCTGGGCTCTGGACAGGCTGCTCTGGTCTGACACGACCCTCCGATGACCCGCAGATGGGGCTGTGCTTGGCTCACCAGCAGGGTCCTCCCCTCCAGCGGAGTGTGGCTGGCTCTGCTCCTCACTCTGCGTCTGCTCCCCAGAGCAGAGGCAGAAAGAGCACAGAGCCTGGCAGCAGATCTACCAGGGATCGTGTCCTGCCTCCACTTGACATTTGCCTGGAGCTCTCCGAGCCTCTGTTTCTCCCTCTCTGATCTCAGGGCCATCGGGAGGATGAAACAGGAGGTCACACACATAGGACAGTATCTCTCATCCTTGGCACTCTTAATATACTGCTCTGGATAACTCTTTGCAGTGAGGGGCTGCCCTGTGCTTTGGAGGCTGTTTAGCAGCATCCTTGACCTCAGCCCTCTAGACACCAGTAGCAGCCCATTCCCAGCTGTGACAACCAAAAATGTCTCCAGACATTGCCACATGTCCCCCCAGGGTTAATATCGTTCCCACTGAGAATCAATGGAGTGGAGAGTCCTGTGGTGTGTCGGGCCTGTGGCGAGCACTTGATAGAGCGAGGCTACAGGAGACCAGCCATTCTTTTCTCAGTTCAGAGAGGCAAGGGGAGTACAGGGCACTCAGAACACTGCCGGGCATGCGGGTCCGCGCTGAGCAGATGTTGGCTGCTCTTGTGCTCATTGTCTCACCAAAGGGACTTCCTAGTCCTTTAAAAGGAGCTTTTGAAATCTAGTCTGACATCGCACATCAAACATGTATGGAGAGCTTCAGGCCAGCCTGGGGAGGATTCATGTTTGGGCCCTGTTCTTCAGGAGGTAAGAGAAAGAGACCAGCGGAGGGAGGGGGACAGCGGAAGCACAAATCATCATCGTTGCCATCACTTACTATTTTTCTGTGGCTGCTTCCCTTCCTGTTACTATTGACTGCTTACTCTGCTCAGGCAGTATTCTAAGAACTTGACGCACATTATCTCACGTAATGTCCTTTGGACCTTACGAGGCTGCTTCTCTGATTACTTCTGTTGAGCCGACAAGGAGATGGAGGCACTTTGGTGACTCGCCTGGGGCGCCAGCAGCAGGATGGGGTCCTGGAGTAGCATGCGGGACAGGGCTCCTGTGCCCTGGAGATCAGGAAAGGAGGGCTGACCTCTTAACTGGATCTTGAGCCATGAGTAGGGTTTCTTTGCAAGAAAGGAAGGGAGTAGGGGAGGTCCAGGCAGAGAAACAAAGCCCTGTGATCGGGGAAGTCTCAGCTGCCCTTTCATGGTGCAGCCAGCATTTTGGAGGAAGAGCTGCAGAGGGAGACAGACGGCAGCAACCCTCCCTCTCCCTCCCCAGCCCTAAGGCCGGCAGCAGTGCTGGGTGGCCGGGGCAGCTCCAGCCCTCCCCACAGCAGAGCCCTCAGGAGCCATATCTGTTACCTTATCAGCCTCATTGTCCCCAGAATGTTCTGATGCTGTTCAGAGGGTGTCTGCTGTGCTTAGTGACCCATGGCCCTGGCCACCCAAGGCTGACAGGGTTTGCAGGACATGGACCTTTCCAGGCCGAAACCAGGACGGTCCTGGGAAAACCCCCATGTGTGATCACTCCACCTGCGACCCCTCAGTTTGCCTGCTCTCTGCTCACACCAGCCAGGGCTTCTGAAGGCAAACTGACCCCGGAGTGGCCCAGGCCTGCTTCCCAGCTGGCCAGCCTTCCAACCCCTCCCCAGCAAGGGCAGGTATGGGCTGGGGTTCTGACAGCTATTTACCAGCTGCCTGGCAAAGCCAGTCAACCCAGTGGGAGAACCCAGGAATAGCAGGGAGGCCCAAGAGGGACAGGGACTTATGCAGGGCCACCCAGAGAGTCAGCAGCAGGGCTGGGGCTGGAGACCAGGTCTTCTGAATTAGCAAAACGCTTCCCAGTGCCGTTCGGGGTTCTCACACTCTTACCTGACCCTCAGCTGCAGCTTCACTGGCATCATAGTGCTGAATGCCTATTCTGACCCCCAGAGCTAGTACTCTTCTTATCAAGCGCATTTTGCAGAGGGGGAGACTGAGGCACAGAGAAGTTAAATGAGTTGGCTAAGGGTCTCCAGCTGGGAAACAGCAGAGGTGGGATTCCAACCCAGGAAGTTGGACACCGCAGGCAGAGAAGGTAACCATTGTACCACACAGCCTTATAGAAATACCTTCTTGCCTGGCGCTTGGTGACGTTGCTGTTGGCAAATCGGAGTTTGGGGCCCTTAGGAAGTGCTAGAGGGTGGAGCACACACACAGGGACGCTTCTCTGACACGGGAGGTGTAGCCTGCTCACTGTGGGGTGTCTCCCTGAGGACCCCCCGAAGGGGGCGATGCTCACCTTAGCTAATGACTTGCTGACGGCGGCATTTCTGGCACCGTGGTACATTAGAGCTTTGCAGATAGGGAGGGGGTGCCCTCCCAGAGCCCGTCACTCCCTGCCTGTGGAGAACCAATGCCCCTCTTTATGATTCACACAGCCCTCAGGGATCGCAGCAGGGGACAGGAGGCAGAGGTGAAAGGACAGATCACAAGTCACTCAGAACTCTTTACTGCCACTTGGTCAGGCATCAGAGAACCAGCCAGTCCTGACCTGGACGCAGGGACAGAGACAGACCCATGCAGAGGGTCGGGGGCAGTGCCATCTGCACCAGGTTGGAGATGCGAACCCCAGGGATCAGGAAACAGCTGCACCTGACCCAGCGTCAGGAGGTAGGAGAGAGCGGCAGGATAACCAGGAATTAACCAGGTAAAGAGGGGTGGAAAGAGATTCTGGCCATAATGAAAAGCTTGTGCAAAGGCCCAGGTGTGGGAGACAATGGCTCAGGCTCGCAATTGGGAGGTGCTGTTTTTGGCTGAAGTCTAGGTGATGTGAAGGAGGGGAGGGGCCAGGCTGGAGAGGTGGGCGGAGACCCAAGCAGATAGGGGTCTGTAACTCATTCCATCTTGCGGGCCATGCAAGGCTATTGAGGTTGAAGCAGTGGGGTGACAGGATTATACTTGTATTTTTGAATAGTACTCTCGCTGCTGAGGGAATGGGTGGGAGCATGGGGTGAGGCTAGTGTGGACGTGAGACGGCGTCTTCTTGATTCTTCTGTTACCTCCAGTGCTTATTACCATGCTGTCCGGTGCTGCATGCTCATTTCAGTCAACAACAGACCACGTACACAGTGCTGGTCCCGCAGGGCTACATAAAGCTAAGAGTTTCCTATTACCGAGCAATGTCGCAGCCATCGTAGCACTGTAGCACAACACCTTGTGCAGGGGTTTGTGACGATCCCAGTGTAAACAGACCTCCTGCTGCCAGCTACACTAAAATATAGCACAACCAGTTTTGTACAGTGTATGATACCTCATAATAAACACCTATGCAATCGGTACATGTATTTATTCTGCAGTTTTATCGTTATTTTAGAGTTTTTCATAGTACTCTTTCTACTCACAAAGAAATGGCAGGGAAACAGTGCGCTTCCTCACGCCAGCAGCAGCCTCCTGGCTCTCGTGTTTGCCCTGTCTCTCAATTGCACCACCTCCTCCGTGCTTGGTTTCATCTCTCGCTGTTTGATGAAGTCAGTGCAGCCTAAGTGCGCGGTGTTTGTAAGGTCTACAGCAGTGGACGGCAGTACCCTAGGCCTTCGCTCTCCCTCCCCCTCCCTCACGGACTCACCCAGAGCAGCTTTCAAGTGTACCATTTTTTATCTTTTATTCTATATTTTACTGTATCTTTTCTACATTTAGATGTGTTCAGGTACCCAAATATTTAACCACTGTGTTACAGTTGTTTACAGTATTCGGTACACTAACAGGCTGGTACAGGCGTGTAGCCTAGGAGCAGCAGGCTCTGCCATACAGCCTAGGTGGGTGTTAGGCTAGACCATCCAGGTGTGTGTGAGTGCACTCTGTGATGTTCGCATAACCATGCACAAAATTGCCTAACGATGCACGTCTCAGAATGTACCCTCATTGCCAAACAGCACACAACTGTAGATGGATTGGAGGGGAGGAGAAGGGAGAGAAGGAAGGAAGAATGAGGGGAAGAAAAAGAGGGGGGAGGGAAGGAAGGCAGGAAGGAAAGAAGGAACTGGATGAATGCATGGAACACGTAGAACCAATAAGTTCAAGAAGGAAATATTTTAACCTGCAATATGAAAACTCTTTGTAATAATCGAATGGCCCCAGGATGGAAAGAAATGCTTTAAGGGGCAGTGAGTGCTCCATGTTGAGGGGTACCGAGTGACAGGCTGACCCAGAGTTAAGTATCACGTGGGCAAAGAATAGCATCAGTACCTTATTTTCATTCAGGTCTTAATGTTTCCAGAATGGTTCCATAGTCTTTATCTCTTTTATCATCATAAAAACGCTGTATCTTGAGCATTACCTTCTTTCACAGATGAGGAAATTCAAGTTCACAGAGATGAAGTGACTTTTCCAGCTAGTAAAAACCAGAACTCACCCAGTGAGTTTTCTGACTCCAACTCCCCTGCTCTTTCTAGAGAGCCCCAGGTGACCCCTGAAGTTCCTTCTGGCCCTGAAATGGTGAGTTTCTCAGTAGGAGACACTTTGCTCCTATAGGAGTTTGAGTAACAGCACAAGATATTATGTAAGCTCCAACCCAGAATGCTGGGTCTCAGGACAGACAGAGTAGCATGGTGGACATAGCGCAAGTCCGGAGTCATCAAAACTGCCTCCTACTGGCTGTGTGGCTTTGGGCAAGTCACCTTGCCTCTCTGAGCCTCAATTTCCTCATCTATGAAATGGGAGTTATTAATACCATCCTCACAGAATTGTTGAGAGGGTTTGGTGAGACAAAATATGTGAAGGGCCACAGTGGTGAAAATCTTTTGGTTGTAAGTGACAGAGACCCAATTCCAGACAAACAAAAAGGCTCAGCTCATAGCAGTCTCAGCAGAGAGAGAGCTTCCTTCACTCAGTAACAGTGTATCAGTTCCAGGGAAAGGTTCTGATTGATTTTGTTTGAGTCACATGCTCACTCTTTAGACCAATCACTATGAGGGAAGGATATGAGGAACTATGACCAGACCTTAGTCTTGTACTTACCACTGTTGCTAGAGGAGTAAGCTATATTATCAGAGGAAAGAGGACTCAAAAGTTACTAAAACCCCTTACAAACACCTAGGGCAGTGTTTGGCATGTAGTAACTCCTCATTAAATGGGAATGTCCTTGCTGCTGTTGTCTGTGGGTCAGTGACAGCTTCGTTTGTAGAGAAGCCTGGAGCTGCAGCTTGAGGGGCTAAAAGGATTCTAGTAGTGAGGTAAGAAGTGAGAAGAGTGTTCCAGACCGGCTACGCAGACTTTCTCAATGCCAAGTTTGTGTGCCTCCGTGGGGACCATCATGCATTGCACCACATCCTATAGGCGTCCTGTCTAGAGGATGATTTAAATGTAGCAGAACTAAAATGTGGGCCTTGAGAGACAGACCATGGGGCCACCAAGGGTTTGCACACCCTGAAACATGCAAATCTGGTTCTGTGGTGGTTTCTTTTATCTGCCAGTTCCCTTCAATCCATTGCTTTCTTCAACAGTGTTTTTGTGTACCTGCTCAGGCCTGAGGATTTGATCATTCGTCGGTGAACAAGACAACACACAGTCCTCACACTCAAAGCCCAGCTCGCTCTCAGTCACAATCCGTCTTTATATTTTTTCTCACCTGTTGAAAAATCTGAAATGTTGACCTCACCAAAGGGGGGATAAAAGGAACCATAAATTATGGTTCACAGTTCAGGTACCTGAGTCAATGAACTTGTGTCGATTCATTAACAATTCCAAAATGATTAATTCCCCGCCTTGGGCAGTTTCTCAGGAAGGAGGCCCACACCCACCCCGCAGCTCCCTGTGGGTTTCAAACTGGTTTCGTGCACAGGTGTCATAAACACTGTGCACCTGCTCTTTGACCCATCGAGCGCTGTTTAAGCTTAATTAGTGACCACCGTTTAAAACTTAGATTTCATGTAAAATCTGAATCTGAGGTTTTTCTTGAAAAGCCAAAAGACCTAGTCATGCTGGACTTTCATTCTACATGGCAACAGTCAGCTAGAGTCATGTTGCATCCAGCCCTTAACCCACCACATGCCTGCCAAGTCCCCAAGGTCCCTCAGGTGGGTCATTTTTCTGTGTCACTAACTGGCTGGTTCCCACAGGCCATTTGAGTTTTCTTCCCTGGGGTTCAAGGCCATTGTGTGAAACTAGCAGCTTTGCTGAGCAGCTCGCCTAGCCAAGCTGCCCACCCCTAGCCTGCCCAGCAGCCCTTCCCTCTGCAGCAGCCCCTCCCAAACCCCCGTGAATGAAAGACCTGTAGCTTGGGGAGAGAGACAGGTGGCCTCATCTAGAGGCAGGTGAAGTCCGGCCTCACGCTCCATTTTCAAACCCCAGCCTGGTAGGTGAAGCTGCTCAAAATAAAAAGAGACTCGAGTGGTTTTCATCGCATCGAAGATGAGTGAGTGTTTTACCTAACACAGCAGGAGGCTTTAAGCACCCTTAGAATTACCTTCATTCAGCCTTTGAATAGCTTGATTTTCAGGCTTCTCTGAGCTCAGAGTGCCTCTTCAATGGGTATACAAGAGCAAAGCAAGAAATGGGTGGTTCTTCGGCTGTCAGGTTAGAGTGGGGAGGCTTTTGGGCAATTGGTGCCCACCTTTCAAACACCAATGAGAAGTGGGGAAGAAATGATTCACATCCTGATTCAGAGTGCAGCGATTGAGTGCCTACTGTGCACTTCAGATACCATCTACAAGACGAGTGCCTAAATGTGTCACCAGCTCAGATCTCTTCTGAACCCTTATATCTAACTTTCTACTTGACATCTCTGTTCAGGTCCGTTACATTGCAAACATTATGTTCTAAGCTCAACTCTTTACTCACTCTCTCTCAAAAACAAACAAACAAACAAACAAACAAAAACGAAGAAACACACCTCTCCCATCCAGCCCAGAAATCATCACCTTCATCTCCATAGTTGCTCAAGCTAAAACTTAGAAGATATTTTTGATCCCCCTTCTCACTTACCCATAATAGCCATCCCATCACCAAGTCCTGCTAGGTCTTTCTCCTAAGTAATATTCCTGGTGGTTGGTTAGGTGAGGTAGTGCTGGCTGCTATGACAGATAGACACTACACTCTCAGTGACTCTAGAGTAAAAAGGTATACGTAGGTCAAATAAAGTCTAATCGAGTGTCTACCTGGTGATCTAGGAACCCAGGGAATTCCCATCTATGACTCCACCATCCCCAAGGCCTTTGCTTCCAACCAATGGACAGGAAAAGAGAGGGCAGGGAAAACACACATGTTCTTAACCACCTTAGCCCAGAAGTGATGCCATTACTTTTGCTTTCATTTCACTGGTGAGAACCAGTCATGTGACCCCCTTCAGATGCAAAGAACACTGGGAAATGTAGTCTCTGGCTGGGCATCTTCTTTCAGGCTATAGGTACACACTATGGAAGTGGAGCTTCAGCAGACAGTGGTCTATCTCTGCCTCAGTTCGTTTCCTTCACCCTTACTGTCACTTCCCCAGGCTTAGCCACCCTTATGTCTTACCTCGGTGACAGCAATGGTCCCCCTTTGGTTTTCCTGATTCCATTCCTATCCCTTCTCTAGTCTATTGTTCACACAGAAGCCATGGCAGTCTTTCTAACTCTCAGTCAGGAGAGCCACATCCCACCTCACACTCAGAATAAAATACCTCTATCAGTGGCAGACAAAGCTGTGATTAACCTGGATCCAGCCACCTCTCCCACCTTGTCATCTACTTCCCCCATCACTCCCGGTTTCTCCAGCAACCGCCTCTATCCTTGACACCCTCTGTTGTCTACTCTTGGGTCACCTTTCCTACCTGGCTGACCTTCCTCATCCTCCAAGACTCACTCAGACATTTGCTATCCAAGGGGACTTTTCAATCCAGATAATATGATCCCTCATACAAGGGCTTTTCACAGTGAATAGTTGGATATTTGTGTGGCTCCTTTTCTATGTCCCTTTCCCCAAATAGGCTGTAAACTCCTGGAGAACAGGAACAATTTATCTTCCCCACGTTGCCAGGCACACAGTAGGGGATCAGGACATATCTGTCGAGGAAATCAGTGAATTAATAAATGAATGACATGTCACTGACTCTCCAGCACAGCCTGCTGTGGTAGGTTCTATCAGTCTCGTTTTACAGATGAGAAGATGAGGCTCAGAGAAAATGGGTTTCCCAAGGTCACAAAGCAAGGAAGCAGTGGGCCCACTGTGCTGAGCTCTTTCCAGTTGCTTCTCTTCTGAGCATTCCTATCTGAGGATGCCTTGGGAGGTTTTTCTTTGTCTTCCCCCAGGTTGTCCATCTCCTAGAATCCTAGGGGATTCACCACTGCTTCCCATTTCATCTTGACCCCAAGCAGACACAGATCATGGTGGAAATGACAAGAAGGGACGCACATTCAAACTGTCATGGTGGGGAGGCTAATGAAGGGTCTGTTTACAAAGGTGTGGCCAGGGAGAAGGGAGACCCCCAAGTGGTAATGCAGACCCCAGAATCATGGAAGCCTCAAGGGTAGAAGGAGGGAGCAGTGTAGGAAGGACTGCCTTTAAAAGGGGAGCAGAGTCGTTGCTTTTCTAGCAAGTGGGGTGGGGGAACCTAGGAGGAAATACATCGAGCCTCACTGTCCCCTCACTGCTGAGCTTGTACTGTTACTTTCTGCGGGCTGAATCCAGTCATAAGCCCACAGAAAGGGACTCTGTTGGTTGAGTCAGCCTCCAAGGGCATCAAGCAGAGCACAGAAAGGGGGCAAGTGGACGTGGAGAGGCAGACAGATGACAGCTAGCCCATAGCCCTTTCAGGCTGAAAGATGAGAGGTGGCCCCATCCATTAGGGTTTCTTGGGTTTCAAGTGCCATCTATAAACTGACTGGCAAAACTCCAGCGAACCGAGGGATGTATTGGAGGGATTCAGGGCAGCGCTAAGGTTTCCAGAGAAAGCTGGATTCCTGAGTTTCAGGGGCAGGAACCAGAGCCTCAAGACTGCACGTGAGGGCACGGGTGCAGTTGCCAGAGTAGGGATGTGAGTGCTGGGCCTGCAAAAATAAGAGGTGTCCTCTCAGGACTCACTCCTATCAAAACGAAAATAAAACCAAGTCAGTTGAAAAGTGAACGCCTCATCAAACCTCTGAAGGATAATCCCTTGGTGCTCAATCAACATTTGTGAGTGGGAAGAATAAATGAACCAAGGAATTCGAAAGACTTTGGGTTTCTTCCAGAGGGCACTGGAGACTTTGAAGTGCTTCAAGCTTGGGAGGTGACATGGTCAGATGTGCATTTTGGAAAGGTGTCTCAGTTGGGAGGGAGACTGGATTGCAGGGTACAGGGGAACCTGTGGGGGCTGACAGTGGTCCAGGGAGTCAGCGGTTCAGGCTGGAAAGTGGGCGTGGAGAAGGAAAGATTGGGTCATGTGAAGCAACTTGAAGCTGAGGGCACAGTTGAGACTTTGAGACTCCACTTGAAGGACACTTGCTCAAGCTCAGAGCCCCACCAGAGGGCCTGGGTGGGGGCTGCAGCCCGGGGTGGGGGAGGAGATGAGCTGCTCTTGATGCCAGGTGATGTGGTCAGCCCTAACCCACCACAGCTTTTGATCATCCAGAATCTTCAGAAGATGCCTGCACCCTCCCAGCAGCATTCCCAGGAGTGAGGAGCAGCCCAGGATTTAACCATGGCCCTGGAAAAGTGACTTTCATCTCACCAAGGCCCAAGCCACACAAAATGAGGCAAGGAGTTAATTTCACCTTTTGCAAAATACAGCTTCCCAGGGGTTTCTGAGTTGCCATCACTTCCCGGTTCTTGTGTGTTTCTGGAATGAGCTCCTGCCCACCTTCACTGGGCCGGCTCCCATCTTCGCGGACCTCAGCCTGGAATGCGAACTCCCGTGGGGGAGGAGTTTCCTTGCTGCAGGCCGGGTAGGCATTCCCTCCTCTGTGCTCCTACCATCACCCCCTCAACACACTGCACTGTCACTGCATGCCTTTGAGCAAGGTGCTCACTCTTCTCTGGGCCTCTGTCTCCTCCCCTGGAAAATGGGGCTATAATAGTAGCCTCCTAATGGGTCTTTGTGAGCCTTAAACTGCGTGGGCCTTGCAGTGCACCTAGTATGGTGCCTGGAGCAGGTCAGCAGTCAGCAGGTCCTCACCACTGCTGGCCTTAGCCACTTCTTAGTCACGAAACTCACTGCAGAATCTGCTACGGACCTGATTTTTCCAGTGCCAAGTGATTTTCTGAGACCTCAGAAGGCCCCACATTGATTCTGGCAGCTCTCCTACTAGTATTGATCAAATATCAAGGCTGCTCTCCTCTCTGGGGGTGTTAATTGGCTTAGGAACGATATGCGTGGCAACCTAACAGATTTCTGAATGGAGTCATTGATGCCTTTCCAGGTGGCGTCAGCCCAGAGGGGGTCAGGGTTCCTTGATGTGCTTAGAAAAGTAATCTTTTTTATACTGCAGGAGCTGTCCTCATCCGTGGTATTATTCATTGTCTGGATGCCTAAAGACTTCCTTCCTGTCTTCACCAGCCCCAGCCCCTTATTGAGCACCAACTGTGTGCACATTCTCCAAGAGGCCTTCTCCGCCATATTATCTAAAATTACCCACAGTTCAGTCCCCTCGCTTTGCTATTTTTGTCCTATTGTTTATCACAATTTGATGTTGTGTTATGTGTTTGCGTACTTATATTTTTCATTATGATGTCTTTACTGTTTTATAGTCAGCCACCCTGGCCAGGCTGGCAGCCTGTGACAGCCAGGACCAGGTCTGTTTTGCTCACTGCTGGGTCCCCACAGTGTAGAATATGTGCTGGGTGCCCCCTGAATATTTATCAGGGGAAAGAATGCAAAGCACTGGGCCAGGCATTAATAGGGCAAATAAAACATGAGCAATGAGATGTGGATTCTGGCCTCAAAATGTTTATTGTTGGATGATCAAGGAAAAAGAATTACAGTTTTGGGAAGAATTGGCTGTGTTCTAAGAGAAGGTTGTTATTGTCATTCTCTGAGGGCGGGGGCGGGGGAGAGAAGAAGGGACCTCCTTTACTCACTGCAATGATTTTCTATGAGATTCTTTGTTTTCTGTCCCTCTCCCCCCCCATGGCCTGACTGAAGATATTATGTGGGCAGCAGGGGCCTGACTGTCCAGTTAATCATTAACCCAGGCACAGGATGGAGTGTGGGTGTGGCTCGAAGTAGAAGTTTAGTTAGTGTCTTAGTTTAGTTTTCATTTTGGTCTCCCTGAAGCAGACTGGACTCAGATAAGGATGGGCATGCAGGCAGTCTCTTTGGGAGATCCCAGAAAATGCCAGGGGCAGAGTGGGGAGGTGAGACAGGAAAGGGAAGGGCCCAGGAAAAGGTGTGTTAATGGGCAAGTTACCTTTGCGAATGGGAGGGGAATCCTGCAAGGCCGTCCTGAGAACCAGCCTGGTCTCAGTAAACCACACAGCTCAGAGTATCCCACTCAAGGGTGCATACCCCCCACCTCCTGATAGCTGTTGCTTGAGGGTACTTTCGGGGCTACGCTAATTCCCTGTATTTCCTCTGCAAGGAGTTGCAGGTACTGCCAGCCGAAGTTGGATCAGCATGTGTGGGGATGGTAGGTGCCAAGGGGGTGTGAGTGGGGCGCTGCCAGGAGGTGCTACAGTGAATGTTTGTTGAATGAATCGGTGAGTGAACGGATGTTGGTTGAATGCCTACTAAATACCAGGTGCCTTATAGCTGTTTGTTAATGTGATTTTTCAAAGCTTTTGAAAGGCAGATAGATACTGGCTCAGAAAGGTTAGGTAGCTTGCCCAAGGCCACACAGCAAGCAAGAGTCAGAGTCTCTTGCTTTGGCTCAGTCTTTCTGGCTTCACGCCTACTCTCTCCATCTTCTATAATGTCAGCTGGTGGGGAGCAACATTGATGTGGACACCCTGGGCTGGAAAGTTCAGGAAGGGCGCCACTTCTGTCATTTGTTCTCTCTATCTCTGTCTTCTGTTTGGCTCCAGGTCTGAGTCAACCCGCTGTTGGCCCCAAGTCTAGTCAGTGGGCCCTCTCGCCCTGAGATCATTCCAGCCATCTAGTGTTTCACTTCAGCCTTAAGATCTGTAGGCTGGGTCCTGGAACAGGCAAGACTACCTGTCTGTGACCCAGTTTGCCCCAAAAGTAGGCCCATAACACCCAACTCACAGGGTGGCTATGATTAAGGTGGGTTAGCACGGTCTGTATTAAGGGCTCAAAAAATGGGAACCATGGTGATCTTGGATAAGTGATGATTAGCTTATTTGTCCGTTGCTACCCCATCTTCTTGTGCCCCAAACTGCCTCTTCTCCTCCTTCCTTTTCAACACCCACAACCATAATGTATTTAATTGCATGGACCCTAGAGTCAGTTTTCATGGGTTCAAACCATGGCTCTGCCACTTACCACGTGGGCGAGAGTTAATATAGGGGAAGTGTTACCGTGTAGTAAGTACCAATGTGCTGCTGCCATGTGTCTATCCAAGTTTATACTATCATTGTACTTCTTCTTGTCATCATCAATACCACCTAAATGTCCTCCTGTGTGTCAGCAAACCCTTAATAAATACCTACTGTGTGCCACACACTGGGTGAAATGCTGGGGTCCAAGACACGAAAAAAATGGGGTCCCTGCTCCAAGGAGCACTGGGTCAGGCGGAGAAGCAGAGCCAATAGAGAGTGAATGCAGAACAAGTTGATAAGCACTGGGGCAGTGGGAGGGACAGAAGGGTGCTGATATCACATCCAGTGAGGAGGCGAGTGTCCAGACCTCAGGGGTCCTTGTGGACCCCTGAGATACGGCCTCTCCTAAACCCCTTTCCACCCCGTCTGTCCTTACACCTCGCACTGCCAAAGTCTCCCACTTCCTGCCTTGCAGCACAGCTAGAGTGCTCGGGCTCGGTGGGTCTCTGTGCTTCACCTTGACAACCCAACCATAAGCTCTCTGAGGCTGGGGCTGTATCTTAAGTTTCTTTTACATGTCATGGAGTAGCCAACACACAATTCCCTGCCACAGTTTTGTGGATGCAAGCAGAGGACACAAGGTTCCTGGGTCAGGACCCAGGATTTCAATATGCACAGTGATAGTACTAACCAGAGTACCAGCATTTGTGCCAGTTCCCCAAACCCCAGTTCCCACGGGGGCCATACAAAGAGGGCCGGGTGTTTTGGGTTGGATTACAGGGGAGGGATCCCAAACCCAGGGAACCCAGAGCTTTTATAATAGAACCTGTCCTTTGCCCTGGAGGCAGTCAGTATCTTCATCATTCAGGATGGTAAACAGGCCGGACCTTTGCTCTGACGGGAGATACTGTTGCTGTCTTCTTCTTCTTTTTTTTTTTTTAAAAAGGATTTTCTTTTTTTAATATTTTATTTATTTATCTTCAGAGGGGAAGGGAAGGAGAGAGGGAGAGAAACATCAATGTATGGTTGCCTTTTGTGCGTCCCCTGCTGGGAACTGGCCTGCAACCCAGGCATATGCCCTGACTGGGAATCGAACTGCGATTGTCTGGTTCGCAGGCCCGCGCTCAATCCACTGAGCTACACCAGCCAGGGCTGTTGCTGTCTTCTGAAGCTGTTACACAAACGTCATGAAAGAGAGTCTGGAAAAAAGGCAATCATTCAGTGAGTCTCCTGGCAAAATGTGTAGTAGTGCAAGGGATTCACAGTCTCCAGCAGACATAGGTGGATGGGTGGGTCAGTGGACGGATAGACAGGTGGGGCCATGAGTGGACAGATGGATAGATGGCTAAGAAGATTAAAAACTGCAAGGCAGTGATTTTTAAGTTGTGTTCCTGGAAGTCACGAGAGCCCCCGGAAGTCAGGGACTCCATGGAGGAGGCCAGGCAGTGGCCTTGCCCCTTCCCTCATGGTTCCTCAGCAGCTCCTTTTTCACCTATCATTTATATTGGCTCCTGCATACAATTCCATCTGGAAAACATTTTTGAAAATGTTGTCCAAACAAGTTTGAAAATCACTGGTGTAGAGAAGTGAGTCTCAAAGATGGAAATGTGTCTGAGTCACTGGAGGTCCACTGAAACCTGCCGTCCAGGGCTGCTGATTCAGTGGGTCAGGGTGGGCACAGGAAATCTGCATTTCAAACAGTTCCCAGGTGGCGCTGCTGGTCTGGGGACCATACTTGGAGAAGCACTGTTGCAGAGGAGCTGTCCCAATTCGGTTACTGAGCGCATGGGGTGTGCTAGCAAACAGCTAGGTCTGTTGGAGAACATCGGAAATGGGTTCAGATATGGCTCGTACCCCACAAGAGCTCTAATCTCAATGGGAACCACACCTGAATTAATAATAATGAAAGGAGGAGGAGTTATCTTTTATGGAGCACATACTATGTGCCAAAGACTGTGGCGAGGGCTTCACATATGTCACGTCAGTTGATAATCACAATCACATGAGGTAGGGAATGTCATCATCTCCAGTTTTGGCAGATGGGAAAGCTGAGGTTCAGGAAGGGTGATTATTCTGCCTACGGTCATAGCCAGAAGTGGCAAACCCCAGGACTGAATCCAAAGCCCTTGAATCATACCACATTCTTGCATGCTCCCCTCTTCCACACAGTTAGACAAGAGTAGGAGACAGTTTGCTGGAGTGTCAGTTTGAATAAATCAAATGCCAAAACATATGAAGCTAATGGAGCTCTGGGCTGTCAGCTGAGGGAAAGAAAGTGGGTTCTCTCATTAAGGCCTTACAAGTCAGGGTGAGGCCAACAGGATCCCTTTCTGAGGTTTGGGGCCATGTAGGCTACAGGGTGTCGCCATGCTAGCCTGCTAGGTCACTTGCTTATGAACCAGGAGCTTGTCTGGCTTTCCCCGTTGGACTGAGTGCTACAGGAGGCAAATATCCTGCCTGGGGGCCTCGGTGGCCCCAGCCCCTGGCACAGTGCCTGGCACGTGGCTCACCGAAAAGAGGGCGGTGGTGAGTGATCAGATGGACAGTAGAAGATTCCACTGAGAGCTCCCAGGCCAGTTGCTCGCAAGCTGGTTTTTCAAATGAAAGCTAAACGAGAAAGCCAGACACATAGACAAACATCAACTCTGAACGAAGGGGGAGGAGGGCCCACAGCATCCTTCCCCAACTCCCCACCCTCCACCTGCACGAACCACAGCCCCCAAGATACTTTGGCTGAGCCCTAGGGGGTTCTGGAACCAAACTTAATACTCTAGTCCAACTCTCTGAATTTTACAGACAGGGAAACAGACCCAGAGAGGAGAGGGGCCTTGCCCAGCATCACAGAGTGGAGGGAGGATGAGAAGTCAAATGTCTTGACCCTGGTTTTGGTAGCTTTCCAGAACACCAACTGGAGTTTTACCTGCTCCTCTCTCTACTACCTCCCTATGACCCCCTTCCAGGAACTGGCCTCAGAATTTTCCTAATTCTTAGAAATAAGCCCAGGTGTGGCACCTTTCTCTGCATGTCTGTGCTCTGATTGAGGCGGGGCACGATTGTAAGAGGTCTCTGCTTTGATGGGGGTGGGCAATGCCATTGTTGCTGATGCCGTGTCATTGAACCTCAAGTATCTGCCAGTTGAGAATGAGGACCCAGCCAGCTCACTGGGGTGAGTAGCTGACTGGGGACCAGAAAACCACCTGCCTCAGTTTCTCCTGAGTAGCTTGTTAAAAATACAACCTCGTGGGTCGTCCCATTTGAGACCTTCAGACTCAAAATCTTTGGAAGCAGCATCCAGGAACTGGTGTTTCCCTTCTCAGGCAACGCTTATGCATCTGCCAATTTCAGGACAGGTTTTATGTTCTGATTAAGACCTTGCACTAAACACCTCTACTTGCAGGCACCGAAATCTATTTTCTTGGTCCACGTTCACACTGGTAACCAAATTAGTCTAGTTTGGTGGAACATTGCTTTGAAAACATTTGGATGTGCATGCCTTTTGGTGGGACATGCACTCCAGTTAACCACAGGCCCTGCTGCTTCCTGATGTCTGACGCAGCCCACTTGTTCAGCCCATCAGACACTCCAGGTTTAGAGGATTTGGAGATACAGTGACTTGAGTTGAGATAGGGAATGTAACTAGGGAGCCCTGTAATGGGGGTGCAGGGGAGAATGAAAGGACTAAATTGGGGTATGAGCAGCAACCTTACGGCTCCTTTCTAGTTTTCAGGTGGTCCCCTCGGGTGCTCCAGACCCCCACCCCTCCTCTCACCCACACCCTAATGCCCCCACCCTCACACCCCTGTCGATGCCTCCTGTATGGACAGACACTGCAAGATGGGGTGGCACCCAGAAGAGACAGTCCCCAGAGTGGCCCAGCACTCTCATCCCATTCAAGTCAGCTCAGCAGAGTAGAGACCCAGGTGCGGGGTCTCCAAAGCCCAGAAAACGGAAGCTGGGACCTACCTGGCTGCTCTCAGGAAAACAGAAAGGCTACAGTGAAGGTTTAGGGCCATCTGTCGGTCATTTAGGGAACTGCCTCTCCGCTGGACCTGGCTGCCTAGAGCAAAGGGAACCTGCAGACAAGGGGGCAGGGAGGTTCTCAGGCAAGAAGTGCCTCCATTCTTGTCCATGGGAGCACCCTGAGAGACTATCTATTTCAGTTGCTCTTAACCTCTTCAGGGCCACAGTTCATAAGCCACTGAGCACTAAGAACCCTTTGCCACAGAAAAACACACTTGTACTTGATTTTACACATAATTTCAGGGAGTATGGAGTCTTTTGGTTAAGACCCAGAGATGCTAAGGGGTTTTCCCAAGCTCATGCAACCCATGGGTTGCAGAGCCAGAGCCAGAAGTCAGATGTTCCAGCTTCAAATCTAGTGCTTTTTCTTATGCCCAGGTTGTCTCTTTAAGCCTTAAAGGGCTCCTCCCCCTTCCTTCCTTGCCAGAGTTCTGCCAATGTTCCAGGGTGGTGGGGGAGAGGTTGACTAGTCAGCACTTATCCCAGGGACGGTGGCACTCTCACCCCCTCCTGATGGTTCTAGGTTCTCAGAAAACTCTGCTCCCTTGCCCTGCTGGCCTGCCTTCCTGTAGCACCTCAGGGCACTGTGGTAACCCTCCTTCCCCCTTAGAGGCCCCAGAACCAGCATCCTGGTCTGGCAGCCAGGATAGGGATGTGATGGATCACTGACAGGCTGGTGCCCTTGGATAAGCCAGTGGACCTCCCTGGACCTTGGCTTCCCCATGTGTGAAATGCCCAGATTGGGAACGGCCATCTCCAACGACTCTTCCATGGCGCTGTCCCTCCTCTCCCTGACTGCAAGAGTGACCAATGGGCACACTCCTGCACAAGTGCACCTGAGTGACTCCCCTTGCCAAGCCCCCAGGGGCAGGGTGGAAAGCTGAATTCTTTTCCAGAAATTGAAGTGCTGGGTAGGCAGCCTGCTAGGGTTTTCAACACCCTCCATGGGTCTTCGACTCAGGACAGAGGCTAAGGGGTGGGAGGCTGGCTGGGGCATCCAGTGGCATCGTGCACTGGGTTTGGCATACCACCGATGGCCAGTGAGGGAGAGCCATTGTTACCCAGCTGGGTCCTGCATGAGTTCAACAAACATCAGTTGGGTGTTTGGTTGCTGCCAAGGTTCTCAAACTTAAACATGAATCAGGGCTGCCTGGAGAGCTGGTGTGAAACATAGGTCCTAGACCCCAGCGTGAGCATCTGGTTCAGCAGGTCTGGCCCAGGGCCCAGGAACTGGCATTTCTTTCTTTCTTTTTTTTTACATTAAATATTATTTTGCATTAGTTTCAGGTATAGAGTATAGTGGTTAGACAATCATACACTTTACAAAGTGTTGCCCCAGGTAGTCCCCGTACCCACCCAGCACCATACAGGGTTATTACATTACTGACTACACTTTTTATGCTGCACTTTACATCCCCATGATTGTTTTGTAACCACCCATCTGTACTTCTCCACCCCTTCATCCTGGTCACCCAGTTCCCCGGTGTCCCCTCCTCTCAGGCGACCAACAGTCTGAAGAACTGGCATTTCTGATAAGTATTCTGCAGCGCACTGTGTTGAGGCCCCATGGGTGCTCGGAGCAGGGCCTCTCTAAAGAAGGGAAGTCTGTGTTAAGCCCTCTAAGTAGAACTGGCCCCGTGAAGTGTCAGAAAAGGGAAAGCTTTGCTAAATGCCTACCGAGAATGTCCCAGGATGCCTCGCACATTTCTCATCTATTCCACACAGTGGGAGGAAGGTGGGATTTAGCCTCATTTTACAGATGAGGAAGCTGAGGCTCAGAAAAGCAAAGAAGTGGCCCAAGATCACATAGCAGGAAAGTAGCCCCCTCTGTCTGTCCATGGGATGCCTGTTGGCTACCACACCCCCTCTGCCACTTCTGCCCTGCCCCCTCAAGTCCCCCTCCCCTGGGGCAGCTGCCACCTTGACACAGCTGCAGGGCCCGGCCAGCTGCACCATGCCTGCTGTCCCCGCCACTCAAGCCCTTCAAGTGTTTTCACTGCTGGGTGAATTCAGCAGATGCCTTTCGATCGCAGCCTATTAAATTAGCCCTTCTCTGCATCCAAAAGAAGATAATTATGTTTTCATTAGCCCTGGATAATGTATTACCCCCTCGGTGGCAGCCACATCGGCGAACCTTCTTCCCTCTCCTCCCCTTGGCTCTGCCAGAGACTTTGCGGCACCCACCCCGCAACCACCCGTCCACTTCCACACTGCTGGGTGGGGACTGGTGGCAGGGAGTGGGGAGAGAGCACAGCCTTTCTTCAGCTGGGGGAGGCCTTTATTTTACCTGCCATCCACAGAGGGATGGGGGCTGTGAGCCCAAGAAGGTCCAAAAATAACTGTTATCATGGTGACTGTTTAGGGAGAGCTTGCTGTGTGCTGGGACCTGGATGTGTCTCAGCTTCTTGAATCCGGGGGAGGGGTGCCATTATTGATACCTTCCCCCTGAAAATTAAGGGGGTCCTGGTGGAATCAGGTTACAGGGAATGCCGAGGCAGCTACTAAGAGGAAAGACTTCAAGAGCCACCGTGCCCAGGAGCTTTTGGGACACTCATTCTGCATTGTCTGAGGGCCATTACTTGGCTGTGAGTCTCTGATCTTTCGGCACCAGTTGTTGAAGCCCCCGGGGGTGATGGCCCAGCAAAGGAGGGGTATCCCCAAAAGCTGGACTCTCCCTTGCTACCCTGAAAGACAGCTCTGAATCATCAGTCCCCTGGTGGTGGGGAGGCAGGAAGAGCCCCAGTTTGGGGTCACTAGGACCAATCCTACTACTTCCTTTACCACTCATTATTCACGGGGTGACCTGGAGCAAGTCACCTCCTCTCAGAGCCTCTGCTTTCCCCTCTGTAAAATGGGGACAAGGAAAGGAATCATCTCCTGCACTTTTTATGATGAATCAGTGAGATGTTCCTATAAAATGCTTGGTTCGAGACAGGCAGAATATTAAGTGCTCGATACAAGCTAGGCACTGTTCTTTCTACTGCTGCCACTAATGTTGCTACTGGTCCCCTAACTCTAGTGCAACAACTGGAGTGAGGGAAGGGAGTCTCCCTCCTCCCCCCTTCCCTCTCTCTCCTTCTCCATCTCTCTGCCAAACTCTCTCTCCCCCTCCCCGTTTATCTCTGTCTCTCTGTCTCCCCCTCCCTCTCTCTCATACCCATACATATAACCTTGTGATGACTGGCTCCCACCTGGGCTTGCAGGCCCCGTCTTTCCAAATCTCTGCTTCAAGGGCTATAGTCTCACCCGTGCTTTGCTCTCAATTGCAGCAGGGCACCTGATGTTGAGAACAAGATTAGAGGAGTGTGGTTTCTGTCCCCCTCTCCCTGAACCCAGGCCAGCTCTGCCTTCTTCAGGCACAGTCCAGCCTTGGCCCTGCCCCTACCACCTCGTGGCTGCCCATTGGGAATCAAAGACCCTTCTCTCCAGTTTCAGAACAGCTGGTGCTCCAGGACAGGAGAGGCCCCCATTTGGGCCTCCCCTGACCTGACCTGAACTCAGGCAGGCATGGTCCCTGTTTTGAGCAGGTGAACCACCAGCCCAGTGGGAGAGGAGCTTCCCTTCCCCCCAGCTTCCTGATTTTCCCCAGTTGCCATGGTAATTGAGGGGAGCAGTGTTCTGAGTCTGACACCACTGCAGCCCAGCACTCAACTTTGAAACGGTTCAGGCAAGAGAAGCTGGGGTCAGGCTGGAAGGACTTGGCTTCAACCGGCTCCCCTGGGATTCCCCAGCCAGCCTTTATGTCACTGTTCTTATTCTCATCATCGTTACTATTTTTGGCTGTTTACTGAGCATTTACTATATGCCAGGCACGATGCCAAGCACTTTGCCAGTGTCGTCATTGTACATATCTTCACAATGTCCCCAGGCCCATTTCACCACTGGGGAGATGGAGGCCTGGAGCTTGCCTGTGGGGCACAGTCAGGCAGTGGCAGTGCTCGGGGGCCAAGAGGATTTCTCACATCTTCCTTCCAGAATGTTGAAAACAAAACAGACCTCCAGGCACCCCTGCCAGCTTACTCTTTATTCCTTCCTCCCCTCCTCATCCTGCACACCCCTCTTCCTGCCCCCAAAGTCACACCCCCTTCTCTCCTGCTCGATGTGCAAGACAGTCTGAAAAGCATTTATTAGTGACAAAGGGGGCTGGTGTTTCCTCTTCGCCTCTTCCCGGCACAGCTCCCAGCCTGAGTGGGCTTGCTCCCCTGGGTGACGCTGGGAGGAACAAGCCACCCAGAGCCAGGTGCTGAGAGTGAGTATATGTGACTGAGTGTGTGCGTCCGATTTCTCCTCTCTTTTCTTGATTTTCCCCATTTCCCCACAAGTGTGTGAGCAGCAGCAACAGTGAAATGCAAAATCCTGTGCAATCTGCCCAGGGAAAGACAGCTTTTGAGACGGGTTTATATGGTTACCCATATGTTAGGGCCCTTAAGAAAGGAAGGAAAGCTTGGTTCTCTGCATCTTCCCCTCCCCCAGCCCAGCCCTTGGCCTATCCCCTCCCGCAGGGCTACCAGGCCACAGGTGAGCCTGTCCTTTCCCTGCTCCCTCCTCCCTCCTCCCCAGCTGCCAGGCCTAAGTCCTGCTCCAGGGAAGATTGGCCAAAGCAGCCTTTCCAGAACTGGCTGCCAGTCTCCCTATCTGTCCATCCAAGAGCCAGGGCCAGAATTCAGGCAGCAATTTTCCTGGAGGTGCCTGGGGGCTCCCAGCCCTGCACAGCACGAGAGGCTGCACACCCCACTGTCCCGCTAAGGGATGTTCTCCCAGAACTGATGTAGAAACTGAAGGGGCCCCCCCCCCATGGGAGGCAGGGAACGTTCTCTCTACTGGAAAGAGCTGCCCTTGTGGCTACTACATTTAGCCCCCTCCAGGCTCCCAGAAATTGTCCTGACGTGTGTATTTCCTGATAGAAAAAAAATGGAAATTAGGTTATATAAAAGATGTATGCTTTGGAGCCCAGAGCGGCTCTTTTAATGAGGGTTGCGATGTCTCCTCCCCACACCCATAAACCAGCCGGGTTGGACGTCACCGCTAATTCGTTTCAGTGATGATAGGATAAAGGAGGGACATTAAGAAATAAATTCCCCCTCACGACCCTCACGAGCTCACAGCTCAGCCCCTACATATTTATGCCACATTTCCAGCCACTAGGCAAGGAACTACTTAGCGCCGAGGCTCCTCCGAGGGACGGCCAGGCAGTAGGCAAGCGCCGGCTGCACTGGGTGAGCCAGGGGCGCGCGTGCAGGGCTCTGGGCACTGTGTGGGGGAAGCCCACAGCCTCTGTCCCGAACTTGGGTTCGCTGAGCCGGAGGGAGGGGAGGGGACGAGAGAGGCGAGGGCTAGGCGAGAGGGGGTGGGGAGGGATCAGAGAAGCACAAAGCGGAGCGGAAGGGGAAAGGACTCGAGGCTCCTACTGGGAGCGGTGCCACTGGAGCCCTCCAGCCACGCAGGGCGGTGGACAGGAGGATTCAGAATTGGGCGGAGGAGAAGCAGGAGGAAGAGGCGGGCTGGCGCACGGACTAGCGGGCGGGCGCTCAGCTCGAAAAAGCAGCTTTGATGCTGCCCGGCTTGGTGGCAGGTGAGTTTCTGGCCCATGCGTCCCAAATCCCCTCCCTATCCCCCTCTGGGTACCTGCTCCAGTGCAAGCCCCCAGTGCCGAGCGAGAGGTGCAGGGTTGCCGAGTCCCAACTTGGTTTGGGCAGCGACATTCTCCTCCCCGCAGGCGGCCCCAGGCAGGGGCTCTGGTCCAGCGGGTTGTGGTGCCCACCCCGCTCCAACTTTGCGGGGACCCGGGCCGCCCTCCAGCCGTGCGCTCCTCTCCGAGCTGTGCGCAGACGTTAATGGCGGAACCTTTGGCACCGCTTGCCACCCACGGTGGGCTGCCGAGGCTGGGGAAGCCAGTCCCTGGGGGTCTGTGCACCTGCTGCCCAACCTCAACTCCCAGCTTTCCTGCGTGCCCAGCGCTTCTGAGGTACGGCATCTGCTTGCCCCCGGTAATGGCGGACTCCTTAGGGGGCCCGAGACTGGGCAGGCTCTGCTCCTGAGAACGTTTCTTCTGCCTGGTTTCCAACTTTGCCAGGATCCTTATTGCGGTCCCGCGGTAATGGCAGTGTCTCCCGCACCACTTCTTCTGGCCGGGTGAGACTGGGGTGTAAGAGCGCCGGTTCCCCAAACCTTGGAAAGTTGTGCCTCCCGCTCGAAAGAGGCTCTAGGGCTCCCGGCACATCTCCCTGCCTGGCAAGAGGTGCCCTTCACTGGAATTCGAAGCCGGACAGTGTGCACTGAGCACGATGTGTTTGCTTCCAGGTGGCCAAGGGTAGGAGCGGGGTCCCTTCGAGATCCAAATTCCAAGGCCACCCTACGGGTCCTCAGGCCAGCGGGTCCGGAGGAGGCTCTTCAGAGCGAGCCCTGGAAACTGCGAAACCTTTGCCCCCACCCCCAGGGCATGGTGACCGGTGCTGCAGCTGCCGTTGGCTGGTGGCGCACTCGCTCTGACCATGCCGTCCAGGGTGGGCACCCAAACGGGAGAGGCGTGCTCGGAGAAAAAGGCAGTAGAGCTAGGGCAGACGCTCTGAGGGAAACCCCTGTGCTCTAATCCTACATGTACCTTGTATTTGTTTGGCTTTCTGTAAGTCCCTTCACCTCTTTAAGCCAGAGTTCTCTTGTCTGTAAAATGAGGAAAATAGTGCGTACCTTTGTGATGGTACCATCGGGAGGACCTTGCCAAAACAGTGTGAATGTGAAAGTAAAGCCTAGAGTGAGTGCTCAGTTCACGGGGTACATTGTTGGTATTTTATGATTCTAATGCTCTATGATTAGTCCAGGAGATTTGATGGTCTGGTGTTTCCTGCCCAAAGGAACTGGGGACCCGCCCCTCCCGGGCTGCGGTAGGTTGTGCTCACCTTCGGTGGGACCCAGGTAGCCCCGGGGAAGACTCATAGGTTAATTCCACAGAGGAAACCCTTATAGCCCAGCTCACATCGGGCACTCAGGCTCCAGAAGAACTCTCAAGCAGCAGCAGCGGAAGTGCCCCTAGGGTGTCCTGGCACAGAGGGGCAGCACTGGCCAGTGTATACAAGGAGCACCATCTGGCTTCCTCCTCCAAAACTTTGGGAGAAAGGAGGAAGGGACTGACCCCTCAGGCTGGTCCTCAGGGGAATGAAGGAAGGCTTCCCCTCTTCCTTCCTCATCTCTTACTGGGGTTAGGCAAACACAGTGGGTTCACCAAGACGTGAGTAGCAGTGCTTCTCCCCATTGTCACTTTGAACTTAGACCACACAGGGAAGAACCCTTGTGCTCAGCCTGCTGGCAGCAGTGGCATCCTTTGTCCTCCGCCCCCAGGCATCTCAGGAGGCAGATTTGGGAAGCCCTGACAGGTTTCTGAAGGGAGACATTCTGACTCACAGGGTCTCCCACCACTACCCTTGTTCTTGCTGCCAGCACAGATTTCAGAAGCCCCTTGGGACGCACAGCTTTGGGCCACCATCTCCAGGGCCCTGCCATGCATGAAGTGTTCCTGGAGCATCTGCAGGAACACTCCCCAGACTCCCCCAGGTCACTAGCACAGTGATTCTGAATCCCATTTTGCAGATACGAAAACTGAGGCTGGGCACGCCAAGCAACCTGCCCATAGTCGCCTAGCTGGTAAGTGGCACAACCAGAGACCTCAATCCTGGTTTAGGGCTTCTTTCTTATTTTGGGATTTTTTCTACACACTCCTGGGCAGGTAAGCATTCTGATGTATGCTCTTCCCATAGCACCTACAGCTTCATTTCCTGACATATCTGCTCGGCCAGAGGCTGCCCCAACAGTTAGGGGCACAACTTTGGAGAAATCATGATTTCTCCAAAACCCCAGACCATGTAGAAAAAGAGCAAGCAACACAGTAAAGAGGTCTGGTAAGGACCTCTGCCTGAAGCCAAGCTTAGCTCACTTCGTGGCTGTGTGACCTCTGGCTGCTTGCTTAACCTCTCTGAGCTTAGTTCCTTCATTTGCCAGATGAGAACAATAACTTCTACAAGGGGTTGTTTTAAAGATTTTTTGATGATGTATGTGAACGTTGTTCTGAAAACAATAGTCTTATGCCAAGATTGGAGGTTGTGCAGGACAGGGAGCCCCTGAAGGAAGTCTTCGGTAGCAAGCATTTGGGGCCAGTAGTGTGGACATGGTTTTCAGGCTAGCTCGCCCTTTGCTCTTCCTGCCTCTTCTTTGTTTTCCCCAGATGGCTGGAGCCACTGCCACCTTGCTCCAGTTCGCGTTTTCCATTGGGGAGGACCCCAGAGGGGAAAGGTGAGAGGCCCAGAGTGGTCCGAAGGGGCAGGCTGCATTGAGGGGGGTGGTTCTGGAGCTGAGGTGCAAGGCGCTGTCCAAGGTACCACTCGGACATTCGTCAGAAAACTCCCCTGCTTTGGTGGTGCTGATTTTCAAGGATGCAGGACGATTTGAGGGTCAGTTCAGCTGAGTATTATGAGCATACATAGGCTTTGCTGTGCTGCTTTCTTGGGTGTATTTTTTGGGGTGTCTTATGGCAAGACTTGGTGCATTGCCTGTTGCCCAGTTTCTGTTTCTCTGAGCCTTGGGTTATGGTTGACAGCCACAGGCAACAATTGTGCTCTTTAGAACTGGGTCTCTTTTCTACTAGAAAGTAGATTGTGCAGAGGCTGGATTTGGTATTCCAGGACCGGCTTTCATCTGGCCTGCGCATGAAGGGATGTGCTTCCCACCATGGGCCTGTGTCGGTTTGTATGGTTAACAGTGTGAAGGCTGCGATGATGGGAGGCATGACCATTTTTCTCACTCTGGTATATGACAGCAGTTAGACATCATTGAATCTAAAAACCGTCCCCTGTCAGCCCAGTGGACCGTCAGCATCAGTATCCACCAAGGTACTGGTCAAATGAAGAGAAATCCACCTCGATCTAATGAATCAGTGTCCCCAGGGGAGAGGCAGGGGTCTGTATTTTTAATGACACTTCACCAGGAGATTTTAATGCCTCTCAGCTCTAGTCTGTCATCCTCACTTTACAGGTGGACAAACCGAGGCCCAGAAAAGGTATGTGACTTGCTGAAAGTCACACAGCACAGTACTGACAAAGCTAGAGTAGAACTTCTGTCTTAACTCTTTGCCTAGTGCTCATATGTGATAACGTCACATTTACTTTAGTATAGAGCAGCCCCATAGATTCCAAACTTAGTGTATCGGGGCGATATTCTAACTAAGCTACCCAGCCAAGCCAGATTCTGAACTTAAAGGCAGTTTAGTTCCATCTGCTTCCAGGAGGTTGGCATAGGCTGAACAAAGGGTTCAGAGGGGCTGTGCATGATTCCTTCCATCTTGACCTTACTGCACATCAGCCACAGGTCCCCATTTAACATTAGGCTTTATCCCTGTTGGCTGACTGATTGTCCTTTCAAAGAGAAAACTCCTTTAAAAGTGACCTGTCAGGTATAACTTTAGGAATCAAGTAATCACAGGAGCTAATGAACCTTGTCTAACTACTGCTGGTTTTCATCAAAGCCATTGATCTGAGCTCATTTCAACAGCTGAGTTGCCTTCCCCAACCGTTCCAAGTTCTGCATATGTTTACGATGCTCACACGCCCTTTCCTAGGGAAGGAGAATTATGAGCAGCGTCCTGCAAGCCTGGAAAATTGAATCCACTTGACCATATTGAATGAAAATGATCTGTCAACAGAAAATGCTCCCAAGCCCCCAGTAAAAGTACCCAACAGGGTCCAGTGGGTGTGGTTGTTTGCATAACCATGGTCAGGGACAGTAAGCTGGAGCTGGGTGGCAGTTACGTGGGCTTCTGTGGCAGACGCCAGCACGTCTGTCAAGTGTGGCGGTGAGTGTGGAAGAGCAGGCCTGTGTCGGGCCCCAGGGGCAGGTGCCCAGACAAAGGCGGTGTGAGCCCACTCCGAGGCAGCCTGGGGTCCAGTCGGGCAGTGCACACCCAACAAGCCCTGTAGCACATCTGAAGTTTTTGCCGAGAGGGATAGAGGTGAAATGTGGCCGCAGCACCCAGGATGAGTGATGGGGGTATCGGGGAACACTTCTCAGAGGAAGCAGTGTGGGCCTCAGAGGAAGCAGCTGGCCTCTTTCTGATTTGTAGCATGCTCTCAGTGACAGGATCTCCCATGCCAAGGTAGCTCGGTGCAACCAGGTCGGGGATGCAGAGTACCACACTAAAAATCCAAAGAGGACTTCATCTGGGGAAGCACCTGACACCAGGCTTGGGCATTCGTGGAACCTGTGACTCAGGGCGGGTGAGGTAACCTCTCTGAAGCTCAGGCATGTCATCTGTAAAGTGGGGCTATAACCTCTGCGTGGGGCTGTTAAGAAGCTGTTGCTGAGATCACGGTCGTGTAACTCTGCAGAGGGACCAGCATCAGGCTGATCTCGATGATCAGAACAAAGAACAGAAGTGCAAAAGGGAGAGACCCCTTTAGTCAGCCAACTGACGGGGGCTGCGCCCCTTCTGCTCACTCAGCCCTGATGTTCTCTTCTGTGAAACAGAAAGGCTGGAATTCAAGGGCAACTCCATTGGTGAGCCTGCAGGTGTGTTTTATTTGGCTGTTATGGCTTTGCATTTTGATTTAGTTTGTTTTTTTGTCGTTTTGTTGTTATTGCCTTTACATCACAGGTCCTGCCGTTAAATAATGTTTACATCTGGCCTGGCCCTTCAAGACAGTTCATTTTGCGGCCCCCAGACTCACTCCCCCCTAAGGCGTTTTAAACCATACCATTCTGTGCCTTACACGAGACAAACATTTGCCCAATTTTTGTCCATCAATTGCATTTGTGTTTTTTGACAACAGTTCTTAAAAGAAAGGCTGCTCTGTTAGGATTGAAAACACAGAGTCCTTTGCAGGAGCAAAGTTTCCATTTCCGGCCTGAGCAGTGTTTTCTTTGTCCCCACCTCTGATTTGCGTATTCTGTCACGTACCATTGTAAGATCACCTCTGCTCAACTGGGGTTCCCCAGAAAACAAGGGCCTTCTTTGGGGCTGTCCCAAGATGCTTTGGGAGCCTTGGGCTAAAGGCACCTGAGAGAAATGTCACAGATTTTCAGGGGTTAACTGAAAAGCATCCCAGCTTCTGCCAGGAACCTTTGCCCGCCAGCATTAGATAACACCCAGGAGTCTCTTCCTGCAAAACCTGATGGCTGAATGGCTGCCGTAGGGGTCAAGAAGGTGGCCTTTCTGGAATCTGCTTCCAGGTAGAAAAGAAGAAGGGAGCTTGCGAACTCACAAAGCTTGTCCAACTTCACGTTAATACCAATGAGCATCCAGTGTTTCTCAGCTAAAGAAAGCAGTGTCTTCAAAGTCAGGAAAGCTGCTTCTGCATCTGATAAGCAAGCCCCAACTCCCAGTGTCAAGCCACACCCCGTAAGAGAGGCTTGGGATGCAAAGAAGTGGAAGACAGCATCCCTACCCTCACTGACTCCCAGTGTCTGAGAAGGGGAGCAACCTGCCAAGAACTGGAACGCAGTGGGACAGATGATGGGGTCAGTCCCTCCTCTGTGGTCATTAAAAGGGCTGTGCAGACCACATTGTACTGTATTTCATTCCACAAATTTTAAGCATAAAAACACAACTTACAAGGATAAATCAGAATAATGCTCAGTAGCAACTGACATATTTTGGGCATGTTTTTCTCTTCTTTTTTTGAAGCAGTCTCTTAGCTCTAAAATATTCAATAAGGGAAGTGGAAACATATTCAGGTACCAGAAGTCACGTAACAAAAAGGGTCAGTAACACCTATGTGCTAGTTTACTGAGATAAGGCTTAGCTGGAAGGACCTTCATTTGTTATTTTCCCGTGATAGGATAGTCACTGAAATAAAATCCCTTTATTTGTTGCAAAACATGGTATAAAATAATGAGACTGGATGGATTTTTTTGACTTGATATTTTTATTGTGTTTTGATTACTTTTTTAGCAAACATGCAAAAACTCCTGCGTGTAGATATCTGTACTTTCCTTAACTGCTGCCTTCCACACCCAGGATTTCTTGTGAGCATCTTCTTTAAGACTTGCCTTTTGAAATTAAGATATTTCTTTTTGAATGGTGATACCTTATTAGGCTTTTAAAGGTGTATTTGTATTTCAGAAACAGCAAGAAGTCACCAGGAGGCACATTTTTCAGTTAAAATGGGTGATTTATGTTGGATGAAATAGTGAAGATTTAGTGTTGAGGAGGGCTCTCTTCAAAACCAACATGGTGGATTTCTTGTCTGGTTCCAAACTGGTGTCTGAGTCAAGCAGTGTACCCTGTGCACTTCATCTTGAGACTGCTGACAAGAAACAGCTCCCACGAAGCCAAAAATCTTCCCGCTCAAGAACCCTTGACAGCCAATTTCTGTGCGATAGATTGACTTCTCTCTCCTAGGCAGTGGGGATCAGATTTACTACTCAGGTTACCATTGTTTTAAAAATGACCTTCACTGGATATTTGGTACAATTCTGCCAGTATAGTTAACTTTCTTAGATATCACAATAGTACTGTGGGTTTTGTGGGAGACTGTATTTATTCTTAGACTGTGTATTCTTAAGAATTTAGGGCTGAAGCACCTTACTTTCAAATGGTTCAATGTAAAAGGTAGGTAGGTAGGCAGGTAGAGAGGGAGGGAGGGGATGAGAGAGAGAGAGAGACAGAGGTAGATAGAAGATAGGTAAGGAGAGAGGAAGGGAGGGAGGAAGAGGGGAGATGGATGGATAGACAGATAGAGATGGTGGATTGATGACAGGATGGGTATACTGATTAGTTGATGAACAGGTGCACAGACAGAGAAAATACAGCAAATGCTAGTAGTCATCGACTCTATCAGTTGGAAGTTTATAGGTGTTGTGCTGTTCCATTTTCTCTAAATAATTTCATAGCAAGAAGTTGGCTGACCAGAGTAGCTTTAGTTAGACTTTCCTCTGTGTGAAATTTTCCCACATTTCTCAGGAGAACAATATTCAGTCTCCCTGTCTCTGTCCTCCCTCTTCACATACATGTACACGCCTGCATACACAGGCACACTCACGAGCACTGCTTTTCCTGGAAGAAGTAATCCTGCAGTTTTGCAGAATGTCACTGTTTTCTATGGCAGCCTTTCTTTACATTTTTTTCCCTCAGCATTTTAATTAGGGCTGTGAGTCACTGTGCTTTATGAAGGCTGGTGACAATGTCATTTACGGCTGTTTAGCATCCCAATTGAGCCCTCTTCCGCGGTGCATTACATCAGGCGACGGTTCCTTCTGTCAGCAGCAGAACAGGCTCCGGGTCTCTTGAGGAATTCAGGAATGAGCTGGAGGTTCATCCCTGGAATATCATCTCAAATTGCCTTTTCTGCCTCTGGCTTCATAGCCTCGGCGTGCCCAAATGCGTTGGAGTTCTGAAGGGAGATTCCAAACTGCAGCTCTGGTGTCCTCCTTGGGGTCAGCAAGCTTTTCTCCCAGGCACAGGGGTCTGACTTGTCATGATGTCATTAACAGACCCCTCCGATGGGAGGGGAAGGAGAGGGGGCAGGGATCTGGAGCCCATCCAAGCTGGGTTCGAGTCCAGCCACTGCCTCTTATAACCTTAGGCAAGTTACTTAATCTCTCTTTAAATCTCCTTTTTTCCTTCTGTAAACAGACTTCACAGGGTTAGGGGGACTGTTAAATGGTTGGCACATGTTGGGTGCTGTGCCCAGTTCTTAGGGTGAGGGTGGCCTTTAGGATAATTCCACTTAGACGTGCTGTGCCTTGACCATTAGGGTTGCTTCTGAAAGTCCTCATCCTTAGACCCCAGGTTCAGTGGGAACTTAAGAATTTAGGGCTGAAGCATCTTATTTTCAGATGGTTCAATGTTAAAGGTAAGTAGGTAGATCGGAAGATAGGTAGATTTGTCAGTCAGGGTCAAACTAGGAAATAGGAAGCGCCTGTAGCTGGGACAGAGTTTAAGGCACTGACAAAGGCGGGTACAGTGTCCAGGGACTAGCAGCAGGGGAGTGATGATCCCCGCAGCCTGGTGAAGCAGGGAAGGCGGGGAGCAGTATGACCAAGGCCCTTTGGGCCAAGGAGTAGGGGGTGGCGGGAGCCTCCCAGCAGAAGCTGTGCTCAGAGAGGAATGTAGATTTCTCCAGACGACAGCGCTAAGACAGGAGTGAACAGAGAACAAGATCCCTCCTCCCGCTCTCTCTCACCTCCTTCCTGCCTCCCATTGGCCAAGCCGGATCAGAAGCCACAGGGCAAGGAGCCGATTGATAGCCGTAGAGGCCAGCCTCCTTCTGGGGCCCAGATAAGTTCTCAGTAGGGTGGAGAACAGATCATAAGGCAGAGGGCAGAGAGAAACCAGCACAGACAGGGGAAGAAGAAGAGCTCGCTGATAATGGTTGGTAAAAACAACCCCAGTTTGTCAGTGCTGAGCAGAAAGATGCTTCCTCGTCCAGCATGTGCGGTAGGATCCTCACGGGATCCTTACAACAAACCAGGCATTTCCTTTCATTTCAAACTCTGAAACATGTCCCGGGCTACTGTGAGGGAACGGGTGCGGGCATTGTAAAATCCAGTGCACAGGGCCGGGAGTCGCAACTCAGCCAGCAAGCCGCAGGGTGGGGTTCTGGGTAGGTAAAGCAGTCCCTCTGCTGACAAGGTGGGGTTGGCTGAGTAAGCTGCTGAAATAGGTTTTGTGTTCAGTCAGCAAGTGACCAGGACGGTGTCTGTTGAACGTTCGAGCTGTGTTCTGAGCACACACCTGGGGGCAACAGCCACGTGCGCATCTTGTGAATGCAGAGGTTTGGGGTGACAAAGCCAGGCATTCTAGTGGCGGTTCCCTGGGGGCTCTGGAATTTTATTTCCAATGTTCAAGGAGAGTAGTAGTTTAAACTTGGAGGAACTTTCTTGGTGAAAGCAGCGTGACGTTGTAGAAAGAGCACCGGAGTGGGCGCTGGGAGTCTGGTGTGGTTTCGGCAATGGTAATGACACTGGCCGACATTCTCCGCACACAGGCTGAGGGCCTGGTACCGTGTGAAGTGCTGGGCTCACCTAAGCACAGGTTTTCTAAAATGTGGATGACGCTCCACTAGTGGAACCCATTTTTTCATTGAGGTAAAATTTAGATCACATAAAATGCATCATTTTAAGTATGCTTTAGTGGCCTATAGTACATCCACAGTGTTTTACAACCACTACATCTCTCTAGTTCCAAAACATTCCCGTCATCCCCAAGGGAAACCCTGTACCCATCAAGAAATGAAAACAAGTGTTAAAAGAAACTTGTGTGTGAGTCTTCATGGCCGCATTATTCACAACCATCAAAATGTGGAAACAGCCCAAACGTCCCTCAGTGCATGAATGGAGAACCAAAACGTGGTCTCTCCACACAGTAGAATGTTATTCAGGCATAGAAAGGAGTGCAGCAGCGATACACGTTACAACACGGACGGTCCTTGAAGACCTGCTCTGTGCAGGAAACCAGACACAAAGGCCACCGATTACAGGATTCCAGTGGAAAAGCTAGAACATGCAGATCCGTAGACACGAGAGCTAATGAGTGATTGCCTGGCGCTGAAGAAAGGGGGCAAAGTGAGAGACTGCTTACCTGGCACCCATTTTTTAAAAGCTTTTTATTTTTAAGTAATTTTAAATGACTTACAGAAAAGTTACAGAATAGTGTAGCAAGATTCTCTATGTCCCTCTTCAGTGTTGTGTTGTAAACATCATTCATAGCCAACAGTATAATTATCAAGAATAAGAAATTGACAATGATAGACTATTGTTGACTACACTACCATGTTGCAACATTATTAACTGAACTACAGCCCTTATTGAATGTCATCATTTCTTCCACGAAGGGCCTTTTCCTGATCCGGGATCTGACCCGGGAGGCCACACCATGGACAGTGCCTGTCTCCGCTTCGTCTCCTCTGACCTGCGACAGTTGGGCCGTTTTTCCCTGGCGCTCACAGAGAAAAGCCCCAGTTGGTTGTTCCGGAGAGTGTGCCCCGATGGAGTTTGTTCCGTGCTTTCTCCTGATGGGGGCGAAGTGCTCACTGTTCTTTAATTTTACTCCTGATTTGTTCTCATGGGTAATAGAAAAATGTAGCAAGCACTTTCCCACTGTTATCTCATGGATGTTGTTCCTCATGGTGAGGTTATAGTAAGTAGTAAAGGTAAACAGTGAGTTTACCTTTAAGGAAAAATAGTACATAAATAATTGTACGGGCAAGATGTAGTGGGTGGAGATACGAAGGTGATAAGACCAGTTGGGGAAATAGGACGTTATTTCACATAATCCTCACAGGAGCCCCCAAAAGTGTTGCCATTCACTATTTTACTGATGAGGAAACAGGCGTGGAGGTGCCGAATGTCTTGCCCAAAGCTGCACAGTCAGTAAATGGCATAGTCAGGATCTGAACCCAGGACTTACCATCGTAACCATGACATTCCCCTCTAAGCCTTCCTCTGCACCTGTGATGTCAGCTTGGCTGCTGTTCAAGGTGACGTCATTCTCTTTCTCCTATGATTTCTGTTTTGGTGGAAATTTGCAGAGCACTGTTCAGTAAGGTTAAATGGGGTGCAGATGTATCACTCAGTGCAGAAGAAGGGGCGTCTTCCAGGGGATTCCCAGGTGCACTGGTGCAACAGGAGCTCGAGACCCAGCCAGTCCAGGTAGCCCTGAGGCATAGGCACTCAGGACAACATGCGGGACCTAACACTGTGCGCCCCTCTGCGTGAGGGAGGAGGCTGGTTTCCATTCAGCTCTTGTTGAAATGAGTAGGCGTGGAGTGGTTCAACATCAAAAGGAAAAACTCTATGTTGAGAGAAAGGGGTCACTCCAGGAAGGGTCTTTGTAAACACACCGGGGTGAGAGAGGAAGCAGGTGCGGAGTCGAGGACGGCCACTGTGTGAAAGGCTGCCCCATTCTCAGCAGCGTTAACCCAGGCAAAAGGAGGCCAGGCGAGCAGCAGCCACGGGGAACAAGCTGGGACACAGGGAGCGAGCTCTCAGGCAGCTGGGGACCGGGTCAGCCTATAGCAGGTATCAGTACTTCATTTCTTGCCATGTCTGAATAAAGTTCCATTGTGTGGATAGGGGACACCTGTGATAGGACCCAAATCACTGAGCACATCTGTTCTTTCATGGAGCAGCTCCTTGAGGTGACTTTTCTTGCTTTCCTTTAAGCCTCACTACCTAGCCGGGGTTCCACTGTTAAATCAATGCCTACGGTGTTCTGGCAAGAAACCAATGAGCAAGGGGGATCATCTGGAGGAGCCTCCCCCTACTCCAGCTCCTTGTTAACATTCAGGCAGGCAGGCCATGAACACACCTTCCAATGTTCAAAAAAATGTCCCAAAGTTTGCATTTCATGGGAAATGCCCAGGTTTTCACTGTGGTAACTGACTGGAACTCATCTGTATGCTGACAGAGGCTGTTTGCAGAATGTGACCATATGCAGAGCCATAACCTGGGTCTGAGCACTCTCGTGCAGGACAGTACAGAGTTTGGGTTGAAATTGAAATTTCATTTGAAATTGCCATTTTCTGTAGGTCACAAAATAGTTCACTGTCTGCAGTTTTACAAGGTTCAACCTAATGTTACCACACTCTCTGGACTGAAGTGTTCTGCTTGAAGCATTGGCAGGACTGCAGAGAAAAGGAACACAGGCATTTAGAGGCCAACTGCTTTCTCAGACTATAGTCCACACCCCAATCACCTGCAGATCATCTTTAAAATGCAGAGTCTGATGACTAGGTCTGGGGTGGCACCTGGGACTCTGCGTTTCTGAACAACTCTCCAGTGATGCCTGCTGGTTCGTGAACCTGTGTCATTAGCCTGTGTTCATCAGTGGTCATCAACAAACTTCACTGAGACTCTCTCTTTGGCTTCTTTTTCTGAACCCAAGTGTTGTTACCCAAGTGTATGAAGACTCACTTATTCATTCATCTGTAATGGGCCTCGTGATCGTCTCCCTGCAGCTGCTTGGCAGTGAACTGACGCCAGCCCCGCCTTCCTGCATAGCAACCACCATCCAGAATGGTGCTCGACATGGTATGGCCTCTCCAGTTCTCCACGGTCTCCACCGCCCCCTCTTACCTCTTCCCTGGGCTACTTCATTCAATAGCTTTAAACTTGGAGATTCAGACTTTGGTTTATTGAGCACCTACTATATGCCAAGCACTTTGTTGCACTGAGGGCACGACAGTAAACAAGGGAACCGTTTTCTTCGTTATCAAGGAGTGTACAGTCTCATAGTTCATTAAGATGCTCTGGTTTTGGACAGAGTAGTTATTCAATCAAAGCTGAATAAATGAAGGAGTTGGAGCAGGTGTCTCTAATACGGTGATCCTTATTTTTATTTAAAACTTACATTATCATTTATGGGTCTCAACACTCAATAAGTATAATCAGCTTTTTACCGTCATTATGAAATTGATCTTCTAAACATTTACCTTGATAAGCAACTAGTGTGGGACCTGTGGACCCCACCAGGGTTCTGAGCCACCTGAAAATCCTGGAACGATGTGCACAACTTTGGGACGATTTGCACCCTCCCTCCACCTCATGGGAGGTTCAAACTCCCCTGCTATCAGTCCTAGAGAGGTGGATAATAACCAAGGTCAGTTCATCAGGAAGGTGGATAATAACCAAGGGCAGTTCATCAGGAAGGAAGGGCTAAGGAGATACACGACTCCTTGGGCTAATTTTGAATAATCAAGAAACAGTCTAACTAGATGGAAGGTTTCGGAACCTGCCAAGAGGGCTGCCACTCACATTCTGCGCTGAGAATTACTGTTGAATGTAGGGCCCTGAGTAAACACCCTGATTTCCTGAGGGAGGCAACAAAAAATGAGCATGTGACCTGAATTTGAGAAGAAATCATGCAAGAGACCTAAATCCTAATTTTGAGCCTGTTCCTAAGAATCTTCAGTAAGTCCTTCCCCACTCATGAGCCTCAAACTCCTTATCTGCAAATGTAGGATGAATCCAGCGACTTCAATTCTTATTGTTTAGCGAGTCATGGGGTGCTTGGAAAACCATATTAATGCCATGGCTCCCTCCCCATAGAAATACACATACGCACACAGTCACAGAAGTTGAGTACACACTTGCAGGGTTTTTAGGGAGCCCTGAGCTCTGTTGGGGTCCTTAGACTCCATTTGTGAACCACTGGAATAGAAAACCCCTAGGGTCACTTTCATCTTCCAATTACTAGTGTCAGATTATAAGTGGTGATCAGGCCATCTAAAATAAAGATATGCACTAGTACTAGGAAGGTGATAAAAGCAAAGACTTGGAACTATCACTATTTATATATAGGCTTTAAGATTATGTACTTAGAAACTACCTGACGGTGAAAATTATTGGGGCCGACAAAACAGTGTAGTAAGTTTGTCTTAAATGCAGAGATTTTGAGTGCAGACCAAGTCGCATTGAATCCCCATTGTTGACACTAGCCAAATAGAGGTCTCTGACTTAATTAAAATCTTTGGGCCTCAGTTTCTGCATCTATAAAGTGGGAATAGTAATAGCATGTCCTTCATATCATTGCAAGAATAAAGTTAGATAATTCACTAAGGTGCTTACATATAAAAACATTCAACTTCAACTGGTGTGGCTCAGGTGGTTGGAGCATTGTCCCATAAACTGAAAGGTTGCAGGTTTAATTCCTAGTCAGGGCACATGCCTCGGTTGCATATTTGGTCCAGTCGGGGCATGTAGGAGAGGTAACCAATCGATGTTTTCCTTTCACATCAGTGTTTCTCTCTCTCCCTCTCTTCCCCTCTCTAAAATCAATAGGCATGTTTTTGGGTGAGGATTAAATAAATAAATAAATAAATAAATAAATGCATTTTAAAAAGTGTTCAAAATATTAGGTTGAATAGTAGGACACTGATGAATTTGATCATCTGCAAAACTACTGATTTCATATAGTTCAACCTAACTCATAGAAATTCAACAAGAGATATTGTTGTGGATAGCTGATTATTTATTCAGTAAATACTCACTTTGTGCTTACTGGGTGCTAACATGCACTAAGAAGAGAGTCAGTGATATCCCTCCTACCACAGCAGAAATGACCAGTGGATGTGCACGAGGCTTGTACCTGCCACACTGAGCCATTTCCTTGCTGTGCCCCCACATCTGCTGACACAGGGCAGCTGCACATGCATTTATTGAACCTGAGTCTTGACCTTTTACTCAAGTTTAGTCCATTTTCAGTTATTGTTAATACTGATATATCTGACATGTGTGGAGTTATTACTGCCATTGTAGTTTGTGTTTTCTATTTAATGTGTTCTCCCTGTGCTGAAATTTATTTGTAACTGACTCAAGCCTACATGAATGTTTTGATCTATTCACAGGAAGATTTCAAGTTAAGAGAGCAGATAATATCCCTGCTTCATTACAATAACTATTCTTTTTCCTTCTCTGAGCACCTTTTGCTGTCCTCCTGACACACCAGTGGCACCCACGGATTTCAAGCGTGAGAGGAGACACTTGGTTGCGTCTCAAATTAACACTGAGTTGCAGTTTGGAGGGTACTGTTCTTGACGTCCTTCTAAAAACAGAGACCATCGCCACTACGGTCAACATTTACAGTTTACAAAGTGTTCTTTACAGCATCCCTCTTACGTAATCCACAGAAGCCTTGGGAAGTAGTTGTTTTTACCTTTTCAATTTCACAAAAGGAAATGGAGGTTCAAAATGTTAAGTGACTTGTCTGAGATCAAGTGAGTGACCAGTGAACGGCACCACTGGGGAATGAGTCAAGTCAGGTGTATTTTCTATAATTCTCTCTTACTTCTCAGAATTGTGGAAATAGCAAGGAGATGTTGGCTCTTTGCACTTAAGTTATTTCTACTCAAGAAGAAGAATTGTATCAAATGATTATTGTTACCTTTTATTTCACCCCATTTCCCCCCACCCTCGTGTTCTGTCTGTGGAAGCCAGAAACTGGAAAGTTACCAGGGATACCTCTTCCTCTCTTACCACCTCCACCTAATCAGTCACCAAATCTTGTTGACTTAACCTAAATATCTCTTTTTAATCTACCCATTTCCCTCCTTTCTCCCTTTCACTACCCTAACCAGCCTCCTAAGTGGACTCCCCATAGCCAGTCTTGTCTTTCCCACCCTTTCTCTATGCAGCGGCCAGAGTGAACTTTGTAAAATCCAGATCTAACCATAGAACTTCTCTAAACCCTTCAAAGGCTTATCACCACCCTAAACATAAAGTCCAAAAGCTTTAACTTGGCTCTCAAAAGACCTGCATGATCCAGCTGCTAAAGACCTGTCCAGCTTTAGAAGATTTTTTTCTCCTGCCACAGCGGACTTTGTCCAGTGCCTCAAATGCCTACTCCCTTCGTCCTCAGTACCTTCTCTCCTCCACCCCTCACTCCCAACACCGACTCCTTCACCTGGCCAACTCTGTATCCCGACTCTTCTTCCAGGAAGCCTTCCCTAACCAGCAGCCCCCAGACTGTTGCTATCCTGTCTGTGCTCCTGTTAGCGCCCTGTATTTCTATTTTGTTCTATTCACTATACCTGTTGCTAGTATCTCTCTATACCCACTTTGGCCCTCAGGCTGTGGGCTCTGAGGATAGGAATGCTGTCTGTCTTGTCCATTCTTACATTTCTAGCACCAAGAGCCTTGTTAGCCCAGGTGGGAACTGTGCAATAATTAGTAAGTGAGTGGATAACTTGGATAGAAGAAAGGAAGGGAAAGAGTAATAAAAGGAGAGAAAAGGAGAGGAAGAAACAAAGTAAAAGAGGGGGGAGGCTTATTTGGGGTAGAAAAATGTGCCATCTTTTTTTAATGGTTCTCAAGGAACGTTCCAGAGACCACTGGTGAAATGTTTCCTTTTTATAGTAATAAGGCCATCTTCAGCAATGATTATCATTGCATATCTGACCTGAAATAGTTCATTTTCCTTGAGGTACAATCTAAATTGACTAAAAATAATAGTTAACAGTGCCATGCACACTACATGTATTGTTTCACCAAATCCATTCCTGTTTAATTATCCCAAGTAATTTATTTATTTATTTTAAAGATTTTAATTTATTTATTTTTAGAGAGGGGAAGGGAGAAAGAAAGAGAAACATCAGTGTGTGATTGCCTCTTGTGGTCCCCACTGGGGACCTGGCCTGCAACCTAGGCATGTACTCTGACTGGGAATTGAACCTGTGACTGTCTGGTTTGCAGCCCGTGCTCAATCCACTGAGCTACACCAGCCAGGGCCCAAGTAATTTATTGTTCTTGCATTACAAATGAGGAATGTAAAGCTAATAGGTGTTAGAGGTGAGTTGCAAACCCTTGTCCTTCTGGCTCCAAGGCTGATGCCTTTGACCACTACATGGCACTTCCAGCAATGGGGTCTGGCAAAGGTGAGGAGAGAGCTACATTTCTGGGGATTTTTGTGCCACAGAGCAGTCCATGGATGGAAGGAATTTAAGAATCTTAGCCTCTGGAATTTTCTGTCTGCTTGATGGATATAGTGCTCTACAGTTGGCTGAACTAGCTCATAAAAATGAGCTTTGCAAAATGAAGATGAAATGAAGGCTCCATAATTCCCCAGATCTATTCCAACATAGAGATGCCATCCCAGAACCTCTCTCCTGGTGATGGCACAGACCAGGGACGCCCCCCACCCCACCCCGATGGTACTGACTCACTGCCCACATCCAGGGCCTGAGTCTGTGGCTGCCTTTCTTGAGTTCCATGTTCCACCTCCCCAAGTACTGCCCTTTTGGTGTTCTGAATATCCTGTATACAGAAAGATTACACAATGAAGAGTAAACTTTCCTCCTTCCCGACCCCTAGCCTCCCAGTCTCCTTTCCCAGAGTGACCACTGTTACTGATATCTCGGGTGCTTTTGCAGAGATTTTCAGTGCACCCTCAAGCTTATATGGGAGTATGGATGAATACATAGGGTGAACGTAGACATGCATTTATATGTCTTGTTCTCTGACTCACTTTTTCAATTCAGTAATATATCTTGAAAACCATTCCCTATTGACCCTTTCTGATTTGCTTCTCCTGGGTGTCATACCCACACAGCATTCTGTCGTGTGGCTGTGCCCCACAATGGTGGGTACTCAGATTTTCCCTGTCTCTCAATACTCTGAACAGCGAATCAATTTGCCAGGCCAGAGAGCTGTGTATGGTAAATTTAGGGGCAGATCGTGTCAAACTGCTACACGAAGTGGCTGCCCAAAGCAGCAATGTAAGAGAGTGAAGATTTCCTGCACCCTCAGGTGCAGGGTGCGCTGTAAGCCTTGAAATAATTGTCACTCCTGCTCCTAACTCTGAGCTGTGCTCATCCCTGTCCCTGAGGTGTCGGCATTTGATCTGGGAACATCAGTCAGCATAAGCGCACTGCAGACATGCATCTGGGGGGATTATGTGTCTTGGGCAGTCCCATGGGACCAGGGTGTCTGTGTCTCCGGAATCCCCAAAACACCAGCTTACCCCCCGATTTGCAGAGATGGTGGGTTGGTGGCGATGACTTGGCGTGGCAGAAAGCTCCAATTGCGTAAGCTTGGTTCCCATCAGCTTGGTTCCCTGGGAAAGCACGCAAATTAGCTGTTTGGTGGGTGTAAGGAAGTTTGCTTGTTTTTAAGAGCACAGTTGGGTTGTGGTTTGGGTCTTTTGTTCATGTTGGGGGTAGCAGTATTTTTTTGTTTTGTTTTAAGACGTGGAAGAGTTGAATTTGCCTTTCAAAGGAGGCTGGAGAGAGATGGGAAAAGAGGGCTGTAAATCCATTAGAGTTTAGTGGGTGTGCACCCTGAAAACACCTGGCTTTCACAGGCTGGCTGTTCCTTTCTTTACTATTGCTCACTTAAAAGGTAATACACACGTGATAAATTTAAATGATACTCAAATAGGAACAACAAAAGTCCTCAGTGCTTCTTCCTGTTTCTGACTTCCAGTACTCCTTGTAAGATACAACCACTGATACTCATTCCTTCCAGAATGTTCTCTGCATTTATTCATTGGTACCTTTCTCTCTTTTTTAACCTAATGGTATATCTTGGAACTCATTTTCTACCTGTAAATAGGGATCTGCTTCTTTTCTTCTTCGAAAAATACTTTATTTATTGATTTTACAGAGAGAGGAAGGGAGAAAGAGAGAAGCATCAATCAATTTGTTGTTCCACTCATTTATGTATTCATTGGTTGATTCTTGTATGTGCCCTGACCAGGGATCAAACCCACAACCTTGGCGTATCAGGCCAATGCTTAGACAAACTGAGCTACCTGCCCAGGGGATCTACTTTATGCTTTTTGATGAAACATTTACTGTATTGTAGGGCTATATTTCAAATGACATTTGGGTGGCAGGATGTTGGATGTTGGACACTACACTGTTAGCCCACACCTTCCCGTTACCTGTACAGGGTTTTAGATGGATTTTCTCTCCCGCATTCTCCACAACCCCAGCAGGCTTATTCCCAGCAGTCAGCCTCAGAAAGTGGTGAGATGTTTGCTAACCTTCTGTGTTATTTTCCTGGTTTCTTTAGAAAGCAGTGTTTTCTGCCTGGCTATCAGTAGATGTTTGAGAGGATGTCAGGGACCATGGGGTACAAGGAGGAGCTGTGGCCCAGAAGCCAGACTCTAGAATCGGACTCTGGGCTGGTGCCACCCAGGGGCAGTACCACTCGAGCCACTGTGTGGTCTTTCACCGCAGAGTGGGCTCATTCTACAGAGTCAAAAGCAACAGGTGAATACATTTTCTAACAATTGTGCTTAAGCCAGTACATTTAAAACACGATCAGTTCAACATGTAATCGATACTGAAAAATTATTGAGGTATTTTATGTTCTTTCTTCCCCACTAGTCTTTGAAATCCAGTGTGCCTTTTACTCATACAACATACCTCAGTGGGATCAGCCACAGCTCAGGAGTCCAATGGCCACATGTGGCCAGTGGCTGCTGTTTTGGATGACACAGGTCTAGACCCCTCAGTGGTTGCTGATTCCTAAATCCTCCAGTCTCCAGTGCTAGACGTGGAAAGCCACAGGCAAGCCAGGACAAGCATGTCTATTGTAATTTCCACATCTGTAAAATGGGGACAATCAAACGTGACCTTGGTCAGGATGAGGATGAAAAACATGGCAGCAGAGGAGTGTGTACTTTGGGGAGGAGAAGGAGGGAGGCATGATTTTGTGAGGTTATTGTTAGAACTAGTATTGACCTTGGTGAGCACTCTGAAGGCACTCCCTGAGACCCACTTCTCTGAACCTCAGTCACCTTGTCAGCCCTTGCTTCACAGGATGCCCATGGTGAGGGCTCAGCACCAAGCTTAGCCCACTGTCAGCTCTCAGTCACTCCAAATGGCTACTGTCGCCATTCCTCCGACTGCAGAACGGGCTGGGGTGGGGAGTAGCCTGCCCAAGGTCGCACAGCGAGATGGTAGTAGCAGACGCTGGCCTATTTTGGCTCCCTGCTTCTCACTGGCAGGCGTCCCCGAAAGTCAGCCGCTCATTTCCTCGCAGCAAGGTAACTGAAATAAACACACTGAAGTCACTGAACTACTTGAATGAGGCCCGGGTCCAAGTCTTGTTTCCATGGTATATACTCTGGTGGGCACGCACATGTGATTTGTTGAAGATCGCAGCTTCAAGGGTGGAGGATAGGGTGTGTACTCACTGCCCTGTACTGTGACTGTCGTGAGATACCTCAGTGTGATTTCAGGCCAAGGGCCCCCTTCTGCATGGCACATGATGTGCCTTTGGCGAGACTGCCATGGAATAGAAAGCGGCTAAATTATATGCCAGAAAGCCCAAAACATTACATGTTATGTAACAATGACAGGAGGCCATTTTTTTCCTGAGTATTTACTCTGTGCCATTGCCCAGCACCCTGCATTCGCTGTTCCATCCAGGCCTCCCAGTTACCCAGGGACTGTTGAGTACTGGCAGTGACAAGGAAACTGAGGCTCAGAGAAAATAAAGAACTCACGCAGAAGCACCCTGAGAGGGCTTAAAAGGGCCTTTAAAATCTTCCCTGTGGCAGAAGAGTGGCCAGCTCCCCAGGTGGGCCCAGGACTGAGGAGCCTGCTGGACACTAGATGTTGGCAAACAGGGTCAAGGACGTCTCCCTACAGCAGCTTAATTTATTCATCTGTAAAATGGGGATAAACAGCACTGGTCAGAGTGAGCCTGAAACTACAGTAGCAGAGGAAGGTGCGCTTGGGGAAGGAAAAGAAAAGACACCTAGTGTTGTGGGGGTGTCATCACGGCAAGTGCTCAGCACCCACTTACTTACACCCAGGACTGTGTTCTCTCTGTCTCTCATTCTGCCTCTCAGTAGACACTGACTTATCCCTGCCTCAAGCCCAGCCTCTTTGCAGTTCCTTCCAAATTTCAAGTTACCTTTCTAGAGCCAAAGTCTGAGAAACAGCGCCCCAGTTTCCCAAGCACCAGCCAGCAGCTCTCTCTGATTGGAAAGCAGCTGAGAAAGCAAGAGGCCAGGCTGGGGAGGTTTGTGGATTGCTTGCTTTCTTTTTCTTAAGCCAAGTCCAGCCTCTGTCCCTTGGTAAGGTCTGGCACAAGCCAGCCTGTGGAAGAAGAAAGCAGGGGACCTCACCGTCCCAGGAGCTCACCTTCAAGTCCCTTCTTTAATTAGATACCTCAGCCTCATGCCCAGTGTGGACACTCAGGAGTAAGTGGAGCTGCCAGCCATCTCGGCCTCCACTTACACAGTAAACATCCTGGGTTTGGTGCAGGGAAGAACCAGGGTTTACAGAGAGTTAAAGAAGCAAGGGGGCAGGGCAGACCAATCCTCCCCCAAATGAGGAGGGACACGTGGTTCTGGATGGTTTCTCTGCACACCTGAACCCCAGCCGCAAGATGCTGGAAGACACTCAGTTGGGTGATACACGGGCCACACACGCTCAGATACAGAGCAGAGAAATGACACAGCGTGAGGGCGATGCATGACTACATGGAGAGAAACACACACACAGAGCAACTCCAGATGGAGAAGGCAGCCCAGGCTGGGCTGGGTAGTCATTAATTCCCTCACTCACACTGAGGGACTGGCGGGTTACGTAATGCAAGCTGCACAGGGGGAACGCTGGACTTGCTAACCAGCCCCCCAGGGCATCCAGGAGGTGGTGCCTCCTCGTGGGGGATATCTGCACCCACTTCCTGCTCTCAGAGGCAGCAGGAGCTTGTCAGCTGTCTTAGCCCCAGAGTGACCCTGGGAAGCCGCTAAAAGGGAAACGAGGGAGTGAGTGTCACTTTGTTAGTAGTGGCAGATGGGTGCGCTCTCACTGAGCTAAGGCGTGGTGAAGATGCCGGCAGAAGGGGTGCCAGGGTACAGATGGAGCTGGGGATAAGGAAAGAGACGGACGGGTTCTTTACTGTCTTCCACCTGTCCCCAATCCACCCACCGCCAGAGATCTCCTGTCTCAACCCAGGCACATAAGATACACATCACTGCCTTCTGTATCCATGCCACAGGCGTGTACACCCACCTGGGGCAGAGCATCCTGTTGACCTTTGGTACCCCAACCACACCTCATGTCCCTGAGGCTGGGGGAGCTGGTGGCAGATGCAAAAGTAACTAGAGTAGAAAATTTCAAAACCTAGGGTATAAGTAGAAAAGCTCAGGCTCAAGAGTGGGACCAGTCCTCCCTCTGCCATCTGTCTCCACTTGACCTTGGGCAAGTCACTGACCCTTCCCTAGCCTTGGTATTCTTGTCTGTCGAAGGGTTATTGTATAAATTAAAGAAAAAAAACCTGTGTTAAGCATGCCTGTGCTCAGTAAATGTCCACTATGATTAATCTTCTGAGATTTTTCTTCTTCATTCAACAAATATTCATTGAGCACCTGCTATGTGCTTGTGTTCACCTGGGGACACACAGTTCATGCTTTCTAATGTTTCTCTATTAGGGTGCAGGCAGCCTGTGGAGTGCATATGTCCTTCAAAGTTCTGTGCGGACCTGTGTCTTTGGTAACTATTTTACCCAGTGTGCTTTTTAATGTGGCCAGATGTGTCCTTTTGAACTTGGAACAAGTCGACAATTACAATGAGGGTCCTGAAGGCCAATGGACATCTCTCATTGGTGGTTTCACAGAAGGCTGTGCCCCCTCCCACGGGTTTGTTGTGGGAGCTTTGGGAGGGGTGGGGATGGAGAGCTCAAACATCCATGGGCTGAGCTCCTGACCTGTGGATAGAAACTGTTTGTGAAACTCGGGGAGACAAAGGCCGCAAGTGTGACGAACTGGAGGGGTGGCTTCTTGTGGTAGGAGAAAATAAGAGAGGACATGTGATTCTGGCTTTTGGATTTCTGGGGCTGACTGTCTGTAGTCTCTCCAGGGTTTTGATCATGGAGCTAAACCCAGGCAATTTGTGAGTAACTGGGAAGTGTCCTCCTTGAAGATAAAGGATTTTGTAGCAGGTTGGCTTCCGAACTCCAGAGCGCCTTATGGCTGGATTTCTGAGTTTCCCATCTTCCTTCTGAAGGTTGCGTTGGGCACTCCACAGCGATCTCTTTTCAGTGGAGTCTTCAGAATTTTGTATGTGCAATATCATGTCATCTGCAAATAATGACAGTTTAACTTCCTCCTCTCCATTTTGGATGCCTTTTATTTCTTCTTGTCTGATCTCTGTGGCTAAAACTTCTGGAGCTGTGTTGAATAAGAGCCATGAAAGCAGGTGTCCCTGACGTGTTCTTGATCTTAAGGGAAACACTTTTAGTTTTTGCCCTTTGAGTATCACGTTGGCTGTAGGTTTTCACATATGTAGCCTTTATGATGTTGAAGTATGATCCCCCTATTCCCACTTTGCTGAAAGGGTGTTTTTTTTTTTAATCATAAATAGGTGCTGGATTTTATTGGATGCTTTTTCGGCATCTCTTGATGTGCTCATATGATTTTCAATCCCTTTTTTAATTCTCTCCATCCCCTCCCTCATTTCTTCTCTTCGGCTCAGGAAGCTGCAGGTCTCATCTGCGTCTTGCGGGCTGGCAACGCCCAGAGAATAGTCCAGGAGAGTATGCGTCACCTCTAGACTCATCCACCAGCTACTTCTCCTCACAGTCTGCCTGACCTGTTGCTTAGGGACAGGTCCCACTGCTTCTCCTGACATCTGCCTGATCGGCCGTCACTTCCTTAGAGAACAAGGAAGGAGGCAGACGCATGAAATCATGCCACCGACAGCCAAACAGCAATGAGTGGGTGACATCAAGTTGACGTCAAAGACAAGCCTGAGAGACTTGCCAGGGCCCCTGCAGCCCCTATCCCCCAGCTCCTTCTCAGCACAGCCTGAAGCTGGGCTCCTCCTGACGAGATCCCCTTGGCTCAACATAGTCTGAGGCTTTCAGACTCTTGGGCACTGGACACCATGGAGAACCACATGTTCAGCGTCCAGCAAATCCAGCCCAACGTGATTTCTGTCCGCCTCTTCAAGCGCAAAGTGGGGGGCCTGGGCTTCCTGGTGAAGGAGCGGGTGAGCAAGCCCCCCGTGATCATCTCCGACCTGATTCGAGGGGGAGCTGCAGAGCAGAGTGGCCTCATCCAGGCTGGAGACATCATTCTGGCAGTCAACGGCCAGCCGTTGGTGGACCTGAGTTACGAGAGTGCCCTGGAGGTGCTCCGGGGCACTGCCTCCGAGACCCATGTGGTCCTCATCCTGCGCGGCCCTGAGGGCTTCACCACGCACCTGGAAACTACCTTTACTGGAGACGGGACCCCCAAGACCATCCGGGTGACACAGCCCCTGGGTCCCCCGACCACAGCTGTCGATCTGTCGCACCAGTCATCAGCCTTCAAAGAACAGCTGCCAGCAGTGGATGGGGCCACTGGTCCTGGCAATGGGCCACAGCATGCCCATGACAATGGGCAGGAGGCTGGCTCACTGTCCCACACCAACGGTCTGGCACCCAAGTCCCCAGGCCCAGACCCTGCCAAGAAGAATGCTGGGGTCACCCTTCAGGGCCGTGGAGACCACAATGACTTGCTCAAAGAGATAGAGCCTGTGCTGAACCTTCTCACCAGCGGTGACAGAGGGATCAATGGAGGGGGACCGGACAAAGCAGAGACAAAAGATGCAGAAGTCCAGGTGGACAGGTAAGCCCCACAGGTGTGCATTCAAGGTGTACTGAAGCTCAGCCTCACAGCCCAGAAGCTAGCCTGAGCTGCCCTGACATCTGTGCGTGGGCACAGCTGCTCACTCACCCTCCCTTCTTTCCCTTCAAATGCAATTGCAAGAGCAGAATGGACATAGCTTCTAGGACGTATCTCTTGCCATGAATCCAGAGTGGTTACTCATTGTAGCTGGTGCCATGTCTTCTGATCTTGATCCCATAGGACCCTCCAGCAACCCCACAAAATGAGTATTTTTGCAATCCACATGTCAGGGGTGAGGAAGTTGTGGCTCAGAGAGGAGGGGGCTTCCCTGAGGTCACTCAGTACGTGAGGTGGGTGTCAGGGCCCTGGAAAGAGAGGGGAGCTGAGGACTGGGAGACCCTCAGCCCAAGCCTGTTCTCTCCTGGGACCGCCAGTCGAGGGCAAAGAGGGTTCTAAAGGAGGGGGTTAGAATTGAGGTAGGGAATTAGTCCCAACTCCCCAAATGGGGGTCCTGCATGGATTCCGAGAGAGCGGAGGCTAGAACTTGAACCGGGTGCCAGCACCTCTGTGTTTGCCACATCAGCATTTTTTGATTCTATGGAGAGGAAAGCTGGGAACGCAGTGGGTAATTCTAGTTCCTTCTCTGGGGAGGACTTGGCAGCTGGGCCAGGTGGTCAGAGAATAGCAGGTCAGGAGTTAGGAGAGAGAGAGAGAAGTTTCTCTTTTCCACCCCCACTCTCATTTTCGCTCCAGCACTGACCCTTTGGCCCCCCCTTGCTACCATGGTGGGGCCAGGCAGACCCTTCTTATCTACCCCCTCTGTGGAGGGGGGCTCAGGTGTGGGCCCCACTCCCCACCAGAAATTGGGAGATCGTCAAACAAGAAGGACTCTCTAACAGCAGCCCTTTTGCCAGCCAGCCCCGAGCAGCCTCTCACAGCATCATCTCAGGGAAGCAGCATTTGTTTCCCTGAAGATGAGGGAGGGGCAGACCGGTCTCACACGCAACCCGACCTGCTTTCCCAGCTTGGGTGGCTGCACCCGAGCGCTGAGCCTACCTCGATCCATCACAGCCCTCCCTCTAGTTATTCTGTCAACCTTGCACATAGAGCGATCGTTTGACCAAAAGCAGTGGAGAAACAACTGTTTCGGAGGAGGTAAGATTTGGGGGAAAGCAACAGAGGGCAAGTACAGGGCTCCGTGAAACCCACTAATGTGGATGGTTCTGAGGGTGAGGAATGTTTAACAACAGCATGTGTTCCCCGGGCTCGATGGCTCACGCCCGTGCCGGACTCAGAGCCCCCTCTTGATTTTTAAACAAATAGTTTCAAATGCTCCCTTCACTGACCAGAAGCTAATTCATGGATCATATAACCGATACACACTTTATATATTTTTTAAATCAATATAGTGCCCTAACTATAAAATAAAGGGGACAGAGCATAAAGGTAATTTACGATAAAAAGAACCTGTAATTTAATATATCGGCGCTCAGGCATGACTCTGCTGGAATGGTCAGATGTTTGCACCTAAGCAGAGGATTGCTGCAGACACAACCGTGTCACAGGCAGATTGACACAGGTGTGTTGTTTTGGCAACTCGGATGTCACCAGCTGGGTCGTCGCCTTGGTGACATGATTTTCTGAAATGGTGACTAGCTTTCAATAAAGCGATGCCCTGTCTGTCTTTGATTTCGTAGCAGTAGTGCTTCGCATGGAGAATTTGGCATGTATTTTAAAGCCTTACGTATATACTTAAGAGCGAATTGGAATTCTGCCTCAGAAATTTAAGCATTTTTAAAATCTGTATCAACATCCAAAGGTTCTGACTGTGTGGCAGTCAGAACACTTCTTCCTTGTGTGGGGGTGTCCTTGGTGGTATAGAGTATTCACGACCCCAGATGCCACCTCCCTCCTTATGGACAACCATAAGTGCCCCCCACAAATTGCCAGACTGCCTCACTGAAATATAAGTGTCTCACTAAAAATCTCCATCCCAAGTCGGGAAAGGGAAATGCAGAGACAGAATGCCTTTGTGGTTGCTCTTGGGGCTGGCAGGCCAGGGGGAATTCAGGCCCCTCAGAGCATGTGGCTGCCTGGAAGTTATAGACCCTCCCGGGGCCTCTCCATCCAAGCTATATTTTGGAGGTGGGGTCCAAACAGGCATTCTGGAGTCTGGATGAGCAGGCAACAACGGGGCAGGCTGCCCATGCTGCCCGCCAGGACTGGAGCCCCACATCCAGGTCACATGTACTGGTCTGTGAGTTCTGGGGTCTGAGAGAGGTGGCTTCTCAGCAGTGACCTGACCTTCTGTTCTCTTGGTCTCATTCCCTTCTTCCCATCCCTCTTTCCTTTCAGACAGACAGTCTGCTCCGTCTAGTCCCTTATACTCATGGAGCATCCCTCATCCTGTTGTTTGGGGTGCTGGTCCTTAGCTCAGCCTCATCCCTTCATCCCTGGGGGGAGATGGCCCTGCCAGGTGGTGGTGGCGTGTGAGTGCAGGAAAGAGAAATCCAGGACCTCCTGCACTTGGGAACGGTCACTTTAAGATGCTACATGTCAGGGGCTATCCAGGTTATCAGCTTGCTGCCCTGAAGGAGGGTTCTAACGAGGCCAAGATCTCCGGTCCAGCATCCATCTGGACCAGCCGGTCAGCCCCGCCTTGTGCTCCGATAACTTCTCCTCCACTTGTGGGGCACTCAGTTACTTACAGATTACTTCCTTGTGTGAATGAGGCTCCCCAGGTAGGGCGTGTGGTTTTAGTCCTATTTCTAGATGAGAGAACTGAAGCTCAGAGAGGTGAGGCATCTTGTCCAGGGTCGCACAGCACTGCCCTGGTTCTAACTAGAAGTCCCACAATGAGTCGAGGAGAAACCAGGCAACAGAATGTGGCTGGAGAAATGGAAGTCAATTTGAACCTTAGAGAACCAGCTTAATGGGGTTGGGAGCCTCCTCTGTGGCAAGCCTGAGTTTCATTTTTGGTTTTTGGAAGGTGTTTTTTATTGTAAAATTGGTATACAAGATTATATCTATTACAGGTATATAACATATAGTATTTGTATACACTGTGTAATGTTCACCATTGTACATCTAGTTCCCATCCATCACTACAGAACTGATCCGCTTCACCATTTTGCTCTCCCCCTATGCCCTCCCCCTAAGCCCTCCCCCTCTGGTAACCACCAATCTGTTCTCTGCATCACTGAGATTGTTTTTGAGACTTCACATATAAGTGAAATCATACAGCATTTGTCTTTCTTTCTCTGACTTATTTCACTTTGCAGAATGCCCTCAAGATTCATCTAGGTTGTCGCAAATGTCTGAATTTTGTCATCATTCTGTTCAACCTCCACAGAGCACTCTGGGGGCACCTAGCTGCACACCAAAGTCTTTACATCGAGTACTCCATTTGGTCCTCATAGCGCCCTGTTCTCCTGTTATGGAAACCAAGGCTCAGGGAGGTGCAGTTACTTATCCCAGATCACACAGCTAACAAGTAGCAAAGCCAGGACTTTGACTACAAGCCCATGCTCTTGACCTCTCCTGACTTTGGAGCTGGCACTGTTGGCCACAGTTCACTTGATCACTAGCCATCAGGGTTCTGAAGACATCAGCATATTTGCTCAGAGTCCAAACCCAGGGAAACTGAGGCCCCGGGGTACTATCTTCTCAGAGACGTGACCTAGACCAGCCGATGACCGTGTGGATTCCAGGCCTCTCTGTGTCAGGGGAGTTCTCCCTGCCACAATTGATGCGCCTCGTAGCTTTGAACACTCTGACAGCATTTTCAGCCAAGGGATTGAACCCAACACCATCGCCTTTACACTGAATCTCAGCACAACCCTTCATTCTCACCGTAGCTGTTTGAGCATGAGTAGCTTCCCCAGTCCGTCTTTTCCTGGGTAGGGGACAAAGACCGTATTTACAGTTATTACTTTTGCCTCGTGCCCTCTTTCCATCTATGTCCCTGTCATCTTGTCATGTGGGCATCTACCCCCTCATTCTGGGGAAGAGCTTGGCGTAGCCCACAAACCCACCCAAAATTGCGCGTCACCAGGGGCTTCTCACCATCTTTCATTCAGCAAACGAGGTTCGAGCATCTCTTCTGCCTCAGACTCTGTCCTCGGAACCGGGCATCCATTGATGAACCTCTGCCACTGTGGAGTCAGATCACAGGTTTAAAAAAATGAATAATAAGCAAATTGACACACATAGCCCTTTTAGGCTGTGACACCTGCTATGAAGGAAATATAACAGTGGTTTGAAGAAAAGTGGCTTGGGGTTGTAGAGCCATTGGCTTGGAGGGTTGGGGAAGGCCTTTCTGAAGAGGTGACATTAATACGGAGGCCAGAAGGTACAGAACATACGAAGTCCAGGGGAGGGTGTTCCTGGCAGGGGCACAGCAGGGTCAAAGGCACCAGGGCAGGAATGGGGTTGGGATGTCCCCAAAATGGAAGGACAGCCTTGGGTCTTGAATGTAAGTAAGTAAGTAAGTAGGGGAAGAGGGGTAGGCAATGGGTTCAGACATGGGGACAGGGGCCATCAGCTCTCTAGCCACTACGCCACCCGTCTCTGTCACCATCCACTCATTGTGTCAGTTTCCTGTGGGTTCTGCAACAAATACCACAAACGTGGTGGCTTAAAACAACACACACTTGTTCTCTGTGTACAGTTCTGGAGGGCTCATGTCTGGAGGCTCCAGGAAAGAATCGGTTTCCTTGCCTTCCCAGCTTTCAGAGCTGCATTGCTTGCTTTTCCTGGCTCATGAGCCCTTCCTCCGGCTGCAAAGCCAGCATCTTTCTCCCACCATCACACGGCCTTCTTCTTCTGTAGGGACACACTCTGGGCCTTCTCTTAGAGGGGCACATATGACTGCATTTAGAGCCCATGGTCGCATTTAGGACACGATCCAGGATAATCTCCCCATTTTCAAAACCCTTAAACACGCCTGCAAAAATTCTTTTTCTGTGTGAAGTGACATATATACGGGTCCCAGGGATGAGGACCTGATGACTTTGGGGCCACCCTCTTCCAGCAAGGTCCCATTGAACAATATGATGGCTAGCTTTGTCACCATCAGTGTGAGGTCACACTATTGTAGTGACCTTGCTTCTAGCCTCTGCCCTTTGCCCCTCGCCAGCTACATACTTTAGGGAAGCCCCTTGGGCCTCAGTTCCCCCATTTGCAAAAACGGTATTTGGACCAGATGAGCCCTAAGAATCCTTCCAGAACAACCAGGTTCCAACTGAAAATCAATGGTGGCCAGTCTCATCACAGGCCAAGCAATTGACCAGTCCCCTGCAGTCAAGCCACACCCAGAAAGTTCCCACAAGGTGTCCGGCTCCATTTGACTTCCCTGGCACATCGCTACAGGGGCAGGAACTCCAACATCCCTTTAGGTGAGAGGTCACACCTAGTGCTCCCACAAGGTCTATTTGGCCTGCAGAGTTTTCTGAAAAAGTGAAATTGTGGCAAAGTAAAAGATTCCACAGATTTCATGTTAAAACTGATTCCCAGTTTTTCAAAAAATACCAGAAGAGCTATTAGCACAAAGTCCACCTCCTAGTGAGACAGCCAGCCTCAGGAGCTGACCTGGGGCTGCCCTCGGCTCCCCAGTGTCCCAGGGTCCAAATTCAGCCCAACCTCCATCTGTGGCTATCTGGACACTGGGGTTTGAGACCCTGTGCAGCTGGCATGACGTGAGTGTGAGTCACAACTCTTCCTGACCCCAGAGCCCTCGCCTCACTTCTCAGCCATGGCTCTCGCTGTGGAGTTCTCCCAACCGCACACTTTTCTCTTTACAGAGACCGTTTTCTGTTTCACCATGATGAAATCTTGGAGGAAAGCTTTGCACATACCCGGACTCAGGGTCCACAGTCCCCCAGTCTTCCTGCTTTAACTCAGCTCCCAGTTATCTGCAGCCAGGTGGAGGCAGAAACCAGAGGCTGTTGGTGTATGGAGGGCGAGAAGGGGGTTCAGAGAGAGTGTGGCATCTGCTGAGAGATGCAGGCAGGGCTTCCTGCCAGGACCAGCTGCTCCTCGGTGGCCTCCTTGCCTGGTTGGGCTGGAGCCTGCAGGCCCCACCTGCAGGCTGCACGGTGCACACAGGCCTGGCCCACCTGTTCCCCATCCTGGACCCTTGGGGTCAGCACTGGGCCAACCAACACATGCACAAACTCTATGGAGTCAGGCCCAGACCTCCCCACGCACCACCATTGTGTGAGGAGAGGTCCGAGGGTCCTGGCTTCCAGGAAGCCTTGGTCAAAAGGATTTGGCAGAGGTTCTTAGAGGTTTAGAGATATTATACTTCCGCCTCTTGGCTTGGGTATGATCATGTAGCTAGCAAAGTGAAAGAAAAATGGATTTGGTTTAGTCACTGACAGCAAACACAGAAAATGCTTGCCAGGTGGGAGATGGAGTAAGTATCAGGGCAGAGAATGATGGGAGGCAGAAGTCTGGAAGGGAAGCAGAGAATCCCCAAATTCCTGGACTCCAGGAACAAGACATGACAGCTCAGAAAGGGTCTGAGTGCAGATGTCCCTGCCTCTGTCCCCTAACCTCCAGGGAAGATGCCCCCCTTCCAGGTAGGAGCCAGGCATGCCTTCATTCCCCAGTCTTCAGAGACATGAAGACCTGGAGCGGCACTGCTGTAGCCACTAGCCACATGTAGTGATTTAGACTTAGCTACAGCTAAACAGAACTAAACGTTCAGTTCCTCTCTGACAATAGCCACACTTCAAGCACTCAGAGGCCGCCTGTGCCCAGTGGCTGTAATACTGGGCAGCCCAGATGTAGAATGTGGCCATGTGGCAGGCAGTCCTGCTAGCCCACGCTGGCTTAGAGGAATCTCGACTGTTTCCTACAGAAATAGCACTCCCCTCCCTCTGTTTCTGTCTGATCAGCCCATAAGCAAATGCATTGTAAGAGCGAGGATCGTCGGCACCACATAGCCGAGTGCTGTAAGCCTGACCTCATTTACCCATTGCCACAACCTGCCAACAAGGCATTATTATTAACCCTATTTTAAAGATGAACAGACGGAGAATTAGAAAGGTTAAGTATCCAAAATACCCAAAGTTGCACAGCTTACAACCAGCAAAGCCGAGCTGTTGAACTCCGTTTCATCCAACACATTGTCAGTGCTCGTAACCCTCAGGTGGCACTGCCAGACAAACCCATCGGGCAGGCAGGTCCCAGGGCAGATTTCCCTTGGATCTGCTCATCACTGCCAGGCTGGGGGGTGGGAATCTATCTAAGCCTACTTCTAATTTTGCCCCTGAATGAATGAAGCAAAATTGCTCAACCTACTAGTCCCCCCAGTGCCATATTAAAAATATTCTTCCCCTGCCAACCACATGGGACTCTTGAGTAAGTTTGTGTTGACAAAGCACTTCAGAAGCATTATTCAAACAAAGTTGTTGAAGTCTTTTTTTAAAGGAGGTTGATAAAAGCAGCTCTCTCCCTGGAGACTCACGTAAGACAAGCCATGCGAGTCATTTCTGAGTTGCCTAGGTAATTGTACCCTGTAATTTTGTAAACTGACCTTGTTCTGCGAGAGATGTTGAATTACTTGCTCTTTAGCCTCTGACTTAGAGTGAGCATCCTGATGTGTCTTTTCTGTCTCTCTTTTTTAAAAAAGGAAGGGTCCAGGCTGAGTATCAGTTAGGCCTAGTCACAAATCCTGGCTCTGCTTTGTGCTCATGGTGGGACCTGGCAAACTTACCCAGCCTCTCTGGGCTCAGTTTTCACATCTGTAAAATTGAGCTTTTAATCTCTGTTGAGATGAAATGAAACAACTTCCATGCAAGTCCCTGGTACATTACAGATGCTCAGACAGTATCAGCCTCATCCCTTCCCTGCCGAATCCCTGTGTTTGGTCATGTGATGTCATGGAAGCAGGAGTTTCAGAGCTGAGAGGGAGCTGAAGGGCATTTCCAGGAGCCCTCTCAACAAACAGTTTCTCTTTTTGTCACCACATAGGTAAACCATCGACTCAAGTTCTCTAATCAAGAACCAGTCCCCGTGTGTTTTGGTGACATTTTAAAGGGGGTAAAACTGTGTGTTCTCTCTGACAATTGCAGACCTCTCCAAGCGGGAGAGCGGAAGTGGCTTTGACACGGGCCACCAGAACTATGCGAGATGCAACAAGAAGGGCGAGTCTGGCCAGACCCAAGTAAGCAGCTGGAGTGGGGGCTCCGGGCCATGCACTCACTAGGGCCCTAGCTGCTTACTCATCCCGAATAGCTATCGGCACCAGATTGTAGGTCTGGGTGAATTATGGAGCCAGGACCAGAAGTCCCCAGAGCTGAAACATAGAACAGAGAGCTAGACACGGGCCAGCCTGTATGCCTGGGACCAAAACCAAGATGGGCCACAGAGTAGGCCAAGGTGTCCAAAGCTGGGGAGCAGGCAGATGCCACAGTCAGTCAGAGTAAAGCTGGGTGGGAGGCTCGGAAAGAAGCAGGTTGTCAGGAAGCGGGAGGGCAGCATTCGGGGGAGGAAGAGCAGGCCTGGATTTCGATGCGCAGCCTGTCCCCCCCCCCCCCAGCCCTGATTTCTCTCCATTTCAGAGGATGGCTGAGAGAGCCTCCTCCCAAACCTATTCGAGTACCAGGCCTGGGAGCGAGGAGAGCTGTGTGTGTGTTAAGTCAGGCTGGAGAGGCAGGAACAAGCCTGAGTTTGAATCCTAACTCTGCCATCGCTAGGTGTGTTTCTTGGGCTAGTAATTGAACCTCTCTGAGCCTCTGTTTCCTCATCCGATGATGACTGATGATGGTCAAGATGGAGGAGGAAGGTGGTGCTGGTAATGATGGTGGTGAGGATAATGATGAGAGGGATTATGGCGGTGCTGATGTGACAGTGAGGATGATGGTGACACTGGTGATGACGACTATGGTGACATTGATGGTTATGCTCATAATAGAGAGCAGCTGAGTGGTGCTGATGTGATGGTGATGATCACAGAATGATGGTGGTGATGATAATGATGATAATGATGGTGACATGATGGTAATGACAGGAGCCTCCACTCTAGAATGGATGTGAAGAGTGGGCTGGGGTACTGTGACCTTGAGCAATTCAGCTTTTGTCCCCTGTGCCATCTCTAAAATGGTGATTAATATTCATATCTAGTAGGGTTATCACAAAGATTAAATGAATAAAACATATGTAAAGTTCTCAGTAAACATTAGCTGTCATGATTAAAACTACTATTGTTGATTTTTACATTCTCTTATTCTCAGAAGTATTCCTGTGTATCCTGGCCTGGTATCCTTAGTCTTATTAGCAATGCCTTAGCGTTGGAATGACTCCCCACCCTGGCCCACAGGACTTGTTTCCTCTGCTATTCCCCCCCCCCCCCGCCTCCTGCTTCTTACCTAAGGAAGTCTAGTGGCCTTTACTTTGTCCAGGGATTGTGCATGGGTTCAGCTAGGAGATGTGATTTCTCTGTTTTTAGATCTATGAGGGAGGGGGTAAGGAGGAGCAAATCCTTGCCATGGCCACCCTGAAGTGAAGTCCACAAAGAGGGGTGTGTGCCAACCGTCGGTGCCAACTGGGATGAGGTCACCTTCGAGTTCGACAGTGGGGCTGCCCTCCCACCTGTTGCTGGCTGTCCTGTGAAGTGGCACGCTGGGCACCCAGTGCTCTCTGGCTCCTCACAGAATCACACGGGTGAACGCTGGAGGTTCTAGATTGACTCCGGGATTCCAGACCAGGGCAGCCAGCTGGTGAGGGTAGCTGACATCATGCTGTCTTCACCTCTCCCTGACCTTGCCTTGCAGAAACCTGGACGACAAGTCTCACAAACCTCTGCCCCTTGGCGTGGAGAACGACCGAGTCTTCAGTGACCTGTGGGGGAAGGGCAACATGCCTGTGGTCCTCAACAACCCGTACTCAGAGAAGGAGCAGGTAAGCGGGCAGTGCCAGCAGGGAGGGCGCTGGCACTGAGGCCAGGGGCACCTGTCCTGGGGTGTGGACTTCCGCTTTGGTGTGTTTTATTTTCTTCGTGAGCTTACCATTGCTCAGGCTTTAATTCTGCTTCTACATTAAAGGTGCTCATATGGATCTAAATTGAAAAGATATAAAATATACATGGTGAAAAGATTTTCTCTCTTCCTGAATCCCAGCCACATAGTTTCTCTCCCTACAGGCAAAGCAACATTTATTATTTTTGTGCTCCTTGTGTCGTAGACAAATGCACACACACGTTATTTTCACACTTTTTACATAAATGAAAGTCCACTACACATACTGTTTTGCACCTTGCTTGTTCACTTGTCAGTGTATCTTGGAGATGAGTCCTAATTTGTAGATAAGAGTGTCCTGGTTCTTTTTCGCAGCTGCATAATTTCCCATTGTGTGGGTCTGCTACATTCATTGAGACAGCCCTCCAAATGGACACTCTTAGGTCATTGCCAATGCTTTGCTGTGATATTGCTGTGAAGAATGACATTGTATAAATACCTTATTTGGCACATGGGCAGGCTTTTTAATAAAATCAGTCCCTGGAAGTAGAATTGTTGGGTAGAAGGTCACGCTCACTTGTTCTTTGGGCAGACACCGAGAAATGGCTCATCGTGAAGACTGTGCAGATCCCACCGGCTGGGTAGGAGGTTGTTTCCCCACGGCCTCGCCAGCTCTGTGTATTGTTGAACTTTTCAGTCTCCGCCGTTTGCTGGGGTGGAGTCTGGTAGCTGAGCAGGTACAGTTCCTAGAGTGGCTCGATTTGGCTGGAGAACAGCAGCGCCCTTTTTCCCCCTGCCCAGGCAGGTGACGGACTGGATCGGTGCCGCCCTAATGAGGCATGTGGCTTTCCCTGGCTGCCTCTGTGTGGCAGCACAGTACAGATGGACTAAGAAGCAGTGGGGGTCATGACAGGGAGATGGTTCAGGTTGCTCAGCAGGTCTTCTTCCTTCCCAACACCTGCCCCAAGCCATGGGCGGCCCAGCTCTTTCTCCTGGTGCCTGATCTATGGCACCTCTCACCACCGGCACATCTAAGCAATGACTCAAAGCCTCTCTGCATAGCTTCGCAGGGGAGGATGGGACATTGCAGAGCCCCAGTGGGGATCGCTTTCCTTTCATAGCTGCTCATGGCTGGCCAAGGAGATAGGAATATGAGGGATTCTGCAGTAAGTCAGGCCCATGCTCCTGGCCAATTATTTTACCTCTTGGAGGGACTTCTGGGAGTGTTTGGAGGACAACTCTAGCTTCCTGTCATGCTGCCTCAAAAATCAAGGTCATATTGTGAGCGTGAGGGGACTCGGATTCATTAATGATTAAATGAACAAATTAAAATTGTCTTTATATTTCTTTATTCTTTGAAAATGAAGCAGTGATGCCCTGATGCAAACCCTCCCAATACAAAGGACAGAAAGGGCAGCCTCAGGCCGGAGTCAGGCTGCAGACAGGGCTTGTTAGAGCAACACTGTCTTATCCTAAGAGATAGTCTTTGTTTGAATTTTGAATTTATTGCCAATATTTCAGAATTTGTATAAATATCATATTTACAACTTCTCTTAAGAATCTGGACAGTCTGACCACATCGAGCCTCTATTCTTGTGGGGCAGTAAGCTCCTGGACCGAGTAGCAGCTGCCCCTCTAGACAGGGCCTGGGCTCTCTGGTTTGCCACAACCCTCACACTCCCTACCGTGTCCTCCTTACTGAGTTGGAGAAGAAGCAGAGGAGACCTTGACCCCACCAAAAGGACCCTGAAAGTCCTGCTGAAATCGAGCAACGGCAGGACTCTGGCCATTTGCTTTCATGCTGTCCCCCTCAGTTAGACAGTGATAACTTGTAAAACATAACCTTGAACTTGAGGCCTGAGGAGTGGGCCTCAATACTGGGCACAGAGCAGACATGATTAAAGGTGACCACTGGCCACCTTTACAGGGCATCATGGTGAAATGATTAATATCAGTCTGTTTGGTCTACTACAACCCAGTAACATAGACCAGAGGCTTATAAACAGCAGACTTTTATCTCTTATAGTTCTGGAAGCTGGGAAGCCCAAGATCAAGATGCCAGCAGATTCAATGTCTAGTGCAAGCCTGCTTCCTGGTTTATAGACACAGTCTTCTTGCTGTGTCCTCACACAGTGGAAGGGGCAAGGGAGCTTCTGGAGTCTTTCATACAAGGACCTTAATCCCTTATTCATGACCTCATCACTGCCCAAAGGCCCCACCTCTTCATACTATCACCTTGGGGGTTAGGTTTCCACATACGAATTTTGGGGAGACACGTTCAGTCTATAGCAGCGAGGGGAGGTGGTGAGAACCTGCCTAGGGCTCCTCTAAAATGTCAACTCCAAGTCCTTGGAGAAGGAGAGAGGGTCCCGGGGAAAAGGGGATGACTAAGTCTTCCTGAGGTTAAGGTGGCCAGATAGCTCTCCACTAGGGAGCTCCTGGAAGCACACACAGAGCCCAGTAGTGCCGGGGTTTTCATTCACTCCTGAGCAGCAAATCCTCGACATAGTCCAAGAGTTCCGATCCATCAGCCCATGAGAGACTTTCCCTTCCTCTGTTGTCTGAGACGCCATGTTCCCAGTGCCTCTCGGAAATAGAGCAGAAAGGACAGAGGTCTCAGCGCTCTGTCACCTCTGTGTCCCAGGGCTCAGGAAGCAGCCCCATTCCCTCCTAGTAGACAGCTCCGTGGCCACGGGGCTGAGCAAATTCACAGAAAATGCAGTGTTCTTCTTTCCGACCTGAGACGAAGATTGAACGTTGACACCATTCATGATAATCCTTTTAAGTGGAAATGCTACCCTGGTGAAATGGCTGGAGAAGCTGCTGCTTGTCTGTCCTCCCTGCAAAACTTCAATCCCTGAATCAAGCCCTCTTTCTTTCCCTTCATATTCAGCATCTATATCCCTTGCCTGCCTGATTTGCTTTCCTGAGGGGTCAGGGTGGAACTGTGCCCTGCTTGAGGGCCGAACATCTGTTTCCAGATACGAATTAAGCATCAGACCAGTCCTTAGTGGGTGCACAGGGGGTCTTGGGACTGGGGGAAATGAGATTTCCATGTGGCGTTCTTCCCTCTTATTCAGCCCGCTGCCCCTCTCTCCAGCCTCTTTCTGACAAAAGCATTCAGGTAGTCAGGTGACTTCCACTGAAATTCCCCTCCCCATTCCCACGGCCTCATCAGGAGCCTGCCTGGCAGTCCCTCACCCCTGGGGGCACAGGGCTTGCCAGCTACTTTCCAAATGTCAAAATCTGTCAAGAAGCTTTTCTCTGTTTCCAGGTAAGTGTCAGCATCACCCCACTCTCCGGAGAGCTCCTTATGAGGCAACTGGGGGATGCTGTGGGTCCCCAGTCTTCAGAGGCGTGTGGGCCCATCTCTGCATGAGCACGAACCCCACCGGCTCGCAAGTACTTTGCCGAAAGCCAGACAGGGGGCAGCCAGAGCCAGCAAGGTTGTGTCCGCATGAAGGCAAACCAGTGAAACACACTGCCCTTCGGTGACAACCCAGCGTGCCTCGGGGCAACCTAAGTCAGCCCTGACTCACCCTGCATTAACGATGTGGGGATAAAAATAACAACTACCCTGATAACAATGCCACCTTGTGGGGCGTGGCCATTCTCACCCTCCTACTCCCTCCTCCACAGCCCCGGGCGAAGCACTCAGCTCTGGAGTCAGCTCTAACCCCTGGGGACCTTGGTCAGACAACTAGTGTCTACACTGAGCCTTCCGTCTCCAGCAGGGTCTAACAGACTTATCGAGGTGTGGGACACACGACATGAAAGGCTGCTTGAGATGACAGCGTCACTTAACACAAGAATAGCTACTGGTACTTCTTGGGCCAGGTCAGGCACTGTGCTAAACTGTCTGCAGCCTCCTTGTATTCCCAGCCCAACCCAATGAGGTGCTATTCTTTTTTTTTTTTTTTTTTTTTTTAATTAAATAAATTTATTTTTTTGAATTGTTTATGCTGTTACAGTTGTTCTATTCCCCCCTTCATTCCCCTCATCCCCACTTTATAGATGAGTCAGCTGAGGCACAGAGAAAGGGGTTAGTAGCTCAATGAAGGTCACATAACTAGTACTTGGCAGAGGTGGGACTTGAACCCAGGCCATGGAGCTGCAAAGCCCACTCTTTTTTTTTTAACCTGTTTATTTATTTTTTTATTATATTTATTCTCTTTTTTTATAATAAATTTTATTTAGTTACTTTTCAAGTACATTTTTTTATCTATTTCTCCCAACCTACCCCCCGCCCTGTCTCCCCCCTCCCTCCAATTTCCCCTCCCCCAGTCCTCATCCCTGTGTCTTTCATACATGTTCCTCAAAATCCCTCCCCCTTTTTCCCCTTAAATTCCCTTCCCTCTCCCCTCTGGTTGCTGCCCACTTGTTCTCTATTTCAGTGTCTTTGTTTTTATTCTGTTTACTTGTTTGTTTTATTCTTTAGCTTCCTGTCAAAGGTGAGATCATATGGTATTTGTCTTTCAATGCCTGACCTATTTCACTCAGCATAATGCTTTCCAGTTCCATCCATGTTGTTGCAAAGGGTAGTAGCTCCTTCTTTCTCTCTGCTGTATAGAATTCCATTGTGTATATGTACCGCAATTTTTTGATCCATTCATTTACTGATGGGCACCTAGGTTGCTTCCAGCTCTTGGCTATTGTAAATTGTGCTGCTATGAACATTGTGGTGCATAGGTTCTTTGAAATTGATGTTTTAGGATTCTTGGGGTATAATCCTAGCAGTGGAATTGCTGGGTCAAAAGGCAGGTCGATTTTTATTTTTCTGAGAAAATTCCATACTGTTTTCCATAATGGTTGTACCAGTCTGCAGTCCCACCAACAGTGAACTAAGGTCCCCTTTTCCCCACAACCTCTCCAACATTTGTTGTTTGTTGCTTTGTTTATTATAGCCATCCTGACTGGTGTAAAGTGGTATCTCATTGTGGTTTTAATTTGCATCTCTCTGATAGCTAATGATATTGAGCATCTCTTCATGTGTCTCTGGATATTCTGTATGTCCTCTTTAGAGAAGTGTCTGTTCAAGTCCTTTTCCCATTTTTTAATTGGGTTCAATGTCTTCCTAGAGTGGAGTCGTGTAAGTTCTTTGTATATTTTGGAGATTAAACCTTTGTCTGAGGTATCATTGGCAAATATGTTTTCCCATACAGTTGGTTGTCTTTTTAATTTAATACTGTTTTCTTTAGCCCTGCAGAAGCTTTTTATTTTGATGAGATCCCATTTGTTTATTCTTTCCTTTATATTCCTTGCTCTAGGGGACATATCCGTAAAAATGTTGCTGCGTGGAATATCTGAGATTTTCTTGCCAATGTTCTCCTCTAGGACTTTAATGGTGTCACGGCTTATATTTAAGTCTTTTATCCACCTTGAATTTATTTTGGTGTATGGTGTAAGTTGGTGCTCAAGTTTCATTTTTTTGCATGTAGCTGTCCAGTTCTCCCAACACCATTTGCTGAAGAGGCTATCTTTACTCCATTTTATGTTACTACCCCCTTTGTCAAATATTAATTGACTATAGAGAGTTGGGTTGATTTCTGGGCTCTCTGTTCTGTTCCATTGGTCTATGTGCCTGTTTTTATGCCAGTACCAGGCTGTTTTGATAGCAGTGGCTTTGTAGTACAGTTTGATATCAGGTATTGTGATCCCTCCTACTTTGTTCTTCTTTCTCAAAAGAGCAGCTGCTATTCGGGCTCGTTGATGATTCCATATAAATTTTTGAAGTGTTTGTTCTATGTCTGTGAAATACACCATTGGTACTTTAATAGGTATTGCATTGAATCTGTATATTGCTTTGGGTAGTATGGACATTTTGATGATGTTAATTCTTCCAATCCATGAACAAGGTATATGTTCCCATTTGTTTGTGTCTTCCCTGATTTCTTTCTTCAGTGCTGTGTAGTTTTCTGCATACAGGTCTTTTACCTCCTTGGTTAGGTTTATTCCCAGATATTTTATTTTTCTTTTTGCTATATCGAATGGGATTTTTTCCTTGATTTCTGCTTCTGCTGATTCATTGTTTGTATACAAAAATGCCTTTGATTTCTGGATATTGACTTTGTATCCTGCTGTTTTGCCAAATTCATTAATGAGTTTGAGCAGTTTTTGGGTAGAGTCTATAGGATTTTCCATGTACACTATCATGTCATCTGCAAACAGTGACAGTTTTGTTTCCTCCTTTCCTATTTGGATGCCTTTTATTTCCTTTTCCTGCCCGATCGCTGTGGCCAAAACTTCTAATACTATATTGAATAGAAGTGGTGAAAGTGGACATCCTTGTCTTGTTCCTGATCTTAGTGGAAAAGCTTTTAGTTTTTTCCCATTGAGTATGATATTGGCTGTAGGTCTCTCATATATGGCCTTTATTATATTGAGGAATGCTCCCTGTATTCCCACTTTGCTGAGTGTTTTTATCATAAATGGGTGTTGTACCTTATTGAAAGCTTTTCCCGCATCTATTGATATGATCATGTGGTTTTTGTCTTTGCTTTTGTTTATGCGATGAATTACATTTACTGTTTTGCGAATGTTGAACCATCCTTGCATCCCTGGGATGAATCCCACTTGGTCATGGTGTATAATCTTTTGGATATATTGTTGGATGCGATTTGCCAATATTTTGTTGAGGATTTTAGCATCTGTGTTCATCAGCGATATTGGCCTGAAGTTTTCTTTCTTTGTTGTATCTCTATCTGGTTTTGGAATTAGGATGATGCTGGCTTCATAAAAGGAGTTTGGGAGTTTTCCATCCTTTTGGATTTTTTGGAATAGTCTGTGAAGAATGGGGGTTAGCTCTTCCTTAAATGCTTTGTAGAATTCTCCTGTGAACCCATCTGGTCCGGAGCTTTTGTGTGATTGGAGTTTTTTTATTACTGCTTCAATTTCTTATGCTGCTATTGGTCTATTCAGGTGTTCTACTTCTTTTTCATTGAGTTTTGGGAGATTATATTTTTCTAGAAATGTGTCCATTTCCCCTAGGTTCTCAAATTTCTTGGCATACAGTTCTTAATAGTAATTTCTTACAATCCTTTCTATTTCTGTGGTATCAGTTGTAATCTCTCCTCTTTCATTTCTCGCGTGCCACCGACTGCCGGCGACAGCCGGGTATGGGCCTGACGCTCCAGCGCCATCCATTTTCAGGGCTAGTTGATTCGGCAGGTGAGTTGTTACAAAGCCCACTCTTAACTCTATAGATCCTGGCCCAGAATAAGAGCTCAAAAAATATGTATTGTTGTTGCTGGTATTATTTGGGTAACTATTATACTGCCGATTTAGGTGTAGATGTATTACTAATTCTTGTTCTGCTACCGTGAGGTGGTAGGACAAGAAGCACCATTCCTCTTTTACTGACGGCACCCCAGTGACCCCAACAGGGAAAGTGAGCCCCCACTGAGTCTTGGTGACAGAGTTGCACCTCTGTCCCTTTGCAGCCACATCATCATCCTTGTTGATCATTCAAGTCATTGAATGATACCGCTCTTGCCTCCTGGGGGCTGGGCTGGGAGTGGAGAGGCAGACACTCCAAGCGAGGCCCTGGACCCCATGCCCAGCCCTGTGGCTGTGAGTTGTTAATGTGAGGATAGAGCCTCTGTTTCCACATCTGAAACATGGATTCCAACGAGGATCCAATGAACCAGCAGATGTGCAATGGCCGAACCCAGGGTGAGCACCAAATAGGCATTCACAAAATATTACTCAGAATGCAGTGAAGTTGAACGTGATCTCTGCCGGAGGAGGACACAGCCAAGGGGTTCTCTTCCCATCACACATGTGCCTCCACCTCCAGGAACTTCCATTTCCAAGACAAGCTTCAGACGCAGACACACACAGCAGTTACCGCCCCATGATGGCCTGGTTTCCTGGGACCCTGCACAGAGGTTCCCCACCTGCTGGCTGTAGCAGACTCATTTGGCCCCAGTCAGGTAGACACCTTGGGGTTCCAGTTGATAACTTCCTTTCATGAGCCTCTTTGAAGCACTTGAGAAAGCTCCTGTTTTTGAGGTTAATTTCTCTCTGTGGGCAGGTGCCCCACATCCCTAGCTATAAGTGGCTGTTGGCTCAGTTTCCACCCCCCCCCCAACTTGATCAAGCCAGTTGTCCCTTACCTTGATCTGGCTCATCACTAGAGTTAGACACCCAGGTTGGATTTTCCCCCAAAGCACCTTTAGTCCCCCTCTCTTTCCCAGGTTATCCAGTGTTCTCCCAAGTGCCCTTGAACTTAGGACAGTGATCTCCAACAGAGATGCTTTCCAGGAATTTATGTTGACCAGAGGCACCCTCAGGCTCTGGAGGGGAGCAGAATCCAAATCTTGCTAATGTTTTACGTCCCCTCACCCTGACCATCACCTGCTTGGTGACCCCCAGGGTCTTTGTAGGTCACTTGCCCAGGAGACCAGCCTTGCCTAGGCGATGATCAGAGTCAGGATGGAGCCAGGAAGTGGGGCCTGAATCGCCGGGTGTTTGGGTTTGGCCCTGCTGGAATTTCCGCTTGTTTTGCTAACTGTTTATTTTAGTAGTGAGTATATTGAATGCACACAGTCCCAACTGTTGTCTCAGTGGGACAATAGCATTCTGGTTTGGGAGTGAGTGACACCACTCTGCATGTCCATTCACTGCCTCAAACCGCACACAAGTTCTTTACCCAGATAGGCCAAGTTGGGTCAGGGTCATTTGTGTCCCTTCCCTTGGCAAATTCTTCCTGTCAGCGGCCAGAAACCAGAGATTCTCAGGGGTCGATAGACATGCAAACCGTGTCCACTTCCTGAGGGTCTAGGATATTTTTTTTTAAAGATTTTATTTAATTTTGAAGAGAGGGGAAGGGAGGGAGAAAAAAAGGGAGAGAAACATCATTGGATGGTTGCCTGTCATGTGCCCTTTACTGGGGACCTGGCCTGCAACCCAGCCATGTGCCCCGACTGGGAGTCAAACTGGAGACCCTTTGGTTCACAGGCCTACACTTAATTCACTGGACTCTTCCAGCCAGGGTGGGTCCTAGGATATTTTAAAGCCAAACATAATCACAAAGCTTGTGCATTCTAACTATTCACATTTAGCGATTTAATGCTTTTAGTAAACGCACTGTCCAAATATACATAGGCCACAAGATGATTACAGGATTTATTCTAAAATTCATAGTACACATATACATTCTGGTCTGGTAATTGGACCACATTTAAAGTTGTCTAATAATATCTGGTTATCTCGTGACATTATTGCCATGATAATCATCGGCCCATTTGGAGGAAGAATCAACAATCTAACTTAATGGCCCCTCATCTCCATCCACAGGCCCTTGTCTTTGGACCTAGACTGTGATGGGTATGAACCCCAGGCACCCCTTCCTTGGCCCCCCCACAACCTATCGAACATTGACTGTAGAATTGGGGGTTGGGGGAAGAGAGAGAGAGTAAGAGAATAAGCTATTTCTAGCTCCCGTGGAGTTATTATAAAGAACGAATCCCTTTAGAAATAATGCTTTGAACACACTGCAAAGAAATTAGGCTCCAAGGAATTAAACACAGTTGGTTAAGTTTTTTAAATAGCAGGTTTTTAATTGCATGGATGGGTATGTACCTGCTAGTGTGCGGGTCTGCGGTCCCAAACCCTGAGCTGCCACAGCAGCTCTGAACTGGGTTACACTTGCTGCCCCGGGCCTGCTGCCGAGGGCACTGTGTGTGGCATCTGGCTCCTGGTGTGGATGGCCCGCTGCCCCCATTTGAGCAGGTGACGGACTGAGAAGCTACTCTCCTTGTACAGGTGGGGCTTGCAGCTCCTGAGTTCATTTCCCAGGGCAGTCGTAGCAAAGCGCCCCAAACCCAGTGGCTTAAACAACAGAAACCGGTCATCTCCCAGTTCTGGAGGCCGGAAGTGTGAAATCAAGGTGCAGGCAGGGCTGGTTCCTCTGGGGGCTGCCAGGAAGGCTCTGCCCCAGCGCCCTCTCCGAGGCCTGCTCATGGCCGTTGTCTTGTTCCCTTGGCATTCTTTCTGAACACGTATCTGTCTCCCAACTTCCCCTTTTTATGAAACTTCAAGTGTAGGGGATAAGGCCACCCAAATGACCTCACTTTGATGCGACCACTTCACTATCAATGCCACATAAGGTCATGTTCTGAAGTACTGGGAGTTAGGACATCAACATATGAATTCAGGAGGGACACAGTTCAACCTGTGACAGTTCCTAAGGTGCTCTGTGTCTCACAGGTGCCTCCCTCCCTGCTGTTGTGATCCTGGCCCTGTTTCACTGTGAGTCTCTGATGGTGACAGCCCATAAATGGGGAAGGGCAGGGTGCTGGGCTTCTGTTTCTAGATCCTCCAGATTCTGATGTCTTCCTGCACTAAAATCCAGCCTCCCTGCACCTTCTCGTCACTCCTGCTTTTTCTGTGCAACTTCTGCTACGGGGCTCACCCCGCACCCTCTTACTCATGCTGGAAGCTTCCGAGTGAGTGTTGGCTTTGTCCTTTTCCTTCCCCCCATGGGGTTCTCTTCTGACACCCCAGTCTCCATCTCTTCTCTTCCTGTCCTGCTATCCTAACCATCACACCTTTTTCAAAACTCAGCTTTGATAAGGTCATTCAGGCAGCTTCAGGGGTTCTTCATTCTCTACTGAGTCAAGGCCAAAGTCTCTGGCTTAGCATTTAAGGGACTCCACCCTTTTGAAATGCATTTAGATCTTGTATTAGTCAACTTGAGCTGCCATAACAAAAATACCAGACTGGGCAGCTTAAATAACAGGAAGTTACTTCCCACATTTCTGGAGGCTGGATGTCCAAGGTCAAGTTGCCAGCATGGACACATTTGGTGAGGGCTCTCTTCCTGGCTTGCAGCTCGCCACCTTTGCTGTGTCCCCATGCAGCCTGCCTGCTCTGTGTGGGCGGGGAGAGAGGTGTCTCTTCCTCTTCTTTTAAGGGCATGAATCCTATCAGATTAGGGTCCCACCCTGACGACTCCATTTAACCTTATTACCTCCCAAAGACTATCTCCCAGTACAGTTACATGGCGAGTTATGACTTTAACATATGAACTGGGGACACAATTCGGTCCACGGCAGACCTCAGCTATTTGTTGAACGTGGGCTACATGTCGGGCGCTGGTCTAGGGCATGGAGAGAGAACAGAGTGAGCGGTGAGGAGGCAGAAAACTGAATCCAGAGACATACATCAATTTGTAAGTTGTAGGTACTTACGCGTACATGCACGTACAATAATTGGAAGCAGTGAGAAGTACTAGGAGGGAAGACAAAACAGAGTAAGGGTGGAGAGGGAGCATGGAGTAACAGAGGTGAGGCGTCGTTTTAACAAACGGTTGGGAAGGCTGCCTCATGTAGCGACATCTAAGGAGCTGGGGACATGTCACATCACTTCGAGTTCAACCAGTGGAACTCAGTGCTGGAGCCTGCAAGGAGCCTGCAAGGTTTTTCCATGAAGAACAAGATGGGAAGTACATTTGGCTTCATGGCCCCTACCATCTTGGCCTCCATCCCTACCACTCACTCTATCATTGTCTTGCAAAAGCAGCCACAGACAGTATAGAAATGAGTGTAGCTGTGTGCCAGTAAAATTTTATTTGTGGACACTGAAATCTGAACTTCATGTAGCTTGCATGTATCATGAAACAATCTTCTTTTGATTTTTTTTACTTAACAAGCTAAAAAATGGAAAAACACCATTCTTAGCTCATAGGGAGTATCAGAGCCAGGGGCAGACCAGATGTGGCCTGCGGGCCATAGTTCGCAGATCCCTGCAGCTGTAAGGTGCTTCTCCCAGTTGTGGGGTGAGGCTGGGGACAAGTGCAGGGCCCAGAACCCAAGTCCCTGGCACACGGTAGGTGCTCCACATGTTTGTTGAAGGAGGGATAGAAGGGAGAGAAGGAGAGGGGAGAAGGAATCTGGGTGTCAGAAGTCCTGTAAGCACCTTGGCCACTGTGGCTCAGTTGGGAGTGTTGTCCCACAACCAGAGGGCTGCCAGTTCTGTCCCTGGTCAGGGCACATACCTAGGTTGTGGGTCCAGTTCCTGGTCTGGATGCATATGGGAAGCAACCAGTCAGTGTTTCTCTCACACAATGTTTCTCCCTTCCTTTCTCCCTTTCTCTCTCTCTCAAAACAAACAAAAAAAAGATCAATAAATAAGCTGTTTAAAACAAAGAACAAAATCCTAGAGGCATGAATGAGTTCCTGGCTTGGAGCTGCAGGCTGACATTGGCTTTACCTAGCTGTCTGTTCTCGGGCTGCCCGACCATGTCCTCGGGGCCTCTGCGAAGCCGCTGCGTTGCAGTGGCCTTTGAAATGCCTGCAAACTCAGAGCCCTCTCTCCACATTTGTGAGTGGGCAGCCTTCCCACAGAGCTTACTAGATCAGATCAGTGCCTCCTGCCGCCTGACGAGCTTCCATTGTCCACCCCAGACACCAATCCGGAAAAGCACACATACAGCCGCAGCCCAAAGCCCGCTTGTGCCTTGTCCCCCGCATAATGACTCACAAGTGCCACTGATCTGCATTTTTCACCAGAGCACTCTGGTCTTCACTCAGAAAAGTCATTTGCATCCTCCATCCAGGGCTGCCGACTGCTATATTAATCTCCCATTTGTCCCCTCTTGAGTCATCTAATATTACTGCTGGCTAATTAAAACATCAAAGCCCCAAGTACAACAGCCCTGCCAGAGGCCCCCTAATGGCGGGTTTGGAGTGTGCGGTTCAGCACAGCCCCAGGGTGGAGAGTGGCAAGTCTGGCACTCGGGCCCCCAATTATTCAGCTCATAGTGACCACCCCTTGCACATCTGGAACCTCAACAGATGGCCTCTTTTATTAGGCCTGTTAGCTCTGCTCCCTGCCAGTGAAGGCTGCAGGCTGCCTGCCCACGGGGCACACCCCACATCTCCTCCTCCTGCCTCACTGCACTCCCCACTCATCTGCCCCCCCCCACTGTCTCCTCAGGTGCTGGGTCCTGGGCTAACTCCATGCCAGCACCACCTCCGCTATCCCCCCAGGATTCCAGTCGCTCCAGGGTGTTAATGTGGATGGTCCAGACAGTTTCCAAGCTGGCTGCGTGATGCCTGGTATCAATTAAGGATGCCCAGGTGCCTCCCACTTGGGCGAGGGAGGACCGTGGGTTCTTCATGGTTGTTGGCCCCATCAGAGGAATTTGTCACAACAAAGGCCTGCCCAGGTGTGACTCCCATCACCTTGTTGTCTGCTGGAGGAAACAGTGGTGGAGACAGAATCCTAAAGAAGGGTTTAGAACGTCTTTGGAAGCCTGCAAAGGAAGCGGAGCAGTGTGTATGCAGCCTCCCAGGGGACACGTGTGAAACAAAGTTTGGCAGGACAGAAAGTGCCGAAGGGGGACCGAGGGAAGAGCGCATCCAAATCCCCATTTTCCTGCTCCCGGTCTGGTTGTAGTGTAGTGATGATGCTTGTAGCAGTTGCAGTAGCAATAATGCTGGACATTGTGCTAGAATTAGCAGAATAATAATACCGGTTTTAGTAGGTAACGGCTAACATTTAAGAAGCGACTGCCAACATCCAAATGAGGGAGGATGGTGGCTCGGACAGAGGAGCAGAGGGATTCTGGAGCAATTCAGGAAGCTATGATGGAGGGGTGTCGGGTGGGTTCAGATGGGAGATGACAAGGAGGATGGCCAGGACACCTCCCACCTGTGGCCTACACAGGGGCACGAGGAGTGGTGCCCAGGCTGAGGTGGGAAGCACTGGGGATGACTGGGCCTGGCTAGGGCAGGGAGGGGTGGGAGATCATGAGTCACGCCCCTGCTGTCTGTTCTCTGCTACTGCTCCCTGCACTGCACTGCAGCTGTCTTTCCTAACGATGTGTGTTTGCCTGCTTCCTGCCCCCAAACTCCAGCATGGCGGCAGGGGTGTTTTAGCCCAGAGTTGACCATTGGCCACCAGGTGGCTGTGATAGGCCTCTCCCCTCAGGACCTTTGCCCAGGCTGTTCTCTTTGCCTGCAAGACCCTGCTCTTCCCCCTTCTTTGTCTGTGTAAGACCCACTTGTCCTGCAGGTCTTGACTTAGAAGTTGAATGTCTGGGTCAGGTGCCTCTTCCATGTGCTTCCACAGTCCCCTCCATCCTGCTAGTGTCCCGTGTTGTTGCACCCACTACTCTGGATTAGAGCGGCTCATTCACTTGTGATTCCTCTTCTCGTTGGATGGTGAGCTCCATGAGGGCAGAGATCACATCTGTCTACTTTGTCACAGTAGTCCTGCTCCATATTGCCTAGCACATAGGACATACTCAGTAAACCCATGTTGAATAAGTGAATAATGAATGAGTGAATAAATGAATTAGGCATGATGGTCAAGAGGCAGGATTGTCACACAGTTGGGGATGGTTTGAGAGTCGGATTGCCAGGAGTTGATTCCTAGCTCTAGCTTACCAGCTCTATGATCTTGGACAACGTTGTTAATCTCCCTGTGACTCAGTTTTCTCATCTGCAAAATGGGGATAATAAGGTTTTTTCTGAGCATGTACTAAGTGCTCACTGAATGGTAGTTTTCAGTAGTAGGCTTTCTGAGTTCTCTGTGACTTCTGTCCTGGACTTAGTCCATTCAGTGGTAATCCACAGCTCCCTCACCCACCTCAAGCCTTCCAGGCTGATGTAACAGGGCCCCTACCTCCTTTCTGACCTCATTGTCTTGTACTCTTCATGACTCATCACTCCAGCCACACTGGTCGATTTGCTGGTCCTTTGAACTTAGCAGGCCCACCTCTGCCTCAGGGCCTTTGAACTTGCCTTTTCCCCCACTGCTTGGTCACTATCACCTCCCTCTATTTCATATTCTTAGCGCCACCTGAAGTTAAATTGTCCATGTATCCTTTTACATACCATTTCCATTTCTCCCATGACAGTGCTCCAGGGGGTCAAGGACTCTATGACTTGTTCACCAGAGTGCCCCCTGTGCCTAGCAGCACCTAGCACATCGAAGGGGCCCAAAGTATGGCAGTTGAAAGTATGAATGTCCTGCCTCAAGGTCACTGCCCTTTGCCCTACCCTTTGGCATGAGTGTCACTCGTCATCGGCTCTTCTCCCCTCCTCTGCTCAGGTGTCACATCAGGGTTGCCTGCTTCCTCCCCTCACACATTGCTGAGTGACCGATGGTTGTCTGATGCACAGGCACACCTCTGCCCACCAGGTAGACAGCTGCTCAGAAACGCCCAAGATAGAATGTGGTCCTCATCCATGAGTCTGAAATGGAGGGGCCACCATTGCTCAGTCTGGGACTTATTCACCCTCTCCTACTAGGCAGTTTGCTTACAGTGGTGAAGATAAATGGAAAACTGAAGGTGTTTAAGATGGAGCAGGAAGTGCAAAGGCCCTGAGACAGGGACATGCTTGGCATTTTTGAGAGGCAGAAACCTAAAATTTGGGGGAAATGTTCTGTGCAAATCTTTCTAATTTGCACCTTCTATTTTCCCAGTGCTTGCTAGAAATGGTGAGTTTGGGCTGCAGCAGAGAGGCCCAGAAAAGGAACTTGGCCCAGCTTCAGGTTTGCAGCCCTGAGGGCTTAATTCTTCAGAGAAACTGATGGAGCCCCTTGGGTCGCTTATTCATTCAGCAAACATTCACTGAGTTCCTGCTGTCTGCCCAGCTGGTCTAGGTACCAGGGAGCTCCGGACCCCATTTGGGCTCCTGACCCCAGTCCCCAGAGCGGAACCCAAAAGGCTCTTCCACAACACCTCCTGCATTGGTGTCAGGGCCAGGTTCCCAAACACCTTGCACGTGTCAGCCAAGGAGAATCAGACCCCTCTCTCTGTGCACACAGTGGGTAACTCCGAGCAGACGCCAGCAAGAGCAGTGCTTCTCCCGTCCCCGAGGAGGCAATGTCCCGGTGCCCTCAAGACCCTGCCTAACATCCCCTCTTCATTCTCTCCTCAGTCCCCTGCTTCGGGAAAACAGTCCCCCACAAAGAATGGCAGCCCCTCCAAGTGCCCCCGCTTCCTCAAGGTCAAGAACTGGGAGACTGACGTGGTTCTCACGGACACCCTCCACCTTAAGAGTACATTGGTGAGTACCTCAGGAGGGTGTAGACCAGGATTTACCAATCTCAGCACTACCCACATTTGGGACCAGATAATTCTTTGTGTGGGGGAGGACTGCCCTGTGTATTTGTCAGGGGACAGCTGGCAATATCTGAAGACATTTTGGGTTGTCACAGCTTCTAGGGGCACTGCTGATACCTAGTGGATTACAGGCCAGGAAGTGATAAAAGAGGCTCTGCCTCTTGATGGAGAGTTGCTGTAAAGTCACATTGCAAAGGGTATGAGTATAGGGATGGGGAAATTGGGGCTATCTTTTGCAATCAATACACCATAGATGTGTCCAAACAAGTCCTTGTAGCCACTCTGCTAGCACTTTGGGTGTTAGTACCAAGGTGACCAGAATGCTGGTCACAAAGCCCTTCTTCCCCCACACTGGGTAGAATAAACATTTTCAGAACCTTAAAATGCTGCTTAGGGTTCTTTGCCTTGGCTGATAACCATATCCAACCACGGTTTAAAGCTGGTACTCAAGGAAGTCCCCTTGGGAATTAAAAGGCCAGGTAAACTCTGCCATGGATATCCATTCTGAGTCTGCAGCCCGCTACCTGCCACACTTGGGCAAGACCAAGTGATAGCCTGCATCTCCCTTTGCTGCCCAGGAAACAGGATGCAGCGAGCACATCTGTATGGGCTCCATCATGCACACTTCTCAGCAAATACGAAGGCCTGAAGACGTCCGCACTAAAGAACAGCTCTTCCCTCTTGCCAAAGAGTTTATCGACCAGTACTACTCGTCCATTAAAAGGCAAGTTCACGTTGACATTGGGGTGAGTGACCAGGTGCTGGAGACAAAGACTTCAGTTCAACTTCAGCTCCACCTTTGCAGGCAACCTAACCAAGACCTGAGCATGAGGCCTCTGCCCGCCACACTGGCCCCCACATGTTTTTGTTGGGCCTTCATTTGAAACATTTCAAGCAATTCCACATCCAGGTATACACCCTAAAGAAACTCGCACACTTGCGCACAAGAAGGCACGCATAATAATGTTCACTGGAACATTGTCATAATAGGGGAAAAATTAAAATTAAAGAACCAGCTGGAAACCACCTCAACGCCCTCTGACAGGAGAATTTGTAAATAGAATGTGGTGTTTTCCATAATGAAATACTATACAGCTATTAAAAATGAATGGGTTAGAACTTGGTGTGCCTGTAGGAATGAAGCTTACAAAAGAAAGAAAGGACAAGTTGTAAAAGCATATATTCAGGGCATTACCATTTATGGAAACATTTAAAATTTTTTTAGATTTTTTATTTGTTTACTTTTAGAAAGAGTGGAAGGGAAGGGGAAAGAGAGGGAGAAAAACATCAATGTGTGGTTGCCTCTAACGTGCCCCCTACTGGGGACCTGGCCTGCAACCCAGGCATGTGCCCTGACTGTGAATTGAACCAGCAACCCTTTGGTTTTCAGGCCTGCGCTCAATCCACTGAGGTACACCAGCCAGGGTTTATGTAAACATTTTAAACATGGAGAATATTACTGTACACAATTTAATATACGCACTACTATATATAGTAACACTATATAAGCATGTTGGCAGAAGTATGAGAATGGTAAATGCCACATTCAAACTAGCAGTCACTTCTAGGAAGGAAATAGGCTGTTACGGGCAAGTAGTCATTGAGGAATGATAATATGAGTTCTTATTTATTGCTTATAATATTTTTACTTATTATTTCCTAGGCTTGGGGCATGGGTGTTCATTATATTATTTCTTATGCCTTTTTATAAGTCTGAAATTTTTCATAATAATTTTTTTTACTTTCTAAAATTTAATTCATTGCCATCATTTAAAATGAGAAGTTTTCTTTTTAAAAAATGTAATTTCTGGTCCTGTTTGAAAGAAGATTGGGCAGCAGTAGCCCCCCATGGCTCTCAGGTGACAGCTGGGTGGGGCAGAGTGTGTCTGTCCCCTTTGGACCAGCCATGGGCTCAATTATTTGCCGTAGTCCCTGCCCAACCAGTTCACTCACTGCTGTACCTTTGTGGGCATTTTAGTTTGCAGTCTCTAATTTATGCTTGAACTATTATGTCCAGAAATCAACTCGGACTTTCTGTGGCTTCTGGCCTCCTAAAACAGCTGCCTCCTTTCACTGACCTCTAGTTTTGGAGAGAAGGTGACACTCCTACCTCTCTTCCCCCCTCACTCAGATTTGGCTCCAAAGCCCACATGGAGAGACTGGAAGAGGTGAACAAAGAGATTGAAACCACCAGCACCTACCAGCTCAAAGACACGGAGCTCATCTACGGGGCCAAGCACGCCTGGAGGAATGCCTCCCGCTGCGTCGGCAGGATCCAGTGGTCCAAGCTGCAGGTAGGTGGTGAGGCTCTTGGGTGGAACGGCTGGCAGGAGGAGGGATGAGCTTCACACTGGCTCAGCTCCCACCAACAGCACCTGGAGGCCATGGTGAACTTCCAGATGATCGTCATGGGGTCCTAGATCCTCATGTCATGGCCAAATCTTGCTTAGAGTCATGTCTCCTTCAGCCAACACAGTAGACCCTGTATTCATCTTTTAAATGAATTTGCATAGCTCTTGGTAAGGCTTATACACTCCACTTTACTACAGACTCCACCACCCTCTTTTGTCTTACACCTACTGTCTTTGTTTATGTTATTTGCCTACTCACTAAAAACATCAGAGTCTATGCCCCCTGGTATGGTTTTGTTTTCCTCTGAGGAATAGTTTCAAGTTGGAAGTAGATTAGTTATCAAACTCAATGTTTCTTGTTTGATTTTTGTTTCATGTTTTAATTGCTAGTAGCCTAACAGGAAATAGTAACCAGCCCACCAGAAGTCTCTCCTCTCCTCACCATCCCTTTGCCACAGCACTCACACTCCATGCCTGCATTTATGGGATTTTTCCTGGTTTGATGGGGCTGCGGCTGGAGTGGCTCCGGGCTCTCCTCCAATGGGAAAGGCTGCCGTGGGCGAGCCAAGGAGGGATGGGAGGCCGCCAATCCCACGATGCCCCTCTTCCAGGTGTTTGATGCCCGAGACTGCACCACGGCTCATGGGATGTTCAACTATATCTGCAACCACATCAAGTATGCCACCAACAAAGGGAACCTCAGGTGAGCTGACCAGCTTGGAGAAGCGGAGTCCCCCCAGTGTTGACTCTCAGGTCTGGAGTTGGCTCACCTGCCAGGGAAATACTCCCCTCACCCTCTTGGGGAGATGCAACAAGCTGGGAGTGCTGGTCTGGCATCCTTTGTTCCACCACCTTGTTCCTTGTCTTTGGGAGAAACAGACTCTCGTGTGTTTGCAAAGCTACAGCAGGAAAGGATGTTTCTCATTCCTGGGAACAGGAGAATCTTATTGCCAGAGGTGACCTGCTTTTACCAGCTCCTGCTCTGTTGCCTGGAGCAGCCTCAGAATCCCCCTTGGTTGAAAAAGCAATTAATTTTTCCTCCTGCTGCTATGGGGACTGCTTTGTCAGGTTCTACTGAGCCAACTCCTCTCACCCCACATGAAGAACAAAGCTACCAGGAGCAGGCCAAGGCAGGAAGGCCCGGTGTGGTCTGGTGGCTTTCACACTGGCAAGTTGCAGCTGGGAAAGGAGCAGCTGAGAGGGCACAGCTGGGGCCCCACAGACAGGCGATTATTCTTCTTAATACTGCCCACTCAGTCCCCTGCCCTGGCATCTGTGGCAGCTCCCAAGGACCATCCCCTCTCCAGGCTGCTGCCGGGATATTCCCATGAGCCCCCAGGCCACACTGAGCTCATTCTCAAAGTGGCTTGTTGGCATGAGCATGGGTTCTCTTGCACAAGTCTCTTCCTTGAGAAGGAAACAGTATTTGGCAGCTGAGCCTGCCAGTAGGAAAAGGGCCTGTAATCCAAGCCCAGGGCCTGTGTGGGGAGTTAGCACCATAGATGCTCAAACAACATGGTTTCAAAAGCACAGGCCACTTGGACGCAGACTTTTTTTAAGAAATGCAGAAGACGTATTTTTCTCTTCCTAATGATTTTTTAAGAATACAGAATTGTAATATACATAATATACAAAAACATGTTGATTGTTCGTGTTATCAGAAGGCTTTCAGGCAACAGTAGGCTGTTTGTAGTTGAGCTGGGGAGAGTCAGAAGTTAGCTGTGGGTTTCCAGCCACATGGGTCAGTGCTCCTAAACCCCGCGTCGTTCAAGAGTGACCTGTACGTCCTTTCACTAAAAGACCTCACCGTTCAGAGAACACCTTGCATATCCTGAGCATCAAAGGAGGGCTTGCTTGAGGTCTCAGCCTCATGGAGCTTGTGGGCCTTTCTGGTGGTTTCCCGGCGATGCCGTGATGGGGTCATCTGGGAAAGGGGGGGCGTTTCACAGGCCAGGAGTGCCCCTCCACTTTGGGAAAGTCTCCATGGGGTCTTCTATTTAAGAAAATATTCAGCTTACTTTTTTTTTACAGTTTTAAAAACACACATCTGGACACATATATGAGAGCATGTATGCCATGTATAGAAATAATCTGTACATGAGGTAGAAAAGCAGGCAGGGGAAAGAAAAGAACGGAGGGGAAAGAAAGAGATAAACTGTTTACTTATTTACCTATTAAAACACGCGTGAAACTAAAGAGAGGGAGAGAAACATGGATGCGTTGCCTCTTACACACTCTACTGGGGACCTGACCCACACCCTAGGCATGTGCCCTGCCTGGAAATGGAACCGGTGACCTTCTGGCTCACAGGTTGGCGCTCAGTCCACTGGGCCACACCAGCCAGGATGAGAGAGACGTAATTTAAAGTGTGGGGTGTCGGCTCCCTTGTGCACTGAGATTAGGTCTAGGAGATGCAGGAGCTGAGAGCTGTGCACGTGTGGTATTCCCACTGTTGGTCTCAGTTCCTGCACACGGAGTGTGTCCCACCCTGCCATGTGTGGTTCTGGTGTTTCTAAACATGCTTTTTGAATATATATATATTACACAAACACCCTTTATCTGGTGCTCAACTGAAGAAACAACCATGTGTTCTACTGCTGGAGGGAGAACTGGTGGTTTGACTCATCTTGGGCTGATTCCCAATACGGCACATTTGCTAAGAGGTTTGTAGGAGCATCTCTGGTTCTTTGTGACTTTTACCTTCAGCCCCCATTCTAGACTCACCACCAGGTGTATTGCATCAATGCAATATCATCCTGTGCAAACAGTGAGACCAAAATGTGCTCAAAAAGAAGGTTTTGGGGACCAGATGGGACCAGGAATGCTCTGTGGAGAAAGTGGATTTGCATCGGGGTTTGAATTTGGAAGCCTGAGAACAGGAAGGGATTTCAGCAGAAAGGGGACAAAGTTCCAGAGGCAGAATATATGTGTGTGTGTGTGTGTGTGTGTGTGTGTGTGTGTGTGTGTGTGTGTGTGTGTGGAAGGGGGGTCTAAGCAGCGGGCTGGACCCACAGTGTGGCTCTTATGCTGATACAAGTCATAACCTGGGACTCCGTCCACCAAGGGGACCAATGAGTCCAGGTGGCAGGAGCTCCTGGCATGAGATAACATTGAACCACCTCAGGAAAAGTTATCTCCTTTGATTTTTTTGAATCCTGACCATGATGCTAAGGAGAAACTCTGTTCCGTGCTCGCCTGACATTAACGCCTCTCTAGCCCTGCTGATCTTTTAACAGAGAGCAGGGCTCCTGCTAGGTGCTGTCAGCAGGTGACACCTCCCATTTAGTAACAGTACACAGTGTCCGAGTTGCCTAGGTAGGTGGGCGAGGCCAGTGGCGATCTGTAGTTTCGGAGAAAAGAAATATGAGTACAAATGGAAGGCGATCTCTTTTTCAGTCGTAAATCCATAGACTTTGTTACAGAATGGGAGGGGTGAGAGCAATGCTGGTAACTATGGAAGGAGAAAGATTAGAAGTAGAAACTGATGGTTCATTCTCAGTGGGAAGCAGGATCTGTTTTTCTTTCCCTGGAGATAACCTGCTCTGTGAGAACTCCCTGAAAGCCCGTGTCAAGTTGGTTAAAAGCCTCTGAGAAACACCCTTTTTTCTTAAGCCCCCCCCCCCCGTTCTCACCCTTCCCCAGACCAGCAGTGTTCTAGAGCAGCAGCGTAAGGTCCCTCCCTCCCAACAGCTGCTCCATGGGCCCTGGGGACCTTGGCCCAGCTATGTAGTCATTGACTTGGGTGACACCTGGGAAAGATGTCACCCAAAGTGCAAGCCCCACCCTTATGCCAAGTGTCCCCTGCCTCCGCCACAGGTCCGCCATCACCATATTTCCCCAGAGGATCGACAGCAAGCACGATTTCCGAGTCTGGAACGCCCAGCTCATCCGCTATGCTGGCTACAAGCAGCCAGACGGCTCCATCCTGGGGGACCCAGCCAACGTGGAGTTCACAGAGGTGTGTGCCCCCCGAGTCCGTGCCCAGCTGGGCTCTCATCCCCATTCCCAAACTGATTTCATCCACAGACTTTTCCTAGTTGAATATTGTCATCACAGAGAAAGCAGCAGTAGGGCCACTGTTCCTTCTTCCCCAAACCTCCTCCTCCCTTTGGCTGCCCCCAGCCCAGCTGGTTCTTTACAGGTGGTCAGTTGGTCATTTTCGTGCCATTCATTACCTTGCCCAACCTCATGATGGGAACCATTGTTCCATTTCACAGATGGGTGGGCTGAGTCTCACCAAGGCCAAAGGAGTTATCCCAGTCAGTAAATGAACAGAAGGAAAACTAGAAGTGCAGTCCAGATCTCCTGCCTCCCACCGGGAGGAGAGGAGCTGACACATGGAAACCATATTTGGCACCCATATTTTCTGAGTTCGGGAATATGTCAACCTCCTCATTCATTCATTTAGTCGTTGATGCAATTCTATCCACAAACCCTTTCTGGGTGGGCTGGACTCTCCATGGTACCTGCATAGCCACTATTGCTGGCAGCCCCAGTCAACTCACTGAGGCCACCAGGGATACAAGCACCACCATCCGAGGCTCCTTCCGGGGGCGGAGCAGACAGGTAGCACAGCTAAGGCCTGGTAACTTACAGCGTCTGTGCCCATAGGAGATGCCATGCCCACCAGGGTCTCAGGCACACAGGCCTGGGAACCCCTCTTATTGATCACCCTCTCAATTCCAGCTGAATGGCATCCTTGTCTTTTCTTCCACGGCAGCCCCCAAACTCCACCCAGTAGGAGGAGGAGCTGGCAAGGCAGGGCTGCTCCATCCCTTTAGTTGCTGCTGACTTCATTTGCATTTGGCTTTTCTTATTAAAATGTTACTACCCTAAGGAAGGGGCTGTAACTAGAGCCATCAGGAGTCAAACCTGTGCAGGTTTAGATTCAGCCAGGCTCTCTGCTGCGCTTGGCTGAGCGCTAACTATATACTTGGCTGACCTTGTCCTTGCGGTCACTGGAACATGAATGCCATGGCCCCTTCCTTTCCTTCTGTCTCCAGAAACCTCACCAACAGGACACATTCTCCTAAGCCTGTAACTCCACGCTGCTTCTCTGTACCAGCACGGTAGGGAGGGTCACCCCAAACATGGCCACAGTGACTGTCTCTTGAAACCTTCTTGCCTGAGCTGTCCAGTATGACAGCTACTGGGCACGTGTGGCTAGCAAGCGCTCGAGATGTGGCAGGTTCTGTCATGGGCCAGGTCTCCATGACAGAAACAGAAAACAGAGAGTGGCACATATTTCATTGATAAGTTTTTACCCTGATTACATGTTGAAAACAATATAGTGGATAACATTGCACTAATCTATTTCTTATACTTACTAATTAATACATTTATTGGGTTAATAAATATATTTAATTGTATGTTAAATAGCTTTAAATATGTTAATATTAAAACTTATTTTAAAATTTATTATTGACAAATTATGATTAATACATCTGATGAGATGTTATATATTGCATATTTCAATATTTATTGAATTAATAAGTAACTTTAATGTCAAATATATTATTAAAATATATTGAAACCAATTCTATATTCAATACAGTATTAATAAATTAATGTTGATATAATTGGTATATGATTACTAACAATTAATAATTAAATATTGAAGTTAAAATAGATACAAAATTAATATGTCATTTAAATTATTTTTACCTTTTTTGTTTTCCTTTCCTCAATGTGGCTACCAGAAACTTTTAAATTACTTGACGGGGCTTGTGTTATATTTTGATTGGACAGTTCCTCACAGGTGCGTTTTAGGCACAGACTGATAGACACGCTGCCTTCGTGTCTCAGGTTACCAGTGCAGATGCTTCCAGAGCAGTGCCCACTGTGGGCAGGGCCCTGTGCACGCCTGGGCCCCTGGCGCTGCCAGTGCAGACCCAGCCCTTCCCTCTGGGGCCCCTGGTAGGCAGGGAAGACCATAGAGCATAACGAAGCGTGGTGCTGGGGCGCAGGTCTGCCCTCTGTCTTGTGGGGCCACAGTTGTGCTGGTTACGTATGGTGATATCAGGGAGACCTTGGTACTGGAGGTGGCGTGGCCCAGAGCCTCTGGAAGAAGGGGCTACTGGTGGGCTCGTGCCTGGGTCTTTGCCCCTCTCCCATTGCCATCATGTTTGGCGGGTCGGGGCCTGGTGGCCAGACCCGGAGGCCTGACCCGGAGGCCTGACCTGACCTGGCCTGGTCTGTTCACAGATCTGCATGCAGCAGGGCTGGAAACCCCCTCGGGGTCGCTTCGACGTCCTGCCACTCCTGCTTCAGGCCAACGGCAATGACCCCGAGCTCTTCCAGATCCCTCCAGAGCTGGTGTTGGAAGTGCCCATCAGGCACCCCAAGTAAGAGGGCCTGGCGTGGAGTGGGTGGGGGTGGGTGGATTTGCCCAGTGGTCCCCTCTGCCCATCCCTGTACCCCCTGGCTCTCTATCAGCCCAGACAGAGGCTGAAAGTGGGTCTTCCAATCATCACCATGAGGTCTGGGCACAGTGGGCCCCCTGAGAATCAATAATCTCTCCTTGACCAGCCTGGGAAGTGTCATCTTTTCTGAGTCGTCATCGCCCTCCTCGAACTGCCCCTCAGCTATCACTCTGGACCTGCCCTTTTCCAGCCTGAAGGGTTGGATGAACAGAAGTACCTACTGTGGTGTTGCAGGCACAAATTTTAGATAGAGGGAGCCGTTTAAAACTCTGTGTGACCTGATGTGAGTCAAGTCCAAAAGGATTTGGAGTCAGGAAGGAGCTGTGAGGACTGAAGCCAGCAGCCCAAGCCGAGTTTGCACTGTGAGAGTGAAGGAAATCCACAGCGAGGCACTGGCCTTGGGGGCAGGCACCAAATAGAGGCAGGCACCAAAATCTCAATAATCAAGATGAATGATATTTTAATGCAGCGATTTTTAAAAAATCAACATTCATTTAAAAAAATCTGTGATGCACAATGCATCATTTTAAACAGGGACGGGATCCAGCTCAGGGCTGAGATTAGAGAGAGTCAGGCAAGTGCAGGGTGGGATCCTGTCGTTATTTAAAATTTTGGTCATATTCAAATAAAAACTGAAGTCCAATAAGTGCTGCAATCAGAATTTTATGGTGCCTGGAGGCATGAAGTGAACTGACCCTCCCGAGACTGGGCCTCATGGAAGGCTTGCTAGATTAGACCAATTTTAGCTGAGAACTCAGGTGTAAGGGCTGGACAGACACAGGAGGAAGAGAGAAGGTCCTGGGAGGAAGGAATTGCCGTGCAAAGGCCCTGGGATGCAAAGGAACTCGCTTTCTCATGGACTAACTTTCAAAGAGGGTTTGGGAGGTAAACAGCAGCCCAAGGCAGTGGTTTCCCGGCCTAGATGTCCATCCAGATCACTTGGGAAACATGTTAAAATGCACATTCTCAGGCCCTGGCTCTGAATCAGATTCTACAGGTCTGAATTAGAGCCCAGGAATCAAGTCCAACAGAGTCTGTCCTAGTCGGATGCTGGCATTCCAGCCTCCCAGACCGAGGATGTCCCACCCATCACCTGCCTATGAGACTCCCACCCCATGGTGAGCCGGATTGCCTTGCTCTCTGCAGGTTTGAGTGGTTCAAGGACCTGGGGCTGAAGTGGTATGGCCTCCCTGCTGTGTCCAACATGCTTCTGGAGATCGGTGGCCTGGAGTTTAGTGCCTGTCCCTTCAGCGGCTGGTACATGGGCACGGAGATTGGCGTCCGTGACTACTGTGACAACTCTCGCTACAACATCCTGGAGGTGAGCTCTGTCCTTTGTCACCATGACGGGAAGCATGAGGCAGACAGGGTGGACTTGGCAGTCCTTTCCCATAGCTAAGCTTTGGGGCTGAGAAACTGACAATGGGTAAAAGCAGAGCCTGCAATCCAGGGAAGCCCCTGGCAATTCTGGAGACATCTGTGGCACCAACAGCACAGGTACTGTGCGCTTGGCACTGTCCAGAGCACTTGGCGTGCAGTACATGCTCATTTAATCCTTACCACAACCTCCAGATGTGAAAAACCCCTTTCACAGATAAGAAAGCCAAGGCCTTTGCAGGGATGAAATGACAAGCTCAAGGTCACACCACTAGCTAGTAGCAGAGCTGAGATGGGAACCCAGTCTGGCTTTACAGTCCAAGTTCATAACCACTACCTCTCAGTGTCAAACTGTTAGAAGGGTTTGAGAATGACCCATGAACTTGGGACACTGTCTCTGTTCTGAAAAATAAGGGGGGAGAGTTGGCAGTGGTTCATACCATACACATTTCCCAGGGGAAGGCCTGACTTCCTCCTGGGCCGAATCATCCTCATCTACTTACAAGTGCTGGGGCGGAGTGCTGCCCGGTGCTCAGCTTTGGTGAGAACGCCAGGATGGCTGCAGGCTCATCAGCAAATGTTTCAACAACAGTCTGCTGTGGTTGGCCTTCCAAACAGGGCATGGAAAACCAGAGAGGTTCTGTTCCCGGCCTGTGTCACACAGTATGTAAGGTAGAGTCGAGATTAGAACTCAGAACTAACCACTGGGTTTACGTGGTTAAAACCCATAGGTGTTCCCGTGGATGGACCTTGAGAACAGCATGCTAAGTGAGCTAAGCCAGAGAGATGAAGACAAGTGCTGTGTGACCTCACGTATATGCGGGGCCTAAAGAGCCAAACTCGTAAAAACAGAGTAGAATGGTGGTTGCCAGGGGCAGGGTGCATGGGAACTGGGGAGGTGTCTGAGTTAAACAGATAAGTAATTTCTAGAGACCCAAAGCCTGGTGATTATAGTCAACAATTCTGAACGTCAACCTCAGAGTTGTTCAGAGACTAGATCTTAATTGTTCTCACCACAAAAAAGAATTAATTGTGTGATGTGATAAGGGTATTAACTAACACCACAGTAGTAATGGTATTACAATATATAAATGTATCCAACCAACACCTTGAACACGCACAATGTTATATGTCCATTATATCTCACTTTTTGAAAAATTCCCATGGGTGTCAGCCTGGAAAACAGCTTTGGGGAGCTTAGTGATGCCCAGGGTCCCCTTCCTTGGGATTTGGATGTAATTGCTCCATAGAGCAGGGGGTGGGGGCTGTGCTTCAGCATTTTTCAGAGCTTCCTAGAAGATTCTACGGGGACAGCTGCTGATCTGTACAGACCAGTGGTAAGGGAGGAAAAGACATTTCAGGCAGTTTTCACAGAGATGCCTCTAGTCACATTCAGTGATTTTTTAAAGTCATATAGTTCTTTTTCCCTGCAGCTAATTCCTGTTCTTTAACCAAAATGCTGTTAAAGAAGTAGCAATAGCAGCATGACTGGCAGACACACTCTCCCCTTTTATATACTAATTCCAGTTTTATATGTATTTACGTAGAGCAGCAGGTTTTATATGTATTTGCTTTCTGTCCGTGTCACTGCCAAAACACCCTAAGCAGAACCTAACGCCTGAAGCCCCAAAGGAGTGAATTAATAAGTCTGCTGTGAGCTTGCTTCCATTCCAAGTGTGCCGGGTAACTGCCCTGAGACTCCCTGCCACCCCTGCCTCCGAGTCTACCTGCCATCATGGACAGATGTTGACAGCTGAGGCTGGGAAGTGATTTACCCAAAGCTGAGAAATTGTCGCCTTCTAGCCCCATAATGAGACCTGGGTTCCCATGAGTGCCTACAGTTGACAGTAAATGAAAAGCAAGGCTCTAATTAGTGGATTTGCTCCTGGGCCTTCCCCACACTTGACACCAGCCCCTGCTTCAGCTGGAGCTGTACCAACAATGGCAGGGGTTGTTTTTCCCAGTAGTTTTGCCAGAGGAGTTGGCTGGTTGGGGAGCCGCTGCCTGGCCTTGGGCAGTAGGCAGCTCCCTGGGCATCTCTCTGAGCCTCAGTTTCCGCATCTGTCAGATGGGGTCAGGTCAGTACCCCTGCAAGCTCAGAGTTTCCATGGTCCAGATTGGCAAGCATTGGCCAGTCTGGGGGTGGAGCAGGCTGGGTGGAGATCTTGTCCTCCTGGAAAGTAGATAATGTTACTCCTGGGCCCACACGTCTGCCTAAAACCCAGCCAAGACCCTCTTTGTAACATTCGGAATAAAAATCCTGGCTCCTTGGCACAGACTTCAGGATCCTGCATGACCCAGTCCTGCCCTTTCAACTAACTCCCCCTGCTCCCTACCCTCCTTGTGCACTGGCCTTTTTTCTGTATCTCACATGCTGCCAACCCAGACCCTCCTCGGGGCTTTGCACATGCCACCTCTCCCCCTAGAACCTTCCCTCCCCCCATTGGCAAATGCCTTGCTTGTCATGATTTCCGTCTCTCCTAGTAGGCCTCCTCGACAGTGGGCCTGCCCTGACTATTGGGGTTCAGTTAACCCTGCCCCCCATACCTCCTCATCTTATTTTTTATGTGTATTAGCACTCAACACAACACGAACTGTCTGTCTTTCCCACTAGAAGGTATTCTCAATAATAAATGACCAGCCAAGTCTCTCTAGTTTCCCATTACTGGAAGGTCCTCAGGAAGAAATCTTCAGAGTGAGGGAATCAGTCTGCCAACGAGTCCATTAATTAATTAAGAAGTCCATTCATGACACTAGCTAGCCCTGCCCCTCCTTAGGCTGAAGTGTCCCAGCCTGTGAATCTGTGTTCCCTTCCCCTTTCAGGAAGTGGCCAAGAAGATGAACTTGGACATGAAGAGGACGTCCTCCCTGTGGAAGGACCAGGCACTGGTGGAGATCAACATTGCAGTCCTCTACAGTTTCCAGGTAGTGCCGGGGCCTGGCTGCCAAGCCTCAGAGCAGAACTAAACCTTTCAGGGCCAGGACCTTGCGATCTTGGTGTGGACTGTTTGAGGAGGAGATGACCCACAGAGAGGCTGTGACTCGCCACCTATGATTTTTCAGATTGGACATGGCAGGCCTCAGCTGTGTCTTCCTTAGGGACCCAGACTATCACTTAACAGGGACACATATGGCCCCTCGATGCATATAGCTCCATGATAAATGGTGTTTATGGTAGAGTGGTATAAAATTTATCATTGAGAGCAAAAGAGGGGCACCACCAATAATTATGCTGGGACAATAGGCATAAGCCACGGTTCTTCTGGGCAAATCAGGAGAACTGTGGCTTATGCCTAGAGAACAAATAGAAGTCACAGTCTATAATTGAGACCAGCTCTGTCCCCTAGGGCCTGGCCGTTTGGGAAGCTAGACCCTCCTGGACATACCCAGGAGGCACACACAGTCACGGACACATGAGTATCAACCATAGGTCCTCACGCCAGAAGTCAGGTGAATGTGTGCACCAGCAACACCCCAGGGAGGAGACAAGTTGAGATGGGGCCAGGGGAAGGACGGCGGTTTCAGGAGTGGGTGGAAACGATGCAGTGCGGTTTGGTTGGCTAGCATGAAGACCGATGAGCCAGAGAGCAGACGCGCGTGAGATGAGTCATTAAAAAAGACAAGTTCAGCAAGGGGGCAAAGGTTGTGGACAGAGAGGGAAAGTGGTGACTAGGTGTGGTGTGAATCCCAGACAGCTGGGTTACCTGCACAGTCTGCTACCTCTGCTGTGACTGCCTTGTTTTAATTTTAATCAGCTTAACTTTATTCGTTTAAATGTTTTATTTTAAGAGGATTTTTTGGTATCACCACCATAAATGGAGAGCCAAGATCCATTGCCATAAATAGAATTATAAATTTAATAAATAAACAATACAAGGAATAACAAAACAAAGTTCTTAAATTGTAACCAGATAGGAGAGGTGCCCCTCATTTGAAAAAAAGGAAGGTGAGAGAGGAAGACTGTTAGCAAGAGAGGTGTTCAAGGTGCCCTCGCACCAACCAGAAGCCTTCCCCTGGGTACGACCGGGAGGGGAAACGCAGAGAAGCTCTGGACACTGCCTGCTCTTTGGGGGAGCCCTGAAATCCCCAGCCTTCTTACCTCCTGACTCCTCGTCCCCTCCCCACCCACAGAGTGACAAAGTGACCATCGTCGACCACCACTCGGCCACCGAGTCCTTCATCAAGCACATGGAGAATGAATACCGCTGCCGGGGGGGCTGTCCCGCAGACTGGGTGTGGATCGTGCCCCCCATGTCTGGCAGCATCACCCCCGTCTTCCACCAGGAGATGCTCAACTACCGGCTCACCCCCTCCTTTGAATACCAGGTCCTGCTCCCTCTCTGCCTCTGTGTGCACTAAGTCTCCAGTGTCCTTGTGTGTTATCCTTCAAGCAGGTCTCAGTTCAGGTTAGCCGTTTGGACACTCAAGTGCTCAGTAGCCATGCTTGCTTAATGGCTACCACATTGGACAGTGCAGTTCTCCCTGAAAGACTAATGGAGATGAAATGAGTAGTCTGGGGCCTCAAGGAAAGTCTCTGAGAGGGACCAAGGGCTGAGTCGCAGAGGGTCTAGCAGGACAGTGCAGGGAGGCTAGACCAGCCACTCTGTGCAAGGACCTCTGTGGTCACCACCAGCAGAACCACTCCTTCCAAGGGCTGAGGGTGTGCGTGGCTGGGCAGCCACAGGCCCCCAGGGGGTCCTGAGCATCTCCGGAGAGGAGCCAGATTTCTCAGTGTGGTAACCTTAGTTCTCTCTTCCCAGCCTGACCCTTGGAACACCCATGTCTGGAAAGGCACCAATGGGACCCCCACAAAGCGGCGAGCCATTGGCTTCAAGAAGTTGGCAGAGTAAGTCTCCTGGAGTAGGTGGGGGATGTATGTGCCCCCAGAGTCAGAGAACCCCAGAAAAGGAGGCCAGGCAGATAGCCATGCCTCTGATTTCTTGTGTGATCTGAGATCTCTACTTTCTCTGACCCCACCCCCATGCCTTCTTTGGCTCCAAGTCTGGGATGTGAATGTCCCCACCACACTTTCCTTCCCAGTTTCACTTTCCTTATCCAGTTTCATGAATTCTTTTCCTGGAGGCAGTGGTATGTTGGTAAACCAGCTTTCTTAATAATAGTAATATTAAAAGTAATGATAATAGTAGATTTGCGATGTTTGCCAATTGCTGCAGTGTAAATACTCCTGCTATGGCCAGTTTTAAGCTACCAGTAGGAAGTTGTTGAATACGTAGTAGAGAGGAGCTCCAGATGCCACTGCGGACCAGGGGTGTCGGACCTTTGGGCATCTCTGGGCCACACTGGAAGAAGAAGAGTTGTCTTGGGCCACATGTTAAATACACAAATACTAACAAGAGCTGATGAGTGAAAGGTTTACTTGAAAATGGCTTGTAAGTAAACAGCCTCAGGGAGCGCAGCCTTTGGCTTCTGTTCATTTCACCTCTCTGGTAGGAGATGGGAGGGAGAAATCTAAAACATTAACTGCACTATTAAGTTTGGGGTAGAAACAATGGAAGTTAATTATAGCTGCTTTTTTATGCTTCAAATCATCCAAAGGGAACCCCCCCCCCAATCAGGCACTTTTTATTCCTTTCTGTTTCTCCCCCTTAGCCCAAGCAAGTGCCTCTGCATCGTGGGCGGTCTCCCTGACTCTAAAAATGATGAATTTACTACCAATAATCCCCAGGTGGGAGAAACTAACAATCTGTCTCCAGGGAGATGCCTACTGAGAGCAGGGATGCCTGCTCAGAAGGTGAGCCGAGACGTTCTGAGGCTCTGGCCTGCTTGCCATCTCCAGGCCCTCATGGATGGGAAGACAGAGCAGGGCTTCCGAGCTCTCCATTTAACCACAAAGCCTAGACTTTTGACACCTGCACTCCTGAGTGCTAGCAGCATCTCTCAGCTTTGTTCCTTCATTTGCTAGATATGTATTTAGTGCCTGTTAGGCGTCAGGCTCTATGCAAGCCCCTGGGTATGCGTGGCTGGCTAACCCAGACTTGGTCCCTCCTTTGTGGGCCAGTGCACCTCTGAAAGTCCTTTCACTCAATACCTGGTGATTAGTTAGCGATTCCTTCCTCTCTCTCTCTCTCTCTCTAGCACACACACACACACACACACACTCTCTCTCTCTCTCTCTCTCTCTCCCATGCACACACTAACGAAAGCCCCATGGCAGCTGCTTGTCCACAGAGAGAAAGAGGACATTCTCCATGTTCTTCAGCTCCCATAACAGTGCTTGGCTTACAGGCACAGTGAACACCATCAATGAATGGACACACAGGTGCATGAGTGAATGATCATCTTTGTGTGACAGTGCTTGGCAAAGCCAGGTTCTCGAGGCTGAGACAGACCCATTAACAACCCAGCAAAGTGAACCACCCATTTTAGCTCCTGACTCATGGTACTACAGGGATTTAATAAAGGGGTCGGATGGTGCCTCAACTCAGGCTTTGAGTGTCCCTGAGGCCACCCAAAATCAGCAGAAGAAGTTCTCTCCAGTTATATTTCATGGATCTTGGTTCTTGCCCAAGTCCCAGTCTGCCATTTCCCAATGTCCTCTCCATCCTCTTCCCCCCAGAGCTGTCAAGTTCTCGGCCAAGCTGATGGGGCAGGCAATGGCCAAGAGGGTCAAGGCAACCATCCTTTATGCCACAGAGACAGGCAAATCGCAGGCCTATGCCAAAACCTTGTGTGAGATCTTCAAACACGCCTTTGATGCCAAGGTGGGTAGGGGACACCAGCAGCTCTCCAGCCCCTCGGGGTGAGTACGGTTGGGAGGGGAGAGAGGGAGTTTCATAGAGTGGTACCTTTGAGAATGGATGCACCTACACTCACATTTTTATGAATTTCGGGGCCTGCGATGTCCCCTCCCTGTGAACCATCCAGGGGTCTAGGAATCACAAATGAAAGCCTCCTATCCAGAGCAAAATGTTAGGAAGCGGTGCATTAAATACAGTTCAGTGGCCCTGGCTGGTGTGGCTCAGTTGGTTGGAATGTCATCCCATAAACTAAAAGGTCATAGGTTTAATTCCCAGTCATGGAAGATGCCTCAGTTGCAGCTTCGGTCCCCGATCAGAGCACATGAGAGGCAACAATTGACTTTTCTCTTTCACATTGATGTTTCTCTCCCTCTCTTTCTCCCTGCCTTCCTGCTCTCTAAAAATCACTAAAAAAATATAAATGAAGGTAAATACAGCTGAATGAGTTTCTTGCTGCAAGACTTCTCAGAGCCTGTAGTTTGCACATATGTATTATAATCTCCAAAAGAGGAGGGCAGAGAATACAGATGCTCCCCAGACATGTTCATCTGTGGCTCACATACTCTCAAGGAGCATGTCCAGAGACTGGGCTTCCTGAGAACCTGCCTGGAGAAATGCTCCTCAAGCGATGCTAAGATACAGGCAACAGTCTTTCCCTAAAGCAGGTACCTCTGACTTGTTGGGCCCATGGCCTCCACACCACCGGGCAGAGGGTTAGAGAGGAAGCTGAGCACACGGTTGGTCAGACCAGCCAGCCAGGCCGTTCCCAGCCCAGGTGTGCTCAAGGAGGTTCCGAGAGCAGTTCGTTATCAGAAGCTTCAGGGTCTCAAGCAGGATCTATCTGTACTGGCAGCCCACCCCTTGCACCATGCCCCAGATTCTTGGTGGCCCTTCAGGCCACAGTGACTGCAGAAAGGTGCCACACTGCCGAAAGGGTTTCGGTTCTAAACTGAGCCCATCGAAATAGTGATACCCAAAACTTTTAATTTTTCCAAACAAGATGGCTCTGGATGACTCATCTTTTCTCTCTCTCCCTCTCCTTCCCCCATCTCTCCCTGTTCTCTCCCACCTCCTGGCTCTCCTCATCACCTCTTCCTTCCCCTCCCCCACATTCCTCACCTAGGTGATGTCCATGGAAGAATATGACATTGTGCACCTGGAACACGAAACTCTGGTCCTGGTGGTCACCAGCACTTTTGGCAATGGAGACCCCCCTGAAAATGGGGAGGTAAGATGAATTTTCACACATTACGGCATGTGTTTCCATCAGCAGGAAGAAAGGGGGGCCACAGTTACACCTGCTATTCAGTAGCAAATCATCCCAGAGCCTCAAAGACAGTGATTTCAAGCGCTGGCCAGTGTGGCTTCACTCGTTGGAGTATCTTCCCATAATTGAAAGGTTGCAGGTTCAGTCCGCGGTCTGGGTGCCTCAGATCCCCAGCCTGGGCATGTGAGTCAATGCTTCTCGCATCGTTCTCTCTCCCCTTTCCTCTCTCTCCAAGCAATGAGAAAATGTCCTCGGGTGAGGATTTTTTTAATATAGTGATTTCAGTTTGGATCCAAGTTTGGCAAAGATTGGACAATTCCAAGTCCTCAGTCTGTTGGTGTCCAGTGACTAGCTGATTCCTGTCCCCTGAGTGACCTACTTCCTTGGAATGGGCACTCTGACCCAGAGCTTGACATCCCCTGCTCCAGATGAGAGAAGTGGGGACAGTATTTTCATAGTGAGAAAGCCACAATGGGGCTTTGTGTACTGGGGGCAGGGTGGTCCACACCTGCAGCTCTTTGAGCAGCTGACCCTTCCAGGTGCGTCCGCAGCCCAAGCGTTAGCTGCCCAGCCTGAGCCCCTCCCAGTCTCAGCTGGTCCCCAAGCATCAGGTTCCTCTCTTGCCAGCAAGGACCCCAGACCGTCCATGCCCAACCCTATTCTGATTTAATAGCCTGTGCTACACATCTCACTCACCTCTTTTGGTCTGCAGAAGTTTGGCTGCGCTTTGATGGAAATGAGGCACCCCAACTCTGTGCATGAGGAAAGGAAGTAAGTGAATGACCCTCCAGTGTCCCATGACACCCGGTGGGGGTAACTAGAAATTATCTTTTGGCCCTTGGGCTTCTCCTTGAGTTCTGGATGGTTGGTGGTTGTGACCTGAAGTCCATCCGTGGCCGGTTTTAGCAGGTGGGTGTCTGTGCCCCACCGGACCTGATATTTTGGTCTCTGACTCGAAGGTCTTGGGCTGGTCACCGCACAGCCCTATGCCTCAGTTTCTTTTTCCATCAAATAATGGTTATTATACTTATCTGAACTTTCTAAGTTGTGAGAATCAAATTAGAGACTAGATGTATGTGTCCTGTGAAACGTTAGCTCTGTGTGGATATCAGTTCTTATCGCCCACCTTTGGAAACTGGCATTCAGAATCCACGAACTGAGTTGCTTTCCCTGGAGTTTTTCCATCTGATGCTCACAGTGGAGGGGCAGGTTGCATTCAAAAGGTGGCAATGAAATGCCTGTCATCAGAAGGTGTTCATGGTGCAGTTGTAGCTAATGTGAGGGTGCGTTCTGTAGATATTTCATGAGGTGAAAAACACCTGCAGTCAAAGTTACCCTTGAAAAGCCCTAAATCCCCCATGAAGCCCAGGACATAAGGCACGGGCACACACGGCTGCCTTATGCGACAAGGCCAGCACAGCGTTTCCTCCAGCACAGGGCCTGTTCCACGTCTTCAGCTGAGCGTCAAACGCTGTGCCTGGCTATCATAGGCAGAAAATCCCCCTTGGTCTGCTGGTAGCTGAGTGTGCGTTGCCAAACTCACATACATTCCATATCCAAGGGGTAGCTGAGGCGCTGCCCTCAGCCCCAGTCTGTGCCCAAGTTCAGTACTCAGTGTCCCTGCTCTTCTCCTTCTCACCTGGGTGGTCTCCAGCAGGTTCCCCTCACCCCTTCTTCAGGGAGAGATAGGGCGCCATCCGTTCTCCCCTCTAGGTACCCGGAACCCTTGCGTTTCTTTCCCCGTAAAGGGCCTCCCCTCCCCCGAGGCAACACAGGAGTTCGTGGTCTGGCTGGAGTCCGTGACAGCCAGCTCAGGTAGAGTGTGTGTGCACCTGTGTGCATGCGTGTGTGCATGCAGATGTTTGTGTGCACGTGTGTGCACATGTGCCCAACGCCCAGACATCCAAGGCCACATTCAGGCCTCAAGGAGGCCCGAGTTCTAACCCAGGCTGTGCCATTAACTCACTAAATGACCTTGAACAAGTCCCTAGACTGCTCTGGGCCTCAGTCTTTCTCATCTGCCAAATGGGGTGAAGCTCTCTCCGCCCTAACCACCTCCGGGCATTGTCACAGGATGAAAGAGGAACAACAAAGAGGAAGGCACTGGAGAAACCTCAGACCCCGTGCAAATGTGTGTGTTGTTATTCTTACCCCACAGCCTCCACCAGCCACCCCCACTAACGGCACAGCCACCCCTGATGCGTTGCATGGCTTATTTGGAGGAGTGACTCAATGTGTGGCTATTTTAGGGCAGAGAATACACTTACATATATTTAGAACCTCCCCGATGCTGGAGCGAAAACTTTGAAGAACATCCAGCCCAGAAACCCTGCTGCCAGATGGCGCAGTTCCTTTTTTGTCTCTTGCACTCACATTGATGTGTTGCATTTTTGTGCTTTGTTTTGGTTTTTGTTTTGGAGCTTGAGTTTTTTGTTTGTTTTGTTTGGGTTTTTGGGGGGAGATCTTGGGAACCTTTTTGGGTTGTTTTATTTTTACATTAAATTCATTGGGATGACATTGGTTCTTAGGGCTGGTTTTGTTTTATTTTTGTGTTTTGTTTTTGCTCTGAGATCAAAACTTACCACTTTTCAAGGGAAACTGGGAAATTGGGTTTTTTCCTTAAGTCTCCAGGCTGGTGAGCCTCTAATGCTCAGGTTTGAGTCCCAATAATATCTTCCTCCCCCATCAAAGCAATTTAATAAGAAATCCCATCTCCTACCATGCCATGCATCAGTGTGGAGCACGTTTCACGTTGGCTGGAAGTACGGAACGTGACAGGCCCTGGAAATGTCTGAGGACCATGACTTGTGGGGAGAGCACCACCCGATACGGCTTCCTAGGATGTTGTAAATGGTCTCTGTGTCTGCTCTGGCCCGATATGACAGCCACCCAGCCCCATGTGGTTGCTGAGCCTTTGCCATATGGCTAGTTCAAGTGAGAAATAGTTTTTCATTGTATTTAGTTTGAATTAGTTTAACTTTACATTTAAGTAGCCGTGAGTACCCAATGGCTACCACAGTGGACAGTATAAGTCTAGCTCCTGGCTACCTGCAGCATTAGCATCTCCTGGGTATTTATTAGAAATGCAGGATCTCAGGCCCTGCTCTGGATCTACTAAATCCAATCTACCTAACAAGATCCCAGACTGATTCTCATGCACATTAATATCTGGGTAGCAAGGAAGCATGATCCAGCGGTTAGGGGATGGTCCATTCCTGACTTGTTGCCAGTGAAATCATTTTGACTCAGTTTCCTGAGTCGAGGGTGGTCAGACATGTTTTAACACACATAGCATCAAGTGCAGACGGCTGGCTGTCATTGTGGTGGTGGGGGGGGTAAGTTGGTACCTTACAGAGGAGGCCTCAGGCATGTCATGGTCTCAGTCATCACACAGCAGAGGGTCCCAGAGCCAGGACTGGTCAGTTGAAGATCCATCGGGATGTTGACCTCAGGAGGGGGCTCCGAGCCATAGTTCATGACTCTCTCTCATTTTGGCAGGAGCTACAAAGTCAGATTCAATAGTGTTTCCTCCTATTCTGACTCCCGTAAATCATCAGGCGACGGACCAGACCTCAGAGACAACTTTGAGAGCACCGGCCCCCTGGCAAACGTGAGGTGAGCAAGGGGCTAGGGCATTGGGGATGACGAAGGCTCTTGGGGAACTGGCCTCAGTTGTGAAGTGGGCTCTTTGTTGGCGGGGAGGCAGTCTCTCATCCATGCACATTCTTCCCTCAAACAACCAGCTGTGCCCTGGCTGCCCCGACTCCTCTTTGTAAATGCACGTGAGTGTCCCCATCACCCACGTTTTACTCCCCCATCAGCACATCATTGGTGATGAAGGATGTTGACCCTAGAAATCACGCAATGAGCTGCCCTTCCCAAAGGGTATGCTTTGCACTTAGTGAAGCTTCTGGGGACCCACTGCCATAGTCCAGTGATTCTCAAACCTGGTGTGCATCAAAAACATCTAGAGATGTTTGCAATGTACCCATAACTGAGCCCCACCTCCAGAGATTCTGGTGTAATTAGTCTAGAATTGGGCCCAAGCACTGCTTTTTAAAAATAAAAGAATCTCCTCAGTTGACTCCACTGTGCAGTCAAATTCAGAAATACTGGCGTAACCCCTGTGTTTTCAAAAGCACAGTCACATGCCATGAAATAACTTTAGGTAGTACGTGGACGTGCAAGTATATTTTATATTTCAACAGTGTGTATTCAGTTTAACGGATACTGGGAAGGAAGTAAAACTGGTTGTCAAGCCCTTGGTTTCACAGATACTGGTCAAGATGACACTGATATAAGCAGAATCTTCTGGCCTGACCATCAGCAACTAAACCTTCTCCACACCTGTGCAGGACAGTGCTCAGTAGATGGTTCAGATCACAGGGTCCCTAGACCTGGAAGTATTGTGTCCACCAGTCCACCTTTTAATACACTTGATGATTTAAGCAGTTTTAGGTTCACAGCAAAATTGAGGGAAAGATACAGGGATTTCCCGTATCCTTCCCGCCCCACCTCCTGAACACACACACAGACACACAAACAGCCTCATCCGAGGTCAACGTCCCTTACCACAGGGGCGTATTTGTCCAATGGATGAGCCCGCACGGACACACCATGGCCACACAAAATTCACAATTTGCATTAGGCTTCACCCTTGGTAGTGGTAATTCTTACAGGTTTTGATGTCTGCATATTTTTAGTTTGACATCGAGACATGAGTTGTGTCCTGGCTGGTGTGGTTCAGTGGATTGAGCACCAGCCTGTAAACCAAAGGGTCACTGGTTCAATTCTTAGTCAGCACACATGCCTGAGTTGCAGGCCAGGTCCCCAGTAGGGGGTGGGTGAGAAGCAACCACACACTGATATTTTCCTCCCTCTCTTTCTCTCTCCCTTCCCTTCAGTCTAAAAAATAAATAAATGAAATATTTTAAAAAGAGAGAAAAAGGGAAAGAAACATCACTTGCATAGTTCAGCAGCCGGACCCATTTTTCCCTTATCAAATCTACCGTGACTTAGAGCAGGCGACTGCAAGCTACGCTGGTGGACCTGGTCCAGCCTGGCTGCTGAGGGTCTGTGTGCAGCCGTGAGCTGGGAGTGGTTCTTACAGATGAACGTTGCGATCCATTTAATGTTTTAAAGAAAAACACTGCCTGTGAGCCCCAATTAAGCAAACTGTTATCTGCCGCAAAAGAATTACATTCTCATTAGTAGACATATATTACTAAAAATTGTACTCAGCTATAATTATCATCATTATTATTATTTTTAACTTTATCAATAAAGAATGTGTAGAAATTTGTTTTCTTGTTATAGAAATAGCTACATAATAGTTTCAATTTTGCTTCTTCACCTACAAGTCTAAAATATTTACTCTCTGGCCCTATGTATAATAAGTTTGCCAACTTCTGGTTTAGAGGCTTAAAAGAGGAGTTTTGAAACTGTAAGGTAAAGACTGTGATGGGAATGTGAGTCTAGAAAGTGACCACGATGCAGGTCTTCAGGTGCATTTGGGAAGCATATTAATGAACTAATCACTTGAACCATCTGTTAGTGAACACAAGTGGGCTTGACGAGCTGGGAAGCACAAATTAAAAGCAGGTTAAACACGCTATAAGCACCAAACGGGATGGGTGGTGTCCAGCATGGCAGATGTCACGAGTATAAACACTGGGGCCTCGGGCAGCGATGCCTCAACCACACCGCGTGCTGGAGCTGGGAGTTTCCAGATCTGCCTGGGCTGAAGCCCACCTCCTGCCAGTCCGCCCCTGGCCCGCCACCCTTTCTCCCCTTCAGGCTGCTGCCCTTCGAAGCAGAGGTAAGGAATCCAGGTTCAGGATGAGCACAGGTGGGGGACCAGTGGGGGAAACACTGCCTAGCCTCACAGACTTCCCTTGGAAAAGTTCTGGAGCCCCAGGGGGGAGAGGAGAACGGGAGAGAAGGAGAATGAGAGGAGAAAGCGTGAATGTGGACTTGAACAGAGTGGGTATGAACCAATGTTAACTTTCATTTGACCTGTGAAACACCTGGACCTAGGTCAAGTTCGTTCCCCAGTGACGGAGAGTTTCTCCCCACTTCTGCCTCTTTCCCTCTCCCCCATCTCAGTCTCTCACCGTCTTGGCCCCCTCATCGTAGAAATGAGATTCGGGGACAGAGTCAGACCCTGCATGGAGTAGGAGAGACAGCTCCACTCTGTGGCTTGTCAGTAGAATACGCCAACCTGGGAAACAAGTGGCGTGAGGCATTCTCAACCCACTTGTGAACCTGTCATTTCAGTTTCAAAGAGGTCAAGACCTACAGCCAGGACCACGCCCTGGAAGTGTGACATTAAGTGTCTCTAGGACACAGTGAATGAGCCAGAGGGGTGACCCAAGGCATAGCCCTCCACTTCCCGCACTTGAAAGCAGCCAGCCCTGTCCCAACATGGACAGAAATCCCACCCACTTGACCCCCACCCATTCAAACAGCAACATCTTCTTGGGGGAAGCTGTGCAAAGAGGGTTTGTGAAGCTAATGAATTTCATAGACGTTGCAAGGGGTGGAGCCAGCATGCCTATCAGTCTTTCATCCCCCTTTAGAAGAGCCTGTTCACATACCAGCATTTGACATGTTAACAAGTCCTCATTGATATAGGTCCCTGAGGACCTCTGTGTTATAGTGTTCATTGTCTTTGTACTTAAACCTGATGCAGTTCTGTAGAATTACAGCACTTGTAGAATTTAAGCCTTCTGATAATGTAGACTAATTTCCCCAATTAATCCAGCTCAGAAAGGGTCACACAGGAAATTGCCAATGGTTCTGTGTGACTGCTGGCCCCGGCTCACCCTCCTTAGGACAAACTGGGAACACTCTCCTGAGACCAGAGGAAGGGGGCTATCCCAGGGGCTCTCAGATTTTATAGTGGCTGCCCCCAAATAGGCTTGGGGTTGCCTGACCACTAGGCTCAACTCAGATACCAGATGGAGTAATCTGCTCAGGTGGCCATAACGAAGTACCACAAACCAGATGTCTTTGACAACAGAGTTATGTTTTCACAGTTCTGGAGGCTGGAAGTCCGAGATTAAGGTGCCAGTAAGACCAGTTTCTGGTGAGGCCGCCTTTCCTGGCTTCTCGCCATGTCCTCACATGACTTTCCACTGTGCATGTGCAGAGACAGAGAGAATCCGATGTCTGTCCCTCTTACAGGGACACCAGTCCTACTGGATTAGGGCCTCAACGCATGACCTCATTTAATCTCAGTTACCACCTTGAGGGCTTCATCTTTAAGTACACTTACACTGTGGAGTAGGACCTCAACATAGGAATTTGGGGAACAACCTGTATTCATAACACCAGGCACCCCCAAGACCCCCAGTGCCCCTTAACACGGCTTTCTGTTCTCTTGCTGGTAGGTTCTCGGTGTTTGGCCTCGGCTCACGGGCATACCCTCACTTCTGTGCCTTCGGACATGCTGTGGACACGCTCCTGGAGGAGCTGGGAGGAGAAAGAATCCTGAAGATGAGGGAGGGGGACGAGCTCTGTGGGCAGGAGGAGGCTTTCAGGACCTGGGCCAAGAAGGTCTTCAAGGTAACCCTCTCCCCAGATCCCAGAGACCTGGCGGGGAGAGGCCATGCTCCCCTTGACCCCGAAAGACAAACTAACTCATCTGAAATCGAAGGAACTTGAAAGAACCCCTGGTACTTCCCCCAGTGTCCACCTAGGAGACAGCTTCAGTCAACTCAGATGAGTTTGGGTGGCCTTGAAACACATTCTCTACTCTGAATCCAAAATGATTCTTCTATTTTTCCCTGGCTGGTGTGGCTCAGTGGATTGAGCACCGGTCTGGGAACCAAAGGGCCGTGGTTTCGATTCCCAGTCAGGGCACACGTCTGGGTCATGGGCCAGGTCCACAGTACAGGGACATGAGAGAAGCAACCACACATCAGTGTTTCTCTCACTCTCTCCCCTGTTCCTTCTGCCTAAAAATAAATAAATAAATAAATAATCTTTAAAAAAACAAAAGAGTCCTCTATTCTATAATAATTAGAGATTATAGAAAAGCCATGAGGATGTACAGAGAGTTTCCTTCTCCCGCCCTGTCTGGCTGTTAACATAACAATGGTACGCTTGTCCAGACTAGGAATGCCGGTCCAGTAATAGTAACTAAACTATAGGCTTTATTCAGACTCCCCCGTTTTCCCACTGGTTCCCTTTTTCTGTGTTAAGATCAGGTCCAGGACACCGTATCACATTAAGTCATAATGTTCTTCCCACCTCCTCAGCCGTGTTTCTCAGTCTTTTTCTTGAAACATGGGAAGCGTACTGGCAAGGCACCTTGTTATATGTCCCTCAGTTTGACGACGTCTCATGTTTTCTCAAGCTTAGAGTGGGGTGGTGGGTTTGGGGAAGAACAAAACAGAAGCGGGGCACATTCTGTCCTGTGGCCAAATAACGTCCCATTGCCTGGATGTACTATGCTTCTGTATCCGTTCGTCAGTTGGCGGACATTTGAACCATCTGAAAATCAAAATGAGGCCAATAAGTGGTAATAGTTATCCTTGAAATCCTTTTGAATTACCCTGGCTTTTATCTCAAAAATATAATTCTGAACAGTAATTCTTAGGATTACTAAAGTCAGAGAACTTAGGAACTTGGCAAAACAAAACAAAATGAAGTGTACATGCAGGGATTCAGACATTCAGACTGAATACATATTTAGTGTACTCTGCCTTTAATGTAACTTTTTAAAGTCTGTAGAGGAAGATGAATGGGAAATGCTGAGTGTTTCCTTCCTGGGTTAGTGTCAGGCCTCTACATGAGTTGGTTTTAGAAATAAGTGACACAGGGTTACATACTAAATAGATGTCAGGTTCTACGGCAAAGAGTACAGTGCATCAAAGGCACTCAGAAAAACCCTAGGACGGATCAGTAGATGGGCTGTGTGTGAATGGGCGGGAGGGTGGGTGGGTGGAGATGGATGGGTGGAAAACGGGATGCGTGCCAGGTCCTGGAGCTGTTGAAGAGGAGTCCCTCTTGGCCAACAGAGGTCACTAACAGCCCGTGTGTGCCACAGGCAGCCTGCGATGTGTTCTGCGTGGGGGATGACGTCAACATCGAGAAGGCAAACAACTCGCTCATCAGCAATGACCGCAGCTGGAAGAGGAACAAGTTCCGCCTCACCTACGTGGCCGAAGCCCCAGAACTCACACAAGGTGCCTCTCCCCACACTCTCCTGGGAGCTTCCCTGACAGTGGGGGAAAGGAAAGTCAGGGGCTCCCCCTCCACCAGGTGCTTACAGAAGGCGGGTTTCATTGCTTTGATCTACATCCCGTGAAACCTGTGCGTGGCGTTTCTTTCCCCGGGAGTGGGGGACGTTACCCTGAACCCACCTCCTCTCAGCCAAGCGCCAGCGGATTCGCTCTGTGTTCTGCGTTACCCACAACTGCACCCCCACCCCAGCCAGGGCCCGCTGGACCGCTTCCCTCTCATCTCTTCACCCGACTCCATGGAGAGTGGGCGTGTGAGGAGAGGGCCGGTAGGCGCTGCAGACGTACTGGCCACGTTGAGCGCGTGTCAGGAGGACTGTGGTTTTTCTCCCCTCAGGTCTCTCCAGTGTCCACAAAAAGCGGGTCTCAGCTGCTCGCCTCCTCAGCCGTCAAAACCTTCAGAGCCCGAAGTCCAGGTAGGAACACCTCGTGCCCTCGGGCTCCCCACCTGTGCTCCGGCAGCTCCCACGGGGAGGCAGGAGTCCTTGCTGACTCCAAGCCTGGCTTCCTGTGACCACCCCAGGCGCCCCCCAGATGCCTTTGCTGCTTTGCAGCATCTCGGTTGCCTGCTATTCCTCTGCCAGCGCCTAGCCTGGAGGGACAGGAGAGGAGGTGGTCACGATCACTATGGAGGGGAACAAGCAAATGGTTTCATAAAGAAGGTTTAAATTAACAGACCACTCCCTTGTAGAGCTGCTTACTGTACCAGAGCATCTTAGTCCACATAGCTTAGCCTGGGCACTTCCTCCTTGTGGAGGATTCTTCTCTAGGGAATCCTACTTAATTTCTTAGGAATGACGGGAGGCTCATTACTGCACAGAATAGCCACTGTGCAATTCGAAGTCCTGATTGTTAGGAATTATCTTACTATAGCTTCAAACCAAAGCACAACTTCCTAGCACATCGTTTTCATCCCAGTGACACTCTGCAGTGACACTCAGAACAAATTCATCTCTTCCAGAGGGGCCAAATTTGGCTGCCAGGAGCCAAGACCTTGACCAGTCTGTCCTGGGCTCTGATTCCTTCCAACTGGTCTTCCTAAAACCTGGTTTTTCATGCTTTTTGCTTTAGTAAAGGACACACTCTGTCCCTCTGGGAGTGTCATTTTCAGAACTGGTCACAGTGCAGTGGAGGTCCTGAGATCACTGCCAAGGGCGCTACGGCTATTACACCGTCCCTGATCAGAACATGACATGCCGACGCTGCCCGAGGTCGCAGGCGTTGTACTAACAGCCCTGCCGACCTCCCGTTGAAGCCTGGGGGTTTGCTATCCGGTCTTTTCAGAGGGATCTGGCCAGCTCTGTCCATCCCTCGCTTACATGCTAGACATTTTTTAGTGCACTTGAAGATCTTGAAATCTTGACTTTGCATGAGTGGCCTAGGACAGAGATTGTTCTCCTGAGCTGGACAGCCCTGGGTTCTGAGCCCAGTGCTGCCGTGCAGTAGCAGTGTGACCTCAGGCAAGTCCCTTGGGTCCTCTGAGCCCCATCTTCTTACATAAAGTGAGAGTGGTGTCTACAAAGATAGCTGATGTTTACCTAGCACTTTCTGTGTCCCACGCACCATTTGAGCCCATTCTGTGCAGGATCTCTCGGCATTCTGACCAGCTCAGGAAGTAGGTTCCATTACCATCCACATTTTCAATATGAGAAATGACTGTTCCATTACCATCCACATTTTCAGTATGAGAAGTGACCGCGAGTGACTTTTTCAAGCTCACACACACAGGGCATCTCTGACCCCAGAGTCAGTGTACTGAATGCCTGTGCACGTAGCCTCCACGGCGCAGCAGGGCTGCTGCGTCGAGACACGTTCACAAAGCAGCATGGTATCATATACTCCCGTCACTACTCATCCACACCAGCTTCCTACACTTGCAAATTTAGTATGCGTGCTGTTTCAGGCTTCAGGACTTTGATTGAGTGGTCAACAGGGTGGGATCCCTGCACTCTTGAGTTTTCTCCTAGGCCCTCAAACATTAAAGAAGTAGATTGGGAAATTGATCCCTCTGAATAGCTGGTCCAATGCGATATTCACAACGTAACAATCTCTGATAGAGAGAAGGACACGCCACGCTTGAAATTCGACAGATCTTAGTTTCCATTTCTGTCCTGCACAAAGGCATTATAAGAGTAGGGACTAGGAATCTACTGGGGTGTTTTGTTTTTTTTTCCCACCAACAGTCTATGAAAGACCAGATCACAAAAATCACTCCCGAAACCATAGTCCATAAAAAGCAAGTTAATTTGCAAATGTTTTGATGCTAAATTGGACCAAAGTCCCAGAATAACTCCCCTCCCACCTCTGGGCAGCTGCTCCATGCTGATTGGCTCACCCAAGACAGGTGCAACAGGTTTCGGACTGGAAGGTGGTGTGTATTGGCACAGAAAGGACCAGACTGTGTCCGGCGTTTATCTCTCTGAAAGGCTGCCCTGCAGCACTACCTATTTTCAGGCTTACTACCCTTTCCAGCTTTATCAGGGTTTTCTTTTTCTTTTTTTTTAAGGTTAATTGAGTGAAAAACCATGACAGTCTCTCCCGTTTTCCCTGCCCAAGGCTCAAGCCAGGCTCCCCACCCAGGAGGCCGTCAGCAAGCTATCAGCTGTCCCTCGAGAGAGACCCTTCTCCCCTGGAGAAGGCCTAACTGGCTGCCGTCTTGCCAGTGCTGCCCTTTCTGTCCCCTCAAATACTTTTCAGTGGTCCATATGTGTCCCAAGGTTATTTATTATTTTTCTTAAAAGCCTAGAAAATCCCACACTTAAAAACCCCCAACAGAACTGAGATTTAAGACAACTGGTCTCCAGGCCAGTGCTACCCACCTGGGATTAGCTTCCTGCTAAGTTTCTGGGACCAGCCCCTCAAGGTGCCCTGGGAGCCCACAACCATCCTGTGCTGGAGTTGTCAGCAAGCCATGGCTGCTCAGTGGCTTGCAAAGTCCCCTCGGTCAAATCCCCAGCCCAGGCAGGGCCTGAGCCCTCCTTGCAGCTCACCTGCCAGCTACATCCCCATCTCTGCCCCTTATCTGCCTGACCACCGTCCTCCACATTCAAGAACACTTGGGACAAGTGTCTGTGAACATGAGCCAGCTCAGCAAGTTCGTGTCCTCTGCATTTCTATTTTGTACTGGCCAAAAGAACAGAGGCAAATATACTTCTGAAAGAAATTGTGATGATCTGAGAGAAAGTGAGAATGGATTTTCGGGCCTTTCCAAGGCTTATTGTGGTTGGTTGTCTCCGAAGGTTCCCAAGTTAGCAGCCCCACAGCGCCCCCTGCTGGCTGTTGGCCTCTGTTAATTCCCACTGTGGAGCTAACAGTGTGGGTCAGGTCTTTTCTCTCTGGGAATCAAGATAGGTGCAAGCTCGGTACGGAATCCGTGGTGCAAGTCCATGTAATGGATGAACATCAGAGAGGGCGAAATCTGCCCAGGGAAGAAGTGTGGGACCCCAGACCCTAATACCACCACTTGCAACCTCAGCCCCCAAGTTCCCCACTATACAAAGGACAGGGGTGCCTTGCTTCTATAAAAGTACTTGACACACCCCCCAAAAAGCAAGTGTGGCAGCACAGCTATTTCTATTAATGCTTGCTGTCTGCAGCAGCAACGGGCTCTGGCTTACACCAGAAACTCCTTCAAATAGCAAGTCCCATTGGTGTATTCAAGTGTCAGTTATTCAAGGGACAGTATAGAGACTTCATGTTGAATATCAAGTCCTCTATCAACTGAAAACTTGTTGGCAGTGAAGGAAAAGCAGATCTGAAATGGCAGTCGTACCCCGAGGTGTACAAAGGATTTGGTTTACTGAGGTACGATCCATCGTGAAGTTTTCAGAGATTGTGTGAAACGTAGTATCTCTCCCAAAACTCTAAAATGACCAGGACATCCATAGTCTGAGAATTCATTCTGGAAGCCATTCACCCAGCACAAGCCTCCTACCCTTGAAACACAAAGGCCAGTGCAAAAGGGCATGACCCGGCAGGTGTAAGTGAGGTTCTCTGGGTTTCCTGCTCAGGTCTCTCAATTTTACAACATAATATCAGTGGATTTCTAATCTGAACTTAAGGCTGGGTCCTTTTCCCTTCTTCCATGACAACATGAGGACCTCCAGCTGCAAAAGGGTGTGGAGTTTGGGATTCTGGGAAGGACAGAATATCATGGATTGGGGACCCCAGTGCCTTAGCTCCAATGGGGTAGTAGTTGCTGAGAGGACCCCCATTGGTACTGAGAGCAAAGCCTGTGTTGGCAGCTGGGAATCTGAGGCTCCTTCAAACAGCAAATGCTTGAGCACCTACTATGTGCCATGCACTGTCCGAAGTGCCAGGAATGGAGCCATAAACAAAACAGGCAGGCAAACGCCCTGTCCTCTAGAGTTTCCCTTGTCATAGGGGTCAGGCTGTGGCACAACCCACAGACCAGATAACGAAGGAAACTCTGCTGTAGGTCCGCTGACAGTAACTGCTGTGCAGAAAGAAAGGCAGGGGCAGGAAGACAGAAAAACAAAGATGTGTTAGGACTGAACCGTGGAGGGCTCCAGTGTCCAGATTTGGGAAGAGGAGAAGGAAGCAGCAAAGGAGACGGAGCCAGGGCAGCCAGAGGAGCTGGGGAGAGCCTGGGGTGCTGGCAGGATGAGAGGGAGGGAACAAACCAGCAAGTCTTGAGCTGCACCCCTGACCAGGAGCACCGGGGACTGGCTGCTGGATATGCCAGGAGGAGCTCCTGGGTGCCCCTGCTGAAGCTGTGATGTGGAAATCATGGGGACAGACGTTCTGTTGGCATGAGCCCCAAAGAGCCTGGAAGAAGGGAAACTACAGTCACAGGCCAGGACGGACGAAGGAATAAAGAAAGGGGCCAGTGGCCCTTATCCGATTGTTCCCTCGTCCTTCCAGCCGGTCAACCATCTTCGTGCGTCTCCACACCAATGGGAATCAGGAGCTGCAGTACCAGCCTGGGGACCACTTGGGCGTCTTCCCTGGCAACCACGAGGACCTAGTGAATGCCCTGATCGAGCGGCTGGAGGATGCACCCCCTGTCAACCAGCTGGTGAAAGTGGAACTGCTGGAGGAGCGGAACACGGCTCTGGGTAACTACGGCCACGCTGGGCACCCCCTCTGGCCACCCCTGAGGGCCCTCCTCTTCTCCGGGGAGTTCCAGCACCGGTGGGTGTACGGGGAAGAGGAGGCCCCTTCTTGGTCCCAGTCACCAATCCAGGTGGGAAAGTGGGTCTCTGTTGCCTCCAGCCTCCAGCTTATGAGATGGAAGCCTCCCCATTTCTCCTGGCTGAGCGATTATCTGGGATGCCAGGGCATCGATGGCACATCACTGGGGGACACTGATTTGAGCAGGGCCCACTCCTCTTTTCTTTTGTGTCCCTGCTGCCCCACTGCCCACAGAGTAGATAGCAGCTGAAGGTCAGACCCTGCATCCTCTTCAATCCCAAGGTGCTATATGAAACCTGATGGCCCACTAGGCCCAAACCACATCTCCGACCTCTTTAGACCAAGTTCCAACCTGTTTCAGTGACCATTCTTGACATTCCCTCTGAAGAACTGGCAAAGGCACATGGGTCTCAGCGCTTCATTCCGATAGGTGCAGGTGAGCTCAGGGCTCAGGTATGAGGAACGTCAGTGACCTTGCATGGCAGCCTGCGATACAGTAAGGCATCATCTTTACAGAGAAGCCAGGATGTAAAGTCAGGGCAGATAAGTAGTCAAAGCCCTGCGGAAAATCCAAGGAAGGCACCACTTTGGACAGACACACCTTCTCCTAATAAAGCCATCCCAGCCAGTTCTTAGTCTGTGTTACAACTGGGCCTTTTTTTAATCTTGAGTGTAGTCCCTGCTCGAGGAGAAACTTGTGTTTAGAAGTTACATCAAATGAAAAGTACACAGAGGCAGTACAGTGTGGTGGTTAGAAGACAGATGGCCTGACTTCACAATTTTGTGCTGTGTGACCTTGGGCAAATTCCTTAACCTCTCTGTGCTTTCATTTATCTCAGTTGGACAAAGGGGATAATGATAGCATGTACCATTTAGGCTGGTTGTGAGTTTGGGGAGATGAGAAGGATTACATGAGCTAATAGTATAAAGTGCTGGGAATAGTGCTTGCCGTATAGAAAGTACGAGGTGTTAAACACATTTGTAATTTTAAACTCTGGAATCCCACCCAGAGGAGTGAGAGGCTGGTAGTGGAAGAGGACAGACAGAATAGAAATAGACTCCTAACTCACGCTCCGTTGGTGGCTCACTGCGGAGAATGCCAGGGGACCGCTTCATGCTATTTTAATATGTGTTTATTTTTTTAATTTTTGGACTAGTGCACTCAGTGGGGTTTGGACGTGCTCCTTGCACGTACCTCCTTGGGAGGTACAGAATGGGATGTGGAAGAAGGGGAGGTGAGGAATGGTGGGCTCACCCAGCCCCACCCGGACTTGGACCCAAGCCCTCAGAGCTCAGCCCCTCCATCCTCCATCCGCCCTCCTAACCTCCACGGTGCCTCCGCAGGTGTCATCAGTAACTGGACGGATGAGCACCGCCTCCCGCCCTGCACCATCTTCCAGGCCTTCAAGTACTACCTGGACATCACCACGCCGCCCACGCCACTGCAGCTGCAGCAGTTTGCCGCCCTGGCCACCAGCGAGAAAGAGAAGCAGCGTCTGCTGGTCCTCAGCAAGGTGGGTCCCCACAGCCCCAGAGGCTGTCTTCACCTCCCAGTCCTTGGAGAGTTGTAGAGTATTGCAACAATTTTCCAGAAGATGGCAGTCTTGAGCAAGTACTGCCATTTTCTGGTTTGTAGAAAGTTGCCATAGTGGCTAGTCCATTCGGGTTTGTCCCAACCATTTGCCCTGATCCTAAGCCCTGCCGGAACGCAAGTGACTGCATTGAACCTCACAGTTCTTTGAGCACAGTAGAAACTGCCATTCCTCCTTCCTTTGGAGCACTAGAGCTTCTGTAACTTGCATTTCAGCCAGTGTTAGGGGGGAGAAGAAAGAGAACCTCACCATGCCCTGTTTTCAAAATAAGATGGCAGTTTCAAAATAAGAGTGCCTCTCTGAGGCAGAGGAGCTGTAGGTAGGACTTCAAGATAGAAGAGGCCTCTGATGCAAAGGCGAAGCCAGCAAACACAGCTGCTACAACCCTTGCTTGCAAACTGGGGCTCATCTGCTCCAAACTGCTGCAAAGCCTTGCTCAGTAAGAACCGCACCCAGGAAGACCTCCCAGGTCTCTCCCAGTGGGGGCTTCTCCCCAGTATGCAAGCCACCAGCAAAGGGTGCTTTAGCTTTTTCTGCTGTCCAGGAGAGGGGATTGAATGGCGGTCTGCAAGGCAGAGGCTAATTTAAGGAGTGCATATTATTTAGAAATACAGAAACAGACAGCAGGGGAAACCCTTGAAGAGTCGTCAGTGGTCACTTCTGGGCAGCTGGAACTGTCGGAGAGGTGGAACAGAAGAGCATAATTTTCATCATAAGTTCTGCAGAACTATTTAACTTTTTAAACTGTACGCTTCTCTCTAACATGAAAGGGAAGCAGAGCTTTCACTGGACTGTTGGAAGTAGGATTTGATGTAACTGTGTGAGTTAGTACATTCCTTCCGAAGAGCGTAAACTCCAAGGTTAAACTAGCAAGGTTTTCTATTAGGGGAAACGCCTGTGTGAGGGGAAAACGGAAAGGGAGGCAGACAAGCGTGACCCCCAAGTGAAAGGGGGAGGGAGTTTGAATGAAGCATCCGGGGCTGCACAGCTGTCTAAGGAAGGACCAGCACAGGTGGTCACGTTGGTTTCAGGTGGATGTCGGTGTCAGAGAGCAGCTGCTGGGGCCCTTGGCCAGTGGTGCCCCTGTGGTTGAAGGTCAGGGAGGCTGCAGGCTGGGAGGCACCTTGTCCCAGTGCCATACCCTGTTAGCAAAGCAGGGGCGGTCTTCCAAGACATGGGAAAAGACAGTGTTGCACAGTGGGCTTTACCTCTCCTCACAATCCAAACCTTGTAGCAGCACTTAGGGGCGGCCCAAGGCAGCTTCCGAGATGTAGGAGAAGTAACTCCAGAGCCCCAGGGAGTCCCTAGTAACAGCTGGGTTTTGCTGTCAGCTCACCCCCGAAACACAGCCCCCCACACCCTAACCTGTTCCTTCAGGGCTGTCATTTACCACCCGAGCATGCCCGCTGCAGAGGCACCTCCACCCTTGCAAACTCTCAAACTGCACGTCTGCATTCTGGACCTGTGAGTCGTGGCTCCCTGCACGGTGTGCCTATCTTGACCTTCACGTACTGCAGGGGAACGTAGTGGTCAGAAGCCCAGATTCCAGGTCCAGACTGCCTAGGGCGAGGGCCTGCAGAGGGCCAGGTAGTAAATACTTCAGGCTCATGGTCCTGTCGGTCTGTGACGCCATTCCTCAACCCCGCCACTGTAGCGCGGCACGCAGACACCACACAAGTGCGTGTGCATGGCTGGGCTCCAGTCCAGCCTTATTTGTGGACACTGAAATTTGAATTTTATATCATATCTTTGAGTCATAAAATAGTACTGTTCTTTTCGTGTTTCCCCTAAACCATGTAAACACAAAGCAAGGGATGAGCTGGATTTGGTTTGCAGGCTGAAGTTTGCCACCCCCTGACACAGATTCAAAACCCAGAATCACCACCTTTTAGCTCTGGAGCCCCTCTCCCTCGGTTTCCTCATCTGTGAAATAGGTATAACAAGCAGACTTACTGCATAAGTTCCTAGTGAGTGGTAAAAGCCAACATGGAACCTGTACTGTGTAAGTGGCACCTGTGGCCATTTCCGCCTTCTTCCCCGGACCCACTCAGGCTGTCGGTGGGAATGTGCACCAGGTACTGAGTGCAGGTTTCCCTCTGCCCCCAATCCCTTGGCACAGGGTTTACAGGAGTATGAGGAGTGGAAATGGGGCAAGAACCCCACTGTCGTGGAGGTGCTGGAGGAGTTCCGGTCCATCCAGATGCCCGCCACCCTGCTCCTGACCCAGCTGTCCCTCCTGCAGCCTCGCTACTACTCCATCAGCTCCTCCCCAGACATGTACCCTGACGAGGTGCACCTCACCGTGGCCGTCGTCTCCTACCACACCCGAGGTGGGTGGAGCTACCGGGAGAGGCTCCAGGCCTGCGCTTCCCCCCAGCACCCCTGTAGGTCGCCAGGTCCCAAGTGCCTGGCTGGAGACCTACACCCGTGGCCAGGAAACATTGAGAAGAAGCAGAGCAGGCAAACTGTCCCCTTAGGCAGAGCCAACTCCATGGAATTAGGAAGCAGGCGAGATGGGCATTATTCCCTCACATCCCCAAGGCAGCAGCCAGAACAAGCTACAGAAACCCATCACCTTGGAGCAGGGTGCTCCCTGCTGCAGGGTGTCCTGCTGGTCATGGTCAGTCAGATAGCCTGCCATTTTTCTCCTGTTCTTTTCCTCCTTGATAAAGCAATTACAATGCACGGCACCTGAAAGCGCTCTGAGACTGGGATCGCAGCAGCCCAGGGAGGGCACACTTACCAAGGTCCTTTCAGTGGGCAGGATTTGAATCCAACTGACCCTCCCCAAAAGGAGCCTGGGCACTTCACAGCTCACAGTCTCACCCCCAGCTCCACCATTTCCTCTGCCCGTTGAGAGGAAGGGGTCCAGACAAGGAACTCCAAGGCAGCAACTTGGCACTGGGGCTGGGAGCTTTCTGGACTGGAGGGAGGGAGGAAACCAATGATGGGGGAGCTTGGGGACGGTGAGTGAGCCAGACCACCTTGGTTATTCTACTAGATGGAGAAGGACCAATTCACCATGGCGTATGCTCCTCCTGGCTGAACCGGATACAGTCTGGTGAAGTGGTCCCCTGTTTCGTGAGAGGGTGAGTGGAAAGTGAAATGAGCAGCCATCCCAAATCTGCATACCAGTGTCCTGGGCTGGGGTGGGTGAACCGGCCCTAAGGGTTCCAGAGAGAGGGCTGAATCAGAAGGGCTCCACATTCTGCATCCCTCCAAGCTGTTAAGGAAATGGGATTATGAGACAGAAGCTAGAAGAAACTAAGGTAGTCCTCTAGTCAAGGTCAGATCAATGCAGTGGACACTATTAAGCACATGTACTGAGAAACTGAGGCTACAGTGGAGAATCAGGCAAATGCAGGCTCAGCCTTTATGGAGTTTGTAGACCAGGGGAATTTCTACCCAAATTCTGTGCAACACATTATCTCTCCCAATTTCTTAGAAACAGGGAAGATCCAAACAGTTTCCCCCAAACCCATTAATCAGAGCCTTTCTTCCCAAAATTTAGTTTTAAAAGAAATTGCTGCCTATGATCCACAATACTGCATTGTGTACTTAAAAATATGTTTAGGGGGTAGAGTTCATACTCAGTGTTTTTATCACAATCAACCAAAAAAAAAAAACCTCTATTTGAAAAAGGAAAAAAATAAATAAATAAAGGATATGCCCAAGCGTAGCCATTGTAAGTATCTGATTTGTCAGTCAGTAACATCTCTGCTTGAACTGTGTGTGACCTTGGCCAGCTACTTTTCTCAGCTGTTGGAATGCTCATGGGATGGTCTGCATACCTTTGGGGGGCTTCAGAAGCACAGACTCCTGGCCCAGATGTAGCGCATTGCCCAGAAAATCTGTACCACTTTCAAAACCCCCAAGTGACTGTTCTGTACACTGGAGCCAGAGATGCCCAATGACGGGAGACCTCGTCCTCACGGGCAGTTAAATCAGTGGTTCCCCATGGTCTCCACCCAGTAGATTCCAGGACCCTCCCCCTGCCTTTGGCGACATTTGACTGTGTCTGGGGATGTTTTGGGTTGTCAGTGCTGCGGGGCAGGGGGTGGTCCTGGAATCTAGTGGGTAGAGGCCAGGGTGTGCTCAGCAGCCTACAATGCACAGGACAGCCCCCGCAACAGAGGAGGATGCAGCCCTGAGCGCGAGCCGTGCCGAGGTGTGGAAACCCTGAGCCACATGCACCTGGCTGCCCTTTGTGGCTCAGCTCAGCAGTGGGGACAGTCAGGAAGTGGAGTGACAGCCAGATGCTAAGGCCCTCCTCTTCTGGGAAGTCCCCAGACCCATGGGGTCTCCCACCCTGATTAGGGGCACCTGACCCAGGCTGGAGAGTTGCAGGCCCTGCTCTACTTCCACCCGAGACGGCCGCCTGGTCTACCTGAGCTCCAGCTGTTCTTGACCACAGTGGGCTCAGCAAGGCTTGTGACCCTTTCTTTCCTGTGCAGAGCGCCCAGCTTCCACCTGCCCCGAAACCCCCAAGTGCCCTGCATCCTGGTTGGCCCGGGCACCGGCATTGCCCCTTTCCGAAGCTTCTGGCAGCAGCGGCAATTTGATATCCAACACAAAGGTAGGTCCTAGGAAACCTGGGTCAGTAGCTACGTGGTTTCCACTGAGGCCCACCTTTGCCTCGGTAGCCCAGAGACATGTGACAGCATCTCTCCATGGCATCGCTGCCTGGGGAGGGGCGGGGCGGCGGGCACAGCTCTGGCCCGACCTTCGATAGGAGTCAGGAGACCTGTCCCAACAAACCTTCTTCCTGGCTATTCGAGGGCTGGAATTCCACTTTTTTTTTTTTTTTTACTGTTAAGGTAGGACCCCTCCTTAAAATTCCAACAACTCAGAAAGGGGTAAGCATGAAGCCTTCTCAAATGGATGTGTGTTTATGGGATTTTCTCAGAGGCTCTTAACTCTAAAGCAGGTTTTGTGGCTTGAGATCTGAGCACACACAGACCAGCTTTGGGAGGAGAGAGGGAGAGAGCCAAAGGTGAAATGGGGATTTATCAAGCACTTTATAAATGCCAAGCACTTTTGCAGGTGCTGGGGGCGTACCAGTGAACAAGCCAGAAACAACTTCAACACCACCAGAAAGACCCTGCCCCTATGAACTGTCACTCAAGTGGGCTGGCTACCCTTCGTACAGTATTTGCTAGGCACCAGGCACATCCCCAGTGTTCACCATTCATTTCTAACAGTAATCCCCTAAGTGGTTGCTGTTGTTATCTCTATTTTGTACACGGGGGGATGGAGACAGAGAGTTAAGGCAGTTGCTCACTGTCGTCAGAGCTGGGGTTCGAGCCCCGGCAGTGGAGCTGCAGAGTCTGGGGTCTTAGCACTCCTCTCTGAGGGCAGGAGGGAAGATCGAGGCCCAGAGGAGGGAGGTTTGCCAACGTCTGAACACAGTTTACCTACTTCTCTATGTGTGTGCGTGTGTGTGTGTGTGTGTGGTGTGCTGGAGGCCACAGGCCAGCCTGCCCCAGCTTTCTCGGACCTCTGTCCCCATGGTGGCTGCTGAGGTTCCCAGGGAACCCCCGCCACCAGCACCACCAGCCATCCCCAAACCAGCAGAGCTGGTGACAGCTGAACGTCCTCTGGTCCCCAGGAGCGAGCCCCTGCCCTATGGTCCTGGTCTTCGGGTGCCGGCAGTCTCAGACAGACCACATCTACCGGGAGGAGGCCCTGCAGGCCCGCAGCCTGGGCGTCTTCGGGGAGCTGCACACGGCCTACTCCCGGGAGCCGGACAAGCCAAAGGTAACTGTGGCTCATGCACAGTCCCCCAGCCCCGCTCACACACGGGTACGCGCGTGCACACCCCAGGGCCCCTTGCCCTCCTGGAGTCCTTCTCCGTGATGCTGCTCTGCACTTCAGGAAACACGGGGCCTACCAATGACAGTTTAAAACATTTTATAGCTCACAGTGTATGCTGCCACTTCTACGAAAAATCCAGAACAGCCAAGTCTGTAGAGGCAGAACCCAGCGTGGTGGTGGCCAGGAGCTGTGGGGTGGGGGACCCGTCACCAGTGCGAGGGCTTCACTGGGGTGATGAGGAGGGCTGGCACTACACAGTGGTGATGGCTGTACGACGCTGTCAGTGCGTCCGTTAATGCCACTGGGTCTCGCCCTTTAACATGGCTAAATGGTAAATTTTAAGTTATGTGTATTTTAAATTTACAATACTGAATTTTAATGTGAATTAAAAATATATTTAACAGCCCCTAAGAAACCCTACCAGTCCTAATGCACACACCCACAGGACTGTGGCATGCCCCTCCCGGATCTTGGGGAGGCCTGGGGTGGGGCGGAACCCCACAGAGTGGGCCAGGACAGCTGGGGTGAGGGGGCGACTCAGGGAGCCTGGGCAGTGGCCATTTGACACCACGTGTAGAAGGACATCAGCACTTAAACAACCGGGACGGCCAAGCCAGGAAGCACCCGCTGAATTTCGGCCTCACCCAGAGGGGAGCTTCCTGGGCTGAGACATCCGGACCGAACTAGACAAACTCCCTGGAGCTGGTAGGGAACAGCCTTGTGCCACCTCCCGTCCTCGGAGCCCACGACTCACTCCAGCTGTAGCAGCTGGCTTTGCGCAGGTGCAGAGTGGGGAGCAGCCCCTGCACATGGCCTCAGGCCAGCTCTCCTTCCTCCCCAGCGTCACCCCTCCTAGGCCCCCAGGGATCACCACGCCTACAGTGCTACCTGCCCGCGAGCTCCCTGGTGGGGGGTAGGGGTGTCACACAGCCAGCTCCTTGTCACCGGTCCCTTGCTCCCTGCAGAAGTATGTGCAGGACATCCTGCAGGAGAAGCTGGCGGAGCCCGTGTACCGAGCCCTGCGGGAGCAAGGGGGCCACATTTACGTCTGTGGGGATGTCACCATGGCTGCTGACGTCCTCAAAGCCGTCCAGCGCATCATGACCCAGCAGGGGAAACTCTCGGTAGAGGACGCCGGCGTGTTCATCAGCCGGCTGCGGGTGAGTGACCAGCTGGCTTCTCAGATCCCTTTTTCAGCATCTGGTGTCCTGCCTCTGCTTCCTCCCCAACCTGCCTCTATGATTAGGACAGCCCTGGTGACATCCGTGTGTGGCTAGGGTGAAGGTTCAGGTGGTCCCAGCCCGCAGTGGGGAGAAAAGGAAGGATGGTGGGCACACGGGTGGGTGTATTACATACTACTGGGGGCTGTGGTAGGAGAAAGCAGCGGGCAGGTCGGTCATTGGGTAGCTAGACAGAAGCCATCCTAACCCAGCTTCTCCTGCCCTAGCACCAAGAGGCAGCCCTGAGCATGCAGTGGGGCAGGCTGGGCCCTGCACGGAAAGGTCTGCCCCAGGGAGGCAGGCGTGAGCGGAAAGCCATCCCTCGCTTGGCCCCCTAAGCTGTGAGCCTTGGCCTGGAGCTGTGTCCATCCCAGGAGGAGAGCTGCCTTCTCCTCCTCTGCACAGAGCGATGGCTAAGAGCGGCCCAGCCAGCAAAGTCCTGTGTGAGCCACTGCCCCACACAGAATGAGTCCAAGTCTCCACAAAGCTTCGGGGTGACCCCAAACCGCCCCGGCTTCCCTCAACGGGCAGCAGTCCACCAGTTTTGCAGAAGGAGCCCTTGCTGTAAATCTGGTGCTAAACCCCCAGAAGGGCAACAAAATAAATACATAAAGGGCTTTCTGGCAGAAATGTCAGCGAGCCAAGGGGAGTCGCAGGGGCCCCCACCACCCACTGTCTCCGGTACCGGCCTCGGGAGCCTGTTCATAGATTCCCGAGAACTCTGCAGAATGGGGTTGGGAGACCACCCCAACTTAAACACAGCCCTTTCTACAAGACAAACAGCTTTCTTCAAAACCCTTCTGAGCTGAAGTCTGCATGTCATTGTGCCCAGAAGTCCCCACTTTGGCAGCTGGGGAGGTGTCCCCTGGACGCTCCGCAGCACTTTTTCTTCTCCGTCTCTGCGGGTCCGACACGCCGTGCTGTCTCACACCAAGCCCTGCCGCGCCCAGACCTGAACTTGCAGGGGCGAGAGGAGGCAGGAAGGGGGAGGGCGGCGAGGTTCCCACCTGACCTGCTCACCTCCTCTGTCTTCCGAATGGACGAAGCAGCAGCCTCGTTCCTTGATGGGACCAGAACTGGGCCTGGGTCACACTGTGTTCCTTTGGGGACCATTTTCTTTACCCATAGTTCATCCTGTGTGTGTGTGTCGTCCCCCCCTCCCCCCCCCCGTCACTCGTCTCTGGGCTCTTGGCTGGTGTTTGAGGGCTGTTTCCTGGCTGTTTCTGTACCCTAGGATGACAACCGCTACCATGAGGATATTTTCGGGGTCACCCTGCGCACATATGAAGTGACCAACCGCCTTAGATCCGAATCCATTGCCTTCATTGAGGAGAGCAAAAGGGACGCCGATGAGTAAGCCAGCCCTGCCCCTCGGGCCAGGGGTGGGCGGAGCCCTCTCTTCCGGGTCCCGGTTTCCCTGGTGGGGCTTTCCTACAGAGGGGCCCCGAGACAACCACCGCAGCCACACTGGGCCATGAGGCAGAAGTGCAAACCCTAGGCCACCCCCGACCTGCAGGACCTAAGACTCTGGGGTGGGGGTGCGGCAGTCTGTGTTTTAAAGAGTGCCCTGGGGATTCTAGGGTGTCTTCCAGTGTGGGAACCCCAGCTTTGAATGCCAGCTTCTGCCTGAACTGCCCCCTGGTGGAACGATGGCTCATTGATCTCTACAAAGTTGTATTCTTAGGGTCCACACCACCTCTGTCACCCACCCCCAAAATGGCTGGGAGTGCTCTCATTGATGCAAATTCAAGTTGGCGTTGTTTTGACAACATCACTCCTCCTCTGCAAATGTCTGGAAACAGTCTGGGGCACCACAAGATTGGGACTGAGTCTCAATATTAAAACCTGACCACAGTGCTGTGAAACCTCAACCTCAAGTATAACCTCATCCTGTCCCTGTTCCCTGCCCCAGAATGCCATGCAATCCCCACCGTGTGCTCTTGAACTTGGGTAGGAAACAGGGCAGAGGGCACACCCTGCTCTCAAGTATCCTCATGGTTTTCCCGTATGACACAGCAGCCTCAGAAACGTACATTTGTGTCCAAGAGGCTCAGGCTATTGCCACTGACATCACAGTTCCTTCAGCTGCTGCAGATTCCCCGTCAATGTCCCTCTTCCCGGCTGCTCGTGTTGCTGAGCAAGCAGTCGCGCATTTGTTCATTCGTCCATCCGTTACAAGCCCCCACTGGGTGCCAGGTGCCTTCCACATCACTGGGGCTAGGAGAACAGGAACGTGAGGACTGAGTTTAGGGGGCGCCCAGAGTTGAGGGCGGCTCTCTCCGGTGTCTTTAAGGAAACAGCAGCCTTGTTCCTGTAGCGCTAACTCACTCCTCACTTCTTCTCCCACAGGGTTTTTAGCTCCTAACCGGATCCTCTTGCCCAGACTGTCGGCAGGGGGGCCACCCCGCGCACTCCGGCAGGGGTGGCAGCAGGTTTTTTGAGCGTGGACACTGCTGAACCCTCCCTTCGGGACCCCACGTGGCCCCTGCTCTGCCTCCCGTCCTGTCGCCGAGTCCTGGCTTTCCTCCTCTGGTCTCGCCGCTCAGTGTTTCCTTGGCCTTCTCGGGTTTTCTCCTTGCGTTTTCCTGCTGCAGTGCAATGCCTTTATAATCCACAGTGGCTCTTACGAAACTGCCCCCCTGGCCCCTCTTCCTGACAAGGACTAATAGGTGGTGCGTGAAGGCACTGGAACAGGGGCGTCCCTGGAGGCAGGGTTTGTTTTCTGGGGCGCCCCTGGAGAGGCAGCAGGAACCACAGAGAAGAGCTCTTGGAGACAGTCTCCCAGCCACTGAAGCCCCGCCTCACCCTTTCCTATGGGGACATTCTGGTGATAAGACAAGGAAAGGCGTGTGGGTACACGTGGCCTGGGTCTCACAGCCCGGCCTCTTGCCCGCGCCAGCATGCTGCCTGTAGACCCCCCATGCCGAGAACCATGGCCCCGCCTGTGGGTGGCCCCCACATCAGTGCCTGTGTCCCTGGGACACAGGAAGCCCCCTAGTGGTCCCGGTTTAAAAGGGTCAGGGCACAGAGAAAGGTGTATGATGACCAAGAGGGAGTCTCCATGGAAAGAGGGAACCAGAGGACTAGGTGCATTCAGATTCTGGCACCAGTTAGAGGAGCCCTTGCTGGGAAGTTAACCTGTCTGCTGACCCGTCTGCTGGGTCAGGCAGGCCCGCCCTCCCGGAGCAGTCCCAGCCACGAAGCCAGAAGCCATGTCGTCCAAGAGAACACGCTGGAAAGATGAATCTTCTCATCTTTGCCTGCCGGTGACTTAGGACAAGTCACTTGTCCTCAGTTTCCCCTCGTTTTAATGAATGAATGGGTTAAATCTGAACGTAGTGAAGACTGGAAACAGTATCAGGGAAGAATGTCATCGTTTTGTTTCCATTCCTCCCAGTGGGACTTGCTATTGCAGCCTCAGGATGACAGGAGGGAAGGCAGGTCGAGTGGATGGAGTGGGGAAGGGGAGCCGTAGTGCAGCCCCCACGGCTTCTCCTGCAGGGCCGCTGCTGAGGGTGGGAGGAGCCTCTGCCAGTGACCCACCACATTTCTAACCACTGAAATAATTTTAACAAATAAGTCGTCCTCCATGCAGAGAAAACACGGGCAGCAAAGTCGTTAGCAGGAATCAGGGCTGGTACAGTTTCTCCCTGGCAGGCAAGCTGCTGAGTTTACCCACTGAGAGTAAATGGCACAGGAGGGTCCCTTTTTACACTGAAATGCTAAAAATCAGTGGCAGGCAGGCCCAGAGAGAGCCAAGAGATTCTGGTCCCATCCTCTAAGGGACTGGCTCTTCAGCCCTGCTCTGGGCCCCCAGGGGGAGAGGCATCCAGCCAACCCTCCCCTCCTGTTGGATTTTTGTCTCACAGGAAGACAGCGTTTGCTTTCTGGACTGCACCAGGGGCCTGCCTTTCCTGATGCTCCATGAGGGGGCTTACCAAAGAGAGTGCCCTGGCCCACTCTGGAGGGGCCTTAGAATGGGGGGGCAGAGAGGTGTTGGGGAGGACTCCTCCAACACTCTAAGTCAAAGGGCAGATGGTATCGCGCCTTTTCCCCGCCCTCCTTGGCTGCTCCCCTGCCCTGGGACAGAGTCCTGGCCTCTCTGCCTTCTTTCTGCTCAAGCTTCCATGGGCACAGAGACCAAGTGCTCGCTCTGCTGGGCATGCTCCCCGACCCCTTCCGACCCCGTGGGGGCTGGGGAGCCCACCGCGGACCCTGTCGTGGGCCCCGCAAACTGGACTCTGTCTCCTAGCAGCTTTCCTTCCGGGAACTTTGTTTCCAACCCCTGGAGGTCACCAGTGTCCCAGGGCCTGCACTGCTGTGAACCACCCCCAGCAGAGAGGAACCGGCCACTGCCGCCCCCCCCCCCTCTCCCGGTGGAGCCCTCTGCAGGGATGTTTTCCCACCGCTGCACAAATGCTTTTGAGCACTCTCCGCCAGGCGCCGAGCTCCCCTATCCCTGCCCTCCTAGAAGCAGGCCGACCAGTGGAAACATCCGTCGTTTTATCAGGGAGCCCAAAGACGTGATTACTTAACCAGGATTCCTCTTTCCTCCCAAGAAGGATTTTTCCCTTAAGTAAACACCATTCAGCCATAACACAGCTGCTTCATAACTCCTGGCCCAGAGATGGAAGAAGAGACCCATCTGCTTCTCTGTCAGAATCCCTGACACCAAACGCCTGGCTGCAATGGGCCTTTGAAGCCTTGGGGAGCGGAGCCCCAGGGTGGGGTTAGTGCCGATCCGGGGTGTGTAAATGCTGCCCTCTTGTGGTAGCGTTTAGTTCAGTCCCAGTAACCAAAAGTAGGTACAAAATTCGGTTTAAAGGGCAGGTGAGCAAAATTAGGGTTGACTGGGCATTTGGGGGTTACTCAGGTTCCAGACCTCCTGCTCCCTCTCCCCCTTGAACTGGCTTTCAGTAGTTCCAGCCCCGTTTAACGGAAGGGAGCTGGCCAGAAGTAAGGGGCCATCCCCTGCACAGTCACGCTGTCCTGTCACCACGACTGAGAGTCCAGTTCCTTCACCTTGTGTGAGGAAAGCAGTGGTCAGACTCCCCGAGAGGAGGAACGCGTCCCCTTGGTTTCCATGCAGTGAGAGGCCAGGCAGTTTGCGCTTGTGTGTGTGGGGAGAATGCTTCAGGCCCACCGATACGGAATTTGGGGAGCTGACCGGAGTCCGGAGGGTGAGGTAGAGTTTGCCCATTTGCTTTTAGCTGGCCACACTTGTGCATTTGGTTTGCACTGCCTCTGTCTCCAAATGAGCCCCTGTTTCTGCAGATGGCTGTGGGCTGGCAGCTGTTGGGCCTTCTGGGTCCGCCTGTGTGCCTGCACAGCAGAGCGGACTGAGTGAGGGGCTACCCCTGAGCCGTCGGGCACAGCACCTGGCCCTCGTAAGCACTCAACGCGTCCTGCTCCTCCGCAGTGCAGAAGGTGTGGTGTGGTGTGCGGAGCGGACAGCCCCCAGCTTAGGGACGGTGGGAACCCGGGGCACAGAGACACGACTCTCAGAACTGACGGAAACGGCTGGGGTTCCGGAGATGTGTGGGATTCTCCCGGCAGGATTGGGGGGACAGGTTGGCCTGGAAGGAGGAGGAGGGAGAGGAAGGACAAGGCTGGGGCCTGTAGCGTGAAACGGAGGTGGTGTCCGAAGGAGCCGCCTTGGAAGGCTGAGGCGGCTCAGGGTGGTGAGGGGCACTGGGACGGAGAGCGGGGGCGGGGGTGGCATTTAAGGGGTTTTTGTCTTTAAGGAGAAAAATCCCTTTAAGGAATTTTTCCTTGAGAAGTTTTCAGAAGGGGAAAAAAAGATGATTGGAGTTATGCTTAGGAAAGAATGTTCTGGCAACAGCTTAGGGCACAGAGAACTGGGTTATTGACCTGTGGCAGGTGATCACAAGAGCAAAGGCTGGAATGAGGGAAGAAACAGATAAAGTGATAACAGAGATTCCGGGAGTTTCATCAACAGGACTCGGAGACCTGTCTGTTGTGGAAGATAGAAACAAACAAGAAAGTCAAGATTCTTGACTTTTGGTTGAGAAAGGGGGTTTGGGAGATAAACTGGCTCAAGAGAAAGATGAGTTTGTGTCACCCTAGTGATAACCAGATTCCACCCAAGTCCACGGGGTCAGTCCTTCCAAGGGTCGGCGGGCTTGTGCATAGAACTGAGAGTGACCCCAGGCACATAGACCTTGGCCTTAGAAGGCAGGGTTTTTCTTGCCAGACATGCTCCCAGAAGCCACCTGTTTGGGGCTCCAAAAGGAGGTCAGGTTTGCCCTGAGTCCAAAATGAGCACGGTGTTCTGGCGCACGCGGCCCCTCCCAGAGTGGGCAAGCCAGATGTCTGGCCCTTCTCCCCTCAAGCACCAGCCCCCAGTGTGGCCGTTCGATTCCTGCGGCTAGGTAAACTGTGGACTTAAGATTTCGTGTTTAGCTGGCTGTGTTTGTATATTCCCATCTGCCCTGCCTCTCTCTCCAACATGTCACTGAGCTCGCCTTGTCCACAAAGCCTTCTGTCTGAATGTGCAAGTTAATCTGAGACTGCTTGTAGGTGACAAGAAGAAAGAAATGCCAGTCTGAGTTTCCTGTATGAAATGTCCATGCCCCTGCCGTCCCCCAACCCTTGTAATGTCTCCTGCGTCCACGTGCCCTGTTTGGCTCAAGAAGGAAAGCCCAGGACTGGGTGGAGGACACAGAGGTCTGGCCATTTGAGGGAGGGGCCTGCCTCCCAAAGACCCAACACAGATGGCTCCCATGAACCCGAATTTGGCCTTTTGGGGCTGACACCTGCCTGGCCTCTCCAGTCCCTGCCTTGTGGCAAAGGGGTCCAAGAGGAAAAGCCTCTTCTCCCCAGACTCTAATGTGTCTTACTGTGAGGACCTGGGGGAGCAAATCTGTTGGGGGTCCCCTGTCTGGTCAAAGCCATGGGCAAGGGAGGTGGTCAGGAATAAAAATGCCTTAGTATGTTTACGAGTTTGTTTTGTCCTAGAATGGGCAGTTCAGAAGCAGTAGGACGTGTCTCTCTGGTCCAGGACAGAGCCCACTCTTCAGGAGGTGGCCCGGGCAGGCAGGGACAAATCCACCTGAAGATGCTGTTTACCACAGCCTTTTAGAAAGACTCCAGGACATCCAAGTGCCCAGACTTGGCTCCTGGGCTCCAGGAGACTCTAGGGTCCATCAGCCTCAGCAGTGTTGGCATTCGAGGCTGGAGAATTCTTTGTGGGGCGGGGGGGGGGGGGCGGCTATCCTGGGCACTGGATGTTGAGGATGTTGAGCTGTCAGGCACAGCCCCCCCAAACATAACAACCAAACGTGTCCTCGGACATTACCTGGTGTCCCGGGGGCAAGCCGAGCCCTCCTCAGCTTTGGCGGCTTCGTCTCTGTTACCCGCCACCACACCAGGACTTGAAGGACTTTGGGCGGGGATGAAAAGGCATGGCTTCACAAACTCCCTCCCAAGGCCGAAGGGTGCCCGTTCTGTTACAGTGACAGGCCAGGCCATGGGCATCTGTTTGGACTCGGGCCCACAGAGGCCTAATGCCCTCTGAGCCCTGCCTCCTGCCCTCACCCTGTGCTGCTTGCTGCTCTGTTGTCGTGATCGTGAGACCCACTCGGGGCTCAGCAGTGACTTTCTGGAAGACTGGGGGTGTGCACACACAGTTGATTGCTCACGATGCTGTGCTGTAGGTTTCCATTCCAGGGCTGGGGAACTGGGCCGGTGGGCAGAGGGACGTCTCATCTGACCACACACACGCGCACGCGCACACACGCTCCCACACGCTCACAAACGCTGTCATAAACCTGGACTGCCCCCTACCTCTGAGCTCTCGATGCTGCTACTCTCTGCCCAGTGTCCCGTGCTCCAGCACCTTCCACAAAGGACTGACGCCCGCCCACGCCCTGCGCGGTTGCCCAGGCTGTGTTCGCCGCATGCTCTTCCTCTGTATAGTTCTCATCTTCTAATTCGATGGAAGCCAACAGAAGCCTACTATGCCTGTTTGCATCATGGTTAAAATATTAAAAAGTGGACTCCACCCGACTGACCGCTGTCTTTTGTTGGGTTTTCCTGGAGTTTCCCACACCCTTGCCCACGTGCCCAGGCCAGGGACCCCTGGGAAGCCCACCCTGAGACGGGTACCAGGAGGCCGACTGGGGAATGGCCTTGGGTAGGGGAAAGAAAGGCAGGGAATGGGGGTGAGAAAGCAGCCCAACTAGTTAGAGGGGAAACGTGAGCTGTGATGTTCTCTCAGCCAAAACTTCTGACAGCCCTGAGGGGGATTCTGAAGGTGACCTTCAGGGTGGGCTGCCGGTCAGAGGCAGACCAAGAATCGGGCCTGGCACCACACTGCCGTTCAGAGGTACGTTCCTGAAAGTGATGGCTAACAGTCATTAACTGCTACTCCTCCCCAGAACACTCGGACCTGCGACCATTGCTGTCCCTACTTTAAAGCCTGGGAAACTGGGCAGAAGGGTACCAGCCAGCTTGAGCAAGATCAGCATAGGCGGGGAGTGTCAGGTGGAGTTGGAACCCCGACTGTTCACCTCCAGAATCTGCATTCCTCACACCCAGCCAGGGCAACTGCTGGGAGACCCAGGGGGCCACAGCGCAAAGCCCTGCTCCTCTGCTTTCTAGCTGTGTGGCTTCGGATAAGTTACCTAACCTCTCTGTACCTTCATTTCTTCCCTGTAAAATAATGATTCCAAATTTACTGTGTTGAATTGGGACTCAGTGGACGACTATATACCACACAACAGGAACAGACCGGAGTGGAATAGCCTTGTGTTACAGAGCAGACAGAGCACATTTGTCGGGGCTGGAGAGCCAGCCCCTCCACGCCAAGAACTGCAGTGGGGAAAGACTGGCTGTTTTGTCATGAGCAGTGCCATCGAGGAGAACGGGGAACTGATGTTGAGAACCCCAACTCCCCGTGGCATGTAGGTGACAGGTTCCATGGGGCAAAATCTCAGAACACCTCAGGCCCAGAGAGTCGGGGTCGTGCTGGCAGCTGGCTGGCCAGGGGTAAGGTAAGGGCCAGTCATTCCTTAAAGTCTTGAGGACAGTTCTGAGGTCTGCTCTGGCGTCCCTCTGTCTGGTTTCATCAGAAAGTAGCCAGGGGGCTGTTCCACCTTAAGGCACCGGAGCCGAAACCTAGCTCAGGCCCCGATGTTATCTTCAGTGGGACGTGTGATCCTTAGTCAAGTCCGGGCTCTGGTCTTCTGCTGCCTCGGGGGCTGCTGATTTTCCAGGGGAAAGGCCAGGCCTCTGAAGGGCCGGCTGAGGGACAGGGAGGGAACTGCTAGAGCTGGGGTTTAGGGCTAAACTTAATCCAAGTCTTTAAGGACCCTTGGTTTCGTGCACAGGAGTCAGTAAACTTAAGATCCACACGAGGATTCCTTCCAACTCTCCCAGCCCTCGCCTTGAAGCTCAAGCTGCCCCATCTTGATGTCACCTGCCATCTGATGCGGAGGCGCTGGGTTTCTCAGACCTCAGCCCACCTGCCTTCTCGGCAGCCAGCTGTTTTAGACGCTGATTGCGGCCTCTCCCTGCACCTGCCCATTAGCATTTGCTGGGGATAAGGTCTGCCACCTCCTCACATTTTTTACCCTTTCCCCTGAGTAACTCGTGCACACACTGGAGTTTTGATGGTCCCCGTGTCAGAGGGGGCTGGGGACAATTTAACATTTCTATGCATCCAGACGGGGGTAGCTTCTGTTGCTACCAGGAGAAAAATCCAAGTTTACACCCAAACAGAACCTCCCCAACCATATATCCAAAACAGAAGAGGATGGAAAACGAGTCGGGTGGGAGAGAAACAAAGGGTTTTTGAATCCAAGGGCCTCATGTGGCCCAGGCTGGGTGGCTTGGTTGGTTACAGTGTGGCCGTGATATACCAATGCTGGTGGGTTTGATCCCTGGTCAGGGCACAAACAAGAATCAACCAGTAAATGTATCAACAAGTGGAACAACAAACATGTTTTTCTCTCTCTCAAATCAGTAAGTTTAAAAAAATAAAAGAATGTGTTGGGCTTCATAGTAAGTTCAATAGTAAAAATAAACTTTTTTCTGTACCCTTTGGCAAAATCGCCAAAAGAACAAAAGCAGGGGAAGTATTTACAGCCAGGTGGGTCAGTACAGATAGAGCTCAACCCAGTCACCAAAAGGAATTCGCTTTAGCAAGGGCCTCAGGAGCAAACTAAGGTTGTTAATCAAGTAGCAGATTAAAGCCAGGTGGTTATCAAAGTGATCTGGGAGTAGGGAGGGGGTCAGGCTGGTCTCCCGACTGCCTGCATCCCCGTTTTTTCAGCCAGAACTCAGAGTTGAGGTTGGAAGCGGACAGCCCAAGGCTGACTCAGTTCCTCCCTAACCTACTTGTCTCTGAGAGCTTTGAGATCTTTGAGGGCAGTGAGTTCTGCTGTCCACTCTGTTCCTGTTCCTGGTCTTGCAGGAACGTGACTGGGTGAAGGACTCGAGGCAAGGAAGCCTGGAGACGTGCAGTAAACTCAGGGTGTAGTGTCTGTGGCGTTCATTAAACCCTGTGCGCTGAGCGACTGAGTCGGTTTTGTTGCAAAGGCTATTTTTAAAAACATATTTAATTGATTATGCTATTACAGTGGTCCCATTCCCCCCTTCGTTCCCTTCTACCCCCCTTCTACCCCCCTCCTCCACCATTCCCTCCCCTTTAGTTTATGTCCATGTGTCACAAGTTTTTTAGATTCTATATTTCCTATACTATTCTTGCCCTCCCCCTGTCTATTTTCTACCTACCGTCTATGCTACTTATTTTCTGTACCTTCTCCCCCCTTCTCCTCCTCCCACTCCCCTGTTGCTAACCCTCCTTGAGATCTTCATTTCTATGTTTCCACTCCTGATCTAGCTGTCCTCTTAGTTTGCTTTTGTTTTAGGTGTGGTTGTTAATAACTGTGAGTTTGTTGTCCTTTCACCGCTCATGTTTCTTTAACTTCTTTTTCTTAGATAAGTCCCTTTAACATTTCATATAATAAGGTCTTGGTGATGATGAACTCCTTGAATTCCACCTTATCTGAGAAGCACTTTATCTGCCCTTCCATTCTAAATGGGAGCTTTGCTGGATAGAGCATTAAAGAGAGTCCCCTCATGAAAGTGCAGTTCGTGGCAGACCAGCTGCTGGAAAAGTCTGTGAGGACAGGGACACCCACTTCTTTTTCCTTTAAGATGCCATGCATCATCTTCCTCAAAAAGCACACGGCGTCCTCACGTTGCTCTTCCAGAAACATCTCTTTCACCCAGTCATGCGTTTGCTCAAAGGCATTCGGTGCCCCTAAGGGACTGGCCAAGACTCACTGCCTGCTCTGGCCACCCGCAGCCTTCTGCGCGTCCACTTTCTTCCCTGCTCCCCACAGGCCTTCCCTTCTGCAGATTGACCTTAATAGTTCTAAACACAGCTCTTACCCTCCACCTGCCTGGCCTTTGCTTCTGCCACTTGCCCTACCCGGAAAGCCCACCCTCCTCCCCCAACTCGGCCCAACCCCAGTGTAGGGCTGAGGGTCTGATACAAACACTGTCTTTTCAGGGCTCCAAGCTCCAGGTGCACTTTCCCTCTGAACCAGTCACGGGGCAGCCTGGGAGTCTGGCTTTGCAATAGTTGCATGCGTCTGTGTGTGTCATCTGCCTCTGTGGAGTCGTCACCTACTGCCTCAGTGACACTGAGCAACTATCACAAAATCTCCCTGGCTCACGGCGTGATTGCTGCACAGGCTGGAGTCATGTCGCTGTGGGCCAGGAATGCAGGCAGCCCCCAGGAGCTGGCAAACAACAGGGACAGGCTCCTTCCTTCAGGAGGAGCACAGCTCTGCCTGCGTGTTTGTTTCAGCCGCATAAGCCCCGTTTGAGATTGTGACATCCACAGCCATTAGACAATACGTGGGTGTTGTCTTAAGCCACCAAGTTGGGGTAATTAGTTCAAGCAGCAACAGAAAACTAAAATCTATATTCGTTCCTTATGGCCGTATCCTAGGGGAGAATCCACTTCTGTATGTTTTCCAGCCTCTAGAAGCTGTTCGTACATCCTGGCCTATGGCCCAGCATCACTCCAATATCTGTTTGTATTGTCACATCTCTCTCTGACCCTGACCCGTCACCCTGCTTAGAAAGACTCTGGAGATGACATTGTCCAGGATAATCTCCCCGTCTCAACATTTCTGGCTTAATTACATCTGCCGTGGCTTTTCCCATTTGAGAGCCTTGTGATTTTGTGACTTTCAATACGCACTATCTATTTGGTCTTCATCCCCATGCTGGTAAAGAGCTCCTAAAACCCTTGGAATTCCCTCAGTGATAAGAGCAATAAAGGTGTCTAGTTATTCTTAACGAACTCTGTTGAAACACACCTGAGTTTATGTTAATGAGTGACTAATGGAAAGCCCCTGAGCAGGGGCTAGATCCCCAACCAGGTGATCAGAGGGTTGAAGGTTTCAGTCCCACCCCCTAAGCTCAGGGCGGGCAGAGGAGCTGGAGGTCAAATCACCAGCAGTCTTCGATTTAACCAATTGTGCCTTTGTAGTGAGACCTCCATAAAAACCAGGAAGAAGAGGGTTGGGAGAGCTTTCGGGTTGGGGGATGTGTGGGAGGGGCTGCGAGAGTGTTGCCCCTGAAGAGGGCGTGGCGGCTTCTCACCCTCCCCCCAAACTCACTCATCTCTTCCACCGGCTCTTCCTGAGATCTGTCCTCTTACTGTAAACCTGTAACCCAGTAAGTAAGATGTGTCTCCGAGTTCTGTGAGGCACTCGAGCAAAGTAATCAAACGCAAGGACGGTATCGTGGGAACCTCCAGTCTGGAGCTGGTTCATCAGAAGCGCAGGTGGCAACTTGGACTTGCAATGGCTTCTGCAAAGGGGGGGCAGGCAGTCTTGTAGGACTGAACCTAAACCTACAGAGTCTGTCTCCAGGTCATGGTGTCAGGCAGAAGTTGTCAGAATTGCATTGAATTGCAGGACCCCCCCGCAGCTGGTGCTTAGTGGTGCGAGGGGAACCCCACATCCCAGTAATACAGGGGGGTGGGCAAAAGTAGGTTTGCCATGGTTACACAAATAACTAACACAACCATTAATAAAGAATAATACAAGAATAAATTCTGTTTCATGTACTCATAACTGTAAACCTGCTTTTGCCCACCCTGGCATAGTCACAGGTTTTAGGGGTCACAGTGTGAACATGTTTGGGGGCTTATCTTCATCCACCCTCTGGCCCTCGAAGATTCTTGTCCACCCTCCCCCACCCCAGCAAAGCATATTCAACTCAGCTGAATTTCACTTAGAGGATTAAGTCACACACCAGTAGACGCACAGTGAGGACCCAGTATTGCCAGGCCCTTTTGTGGGCCCTGGAGATGGCCCAGGGCTGCTTCCCCTTCTCCCGGAGGGAGAGAAGCCCTCAGCTGGCTGTTGGGGGTGGTAAGAACAAAGCAGGATGGGGCAGAGGGGGGTCGGGCGAGGCCCCATCAGTGAGGGGACTGCAGGAGACTTGAGGGAGGTGCAGAGCCAGTACAGGAGGGGCGGGGGCTCAGCTGGTCTGAAGAATGTGTCCACAGGTTGGATGCCGTCACTCCCAGGACATTCAGTAAATGCCACACATATCTGAGTGAGATTAGACAGGGGCCCTGCTTTCATGGAGGTTAGAGTTGTAAGATTTTTTAAAAATACTTCTTTTTGTTATTTGAAGAGAGAGGGGAAGGGAGGGAGAAAGAGAGAGAGGACTATCCATCGGTTGCCTCTCACACACATACCGACCAGTCACCAAACCCCCAGCCCAGGCATGTGCTCTGACTGGAAGCCAGACCAGCAACCTTTTGCTCTGTGGGTTCGCTGCCCAACCGACTGAGCCACACTGGTCAGGGCCGGAGGCTGCCAGTTTGCAGAAGAGACCCCTTCACCGTGGCATTAATGAAGCCTCCCTTCAGGCCCCTTGCTCGGCAAGACCCCACCCCAGGCGCCCTCTGTTCTCATCCTACGCAAAGGCTCTCCTGTGGACTTAGGAACTCACCCCAGGGGCTTGCTTTTCTAAACTCCGGCCTCCAAGCAGGACCCACCAAGCCTAGACCTGCCCACGCTGGTGGGTGAACGTCGTAGCTACCCAATGTATGAGCGAGGGCAGCTCGAGAACGTGTCCTGCAAGAAAGGGAGGGGGTCCCAGGTGGGCCCGAGACAGAGGGAAGCCTGTGGTCAACAGACTTATTTCTGCAGACAAGGGCTGGAGCCAGGACCTAAAGGGGCTGAGAAGGCCCCTCGGGTGGGACGAAGAATTGGGGGAGATGGACCAGAAGGGAAAGGAGCGTATATGGTATTCATCTGAAAAAGAAGGCAAGCCGTTGAAGATGTGGAAAGGAGTTGAAACGGTCTCTCAGGCCAGTTGGTGGAGATCTCATGGGAGAGGAATGTTCATGTCCTCCGGCCAAAGATAAGCAGAGATACACCGATAGTCCTCGGGGACGAGTTCTCAGCCTCCTGCTGGGGGGGGGGGGGGGGGGCTCGGAGACACTGGGGCGGCCAGGTCACATGAGGCCGAGAGGGGATTACTCTAGGATTTGGCTTCTGCTGGATGATTGTCCCAGGTCCCAGGAAAGCGGGGACCAGCTCTCAGCAGAATACGGTTGCCTGTTTAGCAAGAGGGTGCTGTGAGAGAGAGGTGTTAAAACAGAATGTCCCCTGTGGCCGAAGGGGAAAGACAGCCGCCCTTTCTTTCTCTGTCAGAGCATTTCCTGGAGCAGCTGTGTGTGAGTGTGAGTCCGTCCTGTGTCTGAGAGGTGTGTGAATCTGTTTTGTGTGCTGTGATTTTAAACGGTGGTCAACGAGACATAACAGACAAGGTACCCCTTAAACTGGCTTAAAGAAGGCAGCTGACTGGCACTGAGGACGTTCACGAGGTTGTGCAACCATCCCTACGGTCTCCTTCCAGAACCTTTCCACCCTCCTAAGCGGAAACTGTCTCCACGAGGCCAGAACCCTTCATTCTTCTCCTGCCCGCCCCCAACCTCCCAAACCCGTCACGATGGCCCATTTCTCTGAATTTTCCTAATCTAGGTATTTCATCTACATGGCCTCACGCAATGTCTGGCCTTTCACGTCAGCTTATGTCACTCCGCATCGAGTTTTCAAGGTCCTTCCACACTGCAGGGTGGGTCAGAACCTCCTCCCTTCTTATGGCCAAGTAACAGCCCATGTGCAGATACACTACAGTTCAAAAACCTTTTAAAAAGTAAACAAAGAAAAAACAAGCCTCTTGCCCCACTGTACTGGCCCAGGAATGTTTTCCTTGAGGGTCTGGGAACCGTTGTCTAGAAATGAAATTGCGGGGCAGGAGGTGTCCCCAGCTCCCTAGATGTGGAAGGGTGACCTGAGCGCCCCGCTTCAACCCTGCCCGTCATAAAAAATGACAGGTTTTATTATCCCTGGAGACAGAAGCAGTCAGGTAACCCCATGGGGCGCTACCAGATAAGCTTAGGGTGAACCAGAAAGGAATGTCTTACAAAGGCACAGTTAGGTCCTCCTATGTGAGGACAAGTTACCGTTAATCTCGACCACGCGCATAGAATGCAGTGCATGACTGAACACAGAAAAGGGTGGGTTTCCCTCTGTCTTTGTCCCCTCACTGGTAGGGGACCTGTGACGGCATTGCAGTGTGGTTTAATGCTGGTTCAGCAATCAAACAGTTCCCCTCCGGTAGAGCTGTGGTGAGGAGTTTCTGGATTGGCAAGAAATTTTGCTGGTTTTTTCCCCTGACAACATTTTGATCATCTTTGATCAGAAGACAGGAAAACAGGAGGGCCAGGGTGTCACTGATTAAACAGCAGTGGTGGCTCATGAGAATGGCTTACCTACCACCTGTGCAGCTGAGGGGTCTGCCTTCCACGTAACAGGCTGGAAACTGTCCATCAAGGGCCATGGGAGCTGATTTTCACACTCTCCGGGCCAGGGTGGGGGCCAGGAGAACAGAGAGGAGCCACAGGGCAGACATGGGCTAGGACTGGCTGAGGAGACAGAAGGAGACAGATGAGAAACATCAGGAGTGATCTTTCAGCAAAGAAAATTGTTTTCTCTGTTTCAAATACTGACGCACAAGAACCTAACTTCTGCTGGGCATTTGGACCTGGACAGTGCTTCCCAGCACACGCAAGGTAAACTCCAGCCCTCTCTCCAGACCCTGGGGGACCTGACAGAAGTCAGCAGAGTATGTGTGGTAGTTGAGCACAATGCATTCATGATAATGTAGATACTGTCTCATCTAATAGGAAGAGCTATTGTTACCCTCATTTTCATAGGTGAGAAAACCAAGGCACCGAGATGTTAACCCGTGGGGGGCATTTGCATGGTGAGGTGCCAAGGACAGGGACAAGTTCTGGTCCTAGGCAGAAGCCACTGGGAGGGACAAGGTAAGTGGAACGCTGGGGGTGTGAGTCCCATCCCAGGTGAGTTCGATCCCAGGGGCCCACAGGGAACATCCAGTGACTGGTTGGCTAAGCGAGTCCAGGTCTCAGAGGGGCAGGCTGAACGGAAGAGAGGAATGTGAACACCTGAACTGGCTTTGGGCTGTCATTCAAAGTGTGGGCAGGGGTGGGAAAGTGAAAGGGGGGGCCTGTCGCTGTGCCCCCTGGTCCCCCAACACCTACCCTCTGGGTGAGCCTGCAAAGGAGACAGGGAAGGAGCAGCTGTAGGGACGGGGCGGGGCCATGTGGATCAAGGTGAGTCAGCCTTTCGAGAAGAAGCAACCGGGTAAACAACCATGAAGGTCCGTCCAGACTTGGTCCCAGCTCTGCCAGACTCCAGGGCCTCCTCTAACCCTTCTGTTCTAATGACTGGGGTCTCGGCTGCCACGCTGGCACTGACCCCCCAATTCCTATGTCGAAGCCCCAACCCTCTGTGATATATTTGGAGACAGGGTCTTTAAAGAGATCGTTGAAGTCAGATGAGATTGTGAAGGTGGGTCCTCATCCAAAAGGTCTGGGTGTCCTTATAAGAACAGGAGTTAGGAGACACACATGCACACACCCCCATGTGAAGGCACCAGGAAGACAGTCATCTGTAAGCCAAGAAGAGAGGCCCCAGAACAAAACCCCAACCCCGGTGGGTGACACCTTGATCTCACACTTCTGGCCTCCAGCACCACGAGCAAATAACTCACTGTTCAGCCACTCAGCCTCTGGCACTGGGTTATGGCGGCCCCAGCCAACCAGTGCAAACAGTGACACATCTTTCAACAAACGTATTGAGATGAAATTCACATAACATAAAATGCAACCTTTTAAAGTGAGCGATTCCGTGGCATTTAGTACATTCCCTCTGTTGTACAACCACCACCTCCGCCTACTTCCAATAACCTCTCCATCGCCCCGAGATAAAACCTGTGTCCATTAAGCAGCTTCTCCCTGTTCCCCCATAACACGCATTTATCAAGCGCTTCCTCTCTGCCAGGCACTGGAGTATGTTTTACATAAGTGGACTCATGGATCTTCTCAACAGTCCCAGGAGGCCAACATTATTATTATCATCCCCATTTAACAGATGAGAAATTGGGTCTCAGAACGGCTAAGTAACTCACTCCAAACAACCGGTTAGACAATTGCAGTAGACAAGTATTAAGAATCTGCTGTGTGCAGGACCTGTGCCGAATAACAGGACATCCAGACAGTCCCGATTCCAAAGTTGCTTCTGATCTAATGGGACAGACACAGGTTAAACAATTATAAATTCAGTAAACAACTACAAGACTGCACAATGCTGGGAAGGAACCGTTTCTATTCTGGGGCTGGGCGGAGGGAAGGGAGGCCCGGAGGAAGAGGAGGAGCAGAGTGTGGGCATAAACCTGTCAGGAGTGGGAGTAGTACATGGGTGGGAGGAAAGAGCAGCCTGGCCTGCGTGTGGTCACTGAGGGAGAGAATGGCTTCAGACAGGCATGGAATGGTAGGTAGGGGTCTGTCCCTTCGCAACAATGTTAGGGATTTCAGATTTATTTCTAAGGGCAATAGAGAGCCGTGGATGGCTTAACACCATCCATTGAGGGTGACTTTACTACTTGAACTGTCTCGGGACATTCTGATTTTCCATTTCCAGGCGGGGGGGAATTTAGTGAGCATTCCGTGTACTGAAACAGCTTGTTCTGTGAGCTCCTGAGAGGCAAGGACACCCGCTTACTCACCTCCGTGTCTCCAGGGCACAGCGTTGGGCCTAGCACTCATCTAACCTGAGTTTTTTGTTTTTTTTTTAAAGATGCAAGCAGAGAAAAAAAGAAGGATTCAAATACAGGCTCTACGACTTTTTGTCTTGGTGACTTTGAACCAGTGACACCCACCCTTATGAGCTTTGTTTTCCTTATCTGCAGAACAGGTATAAATAAGGTACCTACCATAGAGGGCTCAAATGGGGGGCCCTTGCAGACCCGAAGTAAAATGCTTGCACAGAACCCACACCGGAATATTAGGTTTGTTACGATTCCAGCATACGGGTTTACAGCACGGTTAAGGAAAAGTCAGTTAGGTCTGTATTAACATTAGGTAGGACAAGGGACTCTGAGCAAGTCTGGTTATCCCCCTGAATCCTCAGTTTCCCCATCTGTAACTTGGGGGGGAATAAGAAGAGTTCATAGGGTTACTGGGAAGGTTCAGTGAGTTCATGCACAAGAAGGGCCAGGCACGTACATTCTTGCCGATTCACGATTCACGACTCCAAGGCCCACATCCCAGTTGTTTTCCAAAACTTGTTTTTTTCCCTTGGTCTCCGAGGAGGGGCGCTCTCAGCAGGAACCGGGGCACGCGGAGCTGCGCCCGCGGGCATGGGCGGGGCGACCCTTGCGCCCACCCCGTGAGTCAGGTGGGCGGGGCGAGAAGGGATTTCCCCAGAGCGCGCGCGCAGCGGCCGCAGGTATTCGGACAAGATGGCGGAGGCAGCGGTCGACAGCCCGATGGAGGTGGTGCAAGCGGTGGTGGACGAGGCTATGCCCGACGAGGCGGGCCTCGGCTGCTTGGTCAGCCTGCCCGGCGAGCTGCTGGAGTACATCCTGTGCAGCGGCCCGCTGGCGGCCACGGACATCCTCCACGTCGCCAGCACCTGCCGGAGACTGCGGGAGCTGTGCCAGAGTAGCGGGAAGGTGTGGAAGGAGCAGTTCCGGGTGAGGTGAGTCCGCTGCCCCGGTCGCTCGTGCCCCGTTTTGCGCACCCCCGGCCCGGGCCACCGCCGGCCCCTCCGGACGCGCGCGCGCGCGGATCGCAGCCCCGATGCCACCCCCGGACCCCTTCCCGTGGACCGACAGACAAAGGCCTCCAGGCCGCTGGCCCCTCGGTCCACACCGCGCGGACCCGCGCGGACCCTCCGGTGCCCAAATTGCGCATGGGGAGCGCCCAGCAGCTGGGCCCTCACTCACGGATGAGGGCGGTAGTATCACAGCTAGTCCGTTCTGAGCGCTTCTTTTGTGCCCGACTCTGAGCTAAAATGTTTACAGGGATCCGGGGATGCGGGGATCCCAACAGCCCTTACGGGAAGCGGGCGCAGCATCCCCTGGCTGTTGGTTGAGAGCACGGATCTCGGTTTGGGACCTGGGATAAATTCTGGCCCCGGCATCCTCGCCGTATGACCTTGGGGTAGACTTCTCTTTTTGGAGCCTCATTCATCCACTTTGGTGATAATTGGACATACCTTTATGGTTATTAAATGAGATGATGTGTCAGGAGCGTTTACACAGGGCCCAGCTCTTAGGAGGCACCCCATAAATGTTCACTGTCATTGTCATCACTATCGTTATTATCGCTACAATTGTTCCCATTTCATCGGTGGGGAGTGGAGACAGCATTCACATCGCTGTGCCAAGGTCACACCGTGCGCGGGTGCATGCGTGCCAGGTGGGGGAATTGAACTAGGTCCATCGGCCGGGCCCTTCTGACCACGAAACCATACTGCTCTCCCTGTTTTCCAAGGCTGCCTTTGATTCCTGTCTGCCCGCCTGCCTGCCTTTGAGTCTGTTAAGCCGAGGGGGTGTTTTTTTCCTCGTAGGTGGCCTTCCCTTATGAACCACTACAGCCCCACCGACTACGTCAATTGGCTGGAGGAGTATAAAGTTCGTCAAAAATCTGGGGTAGAAGCCCGGAAGATTGTAGCCTCCTTCTCAAAGAGGTTCTTTTCTGAGCACGTAAGGATCTGGCCTTGTAGCTCTACGTGTTTGCCTGGCAGTGGGGGGGGGGGGGGCGCGGGGGGTGTGTGTGTGTGTCTGTAGGCATTAGCTCATCCAGCTTTTTTTGCTATCTCCCTTTTCAGTTGCTCTCATCACAATCCCTTACTCATTTAGATGGCTGCAAGAGTCACTGTGTCCTTTTCCTGCTCTCCAACAACATGGAGCCATTTGTCCCTGCCAGCTTTACTTTTCGGAAGCCAGGGAGAGAATGGGGGTGGATGGGAAGGGAGGGACCAGCTACACAGTGTAGAGGGGATCCTGATCAGCAATGTTTCTCCACAAGTGGATTGACCAGCGATGTTTCTCCACAAGTGGATTGACCGGATTGACTTGGGGGAACCATCAAAGATTGAATACTGTTTGAACACTGCACATTTCGCCCAGTTGTTTGCCCAAAAGGGTTGGTGAAATTGATACAGTTCTTCACTCTGGCTTTGTAGGTTCCAGCCAGTAGTGAACTGAGTTATTTGTTAAGCTAACAGGATTAAGAGCTATCTGTAAATCAGAATTATTACCTCCTCAAACAAATCATTTTGCATTTATTATCTCTGAAAAGTTCTTTTTAAAATATTGCTGAAATGCCTGGGCTTTTTGTTTTTCCTTCCACAAAGTGTCCACAGAAGTTTCTGTATCAGATCCTGAGAACTTTTTGTAACTCTGGAAAATAGTCTATACTAATATTGTAAATTTATTTCTGATAGGGTGAGGAGGGAGTGCAGCTAGCCATTCTGACTTACTTTACTATCCTGGTTTCTTGCAGATTCATTCCTGTTTTCTAATTTTACTATTACCTAATGGGGTTCATACATTTTAAATGTTTTCAAGGCACTTCAGGTTTTGAAAGGGAAAGTTCAGATTCTGAACTTTGGACAAATTTGAACTTATTCTCCTATGGAGAATAAAACTGGATATTCCCTAGTGTAATTCATTTCTATAAGTAAATGACTACGGGTATAAGAATGGACAAAATTTATGTTCCACTTTGGACAAGCCATGCCGTGGCTAAGAGCATTTGTAATCACAGGTTTTAGATGCCTGTTTAAATGTGTTTGCACACAGACATCATATTTGGGCGCTGGATGTGTTTGATGCACTTGGCCATGAGCTACTAGTTTGCAGCCCCTGCTTCTAGCCCAGCTGGTTTTGTGTGCATTTTTAACAGCCTTGTGCCTCTGTCTAATCCTCACAAATTGTTGCAGTTTTTCCTTAGCTCCCTCTGTCCCTGGGCTGCTTCTTATTAGAAATATGTGAAGGGCTTTGAACATGGAGGGTGCATACTTAAGACTGATCTGTGGGTGGGGGATTACTTTGACTCAGGACCCTTGTGTCCCTGTGCTGAGTACATGCGGGTTGACATGCGATGGCCTGTCTCCCTTCAAACAGAAAAGAGGAAGAAGTAATCACATTTTCAACTGAGGGGATCTTAAAGCTCATTGTATCAGCAGCTCAGTTGACAGAGGGGAAAACATGCCCAGTGGGTTGAGCCGCCCAAAGCGCTAGACTTTCTCCCCTTCCTCCCTCCTAATTGAGTGCAGCATAGATCACATGAAATAGTTATTGTGAATTCAATTTTGTGTTTGCTTAAAGATTTTATTTACTTATTTTTTAGAGAAGGGGAAGGGAGGGAGGAAGAGGGAGAGAAATATCAGTGTGTAGTTTCGTCTCGAGCGCCCCCTACTGGGTACCTGGCCTACAACCCAGGCATGTGCCCCGACTAGGAATTGAACCATTGACCCTTTGGTTCACAGACCTTCGCCCAATCCACTGAGCCACACCAGCCAGGGCCAATTTTGTATTTCTAGTTCTTGTTGCAGAGCTATTGTTCTTCATGTTAGACTTCTTGAGTTACCAATTTCAGAAATTTCAGTCTATGAAAATAAAATTCATTTACGACCAACAAGACCTGAACAAATCATCGTTAACGTGTGTGTTTTTCCCACCAGTGGTGGGCTGTGTGAGGGAGTATGGAATAGCTGCTGCTCTCTCCTCCGTGGAAGTAACCATCTCTCTTGGCACCCCTGATTTGTGTGTGAGGGTGACGGCAACATTATTACTTGTTATTGAGGCCTGTTTGGATGTCTTCTTCACAGGTTCCTTGTAATGGTTTCAGTGACATCGAGACTCTCGAGGGCCCAGAGATATTTTTCGAGGACGAACTGGTGTGTATCCTGAACATGGAAGGAAGGTAAGCCGTGGTCTCAGCAGGGTTGTTTTTTTCTGTGTGTGTGTGTGTGTGTTTGTTTGTTTGTTTGTTTGTTTTCACAATAACCTCAGGATTAGCTACTGCAGTTTGTGTGTGGCCAAACCTTGGGCCGCGTGTTTACAACCATCTCATGTGTTGCTAGAGTTACATTTTTGAGAAATTCTGTGTAAGGTAAGTGCACCGAGGCAATTGATGTTCAAAGAAGCCATGCAAGCTTTCGGAAGGGAGGGGTCAGTACGTATTTGGTCCTGCCGTGCTGCGGGCACTTGTGCCTGTTACGTCACTGAGGTCCTATAAATTCCTTTCCTCTGGTACCGCCTGTCTTTCCACCGCCGCCACATTTGTTTGCCCGTCGTGCACTAAATCACGTCTGTTAATCCCTCAGGCATGTCTTTAATGGGTGATGTTTTACAATTTTTGAATTCCGGGAAGAAGTGATCTCACTTTGGCCATGAGCACTGTAGGTATTTGGTCCAACCTTTCTTGTATCTCTCCTGATCAAGAAGAATCCATTATCTCTTGGTTGTTGCTTAAAACCTTTTCGTGACTCATTTTCTGCTCTGAGGGTTGATTGCCAGTTTGCCTGAAAGGTGACTTGACTTCCAGCGTCACTTAACCTGTGAAGAAGATTTGGTGCTCTAAAAGCTCTGGAAACTTTACTGGTGACGGAAGATAGGAAAGCTAGTTTAGCATCTCCCTCCAGGGAGATTGTTGTGCAGTGCCCCAGAAACAGGGCCTTAAGATGTTCTTCTCGTTGTTAAAGGGGGCTTAGGAGAGAGAGGTGTTCGTCAGTGGTACAGCTGTAGGGGGAGGTAAGACGTGTCTCTGTTCTGGGCCTCGGATAAGCTCGGAACCAGAGGTCATTTTTCACTTCTGTCTTGGTTTATCTATAAATGAATTGAAGTGTGATCTAAGAGTCAGTATTGTGCAGCTTTACAGACAAGAGCTGGGCTGTCTTTTTTACATGTATACACACATACACTTCCACCCAGACGAATGTAGTATCACACATACTGAGTTTACGGTTTCGATGTGATCTTCAGTTTTTGTCTGACTCTCCCGTCCTCCCTACCCCATAGGTACTGGCCCTCCCCGCCCCCCCCCCCCCCCCCCCCCCGTGATTCGTGACAGTGCACCAAGCTGTGTTTCTCTGTGCTCGTGTGCACTGGTGGACAGACATCTGTGGGGCCCGAGGGGGGTTGTTACTTCACAAGACCACGACCGTCAGTAGGTACTTCTCCTGCACCTTTTTTGTCATTCAGCGGTCCCTTACTGAAATGGGTCCCGATCAGCTGGTAGAAAATCCAGTTTATTCTTGTAATGTCTGCATACCATTTTGCAGTGTTTGCCACAGTGTATTTGACCGTCCCCCGGTCTCTGGGTCACCACTTCCATCTCCATTTCTGTGTTACTGTGGCCGGGGACGTTCCAGGGGTCTCATTCGTCAACAGAACATTCCTGGGAAGGACGTTCTAGGTCAGACGACGGGATGTTAGTGGAAAACATGGATAAGACCAAGCCATTGAGTGAGAAGACACCCTCACAGAAAATGTCAGTTCTTCCCAAATTAATGCGTAAACCTATTGCCATTTCACTTAGGATCCAACAGGCGTTTTGGGAGGGGAGAGTTTGTGTGTGTGGGGGGGGGTGTTTTAATTGGATAATACTATCACAGAAGAATACATTCACAGGAAGAACCAGGAAAGAGCAGTTTTTAAGTAATCACAGTGGGAAGTTTTCATCAGTAGGTGTTAGGACGTGTTATAAAGCTGGCTGATGAAGGCGGCACAGTCAGCCACGCCCACGCAAAGGGCGATTTAGAAACATGTCCCGGCGTAAAGGACAGTGTATTTTAAACTCAGAGGGAAAAGATGGGCCAATGAATGAATTCCATTAGACATAACTGATTATCCGTCTGAAAGAAAGTAGAGCTTGCATCATAACACAAAAACTAAATTTCGTCATTAAACAACCTAAATTTCATCACAATGAAAATTCTTTGAGAAAAATAGGAGATTTTGTGTACTACCAAGGGAGACCTCCTTAACCAAGACTGATAATGCAGAAGCAATAAAAGAGTATGGACAGAGAGTTATGTAATTAAAAAAAACAACAACAACAAGCTTCTGTATGTCCCAAGAAACCAGAAAGTCAGTAGTCTTAAAATTTCCAAGAAGAAGTTGGGAAATAGACAGGAGGGTGACCTTCACCGAGGGGCACATCCAAGTGGTCGGCATCACGGAAACAGACCTTTAGATTCACCCTTCAGAGAAATGTCAAAGAATTGTGAAATGTTGCTTCTTTACTTACCCAAAGTAAGTTAAAACTGGCCAGAAAAAGGCTGGGTATGCACAGCCAGTAAAAACATACATTATTTTACTCTTTTTAGAAATAAATGTCATAGATTTGTTACCCCTTGCCCTGGCATATGCATTTCGAGCTTAAAGCAGGGTTGTTTTTATTTTTATTCATTTATTTATTTATTTAAAGATTTAATTTATCTTTAGAAGAGAAGGGAAGGAGAGAGGGAGAGAAATATCAATGTGTGGTTGCTTCTGGTGCACCCCCTGCTGGGAACTGGCCTGCAGCCCACAAATGTGCCCTGACTGGGAATCGAATCGCAATCGTCTGGTTCGCAGGCCCGTGCTCAATCCACTGAGCTACACCAGCCAGGGCTAAAGCAGGGTTGTTTTTAGATGACAAGGTACTGTCACGTAGTCACGTTTATAAACACTGGGGGACACTGCTTTTTGTGAAGGACCCTATTGGCATTTATTCCTGGCAGATCCTCGTTGTTTGTATATGGAAAACAGAGGAAGAAGGATAGTTCATGGAAATGCCGAAGCACCGGTCCTTGGGTATTTGGAAACACGTTTCATTTTTGGGTTCTGTGTGTTCTTTAGAAAGAATACATCCTGCAATAAAGATTTAAACAACAAATCAAAAGGATACCCAGTACCAGAAAAAATGGGCCCAAATGACCAACAGTGAGACATCGTCCAGTAAAACTACCAGATTACTGGACATTAAAGATGGAAAAGTCCTTTGGGCATGCAACGGGCGAAGAAGGAGAAGTCACGGAGACGGAAAAGAGAATCGGCGTGTCCTCGGACTTCTCGGCAGCCGTGCTCAGGGCCAGAGGGGAAAGGGAAGCACACTCGGTGCACTCAGGGATTTTCATGTCCCGCCAAACTGACTTCCAGGTAGAAAGGCCGTAGACAAACTGACCAACTTGTAGGAACTTGGGAACTTCTGAGCCCTTCCTGAGAAATGTGCTAGAAAATGAACTTTAAACAACCAATAATCAGAGAGACGTTGACATGAGAACTAGTGGGGAACATTAAATATGTACTTACTTGTAGAACTAAATCCAAATGACAGTGAGGAGGGAAATCCATGTCGTGTGTGGTGGCCCTAAACCTTAACCATGTGGATAAAACACAGCTGTTAAAAAAAACCGAGGCCAGAACAGGGGCAAACAGAAGCAGAATGTTCCACTGTTTTTCAGCAGTCATCGAGGTGGTGAGAATGCTGATGTTATTCTGAAGCTGGTGTGAGTGTGTGTGTGTGTGAGAGAGAGACAGAGAGAGAGACGTGAAATAAAGCAAATAGGTACCTTTGACCCTTGAACGACCCAGGCTTGGCCTCTGCAGGCCCGCTGACACGCAGGTTCTTCCCAGTTGACCTCAGCTCAGTTTCCTGCACAGTTCGCACCATGTTTCTCAAGGGTCAGCTCGCAGTTGGAGGCTGTGTATTCAGAGGGCCAGCCTCAGGTCTGCTTGGGGTTTTGGCTTCTTAGGCCATTCGTGCCCTTTACCCTTGTGTTGTACAAGGGACTGACGTGGCTGGAGAAGCAGGTTTCTTTGCGAGGAAAAGAGATGAAGCTGTAAAGTGGAAGGAGGTGAAAACCGTGTAGTTGAATTAGAAGTTGGAGTGTAAACACACGAGGCACTGCACATTCACATACATGTAGGGGTGTGTGTGTGTGTTCTGTGCACACATACAGGTGCTGTGCTTTTCCTGTTCACTGAAAAGGTCTAAAACAAGGACACAGCCGGGTAGAAATGATCATCTCCAGCGCCCAGAGGGTGTGGAGCAATGGCTGGTTGTAGGTCTGATACAGGAAATGTCAAAGCCCAGACCCAGGCGGCAAGGGAAGTACTACGCTGCACGGCCGAGCAGTTGGGGGGGCGTCAGTGCGGGTGGTAACCAGGATGGGTCAAAATGCGCCACCCGAGTCAGTCCCCTGAGTTCACAGCACTCAACAGATTACTCCAACGTCCCCTTTGGAGGGCCATAAGAACCCCGAATTTTAGTTTAAAAGGTATTTATCTTGCCTTTACATTAAATTATGTGATTGGAGGACCAAATAGTAGTTAAAGGGGAATTAATCTCTAGGGAAAGGATGTTCTGGTCAAGGAACCGAGAGTGGGGAGGCCTCAGCAGGGACTGGGGGGGGGGGGTGACTGAGGCCAGAGGGGCATTGGGGCAAGAGTTAGAAGGCCCCTGTATGTTGTCATTGAGCTCTTACTTGGAGCAAAGTGGAGAACCTGGCAGGACTTGGGGTTCAGGGTGTTGTGCTGCAGCTTAGCTGGTTAACCAGAGTGCCTGCTGCTGTATGGAGCACAGACCGAGGGCCGAGGTTTGCAGGTGGAGCTTGGGGAGGACGGTGCCACTCGAACACAGGTGGAGGCGAGGCGGCAGCTCACGTGAGTGAGGGAGCAGGGCTCCCGTTCCTGATGGGACTGACGGCACAGCGGGCGCTGAATGTGACTGTGGGAGAGGCCAGGAGTCAGGGGCGATTCCAAGGTTTGGGGCCCGACCTGAGTGATGGAGTTGCCTTTGTGGGAGACGAGGGTGACTCTGGGAGAAGAAGACCATTAAGGGCCCACCAGATCCCCAAGCGGGGCTGTGGTGTAGCAGTCGGAGATACGGGTCTGGAGAGATGGGGAGAAACCCCATCCGGAAAGTGGAGTGGGGTTGTCGTGTGGTAATACGTGAAACCACGAGACTCGGCGAGATCGCCCCGGACTGGGGCGCAGGAGGAACGTCTTGGGGAACTGGGGGTGGGCAGCAGGGGATTCCCAACACCTCACCCCTCTCTCCTTAGGCCCACCCAGTTCTCCTAACTTTCCAGGTTTCTCTTTCATTTCCTCTTAGTAATCTGAAGCCAAACAACTGTTTCTGGAATTACGTTACAAGTGCAAAGCCCTAAATTGTGATGTCCGCTTCCATAGTAGTGAGCACTGTGTGATCATGACCATGTGCAAAGTCCACTTCTGTAGCAGTGAGCACTGCGTGATCGTGACCCAGTCGCAGCTGTCTTGTTAAGTAGACTCTTTATGTGGGATGATGAGGTTAAGTAAGGAATAAATCACTGGAAGTTTCAGTATCTTAATTCTTACCAACGTATTGATTATTTTTCATTCCAGGAAAGCTTTGACCTGGAAGTACTATGCAAAAAAAATCCTTTACTACCTGCGGCAACAGAAAATCTTAAACAATCTCAAGACATTTCTCCAGCACTCGGATGACTATGAATCGTATCTCGAAGGTGAGTCTTGGGCAGTGGCAATTCCAGTGCATGGAAACCGCCCTTGACGGTCACGCAGGGGAATGGTCAGCTCTGCTCTTTGGGCTTCCAGAGGTTGGCATACACAGTCTGGTCACTTCGGTGAGTGAGAGCTGAAATGTCAAGGCCTGTAGCTGTCAGCCAAAGAGACCGTTTTCTCAAGATGCACCATTGGTTTAAAGCATGAGAGGCTGGTATTTTAGCTCATGAGAGTCATTTCCCGTTTTGCTGAGCTTTGAAGCGTTGCTTCCAAATGAGAAATCAGGTTGTGCACCTGGGTCTCCGTGTGACCTGGAGCAGGTCCCCTAGCCTCTGGTTGGAGTGTAATGAGGATGCACTGTCCCTGCGTGGGCGCAGGGAGTCCGCCTGGCCCTGACGAGAGGTGAGGAGAAGGAAGTCGAGTGGATAGGACCCGGGACGGCAGCGACTTTCTGCTCCTACCCACCGGCACAAGAACATAATGTGACTTTATTTCTTTTCCAAACGATTTTAAATTCCTAGCATATTCCAGACACACCCAGAAGCAGTGGTTATGAAATACATACATCCCCTCTTGCCAGAGTTTCTTCCGGTTCAGTTTCCCGCTCCGCGGCCCTCGCGGCCCGTCTGCAGGCCCCCGCGGCCCCAGGCAGGCCCTCGGTTCTCTCCCCGCAGCGGCGTTCTGAGCGTCACTCCTCTGCCCTCGGGTCCACAACGTTCCCGTGCCGTGCACTCGGAGCCGGCCCTTTCCCCACTGCTGGCCGCGTGAGCCGGTGGGTGGCCAGCCTGTGTCCTGCTTTGTACTCCGTCTCTGCCTGCCCTCAGTGCCCTCTGTCGGGAGGCCTTCACCCTGTGCCACACTCTTGGGCTCCAGCCTGTACCCCACAAACACACCTCACTCACACCCTCATGAGGTGCCCCCCGTCCTTCGCATTCTCTCTCAAATCCCTCTCACCCTGCAAACGTTCAGCTCAGGTCTCAGTCCCATCGAGTTTCTTGGGCTCAACCACGCAGACCTGACTTGCCCCCCAGTCCCACGGCACTGTCTCCGTCCCTGGTGTGCAGGCTGTCCTCCAGGTCGTCACTGCGGGGGTCGCTGATCTCCCTGTGTCCTTGTCCTCCGCTGCGATCGCTGTCTGCTCTGCAGTGCCCAGTGCAGACCCTCGGCTGCATGAACGTCTTAGATCGTCCGAGTCGGAACAAAACATCCTCGGCACTGGGGTCTTCTTGGGGGCGTCCTGGGACGGAGAGTCGTCCCGTCTTATTTATTCCCCAGTCAAGAATAACTTGACAAGCTTTATTGTTCCGTAGCTCACCTGATACTGATTCCTTGTTTTTCTTCTCTGAGTTACAAAGTAACATTGTGGTTTTCAAGTCACCGGTCCAAATCGGGGCTGTAGGCCTTCTGCAGCCCTTGGAGTTTTTAGATAGTTGAGGGAATGGAAGCGGGCTCCTGGGTCGGGCCCTCGGACTGGCCAGGGAACCTGCCGCCGCTGATGCTGTTGGGGTGGTGGCATTAGGATGGAACGGCGCTGAGGAGCCACAGAAGTTCCTTCCACACGCAGGTGGAGACCCCTGGTCCCAGGAAGGCCCAGGAGCCAAACCCCGGCGAGGGGCAAAACTGGGCCTGGGGTTCGGGTCTCTTGGCGCCCGTTCACCAGCTTTCAGCTCCTGAGGTGTGAGTGGGGGTCACGATTCTGAGCTGGTTTGAGTCCACTTGAATTTGAAACAGCTCTCAGGCTTCCCAGCTCAAAATGTCTTACAGCCAGGTGGTCAAGGTAGTCTGTTGGTCTGTGCTCCAAGCGGAGGCCGTGGGAGAGGGATTTTTGAGAGACGGTGTCTGCAGTGCACTTTGCCAGCTCCCCTCAGCGGCAGAGTCCCTGAGTGTAGCTGCTCGGCCAGTCTGCAAGGACCGTGGTCTCCGAGTCTGTTCGGGGCCTCACCTTTGAAAGGCACAGTTTGCTGAAACAGCCTGTCTGTTGTTGAGAGCCTCAGCTTTTTTTTTTTTTTTTAAGTTAAAGAACTGCCCTACAGTCTTAGGTTTTCAGAGTTGTTGGGTTTTAAATGTAAGGGAGTTAGAGGGAGGAGTAGCCGGGAAGACCCGCTTCATGGCACTTATTTCTCTTCATAACGGAATATGAAACGTGCCGTTCATCACCCAGTTTTTCCAGTCCGCGACCCCTGTGAGGAGCCTGGTCTATCTCAGGGAAAGGCGTAGTGACGGGGAAGCTCCTTTGTTCTGAGAGCGCTTCTCGCTCCTTCTCAGTGCCCTAGCGGCCGGCCCTGACACCAAGACCCAGAGCTTGTCTGGTGGGGTGTTTCAAGGGGCTCCGGCCCCGGGCACCTGGGGCGAGTAAAGACGAAGAAGGGTGACCACAGGTTTGTTCGCGGTTCCTGTGTGTGTTCAGGCGCCGTGTTCATCGACCAGTACTGCAACCCCCTGGCTGAGATCACCCTCAAGGACACCCAGGCCCAGTTCGACAGCATCGTGGAGCTCGTGCGCAAAGCCCTCCGAGGCCTCAACAGCCGCCACCCCAGCCTGACCTTCAGGGCAGGTACGGATCTGCTTCGGCCCCGCTCTGTGTGCACGGGACACCTGGCGTAGTTGGTCACTTGGACATTCTGCATGTGTCCCCATTGTGTCACAAAGATGTTCATGACACAGCCACATGTTTGCCTGGGTTACGTAAAAGACTGCACACGGGGGATGGGTGACACCCAGCCCCCAACGGGATGTCGTCAGGGCGTGGCCGGCGTCTGTGTGGTGCGGTTATTGGGGACACTAGTCCCAGTGTTGGTGTGCGTGTGTCTTCAGAGTAGGTCTCTGTGTTTCAGGGCGGTCCTCCATGGTGAGAGAGCTCGACCTCCAGGGCCAGGTGCTGGAGGCCATGAACTATGTCCTCTACGACCAACTGAAGTTCAAGGGGAACCGAATGGACTACTACAATGCCCTGAACTTATACATGCACCAGGTAAATGTGGGTCTATTAATGGGTCGCAGTTCAGCTTATCCCTTGATCCATTTGCTGTTTCTGAGGGCAGGTACTATATCTCTTCCATCGCTCTGTGCTCATAAAATGCTCATAAAACTCATCTTCGCTTCTCCTGCGAGGATGTCACTGCTGAGTTTCTGTTTCATCACGAAGTGTCCTCTGTCTGAAAACCTGTGGAGTGACTTCCGACGAGAAGGGGGAGTTTCTGTGACCCGGCTCAGTCGGTCGAGTCCTAGGAACACTGGGCTGCAAAGCGAGTCCAGTCTCTGCGCTGGCCTGCGGGGAGGCCGGGGGACCTCTGCGGGAAGCTCCGTCACTGGTGTTTATTTTTATTTGCGTCCTTCTTGGCTCCTTTTTCACATCAGTCGTTTGCTGCCTATTGCCACTTGTATTTTCTTTTTCCACGTCTTACACACTTTCCTGGATGCGGCCTTGCACTCCGTCTGGAAGAAGGAGGCCGTGAGTCTTGGCCTGCGGAGGGCCAGACGGGACTGTCTCGGCCTCAGGCCCTGCGCCCCGTCCTCGCTGCTCTGTTCTGCCGTCGTAGCTGGGGACCGGGCACCGACACACACAATGGTGGCCGTGGCTGCTGCCTGTGGGACTGTATGTGTGGACGTGGACACTCGAATTCCATGTCATTTCATGGGTCATGAAGTCGTTTTTTTAAAATTGAAAAATGCTAAAACTCTCCTTACACAGGTGTTGGAGAACAGGTGATGGGCCAGACTTGGCCCAGGGACTGTGGTTTGCAGACCCCTGGTCTCAATAAATGAACGTGTGCTCCAGCTGTTGTGGCTCCACCAGATCGTCGTCCTGTAAACCAAAGGGTTGCTGGTTCAATGCCTGGTCAGGGCCCATGCCCGGGTTGCATGTTCGTTCCCCAGTCCAGGTGCATATAGGAGGCAGCAGATCCCTCTCTAAAAATCAGTGAACTTGTCTTTGAATGAGAATTTCAAAGAGAAGTTAAAAGGAATTTAATAAGGAAATAAGTGAGCCCTGGCTGGTGTAGCTCAGTGGATTGAGCACAGGCCTGTGAACCAAAGGATTACGGTTCGATTCCCAGTCAGGGCACATGCCTGGGTTGCAGGCCAGTTCCCAGCAGGGAATACATGAGAGGCAATCGTTTGATATTTTTCCCCCTCTCTCCTTCTCTTCCAAAAAAATAAATGAGTAAAATCTTAAAAAAAAAAATAGAGAAGTTAAAGTATTCCTCCACTTCAACCTCAGAACGTAGCCTCATGCCTGGTATACAGTAGGTGCCTAACACAAACGTGTGTCAAAGGGATGAGACCACATGGGTCACTTGTAGTAAGCTAACACGCGTTTTCTCCCACAGGTTCTGACCCGCAGAACCGGGATCCCCATCAGCATGTCCCTGGTGTACATGACCATTGCCCGGCAGCTGGGGGTCCCTCTGGAACCTGTCAACTTCCCAAGTCACTTCTTGCTGAGATGGTGCCAAAGCACAGACAGGTGAGCCGCCCGCTACCCACTGTGATGGGCCCTGAGAACCCAGTCCTGCCGCGTGGCCGGGAGAGGCAACTGGGCAGAGGTCAGGAGAGGGCCAGGGTGCTGATGGGCTGGTTCCGCTTCCTGACCGTGTCCACATCAATCATCTGCTGTGCTCGAGGGGCGCGCTTCCGGTCTTTTCCCTTGTGGCCGCATGTGAATACACAATTATCTCAAAGTGCGAAGTTTCATTTTAAACAGGGCTAGGGGTTCCAGGGCTTATGTCAGTCTCAAAGTCTTTTTTCCCAAGCAGAGCAGATCAAAGAGTTCTCGAAGGAGCTCTCACTTTCCAGTGTTCTGTGAAGCCTCCCCTCCCTGCCCTGCACAGGAGAGGGCGGAGCCCAGGTCAGCCAGGCGCGGAGCCCAGCAGACCCTCGTGTTCCCATCCCGGCCTCTCAGGCGAGGTCGGTGCCTGGAGGGCAGCGCGTGGGCCGGCCCAGTGAGCGTCCATCCTCTTTTGGTCCCAGCCTTCTGCTGGGCGTGGCGCTGCTTTTCACGGGTGGCCTGACTCTTCTGCAAGAAGCAGTTCACAGTCGGGTAGACTGTCTTCTCATTGAATGTGTCCCGTAGAGGGAGAAGCAGCAAAGTTACCTGGTTACATCCTGTTCTTGGCAGCTACTTCTGATGACCAGCTGTGATGGCTTTAATAGGAAGTACCTGAGGTTTGAAGGTGGGCCGGGTTCCGACCTTGGCTTCCTCTGAGCCTAGGTTTCTTCTTCTGTACGATGGGACTAAAATTTTTCGTACAGTGGCTTGGAGGATTTAATGAGATGACCCAGTGCTTTTCACACTGAGTAGACACTAGTTTCCGACTCATACAGAGAAAGTAAGTATAACCAGTCTCTGTATTTCTACCTCCTACTTTAAGAAATGAAACATAGTCCTGACTGGTGTAGCTCAGTGGATTGAGTGTGGGCTGCGAACCAGAGGGTGGCTGGTTTGATTCTCAGTCAGGTCTCATGCCTGGGTTGTGGGCCAGGTCCCCAGTAGGGGGTGCGTGAGAGGCAACCAACCACACGTTGACATTTCTCTCCTTGTCTTTCTCCCTTCCCCTCTCTAAAATAAATAAATAAAATCTTTAGGAAAAAAAAAAGAAGTAAAACACATATATAGTTGAAGCTTCCTGGGTATTCTTTCTTATCCCTTCGTCCCTCCTCTCCAGAGGTAACCACCAGGTAGTTTGAAATTACCTGTAATTTTCATGCAAATTTTTACATATGTATTTTTCCTTAAATAATATGTATAGGCTTCTCTTTTTTCTAAATATAATCTGTTCCTTAAAAATGTATTTGGAGGTTTCTTTTTTGGACAGCAGGCACCCATTTTTCATTATTTTAAATGGGAAAAATGATTTTTCCATCCTATTTCCACTCCCTGAACAATCCAACCAATTTCTCCAGTTATCTCTACAATAGTCTTAAATGCCTATGTAATAGCCCACCGAGGACTGCTGCAAAGCATCTGAGACACCAGTTACCAGATGACTTACCACAGTAGCTTATTAGGTGGCAGCAGCGTTATTTGCCTCCTCAGGCTGCAGTGAGCAGTGCACATGAGCAGTGAAATCCTTCCTTAGCACCCTGGGTCCCTGGCCAAAACAAGCGTCAAGACCCATCAAGGACGGGACTGGCCTCCCCCCACCCCAAGTCTAGTCGGAGGGAGGGGCCGCGGCCCTGCCTCTAAGAGCGCCCTCCTTGCTCACCCGCACTTGCACCGGGGCCCTGCTGTTTATTCGCCGCACCTTCATCCTCGGTCTCAGTGACCGGCGGCCAGGTTCTTCCCGTTGCCACGGCTGTTCTTAGTGCCTTTGGCTCCACTGTGGATTCAGAGTGGGTTCGTCGGGTGTTTCGGGCCCCCAAGGGGACGTTGGTGGGGGACTCCGGTGCTCACTCGGACGGGTTTGTCCATCCGCACGAGGGATGTTGCCTCGTTGCCAGAGTTTCACTCCCAGTCTGTCTGTCTGGGGACGTGTCTCCCCCACACTCAAGTCATCTTTAAGGTCCTTGCAGAGGTTTTTCATTTTCCTCATCGAGCCCTTTGACTTCCTGTTAGAATTATTCCTGGTACCTTAACATTTTGCTGCTATTGTCAGTGGGTGGGGTGGGGGGAAGTGGTGGCGGGAAAATAGAGACAGCTGTCCTTGAACAACGATGAAAAGAAAATTTTTGTTGCTATTATAAGTGGTTTTCAAAATTACATTTTCTAGATAGTGACATTGTACAGGGATATGGATGCTGCTTGGGTACCAGGCTGGTGGGCAGCGCCCTTTCTGAGTAACTGGTGGCTATAGTGACATTGTACAGGGATATGGGTGCTGCTTGGGTACAGGGCTGGTGGGCAGCGCCCTTTCTGAGTAACTGGTGGGGGCTAACAACTCGTCAGCTCTTGGCTTCTCCAGTCGTAGTGTCTGACTGGTGACTGACCGGTGACGGGCCGTTTGTTCTTTTCTTTCTCCCCTGACGTGTTTTGTTTCTTTTGCGTACCGTATTCAGCTGGCTGGCCCTCTGAAATTGAGGCGAATAGAAACAATCAGTGATAGCCTGCCCCTTCGCCTTGAATATGACTCCAAATGGAATCCTTTTAAAATTCCACCTCAGGCCACGATTGTTTGGGGACAGTAACTGTCACCGGGATTTATCAAAGCTGTCCTCCAAATTCCTGTTTTGCTAAGAGTGTTATTAACTAGGCTGTAGATCTTTTCCCTAAAATCTTTGTATCTACTGATAGGATCACGTAAGGTTTTTTTGTTTCTCTTTTTTCAGTCTGTGCTTGAAGTAGACCTTTTAGTGTTCAGCTCTTTTCATTCTTAGGGTGCATCTAACTTAATCACATGGGGTCTTTTAAATGCATCGCTGCATTGGGTTTGATCAGATTTTTCCCCATAAATTTGTGCGTGTGTGTGGTTCTCCGAGACTCGTAAAACAAGTTGGAGTGTTCCCGGTTTCTGGGGCATTAACGGGTGTCTTACTGAGGAGAGCTGTTACTGTGACTCAAGGAGGAAGTCTGAAGCCATTGCTCCAGGAAAAAGCACAACTCTTCCGGAGACGGAGACCCACCCGAAAGTCTCGGGAGCCCTCACAGAGCACACTTGGCAGTGCCCGCCACCGCCGTCTGCTTGGTGCTGGCCACCACCACCTACGAGAGCACAGTTCATGGAGAGCAGCCCCACAGGACGGGCAGTGGGCTGGAGTCCAGGGACACAGCTCTCTGTACCCAAGCAGGGGCCCAGCCTGAGTCTGTGGGAGGGCTCAGCAGGTGTGTGACCACCTGTGTGTCTGCAGAACTGGGGGCAGCAGCCTCCTGGCGCGAGGGGCCTGGGGTCCACAGACGTCAGCTACTGCCAGTCTGTGTGCAGCCTCCGCTGCACCCCCGATGGGTGTTCCTGGCAGCAAGCTCCAGGGTGAATCTCCCCGAAAACCTGTGTTAGATGGTATACTTCTACCCTCTTCATCTTAAATATCGGTGCTTAAAGGGACCGATGTTCAGCTTTGAGCAAGGCCTTGTTTTTTTGGGTTTTTTTTAATGGAAATGCTACCATTTTAGCGTTTGGTCTCTGATGTGAGCTGTTTATTTATCAGGAGGGTTAAATACTGACTTGCTCAGCTGGGATCTGAGACTGGGCTAACGGCATGCGTTCCTTGTCTAGGGCCAACCTGGACATCTTTGACTACATCTACATCGACGCTTTCGGGAAGGGCAGGCAGCTGACGGTGAAGGAATGTGAATACCTGATTGGCCAGCACGTGACCCCGGCCCTGTACGGGGTGGTCAACGTGAAGAAGGTGCTGCAGCGAATGGTGGGAAACCTTCTGAGCCTGGGCAAGCGGTAAGATTTCCTAGCTTTCCCGTACTTGGGCGGAGCGCACACCCCGGAAGGCCTGCCCTGCCCTGCCCTGCCCTGGCCTGCAGAGGCGTCTCCAGTGGGCCTCCCTGGGGTGCACCAGGGCAGCGGGGAAGGTGCGGCGCTGATGGGCGATCTGCAGCTGTCACCTCCTGTGGGAGAAACTGGTTCCCATGACAGAATGCTGTCCACATTTAAGACGGGCTCAGTGAGTTTCCTCTGAGGCTGTGCAGGGGCTCAGGCAGGCTCTCTGTGAATACCGACAGCGTCCCTGTGTCACGAGAGTATCTCAGGCTGGCACAGGTTCTTTTTAGGGGCAGGGTGTTCTCATGTCCAAGTGCTTTGTCACCTTTTAGTTTGTGCCTTTCTGTCACTCACATAAGAAAGCAGAAATGTGACACTGTCTTGCTTTTGAGTCAAAGGAAATTTGGCTTACAGAGTGAAAAGGAAGTTGTAGATTATGGCAGTGGTTTTCTGCCTAGTGGCAGGATTTTTTTCTTAGTAGACTTTATTTTTAGAGCAGTTTTAGGTTTACAGCAAAACTGAGCAGAAAGTACGGAGATTTCCCATAGGCCTCCAACCTCCAGGCGCTCACAGCCTCTCGCAGGGGAGCATCCTGCCCCGAAATGGCCCATTTGTCACGAGTGGTGAACCTGTGTTAATACATCTCAATCACCCCACGTCCTGAGACCCATTCATACACTCAGGTTCACGCATGGTGGTGTGCAGTCCACACATCCTACAGGTTTTAATAAATGTTTGGAGACGTGCGTGTACATCATAGTGTCACACAGAGCAGCTTCTGCCCTGCGAGTCCTGTGCTCCGCCTGTTCAGAATTTAGTTTTAATCATGAACAGGGTTACTGATGTGACCGTGTAATGAAAACACTTACGATTTTAGTTGAGTGCCCATCACTGCAGTGGGAAACATCTCGTGTGTGTGTGTGTTTAGTGAGGATATTATAACTGTTGGCTGAGCAGAGGGGAGGTGCCAGTCAGAGTCAGAAAATGCAGGGAATTTGTGTGGATTGTTTCTGAAACCTGGGCCTTGCCCGAGAAGGGCTCACCCAGGAGCACACAAGATAAGGTGAAGTCTCCTTCCAGCAGGGAAGGTATTGACCAGTCGTACCAGCTCCTGCGAGACTCGCTGGACCTGTATCTGGCGATGTACCCGGACCAGGTACAGCTGCTGCTCCTCCAAGCCAGGCTCTACTTCCACCTGGGAATCTGGCCAGAGAAGGTAATTATTCGCCTTTGATGCTTTGCACTTACCGTAGAGAGGGAATGCGTAGCTTGAAAGGCGGCTCCTACAGGTTTACTTTTCCATTAACGTGGGGAAAACACAAATCTGTTCAAAGTCTCCCAGCCTTGACCAGTTGTTCAAAGATTTGTGTATCTCCTTTCACTCTGATTAAAACAAAAACAAAAACAAAAAAAAACCAAACTGGTTCTATTGCCAGGAGTTGCCCACCCTCTTTGTGGTCAGTGCCTTGGATGTCCAGAACCATGGGGCCTCTGGCCTGCCAGTCACCTCCTGGCGCCCCTAACGAGTGTTAGTATTTCCCCCCCGTCACCCTGACTTAGCAAGGGGAGGCAAAACTCACAGTGCTGAGCCTCCAGCTGTGCCGTTAGTAACTGCACTGACCATGCAGGAGCTCCCCCTTGGACGTCGGACCTAGGGAGGTGGGTCTTAGGCTTGTGGACGTCCAGCTGCCCTAGTCCAGGACCAGCTGTGCTCTGGGAAGCTGTAGGATTGGGCGCTGTTCCGCAAGGCTTTCTGTTTTGTCACGCCCTGTGGCCAGCCGCCAGCAGTCTCAGCAGTCTCAGACTGCAGAGGGGCAGAAGCGCTCCCCAGCAGCTGTGGGTGTGGCCAGGTTCAAGGCCTATGTTGGGTCCCAGAGCTGTAGCAGCTACACGCCCACTCGCACCATGGCCTTGCTGTTCCAGGGGAAACGTTGTAGTGCTCCGTTTTGTGTGTTTAGAACAGTCTGGTGAGAGGACCAAATTCTGAGTGGAGCCAGCCTTTTTTGACCAAGTAAAGCATCTAAAAGACTTTGCATTTTTGAGATTTCAGTTGTGTTGGTTACAACTTAAAAGACCTAAACTAATTTGGAGAAAGGACTCATCAGCAGGAGAATCGCTAGACTCCTCCCTTGAGGAAGGGTGTCATCTGTGGCCCAGGGAGCAAAGAGCACGTGCTGCGACCGGAGAGTTGGGGGGTGACTGGTGACCCTGCCGGCGTCACCACCTGCTCCCAGAGCCTAAGTGAATGCCGTCTTCCAGGCTTTGGTAGCTTATTTTATTTTGTCTCGTATTTATTTTTGACACTAGTATATGCATAATTCCTATCACTGTTTAGGTAAGGAATGGCACGGTATTTATAAAATGCAGATATCCTTTTAAAGCAAGATTCTGGATAAGTAGGTTCCGTACCTCAGTTACCCATCAGCTGTAGAAGGGCCGGGGGGCCTCCTCTTCCGGGGGAGGTCTTCGGGAGCCCTGCCTCTACCCCAGCAACTCACTTAGCGCTCGCCTGCTGCTTCCCAGGGGTCACCTCGGCATCCCCGGGGTGAACAAGGTTGCCTTCCTGTGCGACAGATGCCACTGTATGAAATGAGCTCCAGATATGTCGTTACCCAGGACACTGGTCCTCACGGTGACCGTCATTTGCCGCTGGCATGGGTGCTTCCCCCAGCCAGAGGTCCAGAGGGAAAGGCGGTTCATCCCCAGTGAATTGGGGGCCCCCTTGAAAACCCGAACTCCAGCCGGGGAGCCAACACTGAGACAGTGGAGGAAAACCGTGGGGCTCCCCAGAGGAAGGGTCGGGGTGCTAGGCAGTTAGAAAACGCTCCTCTGCAGAGAGGGTATGAGGTGGCTATGGAACCATTTCAGAGGGCAGCAGAGCCGGCCACTGCAGCGAGCCGGGCCAGAGTGCGCAGGGCACGAAGGCGGAGAGTGCAGTGTGTGCAGACAAGGTGGGCTTCACAGGGGTCCTTACATGGGTGCGTGCGCATGTGTGCGTAGGTGTTGTTATGTGGAAAACATTTTTCAGGACATGAGATCAGCTTGTGGAGGGCTTGGGATCCGCTCGGCCTTATTAGGTAAAAGGGAAACATTCCTAAACTAGGAAGACCAGAAGGGTGACTTGTTTTGGACTTGTTTTCAGTGGAATTCAGCTGGGAAGAGCGACATGCAGGTCCTCCTGGTCACTGTGTTGCAGTCATCGAGGGTGGTCGTGGCTGCAAGGGAAAGGGAGAGCATGGGGCAGCCAGATTTTAAAGCCAAGAACGCTGATGGAACATGTCCTTCCAGCCTGTGGGGTGCATGCTGTTTCAGTGACAAGGATGTCCCCCAGTTTCCCAAGGCAGGCCTGCTACGCTCTGTCCCCAAGTCCCCTGCATTTTCGGGGAGTGCTTGACTTTCCTGTGCTCCATGGTCTCTCCAGCTCCCTGATCCTGCTCTTTACTGTCAGCACTGAACACACCCAGATCCCTTTCTTCGGGGAAAACAGAAAGCCCTGCTGGCACCTCCCCAGGGCCCCTCCTTATCTCTGTCCTCCCCTGCAGGGCCAGAACATGCTCGCGGCCTCCCCGGCCTCCTGCCTCCCACACACTCCCCAGAAGGTGGGGGGGTTTCTGTTCCCACCCCTCCTCCTCCGGAAGGAACTGTGCTTGCCAGGGAAGCCAGTGACCCTTTTTTGCTAAATCTTTCTTTTTGTTGCCAAATCCAACAGATACTTGTTTTCCTTATCTTCAGTGATCGCTGGGGGCCGCCCCCCCACCCTGAAGTACACTCTGTTCCTTCTACTCCAGTTCCTGGTTCTCAGGCCCTTGCTAGTTTCTAGACTTCTTTTCACTCTGCACCTTCCCCCTGGGTCATCTCATCCGTTCTTCTTGCTTCGGCCCCATCTGTAGGCTGACAGCTTCAGGCCTTTGATCTCCCGCCTGGACCCTGGGCTCCGGACCAGCGTGCCCAGATGGTCCCCTCTTCATCTGTGCTGGGCTCTGTCTCCTAGAGGACTGCACTGGCCTCCTGCGTGGTCTCGTTCCTCTACTCTTAGACCCTTGACCCCGTTTTACACGCTGCAGCCAGTGTGGCCTTAATGTCAGCTGTTCCCCTTCACTGCTCAGGGTGCTCTGGGTGGCCCCCGCTGCCACGAAGATCCGGCTCCTCCTCCTGGGTATGGTCTGCTGGGGTCTTGGTGGCCTGGCCGTCCCCGCCAGTGCTCTCATTTCTCATGATGGCCCCTTGCGTACTCTGCTACCATGGCCATGTCCTCTGTTCATCCCTGTTCTTTGCATCAGTCCTTGGAACGCACTGTGCCCCTGCCTGGGACCTTTTTCAGCCTCTCAACTCCAGTCGCCAGCTCACTTCTGCCTCTGAAACCCCTTCCCGAGCCCTTTGCATGGGGCCGGCCCCACTGCCCTCCCACAGAGCTGCCGTGAACGTGCTGCAGCTGCTCCGCGAGGGGCTGCCTGCTGCTTCCTGCAGCCGTCCCCCCTGCTCTCCGCTCGGTTCCCGCCACGCAGCAGTGCTCAGGAGTTTTTATTGGAGCGAGTAAGGAACGCCTGGTCTTCGTTAGCTGTAAGGAAGGAGAGGGTTCAGAGAGGGTGTCCCGATTTCCCAACAAGGGTTTGGCCACGGGAAAGGTGGGCATTGGAAGAGCAGACCTGTTTCGGGCTGGGGCGGGTGTTCAGGTGGGGGTGTTTGGGTGCGATGGGCCCGGAGCCATGTGCCGCTGTCCTAGAGCGTGTAGGGCTGCAGCAGCGGGGTCTGGTGTCGGAAGCCGTGAAAGTGAAAGAGCCCACAGACAGTGGGCTTCGGAGGGCGGGGCCCAGGGCTTCAGAGAGACCCTGCGGAACCTGCAATGGGGGGCCCAGCAAACTGTGGCCTGGTGGCCCGAAGCAGCCTGGTTTATGAATATGAATTTGTTTGCACACAGCCACGCCCATTTGCCCACTTGCCTCTGGCTGCCTTCCAGCCACAGCAGCCGGAGAGAGTCATGGAGTCAGAAACCAAAGGGCCCTCAAAGCCTAAAGTGTTTACTCTCTGGGCCTCTACAAAAAGCTCTTGCCAGCCGTGAATGGTAGGCCCCCCCTTTCAGGACCTCTGCCCCACGAGTTGTAGGCTCAGGAACCCGGGTGCCGACACTGGTCTGGACACGGCACGGTGCCCAGCTGTCCTCACTGGCCTTCGGGGACATACGAGGCCCAGACCACCGGATTGTCCCTGTTTCTGCCCTCCCTTCAGCCTGCCACCCACACGGCAAGGGAGGGAGGAGGGGTTGCCTCTGAGCCTCCTCTCCCCCTCTGACGCTCCGAGTAGGAGAATTCCTTTGTGTGCCGAGAACTCCAAGTTAGGCCTGTTCCCTGCTCTGGTGGGAGGGGCCGCTGGGAGAGGAGGGCAGCTGCGTCTAGGAGGCCGCACAAGTCTCGGCAGCAGTAACTGGTGGGAGCTGCAGAGGGGGACGCGAGGGACGCGTTGCGCAAGCCCAGTGAATAGAGGCTTTACTGTTAAATCCTGTGCTGTTTGCTACAGAAGGTAAAGGTTGTTAGTGTCTCCCAAGTTGAAAGTTCTCTCGGCGGGGGGGCGGAGGGGGGCGGGGAGTGGGATTGGCTCTCAGCCGACTGGTTGAAGTGGGTGTGAGGTACAGCAGGTCATACCGTTCTGCCCATTTTTATGTGTTTGACATTTTCAATAATCATCAATTAAAATACCCCTACTCTTGCTTTGGAGTGGTGGTGGTGGGTGGGGGTTCAGAGTTGGCCCAGGTCTCCCCTCACTGCAGGTCCTCGTAGCCCGTGGCCTCGGGTGCCTGCGTGGCCTGCCTTCACCAAGGCCGGCTTCTCTTCTCGCGATGACCACCGCGCACTCTCGGGTCGGGAGGATGAGCTGACTCTGTAAAGTGGCGGGTTTGGTTCAGTGACCAGGGAGAAATAGGTGCTCAGTAAATACTGAGACCCGCTGATCTCAGTCTGGAAGGCAAGGTTGGGTGTTAGAATAGTAGTGTTTTACATTGCACAAGACGGTAATTTTCACAACACTTTGACAGGTTCATAATGTATCAGGAAACGGAGCCTTTATTAATCGTCACTTGAAAAGCGGGTAAACAAGTTCAGAGGTGAAAACCACCAGTTGGACGGGTCTGGAGCTAGGATTTGGGGTTGCTGCGTCTTTGGACTCAGCAGTAGGGGAAGCACCTGCTCACACGGGAGGAACATGCTGGGACCCTCTGCGGGAGGCCGTAACTGTGTGTGTTTGTGTGTGCACTCACCTCATCGGAATCTGTGTTCTCCCTGGAGGCCCCGGGTACTGTAGAAAGAACGCAGCCTCGGGTTCTGCTTCTACCAGCTAGTCATTTGGATCCCGTGTGGGTGTGGTCTTTCCTTGCCCACTTGTATTTGAAGTGCCATTGTGAGTAAAGTAATGGAAATGACGGGGGGGGGGGGGTCCAAACCCTGTTGCCCACACCTCCGTCCTTCAAGTGTAACATCAGAAACGAATGGGGTCAGCATCCTTTCGGGGACTTCCCTGTGGCACTGAGGCAGCTCCGTCCAGCATCCTCCTGATCAAAGCAGCTGAGCATGTATTTTTCCAACCAGTTCCTGAGCGCAGGCAGGTAAAAGTCGTTTTCTCTCTGTGCATAAACAGATTGAAGCCCACACTAACCAAGAGTGTAAGACCCTTTTTGAGTTCCCCCAGCGCAGATTGCCTGCGAGGGGCGGACTCTCTGTACCCATGCCGATGCCAGCCCACCGTGTTGCTAATGCTCCCTCACCGTCACGCAGGTCGGGTGTGGGCGTCCGGGGCTGGTGCCCAGTATTAGAAGTGAGCAGACTGACTAGGGGGGTTCCCATGTGCCTCAGGGACCTAGGCCGAGTCCTCAGGGTCTCGCCTTGCTGCCCCTTGTCAGGCTAGCTTAGGTAGGGCTGTACCCAATGCAGCAAAAAGGAAAAGGCCTTACTAAAAATATTATCACCTAGTCTTTCTGTCTTGTCTTGAAGGTGCTTGACATCCTGCAGCACATTCAGAGCCTGGACCCCGGGCAGCACGGGGCGGTGGGCTACTTGGTGCAGCACACCCTGGAGCACATCGAGCGCAAGAAGGAGGAGGTGGGCGTGGAGGTGAAGCTCCGCTCCCATGAGAAGCACAGGGATGTCTGCTACTCCATTGGGCTCATTATGAAGCACAAGAGGTGAGTGCCCCGCGGCGCCCGCCCACACACGGCTGCAGAGGATGCTGAGGGCTGGGGAGCGGCGGCCGTGACGTGCTGGAAGGGGACCTGGCCACACACAGCAACTGCCTCGGCGCCGCTCAGGAAGGCCGCACACTGAGCCATGTCTTCAGCCTTTCTGGGCTTTGCGGAGGGACTTGCTCTCCTGGCTGCGGGGGGCGGGGGTCCTCTGGTGCTTCAGTGACCTTCAGGTGTCCGACGGGAAGGCGGAAGCGGCCACACATGGAACTGTCCTCTCCTGTCTCCCCATCTTCATCGTTCTTCATCTCTTCTTTTTGTCTTGCTCTCCCTGAATTTAAGTTGTGGGTCGCAGGGTACACTTGTGGCCCAGAATTAAACTGTGTCCAAAGGATGGCTGCATTTATGTCCCACCAGCCGGTGGGAGCCGAGAGTCCCTCCTCCCGCCAAGCGTGTGCCGTGGCCAGGCCTCCGGAAACGTGCTCGTGCGGGAAATGGCGAGTGGCGTTGCACCGCGGCTTTGGTCCGCACTCCCCGATGACTGCACAGGCTGAGGTTCTTTTCACAGGTCTGCGGGCCACTCGAGTTTCCTTTTATTAAGTGTCTAACAAGTGGTTTGTCCTATTTATAGTCATTCTTTTTCTGTATACATACTCTCTGTGTGCACATAAGTTCCAAGTTCCAGGTTTGGGTTCGTGTTTTCATTCGTTTGTTGCATTCTCTTTTTTATTTATTACGGACATTCCAAGCGTCTCAGGGTAAGAGCTGAGGACACTGAACCAGGTGACGTCCCCCCGTCAGCCTCAGTGGCCATCATGATAGGGTCCATCTTCATTGTCCCCTCCCCACCTGCCCTTGCCTTCCTCCTCCCTGGAAGAGAGTCCCCGATGTCATTTCTCCTGTAGCTGTTTCACAGTGTGTCTGTCAAAGGTAAGGGCCCTCTCTTTCGTTAAAAGTCCATTTCCCGTGCCGCTGCCATGTCTACGAAAAAAGAGTGATCCCTTACCAGATAGATAGCTGGGTAGACAGCTGGTCTCTCTGAACCAGGGTCCTTGAATGCCGTCCGCTGGCCAGCGTCTTCCTTTATGGGTCGTACGTTAGCACCTGGAGCAGTCACTGGCCGCCCCGATTCGTGGAGATAGCGCGGGAGTTCTGCGCTTTATGTCTCCACCTCTGACGCACTGAGAGCCGGTGCCGTGGGTCGTCGTCAGGCCTGGGTCCAGACACCGCTCCCGTTTTGATAGCCCATTGTTGTCCCGTCACTCGCTGTCAGAAAGTGGGGCTTTTTCCCCAACCGAAGTGCTGGGTTGATAGGAAGGCGGGGTTATAGAGAGGGGCGGCAGCATCCTGAAAAAGGACTCAACATGGAGTAAAAGCAGGTAGATTTGTAGGAAGAGGAGCTTAAGGAAAGCCAAGCCACTGTCTGTACACTCCACGGTGGCCAGGGCCCCAGGGACCTGATTGGCCGTTGCTCTCGCGTTAAGCAGGTATGGCTACAACTGCGTGATCTACGGTTGGGACCCCACCTGCATGATGGGACACGAGTGGATTCGCAACATGAACGTCCACAGCCTGCCTCACGGCCATCACCAGCCTTTCTACAATGTTCTGGTGGAGGACGGTTCTTGCAGATACGCAGCCCAGGGTAAGTGGCCGGTTCTCGTCGGTACATTTGGCGAAGCCTGGGCATGTTTTACGCGTGCGCTTCAGCTCTTTGAGACTGGGCCTCATCGTCAGTTCACCATAGCTGTCCTCGTGAGGGCCACTATTCAGCCCATAAACACAGGTGGTATGCTGTGGCGTGGCCGTGCCACGGGTTAGATAGTCAGGGTCCCCAAAGTCTCCCCGCCCACCTTCACCACCATAGCCAGGTGGTGTGGTGCTGCTGGTGATCTCTGTTTTGATTGGGCATTGCCTTTGCCAATCAAATCCCTAGTACCTGCTTCCCAGGTACTGCCATTGGCTCCCTCCAGGTGAGGAGGGTGTGCTTGACCTGGAGGCACTGACTAGACATGCTGGGGGAGCTGCCCTGGCGCCCTCTGGCCCCCTGAGACTGGCCGCCTTCCCCGGGAACCGCAGTCCATGGCGTGGGCTCTCCCAGCCCAGCAGCCCAGACGTCTCCCTTTTCTTTCTTCCTCCACTTAATAGGGCGGATGTATTGTGCGCTTATTTTAGTAATAAAATGCAGATGCTGAGACCGCGCTGCTCTCTGCAACAGGCAGAGTTGTAAGGTCCGCTCACTCTTTTGGAAAACATGCACCTTCTCCGTCGCCATCCCTGTGTACTCCGTGAGGAAGCCGAAGCGCACAGAGTCGTTTCAGCTCCAACTCAGAGTGTGAATTTGAGCCCGGCAGCCCGGCGAAGCCTCGTCCACGGCCGTCATGCCTTGTGCCTGTCTGGAAACGCGTGCAACCGAGTCAGAGCTACATTCTGGTAGAGGCATGCATGTGAATATCAGACGTGTAAATGTCTTGAGTCTCACATCCATTGTTAATTCACCAGGAACTGAGACGGTCACGTGCACCGAGAGCAGTTCTGTCTGTTGAGACTGCAGGTCGCACCAGCCTCCGTCAGTGTGATGAGGAGGTTCTAAGGGGGGCTGTCAGTGCCGTGTGTCAGACCAAGGCACTGACAGCGGCTTTATTTAACTTTTCAAGCTGTGATGAGAAGTCATAGTAACAGTTTCTAAAAATGAACATGTATTGAAAGTTATTCAGTGACCTGTGGGCCTTTGCGCCCCTGCTAACCGTGCAGTAAGCATTTCACAGTCACGGAGCCCATCCGGGGGCAAAGGGACCTGTCCCATGACCACGCTGCGGGCCAGCATCTGGCTTCAACTCCTGCACGCATTGCCCTGTTACCTAGGGCAGCTCTCAGGACTTTCGGTATTTGAGATTTGAGTTTCTAGAAACATGTACGTTAACTTTAAAACAGGCTGTTTAGAGGAGGCGAACTGATATTTGACTTTATGTGTCCTGAATTTTTCATTGTCTCAAGAAATCATTTCTGATTGCAGTTTAAGTAAACCGTGTCGAGTTTGGAGTCATAATGCAGTGACTTCCTAGGAAAGTCGGGCACCTGGCTGTCAGTTTCACACCCCTAACTCTGGGGTTAGACTAAGTGGTTGTGGGTAGATTGCCTTTTAAAAGTTTCAATTCCGAGGCTTTGAGGCTTTTAGAAAAGTCTTAACTTCCCAGTCACACCCTACGGCAGCCGTCCACGTCCCCTTTTTTCAGCCGGAGATCCCTGTCAGCCCCTGGGCAGGGTTTCCTGACACCCACCCGTCAGCTGGGTGTCGGCTGTGGGGCCGCAGAGATGGCGGGGAGCTCCATCAGAGGCTCCCTCAGAAGGCCTGGCCTGATATACGGGACCCCTCAGGGATCTGTCACTTCGTGGGGCTACCTGGTCATTCCTTTCCCTCTGTGGCCTTGTTACCTGTTGACACACAAGCCAGCCACCCTCACTTGTGTGTGAGAGCCTTGCTTCCATGCCTGGCTCTTCTTGGGTCCCATGCCCACCTCTCTGAAGCCCCCAGCACCTGTGGTCAGGTCTGCCCAGGGGCTCGATGTTCCCGACTGAGTGTGTGGAGTCAGTGCTCGTCCCGCCCTGGTGGGCTCCTGCTGGTCTCGGTGGCATGTCTGCGCTTGGTTTGAATGACGACCAGCCAGGGCTCACACGCATGTGCCCTGGTTCTGTCTCAAGTCTCTCAGGAAAAGCAGAAACAGAAACAGTTTCTCATTCTTTTTTTTCTCTGTTTTTCTTTTTCACAAGACTTGGGCTTTGGAAGAGGCCAGGCCAGTCACCCCGTAAACTGTCGAGCTTTCTGGCCGAGTCGCACTGTGTGCTTACCTGTGTTGTCTGTAAGCCGGAAGCTCGGTGCGAGGCTTGAGTAGATCGGTTGATGCTTTTGGCCGAAATATTTATTCTCAGATGCCGTGCGTGTCCCGTCGTCTCTCGTCGGGAGACCTGTGCTGCTCCATGTCCCACTGTTAGGGAGGCGGATTCAGGTCACTTGGCCGAGATAGTGACTCACTGTAAGGGCCCGTCTTCCCTTTGCAGTTAATGAGAAACCCATGGAGCCATCCTGCGACATCCCGTGTCTCTCATCCTCCCCAGCAGCCTGTGTCCTTGTGTTTGTGTTCGCACCTGTCGGTCTCCTCACCTGGGTTATCGTGTGCGGATCGCAGCCTGCCGACGCCCCTGCTGTGGCCCCTCTGCTGCTCTGACCCGGGGCCTTCCTCCCCCCGCCCCCCCCAGCACTGCCTCCTCCCTCTTCCTCGCCACCCGCCCTTCCCTCCACTCTAGCTCTCCTTCCCCTCTCCTCCCATGGATTCCTAAATTTTTATTTAGTCAACATGCTACAATCATTTTGAGCTATTTTTTTGTCCAAATTAACCCATATTAGCCAGTGGGAGACCTTGAGAGGCTAAATTTTAAAAACACCTGTTTAATTTTTTTTTTTTTTTTTTACATTTTCGGGTCTGCTTATTTACATTCAGTTATTTTGTTTTACAACTTTTTCTTGACCCAAATTTTCAGACTTTGGCTCCATGGCCCTAGTAACCTGGGCAGTAATGAATGCTCCTCCAGTTATCAGTTCTCCATAGAGTCTGAGTAGATCATGAACCTCATGCACGCACGACGTCTTCGAACCATCTTACTCTGCTCAATCAAAGGGTTTTCCAGACCGCATGCTAGCGGTCACCCTAAATCCCAGGGAGGGATATGCTGCATTGGCCTGTGTGGCATTTCCCCACTAGGGGGCAGGCTGCCCGTCCAGCTCCCCTCCCCAACCTCGATACTGTGGCCTCTTGGTACTACAGCGAAGCAGTGTTTCGGGTGCCATTGGCTGCCCATGTTGGAAGGTCAGGAATCCAACTGTGAGGCGAACGTCTGGTTTTCACACGTGTTTTATGCATGAAGCCCCTCGTAGAATGGCTGGTATATGTGCACCCTCACCCAGCGTTCATTTTGGCTCTGTCACTGGTCTTGCAGCTCCAAACGCAGGCCCACACCACAACCCTGCACACGCATGCTCAGCCACGGCAGTCTGCGCGTGCTAGCTCGTGTGTGAGGTCCCTGCCTTGGGCGGGAGCGTAAGATTTGAACTGTTTGAGAGGGTGGTTTGGCGCTTTTAAATTGTGCAAATCTCAAGCGCCTTTCTCCTTGGCCCCTCCACTAGAGACATGCTTGCCCTCGGGGCCGAAGGTCCCTTGCTGTCACAAAACAGTTTCATTCCTGAGGACTGGTGTGTTGGGGTCTGCCCAGACTTCAGCATACTGAGCTTGAGTTAAGTAATAAACCAGTTGCCGGTGAACACTTGTATGTCTTAGGTGAATAAACAAAACCAAAACAATACCTGGTTTTCTCCAAGTCCAGTGACGTGCAGATCACGTCTGTGTTCGTACAAGGACCAGAGAGACCCACTCACACTGAGAGGGCTTTCCTCCCCCGGGGGAGGGACCAGGACAGCACCACTGCCCCCGGAGAACTCCGGGTAGTGTCTGCATGGTTTTCCAGGAGTATATTCGTGTATTTGGGGGCAGCTTGCAAATTTAAAGTAAAACAAGCAGACACATTTCTCTGAAAAATTCAAAGGAATCAAAAGGACTCCTCAAGGTTTTTCCAGGACGTGTAAGTAGTCCCTGATTAATGTTTTGCTGTTACATTTTGTAACACTTAGCTTTCTCATTCCTCGTCTAGTAAATGTTTCAGAAACCCTGTTTAGCAGAATGGGATTTATTTTCCCCTCGTAATACATAGTTGCCAACCTCACTACCTTGTTTTCTGCTCTAAAAAGTTTTTTTTATTTAAATTAATACCAGTACCGGTTTCCTGTTTGGCTAGGGGCCCAGGTGGGTAGGCACACTGTGCGTACTGAGGTCAGCACGCGTCCCTCTGTAGGAGCCGGGAGCCCTCCGCCCTGCACTTGGTTTCTCCACCTTCTGTCTCCGCTTCTCATGCCTCTTGTTTTGGGCTCATGGTTAGAGTTCTGAGCAGCCACTGCCCACTGCGCTGTCCTCACAGATTTGTGACTGTAGTCTGGCTTCAACCTTCCTGCCCTCCTCCCAGCTCTCAGACACTAAGTATTAGCCAGCACTGAGCTGCTCCTGAATATACACAGAGGAAAGGAAAGAGGGGGAAGAGAAAAGGGGCTCATCTGACCTTCTCAGAACAGGGCTCTCCGCACTTTGCTGGGGCGGAGAATGTGGTCCATGGCGGGGGGCTCACCTTAGTAGGCAAGAAGGATGCAGGTACGAGGCTGGTCATCAGATACTGTGGGGCCTTCAGAAGCTGAACCGCTGGCAAAAACCAGCTGGTTGGGATGCCCTTGTCTGGAGGTCTGTGTTAGATCAAGTTGAGTCTCCGCTGCGCCAGCCCCCCGCTCTGAGGACAGGAAGGTGCTTCTCTTTGGTCCGGAGCTGCTGGGGGCCCTGGCCACCATCTCTCCGCCGCGATTCCTGCTCACCACCTTTTTCCTATTAGCTCTTCCACGTTCCGAAAACATGTCATTCTTTATTTTCCACCTTAAAAATGTTCCTAACCGTTGTTAGGAAGTTCTCTGGATAAAAGATGCTGCAGAAAAGTCCATTTTAATGAGAATGTGCCTCTTTACCAACAGAAAACTTGGAATATAATGTGGAGCCTCAAGAAATCTCGCACCCCGATGTCGGACGCTATTTCTCAGAGTTCACGGGCACTCACTACATCCCAAACGCAGAGCTGGAGCTCCGGTACCCGGAGGATCTGGAGTCTGTGTACGAGACGGTGCAGAATATTTACAGTGCCAAGAAGGAGAACGCAGAGTAAACCTAGTAGAGGACATTGTACCTTTGCTGCTGCTGCTGCTATCTTCCACAAGAACAGGATTCTAGAAGTCTCCACGGATCCCTCTGGATTCATCCCACCAGGAAAGCCACTTAGCCAGGGGTGCCGGGCCCCCCTCAGTTTAGGTAGCCTGTGCTCTCCCCCAGCTGTAAAGGCAATGTCGCTCTCCGCCTGCACTAGTGAGTCCGTTTGAAAGGCCCTGTGTTCAGTGGTATGGCTTGTACGCTTGTCCTGTGGTGACAGTGTGTGACATTCTGTCTTCATGAGGTCTCACAGTCGACACTCTTACAATAATCTCTTTTTTGACTCACTTTTCATTCTGTCGCACATTCATCTCAGAACACTTTCCTTGCTGGGCAGATAGGGTTATTGTAAGTTTGCAGTAGTTTCTCTTCTGATTACTCTGGAGAAGGACTCTTTCTTTGTCTCGGTACCCTGAGTTCAGTCGCTTGTTCGGAGGTGAAGCTGAGTGATCTTGGAGATTAACAAACTAGTGGTAATCAGAATCATTTGCTTTTATTTTTTCTCTGTGAAACAGATTTAAGCATTTATCTTTTTCTGTATTTGAATTAGGAGAGTAACCGTTTTTCCTCTTGGATTTATGCCTCTATCTTTCTGAATCATTAGTTTTCCATTTTATTACATGAAATTCTTTGAGAAAATGTATAATGGCCTTGGTGATGGGTTTTTTCCCTGTTCATCTACTATGCCTCCCTTTAAAATAAGTACTTTAAAAATTTTTTTTAACTATTCAGTATCATAAGTAGATCTTAAACTGGTGATGGGTTCTCTTTACAGTAGGAAGTACAATCTGATGTTAAATTTTAGAAATTTTCCTGCGCAGTCTCTAAAGACCCAAAAATGAGATTTCGCTTGTGTAAGCAGAAAAAAAGATAATGAACTTTAAAAATGAAAAAAAGAAAAAAAAAAAAAGAAAGAGGAGGCTTCACGCCCCCACGACTCACCGCCAAACTTTTTTGAATGTGTTAGTGTAGAAATACATGAACCATCTTTCAGTTTAAGAGTCTTTGATCTGTGGGCAAGGAAACAAGTGTAACCTGCGCTCTCCGGTCACCATGGCTATGAAGCCATCAGCACGCAGCCTGTTCTCCGGCCCCTCGGGGCCGCCCCACTTCCTACTCAGACCACAGCGGCTTCTTTTCCGTAGTCTTAGTAACAGCGTGGACAGTTCCAAGCCAGGACTCCAGCCAGATGACCTCATGGGTCTAGAGTCAGGGCCTCGGAACTCCCTCCCTCAGGTGGAAAGAACCCAGTTGATTTACTGGATGGGGCCTTAGGGGACAGGGATCCAGTCACCCGTCACTGCCAGTGTTCGTTTGCATGCAGGACATCCTCACCCTGTTTGATGACTGCCTCCTATTGATTCTTTTTGAAACCCAAGGATGACAGAGGTTTGGAGGCTGCAAATAGACACTTGGTAGCAAGCGACAGCTGAGTTACGTGATTACTAGAAAGAGATGGAGTTTTGACCACCCAGCTCCCTCCACCTGAGTTCTCTGTCGTCCAGGGTCCGTGTCCCTCATCAAATCTAGACTCAGACAATTTGGACTTGCCTTTGGCATTGTGACCACTCACAGCACCCAGCCCACCTGAGGCTGGGGGTTTCACACTACTCTCACCGGAGGGTGGAAAGTGGGGAGTTCGGGGTGAATACTAGCGTTGCAACACTAAGAAACTGTGCACACGCTGAGAAGTGGGATCCTTGCGTCTCGGGTGGATTTTCTTTGTCCGCAGAGTAACATCAAAGCCAAGAAAGATGGTTTCACCTGTAAATATGTGTCTAGACTGTTTTTAAATGTTTTCTTGTGAATGCTTCATTTGGCTCCAGGAGGCCTCGGGCACCTGTGTCAGCTGGTATTTGGGCACTTTATATTTTTCTAATAACGTGTTTTGGAACCTGTACTCTAATAAATCATAAGTTTCTTTTTAAAATTTTTCCAAAGTTTTCTCCACTTTAAAAATCCCTGTTATAAAAGTAGAACTTTCACAATGTTAAAATATTAAATATTTGGATATAATAACTTCTTTTCTCTTCCAATGAATGAATGCCAAGATTTTCTTTGGTACAATGTTAGCAAGTGGGACTTGGACTTACCTAGAGAGGCCGCGTAAACGGCCCAGTTTCCTTGCAGAACAGAAAGACCCACCGCGACAAGCAGCAGAATGTCTCTCACTTCTCTTCTAATCAAAATATGCAAAAGTTGGCCCTGCTGAAATTTTCCTCAATGTTGGTGAGCGCACAGGGTATCTTTAGTCTGTGATTTTCCTGCCAAACGCGAATTTTAGAAGCTCGCTAGTAATCTTGAGAGTTCATCTGCTTGTAGTGCAAAGACTTCAGCTTTTCAGTTACGTCGAAGTCTGTGTTTGTGAGACAAGAACGTCGGGGGCTCCGAGGGAAGCCCCAGCAGGAGGTCAACGTCGACCCGGCATCCGCGCGCCCTGCAGCCCGCCCAGAGTGTCCGGCGCAGTCCCATTCTTCCTGCCGTTGCCGCGCGTGGGCTGCGCAGTCTCCAGTCGCCTGCGCTGCAGTGTTTCTCGGAGCCTGTAACGTGCTGTTGGGCGGCGTGACTGTTAGAGAGCCTGCAGTGTGTCCCATCTTCGACCCTGGAGCGTCCCTCCCGTGCACACGCCGCGTCCCGGGGCCCGGTGCGTGCCGGCCACCGCTGGGGAGCACTGTCTCAGTGAGACGCCGGCCCCCCAGCCACGCCTGACTCGAGTCCATCTGAGCGTCAGCCCAGTTGGGCCAAGCGTCTCATTGGAAACTGTTACCTGTTACCCATCAGTCAGACTTTGAAAGGCCGCCTTCATGTTGTCTGTCTGCCTGAACCCTGTTGTAGATCTCGACTATAAGTGCATTGACACCGCAGAACTGTTTGATTGCGAGAACCTGCGCGGAACGCTGTTGCTAAATCAGTTTAACATTTTCCCATATCTACTTACTGTCTCGTTCTAATTTTACAATGTCAGATGTCTCGGTCTTCCCTAATGTATCGCGTCGAGTCGCGCGTCCCTGGTTTCGGCTGTCTTCTGCTACCATCAAGGAAGTCCCTTTGCTATGAAGGGAAATGCTTTTCTCTCACTCCTTATTCCAGATATGTGAACTTGAACCACCAGCAACTTTTTAATTCGAGAGTATCTTGTGACCGTGAAAATCAAGATGTTTGTCTTTTGTTTCCGGGAGGGGAGGAGAGACTGTCCACCCGGAGGAAGTGAGGCAGTCAGCTCTGTGGCAGTGCATTTTTGGAGACGTTAGTAGCTGTATTGCATGTATTACTTTGTACTGCTTGCTTGCTTTGAGCCAGGCGCTGGCCACACGTGGACGGCCCTCCCCGCAGCGCTACAAGGCAGGGCCAGGTAGTGAACATTGGGACTGCACACTGTCTGCCACAGACTCTTCTCTGTTTTTAAAACCCTACAAAACAACCAATCTGAGCCCGGGGGCTGTACAGAAGCGGGCCGGAGGTGGGACGCAGCCCGCCAGCCGTCGTCTGCTGACCCCGGCCGGGGGCGGGGCCTGCCTGGCATCCCACTGCCCCGATGGGGAATGCGCGCTCTGCCCGTGCGTAGGGGGACCTGGCGTTCGACAGCCACACTACCGACTACCTCGCAATGTTTTTACCTTTCGCCTTGCAGCAACTTTAACTTCTGACCTTTCACTTCTGAAAATTTAGAATCAAGAGAAAAGGACATTCCTATGGTGATTAAAGTGTGCAATTATAGCATAAATGTATTATGGCCATTTAGCAATGACTGTATTAGGGTAATGCTAGTTCTGTAATAAATAGATCCCTGAAAAATGCAATGGCTTGAACACATGAGAACTTTTTTGCTGAAGTAACACTGGGTAGGGGGGTGGGTGGGTGCATTGGCCCTGAGGCCATCGTTTAAGATTCTAGGTGGGGGTGGCGGGTGGGGAGGAACACCCTGGGGCCATCTCTGACCAACCTGGAGGGGATCGAGCCTGGGGGCGCGTGTCTGGGGGCCGAGTGTCTGAGGGGCTTCTGTGAGACGAGGCCGCAGTGGCACTTAGCACTTCCACTCGCATTCCCGGCGGGGCAGCTGGGGAGGAACAAGGAGTTCGTGGCTGGCAGCTGCTGCCCCTGCCTCCTGCACAGTGTGCTCTTCCCAGGGCGGACATGCCCCGATTCCTGGCAGGGTCGGGGCGGGGGAGGCGGGCAGGCAGCCTGTGTAACTCGGGCTGGCTCTGGCTACAAACGTTGCCCCGTCACTGGCTTCTGCCACAGCGTGGTGTCCAGGCAGTGGGGGGTACTCCTCACAAGTCGAGCGGTCGTGAATCCCCAGTCTGCAACAGGTGGCCTGGGAGGGAAAGCGGGGAGGCTGGGCAGTGGCCCGTGTGCCCAGGAGGAGACGCGGTTTGGGCCTCCACCACCTTGCCTGCCTCCACTGTGTCCGTACCCACATACCCAGACCCCTGGGCTCTGCACTGATGAGGTGCTGCTGCTGGGTGGGGGTCGTGAAGCCCTGGGACGCATCTTCCCCAGTGACGTCGCAGGTGAGTGTCGGGGTGCCCCTCCCTGGCGGCCGTGTAACTCAGCCACATCCAGCCTGGTGCAGGTTTGGGGGGCCAGTCTGGGACTTCACGCAACAAGCCCGAGGTCCCCTGGCAGTGATGCCCCTGGAAACTCAGCAGGCTGCTAACCCCTCTGTACGTTATCAGTCAGCCCCCAAATTCTTTTCCAGAACTTTGAAGTCTACGGGATTTCCTTCTCGGTCCTACGCCTCTCTGTTCCCCCTGCCTTCCTGGTGGGTACTTGAACCTGACACAAGGCAGAGCTGAGTGAGTTTTTGCCCCCATCCCTTACTGTGGGTACACCCACGTGTTGCCTTTTTCAACATCAGAAGCTGGGGCTTCTGGCTTCATTTCAGTTCATTTTTGCCTCGTCGGCAGCAACGTTCCGTCCCTTTTCCACTGTGTCCCAAGACCAGCTACAGTACAGGGCTTTCACCTTGCAGATGCGACAGTGTTACCAGGTACGGCCCACAGACACGGCTCTCCATCCCCCTGGCCTGCCACGGGCATCACCCTGCTTCCCGGCGGTTCGGCGGACCCTCCGTGGAGTCCAGGTTTCGTCCCAGGGCTTCTCGTTTCCAGGGCATTTTGTTGTTTCAAAGTTTCAAGTTTCCATAGGAAGTTCCACTTCCTTTTTGGCTGTGCAAAAATATCTGAGCACAATGGTATCAATTTTGGGGGGAATGGAAAGGGCTAAAGCAAGTTGTGTTGTGAGCTTAGAAAAAGAGGTCAGCCAGGCCCTGGCTGGTGTGGCTCATGGATTGAGCTTCAGCCTCTGAGCTAAGGGGTCACCGGTTCTAGTCCCAGCCAGGGCACACGCCTGGGTTACCGGCCAAGGTCCCCAGTAGGGGGCGTGTGAGAGGCGACCACACATTGGTGTTTCACTCCCTCTCTTTCTCCCTCCCCCTATCTCTCAAAATAAATAAATAAGATCTTTGTTCAAGTTCAGAGTAAAGGAAGGAGGTGTGGGGGGGACCGGCGGGACAGTCTGCATTACAGAATCCTCCCCTGGTTAGACGTCCAGTCTGCTTCTCCTAAAATGGCAGGATTCTTCACGGACTTGCATCTTCAGGTGGTTGCGTTTGGGGCAAGTCAGGGGTCACTGTGAATGGGTCCATGACCCTTCCCGTTCCCAGCCACTCCCGTCGCAAGGCCTCAGAGCTCTCTGGTCCACCCCCAGCTCTAGGAGGCGGCGTTCCCCACAGCGCCGCGCCCCACCCCGCCTTTCGCAGCCTTTCTCCCCATAGTACGCCCCGCCCCCACCCCTGGACCATTATTTTAGACAACTGTTTTCCTAATTCTCTTCCCCCAGGAAATTGCTCGACCTTTTGTTCAATTGAAGCGAAATTCATGTAACGTGAAATGAACCATTTTCAAGTGTACAGACCAGTGGCATTTCATACACCTGCGTGTCGGGCAGCCTCCCCCGACTTGGAGTGATAAACGTGTTCTCACGTGTTCTCAAGCCAAAGGCCAGCCACGCCCCGTTTCTCCTTCCCTCAGCCCCAGTCTCCCTTCTGTTTTCGGGGATGTCCATATTTTAGACATTGCGTGTAAAAGGGACCGTGTAATATGTGTCTTGTGTGTGTCTGGCTTCTATCACCGAGCATCATGTTTTCCGAGTCCAGTCACATCGTAGCGTATATCGATCCATATACTGCATCCCTTTTCATGGCTGCATAATATTCCATCATGTGGATAGGCCGCACTTCATCCATCCAGCTGTTAAAGGACCTTTGAGCTGTTTTCATCTTTTAGCTATTGTCGGTAGAGTCGCTATGAACCCCGATGAGATTTTAATACCACAGATAACTGTATTATCCACTTAGGTATTGCATGTATATCTGTGCATCCCACATTAAAAGAGTAATAGTGTCATTCTTTCCCCGCAAAAACCAGATTTTCCCTTTGGGGGCGATACTGCCCCAGTGAGAAATCGAGTCCCACCTGGGAGGTGGCATCAGGAAGAGCTGCTGTCTGTTTCATTTCGCTGGTTGACCAGGGCTGTCTTGCTTCGAGTATCTTTTAGTGTGCCCAGTTCTGTGCCAGGAGATCACTTACTTCTGCCACCGAGGAATGCTAACGTGTATATTCTGAAGACTTTTTTGCATATGCATTGTGTAATCTTCTTTACTTAGTGTTATAATAACTTGATTCCAGAATCTCCTAAAAAAAAATTCAACCAAAGATACACACACACCTCCTGATGAGTTTGACTTATCGCCTCTTATAAAAGTAGGATAAAAGAAAGGGCAGTTGTAAGAACTTATGGGTAGTGGCTACCCTTGTACTAGACTATTTGCAAAATTGCTTCCATGCGATGAGAGAATCTGGAAGGGAAGGGGCCCTTGACCATTCATTCTGACGCTTACCAGATGGAAACAGTGAGTTACGTGACTTGAACCGGCAGGTGACTCAGGGCAGGGACCTGGGCCTGGGCCTTTGGACTTGACCGGGGCAGTGTCTCTGCCCCCAAGTTGCTCCCTCTGTGGGGTTTTCTTGCCTTACACAAAACGTCTTGCTAACATCATCATCCTTTGTTGTTTGGGGTTCAGAACCCCTGTTGTGTCTCCCTCACTGACTGCCCCGTTGCCACCTCCTGGCCACCTTCATCCGCTCCCTTATTCTTGCTCGTGTTTACTTTGGTGAAGGAAAATGAGTGTTTCCCTCACTTATCTCAGCGATTTCTGTCCTTGAAATGTGGAGAAACCCAGTGCATAACCTGCAGGGGGGCTGCTTTTTGCCCCCATTTTCTCGAGGTAGAAGTCCACAAAATCCGCACCCGATTAGCGTAGGGACACACGCATTCCACTGTGTTACCTTCACCTCCAAAAGTTTCCCCGAGTCCCTTTGGGGTTTTTCACTTTTTGGTTGTGGTGTGTGTTTGTTTGTTTCCTGTGGTTAGAACATTTAAGACAAGTATGCCCTGTTAAAAAATTTTTTTAAGGTTTTATTTATATTTAGAGAGGGGAAGAGAGGGAGAGAAAGATCAGTGTGTGGTCACCTCTTGCACACCCCCAACGAGGGACCTGGCCTGCAACCCAGGCATGTGCCCTGACTGGGAATTGACCTGGTGTCTCTTTGGTTTGCAGGCTGGTGCTCAATCCACTGAGCCACACCAGCCAGGGCTCTTAACAAAATTTTAAGAGCCCTGACTCAATCTATGGCATTGGCAGAGAACACTGATTTGACCTAAGGTTGATCTGGGGCTGTGTTTTCTTCAGCAATTCTGTTTGGGTCTGTCTGCTTCTGAGGCTGCCTCATTATGTGAATGAGCCAGTGACATCCTGATGCATCGAAATCGTCATGCCCTCACCCCTCTACCCCTCTTGGGCTTCACACTTTGACCTTTCCTGGGCTGCTCAGGTTGCAGAGCCAGTGGTATGGCCGTACCAACCTGCTTATGTTTCTTACGAACCAGCCAGCCAGTTCCCCCTCCCAATGTCCTGTCCGTGCTGCTGTGTAACAGCTCTCCACGTCCGTCCTACTCTCGGGCTTTTGTTCCCTGAGCCCCGGAGAATAGAAACGTTCTCACTACCTTTCCCTCTCCCCAAAGGGCTCTCAGTGTTTAGAGACCTCACAGCACCGTCTTGAGAGGCCCGCCAGCTGTCGTGTAAGGACCGGAGAACCTGCGCACTGGGGCTCTGCCAGGTCCCTTGGCCTTAGCTGATACTGTCCCCGACAACGTCAGCTTTGCTCACGGGCCAGTGGCCTGCTAGCGCTGGGCGTGGGTTACTGGGCACTGGCCAGAGTTCTCCACTGCAACAGGCCTGTTCATCCTCTGCTGTCAGGACCTGACCCCTAGGATGTGGAAACACGGTTGGCAGAGACGTAGTCCAGCCTGGAGCAAGTATGTGTGTCCGGGGGTAGGGGCGGGGGGTTTAGACTTGAGGTGCCACAGGTGTCGTGCTGCGGCTGTTTGGAGCCGGCCGGGCTTGGGGCCAGGGGCCCCTCCGCCCCAGGCCGCCTGGCCTGTTCGTCTTCGGTGAAGTGGGCTCTCCTGCCCGACCACCCCCCAGGCCTGAGTGGGATGCAGAGAGTGGACCTGTGCAGTCAGCATTCACACATACACCTGTGTCCGCAGCAGCCAACACAAGGGGCAGGCGGACGCTTCCAGAGAGTTGGATGAAGTCATCGACCTTCCCGAGATCAAAATCTGCTGCCCCACAGCACAGACGCTTCACGCCAGAGCACGGACTCCGAGCCTTTTCTCCGTGCCAGCCCCGGTGCTCTCGGAATGACCCTGAATGGGACACGCGAGGAAGCCGGAGCTCAGAGAAGTTGAGGGACTTGCCCAAAGTGACACAGCTACTGAGTCACGGGGCCCAGATCTCAAGCAGCTCGGCCCGACCGCAGACCCTGAGCTGCTCGGGACAACGCCACCCACTGACCCAGCGTGTGTGTCCACCTGCAAGGTGTATGCTGCAACCTGGCCCTGGAGGGGGTGGTATTTGGAGGTGGGGCCTCGGGAAGGTGATGAGGTCATGAGGGCGGAGCCCTCTCCCCGGGGTTAGTGTCCTTATAAAAGGGACCTGAGAGCTCGCCCTCACCCCTTGCGCAGCCCACGGTCAGGACACACACATGGGGCCTCACCAGCACCTGCCGGGGCCTGGATTCAGGCCTCCCAAGCTCCAGAACCGTGAGTAATCAGTGTCCAATCCACCCAGTGGATGCTGTTTGTGCTACAGCAGCCTGAACAGACCAAGATAACTGCTGCTGCTCCTCCTGAAAAAGGCGGAACAAGGCAGCCCTCCCCACTGAAGGCGTCTCCGGTTTTCAGGGGCCTTGCTTGTGACCAAGTGCTGTGGGTGTGCTTCAGCTGAGTCAGTGAGACTCCGAAGGGTGGGCTCGGGGCACACCCACGTTCTGTGCCCTCATGCACGACTCCCTGGTGTGCACATACATCATCATGGTCATTTTGCCTTTCTAGGGGTCGGGGCTGCCGGGCCAAGATGCTCTGAGGACACAGGCTGAATGCTTCTGTTGAGTTCTTGGTTTCTCAGTCATATATTGACATGAGTATGTTACTTAGTAACAGGGAAGCTTTCCTCTCTGTGTGTGTGCTCGGACTTCCACCCTCCTTGTCTCTGCTTCGGTCCCTGAAAGCCTCTGAGCACATTCATGGTTCGTTGGTCACTGCAGTTTGGTTCGCCCTCTGCTGGGGGCCGGGGGGTGCACACTCTGGTGCTGAGCCTGTTCTGGGTCCGAGATGCACAGGTTTGACACACGTGCAGCGGCACTCGCCCAGCGAGCCGTGCAGGAGGCAGGCAGAGAGACGGGCAGATGGTCCCAGAGATGGGTCTGGGGGAACGTTTTGTAGTTTTATCTGGCAGTGACAGACCCTGGTAAGTCACAGGCAAGGTGCATTCAGGATGAGTCACCGGGCTGTCTGATTATATAGCGGCCTCAAGCAAACCACACCACTAACCTTATAAAAAGCTCATTAAGCTTCTCACACCCAGAGGGAGGGGGGGGTTACTGAGCAGGGAGCACAGAGAGCCAGGAGGGACCGAGCCCCCGCCCGGGACGGCCCAGGTGTCCTGCCAGCTGGCCGCAAACCCAGGCTAAGCTGTTCCCTCCGGGGGGCCCCGTGTTCCCATTTGGGAACAAGAGAGCGGGCGAGTGGGAATTTTCCATCCTCCTTCCCCGGGTGACTCAGAAGAAAGCAAAAATCTGTTCCCAGTTTGTTCTGCGACTTCTGTCATTTCTCTGGCTGAGCCGCACCGAGCACAGGCTGGGGGCCGTGTGTCTGCCGCTGCGCCCGCGCCCGCCTCTTCTCATCTCCCGCTTCCTGGGGCCTGCCGAAGCCTCAGGGGTGCCGTCTCCCGCTGTCATTTCATTTTAAATGAAAAGGCCACTGCCCCTTGGTGGCCCAGTGGCGAGTGGGGTTCAGGAGGCTCAGATGGGAGGTTTTGGGGGCCACGTTGCTGCCTTGTGGTGTGTGTCACAAACCCACGGGGACACAGCAGGCTGGGAAAGCCCAATGGGAGGCCGTGCCTTCCAGAATATGGTCTTTGGGGTTTTGTTTGCATATTAAACCTGGACTTTCTCAGTCCCAATAAGTGACTCCGGATAAAAGGACACAGGTCCTCTCCTCCCTGTGCCCCCACCCCGGCCCATGACCAGGGCCGGAACCGACTGAGTGTTGGTAATGACTTGCCATCCCCCACCCCAAGCGGCCATTCTGGTCACGCAGAGGTGGTGGGCTCCCTGATGGGCAGCCAGTTGTGTGGCCTTGCACCCTGTGTTCGGAGAGTGTCACTAGGGGACCCAGGACCCTCCCTGTCCAGAGGGGTCTGCTGACTCCCCTCTGCCACCAAGAGTTGCAGATGAAAGTCCTCAGTCCCCGTGGCAGCAGAGGAAGGGCTCACCACCCCTCCCCTCACTGCTCAAGCCCACCCACCTCCAGGTCCTGCCTCGGGGACCGTGCACACCCAGGTCCCTCCCCACTGCCCTGATCCAGGACACCGTGGTCTTCCATCTGGGAAGTTCAGTGGCCCCCACTCTGATCTTTCTAAAATATGTGCATCCTTGAGCCACCCCCTTGCGTGCTGGTTCTGCGTTACCTGCAGATGGAGTCTGCACTCCAGGGCGCAGGCAGCTGGCCGCCCACCCTCCAGCACATGGTCTGCGTCAGGCGGAATCACAGGCTCCCCGACTTCCCTGCCTGCGCCTCTCCCTGGGCCACTCCCTGGGCCACCGCACAGGCTGCTCCCTCTGCCGGGAACACCCTGCTTCCACCCCCACCACCCAGCCACGGCCACACCAGGTGGTTTCAACCTCATCTCCTGCCCAGCTCCTATCCACTTTAGTCCACCCCTCTGCCGGCTGGGGACACTTTTCTGCACCCCCTTGGCCGTCCTATGCCTGACCCTATCAGAGGGCTCGCCGCTCTGAATTTTCACGTCCCACCCGCGTGCCCAAAAATGCGGTGAGCTCTTTACAGGGGCTGGGTCAGCCTGACGTGTATTTCCTGCACGGAGCGTGCTCCTGGCCTTTGCTAACTGAATGGAGAACACCCTAATGATTTTTCTAAATTCACATGCAGTTTTTATTCGTCTATTCATTCATTTTTATTACTGATACTATTACAGATGTCCCCCACGTTCCTCCCCTTTGCCCCCCTCCACCCTGTCCCCACACCCGTCCCCCCACCAGCCTTCGCCACATGGTGTCTGTGTCCATACACACATATGGATGTAGTTGTTTGGCTAATTTCTTCCAGTCCCCTCCACTGTGCACCCCCCTCCCGCCCGAGATCTGACCACCTGTTTCATGCATCCACGCCTCTGGCTTTATTTTGTTCGTCAGTTTATTCCGTTCATTAGACGCCGCATGTGAGTGTGATCATATGGTGTTTGTCTTTCTCAGACTGGCTTATTGCATTTAGCATAACATTCTCCAGGTCCATCCATGCTGTTGCAAAAAGGTAAGAGTTCCTTCATTTTTGTCGCCGAGTCGTGTTCCGTTGTGTAAGCGAACCGCAGCTTTTTTACCCGCTCGTCTACCCATGTGCACGTGGGCTGTGTCCAGATCGTGGCAATCGTCAGCAGCGCCGCTATGAGCATTGGGGTGCACGTGTTCTTTTCCACGGGTGTTTTGGGGTTCTTAGGATATAATCCCAGAAGTGGGATCCTGATATTGTTTTAAAAGAAGCTGGCATCAGGAAGAAAAAATCGTTTTAGGCAAGAAAACTAGCCGTCCCTTTGAAGGGTTGCCTCTGCCACTGGCTGTCTCGCATGTTCCACCTTCACAGAGAAAGCAAACCCTGAGGCCCAGGTGCTTTTAGCGGGGCTGCTTAGTAACACCTCAGTACCGCTTCTCCTCGCCAGCCCTTGATAACTCATAGAAAATGGTCAAGGCGCAGTAAACGTCGCCGGCCTCGGTATTTCTTGAGCAGCTACTGTGTGCACAGAGGACAAAAAGGTACCCGCTGCGAGCCGTGCCGGACTCCAGTCTAACACAATCCTCTCTACCACGCACCGTGAGCCGGCCCTCACTGCAGCCCTGTAGGTGCCATGTGCCATTCTCGAGCCAGAGCCGTTAAGGCCCAGAGGATGGCAGTACCTGGCAGAGGCCATGGGGCTGGCAACAGTGCCACCTGGTCTCTGTGGGAGCCTCATGTGGTGGGTCTCTGAGTCTGCTCGCCCGACCAGCTGCATTGACGGCACCCGGGGACTTAGAAGTGCAGTCTCGGGCCCCAGGCCTGTGAATTGGGAACTCTGACCTGGAGCTCACGTCCATATCTGGACAAGCCCTCCAAGGCTTCTGGTGCACAGCCCAGTTCAAGAGCCACTGGCCAGGGACACACTGTGAATGAATCTCGGGTGAAGGCCGGCAGGCACTTCCTTGTCAATGCGGGCGTTTGGTGTCCTCAAAGCCTTTCGCCAAAGATCATCCAGGGACCCCCCTTGTTAGTTCCTTTCTATTAAGATTTGATTTTTTACAAACACGAATTTGAAACCCACTTCTTCCCCGAGATTTTGTATTGAATTAAAAATCCCCCAAATGTGCCTATAAATGGACCGTATTTTACAAACACTTTAAAGAGTTTTTAAAAAACTACTTCGTTTAATTCCCTTAAATATTTTAAGTGCACTAAATGAATTTAATATGTTTGATTTCTTCTTAAGCACTTTTCAAAACCTTCCCAAGTACTTCCTGAATTCTTACATGTATCCTACATGGAACTTTCAAGTATAGCAAATCTTAAATTCTCTTAAGCAGTAGTATACTGTTCGCAGGTGTAGTAAAAATCCTCTAATAACTCTCAAGTTAAAAACCTGCCCAGGACAACGGGGTGAACATATTAAATGTTACTGAACAGTATGCTTAGAAGTGACTGAGACACCCAGTCTGACGCTGTGTGCGCTTTACCACAGAAAGACAAGGGCCCGGCTGCCCCTGGTCACTCAGTTCCTTTAGAATCGGAGTCCCACAGCCTTTTCTGTCAGACGATGCCAAACTCTCTTCAACGTTTTAAACACTTAAAATACAAAATGTCCATAGATTACTTCCCCACGTGATACAGTATCCAGACAGACAGCGCCCACTTTTGTGCTGAACACCGATCCTCTGGGGATCAGTGCTGCAGCTAGGAACACACTTGCCATCCTGAGTGAGCCCGCGCTGTCCGCCAGGTGCAGAGCGTGGCAAAGTACTCCTTGGCCGGGAAGGTGGCACTGATTTACCCAGGGACCTCAGCTGAACCCTGACTCTAGTCGCCATGCTGATGGAAGATTCCAGGTCCCCTTCATCCTGCCTGTGGGGTGGTGACCTCAAAGCCTGGATTCCCTGGGTCCGGTGACAGATATCCTGATAGGCCGCCAGCGGGAACCTCCAGCCCCTAGTCGTCCGAGCAGCATCACTGAACTGTGTTAGCTGCCTGTGCCGCTCTCCCCGCAACCACCCCGACCCCGTACTGAGCTCTGCCCACTGCCTAGGTCGCGGTCACACACAGAACTGTCAGTGCGCCCCGCAGGCCTGCACCCCTGCGGCTGTTACCAGCGTGGTGAAGAAGGGGGAGGTTGGCGGGAGTCCAGGAAGCTGGGAAGGGTCTCCCAGAAAGGAGAATTTAAAACTGGTCTTTGGAGGGCGGGCCGACAGCAGAAGGAAAACTCGTGAGGGGAACTCACCGTGTCCGATAAATGAAGTACCAGGTGGGTGCTGTGTCTCCTCCACCCGCCCCACCCCCATTGAGTGGATCCCACTGGGGCTCCTCCTCTTCCAGCTCCCAGTGGGGGCCCAGCGAGGGCTGGCGGGGCCAGAAACTGGGTGAGCAACCCCTTGTTAACTGAGAGTCACCAGCCTGGAGGGGGCCAGGGAGAGGCTGCATCCTGGGGTTCATCCCACCCCCTCCTGGGGCTCCCAGAGGCCGCGGCCCTGCTATGCCCTCGGCCAGGTGTGGTGTTTCATCACAGACGTGCAAACACTCGTGAAACACCTGGATCAAGTCACTAGTGGGTGTGTCACTGCGCAGTGAGGTTCTGCTTAAGGCCTAGGGGTGGCAGGGGTTGGGGGGGGGAGGGAAGCGTCTCCAATTTCCCGGGGACCTGCTCCCAGCGAGGACAGCAGCTGAGCCTCAGCGTCCCTGCAGAGAGAGGTTTACAGGCAAACAAGCCAGGCAGGTCTGCAGGCCCTGTGCCGAAGGCGAAGCTCTGTGGGGAGGTCTGTAGGCAGATGTGCAGGAAGATGGGGATGTTGCGGCCTTGGCAGTTCCCAGAAGTCCGCAGCCCTGGGAGGGGCCACAGAGGCTGCCTTGTCGGAGGGGGTGATGGTGGCACCCACCCCGATGGTGGGCCGGTGCCCTTGAAAACGCTTCGCCATTTCACCCTCATGCTACTCAGCACAGTGCATGCTGTTACTGACAACCCATTTCATAGATGAAGGAACTGAGGCCAGCCAGGGGACACTGAGTCGCCTCAGGTCTCAAGGCAAAAAAAACAGATGCTGGAGGACCCCCCCCCCACCATGAGATGGTGCGGAGCTGGTTTCCCAGGTGGTCACAGGTTCACCGGTGGGAAGAAGCACGTGTCTGATACCCGCCCCGTACCCTAGGGGGCAGCAGAACTTCACATGGAACAGGTTCAAATACGCCTTCTCTTACTGAGCCTGAGCAAGTCATTTAAGCTGGAGGTGGGGTCTCCGTGTTTTGGGGGTGAACAGGAAGATGGGCACCTGCCCAGAGAGTGCCTCTCACTCCATCGCGGGCAACGCAGACCCTCAGGGGCTCGCCGGTGATGCTCCAGGCGTTCGGTGGGGTTCAGTTCCTGCACTCGTCCGGGCTCCACAGAAGCCACTGAGAGGCAAAGAGAAGCAACGGGACTGCAACGGGACTGCCCCACGGTCACATGACTAGAACGCGGCAGAGGCAAGATTTGAACCCAGGTCCTTCAACTATATGGGAACTGCCTGCGAAATGGCTCGGGATTTAGTGACAGCGCAACACGGAACACGGCCCCCACGTCCTTACGGACGTCATTTCAGGGGCGCAGGTCAGTCCATTTGGTGGACGTCATGGTTACTGTTATTATAAGAATATTTACAAGGTTCACCAGGGAGGGAGGGGTGGCCCCCACTGAGACTCTTTGAACATCTTGCCTAAAAGAAATAAGTACTTAACCAGCTGCCAACACATCACAAGTTTCTGTTATTTATAAAAAGCCTGCTGAAGTCTAGAGACTTCTCCCAGGACGAGCGAGGTATGTTCTCCAGACTAAGAATAGCTTCGGAGGCCTGACAGGAGCTGCTCTCTGGTGACATCAGAGCAGCAGCCCCCCTTCCCAGCCAGCAGGGGCAGCACTCTGGCGGGACGTGGGTTTTCTCCAGCTCAGCGGCCGCAGCCGGCAGGCTCACCCCTTCCTCCTGGAAGGCTGCACCGAGCCGGGGCCTTGGCGAAGGTGCAGAAAGGGGCCCAGGCGACCCCCAAGGCTAGCAGGCTGTATCTTCAGTCTGGAGGTTTCTCATCCGTCTCCTCCCTTCCCTGCCGTCCCGCTCTTTGCTGAATGCTGGCTGTCCGGCCCGACCAGTAGGACCGGGACGAAGAGCAGAGGTCAGGCCAGCCCTGGGGCTTACATCCTGCCCCCCACCAACAGCGAGGAAGCATAGGTACCTCTGTCCTGGCCACCCCTGCCTCATCGTTCCTGGGGGGCCTCCCAACAAGTGTGCACCAGCCCTCACTGCACCCCTCCCACTGGGGAACTCTCAGACGCACCCCAGTTTTGGAACTCCCAGATCTGAGGGAAGGAGAACTCTGGTGGAACTTGCCCAAAGCCCTAGCAGACCACCACGGACTCTCTGAAGTGAAGAATAAGTGCTAGGGATGGAATAAAAAGATGAAGTCGAACTGAGTTGAGCTGTGGTTCCTGCCAGCAGCTGGGAACTCTCAGCGGAGATGGGGCGAGAGAACAGGGGAAGGGGCGGTTTAAATGGGGTAATTTAAAACACCGCTGTGAACAGCCTCTCCAGCGCCCTCGAGTACTTGGCGTGTTACCGGATGGTTGCGTGGACGTGTCCTTCACACTTACTACACAGGGTCATGTGTGCACAGCTGGGGGACCCTGCTCGACTGTCGCGCTGGGAGCGTTTGGAGCATTTGGAGGGTAACTGTGACTGCATATGCTTTTGACCTTGCACCCTGCCTCTGCAAAACAGCCCCCTCAGCCACAGTGGCCCTCGTCGACAGCGTGGTTTTGCCTCCCGACACCTGGCAGGAGCCCGCCCGGCCACCGTTTAGAAATGAGTCGCCACCGACCTGCGTTCACCACGCACTTTGTTTTCAAGGCAGGACAAAGGCCAGAGAAGAGAAACAATGTACCCAAGGTCAGGTTGACATTCCCCTCAGAACCTGATGTTCCCTGTACCTGCACTGTCCCTGCACCCAGTGGCCCCGAACGCTCTGTGAGGCCAAAGACGTAGAGGGGAGAAGCAGTCCGGCGGTGCCACCCACGAGCCATCCCTCCTGCTTTGCTGCTTTCCAGACTGATGCGCCCATCTGGGGGGTACGGGGTTAACCGGCTATGACTTTCAGCTCAAGGCCATGCTCCCCGCACCCTCCGAGAAAACACCCCTGCACGGTGAGAGCAGGTGGCAGAGGAGTCCCCCTGCCAGGCACGGCCTGTGATTCTCCACCCAGGAGGCACCTTCTGGCAAACACGGACGAGAGTTCTTGCACCTCCTCCTCCTCCTCCTTGCACCTCCTCGCACAGGGACTCCGCCCCGAAGGCCTGGGGCAGACAGGCCTCACAGGTACGCTTCGCTTCCAGGGCTCCCCGTGGGCTCCACTCGCCACTGGGGCGGAGGCGGCGGCTCTCACACGTGAGGGTGCATTGGAGCCACCTGGGGAAGATCACACTGACGCCGCCGCAGCCCATTCGCCGGGCCTGGGGTGCGGTCTGAGCTTCGGGAGTTCTGCAAGCTCCCAGGTGGTTCGGGTGGGTTTGGGCTGAACCCTCTCCCCCAGCACGGCTTCCTCTCTCCCCACCTCTCCCCCATCTCCCCACTCCCCCCCCCCCAGACAGAGGGCCGCCCACAATTCCCAAGTCCTCTCCAGAGAGGCTTTAGCCCATGGTGCTGCTGCTAACTCCATAGAGGCACCTCCAAGAAGCCAGTCCCAGGCAGGTCTTCTGTCCACACCTTCCCGGCTGGGAGATAAAAGCTCAGCCCCTTCTGCCTCGCTTTGTAGGCCAAGGTCAGGGGACTCTGCTGTCTGTCATCCAACCCCTAGGCCCATCACTCGTCTTGGAGGGGCCGGCCAATCAGCCCTCACACGCACACTGCAGGATCTAAGCCCACCAAATCCCCCTAGACATTTCAGGACAGCCCCAGTGCCCTGGCCACCCTGGTGACTGAGGTCCCCTGGGAGGGATGCGTCCTGCCGGAAGCCTGGCTCCTGGCACTTCCCCAGCACGCACTCTCCTGCACACCCTGACCCCTAAGCCCACAGGGGCCCTTCGTGCTGAGCTCACTGCTGTCCTCACTGCCCTCCTCTCCCCTAAAGGAGGCAGGCCCTCTCGGCCCCCGTGACAGCTGGAGGCTGGGTTGGAGGCCAGGCTGCACGGAAGCTGGGAAGTGTGGCCCCTTCCGGTCTGCCCCTGCCCGACAGGCACCACATAGTCCCCTCTTGCCAAGTGGAGCACAGTTTCCCTCTGAGACTGTGCCCCAGGCACTTCCGCTGGTGCCAGACAGTACAGCTGTGCCCCACCTAGTCAGGTGGCCAGAGTCCGAGCCCCAGGTGACCGAGGACCTATCCTCCATGGGCCTCCCTGTGTAAGCACTTCATGTAAAGTCTCCAGTGCCCATCTGACAGTTGGAGGCCAAGGATTCAAAGGGGAAAGTCACTGTCCAAGGCCAAAGACAGGGCCTGAACCCGGTCTCCAAGCTGTCCGCCACCCTCTCCAGCCATGACTGTGTCCATACGCCCCAGCGGCTTGCATTTTCATACAGGACTGCAAGAGGCCCTGACATAAATGGCCGGGAACCAGCCTCCGAGGGTCCTTGTGCCTCCACACCCCTGCCCCAGTACCCCTCCTGCTGAGACTCAGGACATACTCTAGCCTAGTCCAGCAAGCCTTGTCCTTGCTGCATGACCTTGACCCTCTGAGCCCAGGTGAAAATGAGAAGCTGGAGCTAGCCGATTCCGAGGGGCGCTTCAGCCTGGGGCCCCCACATGTGACTCCCACTGGACACTGTGCAGAGAAGGAGAGGCCCCTCCTCTGGGTTTCTCACCCGGCAGGCCCCTCCCCCAGCAGGCCCCTCCCCCAGCAGGCCCCTCCCCCAGCAGGCCCCTCCTCCAGCAGGCCCCTCCCCCAGCTCAAACAATGAATTCTGCCCTGATTTTCACCTGCCTCTACATGAGGTCCGGGACCCAGAAGCCCCCAAAGCCATCCCCCACCACCCTGGTGAACGGCTCCAGCCCTCACCTTCACACGCGCTCCTTTCTTCACGAAGGGCAGAGTGCGGACCACTTCCCACCCCTGCTCTCCGCCGAGCCAGCCCAGGCAGGCTCTCCCAGCAGCCCAGGCTGGACTTAGCAAAGCGCAGAGTCAGCGGGAGGAGGGCCTGCGCTCTGCTGAGTCAGCACCGCCAGGCTGGGCTCTGAGCTACTAACTCTGCAGGGGCCTGACGGTCCCTTACCTTCACTGTCCCCCAGAGGTCCCCCATCCTACCTCCTCTGCCCCCCAAGGCATGGCCAGATCCTGCCTCCACTGCCACCAGTCCTGCCAGGCTATTACTGCCACAGCCCCTGGTGCCCACCTCCTAAGTCCACTGCCTCCAAGGCCGCATCACTCAGGCCTCCTGGCCCCACCCCCATTACTTCCCTGTCCCCCAGGCCTACCGGGCTATTAGATCCTCCGCCCACCGGCCTGCCCACCTATTACCTCCCTGCCCACTGGGCCTGCCCACCTATTACCACCCTGCCCACCGGGCCTGCCCACCTATTACCACCCTGCCCACCAGGCCTGCCCACCTATTACCACCCTGCCCACTTATTACCTCCCTGCCCACCAGGCCTGTCCACCTATTACCGCCCTGCCCACCTATTACCTCCCTGCCCACAGGCCCTGCCCACCTATTACCTCCTTGCCCACAGGCCCTGCCCACCTATTACCTCCTTACCCACCGGGCTGGTCCACCTATTACCACCCTGCCCACAGGCCCTGCCCACCTATTACCACCCTGCCCACCTATTACCTCCTTGCCCACCGGGCTGGTCCACCTATTACCACCCTGCCCACAGGCCCGGCCCACCTATTACCTCCCTGCCCACCGGGCCTGCCCACCTATTACCACCCTGCCCACCCTATTACCTCCCTGCCCACCGGGCCGGCCCACCTATTACCTCTAGGCCCTGCCCACCTATTACCTCCTTGCCCACCGGGCTGGTCCACCTATTACCACCCTGCCCACCGGGCCTGCCCACCTATTACCACCCTGCCCACCTATTACCTCCCTGCCCACCAGGCTGGCCCACCTATTACCTCCCTGCCCACAGGCCCTGCCCACCTATTACCTCCTTGCCCACCGGGCTGGTCCACCTATTACCACCCTGCCCACCGGGCCTGCCCACCTATTACCACCCTGCCCACTGGGCCTGCCCACCTATTACCGCCCTGCCCACCTATTACCTCCCTGCCCACCGGGCCTGCCCACCTATTACCACCCTGCCCACAGGCCCTGCCCACCTATTACCACCCTGCCCACCGGGCCGGCCCACCTATTACCACCCTGCCCACCTATTACCTCCCTGCCCACCGGGCCTGCCCACCTATTACCACCCTGCCCACCGGGCCGGCCCACCTATTACCACCCTGCCCACCTATTACCTCCCTGCCCACAGGCCCTGCCCACCTATTACCTCCCTGCCCACCGGGCTGGTCCACCTATTACCACCCTGCCCACAGGCCCTGCCCACCTATTACCACCCTGCCCACCTATTACCTCCTTGCCCACCTATTACCTCCTTGCCCACCGGGCTGGTCCACCTATTACCACCCTGCCCACTGGGCCTGCCCACCTATTACCACCCTGCCCACTGGGCCTGCCCACCTATTACCACCCTGCCCACCTATTACCTCCTTGCCCACCTATTACCTCCTTGCCCACCTATTACCACCCTGCCCACCTATTACCTCCTTGCCCACCGGGCTGGCCCACCTATTACCACCCTGCCCACTGGGCCTGCCCACCTATTACCACCCTGCCCACTGGGCCTGCCCACCTATTACCACCCTGCCCACCTATTACCACCCTGCCCACCAGGCCGGCCCACCTATTACCACCCTGCCCACCTATTACCTCCTTGCCCACCGGGCCTGCCCACCTATTACCACCCTGCCCACCTATTACCTCCTTGCCCACCTATTACCTCCCTGCCCACCTATTACCTCCCTGCCCACCTATTACCTCCTTGCCCACCAGGCTGGTCCACCTATTACCACCCTGCCCACCGGGCCTGCCCACCTATTACCACCCTGCCCACCTATTACCTCCTTGCCCACCTATTACCTCCTTGCCCACCGGGCCGGCCCACCTATTACCACCCTGCCCACTGGGCCTGCCCACCTATTACCACCCTGCCCACCGGGCCTGCCCACCTATTACCTCCTTGCCCACCGGGCCGGCCCACCTATTACCACCCTGCCCACCGGGCCTGCCCACCTATTACCTCCCTGCCCACCGGGCCGGCCCACCTATTACCACCCTGCCCACTGGGCCTGCCTACCTATTACCTCCCCTTCCCCACAGGCTGCCCAGCAATCACCTCCCCTGCCCCTGAGGCCTGTGCACATATTTCCTGTTCTGTCCCCAGCGCTGCCCACCTACTACCACCCCACTCCCAGGACCACCTTCTTCCTGAATCCTTCGTCCCGAGACTGTCCGCTGTCATGTGCACCGCCTCCAGAGTTGCCCCATATTCTCTCCAGTTCCCTCCAAGCCCACCCACCCATGGCTGCTTCTGTCCTCGCGTCTCCAGGTCTAGCCTCCCCAGTGCCCTGGGTCCCGCCTTCCTGTTACGCGCACGGGCCCCAGGTCTGGCCAGTCCTACCCCCAGCGCACCGCAGTCCCCTGCCTATTACCTCCGTTCCCTCTCAGGCCTGCCCACCCCCTCCCCGCACTGCCCCAGCCCTCCCTGCCCGATGTCCACTGCCCCTCGGCCTGCCTGCCTGTCACCTCCAGTGTCACCTGGTCTGCCAGCCTATTGTCCCCAGGCCCATCTGCCCCCCTACTCTCCTGTACCCAGGCCCCCAGCCACCCACCTCCACGGTCCCGCAGGCCTGCTGATACCCACACCACTGTCTGCCCGAGCTCACCCAAATAGTAGGTGTCTGCTGCCTCCTGTCCTCGGTAAGCCCCAAATTACCCACTGCATCACCTCTGAACCCAGTGTATAGTTATTGTCCTGCCCCCAGGACCTGCACCTGGGTGCGCCCGTACCTGCCACCCCCCCAGGAGTGAAGGGAGGAGGGTGACAGGACCCTGCTGTGCCTTGCTGAGCCGGGCCAGCAGCACTGCCCTGCCAACGACCGCCCACTGGTCCCCCAGGCGGCTGGCCCGCCATCCAGTCCCACAGCCGCCACCTGCTGCATACTGCCTGAAGGCCAGGCAGCCAGGGGGACAGTCACTAGTGGCAGAGAATGTGGCAGAACTTGAGTTTCTGGTTCTAATGCCCATTTAGGGCCACAGAGGTAGCCCTTTGGAAAAGGGTCTCCCTGCCTGCACCCAATTGTGGACTCTGTTCCCGCAGGTGCCTGGGGACAGTGAGGCCACGAGAGGCCAGTGGGTCAGTGCAGAGGACCTCTAACACATGCCACACAGTCCTAGACGCCAGCCTGCCACACCCTCACCAAAGGGTTTTGGGGGGTTGCCAAAGGGGCATTGTGTGAGCACACCCAGCCCCCGTCCTCTGCCCCAGACATACGGGGGTGCGGGTTTATTTGTGTGTGACCCTCAGATGACCTGCATCAGAAACCATTGGGACCCCCATTCTCAGAGCATATTCCTGCCCGTCCCCTCACCCCCCCATTTACAGAAAACCATTTGAGAATCACCCGAGTGGCAGCCAAGAGCTATGGCCCTGGTATCTCCTCCCTGAGCCCTCAGTTCCTCGTTCTTCTAAAGAGGTGTGAGGAGAGCGCACCCCCAGTGTGGTTCTGGGACCCGAGCAGAGAATAGGATACAGACCGCGCGTGCTCAGTGCTGAGCCAAGGGCTGCCCCCGGGGCCTTACCCGGCAGCAGAGCAGAGCTACGGCAGACTGCTTCAGCGGGTGGAAGAAGTGGAGTTTCCATTTTCTCCCTTCTTCCTGTTTTTTTTTTTTTCTGTGCCAGCCCTGTAACTTTCAGGGGAGACAGACACCAGCGAGAGGTGTCACTGGTTTGTGGGGCAGGCCTCAGCCACCTACGAACTGCGTGGGCTCAGGCACGGGACGGGGGGCCCCTCTGTACTTCAGTGTCCACATCTCAAAAACAGGAAGGCTGACTTGCCCAGTCACTACCATGTGGCCACGATGGCCCAATGACATAGTGTAAGGGAAGCCGTGGGGTTACGTGGACAGCCTCCCTCCCTCTGCTCACTGCCCCAACCCCCTGCTTTGCAGGCGAAATGTACAGAAGGGGGGACGACAAGCAGGCCACTGAGTCTTACTGTCTCCAAGCGTGGCCTTCCCAGGGACACCAACACGTCCTTGCACACCAGCATCCGTAGCAGCACTGGTCACGAGAGCCAAAGGGCAGAGACTCTCTGCCCAGGTGTCTACGGACAGGTGGATGGTTAAACAAGGCGTGGCCTGTGCAGACAAAGGAATGCTATCCAGCCTCGAAAAGCAATGAAATACTGATGCACACAACTCCAGGGCTGCACCTTGGAGACAGCAGGTTAAGGGAAAGAAGCCAGTCACGAAAGGTCCCGCGTGTCTGATTCCATTTACGTGAAATGTCCAGAACAGGCACAGCCCCTAAGGATAGAAAGCAGAGGGGCGGTGTTTGGGGCCGGAGAGATAGGGGCATGAGGGGGACTGGGTAAAGGGTATAGGGTTTCTTTAGTGTAAGGACAGTGTTCTAAACTGACCATAGTGAGGCTGCACAGCTCTGTGCAGACACCGAAAACCATTGAGTTGCACCCTCTAAATGGGGAAGATGCAGGCTCTGTGAGTTATATCTCAATCTACTGACCTGCAGAAGGACCGTCTGCACCTGGAGTTCTCAGGCGCCTCCTGAGTGAGGATGGGGAGAGGCCCCAGGCACCTGGGTGTAATTAGGAGCCCGGAAGACTTGCACACACACAGAACTGCAAGGGCCAGACCTCTTGGAGACAGTCTGGTCAACGCCTTTTCCTGGGTGCTGGGGCTTTCCAAGTGCAAACCCAGACTGTATTAGTCTCTTATGGCTGCCATGATACATGACCACAGACTTGGCGGCTTCAAACAACACAGATACGTTAACTCACATTTCTGGGAGTCAGGTCTGAAGTGGGTCTCCCTGGGCTAAGGTCAAGGTGTCCGCAGGGCCACGTCCCTTCTGGAGGCTCCAGGGAACAATCCATTCCCTTGCGTTTTCTTGCTTCTGGAAGCCACCGCACATCCTTGGCTTTTGGCCTCTTCCTCCAATTCAGAGCCCACAATGGCCTGTAGACAGGTCGCCACATCCGTCACATCACTCTTGACTCTGCCCCTCCTGCCTTCCTCTTTCACAAATAAGGACCCTTGGGATGATGACATTGGACCCACCCGTTCATGCAGGGTGCCTCCCCGCATCTCAAGGTCGGCTGCTTTTCAACATTAACTCTTTCTTCGGCCAACACAACATAGTCACAAGTCCTGGGGATTAGGACGGGGACATCTTCGGGGCGGTTACCCCTCCTTCCGTCCAGTCCTGCTGCTTTATGGTGTAGGGTGCCTCTCCCCATACCACAGAGAGTGAGCAAATAAACGTAACCCCTCCTGGACCCCCTCCAAATACTGATGACTACCGTTTCCTTCCCTGGCCCGCACCTCACCGCCAAACCTGCCCAACTGCTCGATGCCAAGCGAAGGTGAAGTCAGAACGGAGTCTGGGTTCCTGCCCCCTCCTCCTGCTGCTCCGGTGAGTCTGTTTCTTGGACAATAACACCGAGTTTGCAGCCCATCCAAGCTTCTCTCTGCCCCCCTGCCAGTTCCAGTAATAGGTCCCTATTTATAAATGTATACATAATAGAAAAACATACTCAAACCGCCCTCCCCAAGGAGCCCCTGTCTCCTATTTTTAGGCGGTCAGCCCTACCTCCTGAGGGTCTGTGTCCCTCCCTCTGTGGTCTGGGTTGAGACAGAGATGCTGGTGGCTGTGGTGGGAGGGGGGACAATTCTAAAATCCCCTTGCAGAGACACTCTCCCAAGACTGAAAGTGATTTCCTCAGAAGTGGGGGCTGGACAGAGGTCCAAGGGTATGTTCTGTTTGTCTGTCTCGCCGGGTATTGAGGGAAAAGGGTAGACAGGCTGACTCTTCAGTCCTGGATCTTTTCCCTCCGCCAGCCATTCCATCCTTGCTGAGTTCTCTTTAGAAAGAAGGGAGTGTGGACCCATTATACAGACGAGGACGTCAAGGTTTGGAGCAGCGAAATGGCTGACCCAAAGGCACCCAGCCAGGAAGGGCAGAGCCCGTCCAACTCAGATCTGAATCTGTCTCCTGCAACACGCTTTTACCCAAGGTCAGCTTAAAAGACCAGGTGCCTTGGGTGAGGAAGTGTTCTGTAAAAGATCATGTTCATTCCAAATACAAATCGGGGGTGATTCTTCTCCAACTGCATTCACGTTACAATCAAGAGACCTGGAACGAAGGGGGGCGTGAGGGCCTGAAGGAGGCAGGAGTCAGAGCCCAGATGTGGGCGTGGGCCACCTCTCCCCTTCGTTCCCCTCCCTGGGCGTATTTAATGCGCACCTGTCACTAATCCCTATTGTTTGAAGTGGTTTGGGTGTGGTCCTCTCTAAATCACAGGCTAAGCCTGATGGCACTTTGAGCCCCTGTAAATTTCTCCGAGTCAGTGGCCTGAAGATTAAAAGTGTCTTGTTGCTCCCAGAACTGCTGCCCAGCTTTGGAAACACCCCCAAGCTCAGAGATCAAAGGGACAGGGGAGCGAGCCCCGTGAATACTAGGAAAGGCCGTTTACCCAGCCTCACGCCTGCACTCTGATGTGGGTTTAGGGCCCCTTCCGAAACACCTTGGTTTCCCATCCCTGAAACAGCCCCTCGGGGCTCCCACAGCAGCTGGTCCCCACTACCGTGCCCTTGGTGAGGGTCGAGTCGTGTCTCTTTCCTTCCAGCCTCTGGGACCCCTGCCGTTGGGGACTGACTCCTTCACCGTCTGAATTCCTGGCACTAAGGTGTGAGTGAGTGAGTGAGTGAATGAACTTATGAATAAAGGCAACAGTCTACTGCAGTTGTCTCAGACTGCTTGTAAGAGCAATGCGTTAAATATTCAGGAGTTCCGCAAGCCCAAATTGTTTAATTATTGAGAGCTTGAAATTGACCACAGCGGGCATATTTGTACTGGAAAATAAACCAACAAATGCTTCGAATCGGGCTCCCCTCCCCTTTTTCCACAGCCTGTTTATCAGAGCACCGTGGGGATCTCTTCCCCTGTCAGGTAAGCAGTCACGGCCACCACTGCCGCGGCCTTTTTACAGATGGGGAAACTGAGGCCCAGGGAGGTGAAGTCACTTGTGCCAGTGTGGTTAGTAGCCATCCCGAAGGGGCAGGTGGGAACCCGGGCTCAGCGGCCCATTAAGGCCTCACAGGCACCCGCCATTCTCATCGCGGCCACGGTTTTTAATCAGCCCCTCCGGAAGAAGAGACCCAGTTGCCTGGTGACTGAAGTGTTTCCCGGCCCTCAGAAGGTCACGCTGCGTGCAGGAGGATGAAGAGCGCCACGTGGGCGCCCCTCAGCCAGGGCTCCAGACCACACATCCAATCAGCCGAGCCAGGCCCCCTGCGAAGCTCCAGACATCCTTGGTGACGCCAGCAGAGCTGTGGGTGAGATTGAATTAAAGCTGTGACGTACCGGGAGAGCGCAGGCGGGCTTTGTGTGCAGGGAGCCCCCGCAGTGTGTGTGCATCACCACCAGGGAAGGGGACAAAGCCCAGGCAGAGGGTGGAGCCCCCAAAACTCCCGCACATGTCTGTCCACCCAGGATTTGCCTGTGGTCTGTCCCTTTGGGACCACAGTTGGGGACAATCACAGACTCCCCAAAGTTCAGCTTAGGGGATAAGAGCATCTCCAAAGGCCCTTGTTTACCCCCTTCTGTGGTCATCCCCCCATGTCAGTGTCCCCAGTGTCACTTCCTTAGGAAGCATGGCTCCTGAACACAGAGGGTCCCCCATAAATGTGCAGTGAACAAATGGACAAAGGAAGGAAGGTAGCAACTCACAGGTTGTGCCTTGGCCTGTGCACCTTCCTGCTGCTGAAGGAGCTCCCGTCCCAAGTATTTTCCTTACCCCTCCATCAGGAGAAAATCCCCCCCAGTCACCCCGCTCTAGCTGTCCCTGGGCTAAGGTGGCTTGGTTTGGCTGCAGGCCCAGGGGAGCACGTGGGGACCCTGGGAGTGTGTCTGGGAGGAAGTGATCACCCTGAGATCTTGAGAGGAGGCCCTGGCTGCTGGAGGAGGGAGGGGAAGGCAGAAGGAACAAGAAGTGTCAGTGCTTGTCTGGGAGCTGACCACAGCCAGTGGGCCTTGAGACCAAGTTGCTGCTACAGTCAGGTGGTAGAATGAGGACCAGCTGCCTCGACCCCACACTGGGGAGCCTCTCTGTCATCGCCTGAAGGGCAGAGCGAAGCCATGTGACCCCTCACTGTCCCTGAGCATCATCCCAGGGCCCTCATCCACCCACCTCCTGCCCCCGCCCCCCAGACTCTTTACCTCTGGGAGCAACCGCACCCCGGAGAGGAGGTGCCTCTGTCTCTGACCCCAGCAGAAAGCCCCGCCACTGAGTTCTTGAATAATTTAATATAATAACATTCCAGGAACCGATATTTTGAGTCGGAATAAAATTGTTCCCAGCAGTTGCGGGTAATTCCCAAGGGGCCCTGGGATCCCCATTTCTGACCCCAGAGCCCATCTGGGTTTCTGGATGCCTTCTGACGGAAAACGCAGTCTCCAGGTCAGCTGTCCAGCTGGCTCAGACCAGCAGGGGCCTGACCACCAACATTTGCCCCCTCGGCAAGGTTTGGGCACCACCCGAGGGTGCTTTTGAAAGGCACTTTCCAGGAGTGGCCCAGCCCTCTGGAGGCCTATGGGCAGCTGGATTTCCAAACAAGACAAGGCTGATTCTGCGGCTCTGGCCAGTCTCAGGAGCCCCCTGGTGGCTCTGAGAGGCACCTCTGCCCCTGGAAAGAGTGGTGACCCTTGGCTTGGGCCTGTGGCGGTTACTGCAGCCCCTCCCCAGCACCTGTGAGGCTGATGTCGGTGGGCCCCCTAAGCCTCTGCGAGTACCAGGAGACCCTTACCCCCCCCCAACACTACCACAGAGCCTGGTGCCCAGGACAGTAACATGCCCATCGCTGATGGCCTCGTCAGCCGGCCAGCACCCTGGAGTCCTGTGTGACCTCTCTGAGAATCGGTTTCTCACCTGCAAAGGGGGCGTGATTCCACAGAGACCACCTTGAGCTGTGCCCTGTGCGAGGTCCTTCTAATGGGACCTCTTATTTACTACATTATCCCCGTTTCAGGAGAAGGAATCCTGGCCAGACACATGGCAGGACCAGCCTCCACCCCCACCTTCACCCCACCCTCCCCTCCCACCCCAGCCCTGCCCCTGCCTTGCCCCCTTACAGAACCCAGTCTCTTTAAGCCACCTTAACACAGAGCTTCTCCCATTCACTGGGGGGGGCCACCAGCATCGCATCTCTGGCAGTTTGGAATGCAGCTTTCTGGGCCCTGAGTCAGAGTGGGGGGCAGGGGGAGTGCATAGCTCCCACTCCTAAAATTTGGGACCCCCCCCTTCCCCACGCCACTCCTGTGCTGTGTGGCTAGGCTGGGTTGCTTGACTGGCATGCGGGTGTGTCCACTTCATTCGGTGCTGGGAGGGGGGAGGGGCTTTCGTGGAATAAGCTGAGCAAAGAAGCACCTGGTGTGCATTCAAGGTGGATCACTATTATATCCTTCATTGCTGCTCACCACAGAGCTAATTAATGCTCTCTGTCCTCCTTCGCTGTCCCAGGGGAGTTTTCTTCTTGCGATCTGGGAGGGTGTGTGGTGGAACGGGGTGGGGGTGGGGGGTAGGCAAGGAAACCTCCCGGGATCCGCCTCTCCTCTCCACGCCCCAACTCTGCTCCCACCTGCCTCTTTCCAGAGCCTGCAGAGGTGCAGAAGGGGCGAGACACGACCCGCCAAGCTGCAGCTGTAGCCACTGAAGAACCTCGGAGGTGGGCTCCTTGGACCTCGCTCCCGGCCATTCCGGCCCTGGGGCGGGGCGCTCCCCACTCCCCGCAGTGCGCGAAGTCGGCGCGCGCTAGGACCGCGCCGCCCCGCCGCCTGCCGCTATAAGAGGCCGCGCTGCCGCCCCACGCGGAACCCGAGGCTCAGACCGGTCGGCGTCCTGACTCGAGTTGAACCCGAGGCCGAACCGGCCGCTGCGCAGTCGACGCCAACCGAGGGACGCGCGCCCCCGCAGCGGGCACCATGGGAGCTGCCCACTCCGCGTCCGAGGAGGTGCGGGAGCTCGTGGGCAAGACCGGCTGTGAGTATCTCGCGGGGGACGGGCTCGGGGACACTGGCCGGGACCGTCAGAAGGTTCGCACGGGGAACCCCGGCCCGCCGCCGCCCTCCCGGCTTCGCGCCGCCTGCTGCGTGACCTTGGGCGGCCGGCCCTCTCCGCCTCAGTCTCCCCCGCGTTCCAGTGGGCTCCCGCCGGCCACTTTGCAGGCTGCGGCGAGGAGCCCCGCGGCGATGCTGAGTAAGTGCCGCGGCCACTGACCCTGTCGGGTGCCCTCGACGTTAGCGGGGAACCTCGGCACCTGAGGACCGCGGACCCGGGAGGGAGCGGGGTCCAGTGCCCACCCCCAGCAACTCAGGGCGGGCGCCGAGGCGGGGAGAGCGAGCGCCGGGCTGGTGCGCGCCCTGCACCTGAAAGTCGTTTGCATTCAGGATGCGCAGGGGGCGGAAAGTTTTGAAGTCGCGGCAGCTGGGTGGGAGCCAGGCTCTGAGGCTGTGTCCTCCCGTCTGTGAAATGGGCTCAGGTGGGCGCAGCTCCCCGGGCAGCTGGGAAGCCGAAGCGAGGCAGCGCCCGCAGAGCAGGAGCCCCGCGACCTTCCTCGAGCCCGTTGGGACTCCCGGGCCCCGCAGAGGCGAGATGCACCGGGAGGCGGGACCGCGGGCTGAGGTGACCCCAGGAACCTGGGGTGGGGAAGCACCTGTCTGTCTGCCCAGGTCCAGCCCGGCTGGAAACTTGACCGCGGGCCTTGACCTGGGGGGCGGGGTGCCGCCGGCTGTGAAGAGGAGTGTGGACTGTAGACCAGCGGGGCCGGGGAGCAGGCACGTTGGCTTTGAGGTGGACAGATGGCGTGAGACCTGCGGGCACCACTTCCTTCCTTGCTGTGTGACCTGGGACGAGTCGCTGTCCCTCTCGGAGGCTTGGTTTCCTTCTCTTTGGAGTGGGGTTTCCGCTAGTACCTACCTGGTCGGTGCTCAGGAGTCGGGAGCTGCAGATGTAATGATGTCTATGGAGGAGGAGCCGGTGCCGGCACCTGCTCTGAGTTAGTGCCCATGGCCAGCATCCGTCGTCAGTCCCCAGAGGAAACCAGCCGTGTGTGCGCCTGGGCTGAACGGTGACTCTCCCTGACCCCCAATCTGAGCACCTCTTTCCAGGATAATTGGATGGAAATTACAGAAACCCCTTAACAGCTGGACTGTGTGTGTGGGCGTGCATACACACGCCCACACTTGTCTGTACATCTTCCTGTGTACAAATATAGAACTGTCAGCAACCAGAGGGGAAAAGGGTGTGAAGTAATACATCATACGGGACTCTTTTTAAAAAGGGAGGGAGACTAAGTATGTATTTGTAATTGTTTTATCTGCATCAAGGACTCTGGAAGGCAGTGAGAATAAGGAATATTTATGGGGGGGTTGTGTCGGAAGGATGAAGGGGGAGTGACCTTTTCACTGTAAACTTTTTTATATTTTCATTTCGAACCACATTGTGCCTATTTTACTTCTTCAAAATGTCTCATAAAGTCCAGTTCAACCCCCAGGCGAACGGAGGGTAGGACCCCCTCTCCCGGACTTCCTTGGGTTTCCCCTGTTTTCATTTCTTCTTGCTGTCACTCACCGCCTTGTATCTGGACTGGTGGAGGTGGGGGCGCTCTGTAGCTGGGAACCCCCCACCCCCCAGAAGGGTAGGCTGGCTACGGGCCCCCATTTCTGAGGCAGCCCCCACAGCAGGCAGGCAGGCAGTGTGGGGGAAATTCTGGCTGGTTGTGGGTTTGACAGGTGAAGGAGCTGCAGAGCATGCTGGGAAGCTTGTCAGTTTCCTGGGTCCCCAGTCTGTGGGGGGAGGGGGTGACAGATGCTGAGTGTTCCTGCTCTGTAGCTTTCCTGGATGTGGCTTCTGGCCAGGCCGGGGTGCAGGTTTCATGCCCCAAAGGGAGGAAGGGAGCCGAAGGGGGTCAGGGGAGGGGTGCTGGGGGAGGGTGAATGCCTGCAGTTTTCTGAACTGTGAGGAGAGAGAAAGGTCTCCCTTGTCCTCTAAGATGGGCTGGCACAGTCTGGGCACTGGCACCTGTTGGGCGAGTACATACGGACCAGGGAGAGGCTGGTGTTCCTGAGGGGAGACACGGGGTAATCACATCAGCTCCTGTAAAGGAGACAATGTGGAGGTGTGGGAGTCGGGGGAGGGGCAGGGTCACGTTCTTTGAGGAGGTGGTAGTGGAACAGAAACCCAAATGAGGAGGGGCCAGCCCTTCCATCAGTGGAAGCCACGTGTCAGGCAGAGGGCACCCCAACAGCAAAGGTACTGTGGCAGGAATGAGCTGAGGTCACGGCCACAGTCAGGGCTCGGTTCGTGGCAAGAGCCCAATGGTGGCTTCAGGCGAATGCTTGGTGTTGCTCGCCATGCTGTGAACACATGGGCACAGCCCGGTCACTCTGAGCCACAGCTAAAATTAAATCTTAAGTCTCACTTCTTTCTGGCTGTGTGACCTTAAGCGAGTCACTCTGCCTCTCTGGGCCTTGGGGCTGCATCTGGATCCTGGGCTGTCCCGCAGGATCGGCCCCAGCCCTTCCTGAGAACTCCATCTGGAAACCGAGAGAAGGGCGAGCGTAGGGTGCCGATGGAGTCCCTGGGCGTGAAGCTCTGTGCTGCGCACTCGGCGTGCACGCTGCGGAGTCCTCCTAATAATCTTCAAGGGAAGGTGGCGATATGCTGTTCTAGAGATGAGGAGACCGAGGCCCAGAGGGGTAAAGCAACCTACCTGCAGTCCCACAGCTCCTAAGTGCAGGAGTAGAGGAAGGGGTCACAGGGTCCCCAAGCCACTGTCCTGCCACCACTCTGTTCTCATTGCAACTTCTAGGAACCCAAAAGGGGTAGGAAAAGCCTGTCCGTACATTTTTCTCACCTCTGGGCCTTTGCACAAGCTGTTGCCTCGGCCACAGTGTGACGGCACTGTGCCAAATTACTGTGCAGGATTCGGTGTTTACATTCGGGGACCCCCCCACCCTGGGCGGAGGTTGCAGACGTCTCCCCTTCCCTCTGTCTCTTCACAAAGCTCACTCTGTCTACATCATTTGGGGCTCAACGGAGCTGTCGTCCCCTCCCAGAAAGCCATCCCTGGCTGCTGCCTCTCCAACTGACCTTTGTGGGGTACACGCCCATCCTCAGGGTCCCGCAGCCGCAGGGGGATCCCAGGCCATTCCCTCCCAGGCCAGCACATATGACAACCTGCTGTAGTTAGTCACCTGCTGCCCCCTTGAATCTTGGAGCTTTCTCACCTTTGTAATACAGCGCGTGGTCCTTGCTGAGATCACAAGGGGTTCACATTAAAGGGGTGACCACCCTTGGGACTTGGTAAACCCAGGAGTATTGCCCGGGAGCCTCTGTCCAGGAGAAAACCTAGTCCCTCGCCCCCGCCCCCACCAGCTGGCCTTGGCCTCGCGGGGCCCTCCCCAGCCCCCGACCCCAGCCTTTCTCGTTCCCTCCTCGAGATGCATCATGTTGGCTTCCACGCTGCACGAGCTCCATCAGATACAGTGCTGAGCACTAGCTCGCCCACACAGGGCATCGTCGGGGCTGCACGCCCACTCCCCTTGCCGGGTGGAGTCTCTTGGATTGGTTGAAAACAGAAACAAGCATTCCCAGCCATCACTGCTGAGCCAAGACAGCTGATGACTTAGATTTCTGAAACGCATTGGCAACTTTAGCGCCGGCCTATCTGATCCAGCCTGCATGCATCCCGAGGTGCCAGATGGTCCCTGGACAGGAAGAAAGGCTCCTTAGGAATCACTCACCCGAGCCCGGCCCCTTTTACCACCTTGAGCTGGCCTGGAGGTAGCCCCACTTCCTGTCCCCACCCGGTCCCCCCATCTGTGCCTGCTCCTGAACTTGGAAAGGAAATAATAGAGGAGGATTCTGGGAAAGGTGAAGGGTCTGTTTTTTCCTTCAGGCTCCAAAACAGCTCCACAGGCAAGTCTCTGAAGAAGCTGCCAGAAGGAAGGAAAAAAAAAACAAAAAACAATCTTCCAGATTTTGAGTGCAGACTGGGTACTGGTAACAGCTAATGTTTACCCAGTGATAGTCGTTAGCCAAGTGCTGGACTGAGCCATGGGGCTTATCCCTGTTCACCCACGGAGTCTCCCAGGAACACTGGGAGCCCATTTTATGGATGAGGAAATCAAGTCTTGGGAGATGCTGTGACTTGCCACAGGCTTCTGAGTAGAGTCAGGGTTCTGTTCCTGGTCCAAGCCCTAGACCCTGACACTGGAGGAGGGACCGGATATGGGGGTGCAGTTTCCACTGGATTCTCGCCGCTGGGCAATCCTCCTGGGTTAGAAAGTCGCCCTGTGGCCCCGGACCGTGGCCTCGCCCCGCTCACCACGTGCCACATTCCCGCTGTGCTCTGGGCACTGGACACCCTGGTGGATCGGGTGCCCCCCCAGCCCTCCAGATGCTCAGGACTCGGGTGGGGGGGCGGGGAAGGACTGGCTGACCAGGCCACTGTGCTGTCCCTGTCATTGCCAAGGCACGTGAGGCTGAAAGGCTAAAACACCCACCCGGATCCCTTTCCATTTCTTCTGGAGTGGACAGTGGCTTGTAACTGGGGGTTCTGGGGGCATCTCTGAACCCCATGAAGAAGGCTGCAGGAGTGAGTTGTGTGGCTCGGGGGGGCGTGGCCCCGCAGCCTCGGCAGCTTCTCAAAAACAGTGAGGATGTATTCCGTCACATATAAAGCATAACCTCAGTAAGAAAATAATAATAAAAGTGCTTAAAGTTTTTTTAGAAAAATGAGAAACCATGGCTCCCTGCAGGGAGGGACAATCACGTCTGTGAGGCCCGAGGAAGACCAGTCCCCGCAGGCTGAGCTCTGGGGGAAGGTGGGGGACAGGGAGGAGGGCACAGGTCTGCCGTCCCGGGGACAGTGGTCCAGACCTCAGGAGGGAGGCCCTCTCCTCGTTGGTGAGGTGGGGGTGTCCGCACCTCCCTGCCCATTTTCCCGAGAGGGGAAATGTGCGGGCTGGTTTGGGAAGCTTTTGCAAGGACTGGGTAGTAAGCGAATTCCACTCCTGGGCCCCGTACCTCACCCCCACCTTAGCAATGGCCACGGAGCCCCTCCTGCAGGCCGAGGGTCCTGGCGTTTGCCCTGTGTGGTCTTCCTGAGTTGCCTGGTCCGGGCAGGCAGCAGCCCTCTCAACCATTTCCAGCCTGTTGGAGACACGGCATTGGTTAGGTGGTCCCTTTGGCCAGCTGCCAATGAGACGACTGCTGTTTTTCCTGGGGCACTTCATCCTCAGGAGCCCAAGGAGGGCGGGACTGTCCTTGTTGCCAGTTTATAGGTGAGGAAACTGAGGCTCGGGCGCATGAAGTGACTGCTCAAGGTCGCTTCGATGCCGAGTTGTGGCGCTCAGACTCAGAACCGGGCCTTGGAGGGGTTGCCTCCTTTTCAAATTCAAGAGAAACTGCCTCTCCCACGTGGCGTGAACCCCAGCTGCCTCTCCCACATGACATAAGCCCCACGTGCTGCAGGAGAATGTGTTTTCTCAGCGTGGGAGCGGTCGGCCGTCCGTTCCAAAACTTCCCAGATCCACAGACAAGTAGTAATCAGGTCCCTCGTGCATCCTCTCTTCTTGCCTCTCCCACCCCCACAGGATATTTTGTGAGTTAATGGTCCCCAGAAAGCCGCACAAATGTAATCAGTGCTCAGAGGCAGAGAGAACGCCTCGGGGGTGCACATGACGCTTTTGACCTGAAGCCAGGGCAGTGAGGCTTTCCTGCTCCAAGTGCCCACTGCTCTGGGAAGGGAAGGCAAGGCCCCCTTCCGCCCGTGCCGGTGGCCCTGAGCAAGGTGACAGGGAGGAGCCTGGCACCCCAGTCTTGCCAGCCAGCCTGTCTCCTGCTCTACCTTTATTATTAATTCATAAAGCCAGAAGGTTGACTTCTGCCGGTGGCAGCCACTTAAGTGCTAGAACAAAAGGCCCTTTCTTGTCCCAGCGTTGTGACCTTTGGGGACTGGCAGGTTGTCAGAAGTGGGTCTTCCGTTCTGGGAAATGAGAGGGAGCGGTCAGATCTCCAGGCCGAAGCACCTCCTGGAGAGAGGGCAGGCGGCCGGGTGGGAGACCCCGCACTGTGGCTGGTCTTAGGCGTCGATGGGAAGCCAGGGCCGCTGCCACCAGTGACTCCCCTGTGCCCCGAGGTTGGAAGGGTGTTTCCTCCTGACACCTGCACCCATGGCTTAATGATTAAAGGACCCTGAGCGAGTGCCCAGCACTCTCAGGCCTCGCCTACCTGGTAGGTCTCAGGAGTGCTTTTTTCTTCTCACGTGCATCCCAGAGACCTCAGCCAGAGTCGCACATGGGTACACATTCGCCTCCTACCACCTTGGCCTTGACCAGCAGATAGATATGGGTTTGATTCACGGTGCTGCTCTTCCCTAACATCTAGGCAAGTAACTTTTGCCTCCGAGTCTCAGTTTCCTCGTCTGTAAAATGGGCCTGTGTCACAGGGCTATTGTTACGATGGAGTGAGTAATGCTCTTGACATCTGGTAAGTGTTCCAAGGTGGCTGGCAGGCACTAACTGTTTCTCTGAGAAACTCTTCAGAAACCAGCTATATTGCTCCCCTTTGAGGGCATTCTATAACTTTCTTCAGTAATTTATTCCATTTCTGGCATGTCTGCCATCTTTGATGGGCCCGAAATCAGTCATTATCTTGCCCTCGTCCTGTTGATCAGGGACCTTGATGTGCTTTCACGTGCAGCGCTCTCCAGTGCATTTTCTTTATTTCTAAAACGTGTGTATTGGTTTTATTGTCTTGTGCAGACCTTGTTAATTATTGCCACTCTTCTGTTATATAGGTTTAGTTTTCTTATATAATCTATCTTTCCATAGATTTTTCTCTTCTATTTATTCTTTTAAAGATTTTATTTATTTTTAGATAGAGGGGAAAGGGAGGGAGAAAAAGAAGCAGAGAAACATCAATGTGTGGTTGCCTCTCGTGCACCCCCTACTGAGGACCTGGCCTGCAACCTAGGCATGTGCTCTGACTGGGAATTGAACCAGTGACCCTTTGGTTTGTAGGCAGGCGCTCAGTCCACTGAGCCACACCAGCCAGGGCTCCATAGACTTTTCAATGAGTCTGTGCATTGTCCGTTTTGTCTGAAAATGCCTCCCCCCCCCCATACATAGACAAATGATTGTTTGGCTGGGTATAAAATTCAAGGTTGTTGCGTGTTTTCTTTTAGCACTTTGTTCTCTTGTTGAGTCGCCAGCTCTGTTGTCTAATTGATGTTTCTTTGTAGACATCTGTGTTCTTTTGTGTTTTAGGTTTTTATTGTTTACTACACCGTGTCTTTGGTGTGGCTTTGTTTTGTATATGCTGCCTGGGAATGTTTTATGTTGTTTCAGTCTCAAGACAACTTGTGCCTTCCATCATGAAAATAGTATTCTTCTCCTTTCTCTTGTTGTTCTTCGAAGATTCTTGTAAGACATATGTAAGATTGTGTCATTCTGTGCTAAATGCCTCTTTACCTTTATTTCATTGTTTCTTTGTGTTGCCCTGTGTTGCATTCTGGGTCATTTCCTTATCTCTGCCTTCCAGTTCACTAATTCTCTCTTCAGCTATTACAACCTTGCTGCCTGAACCTGACTGTTAAGTTTTCTGATTCCAGTGACTTTTTAAAAACATTGTATACGTCCTGTATGCTTTTCAAATTCTCTACTTCGGTCATGGAATACTGCTCTTTCTTTTTCTCTTTCTTTCTTTTTTTTTTTTTTTTTTTTTTTTTTGTAATAACATAAAGCTTACTGCACACCTCTTTTGTCTCACTGCTCGGGAGGAGGGACAGTCTCTCAGTCAAGTCACTTTGCTCTGTCCCAGCTCTCCCTGCAGTCTGGAGAATTGGAGGTTTCCGCCTGTGTAGAAAAACCAAAAAAAACCCCAAAAACCCAGAGATTCAAAACAAAACTGAGGTGCACAATGCCTGAGATGAAAATATCGGGTTGGCCAAAAGGTCACTTAGTTTTTTTCTGTACGACGAGTTGTCTTTAACGTCATTAGAAATGATTTTGTTAGATCGTGTTGGGACAGCTGTCCTATCAGCGTGCATTAAAAAAAAAAACCACATGAGTGTGTGAATTATGATGCAACCATTTTAAAATTGAAGGTGGCAGAAAACAGGCAATGTTTTCAGTTTATGCTTTATCTCAAGAGAGGTAAAAACACAACTGAAACACAAAAAAATATTTGCGCCGTGTGGGGCGAAGGTGCCGCCTGTCACTGACTGAACGATTCAGAAGTGGTTTGTGAAGTCTCTTGGTACAATGGACATTCTGTCCAGCTAGGCCTTTGCTGCAGGGCCGTGTTACACTTTGGAAGGTATTTAGCAGCACCCCCGGCCTCTCCCCACTAGAAGCCAAGAGCGAGAGATAGCCAACATACTCAGAATATCCAAATCAGTCAAGTTATCAGTGAAAATGAAAAATATGTCTTTGATTTCATGGGAAAAACGAAACGGACCTTTTGGCCAACCCAGTAAATGCCGACACCATGCTGGTGTGGGCCCGGGGCAACTCATGCCGGGGATTCCTTGGCGTTTGAACTTACAAAGTCAGTTGAAGTTCGCATGACGAGGGTTTGAAGGCGCTGGATCAAAGCCAGCAATTAGCCTAGTTGCTGCGTCTGCTTTAGAGAACAGGATTCGGTTTGAGAACTCCCTTCTCGAGGCCAAGTGCACCCAAGTGCATCTTCGGTCTATTTTAGAATGCTGGCAGCAAGGCGTGGTCCATGACGTGTACCCACTGGGCACATGGCTTCCCAGGGGGAGGCAGGTGAAGGAGAGGAGCTGGGCAGCCGGCGCTGTGAGGCGTCTTGTGTGCCGGGCCTGTGAGGGCGGGTCCCTTCCCCACGGGTCCCTTCCCTGCTGAGGAGGCCCAGAATGAGTCACTGCTTTGGCTGTAGCCCCAGGCGGCAGGCAACAAGCTGCCTCTTCCCTCCGCGGAGCCTGCAGCCAGATGAAGAGCCTCTCAGGTGCCAGGGGAATTATTGCTTTAGGACAGAATCACCACTCTCCGGCCACCTCCAGTGTCTCCCGCTCCTCTCGCCAGGTCCAGTGCCAGGCGTACACGTGAATTTTTTAAATGGGGTGAAATTCCCCTCACATAAAATGTACCACCTTAGCCAGACCGGTGCAAACAGCACCAGTATTTCCAGGACATCTTCTTCCCCCCAAAAGAAACTTCATGCCCAATGGCAGTCACCCTGCTCCTCACAGCCTCTGGCAACTGCTGATCCACTCTCTGTCTCAGCGGATGTGCTTGTCCTGGCCGCTTCAGCTTTGGTGACTGGTTTCTTTCTCTTAGATGCATGCTTTCCAGGTCCATCCATGTGGCATGTGTCATTACTGAATGTCTTGTGTGTGTGGTGGGATCGGTACATTACGTGGAGGACCATTCACCAGTTGACAGACAGGTGGGTGTTGAATGGTAGAGCCTCGTGCCATGTGCTTTTGGTGGATTTTCATCACGTGAGCAGCTCCGTGAAGGTGGCGCTGTTATCTTTGCCTCACGGAGCGGGAGTGGGTGGCCCCAGGCAGGCAGGTGCGTAGGACAGGAAGCTGGGACACTCACGCAGCTCTTGGCAGCAGCGTGAGCTCACCTGAGTCTGCCTGCCTCACCTCTGTGCTCGGGACCTCCCCCTGTTCCCCGGGTGGAATCCTGGCCAGTCCATCAGGACACTTGCAGCAGGAGAGTGTCAGGGGCCTCGAAAGCCACCAAGACTCTCCCAGTGATGCCACTTGGTGTCCCAGGGCCCGCATTCAGGCCTGGTGCCTCTGGGGGGGTGGGCAGGGTGATCCCTGGGGGCCGCCGGAGAGAGCAGGGGCCTGCTCTCAACTGTCCTTGCTCCTTCCAACTGTGTCTTGAGCGTTCTCCCAACCCCACCCCCACCCCTGCCCCTGCACCTGGACGGCTGAACCTGCCCGTGTCTCCCATGGGGTCCTCAGCCCCAGCATCTGCACCCACCCTCCATCCTATCACCAGGCACATGGGATCTTGTTCCCGGCCTTATCGTCCTCCATAAGGTCAGGGTGAAGGCTGAATGCTATGGCCAGAACTGTGGGACCACCCCTGCCCAACCCCCTGCTCCCCGTTCCTTGGCTGCCTTCCACCCCTGCTGAAGAATTGGGGCTCCCTGAGCTCTCTCCATTCTGCCTGTGCCAGGGAAGACCCCCAGCTTCCCAGCCCCCAGCCCAGCTCCCAGCAGGCATCACCTCCCACCCCACCCCATCCCACAGCCTGGAAGCCCCACTCCCACCTGGGTGCTCCTTGGCAAGCTGACTCTCTGCACTCATTATCCTGGGTCCCAGCCAGGTGACCTGTGTCTTCACGTCTGCACCCCAGCATCTAGCAGGTGTGTGGCAAACCAGAGACGCTCAGTTAACGTCTCTAAATGAATGGTGAGGGTCAAGTGGACACAGGTTGGCTGTGCAGGAGTCCATGAGGTCCCCCAAACCCCTGAGAGCCAGCATGGTTTCTAGAAGGAGCAAGTGACGTTTTAGGTGGCCCTCACCACCAGACTTTAGGCACTGGGCCTAGGGCTCAAGCAGCCCTGACCACCCTGGCTCCCCTCCCCCAGAGCCGGGGGCGGAGCCTGGACCTCCCATAAGAGGCCAGGCCCATTTCTCCGCCCCCAGTCTCCTCCTGCCTCCTCCCCGAGGGGGGTCTCTGACCCCTGTTCTCTGCCACTCTCCTCAACCACCCCTGCCCCCGTGACCCCTTGCGCAGAATAGAAGGCTGCAAGCCTTGCAGGTGTGGCCGGGGCCAGACCGAAACCCCACGCCCATTAGCCACTCCTCACTCCTCCCCACCCCAGCGCCTGGTGACCACTGACCTACTCTGTTTTTTAATACCACAAATATTTTATTTAAAAAAATTCTTATTCTTTATATTTATTGGTTTTGGAGAGCAAGGAAGGGGAGGAGAGATTGAGAGATACATACATTCCTGACCGGCCATTGAACATGCAACCTAGCTACATGCCCTGACTAGCAATTGAACCCACAACCTTTTGGCATATGGTACGATGCTCTAAACATCCGAGCCAGCTGGCCAGGGCCCTGATCTGCTTTCTGCAGCTATAGATCTGTGTGTTCTGCTGGCTTTGCGCCTGGCTTCTTTTCCCCTTGGCGCAGTGTGCTCAGGGTTCCCCACATTGTGGCACGTGTCAGTATTTCATCCCATTATAGGAACAAAGAATATTCCATTGTATGGATGGGCCCCATTTTGTGGGTCCATTCACGGACATCCGGACTGGTTCTCCCGTTTGGCTGCTGTGAACGTTTGTTTGTATAGGTTAGTTTCTGCACGGATGCGTATTTTCATTTCTCTTGGGTACGTACTTAGGAGGGGAATTACTGGACTGTGCGGGGAATCTGTGTTGAATTCACTGAGAAGCCCCCGAGCTGTTCCCCCGGCGGCTGCACCGTGTCCCACCGCCTTCCACTCCCACCCGCTGGTGGGTTCCGGTCTCTTCACATCCTCACCCGCACTTACTCTCCAGGCTCGTTTTCCTTGCGCTCATCAAGGTTAAAAATATGAGTCATTTTAAATACGATCACACACGTAATCCCTCTTAGTCATGGGCAAGTTAAAGGACAGATAAGCAAAAATAAGGGGTGAGGAGAGAAATGCCCTACAACTGTATCATTTGGAAACAATTTACCATTATGTCATAAATCGATATGAGCTTGTATATCCATGAGAACTTTCATATAAGCGAGATCTTGTAGCCTGTTAATGGTCCACGTAGGGATGTGATATGAACATAGCCCTGTGTCCCTCGATATTTAGAAAAAACATTTTTTAAGGCTGCGTAGTACTCCATCTTCAGGGGGCTCTAGGGTTCATTGAATGGGTGTCCTGGGGTCAGCATCACTTTCCTCCTTTCCTGGTGCAGACAGCGAGCGGTACCCTTACCTGTTTTTCCTCGAGCCCTCTTCTCGGCTCCTCAGGGTTCATTACTAGGAGCTGTGTTTCAGTCCAAAGCATGGAGACTGGCCGTCTCCATAGCAAGCGAAGCGAGCAGTGGAATCATTCTCAGTGTTCCAGGACCTGTGTAAGGAATGTCATTCCCACTTTTCTAGGAGCCGCGTTAAAAACGTGAAATTAATTTTAATTGTATGTTTAATCCACTCCAAGATAGTATTTCAACATACATGATCAATATCAGAATCACTGAGACAGTTTACGTTGGTTTGTAACAAGGCTTTGGAAGCCGGTGTTTTATACTCTGGCACATCTCTGCGGGGACTGGCCACCTTTTAGGGGGCAATGGCCACAAGTGGCTGGTGGCTTCCTGTAGGGCAGTTCAGGTACATGACTTGTGTTAATGTTTGGGAGACAGAGTGATAAGTCACCCCCCCACACACACAAACACGTCAGAGATTGGGCCGATGAAACCCCCACCAGCCTCCTGGACGGGCAAGCACTTCCCTCGGGTTGAAATCTGAAACCCGGATCAGGAGCTGGAGAGGCAGACACACTGAAGCAGCAGTGTCCCATGGCAACTGTGACCTCATGGGGACCTGGAAAAAGGGCTGAGTGAGGAGCAGGGAAACTGGAAAAGTTTCCTTCCCAGGAACCCTCGAGGGGACAACAGACAGGGCCTTTCACGGTCCTGGGGGTGTGACTCGGGCATATCGCATATCGGGTTCGATGCACCAGGCCCTGTGGGGGTCCAGGGTCAGCCCAGGAGCTGAGAGTGCAGGGCGCTCAGAGCCGGGAGGTTGTCAGCTGCAAGTGTGTGTGTGCACGCACTCTGGGGGTGCCGTTGGCTGGAAGCTGTGTGTTACAGAAACCTGGCCTGTGGTGGTTTCTAGTGTGCACGGCTCCCCCCACCTGTACGACCCGGGGCGAGTCTCGGTGTCCCCATCTCTAGGGCGGGGCTCTCACTACACCTACGCAGTAGGACTGACCAGAGGGTCACGTGAGTCAAGGCTCACCACGGGCGCAGCTGACCCAGTAAGTGGTTCGTTGGCATTGCCTGTTGTGGTGCCGTGAGTATGCATGTAATTCATGGTTCCAATGGCTTTATTGACCTGTAACACCCACACCACGTGTTACCCAGCGACAGTGTGCTCGGTCCTTTTTAATGTAATCACAGGGTAGTGTGACCGTCACCACAGTCTAATCTTAGAACATTTCACACACACCACGTGCACCCCCTTAGAAACTGGTGCCTCTGAGCAGTGACCCTGCTCCTCCTCCCCCCGCCCACCCCCCGTCTGCTTCCTGTCTCCCATTTGCTTCTCACGGCATTTTATATGAATGGAATCATGCAGTGTGTGGCCTGTGAGACTGGCCTCTTTCATTCTGCCTGATGGTTTCCAGGTAATTCAGCTTTAAGAGAGGCTGTTCGGGGGCACCTGTTTGGCTGTAATTTCTGATCGGATTCCTCAGGTTAGAACTGGGTCCCGTTTAACCAGCCACTCTAATCCCATCACCCAAAGGGGGGCAGGGCAGGGCAGGTGTCAGTAAAAATAAAGTAAAATAAAAAAGAAAAGATATAAGTAAAAATAAAATAAATAATAAGATATAATAAAAATGAAATAAAACCAAACCACACATATTGTGCCAGACAAATTGAGTCCAAATCCTGACTCTGTCTCTTTCAAGTTCAGTGATTGTGAGCAAGTTACACATCCACCCTGAGACTCAGTTTTGCTCTTCTGAAAATGGGGACACTCTGTCCATCACAGGGTCCTGGAAAGGAGTAGAGAAACACGTGTGCCTGGGACGTGGTCTGCAGCCAGCAGATGGATGGTTCATCAGTAACAACATTTTAAAGATCTGTTGGCTCTTCGATATGGGACCATATCGTGTGCTTAAAATATTCACTACAGGACTAATAAATATAGGTTGTGCAAAAGAAAGAATTGGAAAAACAGGTGAATTAAAGCAAAACAAAGTCTTTAATCCCAATATGAAGAGAAAATCGCTACTATTACTTTGCAGAAAGGAGTCTAGATTTCCTCTCAATACTTGTGTATATTCGTGTTTACAGTTTCCCAACATGCTGCTCTGAGACCTTACGTGTGGAACACATTTCCACATTGACGCTGCAGCTGTGCATATTTTTAAATAAACTCTCTGATTGCAGTTGGTACTATTACTTTATGTGTGTCTCAGGTGTGCAGCATAGCGGTGGTCAGGCACTGATGTCAGCTGTACTGGATGAAGTGACCGCCTTGTCTGGTCCCACACAGAGTCGCTCCCACAGCAGTGACTGTCGCCGGGTTAGGGAAGTTTCCCGTCGTCATTCTTCACACAGACTCTCCCTTCCCCCACCCCTCCCCTTCCACCTCCCCTTTGTGGCGCCCCTGTGACGTGGATGTTGTAGCGCGTGATGTTGTCCCAAGTGCTTAAGCTGTCCTCATTCTTGAAAATTCTTTGTTCTTTTTTTGCTCTTGCAATGGGCTGTTTGTCCCTCCCTTGTCTTCCAAATCGCCGACTCCGTGTTCTGCTTCACGTCGTCTGGTGTCAGCTCTCTCTGACGCACCTTCCTTATGCTACTCGTTGTTTCCGACTGGTTAGTGTTCTGTGGCTTCTGGTTCTTCACCGATGTTCTCGCTGACTTTACCTTTTTGCCCCGTAAGTTGGTCTCCTATCCTGTGAGCAGTGTTTCGAACTCTGTACCTAGTGGATCACTTGTCTCCGTGTCGTTTACGTTTGTCTGCTTTTTGCTCTGTTTTTTCATTTGAGACTTTTTTTCCCCCTCACTTGGCTGATTCTCTGTTTGTTTCTGTGTGTCGGGGGGTCTGCTCCGGCTCCCAGGAGTGGCAGGGTGGCCTTAAATAGCAGGTGTCCCGTGAGGCCCAGCGGTGCTCTCCCTGTTCACGTGAGCTGGTGCCCCAGGCTCGTCCCCTGTGGGTGGGTTTTGTGTGCCTGTCTGTTGTTATGGAGCCCTGGTTGCTGCTGGCTCATCAGTGGGAGGGACCGACTGTCAGGCCGACTGGCTGTGAGGATTGGCTGTGACTCTGAGGACAAGCCGTTGTATGGGGACTGACCCTGCAAAGCCGGAGCCACTTTGCTGGGGCTCTGGTGCCAGCCATGTCCACCTTCCGTGTGTCATTTGTGGGGCCGTCAGGGTGGCATTCTGGTGTGGCCTGAAGCCAGCGGGTTGGTCCCGGTGTCAGCACAGTGGTTGGCCTTGACCGTGCGTAGCTGTTTGAGTGATGCATGATGGGGGCTTCTGGGTACTGGGAACATTCAAATTCTTGGTCCAGGTGCCCCAAACGTGTTCCCAGAAAACTTGTGAATCAGGACACGTATGAGGGATGCACTTTGGTCTGCATACATGTCGCATAGCAATGAAAAGCGTACTCGAAAAGCTCAGTAATTCTGCTCAGCAGGAGTTTATCCTGAAAGAGATCAATGCAACAGGCACCAAAAGATGGATACAGAAATGTGTTCACCTTCACATTCATCCTACAAGCTTAAAAACCGGACTCAACCTAAGCAGGTTGCTCAGCCAGTGTGCAGCATGTACTGCCAACTTGATAAAGGGTGCCGCCTTGAAAAGGGACAGGTCTGCCTCTGGTCGGAGGTGGCAGAGTGGGTAGACTCTGTGCTCGCCCAGCACGACCACATCAGAACGACAGCTAATAGGGCAGCCGCCCCGAGAACCACTTGGACCGGCCGGAGAGGGACCCTGTACCTGCGGACACGCAGGAGGAGCCACGTGGAGCCTGGTACGGGGCACAGGGACGTGAAGTAGGCTGGTCCCACACCCCCGTGCGGCCGTGGAGAATTGGGAGGGCTATCTCAGTGGTGGGGGTCCACACCCGGCCCCCCGGCCCAGGCCCAAGGGAAGAAGAGTGTCCATAACACCTGGCCATGAAAACCAGCGGGGGCTGAGTGCAGAGGGCTGCTGGGGTCCCGGGCATTTTGCTTGAGGGGCTCGATCCCTGTCGGACACGTGCTCTGAGTTCCAGTGCTGGGTGCAGTTCGAGCACCAGGGACACATAGCGGGGCGAGGGGGTGGGTGCGGGTGCAAATAGGGGCTGAATCAACCCGACTCGGCCTGGGGGGGGGCTGCAGGGGCAGCTGTTGGGGGCTCTCTCCCAGGAGGGACGCACAGGCAGGAGCCATTGTTCCTTTGTTGGGCCGCACCCCCCAGGGCAGGCTCTGGCAGACGCCATACCTGAGTCTCCACTGACCTGGCTAACACCCTCCACCGCCACCCCCACCCACCCCCATGATTCCCTGAGACCCAGCTCCACCCAGTCCAAGCCCTTGGCCCCAGCTGCTTGGAGCAGCTTTTCCTCACCGGCAGCGCCCCCTTGGCTCATGCTGTGGACTTTCCTAAAAGCTCTCAAAGGTCCACAAACCCCAAACAAGCAGTGGCTGGCCTCAACATGCCCTGTACCTCTTGCTGAGAGGCCCCACGTCTGGCACAAGTGGTGACTAGTCACATCTTGCTCTGCAACTTCCATCGGGTGGCCCAAGTCTGACGTGAGCTGTCGCCAGTGTTGGCTTAGAGCGCAGCTCCCGCTAAGAGGCCCCGAGCCCGGCACCAGGGCAGCCGGCCTCAGTGCACATCAAGGTGCTCACCCAAGGGTCCCAAGCCCGGCACTGGTGACAGCCTGCCCTCGTGCGCAGCAGAGCTTCCCCCAAGCGCCACCAAGCAGCACAAGTGGCGACCAACGTGAGGTGACTTTCCGGCACTCACCAGGTGGCCCCACGCTGAGCACAGACGGCAGCTGGTGCTGCTGTGAGATTCTCACAGGGGTCTCCCAGGCAACTTCCAGCGCCGGCCCGAACCACTTCCCCACTCCCTACTCCTCTCTTTTAAAAATCTTTTTTTTAATTTTACAATTACAGTTGACGTTCCATATTGTATTGGTTTCAGGTGTACAGCGGAGTAGTCAGACATTTACATAACTTATAAAATGACCTCCTCGATACGACCAGTACCCCCCTGACCCCGCACACAGTCATTGAAATAGTCTTGACCATATTCCCTGGGCTGGATTTGCATCCCCGTGACTGTTTTTACTCCTGGGAGTTCATAGTTAACCCTTTACCTTTTTCACTCAGCCACTGCCCCCCACCCCTTCCTATCTGTTCCCTGTACCTGCTAGTCTGCTTCTGTTTTGTTTTTTTAGATTCCACATCTAAGTGAGACCCTGTGGTATTTGTCTTTGGCTGGTGTATTTCTCTTGGTAGGTGACTACACAAAGCACCTTTCTCAGCGAGGAGAGACCTGCCTGCAGGGGTGGGAGGGGACAGGACCTCGTAGGAGACGGGGAAGGAGACAGTGACCTGGGTCACCACTGTCCTGTCCCAGGAGCAGCTGCTGTCAGGAATCACTGTATTTTTGCCAAGGGGGTCAGACCTCGTGCCCCCGGAGCTGCACCGCCAGGCGGAAGGGGAGCCCTTTGCTGACACACTCATCTGCTGCTGGGCTTTGCACTGGGGGGCAGGGGGTGGCCTGAGAGTGGAGGGAAGAGGAGGGAGGAGGGAGGAGGCAGGAGAATGGCCCCGGCCTCCCTCTGGCCACTGCACGTCCAGTGGTCAGCAGTGTCTCTCACCCTCATTTTCTTTCCTCTTACTTTGCAGTCTCATCAGACCAGATAGAGCAGCTCCACCGGAGGTTTAAGCAGCTGAGCGGAGACCAGCCCACCATTCGGTAAGGCCGGCAGCAGGGTTGGCGCGTTGGGCAGGGCCCTGGCTCTCGGGGAATTTCTCTTTCCATTCCTCTTTTCCCCGGAGTGTTGGGGGACTCAGGGAGGGCCCCGGGGGTGCCTGCTTCCTGTAGTTGTTTTCATTCATCTGGTCCCTTCTAGAGAAGACGCTCTCCACTGGGAGGGAAAGAGACCCACCTGGTTTTTCGGAATCAGAAAAGTATAACACGAGTGAAGGGGAGGGGAGGAGCCAGCCGCCCGGACCTTCCCCTGACTCCCTCCGGACGTGCTCCTGGACTCTCGTGCTTGGGCTCCCACACCCACCGAGGGCCTGGGAAATGTCAGGATCCTGCCCACTGTGGGGAGCAGCCCAGGGTGGGGGCTCAGGGGTCCCCACGAGGCCCCATCTCTTGCCCCTGCTTCCCCCAGGTGGTTAGTTCTAACCTTGGTCAAGGTGGTGGGCGGCAGCCCTCGATCTCTGTCAAGGAAAATCATCCCACATCGCGGTTGTAGCACTGATCTTTTCAAAGCTCCGTGTGTTCCATTTGTTACGAGGACCAATAAATATGTTGCAATGTGTCATCTTCTAGGACAGTGAGTTTAGTCTTCGATGGCGGTTGAGTTCTTAGGGGTGAGGCCAATGGTCTGACCCAGTCAACCAGCTGATCTGGTCCGTGAGGAAGCTTTGAGGTGAACCACAGCCACCGGAGTTTCCAGTGAGCTGTGAGTGCTGTTCTTTCCGAAACTCTCCAACAGGCCACATTTCCTAAAGTAAACACTCAGGGTTAATTAGAGTGCTGGAACTTTTAGGACACGCCTTCTAATAATCCAGGAAAACTTCCTCCTTTTTAGTGCTTGGGCTTAAATTTCACTAAGCTTTGTGGGAACTGATATGAAAATAGCTTAAGTTCTCTAGTTTTGTTAATCCAGTGAGCTATATTCTCAAAGCACCCATCCCCCTGGGCTGAGACTTCGGTGGTCTCAAAGATCCCATGGTCTCAGTTTGATTGTATCCAAGGCGGATTTAAAGACAGTCAGGATTTACACCTTTAATCCTATGTTTTATTCAGTAAACTCAGTGAAAAGAGAGCCTAGAGCCCAGCCAAAGGTCACCTGTTTCTCATTGGCTCTGGTGGGGTCACATGACTGAGTCTGAGCCAATTACCATGGCTTGGGCCAGAAATGCAAATTGTTTTTTCTCGGAGCTGTGAAGGGGCGGGACTGGGTCATCAGCCAAGGGCAGGGCCCGTGGACAGAGATTGGGGAGCAGGGGGAGCAGTGAAGTGGTTTCCCGGGGCAAGGAGAGCCTCCAGTGGCCATGGGCTGAAGGGTGGGCGCAGGGTAGGAATGTCTCTGCTGGGCACCTTGAGGTCTAACGAAAGGCAACACTTTTTGCAACCTAGCTGAATGGAAGTGCCAAGGCCTCCTTCATTCCTTCAGAAGTTCATGGGCATGTTGTTGTGCCAGCAGTCTGTGCAGCTCTCTGTGGGAGTGGGTCTGAATCTGCTGTGTAGTGAGCGTGCTCCTTGGGATCTGGGTTGAGTGTTAAGGATGAGCAGACGCATGCGGGACGGTGCTGCTCTGACCTGAGTGTGTTGGCATCAGTCGGGGGGTCTGTCGTCGTTCCGCCAGTTCGTGAGGTCGTGAGGGCCCACCTTCAGAGGCCCATGCAGAGGTCATCTGTGGCTGGGTGGGAGTGGAGGGGGGAACACAGACCCTGCCGGGCCATTGGCAGCCCCTCCCACTTTCAGTGTCCAGCGGCTGAGTCCTGACTGTGCCGCCCAGTGGCCTCCCGGGCCTTTGCAAAGACTTACCGGACCCTTACATTCTGCACCAGTTTGTTCCAATGTGTGCGACTGCCGAGCCCCAGGAACTTGCTGAAATGCAGGTGTGACTTCAGCAGGTCTGGGGTGGGGCCTGAGACTCTGCATTTCCCACAAGCACGCCTGCCACGGGCCCCCACTGGGCTGAGTCACAAGGCCTGGGATGCAGTCAGCAGATTGTAAGGGACTTTCTAGTCCTTATACTCACTGGCTTGTTTCTCACTTCTGTGCTCATTCATTCATTCATGCACTCTCTCAAGTGACTTCTGAGGACCTGGGTCTCCCTGCTGTGCTGTCTGGGACTCTCTGCCCTTAGTGTCCTGGGGTGAGGAGGAGTGTGGTTGTCACCATTGCAGCCCCTGCTCCATGACTCTCTGGAAGGCGAGTGTCAGTTGCCCTGGTGACAGCCCTGCCAGCCTGCAGGAAGGGGGTGGGCTGACCACAGCGTCTTATGCAAACAGGCCTGCAGGAAGGGACTCCTCCCAGGCCCCCCCCAACTCCTTTGCCTGATCCTAACCTGCCGCCTCCCCCGCCTGGAGGAAGGACATGGGGTGGCTGTTCGGTTTCCTGGGCTTTCCTGTCTTGTCTTCCCAGGGCAGAAAAATGTGCCAACACTGTCCCCACTTGCCAAGGGTCTCCTGGGGACCTCAGTCTGGGCCTTCAGTCTCCCTGACCCCTGGGCACGTCCAGGGCCTTGGGCTGTGCTGGGGTTTTGGAGCAGGGACAGAAGACATGACTTTGGTGAAAGTGGACCAGGCTGGGACATTCCGCCCCATTAGAAAGTTCCCCCGGTGTGGCCCCCCAGCACCCCCGCCTGTGAGGCTTGTGGGAAGCAGGTCCTTGCACCCTCCCACGGGGGGGTATTTGAAAACCTGGAGGGCAAAAGTTTCCTTAAAAGTGAGCATTCAAAGCTGCAGACTTTGTACATACACAAGTAAGATTTGCAGGTTGCACTTAAAGGCTTAACAAAAAATGAGGTTTGGGGATTTGTGACTTAAATTAAAATGAATATGGCTTTAAAAAAAGTCAAACCAGGGAAAACTGCCCAAAGTTGATTTTAATTCAAACCTACTGTTTCCTACCTGTGTCCAGTGGGGTAACTTTCTAAAAATAACCTAAGGGGGAAGCAGTTTACCCTGAGGCAGGTAAAGCCGGTGCATCAGGGTCCCAGTCTGGGTTCCTTTCACAGCCTAGCATCTAATTTTTAAAAATCTCATAATGGTGCATTTTTAATTTCTTTAAGAGCCCGCCCCTCCCCCCACCCCCCCGCACCGCAAATCTGAATGCACCCTGACCACAAAACACTCACTTCCGGGGCCTCCTGGCAGAATGCTGAGTAGGCAGAGGTCATCTGACATCTGCACTGAGCACCTGCTTTGCGGAAACTTCTGTCCTGTCCTGAAAAGCCCGCCTTCTGGCTAGGAAGACACCCCCTGACTGACCCTTGAACAGACATTCATTGTGGACAATGAAGAACATGCAGTCACAGCCTCTTGCACCTTTTCTTTCTTTTAGTCGGGCCCTTTAACTGGCGACTGTCTTCAACAGCAACTTTTTACTTCCTGATGGCGCTCCGGCTGGCTCACCCACACCCAGAAATAGGCGCGGCGGAATCCTCCAACCGTGGCGATGGAGGACAGGAGGGGGCCTGATTAGATAGAGCCGTGTGACAAAAATATTTTTAGATTTGCTAAGCCACTGAACGTGGAGTGATCGCTGGGATGGAGGCAACCAGAGGCGTGGGGAAGGAGAAGGACGTGGCGGTGTTCTGGTAGAAGGGAGCCAGCAGAAGTCATCCCTGCCTCTAAGGCCTGTTTTGCGTTCCTCGGCCCCGCTCAGCTGGCTTTACTGAGCGAGAGGCTCGCCCAGGGCGAACCCCATAAATGGGAACCCGAGCTGCTGTTACCTGGGTGCTAATAATGTGTGTGCCGGACACAGGGCTGAATGCCCACTGGCGTGGTCTCAGGGTCTCAGGAACCCTGAAAGTTCCCATCATCTCCCCATGTTCCAGATTGAGAAGCTGAGGCCGGCCCTGACTGGAGTGGTTCAGTGGGTTTGTGGGTGTCGTTCCCACAAACTGAGAAGTCGCCAGTTCAATTCCCGGTCAGGGCACATGCCTGGGTTGCAGGCCAGGTTCCCAGTAGGGGCGTGTGAGAGGCAACCACACACTGATGTTTCACTCTCTTTCTCCCTCCCTTCTTCTGTCTCTAAAAAGTGAATAAATAAAATCTTAGAAAGGAAGCGAAGGGAGGGAGGGAGGGAGGGAGGGAGGGAGGAAGGAAGGAAGGAAGGAAGGAAGGAAGGAAGGAGGGAAGGAGGGAAGGAGGGAAGGAGGGAAGGAGGGAAGGAGGGAAGGAGGGAAGGAGGGAAGGAGGGAAGGAGGGAAGGACTGAGGCCAGAGAGGTTAAGGTCTCCCAGCAGAGCTGGCTGACAGACAGAAGAACCGGAGCTCCGATCCACTGTGATCACATCACTTTTCTCCAAATGAAGAAGTCACTTGCTGAGTCACTTTGTTTTTCACCTGTCAAGCAGCCAAAAATTTACTGTTTTCTTGGAATCACAGCAGTGAAAGGGTCGAGCCTGTTTCCCAGTCCGTAGTTGATGTACCCCGAGGGTTCCCAAGCCTCCTCCTGAAGCCTCAGCCAGGATGATGCCCATTTATTTGCAGAGAAAACCCACGGCCACTTGTGAAGCTGCCCAGGACGCAGCAGACAGCCAGGTGCTCACAGCCGCTCGGGGCCGGCAGGAGGGCGGGTGTGGGCTGGAGCCGCCAGTCAGTGCGGTGTGACAGGTGCCCAGGTGTCCCTGAGCAGGAAGACACTTTCTAAATGGCCATAGATTTATTGGTGGGAACGTGCATACACTTTATTTATTTATTTTTTTTACAGAGGTTCTTTTCCCAGGATTCATTCTGATGCAGTTCTTGCTCCCAGAACAGGCACTGTGGGCCTTCCATGGCTGGTCTAGCTCTGAGGGTGCTGTGGCAGGTGAAAGTGGGGCTCCCTCCGCCCCTGTGGGGGCTCCGGTTAGGGGTGCGGGGCTGTCGGTGGCCCAGGGCAGTGAGTCCCGCAGAGCCCAGTCCATTCTACTTCGTGATAAAGGAAGGCGGCCCACCTGGCAGGGAGGGTGGTCGTGAAGGAGCCTCGGAGGTGGTGTGCAGGGTGGGGCTGAGAGCAGGGTGGGGACCGAATGGAGCTCTAGGCAGAGGGGACCTCAAGTTCAAAGGCAGGGAGACAGGGCCGAGCTTTGTCAGCCTGAGCAGGGAGAGGACAGCTGGCGAGTTGGGGGCAGGTCCCAGACGGTGGTCTTGGCCGTAGTGAGGACCTGACTCATTCGTGGCTTGTGTCTTCGGCCAGGGCACCTCTGAGCGCCAGACTCAGGGTGCAGCGGCCCATCCACTGGATGCCCCCATCTCACAGTTCATGGGTCCCCAGGCAAGCCACTCCTCGTCCTCCCAGAAGTCCCATTCAGGCCCCCTGGGTGTCGGCAGCAGCCTCCCCACCCGGGTCCCCCGCTTCTGTTCTCACTGCCCCGCCCATGGCACAGACACACACAGGTGTGCGGGAGCCGATTAAAAAGGCACGTCTCTGCTCCACACAGTCCATCCCGCCAGATAAATAAATAGTACAGCCAGAGCCCCCGAGGCCCCTGTGTGTCCGCAGGCCCCTGTTCGATGGGCTGCCCCCCATCTGGCCGCTCCCTCCCAACCCCTCTCCCAGGATGACAACCCGAAATGCCTCCAGACTCACCAGGTGTGCCCCAGGGTGGGGGACCCGCCTGCTCGGGTCTCTGCCCTGAGTCATCTTCGCCACAAAGCTGCCCATCGAACTTCCGCCGGCTCCCTCTCTGGTCGGTCCCTGTTCCGTTTGCCCTCCAAGAGCTTGTCGCTGCCTGAGACACCACGTGTTCCGTCTCCGTGGCTTCCCCACCGCGGTCTGGGCGCGGGGAGGATGTGTCTGTGCCGGTCACTGCCGACACCAGCACCAGAGCAGTTGGAATACTTGTTTCCTCTGTCATCGTTAAGTGACAGGAGTGGAGAGGCCAGCTGGGTCCAGGTGTGGAGCAGCTACAGGAGGAGGGGAGAAACCGTCTGACCAGTCGTGCTGGGGACACTGCCCCAGCTCTTGAAAAAGGCACTGGCCTCGGGGCAAGGGGACCAGGGTGGTTTCCTGGGTGGGAGAGCCACCCTGTGTGATTAGGAAACTCCCGGCTCTGGAAGCAGGAGGCCAGCGCTCCCAGCAGTAAGGTGCCCACGAACCTGGGGATCGTGTTGAAAGGAAGGTTTTGAGGCAGTAGTCTGGGCGGCCAGGAATCTGCATTTCTTGCAGGCTGCCCCGGTGATGCCAGTGCTGCCTGTCCCGCCGGTCCTGGATGGCACTTGGAGGGGCTCACCGTCACCTGGGAAGACCCCTGCTAAATGAGGTGTGGTGCTTCCTTCCTGGCCCCTGGGGGCCCCAGTGTCCCCATTGTTTGTATCAGCCCAGTGTGGGAGGCCTCATAGGCTAAGAGTGCAGGCAGCAGGACGGGGCTCATGGTGGGCAGGGAAGACCCCTCAGGGCTGCAGGGACCAGCGGCGGTCAGAGATCAGGGGGGCTGGGCTTCCAGAGGGGTCCCTCTGTGTCCTCAGCTTGGGGGCCAGGAAGCCCGGGGGTGGCAGGGGCCACCCCAGACCTCAGACCCAAGGGGAGAGCTTGGCGGTTGAGCTGATCCTCAAAGCCGCCGGAAACCAAGGCGCACACGGGGCCCGAGCAGCATCCGGCCGGCCCCCGGTGGTTTTCCTCCGCGTGTCCTTCCTTCCCTCGTGGGCCAGACCCTCTTTCTGGGTCCCGGCTGGGGCCTGTGGGGGCTGGGTGGGAGCGGATGCCCTGTGAGTATTTCTGCTGCTCTCTCCTTACAGTAACACGTGTGACCCAAAGGATGTAGGAGTGAGGGGAGGGCGCAGGGCGGTCAGAGCCGGACCCGGAGCTTTTCTGCTGGCCCCTCTGGCTCTCGTTTTCTTGCCTATAACACGGGGAGGCGTGTAGCAGGCCAGATACGGCAAAAGCTCTCAGGACGTCAGGGAAAGTAAAACCCTGGGCTCCAGCCCCTGGAGGGGGTGCAAAGCCGTGTGGCCCTGGCACCCTGGTGGGCAGGCCCACGGGACAGCATTGTGGGACCACCTGCCACCTCGTCAGCTCTGGCCCAGGGCAGCGACCTGTCCCCAGTGAAGTGGAGCCTGTTCCATGACTCAGCCAAGCCGGTCCAACTGGCCCTGTTGGCACCCGGCAGGGAGTGGGGAGGGTGCAAAGTGAGGCTGAAACCAGCATTCATGGGGCGTGGGATCCCTGTGAGACTTTCCCAGGTTCTGGGCGCAAGGCCTGCGCCCAACTTGTCGAAAAGGGGGGCTGGCGAATGATGGGCGGGGAAGGTCCCAGATGACCAGGCTACCAGCCCTGACCTCCTGGGGAGCTGCGCCCACCAGGGCTTCCGTGTGCCGCACGGGTCATGGTGCGGTGTCATTGTTAGCAGTCGGAAGTTCCTGCGCCTCTCTGCCTCGGTTTCCCCATCTTTGAGACGCAGAAAAGGTCCTCCCTCGTAAGATAATAACGTAAAGCTCTGGGAACAGTCCCTGACACTCAGAGAGGGCACAGAAGGTTAGCTGCTGTCTTTATCGTTGTTTATTATTATCATTACTGTCATTATTATTTTAAAACTAAGAGCTTGCTGTGTGTGTCAGACTGAAAGCTTCGCACCTCTCATGCACAAATCTCAGTTAATCATCCATCAACCCTACAACGTCACCTGCCGTTCCCACGGTCCCCATTCACAGAGGAGAAATCCAGGGCTCTGAGACCTGGCTGGGCTGCCGTTGGCCCGAGACCAAGTGCCTAGTGGTCTGGAGCCTGGACCGGCCCCCAGCTGTGCTTGACCTCACATCCCCTTTGACGTGGGGGGTGCTAGTTTTGCACCCAGTTCACAGATGAAAACATGGGCTCCCCGAGGCAGTGGGTGGCCGTGCTGAGGAGGGAGGGAGGTCCCGGTGGAGTGTGGCACTGGCAGGTCCCTGATGAGAGGAGCTGCCTCGCCCCCTCTGCTCTCAGTGCAAGGTCAGGCCTCCCCTTGTTCCTGATTTTCTTCTCCAGACACACAGTCGGGCTCTGCGAGGTGCTTCTTCCCCCCATCCTCCCTCCCCTCCCTCCCACAACGTCGCTCCCTGTCCCCCCTCCCAGGTCAGCCCCGGTGCCCCTGACCTTGCATGGGGTCTCGTGGTGGCCAGGACTGCTGGTGGGTCCCTTCTGGCTTCCTTCACAAGCATGGGCACTGGGTTTCTCCCATCGCCCCCCCGAGACCTGCAGCGTCCACCTCTTTGGCCTTTGTTCCCTCCGGGAGAGTCAACCAGACTCACTTCTACTTCCGGGCTGTGTCCCCGAATCTGAGCCTGCCAGGGGCCCGGGACACGGCCCCTCTGGTATCTCACTCCAGAGCCGGGCAGGGAAGGGCTGAGCTCTGGGCTCCCTAAGGATCTGCAGGTGGAGGAGCCCTGGGGACTGTGGGAGGTCTGGGCACATGGACCCTTGGGGGCGGGGCGGTCAGGGGCTCAGGACAAACGGAAGGAGGAGTGGAGCCCTGCCCACACCCGACGGTCCATTCCTCAGACCACTCACTGAGCCCCTGTGCTGCCCCCAGCCACGCCAGGCGCCGAGGGTAGGGTGTCGTGGGTGTGACAGTGTCCGTGTGCACGCTCTCGGCGCCCAAAGGCTTCCCTCCGAGGACCCTGCACTAAGCGTGTTCCAGCCGGGATCCCCACATAGTACTCGCAGGGCAACCTCCGAGCGAGGCTCCTGCTTCTAGAGGAGCCGACTGAGGCTCTGAGCGGCCGAGTCTCTCGCCCCAGGCTGCAGAGCCGGGCGGAACCCAAGTCTGAGTCGGGAGGCGGTGCTCCTCACAGATGAGGACACGGAGGCTGAGGAAGGGCTAGCAGCAGCCACGACCCCCGGCCAGTGAAGCCAGCGACGGCTGGGGTCTCGTGCCAGCCAGCCTCGTAGCAGCCGGTCGCTTGCTTTCTGTGCCCAACATTCCCTCCGAAGCGGCAAGGGGCCCCTGTGCATCGCCCGGTTCCCGCCCAGGGGGCTCGGGGTGTTCTGTCTGTGTCCTCCTGGGGCCGCCGCCCTCTGGGGAGGAAGGACCGGCTGCGGTGCAGTGGGGAGGCGAGACAGGTGGCAGTCAGATGAACTTTCACAGGCTGAACGCGCTGTGACCACACCAGACCAAGAGCAGGACGTGGTCGGCCCCCAGGGACCCCTCGCGTTCCCTCCTGGCCACCCTGACTGCAAGCTTCGGAGATGCAGCGTTGCCGGTTTTGTTCTTTACATACGTGGGGTCAGAGTGCAGGGTGGTGTGTTTTGCTTTAACAAGTTTTTTATTTATTGATTTTAGAGAGAAACATTGACTTGTTCCACTTACTCATGCACTCACTGGTTGATTCTTGCATGTGTCCTGCCTGGGAATTGAACCTACAACCTTGGTGCATCAGGACGACGCTCTAACCAACAGAGCTACCTGGCTGGGGCTTTTTGCTGTTGTTTTAAAGATTTTAGGGAGCTATTTTAACAGCCTTGTTGAGATGCCATTCACATATTACACAATCCGCCTATTTAAAGTATGAAATGAATCTCAGACCATTTTCATCTGCCCTTAAAGATGCGCCATGTGTGTTAGCCGCCACCCCCACCCCCTGGCGACTGCTGATCTGCTTTCTGTCTCTGGGGGTCTCCCGGTTGCGGTCGTGGCCTGCACAGGAGTCACGCAGCCTGCGCCCTTCTGTGTCCGGCCGCTCACTCAGCACCGGGTTTGCGAGGTTCACCTGCAGTGTAGCTTGTGTTGGTGCTACGTCCCTTTTGATGGCTGAGTATTATTCCCTCACTTCAGGCTCCGGGTCTCCCCCTTCTTCAGAACTGGGTGCCCATGAACCTGAAATGTTCAATGCAGGCCACGCTGGGAGCCCTGGGGAGGGGACAGGAGCGGTGCAGGGGGTTTCCGGGCCTGGGGCCAGGTTCTCTCTGCAGAGAGGGGGCACAGGGGTCAGCATGTGTTTCGGGAACCTCTCGACCACCGAGGTGCATGATCCTCTGGGTCCGTGGCACTTCTTCCTTCTCAGCCTGGCTTTCTTCTGGTTTTGAGTCCTGGCTTCCTCTGGCCATTCTGGTTTTGAGTGGCTGACATCCTTCCTCCTCCCGACCCGAGCGTGCCTTCCTTATTCACCAGGAGTGCTGGCCTGTGCCCTGGGGCTCTCCCAAGGCCATTAAAATCCATGGGGCAGGGGAAAAAAGTGAACAGGAAGCAGAGTCCAGGAACAAAGCGCAGCCTTGTGTGGGAAGGTCAGGTAGGTGAGGGACTTACCACCGCCGTTCCCCCAGATCCGCAGCCGGAGGGCCCCGCGACGCCTGTGCCCACCGACAGGGCTGCTGCGTCGGGTTGACTCACCCTCTTCTGTGCCAGGTCGCCTCTTGTTTTTTACCAGCTTCACCGAAATGCAATTCCCATAGCCCTCGTCACCCAGGAAAACGCACAGTCCACATATGTTCACAGAGTTGCATGTCCAGACGTTTCCATCAGCCCCCAAAGCAAGCCGTGTCCCGCCGCACCACGCCCTCCGCTCCAACGCCCGGCCCCCGGCGACCAGCAGTCTGCCCTCTGTGCCCATGGGTTCGCCTATTCCGGACACTTTGCGGAAATGGAATCAGACCCTCCGTGGTCTTTTGTGTCTGGATTTTTTCTCTTAGCATCATATTTTCACGTTCCATCTGTGTTGCGAGTGGTGTCCATGTTTCATTCCTTTTTATGGCGGAGTTACACGCCACTGTGTGGAGGGACCCCATTTCATTTCCCCGGCTGTCTGCGGACCGACGCCTGGGGTGTTTCCGCTTTAGGGTTGTCAGAGTGATGCCCGTGTTTTTACGTGAACACATGCTTTCCTCTCTCTCGGGTACACACCGAGGAGGGAGGTCGCTGGGTCAGGTGGCACCCTTACATCTCTTGCCTTGGGGACCCTCCAGACTGTTCTTTTCCAAACCTCCAAGCCAGCATCCTGCTGCTCCGGCCCCAGAGTGGCCCGTGGAGGGTCTCCCTCCCTGAGGGTACGACAGGCCACAAGTGGTCTCGGAAAGGGGTGCAGTTCTTACATCCCTCCATTTTCCTGAGGTGCATGGCCGGACACTTACCGGATTCCCCAAAGCATCTGGGAGCGTCCAGCTCCTCCCTGCTCCTGCCAGCCCAGACGTTAGAGGAAGAGGCACCCTCTGGTCCTGTCTCCGCCCTGTCCCCACGCGTCCTGCTGAGCAGTGACACACCGTATGACGTTGCTTTCTCTTCTCCCTCTTTTCCCGGTGCCTGCCCTTCCTGGGGCGCAGCAAGGAGAACTTCAACAACGTCCCCGACCTGGAGCTCAACCCGATCCGATCCAAAATCGTCCGTGCCTTCTTTGACAACAGGTGGGCCTTTTTCCTCGAGCCACCTGCTGGCGGGTGACGCTGTCCTCGGGGGAGCGTTTTGCCCGTGTCGTGTCTCACAGCCCTCGTGTGCTCACAACTGGCTCTCACGCTGACACAGAGAATAAGAGGCAGCTGTGCTGGGTGGGAGCTCTGAGCCCAGGGGTGGTGGGTCGGACAGTTCTGGATTCATTGCTGGGTGACTTTGGGCAGCTCACCCAGTCCCTCTAGGCCTCTGTGTTAGTTAGCTATGGCTGTGTAACAAATTAGCCCCCAAACTTAGTAGTTAAAACAGTGCGTGTTAATATCTCACCTTTGTGGTGGGTCAGGGATCTGTGAGCAGACAAGCTGAGTCCTCGGGAGGGGCCAGCTGGGCCTGCAGAGATTGCTGACACCCAGGGAGAACCGGCAGGAAGAGGAAGGGAGGGAGTGGGCCACTTGATGGGTGAGGACCTCCCCGACCTGGTGCAAGTTGCGTGAACCTGAACTGCTCAGCTCTGGTTGTGCCAGGGCTGGGGGGCCTGAGAGTGATGCTGAGCCTCTCTGAGCCTCACCTGTTCATAACGCAGGGGAGTGGGGAGTCCTCAGGTGGCCCCAGAAGATACAAAGGCCTTCCTCCAGGGCTCTGGCTGAGGGCACCCCATTTAGGACACAGGGGTGAAGAGCAGGTGTGGCTGGTTCCAGGTGCTGGGTCTGGGTGTCCTGCCCTCTGCACTCCCGTTGCCTTGGAGATCATGACCCTGGCCCATGTGGGCCTCCCAGGGACATGATATGATGGTGAAGCAGTCTGCCTCTGACCTTCCCTGAGAAGGACACATGGCCTGCCTTTCCCAGGTGCTAGTCTTAATTGCAGCAGCTACTGCGGCAGCCAAAACCACTTGGGAAGGACGTGAGCAGTAGCGGTGAGAGGGGCCTCCAAGGAGCCCAGTGATTCCGGAGGCTGTTTTATGATTCCGGGCCTATGATTCAGGTCCAGGCCCCTGACGGCAGGAACTCTGAGATTACCCAGGGTCTGTCTGGAGGAGCAGAGGGAAGCTCTGTAAGACAGACAAACTCACCAAGACTGGGCTCCTTGCCTTCGGAGGAATACCTCCTCGTCTCATCTCAGATTTACAGTTTTCATGATCTACCTTCCATGTTCCAGGCTGGGGATTGGTTCACCTCGTTCTGGAAAATCTGGCATGGACAGTGGGGACCAGGGAGATGCGTAAACTGTGAAGTGGGGTGCACAGTGCAGGGTCAGTCGGCATCTGGGAGAGAACAGATGGGCCCCCAGCAGAGAACCACAGACATTTCCTTGTAAACCGAGGGATGGTCATGACCTGGGTGGATCCCACGCACATTTTAAGCACTAACCCTTGACTGTTCATTGTCCCGGGGCAGCTAGAGAAGCGCCCCTTTGCAAGGACGCACAGTCAGGAAGGGTAGGGGATGCTCACCCGCCCCTCAGGTAGCAGCTTCCTCTGGGCACTTGTCAGACTGTCGTTGTTGAAGTCAGTTGGTGGCGAGGGGCAGGAGGCCGTGTCTGGTCCAGGCCGACTCCAAAGCCGCTGCCTCAAGAGCAGCTCCGTCCGGGACCCGCCCAGGTGCTGTCACACCTGTTTGCGGAGCACTGGCCCGCTGGGTGTCAGGCAGACCGAGTGTCCTGTGTGTCCTGAGCCCCACCCAGAACACCAGCCCTGTCTGGCCCCTTAAGGAAAGCTCATCTACAGGGACAACCTCAAATCCGCCCCGATTTTTGTTAAAAACCGAAGATCATTGGTGAACTTTGCATCCAGGTGCCGAACAGGTAACCCCGGGCTGCTGGCTGCCGATCGGTAGAGCGGAGTGTCGGTCAGCTGCCAGAGAGCAGGAGCCGGCAAGCGTTTTCTGGAAAAGGCTGGGGGACAAATATTTTAGGCTCTGTCACAGCTGCTCAGCTGAGCCTCCGTGGCACGAACGCAGAACAGACGATATGTAAATGAGTGTGCGTGGCCGTGCGCCAATAAAACTTTATTTATGGACACTGGAATCTGAATTTCATGTAATTTTCACTTGTCGTGAAATGCTCCCATCCTTTTGGATTTTTCCCCCCAAATACTCTTTCAGCCGTTTCAAAACGTGAACACCCTTCTTGGTTCGTGGGACGTTATCAGGACAGGTGGCCCTTGGGCTGCAGTTTGCCGATCCCTGGTCTGAAGGGAAAGGGTCAGGAGGTGACCTAGGGGAGTCACTGGCTGGCCCTGTGCCTCGGTTTCCCCATGTGGGAGCATGCATCTCTGCACCACGGCGCAGCCAGGCAGCCCTGCCTCCCATCCCCCCAGGGCGGTGAGCTCTGGGGGGACCTCACAAGGGCTCGGCTGTACCTCCCGGCCCCCCTGGCCTCCCCATCGGCAGGTTGTTGGGACACAGAATGCAAGGCTGGGACAGCCATGGCAGGGGGAGCGTGTGGTCCCAAAGAGCCACAGTCTCTGAGCCGGTGGCCGCTGTTCACTCGTTTCCAACGCACCCTCGCCGCTCGCACAGGAACCTGCGGAAGGGGCCCAGCGGCCTGGCCGACGAGATCAGCTTCGAGGACTTTCTGACCATCATGGCGTACTTCCGGCCCATCGACATCGCCATGGACGAGGAGCAGGTGCAGCTGTGCCGGAAGGAGAAGCTGCGATGTACGTGCCCCTCCCCGTTCTGCAGTGGGCGGGGTGGGGGAGCGTGGGGGCTGCGGCCAGCAGGAGGGGAGGGGGGGGTGCCAGCCCTTGGGAGGTCGGTCCCAACCGCCCCACCTGCGAAGGGTGCCAGGTGTCTCTCTGTCCTCTGGAGTTGCCCCTGGTGGCCTCCTCGAGAACACCCTGCAGCAGCTGGAGGTGCCTGGGAACAGGAGGGGTTGCGGGTGATGAGAAAAGAGCAAGGCCCTTCGTTTAAACAGACCGGGGTTCCAATCCGGCCTTTCCACTGGGCAGCTGTGTGACCTTGAACCTGAACATGGGGATCTGATTGTGAAGCTGGGCTGGTCAGAGGCTCAATAAGATAACACAGGCAGAGTCCTGGGCCCACGGGAGGTGTTCCCTGAGAGCTTGTCTCTTCCCCACCCATGAGTGGTGCTCAGCCCACAGGATGGGCCCCTGTCCTCAGGACCTGCTTCCGGGGAGCCTCCATCGGCCCCCGGGTGCCGGGCGTGCTCGGCTGTAGTCCAGGCCAGCCAGCAGTGCGGGGACCCGGCTGGCCTGTGTCACATGTCCCTTCCTCATGGACTCTCCCATGACTCTGACACCCCTTTTCCCCACCCTGAGGCAGACTGGTCAGCGGGAAATGGCTGTTTAGCTCCGGGTTGGGTAGTGAGGGCTGGTGGGAACTGCGTGTTGGGTGTCCCGAGGCCCTCCTGTGGCCCCCAAAGCTGGGGCCAGGCCTGGGGTCGTGGGGGCCGTGCAATGGGAGGAACTCAGGTCCAAGCTCCTGGTTTCCCTTCCGTTAACGGGGTGGTCGTGGGCAAACACCTTGACTTCCATGAGCTTCCACTGCCCAGTCTGAGAAACGGCTCCGGCAGCCCTTGCCTCTGGGCTCATGTGAGGACAAGAGGAACGGATGTCTGACCAGGGCCCCTCTGGTCAGTGCTGGACAAATGCCAGTGCAGGGGCCTTCGTGGTGGGCCTGAGGCTTCCTGAGGCTGAGCCCAGAGGGCAGAGAGGTCCCCTGCCCTTCAGCTCCTGACCTCTGTGGGCTGTGGGGTGCCGAGTCACAGCAGCCAAGGAACAAGGCGGGTGTCGCCAGGAGGAGGCCCATAGGGGCAGCTCAGCCCAGCCAGGGCTGAGACGATGGCCGCCCTGGGGGCTCCCTCAGGGACGACACCCCGATTCGTCCTCACGTCAGCAGCACGGCCGAGTGGTTCACACGCATTGCACCAGGTCGTCCTGGGCCCTGCCCCGAGTGCCACTCCCCGAGTCTCTGCAGCACCATGCCGGCGAGATGGGGCTCAGAGAAGTGGGGTCGCTTGCCCAAGGTCACCCACCAGGAAGTGGCCGGTCTGCCCCATGGCCTGCGCCCTCGACCACTATGGCTTTGGCATTTAGGTTTCACTAGTGGGGTCTTTTGCTCAGTTTGTGGTAGATGTAGGAGCCAGGGAGTGTGGGGGATCTAGAGGGAGCTGGTTCCCCTCCTGCCCCCCTAACGAGCCCCTCGCCCCACTGCCCCCCAGTTCTGTTCCACATGTACGACTCGGACAGTGACGGCCGCATCACCCTGGAAGAATATCGAAATGTAAAGTATGCCCCTCGCCCGGCCAGGGCCCCCAGCGCCCCGGCCCCCTGCCCTGCAGCCCGGATGGAGGCCCACGGTCCCCTGTCTCTGCCCGGCCGGCAGGTGGTGGAGGAGCTGCTGTCCGGAAACCCGCACATCGAGAAGGAGTCGGCCCGCTCCATCGCCGACGGGGCCATGATGGAGGCGGCCAGTGTCTGTGTGGGGCAGATGGTGAGTGCCCTCCTGTCCCTGCTGGCTCCCACCAAGCCCTGGAGGGGGCCACTGGCCCGCTCACCCCTCTCTCTGAGCCGCATGGGGCTTTTCCGACCTCAGGGGACCCACCAAAGGGAGGTTCTCCTTGCAGTCCCCGGAGAGCTGGGCCAGGCAGGCCCTGCCAGGCGAGGGCAAGTGCAGACCTGTGTGGTCTCCGGGCCCCGGGCAGCCCCGTGGCTGGTCACTTCAATGGGTGTGTTTGTTTGCCAGTGAGTGGCTCGGAGGGGCTGTGTGGCCTTAAGACAGGGGTCCGCAGGGAGCTCTCTCACGGGCTACCGGTCTGGGGTCCTGAGGATCTAGGGCAGGGTGGGGCTATGTGTACCTGAAACAGAGAGGGCTCGGCCTTCAGTGCCTGTGGGCTGTGCAGGGCGGAGGGTCCCCGCTGCTCCAGAAGAGGCAGAGGCACCTACCTGGCCGTCACCCCTGCTCAGGCCAGGGCCTGGCACAGCTGGGGGTGCGGTGGGAACACGGGCAGGACCCTGAGGGCAGGAGCGCAGGCTGGACACACTGTGAGGCGTGTCAGGGTCACACTGGTGTAGAAATGGCCCGTCCTTTCTCAGAACTGTGCTGCTCAGGCTGGCGATGAGCATGGTGGGTGTGTCAGAGCCGGGCGTCCCCACCCGACGCTGCCTGCTGGGGTGGCCTGGGCGCTGGGTGCTGCTGCTGCCCCTGGTGGGAGGGGCCGAACCATCTCCAGGGAAGAACCGTGGAGCAGAGGGTCCAGGATGAAAAGGCTGGGTAAAGTGGTGACTGGCACTTTGACAGGCAAGCTGTCGCCACCAGCACTGTGGTCAGATGTGTGGAGACACCTGCAGGTCCTCCCAGGGGCCCAGCAGGTGCCCACACAGCCCCCTGCTGGGCACGCGGGGGCACCATTGTATCGACTCGTAGCCTCGATTTTACTGCTGGGGAAACCGAGGCTCAGGGACAGTGATGTTTGCCACACTCTCATGGGGCTGCGTCCGTGGCTGTGAGCCCCCAGGGACCTCTGGGCAGGCACGGGACCGTCTCGATGGACTTTATTCTCGGGGCTTCGGGTGGTCCCACTGGCCTGTCCCCTCGCTGTTCCTGTGTATTTAAAGTAGTTGCTGCTTTTGCTACTTTGGTGGCTGTGGGCGAAACCTCCCCACTCAGCACATTAACCGCCGTGGAAAGGGCTGCTGACCTCGGTGGCGAGGGCGGGGATCCCCGCCGGCTTGTTGAGCCAAATTCCCATTTGATTTAATTACACTCGTCTTTAAATTGCTCCCTGTCTCACTTCAGCTTCATCTGGCAACAGTTTTCCTAATTTGCTGGAGTGCGACTGCCGGCAGCTGGCAGCAGTGACGGTGACGGCACCAACACTGCACCCGCCACTGTCCCCCCTACGGTGGAGGCGTATCAGGTGACCTGCTGGCCTCCCCACTGTGCGCCCCAAGCGGCTGTCTGGGAAAGCACACGTAACCGCCCGCACTGCCCGCCCCGGACAGAGGAGCCCCCACACCCACTTGCATGGACTTCACGCCCATTATTGACTGGGCCAGCGATTTCTCTCCAGAGTACTCTCTCTGGGGAGGCCTCCAGTGGGGTTTCATGGCTGGGCCCTCAGCCTGGAGTGTTTCCCCAGCCCCTCTGCCCTCCTTTCTACGGGTGCCACCCTCCAGCCGAGGGGCCTTGTCTGTGGTTAGCTCTCCGTGTGCCCTGGGGACCTGAGGTTGTGGAGGGAGAGGACAGCCACTTCTTCCTGGGCCACAGGCAGGCTGGGCAGGGAGCCCTCAGGCTGGGGCCGGCCCGGGCATCTGAGAACTGGTTGCATTTACAGCATTCAAAAATGTATGTTGATTTGTCTCCTGCATTTTTGTAAAAAGTACAATAGAGAAACCAGAGGGTGGAGAACCGGGTCGGGCATGTGGAACCCCGCACCCAGTCCTCTGTGGCCTCACCTGTAGAGTGGGGGCAGGAGCAGAGCCCCCAGAGGAGGCTGTTGAGAGGCCTGTGCTGGTCAGGGTTACCGTTCATGGCGTTTGCAAGGCACAAGGGGCAGCCCCTGGCCCGTGGCCAACCCTCGGAGCGTGCCCAACTGCTGTTTCCTTAAAAACCACGGGGAAGTTTCCGGAGAGGCACCAAGAGAGAAGGGCCTCTCCTTGACCTTCCCCTTCAACCCCAGGCCTGCTCCCTTAAATAAGGGAACTCCCTTTGATGGTTTCTTCTCCTGGTAACTACAATGTAAAGGGCCGGCGTGTATTTTTATTTTTTATTTCCCCAAAATGGAACCGGTCTGCCGCCGTTTTCCCTCTCATCCGTGCTGACCCACCCACGTGGCCCACGGTGGGGGTCAGGCTTGCTGGGCAGGGGGTCTGCAGACATTGCTCTGCTCCTTGTTTGTGCTGTTTTTTTTTCCTCCAAGTGTAGGTCTTGGCACCTTTTCTCTAAGATCGCCATTTTCTTAATGGCCGAGTGCTGATCGACACCACAGACCAGTGGAGCCTGCGGAGCTAGGCTTCCGTGGATGGGCACTTGGGTGCCGGCCAGGCTGTCCCCGTCCCAGAGGGTGCTGCGGAGCAGGGCGGCGGAGGCTCCTGCGCCAGAGCCCAGCCGCAGCCCGAGGGCCGGGAGCCTCACTGTCCCTCAGGGTCCCTGTGTACCCAGAGCAGGAGTCCCAGAGCGGGCCCAGCACTGCCAGTGACTCTGGGCAGGCGAGGGCCCCAGGGCCAGGCATCACTACTGAGACTCACTGGGCACACAGGCCAGCCCTTTGTCCCCGCGCCCCTTTCCCCGGGGGTCTGTGAGCGCACATGAGCCTAGAACTGGCTGTCACCAGGGCTGGTGTGACGAGGCGGGACCGAAAGTCGCAGGAAGTGTCTGCTGGCAGCCGTGTTGCTGGGGCCGGGCAGATAAGTGGCCGTGAGGGGAGGAGAGCCTGGTGTCTGTGCACCCACCCCGCTTCCTCCTCCACGCACATCCATGGGTCCTCCCTGGGGGACGTGGGGGTGCCTGTGCCCTGAACCCACCTCGCCCTCCCATCCTCTAGCCCGTGAAGGGGACCCTGGAGTTGGGAGTTCAGGGGGACTAGCCTTAAGCTGGTGGCGAACAATCCAGAACCGTCCCTTCTTGTGACTTGACCTAAGCAGGCCCGACCATGTGTGCGGGGTAGGTGCAGGGCAAAGTCTCCTGGTCGAAGCCACTCACCCAGCCCTGTGCTCTGTCCCCAGGAGCCCGATCAGGTGTACGAGGGCATCACCTTCGACGACTTCCTGAAGGTGGGTGTCTGGGAAGGGAGGGCATGTCGTGGGTGCAGCCGTGGTGGGGACCCGAGGGGGAGCCAGCTGGTCAGGAGACCGGCACCTTGGTGGAAAGGGGTCGAGCCTGGGTGTGGCCTTGAAAACAATTTAAACGGCCTTCATTTACTTTTTTATTGTAATATTCACATGGGGTCAGAACAACTGGAGTGGTACAAAGGTGTACCATGAAAACTCCGTCTCTCCCGTGCGAGTCCCTAGGCCGCCTTCCCAGAAGCGGTCCCCTGTCACGGCGGGAACTGGGGCTCTGGAATGTCCTGTGCCTGGATGAGTGCCGGCTTGTCTCAGAAGCACCCGGGAGCCGGATCAGTGGGGTCCTGGCCCCGGCTTTTGTCCTACGGTGCCTTCTAGGAGGCTTCGCTCTCCCGGCTGCCCGTGGGCTCTCTAGCTCCCACTAGTGGGCATTCGCTGTCACCAGTGAGCTCCTGGCTTGGGAACTGGGACCCCTCTCTGCTCTGATAGGCAGATACCCCGCTGTGCGGAGACGGGGTCCCCTGCCCACTTCCTGGCTTTTTGGCCCTGAGCACCCCAACACTGGTGTCCCCAAGCCCCCACGCAGTGGAGGGATGGCTCAGCGGGGCCCCCCTCAGCCCACACCAGGCACCAGTAAGTGCATCCTTTGCAGATGTGCCATTGCTGGGCCGGGCCGGGCTGATAGGATCAGTTTCCTTTTTGCCTGAGAAACAGCTTTCTTCCCGAAGGAGGGCCACTCTCCACGCCTCCAGCCTGTGGGGCCCTTCCTGCCCATCCAGCGCCGTCCTGTCCTGGGCTCCACCAGCCTCCCTAGGGACCCACTGCCACCCGCATGTAGCAGAATCCACTCTGAGGGCCCGGGTCTCTTTCCCCGGGTGCGTCTCGCTCCCCTGGTGAGGTCAGAGCCGCTCACCTGGGGCCGGGCCTGTTTCCCGAGCCCTCACGTCGCGGCCAGGGCAGGGCGCCCAACACTGAGGGCGTGACACTGGCCTCCCTGTGCACTGTGGGTGACAGCGTGGGAGCTCGGAGTGCTCACATGAGCCGGGAGGCATCCCTCCGGCCCTCCCTCCACCCGGGGCCCTCCGGAGCCCCATGTGGCCCAGCAGCGGGCGGGCGTACAGCCCGGGAGTGGTGGGACTTTGTTGGGTGGCGGGCAGGGTCTGGCAGCCTGCGTGTCGCCGGGGCCCCAGCCAGGACAGTGCCAGGTATGCAGCGATGGGCGTGGTCTTGGGTGGAAATCACTTCTCCCTGGTGTGAGCTTGTCTGTCTAAACCATGGGTGACTTCCTCTTGCAGGGAGGTTATAAAGACCAAACTGTTGTCACTTTGTGATTGACAATGGCTTAATGGAGCCTCACGATTGCATAGCCCTTAACAGTCTACAAAATGCTTCTGAGGATGTTTCTACCTGAACCGCCCCCCCCCCCCCATATCCTGGCATTTCACCTGTGAAAGGTGTGATGGGGCTGAGGAATTTGCGTGAGACGCACAGGCCCTGACGTGGTGGTGGGTGGGACTCAGGTGACTTTGTGATGGAGCTTGGAGTCGGTGCTTAGAAATAACCTGGGTGACAGTCTCAGGGTCCAGATGTCAGAGCCACGTCCTCTGGCCTGACGGCAGGTGGACGGTCCCGTCTCGCTCAGTGGGTTTTCCTCACGGGGCGTCCCTCTCCGTGGCGGAGGAAGGGGGCGGGGAGATGGCTCCGGACTTGCCTGGGGCGGCACGAGGCCCTCTCACGCCGCCCCGTCCATTTCAGATCTGGCAGGGGATTGACATCGAGACCAAGATGCACGTCCGCTTCCTTAACATGGAAACCATGGCCCTCTGCCACTGACCGCCGCCTCCCGCGGAGCGCACCCTCGGCCGGGCGGCCTCCCCTCGGGCCGGCAGCGAGCGAGCGGGGCCGCAGCTTGTACATAGTCAACCCCCTCCCTCCGCTCTTCCCGTTCCCCAGTACAGGGCATGGTGTGTGGGCTTTTACGGTTTTTATCGCTAATAAAAAAGGAACAGGGTTTCTTAACAAACGTGGCTCTGTCTGTCCCTCGTGGCCGCACCCGTGGCCTGGCCGCTTGGTGGCCTGAGCCCAGTCCGAGGGACAGGCGGCCTCCAACCCTGTTCCATGGCCGGCCTGGAAGAGGGGATTTTTGTTCTCCTTTTCGGGTTTATTTCGGTCAAGCGTCTGCTGTTCTCCCTGAGGAAGGGCTGGGAATGAAGTCACCTGCCTTCCAAAGTCCAGGAGCGGCTCCTTGCTCCCCGGGGTGAGGGCTGGGTCGGGGGGCCTCCGCAGGGTCTCGGCCACGCAGCTGCAGCGACCCCTGCTGGCCTCGTGGTGCAGGGGCCTGGTGTTCGAGGCCTGGTGGCCGACTCCAGGGTCAGGCTGGGGATCTAGGGCCCTTCCCGGCCAGCGGGCTGCCGGATGCAGGGCTCTGCACCCAGGACACGGCCCCCAGCGCCAGTGGAAGCAGTGTAGACGGGCACGGTGGCAGAGGTGGCCCACCGCCCCAGGTAGGCATCTCTCAATGCTGTCACCTGATGGGGGGGTGGGACAGTGGGTGGGGACAAGGAAGCAAAGGCGGTTCGTTTCAGTTGGTGGCTGTGGCTTGCGAGTCAGCAGGGGGCTGGCACGTGTCACACTTGTCTAGCTGGCAGTTGGCACTGATGACCTGCCGCCTCTCCGGGCCACTGTTTGCATTCCAGGCATCGCCCTGGTTGTCACGTGAACGATATGCCCGGTCCCTTTATTGCCATGCGCTGGGAGGCGCGGTTCTAGCCTTCTAAGGAAGTTCTCCTGGGAACTGGCCACTGCCGTCACTTGCGTGCTCCAATTTTTAATTCACGGTTTTGATGTTGCGCATGCTTCACGGCACGGCGTTGTGCCCGGCACTGGGGCTCTGACTTGAGGTGCAGGAAACGTTGTTTAGGGTGAAGTTAATGCCGCATTCACATTAAAGCCCAAACAGCAGCAGGGTGAGTTAAAGAACGGGGGACGGACCGGGCGGGTGAGGAGGTGGCGGGCTTCACCAGGCAGACGCGGCCTCGGCTCTCCCGATGCTGGCAGGGGCGTGGTCAGGCCGCTGGCCCCACCTGCAGGGAAGCAGTGGGACGTCTGAAGTCGCTTTCAGAGCCCTGCACCCTGGACTAGCACTCAACACAGCAAATGCTGGGCGTTCGGAGCCGTAGGTCAGCGGCCAAGGCCGCCGCTGACGGCCCTCCAGGGGCCACGGTCTGGTGGGAAAGACCAACTCTGGAAGCCAGGGAGCGGCCAGCAGGGCAGTTTCTGGGGGTGGGAGGGAGGGGACATGAGCTTGCTCCCCGCTCCCCTGCCTTCCCGTCTTGCTCATGCCCTTGGGTTTCCAGGCTGCCGGCAGGAGGAATTGAGATCAAGTCCCTGGACAGCCTGGGGCGGGGGATCAGTACTAGTCAGCTTTGTCCAGAGCATGTCTCCCCCCACCCTGCGTGCCTCGACCTGCCCTGCCCTGCACGAGTGAGGTGGGCCCCCATGTCACCCAGCAGCTGGGTCATGGCCACGGCAGGCCTGCGTGTGCTGGGGCGTTCCCCGTTTGCTTCAGTGTGTTCTTCTCAGCACTGATGTCAAGTGTTTTGTAAACAGTAACCCTCCCATCAGCCCTGTGCCTGAGCCTTTTCACTCATTCAGACCGCAGGGGACGGCCCGATGTCTCCAAGGCTCTGGGCCACCACTCACCTCAAACAGCTACTTCAAGTGGGATTTACCCCCTGGGAGCCCAGGCCAGGCCACACAAAGGGCGGCTGGTTTGTTCAGCCCCTGAGGGTGGCCCCTGACTGGCAGGTCAGGGCTCACCCCAGAGCGTGGGCTGCCGAGTGCACCCGGGCCCTCCCGCCTGGCCCAGGGTGTGGGGTCCGTGCTGCCAGGCTTTCATTTGTTCAGGGAGTAATCAGAGCTGGCTCTTAGTTGGTATAAACCTCCTAGAAAGGGTAGGTGACCTCCCCACAGTCTAGTGGGGCTGTTGGCCCCCAATGAACAAACTGGGGGCGGCTGCTGGGGGCGCAGGTCTCAAGGTGGCCATCAGGCAGCATGGCATGTGCTGAGGACAGAGGCAGGTGACCTGGAAACGGCTCCTCTTACCTGAGGGACCAGCGTGTGCAGCGGGGGTCCGGGGAGGGCTTCTGGCTGCAAGGACCCAGAGCAAGTCCCTGGTGGGCCATCTCACCGAAGCAGCCGGAAGTAAGTGATATTTGCTCTTAAATGGGCAGTGATAAGTCAGATGCATTTGTTGGCAGCCTTCCCTCTATCAGGAATTATATCAGTGACTACAAGGAAATAGGCAGAAATCAATGCAGTCAAATATTTGAAGGAGGCTGGTAAGTCAGTGCTCTGAGGGCGCCGGGCTGCGGGGGGGAGAAGGCGGGTGGGGACAGTGTCCAGGTGGTGCGGTGAGGTCATCTCCCTCCGCGTGTGCTCCCCACCCAGGAGCGTGGCGGACAGCAGGCTCTTGTCCACACTGCCCGGTCACCACGGGGAGGGTGGGGGGAACCCCGCTTTTGGACAGACACGGCCCTCTGAGACGAACAGAGCGATCTGGTGGGGGCTCGAAAGGGCTGTGTAATGGGAATCCGACACGGGAAGCTCGGGGGGACGGCCCTCGGCCACGTTCATCATGAATTATGGATGAGGAGGCCGGGTGAGGTTGCAGCAGCTTCCAGTTTGGGCCAAGCACCCTCTCTGGGAACAAATTATTGCTGGGCTTCAACAAAACAATTCCATTATCTTCAGATCCAAGGGACTGGAAAGTTCTTTTTGTGCCCTGCTAATGGGAGACAGGTCACATATGGATCCAGTCTGTCACCGAGTGGTTCAACTTGTCCCCACCGGGCCGGGCCGAGCCGACAAGGCTGCAGCTAAGCCGTGCCTTGGTGAACGGTGCAGTGACTTACGTGGGCTGCTGCAGAGTTAAAAATACAAGTTGACTTGGCAAGGGTTCTGCAAACACCTGCTCTGCAAGCTGTCCGCCCACACGGTGACCTTGGGGAAGCCTTGGAGGCCTGAGGGGGGGAGCCGGGCTTGAAACCACACTTCCCAGGCATCAGAGCCGCCTCTGTCTCCACGCTGTCCCAGAGTCCACGCTGTCCCAGAGCCCTGACCAAGGGCTGGCAGGGTCGGGGTGGGGGAGGGGGCTCACCGGCTGCTGTGCAGCCCTGACCTGCCCGCTGACCAAGCCTGCAGGGGACCAGCTTCTGGTCTGACCCTGAGTGTGGTTCGTGGGCAGCAGTGTGGTCAAGGGGTGTGAGGTCAAGAGGTCAACAGTAGTCCACTGCCATCTCCAAGTTAGAGAAACGACAAGACAGCGTCTGTCCTACCCCTGACGAGGGGAGAGCAGACACGACCTGACAGGCTCAGTTCTGGGGGTGGGGGCAGCTCCCCCCACCTCCCCAGGGAAGGAGAAGGTTCCTGGTGCCAAGCCATTGAAAGCTGCTGCTGGAAGAGCAGGGTCAGCATCAGAGGCCAACAGTGGGCGGCGCCCAGCAGGAGAGCCTGCAGTCGCAGCTCAGAGGCAGCCCCGTCCGGACCGCCGCGGGCCCTGCAGCGGAGCCAGGTAACCATCTGGCCTGGCAGCACAGGGGGAGGCGGGCAGCTGTCACAGCTGCTGCCCAAAGCAGAGGCCCCCAGTCAGGAGGGAGGGGCAGCTCCTGTCTGGAGCTGCTGCCCACGGCCCGGACCTGGCTTGACGGAGGCCACTGGGCGGCTATCACAAGATGGCTGGGCCATCACCAGGGAAGCCATTTCTCTGTAATTGTGGGGCCAGTTTGTCACTTAATTACCGAGCAGGACACACTAGCTTTTTAAACTTGGGGCCTCTGGTTTCCAGGGTGGATATGGAAGAATTCATCTGGGGGTTGCCGCTTTCCCTTTCAGAAAGGCCCACATCTCCTGCTTAAGGAAGATGTGGGCCAGGGGCCCAGGCACCCAGTCGGCAGCTACTGGAAGGGGAGGCCCGGGACCTCTGAAGCGTGAGCCACACTGCCCGGGCCCTGGGCAGCAGCACGGGGCTCGGACTAGCGAGTGGCAGCGGGGATTCTCAGGGAGCGCCCTGGTGCCGGTTCCCCGTGTGGTTCTGTGGGTTCCTTGGCTCCTGGGCTGGGACCCCGGCAGTGGTGGAGGCTGAGGACAACGGCTCTGCCGTGGGCCAGAGATCCAGCCACCATGCGAGGTGTGCTCTCTGGGGGTGGGGGCTGAGTTGTGCCCGAAGGTAACAAGTCACCTGAGCAATCACGTTTAAAATGTTTAATATTAGAGCCGACAAGACGTGTTATGAACCAGAAAGTGAAACCCGTACAACGTTCTGAGACAAGACACAGAGCTCTGGTGTGCAGTCCCCCTGCCCCGCCCTGTGGCACATCTGAGTCTCTTCCGTGGGCAGGGGGACAGTGGGGGAAGAGCTGGAGAAGCAGACGAGGACAGGAGAGGCCTCCGCTGCCAACTCAGAACCCGGGAGGCAGCGGTGCGGAGAAAGGCGAGGTGGGTCAGGGTCTCCTCTCTCGCTGGGTAAACGCAGGTCTTTGCGGGAGCCCGCTCCTGCCCCATCAGGCCAATGGCTCCCAGGGTGTGACGTTCACGGCAGAAAACCTGAGGCTGGCGAGCTGGGCGGTTTGGCCTGGTAAACTCTCCTTCACAGAACCCACACACTTACCACGAATGGGAGATAAAGCATAAACAGGTTGGAGAGGGAAAAAAACCTGTGCTTGTAACATTTTATATTGGACCAGCAGCTGGCAGCGACTAACACTAGTCTAAAACTACTTTTAATTTTAGTGCAACTGTGACAGAGCTGTCTCTTCAAAGAAAACCCATGTGCCCAGTGGTCTCGCTGCATGGAAAACCACGAGATGGGAAAACCTAAACGCTTCCCTCGCTGACCGCAGGCTGGCTGCTCTCTGGGCGGGGGTGCAGCTCCGTGTCCGGCGCCACCGCCCGAAGCAGCCTGGAGACACTTGCAGAGCCTTCATGGCCCGGAGGTCCCAGACCCAGGAACGGCACACACATCCCGATGCTGTGCGCCCAGGTGCCCTTTCTTCTTGATCAAGAGTTGTGTGTGTTGTCTTTCCAAAACTGGTTATATGAAACTTGACTTGGTTTTCTGTTTCCTTAACGTGTTTTTGCTATCTAAGGCCTGCCTCCTACTTTCTGCGGGACACTGGGACTCTCCTGAGCTCTCTGAGGTGACAGCTTCCATAGAGGCAGGTGCACCTTCTCCCAGTCCTGCTCTGACCTCGTCCCCGATCTGCAACTGCTCCCCTTGTGCCCCAGGTCTGGAGAGTTCACGCTTTTCCATTTTGATTTCCTTCTTTAAAATCGAGTTCATTCTGCAGTGTTGGGAATTGGCACGGATGTTTTTATCTTTTCGCTTTTTGTCAGTTGCGGTTTCACTGCATCCGGGTAGGAGGTTGCTGACCAGGGCCTGCGCGGGACCAGTCCTCACGCACTGAGACTTTCTTGGTGGGCTTCCTCGTGGCCATTTCCTGTGCACAGTGTGTGGATACTTGACAAGGTCTCAAAATGCCACGTGCATTTGTTGGAGCAACTGGTAAGTTGTACGAATGCTTAAGTGTTCCCACTGCTCTGCTGCTCACCCTCTAGGGGAATGTACTGTGTTCCTTTGTGGGTCTGTTTTCTGCTTTGATATTTTGAAGGCTTATTAGGTGGTGGTGGCTACGCACAGTGTAAAGCAAGAGCAGTGGGGTGGTGTGCCCGTGACCCTCTGGAAGCGGCAGCTGCCACACCAAACAGCCCTCTGGTGTTGGTTTTAGCTCGGTGGTTGGACAGCTCTGCCTGGTTTCACTCTGGCTCCTCCGCAGACTCACCTTACACCTGCTTGGAGGAGGCTGCTCTGTGGATGATGACGTAGAAGACACCTGCTCCGCATCAGGTGCGGCGGACACAGCAGTAAGCAAAGCAGCCATTAGGGAACGATGGTGCAAGTGTGTAGTTACAAATTGTGGCAGAAGCTCCGTGGAGCAGCACTGCTATCCTGGGTTACGCCAGGCGGTCGGGTGGCATCAGACGCCCACCCTGAGGGAACGCTTCATGTCCTCCAAAGGGTGGGTGCTGGGGCCTTGTAGGCCACACCCAAAGGGTGGAAGGAAAGGTGGGCAGGAGCAGGGCCATGTGCACAGTGAGAAAGCCAGGCCTGGCCCTGCGGCGGCACGGCTGTGTGGGAGGCCCACGGGAGGCTGGCTGGGGCTGAGCAGAAGGGGGGGTATGGTTCTCAAAGCCACAAGAAACAGGAAGCTGGAATATGCCCGACACCCTTGAGCCCGCTGCAGCCGCTGGAGGAAGATAGAGGGGGAAAGCGAGAGCAGTTCAGGACCGTGGGTGCCACACAAGTGCACCCTGGGGTGGCGGGCTTCCCCAAACCTTTGGAGCCCACGCAGAACTCCTTGGTTGTCTTCACATTCATGAACGCGGTTCTCCTCCCTTCTTCCCTACTCGCAGGGAAAGGCCAGCGTGAGGTCGTAGCCACAGCCCACTGTGGTGTCGCAGGATGGACGGCAGAGGGGCAGCGAGCTCTGCAAGGCCAGCTGGTCCACCGAGAACTGGTAGGCATGGACCAGCCCCTGGTGTCTAGGGAGAGCGCAGAGACGGCCCTCAGCCCCGCGCTCCTGCCGCGGCGGCGGGCTGCCACACAGCTGTCTTTGGGCCACAGTGTGTCGGACACTCCGGGTCCCGCACCACAGGCCACCGGTAGGAGGACATGTTTGATGGGGGGAGCTCGGAACCAGGAGGCAAGGCACCCGGCCTCACCAAGAGGCTGCCCAGGAGCCAGGCCCACAGTCTAACAGGAAAAGGCACCTGAGCCACCTGCATGGGGGGCCCACTTGGGTGGCAGCCGAGTCACCCAGCCGACCCAAGCAGGGAGCCTCGCCTCAGAGGCCTGGGCTCTGCTGCCGAGACCACTGGTCCCTACGCCCTTGGCCTCTCGGCATGCAGGGCCAGCCCTCCCTCTCTGTCCCTACCCGCTGTGCCTGCCCTGCAGGAGCAGTGAGAGGTGCTGTGGCGAAAATGCGTGAAACAGGCGCTCAGCACCCTATTTGCTGATTTCTCCCCTAGTGCGTCTGTATCCGGCTGTGCCGGAGGGTACACCCGGCAGGGAGCGCTGCGGCTCGGTGGGGCTCCGCCACTAACATCGAACCTCAAGGTCTTCCCCGCACGGCTCCGTGCGGCCGGGCCCACTGACCTCCTGTGCGTGGTGAAGTTGTCCAGGTCGGCGCTGCGCACCACCCTCTCGTCGGGCACGTTGGCTGTGATGAGGCTGTGGCTGTTGAAGGCGATGTGACGGACGGGGTGCCTGGAACACAGGTGAGGCCCCCCACACTGAGCATGTCCCGCCACTGCTACCCCAGTCTCGGGCGCAGTGGCGAGGGGCTCTGGAGCCCTCGCAGCGAGCGTTTCTCACAGAGAAGGAAACGGGCTCCCAGGGGCAGTGTCGCACCTCAGTCCCCAAAGCTAGTGTGAACCCCACTTTGGCAACAGGTCTGAATGCCCCCTGGCTGACTGCGCCCCACAACCCGGTGTGTTTCCGACACAGGATAAACTCAGCAGCACCGGGAGAGAACACCCCCAGGCCCACCCACCCACCGCTGGGCCGCCTGGCCTTGGACCCGTCCCTCCAGCTCTCCTAGCCAGGTTCCCGTCTGTGGGGCTCCATCAAAGCCCCCCAGTCCTGAAGTTGGGCTACACATGCCACACACAGTCTGGCCTGTGAAAGTACACGCAGAAACGCTTGGATGTCATGACGTGAAATCTGTGCGGCAAAGGCTTTTGTTCACTCTAAAACCTTTTGCCATGGCCGACGACGGCGCTGAGCAAGGCACCCGATGCAGACAGCTGCCTGGTCGGGAAGGCAGGTGTCCAGGGTGGGGCAAGAGGAGGTTTACAGTTGTGAGCATGCAAAACGGCTTATCTTTTGTTGTTACTTACTAAATATCACATTTTCATACAAACAGCAGACCTACTCCTGCCCCCCACACAACAGAGCCAGTCTGTGTGCAGAGCACAGGAGAGGTTACACCAAATGGGGGGGACCCAGAATTCAGCACTTGGGAGGAGGAAGGGTCCATTCCGGCTGGGCTGGCGGGGGACTGGCTCACAGACAGTGGAAGTTAAGGGGCGTCTGTGCCCAGCCCTGCCGGCCCGGCCCGGGGCTTCGCTAGGGGCCCAGTGGGGCAGGAGGAGTGGAGCGCAAACACCAGGGCGAGCGGCCTCAGCCTGCCTGGCCAGCTGCCTGTACTGCTGACAGAAAGGGGAGGGCGGGGGAGAGGTGGGAGGGCCTGAGAGGTTAAAGTGGAAGGTGCTGGGGACAGGACACTGACCAAGTGACATCTGGGCCAGAGCTTAAGAGAGAACCCTCGTGGCAGCAGGCAGCCAAGGAGTGGCGCAGCAGGCTCGTCCTGGTGGGAACGGCGTCCTTACACGGGACAGGGCCCTAACCAGAGGTGGGACTGCAGGTGCATCTACAAATGAACTAGGAAGGTGGACACCGGGACAGGGCGACCATTCAGGGAGGACCACACACACCCTGCCTCACCGAAGGACTCTGCCGAGGGAGCACAGCTTTTCAGGGACAGAAAAGGCAACCTGCTGGGGTGCAGGCCCAGTGCACTGACCGAAAGGGGAGCTGTCCTGGCGGCCCCGGTGAGCCAGCTCTTGAACTGGGAAAAGGGATTCCTTAAAACCAAAAAATTTCTGGTACTCCAATTTGTGGGAGTTTGAGTTGCCTTCTGGCACCACCTGGTGGTAACTCAGAGCATCACCAAAGAAGTCAGAAAAAGGGCCTGTGTGCCCACTTTGCGGAGTAAGTGCCCTGCCTGCCTGCCTGCCAGGACCCGGCAGTGCACACAAAACCCAGGGCTCTGGTCTGCTAAAAGCTGCTGGCCGAGGCACTCACTAGCACCACACTCCAAAAAGAAACCAAAGTTTCCTTTAACCATGCCACCTCTTGGACTTGACTCTGTACAATACTGCTTCTCGTGGGTCTGGTTGACCATCAGCTGCATCAGCAGGGATCGAAGCTCAGGTCCTGCCTGCAGGCCTGAGCGTCTGCACACGCTCCCCTCAATTCTCACAGGCTGCCTGTCCCTGAACCTCTCTTCACAGCGGTCCTAGGGACAGCTGGGGAGCAGGCTTGCGGCCTCTTATCCCGCCCACCTCGACAGCAGGGGCCCAGGTGGTGCAAGCTCCATGCCAGGCTCCCCCTGCCCCTGCGTTAAAGGTCAGGAGCAGGCTGGAGAATGTCCGACAGGTTAGGCTCCACCTGCACAGAAGCACCTGTGGAGCCTTCTGCCTGCACTTGAGACAGTAGCTCTTTCCTGAACATTCAAGGTGAAGGTTGAGATGGCAGATTCATCCCAGCTCAAGTCTGACTACTTTCAGTCCTAACTGCCCTTCTACACAGTGTGAGGGAAGCCCAGGAAGTGGGTGGGGGGGCGCATCGTGCACATTGAGACCGAAGTGCAGGGCGGTGTGCCTGGCCAGCCCTGCCCCCCACCCCGTCTTGCTTGCCCCTCCGTCTGGAGGGGGGACGGGGGGGGGTCCCCGCATGGTCTCCACCCAAGCTGGGAATGAATTTGGCAAGTTTAACAATGCAGAGAGGGACTGGCTTTCTGATGACCGGCGCCACTTCTGAGCCGCCTGGTGGGAACAGGAGGCAGCAGCGAGCATGCGGGGTGCCGCGAGGCTAGTGGCCCCTGCAGGAGGTTGAGCGCAACGCCTGCTCCGAGGCGGACGGGTGTGATCTGACAGTGAGTTACTGCTGGAAACACCGCGGAAGCCCTCACCTGGAGTGCACCTCCCACAGCTTCTGGTTCATCCGGTAATCCCACACGGAGACCAGGCCCTCCTCGCCTCCGCTGACGACTTTCCAGTCATCCATCTGGACTGCAGAGACTCCAAGTTGGTGGGCAGACAGCGACAAGGCGGTTTTGTTGGTGCGGAGGTCGTGGATCCTCACCCTGGAAGGCCCAAGGGGAGCACAGGGATTAAAGCCTGAAACGACGATTCCTCCTCGGGGGTGCTGGCGGGGCTGCGCACAGCATCCCGTGAAAACAGACTGTAACACCTCTTTGGTGACCTGAAACGTTATCTCCTTAGTATACTGTCATCTGTCATACACAGGAGGCCAAGATGCAAGAGACATGAACTGGTTTCGAGCCCACAACTATGGAATCAGAATGACGTCAGGGCACACAGCACAAGCAAGGCCCAGGGCAAACCCGGCAGCTGCCCTGGCCTCCCTGTATCTGCTCTGCAGCAGGGAAGCCGCCTCCCGGAGCAGGTCCGCAGACGGGGTAGCCAAGCTGAGGGTGCCTCTGCACAGGCGACAGCTGCCGGAGGTAAGGCCGACCTGCAGCAGGGAACGAACTGCTGCTGCTGTTCCGACGTCAGGGGCAAAGGTGGATCAGTTACGCCTGTCTGCCACCTGAGCCTCCGCCTGGCTGGGAAAAGAACACTTAGAGTCTTTGTCTCGACTCTGTAAGTCTGTCACCATCTTGCCGAAATTTGGGAAAGAAGCATGTCATTGAGCAAGGATAACAGAACCATGACAAGTGACAGCCAGTGTCCAGCACTCTTGTCTAAGGTTTGGAAACACCTGCCTTGCCATCAACTGAATTTCTTTAAGAACCTCTTTAAAAACTACAAGTATGCACTGCAACATAAGGATAATTTAGAGAATGAGACAGAAATCTCCTATCCACTAGAAACTCCAGCATACACAGCCCCTGAAAGAAGTCACCAGAGCTGAACTTGAATGTGCCCACGTTTCTGCACAGGTGAACCACACAGAGCCCACACTGTGACCTCCCCAGCAGGAGCGCTGGGTGAACCTCATGCTGACATGGTCAGCGAGACACCAAAACGGGTGGGAAAGGGTCATCTGAGGGCCACGTACACACAGATCTGTTATTTTCAGAAATCGGAGAGAAAGTTATTTGGAATTGAAAATTCTATACCTAGGTTACCTAATAATTTGAAGGCATAATTAAGAACTTTTTGTTTTCTTTCCACAGAAAAGGATTCGCAGTGAGCTACCTGTAGACGCTCTGAGTGATGCAGCCGAATGCCACGCGGGCTGGCCCGTGAGGGTGCAGCGCACAGGCCACGCAGCGACAGGAGACACAAACGCTACCCCGGCACAGTGCACGGACGGCTCAAGTGCGACCTGGCGTCTGCGGGGTCGGCGGGTGCACACAGAACAGACTGACCTGTTCAGAAGCTTCAGACAGACCACAAAGTGAAACCCGATTATTCGCTACACAAAGGCATGTCTACAGGTGACATGGACCTAATGTTTAAATTTGGTTTCTTTGGTCATTATCATCTATTCAGGTTTCCTTTTGAATCTTTCCTTCGAATGTCCAAATTTGCAGGTTTAGATGAATAAATGACTTTCTGGGAAAATGACTTACCCCCCAGAGAGAGAAAAACCCAAATAGATTAAGTGGCAAAGAGCAAACCAGGACAGCTGTCAGGGAGCACCTGGCGCAGCCTGGAAGGAGCAGCCACGCTGGAGCAGGGCAGCGCGTCCGGCCCCTCCCACCAGCATCCTGCCCCCAGAGCGACCATGAGGGCGGGGAGAGTGGCGGCAACCATCCTGCCCCGCGGCTGGGACCCAGACACAAGGACAACTGAGAGCACCAGCAGCAGGGCCCCTCCGGCATGTCCATCAGTGCGATGCACCAGGTCACTGTAACAGTGAGAGGACACACACAGTCATCTCCATGGGTGCTGAGACAAAACTAGACGAAATATAACATGTTTCTAATAAAAAGTCTTTTAAAAACAGTGGCCCACACTTTCATCACTACTCACACTGTTTTAAGAAAATTAGATATAATTAGAAGAAAATGAGAGGTGGGTACATTTATCAATAGAGATGACACTCCAAGACAATTCATTAATAATTCAGAATCAAGTGCAAATTAATGTCAACATCAATAGCCATATCTTATGTACCAACAACCACTAGTTTTAAAATGTAATCAAAGAAAAGATCCCACTTACAATAGCAATTAAAAGCAAAATATCCTATCATGACTTTCTCATCTTAGAGCTCTGCCATATATAATACATGGCGCCAAAATAAATTACAGAGGGCTTAAAGAGTTAAACATAAACTCCAAATATTCAGAATAGGGAAGGCCTTTCTACAACTAAAAAACCCAGAAGTCAAAGACAATGGTAACTGGGGAACTCTGGTAACTAGAGGACAGGCTGACTCCTTCGAATTCACAGTGGAGACCGCCAACCCAAAATTCAACGAGAGAAGAGGAAAAGCAGTTCACAGAGACAGAAATACTGATGGCTTCTGTACACGTGTAAGTTGTTCAAGTTCATGGGCAATGGGAGAAATGAAGAAACGCGGCTGGAGCGCAGTGCCCACTGGGCCGGCCGCCCGCACAGGGATCTGGCAGAACGCCGAGGCCCCCTGCTGGTGAGGCCTGCAGACAGGTGCTCAGGTTGGGCTGCCTGTTTGGTAACATCCAACAAAATGAAAAACACGCCTCACTTTGCACCTACCAGCTCTTCTAGGCACATGTAACACAGGTGCACAAGTGTGTGTGCAAAGCCATTAGGCACAGCACTTTTTAGCAGCAAAAAGTGGGGCTCTGTGTTTCAACAGCTTACTGACCCTCTCACTGGAAGTCGCTGGACACTGCTGCATGCACTGAACAGACCTCCTTTCAGACGCACCGCTGCCCTCTCGGTCAGTGGCTTGCCCGGGGCCCGAGCTGCGTGTCAGTGGCTGGTATCCTGCTTTATAAAAAGGCCGGATAGAACTTCTATGAGTGAAAACATAGTGTCCAAAATCAGATTCATTAGACAGGCTTGGAGAGTTTGTGAATTTGACAACACATCTGAAAAATCACCTAGAATGCAGCCCAGAAATTAAACAAGTGTGAACGAGGGTTAAGGAACAGGAGGGGTGGGTCAGCGAGCAGCCCTTCAACAGTCAGGGAGTCAGTGTCCCAAGTCAGGGAGGCACGCTCACTCAATGAGCAGCCGTCAGAATAAAGAAAACACCGTCTAAGAGCATCATGAAGTGTGAATCCACGAAAGTCAAGAGGTCTTAAAAGCAACCTAAACAAAAGAGACATTACCTATTGGGGAACAGTAACAGGCTGAGAGGAAAAATTAGAAATGATGTTTGGGTGGCCACAGACCTGGATGGCACGGTGAGCCAGCTCCAGCAGCGGGTGTGCTCTGCTCTGAAGCAGCCACGGCGCCTGCAGACGGTGCGGCCCTGTGTGGCCACTGGGGACCGATGCCGGTCTGTCACACCGGCAGGCAGCTGTCCCCAAACGCCACTCCAGATTCCGACCGCAGGGCCCAGCCGTGTGACAGGTGGTGGTGGGACGGATGCAGTGCATGTGCAGACAGACACCCTGTTCAGGAAAGGCAAACTGTTCCCAGAAGACCGACTTCTCCCTATTTATGGCTTTGTGTTTTTGAATGAAATTCTGAATGTGTAGGTTACCTGTTTGAGTAAAACTAAAAAATGCTGAAGAGAAAATGATGGAAGGACACACTCAAATTGTTGCAGGGACCTTGGGGAAGAGTGGCAATTAAAGAATGAGGGGAATACAGGCGGCTTTTACAGTCTGTGAAACTAGAATGCTTTCGTGACTGGGAGGGGCACTCAGGGCCCCGGTCTGCCTAAGCCGGCTGGGGCGCACACACCTCGCACACCCTCCTACACACATACACTCTGTTTCAAGTACACGTGCAGTCTCAAAGCGCAGAGGGAAGACCCGTGAACTCTTCCTGCCTAGGACATGCCACCAACTAGGCAGTGCATGTTAATGGCCACCTCCATTTCGCCAGCATGCCCTCCAACCGCCCACTTCCAGGGAGGGAGCTGGGACGCAGGCAGGGAGATGGTGAAACGTGCTGGAAAGCCCCCGTCTGCCCCTGGCAGCGCTCGGAGATGCGAGGGAGGTCCTGGTGAGCCGGAACAGGGAGAAGGGGTGCCATCTCCTGTCCTTAGTGCCATGAAAGGGACTCTGCCTGGAGCAACTGCAGCTGCCCCGCTGACTCATGGGAACCTGGAAAGGGCCAGGGCACGGGAAAGTTTAGCCCAAACACTTTTTAGCGCTTATCTGGTTAGTAGGCTGTGGTGATTTTCATCAAGAGCTCCTCTGTTGAATATTCATAATCCATAATTTACAGTTTGCCTGTTAAGGAGACAAAGGCAAACACAAATTTGGTCCAGAAGTTCAAAGTTTGCCATCTGTTTTCCTATTGTATTTAGATACCAGCACGGACGGCTGCAAATAAACACTCCAAACAACACTGTACTTGTGTGCTTTGTACCACCAAAGAAAGCAAAAATGGGCCAAAACATGCTTGGACGCCTCCCCCAAGAGGCGCTGCTCCGGTCTCCTGTCCACGGTCAGGGACAGCGAACCCGCAGTGTGCATGGCGCGAAGCCCACACGAGCCGTTCGAACCTGCGCCCAGACCCGGCACCTGCCTGCAGCCCCTGCCCGTGCGCCGCACCAACCTGACTGCTGTGTGGCTTGGCACAGCCTGTGCCCGCGGCGCTGAGATCAAACGCTCGGTGCTGGGACACAGGTAGCACAGCAAATGGGCACAAGTGCACGCCAGGACAACCGGTTCCAGGGACGAGAAGAAGCCAATGACAGAGATTGTGAATCCCCATCTAGCATGTATTTCATCAACTTTGCCGTTGAAAAGAAAAATAATTGGTCCGAAAGCTGTAATTGTATTATGTTTAATATTCATGGCTGGGTTTGGAGGGCTGTTCCAACACTCCCTCTCTCCAGCCCCTCGCTAATGAAAATCGCACCATAGGAGTCGGCTCTAGCCCGCCAATTAAAACAAAAGACACCAGAACCGTCCAAAGACTCCAACAGAGGAGCATCCATCTGACGGGCAGGAAAACGTGCTGGAACGGAGAGGGAGGCACGCTCCGGCCGGTCCTGTGCTCGGGACCGAACAACTCGCCGCAACACTCGCAGATGGAGCACACGCGGCGTTGGCCTTGCACCCCCACCGTTCGCCCCCCTCCGCCAGCGGGCAGCTCTGCGTTCATCAGGCCAACGAGTGAGCTTGAGGCTGTCTAATTGGGGGTCACAGCTCAGGGCTCGCTTCCCGCTGCTTTGGATTAAATGATCCCATAGGAAATAGGGCAAACTGTCCTGGATGGCGAAGCTGCAGCCCATTCCGGCTCTGGCTCGGCAGTTTCATTAAGAAGGACCTGACCTTCAGCAATATTTTTATCCAGAAATTAAAGGGAACAAGCAAGAAGGCATTAAACTGTAGGCTTAAAAAAAATGACCAAATTAATCAAGAAAACTAGTATTTTTCAAAAAAGAAATCGATACATGATTCTGTTTAGTCTCACTGAACCCGGGCTATTAAAAGATGATTTTAAATATAACCTTATATGCCAAAGTCAATAGCTTTATCTGTATAACACTGACGATGGTGTTTAGTAAGTGACCCACTTGAAAGAGCAACTAGAGAAACAGCCTGGTCTAGCCCATTGGGCTTTGCTGAGAGCTCTCTGCCTGAAAGCCGTGTCTCCCACGTTCCCGCTTCCCTGTGTGTGGCCCGTAAAGAACCCTCAGGTCCCTCGGACCAATCTCCCAGCCTTCCTGGACCTGTTTGCTCTGCCGGGTCAACTGCGCACGGCCTGGAAGAGCTCCGCGTGACCTAAAGTGCTGGCACCCCAGCAAGCCGGCCCACCGCGCCTACCACCTGTGGACCCAGCGACGGACACGACACCGAAGTAATGAGGCACAGGGCCCCAGACTGGAAGCACGGGAAGGTTTAGCTTAGTGTCCTTTCAAACCTTAATGAGGTAAGTGTACCTAGAACAGCCCCTCTATTTATGGTCAGTTGGTTTTCAACAATGGTGCCAGGACGATGAGTAGAGAACTGTCTTTCAGCAGATGTCATGGAACAAGTGCACACCCACACGCAAAAGGTGAGGCTGCACTCACACCTCACGCAAAAATTAACTCCAGATGCACTGGGACCTCATTTGTAAGAGCCAAAACACAGAAAGGCTCTGAAGAAAACAGGAGTGAATCTTTGTGAGCCTGGGCCCGACTAGAAAAGGGCTTCTTCAGTGGAATACCAAAGAAACAAAGTAACAAGTAACAAAGAAAAAAAAAAGAGAAACTGAACTTCATCAAAATAAAAGTTCTTGTGCTTCAGAGGACACCAAGAAAATGGAAAGACAACACACATGATGGGAATAAGTATGTACAGCTCGTATCTGACTACAGACTGAAATCTGGAATATGTAAAGCACTCATAACTCAACGAATGAAAAGACAAATAACCCAATTTAAAAACTGGGCCAAAGATCTGAATGCACATCTAAGTGAAAAGCGCACGAAAGGATGCTCAACATCATCAGCAACAGGAGAGTGGAGACGAAGACCACTGGTCCGTGGCTCTTCCCCTCTGACTAACTTCTCTCATCGAGACGAAAGGAGACTTGACGGGGGAGGGGGGTGAGTGAGCAGAGTGACGTGCAGACGGTGCACAGAATGGCACACCTGAAACCCCCACACCCTTACTATCCAACGTCACCCCAATAAATGTGATCAAAATCGGAAAAGTCACAATGAGAGCACCTGGTGCCCACCAGGACAGCTGCCGTCAGAGACGGGGACACGCCGGTGAGGACGTGGAGGAACGAGAGTCTCAGGAGGGACAGAGCCTGGCAGCTCCCCACGCTCTAACCCAGAGTCACCGCGCAAGCCAGCAACTTCGTCCCTAGGCACACGTCCCAGAGAACTGAAAACACACATCGACACGAAGTCTGCACGCGAGTGGCAGACGTGGGAGTACAAGAAAGGGGGACCACCCAAATGCTCTTCACTGATGACCGAACACGCCATGTGGTCTGCTCCTACAGAGGAATGTTATGTGGCTCTGGAAAGGAAAGGGGTGGTGACTGGTGCAACGGGTTCCACTCATAAACACGCTAAGTGGAAGAAGCCGGTTGGAAAAGGGCACGTGTCGTATGACTCCACTTACACGAAGTGTTCAAACGGGCAGATCCACGGACACAGAAAGCAGCTCCGTGGCTGGCTGGCTGCCTGGAGCTGGAGGGTGGGGAAGACGGAGACTGACCACTAGTGGGCACCAGGTTCCCACCAGCAGTGATGAACACGTACGAAAACTAACTCGGTGATGGCTATACGGCCTTGTGAACCTTATAGTAGATTATGTAGTTTAAATTGGTGAATTGTAGGTACGGAATTTTACCTCAGTCATGTTGCTAAAATTTAAAAAAATAACAAGATTACAGAGAAAAAGCAGTGGGATTTGTAGGTTCTATGGATGTTGCCTTGGCAACCCACTAACAACCTGACATACGCCCTTACCCCCAACTCTCATTTTGGGGCGCATCAGCAGAATGGAGATGGCACAGGAAGGAATTAGTTACCCTGAAGTTAAATCACAGATGTGCTGCCATCTGAAGAACAGGAAGTGTAGGGAACGATGAACAGAGCTTCAGAGACCCGTGGGCCCACAGTAAAAGGCCCGACACTCACATCACCGAGTCCCAGAGGGAGTAGAGACAGGGGTCAAGGCTGGAAAAACACGCTTGAAGAAATAGCAGCCAGACACTTCCCACACTGGGGCCGTTTACAGATCCGAAATGCTCCGGGAGCCCCCAAACAGAGGTTAACCTTAAACTCTTCCCTGTTGACTTTCTCTTGGTAGCCCGTTCAAGCTTCTCATAGATGCTGTAAGTCCTGAGCTATTAATTCCCTTTCATTTGAACAACACCACCATGGATGGGAAGAAGCACCATTACTTTGGGTAACATTTTTTTTTTAAGTAAAACATACCATGAATTTTAATCAATTTATTAATTAATTTAGAGGTTCCCAAATTCTTTTTTTTTACAAGAGAATTTTTAAAATATATTTTATCAATTATGCCATTACAGTTGTTCTATTTCCCCCTTCATTCCCCTCCACTCTGCGTACCCCCCCCCACCATTCCCCCCCTTAGTTTATGACCACGTGTCTCAGGTTCTTTAGATTCTATATTTCCCACACTATTCTTGCCCTCCCCCCTATCTATTTTGTACCTACCATCTCTGCTACTTATTTTCTGTACCTTCTCTCCCCTTCTCCTTCTCCCACTCCCCTGTTGCTAACCCTCCATGTGATCTGCATTTCTGTGGCTCCTCTCCTGATCTAGCTGTCCTCTTAGTTTGCTTTTGTTCTAGGTGTGGTTGTTAATAACTGTGAGTTTGCTGTCCTTTCACTGTTCATCTTTTTTATCTTCTTTTTCTTAGGTAAGTCCCTTTAACATTTCATATAATAAGGGCTTGGTGAAGATGAACTCCTTGAATTTGACCTTATCTGAGAAGCACTTTATCTGCCCTTCCATTCTAAATGAAAGTTTTGCTGGATAGAGCAATCTTGGTTGTAGGTCTTTGGATTTCATGACTTGGAATACCTCTTTCCAGCCCCTTCTTGCTTGTAAGGTCTTTTGAGAAATCAGCTGACAGTCAGATGGAAACTCCTTTGTAGGTGACTGTCCCCTTATCTCTTGCTGCTTCCAGGATTCTCTCCTTCACTTTAATCTTGGCTAATGTAATGATGATGTGCCTTGGTGTGTTCCTTCTTGGGTCCAACTTCTTTGGGACTCTCTGAGCTTCCTGAATTTCCTGGAAGTCTATTTCCTTTGCCAGATTGGGGAAATTCTCCTTTATTATTTGTTCAAATAAGTTTTCTACTTGTGGCTGTTCCTCTTCCCCTTCTGGAACCCCTATAATTTGGATGTTGGAACGTTTAAAGACGTCCTGAAGGTTCCTAAGCCTCTCCTCATTTTTTTTGAATTCTTGTTTCTTCATCCTTTTCTGTTTGGTCATTTTTTTCCTCCTTCTGGTCCACATCTTGATTTGAGTCCCAGTTTCCTTTCCATCACTATTGGTTTCCTGTATATTTCCCTTCATTTCAATTAGTTTAGCTTCCATATGTTCCTCTAATTTGTGACTAAAATCAACCAGTTCTGTGAGCATCCTGATCACCAGTGTTTTGAACTGTGCATCTGAAAGTTCGGCTATTTCTTCATCACTTAGATTTATCAGCTCTGGGGCTCTGAGTTGTTCTTGAGCCATGTTTTGATCTCTTTGTGCCAATTACGTATGAGGAGCAGAGACTTAGTTGTTCACCAGGGCGGGGCCACCCAGGTCACTGGTTTGTGACGCTGTATATGGGGGCGAGGTCAGAGAGGGACAAGGCGGTTCTCTCTGCTGCTTTCCACCTCTGGGGCCTGCACAGTCTGTCTCACTGCTTGCTCCTTCACCGGTTTCTCTGCACGCGAATGTGTGACCACAGTCTGCCCTCAGTGGGTCCACCCGCTTCTCCACACCTGGGATCCGCCCATGGCTGCTGGCGCACCTGGGTAGTGTGCCCGGGTCAGTCCAGTGGATCTTTCCTGCCCGACCCTGCTCTGCTGCTGGCTCTGCCCCTCTTACCGGTTAGGCTGAAGGGTTTCTTGTTGTCAGACTTCCATGTAGTTCAATTTTCTGTGGTTTGGCTGCATTGTTGTTGCTAAAACTTTGTTATTTTTAAACTTAGTTGTGTGAGAATGCGTAGTGCTTCCACCTACGTCTCCATCTTGGCGGAAGTCCTCTGGGTAACATTTTAAAATTCTGCCGATTGGTTTTAAGGTGCTACTGTAAAAGACACATCCCGGTTTCACAGGAGTGAAAGCGCAGGAAGAAAAGGCACGCCCCGGAACAAAGATAAAGCATCCAGTGTGCAGTGCACCCCGAGAATGCAAAGGTCTGCGGCAGGCAGCGCAGGCCTGAGCTTACCGCCCGACGCCTACTGTGCGCTGCTCCTCCGCCAGCATCACTCACCACTCTCTTCCTGGTTTCGCAGGAAGAGACACAGCAGGCGCTTAGACAAACTCATGGCTCCACGGTGTTAAAGCTCCTGGGCACAGCCCCCGCCCCTCTCACTTCACATCCCTGTTCCCAGAAGGGAACAACCCAGCCCAGTAACAGCCCCGCCTCCACCCTGATCAGACTCCATCCCCACTTTTCTGGAAAGGGAGGCAGACTGGGCGACCTGTCTTCATTCTCCATTTCAGCCTGTTTCTACGCCCCGACCCAAAGAAACTCCTTGTAAATTCCACCCATGTTTGCAAACTCAGGCCGATGTCCTTATTTTAATGAAAATCTATTTCTGTCTTAATCTGGGACAGTTTGATGTATCTTTAGAGGCCATTTCAAGTGATCTGTAAAGCACTACAAGAATGCACTGGAAATTCATTTTTTTTAAATTAAAAAAGAAAAAAGCAGGTTCCAGGTTTTATAAAGTTGCATCAGCCGGGAAGTAGCAGCCAAGGATGGAGTTCCCTCCGCAGCACATGACCCCTTCCTCCCGCCTCTGAAACGGACGGGCCGTCTGAGCCTGGGGCGCCTCTCTAACGAGATCGCACTCACAGCCGCCGAGCCTTGGGAGAGGAAAGGAACCGCAACAGTATTTCCCTCCACTACACTTAGAAGTTCAGGTTTCTTACACTTTCCCTTTCCCAGACCTGCCGTCTTTAACCGTCTTTCAAATCACAGGGCAAGCGCTGCTCCCCCGACTACAGTCTGTGTCGATGGTGAGTCCCTGGCACCGCAGCAGTGGGCAGAGAGCTGGCACACAGACCTGGGACCGCCCTGATTGAACGCCACTTTGGACAGTTCCCTCCCCAACTCTAAGGTACAAGTCTGTTCTTCACAGCCACAGAGACAGAGGGCTTTTAAAAAATAACACTGGTTTGCTAATTAAAATGGACTTAACATGGTGACTCTGGACAGCAAAATGACCAAGAGCCCTTTTACACCGAGCACGTCACTCCTCCCCTGGCCGTGGTGGCGCCGTCGGCAGCCTGGCTCCAGAGGAGGAAGTCTGCCCTCCCGACTGCACGTCTCGAGTACACGCACCTTGGACACACAGTCCGAGGTGCCGCCGGCAGAGGCCACGCCATCTGGCTCATCTGCTCTTCCACAGCCAGCTGGGCCCAGTTGCTCCGAGAGCGGGTCTCCTCTCTGGAACGCCATCCCAGTTTCCTGGGAGCCCGGCTGTGCCAGACCATCGAAACGGTCCTGCTGTAAACAAACTCTGAAGCGCGACCTACAACCCCGAACCCTCCCGCCTGGATGCCCGAAGCACCCCCTGCACTTGCTCCCCGGGAAAGCTCCCAGGAGCTTCGAGGCCCCTGCGGGCCACTCCCATCAGATAAGCTTGGAGCCTTTGCGTAGCTCAGTCTGGAAACGAAAACTCGAGAGTAAAACTACAGACTGATGTGCTCCATTTACTGGGACACACGTGGGGCCACTTACCAAGTGTATTTCTTCCTAAGAGAAAAACCGACGCAGTGAGGAGTTCAATCCTCAGGTCTCAGAAACATCGGCCATTTCGAGAGGCTCCGAGAATAAAATGACCAAGTGCCCCCTTTCAGGAAAGCATGCTCGCATTTTCTTTTGGCTCGAAGGGGAGGGGGTGGTGGAGAGGTGAAGGTCAGGAGCTGAAAATATTATTTGGCTAAACAATTATCTTTTGCAAGCTGCTGCGCTGGTGTGACAGAGATCTGGGGTTTGGCACGAAGGAGCACCCGCCTCTCGATCTGATCCCCCCACCGAGCAGCCCGCCACCTGCAGCCTGGGGCCGGGCCCGCGGGAGGGGGCGCCCGGCAGACCCTGGCCTCCAGCCATGCTACCTCTCCTCAGGGCACTGGATCAGACATGGCAGACAACCAGCCAAAAATGTAAAAAGGAAAAGAAAAGACAAGGGGGAGAGGGCATGGGGAGGGAAAAAAACCCTAAAATTTGGACTCAGAAAGTCTTTTCAAACACTTTAATCCTTCCGTGCTGACGGTTCCTGGAGCGTGCGGGGCTGGCACTGCACCCTGGACGGGGAACACGCGACGCCCGCAGCCAAGGCGTTCCAGGGAAGACTGCTAATCACCTAAATAGAAACTGGAGTCTGCTCACAGGAGGGCTCTCCGCCCCCATCACCAGAGGGACGCCGCAGTGCTCTGAAATACACTCTTGACATCATTTGGCAGGCAACCCTATTTTGTTGAACATGATTCATCCCTTAGGTTATTGTTTTTAATATTCGAAAGTGAGCTTTTAAATGCCAAACAAATTTTGCAGCAGGGAGACAAAAGATATTCCAAGGGGTCTCACTGGACCTTCCGCCAACTGCGTCCACCAAATGGCTTAAAAGACAACCTTCCCGCGGTGTTGCAGAAATGAGGCAGCGGCAGCTCCGTCCAACTATTACCTAATACAAGACTTTGCTCCCCACGCTCACAGAGACAGCATCCATGGACAGGGCTGAACTCAGGTGGGCAAAGCTGTGGGGGGAGGAGGGAGGAGTGTGAGCACAGCAGAGAAAACCACACAGGCTGCAACGGAAATGCCGCGGCCACAAAGCCTGCGCGTTCCTCACACGTACCTCCTGTCCCTGTTGCCACTGACCAGGAGACTGGGAGGGCTGTCCCTGAGGTTGACGCACGTGAAGTCGCCCAGCGCGTTGCCCAGCTTCGAGAGGCAGCGTTCCGCTTCCAGGCTGTAGACCAGGATCTGGGGAGGGAGAGCACATGCAAGCGCCCCGTTACACACGGCAGACCCGCATCCCACACGCTTCGTTTCAGCCTTCTGTTCTGCCCCCGGATGCCCTGGCCTTTTCCAGGTGATGCTATTATAGGGCCTGGCTGTTCAATGACCAAAGGAAATGCAAAAGAAAACACAGGAATCCAGAGTCCCCCAGTCCAGGGTGCAGACAAACTCAAAGGGCGTGGAAAAGAACGCCAAACGAGGAAACGACGCTTCCCAGTTTCCCAGCACAGAGAGAGAGGCCTGGGAGCTGAGGTGGTGACTGCTTCTGGTCTGGGGTTCATGGGAGAGCTGGCAGGTGCGGAGATGGGCCGCCGAGCCAGCACGGGCTCCCTTCCCCCTCTGTCTGTATGTGCAGCACAGAAGGTGAAAGAACGTATGAGCATCGAGGGGGCAAAGCCTTCAGTTACCCTCCAGATGCTTCCCTTCAGACTAACCACAAGCCCAGACCCAAAGTCCTGGCCCTAACGTTTCTCTCCTGAGTCACTCTCCACTGGCTCATTTAAGAAGTTCCGTTCCTGAAGCCATGGAGGCAAGTGAGGAGGTGTTCCTGACCTCTAGACCAGGTATTTGTTAAATTTGCACCCTTCCGTGCCTTCTCTCCAGAGAAAAGAAAAATAAAATAATCTTCCTGAAAATTTAAGTCTTTTACTGCAAGTAAGTTTTAGTAATTTAATTCCACTTAATTAACATTAAATGCTGCTATGGGGCATTTATGGTAAGTCCTGAGGACCCGGTTCTCGCCAGAAAGTCCACACAGTTCAAAGCCTCCTGGTTAACAGAGTTCTGTGCATAGATTCTGTTGGGTTGATCATAGGGTTGGAACCGATCGCCGAACTGGAAAGTTTTAATATTCACATTTTGTAGAGAGGTTCTCCGCCCTTAGTACACACAGAGAGCGCGCTTTCTTTTTTCTAGTGGCCTATGCACTTACCAAGTACTAGTACACAGGTCCTTGTTTCAGTATTGAGAAATTAATACTGTCAACTGCCTCCCCCTTGAACTCCATCAATCTCAATGTCAACGTACATTTCTAACAAGTGAATCTGGGGAAATTCCTAGTAGTCCAGGCAACACGGAAATCTAACTAACTATATTTATTGCTTACCGCATTTGAAAGAGAATGATTTCAAATTTTAAGATGCCTGTTAATCCATAAAGACTATAGAGAGCAAGGTACATTTTACTTTTATTTTCATGCAGTTGAAAATAAAAGTTTCTATCAATTGTTGAGAAATTTTCAACAATTCTAAAATATCCAAAATAAGGTAATCTCTCCAGGTAAGAACGTAGAAATAATCAAATCTTCTATCTTTAGTGAACAACCTTAAAATTGCATAAAATCAGCTCCTGGAGAGAAAAAAATTAAAAGCAGCAACCTCACGGTCCAGCATAAAAGTAATAGCTGGCGCTCATTGTTAGATTAACCCTATAATTGAACCTTTAATAGGGTTCTTGAGCTCAATATCTTGTTTTTTAAGTAGTTCAACTTCTATAGCATGAAGGCAGGCCTTTAAAATAGAAAATGTCCATGCTAAAGATACAGGTTAAAATCTGACACTGAGTCCGTTCCTATTCTTGACCTCTTCTAGAAGTTCTTTCTTGACAAGCGGACGGGTCATTTCTGAGGGAAACAGTGAGATCTCATCCCCACTCCAAGACGACTCTGCATAAAGACATCTAAGGTAGCGGTCAGGAGTCGCGCACTTTCTAAAATGCTCAATAATTCACTGAGCCAGAGCCACCGTGATGAAGAGGCCCTCCATCACGCCGTTTAGTTAAAGACCACAGAGATTAGAAAGCACATTACCCCTACCAGAGGCGGTCCTCCCCCCGTGACAAGTCCCCCCACGACCTTCACCATTTCCCCCCTCCCTCCCGCACTCTCTCTTTGAATAGGTTGCGCAAATGGGACTTCATTTTATCTGACGGCCACGGACTGGTAGGATTAATTATTCATGCTCACCCTCTCCCTCTCGTTAAGACCACGCATTAGACTAATTTTTCTCTTCGTTGCCCTGGCTGGGTGAGCCCCAACCTGTGGCTACACGCCTCACTCTCGGAGGTGTGTGGGTGCGCTGGGAAGAGGGGAACAGCTACCCGTAGCTAAAATCTTGGAGAAAATACTCTGCACTAATGTGACCACCAAATCAATAGATGTTGCTGGGGAATTTTTTTCTTTTAAGTACCAAGTGAATATTACAAAAGAGCTTAAATAGCAATTACAGGGCAGACTTTTCCAGGAGGCGGGTGGTTCTTTAAGAATTTTCTAAAACGAAGCCCCACCTGGACTGGTGCACACTTTGCAAAGCTGCCTGCAGGAGGCGCCCTGCTCGGAGTGAATAGGCGGTGCCCCCTCTCATTTGTTAGCCAGCCCGCAGACCTCGTGGGCGCCTAGGGAAGCAAGTGCTGTTGGAAGAGCATCCTTTCAGCCTGTCTGTCTTCTTCACAATCTTAGCGTCGTTTTTATAAATCCTAGTGTTGGAATCCTAACCTTCAATTTTGTTCAAGTTAATCCAACATGACAGAATTACACAGCAAAAAGTGGAGACCTCTGTCCATCTTGCAGAAATCAGCACGTGAACAGCCAAACGCGAGCACTGCCGACCCCGCTCTGCACACGTCTGCCCCGTGTCTGTCTGTCTCCTCCTCTCCCTGCGTGTGCGTATACGATTATTCTCTTCTATGACTGGAGTTACTGTTCCACAGTTTGTTTTCTCTCCTAAATGGCATGAGAGTTCTTCCCTTGTCGATACCCACAGGTAAATCTCATGACTCTTCTCTATAGATATTCGACTCCATACTGACGGATGCTTGTTTCTGACTTGGAGAGAAAGTAAACAATGCTGTAATTCGAGCAAGAGCCTGTCAGCAACACGCGTGTACCAGTCGTCTTCCGTGCAGCAGACAATGGAATGACAGGGACAGTGCATGACGTTCAGAAGCCTCCACCTGCTGCCAGCTGAAACCAGCCACCTCTTCGCCAGCTGGTGTGCGGCACCAGCTGTCCTGCTCCTGCATCTGTGGGACTCGCCTCTGAGGAGACCCGCCTTACAGCCACGTCCTAGCAGCTGGTGTTGTGGGCAGCGGGGACAGCCGTGTACAGTCAGGAGGGAGACAGCGGCCATGTTGGGGAAGCGTCAGCCACTGCCCAGGGGTGACCCAGCCCACTCGGTGCCCAGGACTGTCTTTCTAACCAAACCACAAAGGAGAGAGCTGAGAAGCAGCCACTGTCCCTGCAGTGGGTGGGACTCAAGGTGAGGCAGCGCCCACCTCCCCAGGAAAAACTGGTGTCAACCCTGCAAACACTTCCTGAACTGGGGACTGCCCCCACGGCCACCACGCAGCCGGACCACCCACGTGCAGAAATCACCACAGAGAGATCGCAGAGACTTGCAGCCCCAGACTGCCAGTCACGTGCTGGTGAGTGAAGAAAGGAACCCCGTCTGGGTGTTCTTTGGTTAAGATCCCTCGCATTCATTTACCTGCCAAAGGCCTTGTGCCAACTGCGCCATCAACTGGGCAGCTGCTCACCCCTAAGAACCCCGCGCGGCCCTTCCAAAGCTGCTCGGCATGGCCAGAAGGCCTCCCGACAAGACAGAGCATTTCAAAAGGCGCTGTGAATTAAAGCCACCATGTCTGCCGCCATCACGAAAGCAGAGGAAGGGACAGCGCACAGGACTGGGGAGCCGCCGGGCTGGACTGCGGCCTAGTGAAAAATGAACGGCATGGGACTTTGACTGGAACTCCTCGGGGCAACAAGGTCTACCCCCTTCCGTTCTGGTCCCCCGTGACCCCCCTCAAGCCCCTCACACAGAGTTTGCTCTTCTGAGGGGGAAGCCACGAGGAGAAGCCAGAGTCTAGAGAGTACAGCGAATAATCCCTGCCCCCCTCCCCCCTCCCCGAGCCTGCATCCCTGCTGAGCTCACTCTGTGCCCGCCTGGTGCCCCCTCGTCACCGCTGAAGGTGTCCTGTCCACACACCTGCCTGGGCTGTGTCCCAGGGGCCCCTGTAAACGGCGCACTCACCAGGCCGGAGGTTCTCAGGTGCTGGAGGGCAGGGGTCGCCGAGGAGCCCGTAGCACTGGCGTGGCAGTGGGGGCTGTCGCCAAGCACCCTGGCCTGCCCTGGGTTGTAACACACTGCCCGAGGCCTCGGCGGGACCTTCCTTGGGAAAGAAGCCGTCTCATTCGCTCCTGCAGCCCCGAGTGAGGACCCAGCACGTGCCACGTGGTCAGGCAGCACTCAGACTGCGGGGTGCACGTGATCAGGGAGACCGGACCTCCGGGACACGACACACGCTCATATTCCTTTTGTTGCTTAACAACCCGCGCCCCCCCCACCTGCCCCCCCCCTTTCTGGGTGTCTAACCTGCTGCTGGCTTGGACAAGGGGGTCACCTCGTCCTACTCAAAGCAGGAACAGGCCCCACAGATCTCACTCCGCCAGAGTCTAGAACCCCAAATGGTGTCTGTCCAGCTCTGACCACAAGGCAGGCCCCTGTTCACAAACACCAAAAGCACTACGTCGGCGCAGCACGTTAATTAATGCACATCCCTTCGGTTTATCTGTTTGACTCCTGAGAAATTGGAGAAATTCGGAGGAACGAAAACGCACAACTCTAACACCAGAGGGGGAAGGGGGCTCTCATGCCAGGGGTGCTCTGTGACACCCCCAGCGCCAGGAGCCTGGAGGGCTGGGGAGCAGGAGGCAAAGACTCGATCTGGCCGGCCCCCTGTGGAACGCAGGGCTGCGGCCTCCCAAGTGCAGCCAGGGCCCCGCACGGCCAGGTCCACTCGGTAAAGAGCAAGCTCGGGGGGGAAGCCTGTTCCCTAGTCAAGAGAGCCAAGCCAGCAACTTGTCTGCCTCAGGTTCCGCTCAGGATGGAGAACGTCTGCCCGAGGGGCAGTCACAAATCTGCCCTCGCGCAGGTTCAGAGGCTGAATTTATACCACCAGGGAGACCAACCACCCCCTGAATGACCAGTTTCCAGGCCATCCAGGTTGGCAGCGTGCCCTCTCGCACCTGGCAGAAATGTTCTCGGGAGGAAGACCCGCTCAACCCAGGCCCCTTCGGAGATCAGCCAAATACAAGCTCTTAGTAAAAGCAAAGTTCCAAATACAGGAAGAAATAGTTCATTGTGACAGGCAGAAAACAAACACAAGAATTAGACTTCCAAGAACATCAGATAAAGAAAATGATTCAGAAATAAAAGAGGGTAGGGGCCAAAAGCAGAGAACTGACTATCAGCTTTGAAAAACAACACAAACAGACTTTCTAGAAATTAAAACACTAATGAATAAGTTACACAAGCAATTAAACAGAGTCCAAGAGAGAATGTGGCAAACTGGAAGACGGATTTGCAGAAATTACCCAGAGAGTAGGGGAAGAAAGCACAAATGAGCCGTGGACAGCAGGGGGCGACGACGTGCTGGCCCAACCCCACAAAGCCCAAGTCCAGAAGGAGAGAACCAGAACGTGAGGGGGCGGGGAACGCGGCCACCTTCTCGGAGGTACCAGCAGAGGACGCAGCCAACGGTCTCTTCCCAGGGCCGAGAGAAAAGAGCCATCAACCTAGAATCACAAAGGACTGGCCAAAGTACCTCACTGAGGGGGAAATAACAATTTTGCTTTATGAAAACACAACGAACACCTGTGGCTAAGAGACCCTCAGGAAAGCAACTTCTAGGGGGTATATTTTCAGAAGACAGAAAATCCTTCCTAAAAAGGAGGTCTGAGATGCTGAGAGGACTCATGAGCAAAACGAGTCAGGTGAATGTGCGTAACAACAGCACACACACACTGACCACACACCTCCACCACGATGCTGACCGTGGGTAAGTAAGTGGAGCACACTGTGTCTGCCCTGATGATTCCTGACTCGGCCCCACACCACGACCACCAGGGGCCGCGTGCCCGGCGGACCTCCCAGCACTAGGGTCTGGAGTGAGCGGAGGCTTCCGAGGACACGCGCACTGTGCCTGGCACAGAGGAGGCCCTGGGCACACACGTCACGGAAGGACGAGTGGCTGTCGCGCGTCCCCGCCCCGCTGGCCGTGCAGAGCAGCTGTGCCCCACGCACGCGAGCGAACGCGCGAGGCCGGTGTGCTTTCCACCCACAGCCACATGCTGAGCCTTGTCAGAAGCGGGAGGGACAGTTTCATTCATCGGGATCTTGAGGTACAAGACTAACAATGCTCATTTAAAAAATAATAAAGGACACAAAGAAAAAGACCTCCCGTTGTTTGGGCAGAGTTTACTCAGTGAGCGACCCCAGTTGTCATGACCCAGCATAAATACGACCCACACAACACAGTCAAAAATCTCACTACGAAAAATGGGGTACCTGCGTAGTGCTGTTCACGTACAAAGATAAGTGAACCACCCCTACAAATTCACAGATGAGCTGACATGAAAAAAAAAAAATGAGAAAGACAGACAATTGGGAAGGGAGAGGGAGCTAGTGAGGAAAGAGTAAATCATACACGAAACATCCAATAAAAAAATAAAAAAGCAGTTAATATACATGAATAATGGATGTCTGATTTGAAAGCAGTTTACTCCGGTATGATGTAATTTTTGACGAGCAGCCAGAGAGACTATTTTGTAAGTCCTTGCCAGACACAAGTCAGGGCGTGAGGCCTGGTAACGGTGTATCTGCGAACATGTGGACGAGGACTTTCACCACCGTCCCGGAGGCGACTTTCTGTTGGCAAACAAACCTTGCCTCTCAGGTGCACTCAGCAGCTGCCACCAGCAAGGCGCAGGGCTGGAAGACACGGAGCCCCGACAGGCACAGGCCCGGAGCGGGGGCGCCCCTGCACAGCTTCTGTGGCATGCTCTGGCCCAGCCCGTGCTCACACGCCGCACACAGGGAGCAGCAGCCTGGGCCGCTTCCACGTTTAAGTTTTAATTGGAGCGACAAGTCCTCGAGGCCAAGATCTTGCAGGGCTGGGACGGTGCTGCCGAGCGCCGCCAGGCACCGAGCCGGCAAGGCCGTGTGCGCTCCCCACCAACACGTGCCAATGCACCTGTAGCCCCTGCGGTTCCAGGACTGGACTCTGCCCGGGGAGGCACTGCCAACCACCGCAGAACGTGCCAAACGCAGGGCTTTTGTGATGTGGGCAGATGTCTACAAAGGACCAGCGCGAGGCCAGACCAGCACCTACTGTGACCTGAGCCTGGAAGGAACCCGGGGAGCAAGAGCGCGCTCTGGCGAGGACACAGGCACACGCACGCACAGCATGGGGAGCTGGAAACGGCGGGGGAGGCGGGTCCACTCGGTGGCATGAGCGAAGATGCTCTCTGCTTTGCTTGGGGATCTCCCGGACAACCTGTCCCAGCACTAGAGAAAAGGAAGAGACTCGGCCATGACGAACTGGTTCATCAGTAGCAAACCGTCAGGAAGTGCTCAAGGCCAGAGCCTTTAGTCCAGTGACAAGACTGTAATTATTATGTAAATGTGTGACTGAAGCAGAAAACACAGCTTCCTTTTGTGCTCCCAACAGGCCCCACCCCAGTGAAGAGCAGGGACAGTTTCAAAGTGCTTCACAAATAGTAATGACATGGAGCTAATCATGGTCCTCGTGATCAGCTATCATGAAATCTGTTTTGTACTGGGAGGAAGACCGAGGCTGCACGCTATGGAGTGAACCCCTGAACACGAAAGGCAACGTGGGCATTGTTTTTCAGACGGGAAGGTCACAAGTGAGATGGCTGGGAGGGAGGTCTGCATGAGACCCAGGGCTCTACACTGGCCTGGGATGCCATTTCCCACTGGCTCACCCGGCAACTGCTAGTTTTGCTTCAAGTTGGACTCAACAAAGGATTATAAGTGAACAGACAGGCCGAATGTTACTGAACCCGGCAACCAAGGCAAGTGACAGCTGATGGAAGAGAACACTGGGGGCCTCTGGTGTAGGAGAGACAGTGCAGCCACGCCCCCTGACCCCGCCCATGCCCTCAGAACCGCTCCAGGGGCAATGCCTGCACCCCCACCGGCCCTCTGCAGGCCCTGCACCTACAGAGCGTGGTACACAGTAGCTGCAGGGGACAGTCACGGTGTGTCCGTCACACACACACTTTCCAAATCTGTTCTGTTTGCTTCTCACAGCCCCCGAGAGGAAGATGGACAAGTGCTCCATCTACCTTTTGTGTAGAAAGACAGGGAGGCTAAGTGACTGAATAACTGGCCCAAACCACACAGGCAACAGCAGCAGCGGAGGACGCACTCTGCGGGCCCACCCTCCCACACGCCTCCTTCCGACCCCTGCAGAAACAGCTGTTAATAACGCCTGACATCGACGGCACTCTCCCATGGGCAAGACACTGCCGCGACGCTTCTCCCACCTGGTCCCCAGTGCCACAGGTGTCAAACCCCGGACGTGGCAGTGAAGTTCTGGGACCAGGACACACACCCAGGTGGGCGGGCTTCCAAGCCCGGGCTCTTTAACCTCCACCCCCACTCAGCATTGGCAGCACTCGGCAGACATGCAGACATGCGGAGTCTCGGGTCGCCCGAGTCCCAGAGCCAGCAGTCTTGGGGCCGGGGCACAGAGAGGAGTATTTTCCCTACGCCTGCTGCTCTCTGAGGACCCTGAATGACACCCACTCTGCCTCCCAGCCAAATCCAATTTCCACCACTAAGAAGTGTTAGCCAGCTCTAAGTGCCCACGGCCTGCCTCCCAACTGACGCCCCTCTGCTTGAGGACAGTGCCCGGCAGCAACAGTGTCAAAACGGGACACGCAGGACCTGTGTGCCGTGTGGGCAGAGAGGGCGGACGTTCATGGAAAGCCAGAGCATCCAGAACAGGCTCCTTCAGACGAGTGGGACTGTGCTCGAGCCTGTCCTGAGAGGATGAGGAGGAGGATGAAGACGAAGGGGAGAAGGAGTGCGGCTGTCCTCGGGAATACGCAGGGCAGTCTGCCTGGGGCGGGGCTGGAGCACAGGGCGGGGCTGTGGGACTGAGGAGCCGGGCAGAAGGCACGTACCAGGGCCTGCCCACACCCAGCCACCGCTCGGTAAGGAAGGGTGCCTACAGGAGGCAAAGAGACAGCAAAGGTGGGGCAAGGGCAGGGAAAGAGGGCAGGAGAGGAATTCTCTCCATGTCTTTTTCAATGTTTTAAAACTTCCTGTCAACACGAGGTAGGGGCTCACGACCCAGGGAAACGCCACAGGGCAGAGGCCACCTGGGGGTGGGGAGTAGGTAGAGCCTGGGCCCAAGGCCCTAACCTGGAAAGGTCTGAAGCAATCTGGGTCCTGGATTTGGTCCGGGCTCCATCAGTTCTCAGGCACTGCACTGGGCTGGAGCAGGAGAGGTGGGCGGCGGCTGGGGCCCAGGCCACACAGCGGGGCAGCTCCCCGCAGCGGCTGCTCCCCTGTTGCTGGCCTCATGCGACACAGCACACACACCTCACCGCTCCTCCCAGGCCCCTTAGTGAGTGAACTGCGAACATTCGAATGTGAACGGAGCTGAAGTTTTCCTTCGCCCACCTACGAAACCAGATTTACTCTGTAAATTAATAACACACTAAGACAATGCTTAAAAGAGTAACTCTGCGTCCATTAGAAGAATTCATCTGCAACTCAATAATTGATGTTCATTACAAGTGCACTGTCTCACACAGTGCCTTACAGAAGATGAAAGCAGTGAGGAAATTAGTAAATCATACTCAAATCTACATATTAAATAAAAGGCAAAATTTCTCCACAGTATTCATTCGTCTCGTGTGAGCTGCTATGTGTATTTGAAATTGGTGAAGCACCTTTAACGCCGTGACGTTCACACTCAGTCACGCCGTCCTCTGCGTGCCCGTCCCCTGCCCGCCTCCGAACCGACACCGGCAGCCTCACCCGTCAGGAGGCTCAGCCCAGGCGCGCCCACCCTGCAGGGCTGCCCTGTTCCTCCTGAGCAGAGGCAAACACTTCGGACAGCCCTCCCCGGGACCTGCACTGACTAAACAGCACACTGATTTCCAGCCCCTGTAACAAACCTACGTGCTGCCTGGGCCGAGACGCACCCACGGGCAGGAGGGAACCGAAGCTGGGCCCGTGCACAGAATGAAATAAAAGCAAAGACCAACCCCACGCTCACAGGCACCCGTGGGTGTGAAGTGGCAAACCGGGGTGGGAGGGCAACACAAACAGTTGGGAAGGCCATTAGAAAAACTGGGCCCTAAAGAAGATTCCAAGACTAATTCAAAAGCAAGCCAGAAAAAGGCAATAATCAGCACACACATATACTTCAAGGTAATGAACTGTCGTGTGAGCTTGCTCAGGGCTTCGAGCACACTCGCTGATCAGTGTTTCTGAAAATCAGAAAATGACACAAGTGCCACTGGTATGAAACACAATAAAAGTATGAGGGGAGATGAAAGACGTTTCAGACACAGGGCCAGGCCTCTCCACGTGAGGCCTCGCTCCTCCAAGGCCGTCAGGCCGTGCGACTCGGCAGCCACTTGAACTTGCCGCATTAGTGCTGCACGACGCTAAACTGCCTGCCCCTGCTCCCCGAATGCATGCTTTCAAAACACTTCTGGGGACATGAACCTGCTGAAGAAGTACAGACTGCCATCTCGACAAGAGGACCTGAGCCCGGTTCCCACGCCAGCCCAGGGCACCTACCTGTGCTCCGGCGGCCTGGACCACCTCTGTGCTGCCCCACCCTTCCTCCAAGCCCGACACCTCTGCCTGAACTGCCCTCCTGCCCAGGCTTTCCTGATGAACTCCCCCACCAACCCCAGGGCGGGTGGGGGTGGGGAGGTCCTGGTGCTCAGTATCTATCAGGCACGTGACCTACCTCCCCATGTAAGTCCCCTGACGAAGGTTTATCTGGCTCAACCCCAGTGGTTTTACCACTACCTTGACAGCGGAAAATAGCTTTCCCTGCGTGTACTTTCTATATGGTCACCGCTCCTGCTGGGGAGTCCTTCAGGATTGCTGGGGGCCCCACAGCCCTCTTGGCGTCCACCAGCGGCAGCAGCAGCCATCAAAGAAATACTTTCCACAGACTCGCTGTCGTGGCTGCGTAGGACACCAGAGGCGGTCAGGGCCTCAAAGGTGCCCAGGTCAGACGTTTCCTGTCCTGAGAGCCCCAAAGGCTCTGTGAGCTGCTTCTGGGCCCTCCCAATACATCAGGAGAATCTTATGTATTATGAAATTATACGAACAATTATATCACTTACTGATGCCATTTAAAAACTAAGACACGTACAAACCACACCTGAATGGTCGATCCCCATCTATTTATCTGTGTGGTGCTTCATCACTTCGGAACTTAGGAAGCTCACGGCGAAGGTCTCCCTACGACCCGGCGTGCATCTCAGTGCGGAGAAAACCACCCGTCCGTCGCTCGGTCGTCAGTAAGGAACACGAGGCCGCAAGCCTGGAGACATATGTCATGCCTGATTCGTCCCTCTGCTTCTAGCGCCAGTCAGAAATGCAGCACGTAGCATGTGTTCAAAAAACAGTCGTTAACAATGACAGTAACCTAGGCAACAAAAACGGGTCCTTCTGGTAGTTGACACCAGTCAATAACCTAGAAAACTGGTCTCCAAGAACTATCTTCCTAAGCTTCCCTGGGAATAAAGGAAAGATAAAACACTAACAGTTTTACAGTGCAAGTGAAAAGGAAATGCAACATTTTGTGAACTTTCAGTTTTAAATCACTCATCCTGCTTGTGAAAAGACCAAGCTTCTCATCTCTCTCTGGGATGGCATCCTGAACACAAGAGGGAGTGGGCGCATCTTCTGGGGCCGGACAGGAGACGGGTGGGAATCCATGAGCGCGTGTGTCTACTCCAAAGTTCTCCCAGACAGACACTCCTCGTGGTGACGAGTGCAGGCGACCAATCCCAAGTCTCTTCACGTCCGTGTGAGGGGAATGATTATCATGAGAGACGCTAGCAATTATTTTCCAGCGTGATGTAAGCTGAGGCGGGAGCGCCAGGCAGCGTCCGTGTCAGACACGCCCGGCCTTCAGCATTACTTCACTCGCGTCTCCCTGATTGGGATGTGCGCCGCGTGCTAAGCGCGCCTGCCGCCGAATGCCAAGCACTTCAGGACCAAATTAGGAAGCAGGCCCACACGCACAGAATGACGCTGAGGGCTCTAAGTAGGTCTCTCTTCCTCTGTGAGGCACGAGGCTGTCTCAACACAATGCTCTGGAATGAGGCAATTCTATCTTCCAAGCTGCCACCTCTGAGGGCAAAATTTAATTCAGGGAGCGAAAAAGAATTTATAATAAAGATGACACAGTATTACACATACGTTTTCCTGAGTGGAAGAACTTCTGACAGATCCAGGAAATATGAGACAGAAACAAATCTTAAAGGGACATTTGGGGACAAAGGTGGGCAACGGAGCTGATGCTGACTTCTGCACTGCAGCGTGGCGGGGGTGGGGTCAGAGGAGCTGCTGCGGCATTTGCTTTCTTTTACAATCACATGCCACTTAGCAGCGGCTACCTTTAAGGTCGTGTACACCACTAACGTCTGAGAACCCAAGAACGCAACGGCAAAACTTAAGTATCTGTTTTCATCTAAAGGGAAGAGACCTCTGAGGAGCCCATCTCACCACATACCCCCTGCCCAGCACGACACAGGAAGTGATGAAAAAGCTCCGACTTCCTGCCCAGTCACTCCTGCCAGCAGGACATACGGGCCCCCCTGGGGAGACCTCGTTAGAGAGGCAGCAGCACGCGATGACTCCTCGGCCCCTTTCAGAAAGAAGCCTTCAGCTACCAGCGGCTCCAATGGCGGGACAGCTGAACACCACTCCGCCGGCAAAGGAGAAAGCTTAAACCACCCGATCCCTTCAGCCGAGGGGTTCCAGGCCCATGGACGCTGGTCGGAAGCCCGAAGGCAGGGTGTCCCACCCCCTCGTTTCACAGAGGCAAGTCAGCTCGCCATCTGAAAAACCCATGGGTTCTCCCTCCAATGGCACCAAGTGCACCGAGAAGGACCACGGGTCAGTGTGGGTCACAGCTCTGTCCTGCCTAATGGCAGCCCGAGAGGGCAGTCGGTCGGTCCCATGGCCTGGGATCTAGGTCATCTAGGGGATTACAGATGGGCAATCATTCACCCCCAAAGCAGAGTGCTACAAAATAATTTAATGAAGAGCAGGACCAGACACATCTCTACATGTTCCTTCTGGCCTCCTTTCATTGTGATCTTTCTGGAAACCCTGTGATAGAGAAGATGTCACAGAACTGCTAGGAGGATGGGAGGTACGACGGCCATCTGCCACTTTCCAAGGGACACCGCCTGCAGAGGGCAATAGCTGCCAGAGTACAAAGGCGCAGGCCCCTCTGGCCCAGCAAGTCTCCCTTGAGGAACAAACCCTCCAAATACACGTGTGGGGACCCAGTCCCACCCACAGCAGCTAGGGAATGCATGCAACCAAACACGTGGCAAGGGCGGACCAGCCGAAGGCACACCCCCCAGGTGAAGTGCCGTAAAGTCACAAAAAACAGAACAAAAAAACCACCAAACACCAGGAAGTTCTCTATTACGTACGTACCGAGACAGGATAAAAAGATTTGTAAGAGCTTTTGTTGCCTTGGCCAGTGGCACAGCTGGCTGCAGCGCTGTCCCAGGCACCCAGAAGTCGCCGGTGTGAACTCTAGTAGGAGCACATATGGGAAGTGACTGGCAGATGTTTCTCTCTCACGTCAATGCCTCTCCCCACCCCTCAAAATTAATAAACATATCCTTGGGTGAGGACTAAAGAATGAAAAGAGATTTTGTTTAAGGAAAAAGCAAGGTGCAGAACAATAATATTTTACCATTTATGGTTTTTAAAAGGTGGGAACTGAGAGCATGTCTGGAAAATTCGCTTACGTGTGTGCACAACCTCTCCGGAAAGATGTACGGAAAATGGCAGCGCTGATGCAGCCCCAGGAAAAGCTACTGGGGGCAAGGTGGAAAAGTGGGACGGGGTCACCCCATCGACACCCTTTCTCATTCCATATCTTCTGATTTCTAGGTGAATGCATTCCCTCGTTTTAAATACTTTTTTTTTAAAGAGATGTTTAAAGATCTGATCTTTTAACAGTGAAAACAGACAATAGCCATTTTTTCTCTGACTTTACTAGGGCAGAGAAAATGCTGACAATTCCCAGTGTGGTCCCAAGGCCTGGCCTGTGAGCTTCACAAGCCTGGGAACCTCTACTGATGTACAGAGCAAGGACTGTCTGTGATCCCCGGGGCGGGGGAGCTGGAAATGATTACACCAGCTGCACGCACAAGCCTTGTCTTAAGGTTAAATAGACACATCTTGCTCATTGCTTGATTTCATCTCCTTAGAAAACTGTTTATTAACAGAGCTAGGTTACTAGACAAGAACCAGTGTGTTGAAATCTGTGCGTAAGGCTGTTTCCCGCTCCAGCGCCAGGAGCACATCCGGTGCCCTGCAACTATCTGGGATGAACACATGACGTGCTAGCCACCAGATGCATGAATGAATCTGAACCATTATTATTTGATGCTCAGACAGCTGGGGTGCCTCTAAAATGCTAATGCGTTCATCACACAGACACAGCAAGGATATTCCCCAACTAACCCAAAAAGCACCTCTGGAGCACTTATCCAGGTAGAGAGACTTCAGTTCCCCACTCAGAGGTACTTTACATCAACTTCGCCATCTGCTTTTATCACATGTGATCAACAACGGACCCCAGCTAACCCTCAGCTCTGCATCAGCTGCAAACGGAGATAAACCAAACTCTCTGTTCTCATAAAGCCTTCATCTGACTCCGAGTTATCCAGGCCGGAGGCGCAGACACCAACCCCCAGTGGACGCAGCTCCAGGCAAACTCTGCTGCGAGTGGTCTCACACCGACCTCCCCCGATGTGCGGGGACATGCTGCCAGGCCAGGGCTCAGATGCAGCCAGAACACACCATCCACAGGTAAAGTGGCCCGCAGCGCCACACATGAAACTATTGGGAATGACGATGGTGTATTACAGGACAGCAGCAGGGCAACACGCTTAATACACAGAGACGTTACATGACCACTGAATTTCTAAAAAATGCAGGTTTTTCTGAGAAAGCAAAAACACCATCAAATGCAATTGGGTGGGAAGTCCTGCGTCTGCAGAACTACGGGAAGCAGCACAGATGGCAGCGTGGACGCTCTCACGTCGGGAAACCGGGAAGTGCACCAGCGCAGACTGAGTGCCAGCAACAGCAGCCTCGACCGCTGGGCCTGAACTTGGTGCAGTGCTCACAACGAACTCGGGAGACCAGCAGCAGCTGTCGGACTTCAAAGAACGCGTCAGAGCCTTCCTGCCGCAAACTTACTTCCTTCAATTTCAAAATACCAATGAAACACACCAGCAACAAGTTATTTAAGATACTATAAACTTTTAAAAATGAATTTTCATAAAATTAAGGTATTAATCAGCAGATTCTTACAGTTAATGCTTTTCATTGGGTTGAAAATGTGCAGAGGCGTCCAAAAAGCACCTATGCACATCCACAGCTCAAAGCTGCTCCCAGCGTCATTTTGTGCGGAACGGTCCCTTTAAGTAGTTTCTCAAATATATCCACTATGATTTTATCAAAGTATCATGATGGTGTAGAAATAAGTTTACTTGGATAAGTTAAAGTGAAATAGGAGCAGCCAGATGAAAAATTTATTAGAAATATGAAAAATTTAAACCAGGCTAGCATTAAATATATCCATCCCCTCACAACACTGAGAACTTGGGAAATAAGTGAGATAACCCAAACTTGAAAGCATAATGGATGGAAAATGAGAAAGTAAATATTCAGTCTTTCTTCTCTGAACAAATGAGCTCACAAGGGATCAGAAAAGTTTTTGTAAAGCCCGAGAAAGAAGACAGCCTTAGGAAACCAACTGCCGCCCCTCCCCCACCTCCTGGGAAGGCAAAAGGCAGGAGCTGTATCATCACAGACTTGTCGGCTAACGGGTAACAGGCGCTGCACCTGCCCCAGCCGGACAGCCTGCCTGGAGCGTGAAGAGAGCCCCTCCCCACAGTGAGATCACAGGGAGCCACAGGGGCTTCCCGCTGCGCGTCCCCAGGGATGAAGGACACATAATTGGAATCCGGGGCACCTCCGTTCTCTGCGTACTAAGTTGCAAAACCAGTGAACACCTGCACAAATGAGACCTGACCTCACAGGTGACCGATATACTAGGGGAAACAGGATGTAAAAGTTGCAACCAGAGGCCAGAATCAAACCATGCGTGGCAGAAATCACAGGACGCACACAGTGACCGCTAACCGTCCCACGCCAGGCATCACACTCAAAGCTCGACAAACACAGATTCGTTTAACCTGACAATTCCATGAAGCAGATGCTCTTATGAACCCTTTACAAAGGAGGAAACCAAGGTGGAAAGAGGGTTAGGCAGCTTGAGGCCTCCCGGGTAGCAGGGGAAGGGCCGGGACTGGAACGTGCGCGCCGAGCCCGGCTCTTCTCCGGCACTGGACACCACCGTGTGGGGAAGGGCCTCTTCCAGGGGGTGGCTGCCACCGCAGGAGCCACAGCCCTGGGAGTTTCTTCCCGGGGATGACACCACTGCCGGCGGGGTCCGGAGCGGTGAGTGGAGAAAAACCAAAACAAACCGAACCTGATCCTCTCTCCCCGGATTCCACTGGAGGACAAAGAGGCTTCCATAAATCAGCCGTGAGACTTTTAAGGCTAAGTACTTGGCCTACAGTCAGGATAGTAAAATGCTAAGTAGTGATAAAATTTAGTTATCATGCAAAGAATTTCAATTAAAAACTTCTCCTTCCTTCTGGCTCAAAGAGTATCACAGGTACTTTTATGCACTATTGGTGAGAACGTAAATTTTCATGCAAACATTTTTCTGCAGAGATTTGTTTTACTGCATAAATGCACCTATACATGCATGAATTTTTCTAGATGGGCACCTACTGGAAACTATTGACAGTTTCTTCTATGGAGTGGGGGAAAGGAGGAGAAAGAAAGAAAATGATGACTTTTCATTTCATATCCTTTTCACGTGCTTAAACGTTTCCCCCGACTGGATCTCAGGGCTCTAATTGTTTAAACTGCCTTCTAAACATAAAACTGACGCTCTGTTGCGTCAGCCGCACACCCTGCCGTCTGTACCTTGTTTCCTTCATGCACCCATCCCAGACTCTTCACTCCAAAAGCAGCCTGGGTGGCCGAGACGTCGAGACAGCTGGCAGGCTGGCTGCAGACGCAGTGCAGGGTTCTGGCCGAGTCGTCGGCCCTCAGCAGGTACACCAGGTCTCCAGCAGCGGCTACTGCCACTGGGTGCCTTTCGGTGTCTGGAACCAGTTCTAGGTAGTCAACCTGGAAAAGGACAAGAGCTGTTTGTTCCTTCAGGGCCAACTATGATTCATCCTGACTTGGTCAAAAGGTGTCCCGGTCCCGCTACACGGCAGTGAGAAGACCGGCAACCCCAAGGAAAAACAGGGGCAAAGGCGCAGTTCCCAGGAAATGAAACACAGCTCTTAACACAGAAAAAAAAGATGCTCATCATTGGAGAAACACCATACACTCCCAGGAAGAGAAGTACAAACTAAAAATTCACCGAGATACCGTCTTCATCTGTCATGTCGGCAAAGATCAAAGAGCCTGTTGAGACCCGGGGCTGAAAGTGACCGGAGCAACCACACCTCTGGGTCCCACTACCGCTGCTGGTGGGAGGCAGTCTGGTCCCACTTCTCCAGGGGAAACCTGGCCACCCCTTCCCACAGTGTTAGGTGCACCACGCTCTGACCCAGCGGGTCCCTTCTAGGGCTTTCCTTACAAACACACTTGCATTTATGCAGAACACTGTGTACAAGGGCACTCGCTACAGCATCATTTCGTCATCACTAAAGACTAGAAACAGCTTACCATGCGTTACTAAGGGACTAACCACCTTACAGCCCATCTGTGCGTTGGAATACCACGCGTGCAGTCACGGAAGCAAGTGGGAAGACACTCTTTACGACCTGATACGCTCTCCCAGGTAAATCTGAGAGGAAAAGCAAGGAAGCCAGAAAACAGGGGTCGGCGGGTTAACAGAGGAACTGTGTGAGGCACTCAGCTTGTACGTGCCTGAGTCTTCTCACCACAGCGGCTTTCGAAGCGGGGGGCAGTGACTCTTCTCAACTGTGTGAGCTTCACTGGTCTTTAAAAAAAATTGTTTTTACCAGAAACTGAATAAAACTCACTCAGTTTCAGAGGCGCAGAAACCACATTTCAACATTTGTACAAATACCAAAAACGTGTTGCCAAAAGGTTCCAAGTATTGGGTTGGCCAAAAAGTCCGTTTGTTTTGTTTTTGGTAAGATGGCCCTGGTAATGCTTGTCTTCAATGTCATTTGAAACAATTCTGTTAGACTGTATGGTGACAGCTGTCATGTCAGTGTGCATTAAAAAAAAACTTACCAAAGTTGGAGAATTTTGTGTAGTCATTTTAATACCAAAGGCGAAAGAAAATACACAATATTTCTGGCATATTATGTTTCACTATTTCAAGAAAGGTAAAAACGCAACTGAAATGCAAAACGACAGGTTTGTGCCGTGTGTGGAGCAGGTGCTGTGACTGACTGAAGGTTTCAGAGCGGTCGGTGAAGCTCTGCGCTGGAGGTTTCTCGCTGGACCCGCTGAAGCTGACAATGACCCAGTCAAGACACTAATCGAGAACAATCAACGTTCTAGCAGGAAGACAGCTGACATACTCGAATACCCAAATCAGTAAAGTTATTGGTAAAAATGAAAAAACGTGTCTTTCATTTTATGTTACTAAAACGGACCTTCTGGCCGACCCAGCCTCTGAGTTACCGTATTTTGCTGTGTATAATGTGCCCCTTTTTGCCCAAACCTTTGAGGGAAAAACAAGGATGCACATTATACATGGGTGGTACTAATTCCGTCTCCACATGTGTTACTAATTCTTACATTTATGCTTATGCATTAAGTGTAACTCTAGAAAGCTGTAACAATATCTTTATGCAAAATAATACCCCGGAGTATGATAATAGGTTTTGTTTCTAAATAGAAATATATAAAAAACAAAATACAAAACTAAAACAAAGTATTTTTTTTCCTAAAAGTCTGGGCCAAACACATGGATGTGCAGTATACATGGGAGCACGTTACACACAGCAAAACACAGCCTTTGCCCTCTCCTGGTTTCAATGTCCCAGGAGCAGCAAGGCCACGGCCAGCAGCATTTTTACACCACTGTGGTACTACTCCCTTCTGACCCGCATGTGTATGAGGAAGTCGTTTGGAGAAGAGTTCTTCTAGATCCTTGAGGGGCACCTTTCCCCCAGGTGCAGTGTGCCACGTTTCACCTCCTGAGGAAACTCTGAGAGTATGGAAGCAGAAGGTGAGCCATGCTGTGCGCTCATGGAAACCCCTGGTGTGAAAGGACAGCAGTGCCCTGGTAACAAGCCAAATGAGCCCCCAGGCTTGAATCCTGAGGCCTGTCCACAGGAGCTGGAGACAGAGAGTAAACATCTGGGTGACTGCTAATCCTCCGGCCCAGCAGCGTGAGTGGCAGCCCCACACCCGGAGCCAAGAGCCCATCACAAAGGAGGGACACGCTGCGCGAATGTTACGAGCATAGGAACACTGCCACCAAGATTTGGGGGGCCTATCCAGGAAGGTGGAAACAGCCCGTTCCACCAGCCAGGGGCGCCTTTGCAGGGACAATGCATCCTGCGGCAGCCCCTCACCCTGGGCGAGAAATGACGCATGGCAGGTGGTCTGGCCCGTGCCCCCAGATTGCTTCCTCTCCCTGTTCTAAAAGCCCTTTCTTATTTTTCTAAAGTTGACATCCTCAGTCGAGCCATTGTATTTCATCTTAACCTTGGGTTCTGGACAGACCCAGAGGCTTGGATTGACAGCGGCTGTGCCATTTGCTGGGAGCTATAACGCTACTTCAAAAGCTGCAGGCCGTGCCAGGATGCCACCTGACTGCCAAAGCAGGATTTACATTTTACAGGGGCCTCACATCTTAAGTAGTTGTCTGAGTTGTGTGATTACAGCTGGTCTGCAGTGTTCGCCATCAGAGACCAGATAATAAGCACAATGGTCGTTCTGAAAACAAACAAATATGGAGCCTTCACGCTTTTCCAATAAAACCCAGGACAGGATACCAGCCTAAGGCAGTTTGGAGGGAAACACTAGCCCCAAACGGCAGAGATCTGATCATTAAAGGGACAAGGAGCTTATGAAGGTGAAGCAGTAACGCCGTGGCTTTTTAGGTATTCAGGTCTAACGAGATTTCCACCGGGAGGAAAACGGATAGGAACAGGGTCTGTTCCAGGTCAGGCCATCAATTTATTGCTCAATGTTGGCTCTTCTGTTCAGTCTCCTACTAGTGCCAAAATCAAGGTTATTTAAATTAAATCCATATTCAGCATAGACAGACTTAAGCTCTTCCTTCTTACCACCAAATCATCTCTGACCACGCACATGACACACTCCAGCCCTGAAGTCACCGTGGGGTCTGAGTCACGGCTTCTCAGCTCTGAGATGGAGGCAGGGCCATTCCCTGCTCTGCATTCCCATGGGCTTCTGGGTGACCAGGGAAAGAGACAGTACCTGTCTCACCAGGCAGTGGTGAGATTTGCGGATACGGGGCCCTTGGGGGCTCCTGAGTGAGTGGGTGCTGCCAACGTCATTACTATTTGCTTACAATAGATTCAGAGGTTCTAAGAAGGAAACATGAACTGACCAGACTAAAAGCTTACCAGTTTCTGAACTTCAAATTCTGCAGCCACTTGCCAACAGCCCTCCTCATTGGGGCGCAACATGACAACGTCGAAAGCAGAGGCGGTGGCAACAGTTACGTCCTCCCGGCCGAGGGCAAGCGCCTGTATTCTCGCATCGTGCTTGAAGCGGTGAATAGGGTGCTTTCCAGTCCGCAGGCCCCAGATGTTAAGAAATCCTGTGTAGAAAGAAAAAACAAAGCAGGTAGGAAACTGTTAGAGTGATCCTAAGGCGAGGAACCAGGGAAAGGGACTGGAGGAAAAGAGAAATTTCCTGCCTCCCGTACATCCTAAAATGTTTTCCAAAAACTGTCTTTACCAAAAAGATAAATTTTAACAATGGTTTTATGAGGGAGACCTAAGAAGAACGGGAGCACATATATTAAATGCTGAGTAGTATTAACATAAGGAGGCCTTAACTCATTTTTCCATCTGGTCATTCCTTTATGCAACAAACCACCATGGAGCACCTGTCCGAGGCCAGGCCCTGTTCCAGATGTGGGCAATGCCTGGAAACTGCCACCAAAAGCATTTCACATCCTTCCTCACCACCATGACATCTAGCCCCAGCTGGCCATGGTGCCTGATCGTGCATCGTTGTAAAAACCATGAGCCTAACTTTGCCACACTTGTTGAAGACTCCCACTGCCCATCCACCCCTGTCCCTAGCACCTTGAACGCTGCCACCCCGACCCACCCACTTGCGCACACTGGCCATGCTCCACCTTTCTCAGACTGGCCATGGCACTGAACTCCAAGTGCTGCCCCAGGTCATTAGCATCCCCTGCGGGCTTGCTGGAAATGCAAGTTCTCAACTGGAGCCAAAGGTCAGGTTTGAGAGCCAGCGGTCCACAGGAACTTACACTTTTGTTCCAGGTACACACACTTTTCTGTATTTGCAGTGCCATTCATTCTTTCTTCTTCCTGATCAAATAATTTCTTTTTCTGTCATTCTTATCCACTAAACTACTTCTTTTCCCTCAAAGGTTTACCTAAGAAAATAATCACTTTCTGTACAAGCCGGATAATGTTCTGTTCCAATTCCGACTGGTTTTATTTTTTTCCAATTTGACTGAGAAATAATTCGTGGACATAACGCAGTTGGTGGTGATCTGAGTTTGAATCCAGCCGTCCCGCTGGAGAGCTGAAGGCCACGGTGTCTCCCCTCACCGGTAAAGCTGGAGACAGCAGGACCCTCCGCACAGGGCTGTCGGGCAGATTAGAAGAGAGAAACCATAGGAAGTGCTGGAGGCGGACCAATCATTCACTTTTATGTATTCCACAGTTCCTGCTGTGTTATAAAGCATATCTAACCTATTAATAAAACTAATTTCCTCTACTGCTCATCCATAAATCCAGTCTTATTACCCGTAACTTCCCATTACCTAAAACAGATAAAGCGTTTCATGTTTCTTCTCTTTGTGATCCGTTTTCCCATCTTTCTTTCTTCTTGCTTTGCACTTTGTCTCTAAATAATACACGCTGTGAACTTATGATCTTTAACTAGAGTATAAAGTATCCTGCAGCACCAAATAAACACAGTCGGGAGAAAACACGACATTCGGGCTGCTTTGCAAGACTCTCAGAACGTCAGGAGACTTAGGTCGGCGATTACAAACCAAAGCGGAGCTTTCAAGTTGCATGTTCCTTCATGCGTGAAACGGAGTACTCCGTATCTCCCCTACAAGAACTATGATAAACTTGGGGACAAGCAGATTGCAAAAGGCGCTACAACACATTTCCTGGCAAATATTTTGGCAAATTCTCTCCGTTCTGACTCCGAAGAAACAGACAAGCAGCAGAAATGCCAACGGCTCTACAGGAGCCATGCGCTGCCTCTTCCCAGTACCTCTGTGTGGCACTTGCTGGGAGACGCCACGATCCGCAGTCAAGAGAAGTGAGCTGCTGCTTGCGTCAAGCTTTCCAACGCTCAGACACTGTCATCAGTCGGCTCCAGCAATTTCCAACCACTGTTGTCATGGAGCTTTAAAACAGGCGGTATCTGACTGACCTCTGCTCCCTCAGACTGTCAAAACCATGACAACAGTCAGCACACAAGCTGTCCGGGGTGCATGCCCTGTCTTGAAACATAAACATATAGGTCATATAATAGAGCTGCATCTTATTGGTCACGTTGCATAGTAAGGTTGGGTCCAATTGGTTAATTCTTGGTACCAGAAATCCTTATATACAAGTATAGGCACCTGATTATTTTTAAAAGTCATTTTGGATCAATAAGGGTAGATAATGACTACTATTATTTTTGTTTGTAAATCAATCAAAATTATACTTATCATTTTGTCAGGTCAGCAAAAAATATGTATTTTTTGGTGTACCACAGAGTTTTGGTAATAAGTTTATGCGTGCTGTGAGATGAAAAAGGTTGAAAAATTGACTGTCTACTCTCTTATCATCGCTTTATGCAAGAGAAGAGACAGAGGCTCTGAGTGGTTAAACAACGTCCACAGCCACTCGGTACGTGACGAGCTGGGCTGGAATTTGGCGAGAGAAGCGCGGGATGAGCAGCTGCATTTACAAGTGCATCAAACAGCTAGGAGATCGATGAGTCGCTGACGTAAACCCACCCTGTGTTCTGCCAAGTGTGGAAGTTATTCAACCACAGCTCACTCTAAGCACACATGGAGTTTATCTATAAACACATTTTTCATTATTAATCAAGTATTGGTTTTGCTGGCATCATTTTTTTCCAACAGAACTGTATGCAATAAAACACCCTTCGCCACAAGGCTCAGTTTCACAGAGCTTTCCTGAGGAGGGACGTTCTGGGAAACACGTCCCGAGGCCCTATCGGGTTAACTATCTTCTGGATGCAGGCTGCGCCTTCATCTTCGGGAGCTTGTCCACCTGGCTGTTCAGTGCGCACCCTGGCCAGGCCCTGGCTTGTCGCGGTGCTGCAGCCATTGCACAGCCCCCCCGGGGTCACTTGATGCTGCATAAACATTTAGGGCTGTTGTGTCCTCTCGGTGGACTGACCCTTTGTTACACGAACGTTCCTCTTTATCCCCAGTTGCACTCTCTGCTCCGAAGTCCACCTCGCCTGGTATTGACAGGGCCGCTCCAGCGTTCCTTTGATTACTGGCAGCCCGCGGATGTCGTTCGTCCTTTCACGTTGCCGTGTATTTATATCTAAAGTGAGTTTCTTGTAGATGGCATACAGTTGGTCTTGCTTTTTACTGGGGTGTTTGAACTATTTATCTTTAATGTGATTATTGGTAAGAACTGGTTTAATCTACCATTTTTCTATTTATCCCATGTTTTCCTTTGCGCCTTTCCCCTCTCTTTTTCTGTTTTAATACTTTCGTTGGCCTATTAGTCAAACCCTCTGTTGTGTTTGTAAGTGGGTGCTGTGGGATCTCCACACACACGTGTAACTCACCCAGTCCACCTACAGGGACAGCCACGGCTGCTCCCTCCGTCTCCTCCCTCCTGGGCTCTGTGCTTCTGTCATCACACTTTGGATTTCTCCATGTTACAAACCCCACCCACATCATCACTATTTTTACGTGAGCAGGCAGTATCTTTTCAAGAAACTTAAATGGGGAAAGGCCGTTTGTTTTTACCTGCGTGATTACCACTGCTGGCGCCCCTGCAGGATCTGTTACTAAACCCACAGCTTTCGCAGGATCTGCCACCCCACTGAGCAACGGCGCTGTTGGACGTCTGACCCAAACACGCATGGACAAGGCGGGCGGAACAGACACGACGGCCAACAGGGATGGGTGTCTGAGTGGGAGCTAATGTTGTAACTATATAACCAACAGATCAGCCAACTCTATCACGGCTGCTTTCACAACCTCAAAACTGCAGCGACTTGGAATAGCACATACTCGAATTATAAGAATGTCTTATAATACTGTAGCAGATTATCATCACATTAACCAACATTTAGCTGAAAATAAATCAGCGCAACAACACATTCAACAAGTACCTATTGAGCCCCTGCTTTGGGCCAGCCACTATCCTAGGCACTGAGGAAAACCACACTGAACTAGTCAAAATAGAGCAAAATATAAAAAAAATTAAAAATCCCCAACTGCGTGAAGCTCATATTCTAGAGGCATCTACCAAGCATCTCATGTGGGGGGACATGAAAAGGAGACGATCCCTATTCTCACCAAACTCACATGGAAGAGAACCCAAACATTTTCATAACTAAACTATAATGGAGGCTTACACACAAAGTCCAGTATGATAGTACGGAAGCTTACCTTTTCACCATGTTGCCACAGAACCGTAAGACCCTGAAAAGCAGCAGCTCACTCTCCTTTCGGGTGGAACTGGGGTCACCTGCACCGTGTGACGTTAAGGGGAGAAAGCAGCCCGCTCCTGTCAGAGGCAAGAACGTGCACTTCTCAAACAGCTGGTGGTTTAACATCTGATGTGAATTCATCAGATGTAAAGGCTAAGCTGTGTATCGCACTGCGGACACAGAATAACAGAGACCTGGTGCCTGGTGCCGCGTGCGCTTTCTCTGCTGCGTTCCCTGTGGCAGTGATGTCAGAGCACTGAACGCAGCTGAACGTCCGAAGGTTTGCTGAGCGTTCACCTTAGGTTTTAGCAAGAGAGCATTTGGTTGTAGGAAACAGACACCTACTGAATGGCTTAAATGCAAAAGAAAACTGACTGCAGAGGAACGGGGCTATTTCGTGGATCCCCAGGGCAGGAAGCATCACCGGAGATCCCAGGGGATGAGAACCAGGAACGAGGAGAACACTCGGAACCAAGGCAGTTACATGTCACCACATGTCCCTGCTTCTGCTGGCAACTGTCTCCACTTTCTCTGCCTCCGCAAACCGGCTTACTTTCCCAGACCCACGAAGTCATCTGCTCCAAGCACACAACTGAGAATGGAAGTCCAAGGCCTAACCTGCTCATCCTAGTCCATGAACCACCCACCCCCAGGGCCGGGGTTCCCCATCCTAGTCCAACCAGCAGAGACCAAAAGACCAACTCAAGTCCTGTGAACGTGCCTGCCTCTAGGGGGCTGGGGAGGGACCTCAGAGCAAGGAGGCACCTGCAAAAGTATCTACTACATTTATGCTGCCTGCTAGGCCAAGGTAAAACAAAAGAAAACCTCAGCAAATGCAAAGGGAGTTTCTGTGTAGTTCCTTACTAGTGACACGAGAGGCAGGTCATTGCTACCATTCCCTACACCAGGCATGACCCCTCACCCTCAGACCTGGAGGTTGGGGCCCCCGTTTTTCTCTCGCCGAGAAAACTGAAAGGGGAGCAGGCATCTTTCTCCCCACAAACCCTCAGCAGCTAGACAAAAGATGTTTCATCCCGAGCTAGTGCTGGGGCCACAACAATGCTGCTTCATTTACGAAAAGCATGCAGACAAAAGAAAAAGGGTCTCTCGGCTCTCAGAGAAGCTGGAAGGGCACAAGGAGCAAAGGCCCTCGTCCCGATAAAGCAGACAGGAATAGGGCTTGGCAGCCCACCTGCTCTCTGGGCTCAGGACCCTCTACCCTGACGAAGGGCGACGGCGCCGAAGGAACTCCGAGTGCGCCCTAGACTAGGAGCGGTCATTAACGGTGACATGAGTAACGACGGCCGGTCTTTGGAGGAGACATAAAGCCCACTCAGCAGCTGTGGGTGGGCACCCATGCCAGTGTGTGGTGCGCTCTCCCCACCCCCTGCAGGAGGCCAGCCAGAGTGTGGTAATGAAACCGCGCAGAGTGGAAATGGGATCTAAATGAGTTTAAACTGATTTATGTTTGCTTTTGTAAAGATTACTCGATATCGGGAAAGTGCTACCACTGTGAAATAATGTCGACCATCCTTAAGACCTCTGCCTAATGGTACTTGCACGGAATATTTATATTCCTCGTCATGGGAAACAAGGACCATAATGGATACCATTTTTGTTTTATTAGGGATGCATATTTAAATTAATCTGCTATTTGCCTAAACAATTAGCTGCCTCTGTGTGCACAAAGCCAAAATCGCAATTAGGCTTCCATCAAAAAGATAAGTCCCAGCAAAAACTGTCCCGGAGGGGCTGTAAGAGCTCAGGGCAGAACTTCCCAAAATTACTTTTTAGCATAATGGTAATTATGCTAATTGCTTGAAAGGTAAATAACTGCTGAACTGGTTTTGATAAAAAACACAATTGGTATTGCCCCTCCCCTTTAATCCTTTTTCATGGAGAAAACATTTTAAACAGGTCACCAGTTCAAGAAGTCACAGACTGGTGGCTTCTTGAACTGCAGAGTGTGTCTCCTGGTCTTCGGCGCTTTCTGAACCAGCACCTCCTTCCACCAGGAGCTGCCCCTCCCTGGAGCTCGCACCGTGAACACCTGAGGCTGGTCTCCGCTCCACAGCAGTTAAGCAGACTGGACGGACGGATTAACTGCAGTTAGGAGACACCTAATGAAGCTATTTATAAAGACAGCTGGCAATCGCAGTTTCCACCACGTAAACACACACTTGCCTCCCAGATATTAAGCAGGAGTCAAAAGAAACTCTGCAAAAAAAGAAAAGGTATTTTCACAAGAGTTTTACAAAGACCCGTGGCACTCACTAAACATACCATCTCTTCATTAAGCCCACAAACATCACTACAGAGTGTACCCCAGAAATGTAAATGGAACGTGAAGGCGAAAGGACAAAAAGATTGGCTTCGTGGGACAGGTTGCCTGTGGGTGATCAGTATCAGTGCAAACAGCAAGGGCCCTAAACCGGGGCCGATCACAGGCGGTCTCGGGAAGGAAAGGGCTGCACGCAGTTTGTTCTCCCCCGGACGCCGCAGCCACCGCACGCGTCATCCTCCGCATTCCCACCACACGCAGCTCCAAGGCTGAACTCTGCTGCTTATAAAACTAACAGACAGACAAAAACACCAGGAAGCACAAAGTATTCTGAAAGCTGCATTTCAGATGAACAAGCAAGAGAATCTGGGGAGTCAGAGGACTAGGTATTGGTGGAGAAAGAGCACTTTTTACTACCTTTTGATACTATTTGTTTTTCTACATGTAATAGTACAACAATTTATTACCATTTGTATGCACATCTTTATAAATAGTAATATGATTAATAATGGGATGTTTTATTATTTATTAATTATTAATTCTGATCTTAAGCTGCATGATTTCATAATATTTGGCTCTGATGTACAAAATTCAGTTAAAAACTCAAATTCTACTTCTGACCCATCAATGGGTTAAGGTGAATTAAACTCCAAAAAACCCCACAATATTGTCCCCACTGCCTGGACCAGACCAGGCAGGGCTGCCCAGCACAGGCCCTGGGCCAGCGGGAGTGTGCAGTCCTAGCCTTCTTGCTCTCTTTTTCCCTCTTTCTCAAATACTGCCTAGTGCTGAAGAGAAAAACGTGTCTATCTTCAAAAACAGCTGCACTCACATGTTGACTGACATAACTATAATATTCAGAAATGTAACTTACACTGGTAAGTGTAAGTGAAAATGAATGACACTGGTAACTGTTGAAGCTGAGTGATGAGTGGGGCTCATCACACTGTTCTGTACCGTAATAAAAGGGTTTTAAGAACAATAATTTGAAAGGGTATGAGTAACAAAACTAATACCTTGTGAAAGTAAAAAGTATTACTTATGTTTACAAATGTTTCCCATAGCTACGCCACAAAGCGACTTGACTTCTCAGGACGAGAGAGTTTACAATGCAAATTCCAGGGATGACATTTTGCAGCTTTTAGAAACCCGTACCAAATCCTCAAAAGACATAAAACCACACTATCAATTCCCTTTCAATAAAAGTATTAAATGGCTCACACAAAAAAAGAAAAAACTCCACATGTAAAAATTTAGATTACGGCAACACAGCTGTCAGTCCTGAGTTACTTGGAACCAGGTGCTCATGAGGAAATGGAACCCACTCGGCCCAACCTCTCAATTAGGCATTCAGACCCCAGGGCGGCTCTCCCCAGCACGCAGGCGGGTGTGCAAGGGTGGGGGGGGGGACTGCCTGAGTGGGCCAGACTCTGGCTCCAGCCACATGAGGAGATCACTAGGGCCCAATACAGAGTTCTCCCCTGAACTCCAGACCCCCTGGGACCACCTGCCTTAAAACCAGTGGTCTTCAGACGAAAATACTTTCAAAAACGTAGGTCTCCCATTCACATTCTATATATAAAACCAACAACTACTGTTTATCCTAAGTTTCCAGTTGTGCCCCCAAATGTAATTTTCAGCATACCTCTAAATATTGACATTTTAAAATAAAATGGTTACATGGTTTTTTTAAAAAAGTGTGCTTTGGAAACTAAATACTATGGATTAGATACTCACTACTGTGCATTTTTAGAAAGGGGGATGGGGGACAAGCAGCGAGATGCAGTAACACAGCGCATGTTGAAGGCCCGTGGCTGTGTGACCATCCCCAGGAGGAGAGATCCCAGGCCTGGGCCCCCAGCTTAGCCAGACACTGGGAGGAGGCAGAACATCTTTCCTTTGACTAACCATTTAAGATCTAGAAGCATTGCATTCATTTCCCATGAGAAAAATAATCTAACCTTGTTTCATAATCTAACATTCTTTTTTTTTAAATTTTAAAGTATTTCAGACTAAACAAAAAGTTGCAGCAATTACGCAGAGAACCAGAGCACACCCTCAGCCAGCTTCCCGAATGCTGGCACGTTATCTGACCAGGGCCCCACGACCACAGCCAGAAATTACAGCTGATACAGTGTTTCTCCCACAGACTTTATCTGAAGTGCATCAACTGTCCTCACAGCATCCTTTTTCTGGTCCAGGATCCAGACTTCCACATTGCACTGAATTCTCATGTCTCTTTCACCCACCCTGACTGGGACAATTCTGCCCTTCTTTGTCCTTTCATGACCTTGACACTTGAAGACACTTGACACTGCACACTTACCTCCTAGAAGGCTTCTCAGTGTCTGATGTTCACTCACATTCAAAATCAGGTCATGCACTTTGGGTAGAAACAGCATAGAAGGTCGTGTCTTTCCAGGGTGTGATGTCAGGAGGCACAGGATGCCACTGTCTCGTGCCTGGTACTGACGACCTCCATCACGTGGCTCAGGTGGCACTGCCAGGCTTCCCCACCGTGAAGTCACTGTCTTTCTCTTTGAGGAGACAGTTTGAGACCATGCAAATGTCCTATTTCTCATCACACTGATTTTAGTTTCCACTGATGATTCATGCCTGCGATGATTAACATCGTGGTGCTTGCCAAATGTTTTCTACTTTCTCGTCTCTTCTCTGTGCATCAACTGAAACACTGCTATAAGGAGAAACTATCTATTCACACCTCAGTATGGACTTGTGGATATTTACTTCATTCTATAGGTTATAGTCCACTGCTATCATCATATTTTGTTACCCAAATTGTCACTGATTTGGCTGCTGGGAGCTCCAGTTTCATTCTGTTGTCCTATAAATACAAGTTGCCCCTTCCTGCATTTTATTTTTCAACATCCTTACCTTCTGGCCTCACGAGATGACCAGGGTCATGCCCTGGCCCTGGTTCCTTTTACTGAAGAATTAATGATATTTAGAAACCAAAAGCTAGGCGTCAGCTGTTGCTCAGTATTAGCAGGCCGGCACAATAAATTCTGTTAACTCCTAGGAAATGGAACGAGCAAGTCTAGGTTGTTGTCTCAAAGATCGTAAGTCAAACTCTTAAAAATATGTAGAAAAGCCTTTCATGGCCTTCGAATGGAGGGCTGGAGGGAGGTGCCGACCCAGGAAGTCCTTTTGTAACTCAGCCCACTCCCACTCCTTCAGTCCCGCCTGGGAGTGGAGAGTCTGGGAGTGGAGACGGAAGCCAGGAAGAGGACCGACTCAGAGTGCAGTGGCCCCCCTCATCCACGGGGATATGTTCCACATGCCCCAGGGGATGCTCAAAACTGAGGATTTGGTACTATCGTACACACACACACACACACACATTTACATTAGGTCTATAATTTGTTTTCAGTTCACTTTCCTATGACATGAAGTAAAAGATTCATGGGTGAGGAGGAAAAGGCATACAGATACCTGCTTGTCATGTTACTTTACATATATGTGTGTATATGTATGCATATATATTTACATTTAGGTCTATAATCTGTTTCAGTCTGCTTTCCTATGACATAAAGTAAAAGTAAGGTTCATGGGTAGAGAGGAAAAAGCATACAGATACACGCTTGTCTTAACATCATTTGTTGAAAAGATGATCATTTCTTCATTGAATTCCCTTGGCATCTTTGTAAACCCTTCTGCTGGGTCTTTCCTCTGGACGTCACTCCATCCCCTCGACTGCAGGTCCCCCATGCCAGTTAGTATGGTTTTAAAGGCAGTCTGAAATCCGGTAGGGTGAGTCCTCACACTTCATGCTATGGTTGTAAAATTCTTCTTGGCCCTACATTTTTTTAGATTTTAAATTTTAAGCCCTGGCTGGCATAGCTCAGTGGATTGAGCGCAGGCCTGCGAACCAGAGTATCGCGGTTCGATTCCCAATCAGGGCACATGCCTGGGTTGCAGGCCAGTTCCCGGCAGGGGACCCATGAGAGGCAACCACACATTGATATTTCTTTCCCACTCTTTCTCCTTCCCTTCCCCTCTCTCAAAAAATAAAGAAAATATTAAAAAAAAATTTTAGAACCAGCTTATCATTTGCTCCCCCCAAAAGCCTGCAGGAATTTTGACTGGGATTGGACCGAATCTCTAGGTCAACTGGAGAAGAGCTGCTGTCTTAACGACATTCAATCTTTCATGAACATGGCGACTCTCTCCATTTATTTGAGTGTTCCTTCATTTCTCTCAGGAATATTTTGTAGTTTTCAGCACATGGGACAAACATAATTCGCTGAATTAGTCACCCGCTGTCTTATATTCTGATGCACTAAGCAGTAAGGCAAGCAGGGTGTTAAATGGCAGCAGTGGAAGTGAACGAACACCCTCGTCTCGTCTCCACCCTTGGAGGGAAAGGACTGCCTTTGCCGTTCAGTGTGAAATCAGCTCCCGGTTTTCCACAGACCCTCTCAAGCTGATGTAGGAACTTCCTTTCATGTCAATCAGCTATGAGTTTTTGTCATGAACACAAACTGGTTTTGGTCAAACATTTTTTGTTTCATGGAGATGACCATACGGTTTTTCTTGACAGTCTATAAATATGAGTTATATTCATTGATTTTCAAATGTTACACTAACCTTGAATTCCTGAGGTAACACTAACTGGGTCTGACACATCATCTTTGCAGTGTATTGCAGGGTCCACTTTATTTCATTGAGGATTTTTACATCAACATTCATGCGGAATATCAACTGTAGTTTACTTATTTTCATGTACCTGTTATTCTTTTTCCTCTTTATTTAGTTTTAGCATCAAGGTAATGTCGGCCTCATAAGCTGAGTTGGGAAGTTTCCTCCTATTTTTACAGAAGTATATGAAGTTGGCATTATTTTCTCCTTAAATGTGTGGTAGAATTCACCAGTAAAGCTACTGAGCTTGCTGCTTTCTTTGTGTAAGACTTACAAATTACAAATTCAATTTTTAAATACAAATAGAGTGATTTAGTTTTTCTAGTTCTTTTTAAGTGACTCTTGGGAGTTTGGGTCTTTCAAAAATCAATGCATCCATTTCATCTAACTGGTTTAATGTACTGGCATCAAACTGTTTGAATATTTCATTACAGTCCTTTTACCATTAGTAGTATCTAAAATGACGTTCCCCTCTTACATTCCAGATGCGGGTAATTAATTTCTTTTCTTTTTTTCCTAATCTTTTTATTAATGATTTATTAATAAATCATTAGGGTTTATTAATATGATTGATCTTTTTAAAGGAACAAGTTTTCTATTTCACTATTTTTCTGTATTTTTTCTCTCGTCTATTTTATTGGTTTCTGCTCTTATCTTTACTACTTTATTCCTTACAGTAATTTTTAAAAATTTTCTCTTTTCTAGTTTAAGGTAAAAAAGTTACAATGCTGATTTGAGAGAAGCAGTTGATGCTATGAATTTCCCTCTAAACACTGCTTTAGCTGCATCCCATCCACTCTGATTTACTGTTTTTCGTCTCCATTCGGTTCAGAATGTTTCCTAATATCTTTTGTTATTTAGAAGAAGTATGTAGTTTAATTTCCAAATATTTGGAGCTTATCTCTGCCCTGGGCCTGGAGTCAGCCTTCCTGCCACTGGTCTTGGCCCCTTTCAGTGGACAGTGATATTTTCAAGATCCGAGTACTCGCTGTGCTAATCCCCTCTGGGCTGTTACTGGGTCTACACCTTCTAATCAAACAAAGCTAGAACACATGAGGCCGTATGTGCACACAAAAGCACACATACCTCCATGTACTTCTTTCTGTATTGAAAGTCAGAATTCTACAGACACCTCTTATTCCTACCCAGCCCCATGGGGTTCATTCTGACTCCCTGCTTTCCATGACTGCACCTCCCTTTCCCAATAACAAGAAAGCTGGCTCCCAGCACCCTCAGTACACGTACCTGCTCAAGCTCCCTACCTATTGCCAACCTCCCAAACACCGAGACTTCCTGCTGCACCCGTCCCTGGTCTCGCTGGTCTGCCTTCCTACCCCATGTGCCTGCCTCAAAAGAAGGCACATTGTGCTCTTAAATCAAGAATACATTCCATAAATATATTTATTCCTGCTTTACAAGAGCCCTGGAGTTTAGAATGGAATAAATGTTACAACCAAAATTGTAAGTATTGAAAAGGAAATTAAATTCTGACTTACAATTTTATTAATTTTCTCCCAGAAAACAAACTCATGCTTGGTTTTCATTAGCTACATTATGAACTTGGACAATTTATTTCTCGAATCTCAGCTGCCTTCCCAAAGCTTCCCTGTGCTATTTCCGGTTCCCTCCCGTTTTTAAGCTTAACTGTAGTAAGCCGGGCAGCTACTTTGAATTCATGTACCACACCAGATCTCAATCAAAATGTTTTAGGTAAAACCATCCAATAAGCCAAAGGATTAACGCCAAACCTCGTATCGTAAATTCAACGTGCCACGTTTTCTTTGAATGGAAAGAAATATTTTAGATTGTTTTCACTAATAACTTCAAAATTTCATAGTTGTATTAGAAATTGATCCTGTTAGTCCACACCCACTGTGTGAGAACTTCCCTCTCCAGGGTTTTTTAAAGTTGAGAGCTTGCAGACCTCTTAAGAATGCATCCATGCACCCTTGGTGTGAAAAACAAAGTGTTGAAAGGCACGTAGGTGATGTCTGGTGCCGACGGCCTGTGACTACCGAATGCACATTCAAACACTGAGACTTTGTGGCATGGTTCCGCTGCAGTCAAAAGATCCAGATTGTTTTTACTATTTTTAGACTAGTCTAACCAACACACAGATTTAAATGTCTTCCTAGAGGCCTCACAACCCACATGCACGGCTGCACCCACGGCCCCCACCTGGGCGCACCACCCCGTCCACAGCAACACGTGATCAGTCTCCGCAGCCATCAGCAGACGTCGGACGAGCAGCATTTCAAACTCCTCTTCCCGAGAACGGAAAAACCTTTCAAACAGCATTTCTGACCCGCAACCTCCTCTGTCACGGAAACACAGTTCCTACAGCTTACTTATGAGATCCAGTGCCCTAGTCTGCACCAGGTGGCAGTCGACTGTGAGGTTCGATGCCTTAAGAAGTTACTTCCCCTACACAGAGAGAGCCATCTCAGTTCAGAGCTCTGTATTTCAATTTTAATTCCACTCTGAATGGCTTTAAAATGTGGGCATTCCTAGTGTTAAGAAGTTGTTTACATGTACTCATGTATCTTTTCTTTTAAAAGGACTGCATGGGTATTTTTCTGTTTGTTTTTGTCAGGAAGTTATCCCATTTGTTTTGCTCACTGAGAGGCTGAACGCAACTCCTAAAGCTAATAAGCACAGCAGGCAAAGGTTTCCGGCAAGAACCAATCACTGAAACTTCTAAGAGAAAAATGACCAGAAAAGAGAAGTCTTGGAAAAAACACAAAACTCTCCACAAGCCATGGCCAGTTGCCCGCCGTCTCCCAGCAGTACTCCAGTGAGTTTGCAACCTGCATCCAAAGCTTCCATTTCGACCGGGGATGGCAGGACACTGAATGCCGCGTTCAAAGGCTAGGGCACTACATTCAAATGTCGCCATCCATATACAAACAAGAAACATACGAAACTGTCCAGAAATGATCTTTCCTAAACATAAAATTTGTCCCGCTGGCTGCCTAACTGAAACTCGGCCCCACTGCTCTCTGCTGCGGAGGAGTTTGGAGAGCCCCCGCTTCTATCCGCTGTCAGCAGGTCGGCAGGTGGGAAATCAGTCATGTCAGCCTGGGGCAGCAGGGCCCCGGACCACGGAGCACGTGGGTCAGGCAGCTGCACCCGGAGAGCCGCAGAGGCAGCTGAGCCGCGCTGCCTTGCTCGATGGCACCGCAGGAAGGTGGCTGCGGGGGCCCCATCTAGGCTCCCGCACGCTAACATGCACGAGTCTCGTCTCTCCTCCCTCCACGGAGCGGGGACAGATAAGAACTTTGCACCCACAAGTGTGTCATCTCATTTTCCTCCAAAGAGCGAGTTCTCCAGGCAAACTCCGTGGACGGGGAGTGGGTTTCCAGTACGCTGCCCGCTGCCGTTCCCTGATGCTGTGGCTCCAGGCCAGGGCAGGCAAGCATGGAGCAGATGGAGTCCTGGCAAGGTCTCCCACTGTCCCTGCATTAGCAGCATCTGCTCATTACTCAGAACCTTCGCCTGCTTTATCTAATGCTCCAGGAAAAGCATTTTGATTTGATTCATTTCGGTACGGTAACGTGCAACACAATTAGTGGTAAAATCAAACTGGAGGACGGCCAGTGCTGACAATCGGAAACAAGGCAGAAGAAATATGAGGCCAGTGGGTTGGAATTCAAAAAATCACAACTGTGGATCACCTTGCCAAACCTCCACACCCCAGGGGGGTGTGCAGTGCTCCTGCAGGGCAAGAAGGCTGCAGAGGGTGAAGGGATGACCCGCTGTCTCCCAAAGCAGGTTCCCTCTCCCCTCCGGATCCAGGACTCTGGATCCGAGTCCTCGGTGTGCAGACCAGCAAGGGGTCTCAACAGCTACAAAGCTTCCCTCTGGCACAACCAGGGGGGGCTGAAGTTCATAACACATTCTATTTCCTAATTCTTCTCTTCTGCGGGCACAGTTACAAATTTTACCTAGCAGAGGCCACAAGGTAAGTTTCCTTTCTGCCCTGTAGTGCCTAAGAAGTGCCTGCTAACTGCTCCGGGAAAGGAGCAGTGGAGAATGAACATTTGATTATTCCGATCTATCTTTGCCCAGAAGTAGCTACTCACAAATATGTTGGTACAAATATCGCAGCGACAATCTGTTACACCAAAGGGAAACCAAAGACAATGCCACCTGAGGTCTGGGGGGAACGTGAGAAGTTGTTGTTTATCTCGGAAATAGTAACAGCCCCAGCCAGACTGGCAAAACAACTCAGAGGGACAGAGAGGCAGGAAAACACAAGAGCTCTTATCAAAGAAACAATCCTAATACCAACAGGAATTTGAGGCAAACCAAAGATCGTGTAGGCATGCAGCCGTGGAAGGAGAGCAGGCTGTACCCAGAGTGGGAATAGCCCCAGGGCAGGATGCGAACCACAAAAGGACACGAACAGCAAACGTGACAATACAAATGGGAACAACCAGACGGACCAACTGGACCAGGAGTTAACATCCAGAAACAGACCAAAGTGCTAAAGGAATTCATATGTACAAAGTAGAAAAGACAGCACCACAAACCCGAGAGGCAGAGATGGGCTTTCTAAACACGGATGCTGGAAATAGGCTATACTCAAATCCCGGCCTCATAAAACCATTCCAGGATGGTTCTGACCAAGATTTAAATACAAAACAACTAGAAGAAAGAAGTGCAAGAGGCAGGTACACAGGTGGGAAACTCACCCTAAGAGAAATGTAAACTGCAACTACATTTGGACACCATTTCTTATCTATCAAATTGACAAACGTTTGACATAGACTTTGCTGACAGAACTGTGAGGAGATGAGCACACCTTCATACCTTGCTGGTAAGAGTGCAAAATAACATTACTCCACTTGCACTTTTATAAAGAGCTCTCCTTCCTACGCTTACAGGAAATGTCGCACACACGAGGCTTTCCACGAGGGCACTGCAACAGCAGAAGACCAGAAACGACACTCCCGTTCCTCGGAAAGGGGCTGTGTGAAGAAACCACAGCACCCGTACAACAGAACACTACGCAGGGACAGGAAACAAGTATATTCTGTACACACTGGCACAGGCCACCTTTCCAGACATGTCCTGTCCATCACACCATTATCCACAACAGCCAAGAGGGGGAAACAACCCACGTGCCCATCAACAGATGGACGAATAAAACACGTGGCACATATAACACAGAATACTATTCAGCCATGAAAAAGGACGAGATCCTGCCACTGGTGACCATATGAATGGACCTTGAGCATGTCTGCTAAGTGAGACAGGTCAGAAAGACAAGTACTGTGTGATCACTTATACGTAGAACCTAAGGAAGTCAAACCTGTGAAAAACAGTAAAATGGCGGTTACCCGAGGAAAAGATTTACGATGTCTAAAGGTACAAACTTGTACCAAGTAGTAAACGAGCCTTAAATACAATGAATCCAGAAAATGATATTGTCTTATAATTATGTAATGTAATAAATATCACAACAATGGCATTCGTATTACACTATATAAATGTACGAAATTAACACACTGCCCAGCTTAAACTTACACAATGTTACATATCAAATTTATACAACGAAAAAAGATATGGCACTAAGTGGGAAAAAAAGCCAAGTTATGGAATACTATAAGGCAATAGGTCATCCTTTGTTCAAATAGGAGGAATAAAAAATTGATACTCATATTTGCAATGCAGAAATATTGGAAGAATGGACAACAAACTGAAATACACGGTTGCTTTTGTACTGAGGGGACAAAGTGAACAAAAGCAAGATGTCTCAATATGTGCCCATTGGGTTATTGTTTGTATTACTTTGATTTTATATCCCTAAAAATGTTTACTTGATCAAAAACATTAATTACAAAAACATCCACCCCTTTACGGATTAAAAAATTAACATCACTCACATAACTACCACCTAGAAAAACCAACCATAAACATAGTCCACTGAAGAATGACAAATTGAAAAGATATTTGAAATAGATCTTAGTCCTTTCTTTTCAACCACAAAAGATAACTACCCAAAGAAAAAATGGGGAAAGATAAGAATGCATAATTTGCAGAGAAAGAAATATAAACCACTAACAGTAACACCGTGGAAAGAAGTTCATGTACACCTACAGAGAAGCGCAAACAGAAACAGCAGCGAAACACCATTTCCTCCTCCCCAACAGGCACAAGGAAACATACACTTTTGGTGAGACTGACTATAAACTGGTGGAATGTTTGCAGGGTGGGGGGAATCTGGCAATCTTTATCAAAACATAAAGCATCTGCAGCCTCCGACCTGGTAATTACTAGTCATTCACCCCATGGATACGCCTGCACAAGTCCATCATGGTATCTATTCAAGGGTATTGCTTGTAGCACTGTTTTTAATGACAAAGACAAGCAACCCAAACGTGCCTCACTGAGGGCCCCGGTGAGTACATGGCGGCACAGCCCCAGAACGCAGCACTGCAGGGGCTGGGGAAGAGGAGGTTCGCCCGCAGGTGCCAGTACAGGCAGACACCAGGGTGGGGTGCTGGGTGAGGACGGCGAGCTGCGGAGAAATACCTAGAGCAGGACCCTCGTGTAAAATGTGAGGGGGCCCAGCGGTGGAGGGGCAGGGAAGGCCCTTCGACTTCTTTTTGGACACATTTCCTTTTACATGTTAGACTTTTTTGCTCTGTTTGAATTCTATGGATTTTTAAAACTAAGTATTTAAAATATATTTTGGCAATTATGTGCCATGTATTTATGGAAGTAGTTTCTCTGTCAAATCTACATGGTCCCCCAACCTCTCTGTGTCACAACAGCAATGAGAGTGACAGAGACAATCCTGACTGATGAGGGAAAACCCGCCGCACTTTCAAGTTCACGAGCTATGAGACACGGGTACAGCTAGGTCAGGTGCATGTTTCTGTGTCTCTGCGTGTACTATCACACACTCAGAGCTACAACCACGCGTGGGCCCGGAGACACACCTGCAGGTCTGGATGCCCCGCTGACTAGTGACTCAGCCTCAGGCAGGTCACTCAGCTGTTTCTCTGCAGCTCGGCTTCCCCATCTGAAGACAACTGTGTGTGTGGCAGGGGAGGCTACCGGACAATTCTGAAACCGTACAGTCCGAACTTAAAAGCACTACGACCTTGGCGTCGCTGTTTGAAAAAGACTCATGGATGACTTGGAAAGCAGCACACACACCCACGCTGCCCGTAGGCCATCTGCCCAGGACCTCCACACACAGACATGTCACACGCCAGAACCAATCCGGCTTGGCTAAACCTCTAGAGGCTGGGAAAAAAACCCACCAGTGGTGTCGCTAATGTCAAACCAAAAGAACAGAGTTCATGTTGTTAAAATCATAGAATGAAAGTATTTGAGTTTCAGCCCTAATTTCTATTTTTCCCCCCAATGGCATACGCACACAAAAGTCCCCGTTACCCACTCCACCACTGTTCTGGCCACCTGGGCCCTCCGGCCACCCTGCGCTGACTCTGAGACCCACAGCTCTGCTGCGACGGGAAATTAACTTGACGCTACAGCAGAAGCGAGGGGCGTGGCTAAGAGTCTAGGGCATCTGTGGCCGCCGAAACCGCCGCCCCTCTTAGCTACGCACCATGGAGCGTTTCTGCCGCACACGGCTCTCAGCCACGTCTGTGACCCACGGGGGCGCGCACACAAAACGCAGCCCCAGGGGGACAACGTGTCACCACACGCCGCCCTGTGCGGCGTGTCAGTGTCAGGAAAAGGGAGGTGCTGCCTTTTTTCCTACCTCCGGATCTGTCGATAGATTACCCACATCTACCCCTCCTCACTGTTCCCTCTGGACGAGGCAGAGACTAAAGGAAAAGTAGGCCAAGTATATTTAATATTTTACACCAAACAAGTTATTTGCTTAAGATGGCTTGGCCAGCCTTGGGTCTGGCACTCGCGTGCAGCCCGGCAGGAGTTAAACGCCAGTTGTAACGGGTGCTGTGTTCCAATGCCCACTAATGCACCGAGGGTGATCGGCCAACCTCTTCACAAAGAGGCAAGACTGAGAGTGAGAGTGAGAGAGAGAGAGAGAGAGAGAGTGTGTGTGTGTGAGAACATGTGTGTGTGCCCACGTGTACGTATGGAGGGATTTCAGGGGGGAGCCGGCCACAGCTGCTTAATTTCTGTAAAGCCTTTTTTCCCCTTAATAGAGAAGAGGGTTGTGGTTACTTACCATCCTCATAAGCCGCCACCGCCAGCGAGTTGTTTATCCTCACAAAGGAGACATATGGCTGTGTTCCAGGCTCATCCTCCTCAGACTCCGAGCCCAGGAAGGGGGCCATGTAGTCCCAGGTGCGGGTGTCCCACACCCTCACGTCCCCTGATGTGTATCTGGAAAAGAAGGACACGGTTGGTTCCAAGTGGGGCGGGAAGAGCAGGGTCACAGTGGGGAAGACGGGGAGAGCCTTGGAACAGCAGAGGGGCACAGTCCCGCCACACTGGGGGTGAGCGGCCCTGCCAGGAGGAGACGTCAGCTGGGCAGCCCGCAGCCTTCACGTTCTCAGGGCACAGCACTGACACCCGGAGAGAGCACTAAGCCACAGACACTGGGGTGTTCAGATCCCCTTGTTTTTCCTTCTATGCCACTATAACCCACCTGCTGCCCTACGTTCTCCCAGTAAAGAGAGCACTAGCAGAAATTTGCAGAAGCCACAGTGTTTACATACATAAACACACAGGAAAGACAGGCAGAGAGAGAAAAACCAAGGACTAATGGCCTTGCAGGCCCAAATTCTCTAATACCTCATCCATGCATCAGATTTGACTGATTAAAGTCCCTAAAGACTAATTGATTTGCTGAAACAATTAAGTCCTGCCTTAGCAGCCAGACAATGCTGCCTTCTCACGAAAAGCCCTTGCCAAGAGGCACGACACCCCCAGTGCTGCCCACTTAGAAAACAGGAGCTACTACTCTCTGCTGCTACTGCTCCAACAAAGGACACTCTCCATCACCGCTGAGGCGGGGCCAGGACCAGCTCAGACCCGAGGCCCCTGGGAACGTGGACCAGTCGGCTGAGGCGGCGGAGCGCTGCCTGCCACTGGCACATTCGAGCTAAGTTCCTGACACCTGCAATGGAGGGCTCAAGTCAGCACGTCAATCAACTGTGGGGAGGCATGCTAGAGCTGTTTTAAGAGTCTCAAGAGGAACTCACACAAACACAGATAGACGGACGAGTGAAGGTGTCCGCACTCCTCCTGAAACCCAGGACATTGCTCTCTCAGGGTTTCTCTGATCCCACCTTAAAGCGCAGCATCAAACAAGATAACCTGAGATTCATTTATTTATTACTGAAATCTATGGTATGATTCCTTATGAAGCAGTTACAGATCAATTTCTCGTGAGAGATTTCTCAACAGAGAAACTGAGAATACTCTGATTCAGGAGTGCTTCCTTTACTGAGTGCAGCAAGCAGCCTTTCTCTCAAACTGCTGGTTGACAGCACACACGTGCACTGTGGAATTCACAGGCCATTCTGTCACTAACCCTCCAGGCTGGGGACACCCTCCCTGCAGGCAGCAGCTGGGAGCCACGTAAGAGCCTCGTGCTTTCTAAGACTGGACTGGTGGGCCTCTGCGTGACCACTGGTCCTCCAGGAAACACAATCGCTCACAAGTGTCATTAGCCTGGAGGCGCACGAGCAGGAGCGGCCAGTCACAGCCCAGTGGCCAGCACGCGGCGGCGGGCTCCCAGGCCCCGCAGGCTGTGTTCCAGATGGCCCTTCCTATCGAGGGCCCTGGGTGAGCACATGTACCCCACTGCATAGGTGCACCCTGACGTCCTGAAAATGACACAGGTGACCCCTGGTAAGGCCACTTGCTTAGCTAGAGACACTGAGCAGTGAAGACATGTTTGGGTTTCTAGACTGTGTGTAGATTGAGGTTAAATTGGAAGTGACAGGAACTAGCCAATTCAGGGAAGAAAGGTGAAAAGCATGGCTACGTCTTTCAGAAATTCAGAGAAGGTGAGTGAAGGAAAAAGAGAGCATTTCAGGGGTCGGAGAACTAAGGAATTGGGAGAAAAAGCAGCACACAGACCAGGAAATGCACTTCCTTTCCATCAGGCTGGGCCACTCTGTTTTTATTACTTGCGAATGGGACCACACACGTGGTCTTCAAGTGGTCCTTGGTGGCAGCCCTTAGGGGCCACTGAGGGGGCGGGGGGCAGAGGAGAGAATTTCGGTGGCCGAGCTCCACCCGACCCCCAGGCCCCTTTACACAGTGGGTTCCCAGGCAAAGCCACACTACACACACCGTGGGAACGGGGCGATGCCGCAGAGAGGAGCGCTGCACTCACCTCCATCAGGCTCCAACGAGCCTTTCGGCCATGAAGCTGCACCTTCACCTGCCCAAAGCTAAATGGACGCTCTCCTCAAAACGCTCGGCTCACTCCCAAACTAGCCTGCTGCTGAATTCCCTATTTTTGCCAGTGGGGCTTCTGGTTTCGTCCACACCTGCAATGCAGTATACGTTGAAATCAGCGCGCCCTTTCTTTTCTCCCTCCCAGGAAGGCCTCTGGAGTCTAAGTCCCCCAGCCCCTCGCAGGAGACGGACCACGGCAGCCCCGCTACTGCTGAGCCTCCCCCACCTCCAGTCAACCCTGCACGGCCAACTCCTCAAAAACACTCGACTCCATGAATCACCCTCCCTTTCTCCCTTGCTCCCCACGCTACACCATGATCGACACCATGAGAGCCACATAGACTCACTCTGGTGGCGTGTGTGTGTGTGTGTGTGTGTGAGAGAGAGAGAGAGACAGCGAGAGAGATCATCTGACTGGTCATCTCCCCTGTAGACCTACAGGCTTCTGTGGTAAGGGGGCTGGGTCTTGCTCCAGCTGTGGATGCAGTGACTGGAACAGTCAGACTAAAAGAGCACTGGACACCCAGGAAGCCCTCTGTACATACAACGCTTAGGCCCGAACACCTTACAGAACGAAGGTTTAACTGCTAGCCTAGCATTGGGAACACTCCACAGACTAGTGTCCACGCCTCCTCCGGGCCTTGTCTACTCTTCCTCAGCATGAGCCGACCCCCAGACAGGCCTGCCATTCACTAGCTTCCAAACACTCTCGCCTCTGGACCTCGGCACACAGCCTCCACCTTTTTGGAGCGCCTTCCCTCTCCACCACCCAGCCCAGAGGGTGTCAACCTTGACTGCACATTACAGAACCACCTGGGATGCTTTGAAGACTCCCAATATCCAAGCACACCCCAGGTCAATTAAATCTGACTCTCCGGGGGTGGGGTGGGACTGGGGGTCCATGTCTCCAGTGTGCGGCAAAGGTTGAGAACCTCCAACCTGCCCCAAGCCTGCCAACTTCTCAGGCCCTCCTCCTCCATGGAGCCTTCTCAGACTCGACTACTATGCCCCCATCTGAAAAAATGGCGTTCATGGCGAAGTGTGATGGATGCCCCTTCAATCTGACTGTACAGTCCTCGCGAAGGCCGAATCTCAATGCTATAGCCTCCACCACAGTGCCTTGCGCACAGGTGATGATACATAAACAGTGACTAAAAGGGGGGGTGTCCACAAGTGACAACTCAAGGGCTCTGAGTGGCACTTCCTTTCGTATCTACTGCCCACCTGCCAGTGCAGAGAAACACCCAGAGCACACACACACCAATATGCATTAGACTTCTTGCATGTATTTCCAAACTGATGAAAATATCTCAGTAAGTCCTGGCTGGTGTGGCTCAGTGGACTGAGTGCCGGCCTGCAAACTGAAAGGTCACTGATTCAATTCCCACTCAGGGCACATGCCTGGGTTGCAGGCCAGGTTCCCAGTAGGGGATGTGTGAGAGGCAACAGATCCCTGTATCTCTCACACATTGACAGTTGTCTCTCTCTCTCTTTTCCTCCCTCTACTCCCCTCTTTAAAAGTAAATAAGTAAAAAATTTAAAATAAAATATCTCGATAAAACACAGGATAAGCTAAATTACCTCAGTAAACATGAAATTTTCCATAGATAACCATTTAAATTAACTCTATTCTTCATGGCCAAAGAGCATGGTAACACAAACATTTTGCTGCCAAATGACTCAGGAAGCAAGCTGTAAGAGACTTTATGACTCTTTTATGATGAGAACAGAGAATAAATAGCTTATTTCAGCAGGTACTGCATGATGACTCAGCTGCAGGTTCTAAAACCTAACACAGTGAAGGTGACCACAGTGGTGGCAATCCAACTTGACACTAAAGAAGCAGACCTTCCGCAGAGTAAGGCACTGGTTGGGGCAGAGGGGCCTGGACCAAAACCCTAAATGCGATCTAAAAGCACTTAACCAGCCTTGGCCGCAGACAGCAAAGTGAGGCAGGGAAGAGGTTGATTTTTCTCCAGAGCTCCAGATGTCTTTATCGCTGCCTAATGACAATTACACTCCACCAATTAAGACAACACTATGACAGTTGCATTGTCAGTAAGCCTTTGGACCCCAACGTTGATGGCTCTCTAATTAGTGCCTGTGTAAAGTACCACTGCAACTAATACGTGAGCTGATGTAAGAACCTAAAGAAAAACTGAAGAGGAGGCCTCTTCCAAATGAGGACAGATGTCCCAGCCCACAGCACGGGCCATGGGACCGGATGGCTTCTCCATCACTCTTCACGCTTGGCGAGGCTGAGCCTGCCTCCCAGCACGCAGGTCAGAGACTGCAGCTGACTTTCCAGTAGAAGAGTGGGACCGGGGGCCGCTCAGCACGCCAGAGCAACCGCCAACCTGAAATGACTTATCACCAAAGAGCTTACATTAACTAGTGTTTCCAATAAACAGGCTGCTGATTTGGACCAAAGGACCGGAAGAAAAAGAAGACATGGCACTAAAAACGACCTGCAACCTCTCTTCTCGGGGCAGAACTGCCCGGCCGGGTGGGAGCAGTGGGGGCGCGGTCCATTTCGCTTCTTCGCTAAAAACACTTTTTTCAAGGCTGTTCATAATAACCTGGGGGTTGTTAAGAATGCTGGAAGTGAGGCTACAAGACTTACCCAAGGTCACAAGAAACATTTTAGCGGCACAGTTGGGATCACAGCAGGTTCTTGGGCTTTTTTCAACCTGCTGCTCAGCCAACGAGCTACTCCGCCCCCTCAGAGGATGGTGTCTTTCGACAAATGCAGCTTTGAAAAGCCGTCCCCATCTGAGTGCAATTTAAGGAACTTACTGTCTTTGACAGTGTGACTCAGGCTTGCAGGACACAGCCCCTGCCGACCCCACCTCGTCCTTCTACCTTTGCATCTCGGCCGGAAGACAAGAAGCCAACGACGACAGCAGAGAGCTCAGGACACTAGAAGAAGTGTAGCTGGCAGGTGCAGTGGCGCCTCCCACACCTGCTGCACAGGTGAGACGGGAGGACACTGGGGGCAGGTGGTAAAACTCCGCCCCACAGGGCCACACTCACACACCCACCCCCTCAGGAAGTCACGATTTTACTCTGCTCAGGTACTCACAGCAGCCAAAAGGAGCCTTGGAATAAGGCCTCAGTCTGAGACAGCACAGTGGTTTCACCTGTGTGTCAAATCCAATAGACTGGCAGTGGCTGCCTGCGTGGCGAAGGATTCTGAAGCCGTATTCCACCAGATCACCAGAACAGTAAGCGCTGTCACGGTCACCAATGCCTGGCATCGGTTTGGAGCAGGGAGGGGCAGCAAATGTACTAGTCATCTGCATCTCTGCCCCATCCTAAACTCCACCTGGCCAGCCCCTCAGCGTCCTTCCACACTCGGCTGAGAGGTGACTTCCCAGGATGAACGCGGGCTGACGCTGAGCCGGCATCAGCTGCCCCTCCAGTGTGTGCTGGTGCCGTCCTCCAGGTCCCCGGGCCGTTCGGCAACCGCCTGCCACCGCGCCCCTCGGTCAGCTGTGAGCAAGAGGGGTGTGTGCAGCACTCGTCCGTGCTTGCTGACTCTCCTGACTTAAACTCACAAGATGAAGTGGTTTAAAGCTACAGGGCAACTAGGCAGAGGCCCCTAAAAAGCACAGCACCCATGTTTCAAGAAACGTTTACAATGTGGAGGCTTTGAGAACTATTTACAGACTCCGTACTTTCGTTACTAATAGCAAAAATTATAAATCAATGAAATTAAGAGTATTTACTGTTTTCTCTGAAACATGACTGTGTTGTATTATGCAATTAACAAAATGAACTCAATCCCAAAGTGCAGTCTTTTTGTGGAAATGCACTCCTACAAACATCAAGTGCAGCTTACAACGCATCAATTGAAAAATAATGAACATCTTAATGGACCTTACGAGATACATGCACTACACACTTAAAACTGCTTTCCATACATCTTGGTTAATCACAATCAATAGAATCCGAGTCAATGATGATTATGCAGAGTTGCCAGGGCTGTGGCCCTTCCCATTACTCCTTGGAGAGCCAGAGATGGATAAACGCAGCCGTGAGTTCACCAGTATTTATTCAGGGTGCTCTGGAGCTCCTTCATCACGGACCAAATAGATGTAATGCTCCGCGTGCCTCTCTTATCGATATCTTACCTCAGACTTATTTACCAGAAGAGCATGTACACCTCACAGCAGAAATAAATAAAAGTATTTTGAAAAGAAGTCCCTAACGGGTAATGACCAAATTCCTTATGGGAAACAGCCCGATGTCATAATAAGCACCAGCACAAAATCAATACGAAGCGAGGTTGAAAGGGAAACTGTCACGAGGAAAAGTTCTTTTTTTAAAAGAGGAGAAACACAGAAAGTGTGGCGTCTGCCGGACTCAGCGTGCACACCGGGCTGCATTTCAAAAGCATCTCTCACCTGGAAAGCCTCACGACAGCCCCAGGTGTGACCCATTCTGCACACGCGCACATGAAACCAGGGAGGATTTAAAACACCGCCCGGGGGTCTTCAGCCCGCAACCAGAAACCACTTTAAAATTCAGGGCAAAGACACACCATCTCAGATGAAAACTGTGTTTTGGCCTGGTACACGGACAGTACAAAGGCACCTTTTTAATTACTGGGAAGACTAGGAACCACCTCAACTCTGATGTCCGGGTTGTGTGGACAGACAGAGTACAACTGAAAGCCAGAACGACAGCCGGAGGTCACCGGCTGCCGAGAGGGCTGTCGCAATTGTACTGAGTGTCTGCCGGGACACGTCTGCCTCACAGGGAATGGAGACAGATGAAAACGCATGAGGCCCAACAGGACAGCTGAACGCTTTTTGCAAAAGAAAAGTGCTAATATTTTGCAACATTAAACAATACGTTTTTCCCTGCAGCCACGCTCGGCAGAAGGAAACCAGGACACAGTCACTGCTCCAGGGAAGGTGGGGACCGCACCCTAAAAAGGCCGGTCACATCAGAGGGAAACAAGGGTGAGAAACCTCAGTACACGGAGGGTGCCCGGTATTTTTTTAAACCACAGGTGGGGGAAGGAAGCCGGTCCTACAACGGAAACAGAAAAGTGTGCTTCCTGATGCAAACTGACACGCTTCAGACTTCGAAGTCCTCAGTGAGAGCGAGGAGAGAGTTTACTGCAAAACACCGCCACACTCCTGGGCATCTGATAAAAGCTTCTGCTGAGCTCACAGTTCAATGGTGAGCCCGCTGGCACGGGCCCCAGCGCGCCCCGGGTTGACTCTCCCGTAGCTGTACCTGCGATGCGCTCCCTCACTAGGTGGCAGTAAAGCAAATAAACTTCCAGCGACTTACACCTAGACCTGCATCTCAGGTTCTGTAAGGGGACCTTTCTGAACTCATGATGTCATCTGTCTCAACTCTCCCGCAGTGCAGCGGGGGAGCACAAGACCGGTCTGGGCTCCAAGAGACAGGGCGGGGTGCTTTCCTTTCGGCTCTCTACTCTTCTTCCCCAGTGAGAAACCTAATTTGAAGAACATTCCAAAATTCTCAGGGCTGTCACCACAAAAACCAAGATAAAATAAACAAAAGCCACACTTTCTAACCACTTGTTACCAACAAACTTTCTAGATAACGTCTTTTCCCCCAGATACAAGGAAAGCACACCCTGAACCTCTGTGTTTCAGCAGTGACGTCAGATCCCAGAGAAAACAGAGCCGGAGGCTGAACTCGGAGAGAAACAGACAGGTGGCTTATCATGTAAGAGACTGGTGGCTTCAGAACACAAATTTCTCTCAAGTTAAAGAAATGGATAATTCTAGCTGGAAAATCAAAGTAAAGGCTGAGTTTGAATGACTTAGTCACAGCTGGAGGAACTTCACTAACCTAACCAGCAAAGGAAACAGCTGGCTCAGGTGACATCTGCATGTCACCGCTGAAGGAAACAGTGAGAGCACAGGACGGCCAGACGAAGGGCCAGAGCAGGAGGTGGGCCAGAGGGCAGAATCTCCGGAGCGTGAGTTCCTCCCCACACACACACCATGGAGTTTCCTGGGTGCTGGGACTGGTCTAAGGCTCTGGGGGGCACAAAGATGCTCAATACATGGTCTCCCCATTTTTAGAGGGGTCCAGCCAACAAGATTAGTCAGTGCCACGAGGCCAAGGGGATGTGACCATATGTGACCTGTGAGTGTGGCTCAGTGAAGGGGTTGGGACGGAGGCTGGACTTTAAGGACATAAGACTGGACAGTGAAAAAGAGGTGTGTACTCTGGTCATTTATGGTATTGACAGACATGAGGTTTATCCAGGGAAGCAGGCTTCAGAGAGATGGTTTGAGAGACTTCAAACCAAAAGGTTAATTAGAAAGAAATTGAGTGTTACGAGGTAATTTAAAATAATGTAACCTGGCAAGTCTAAAAAATTCATTCTTCTAAATCCACTGACTTCACTTATGGGACTTAGCCCAGGAAAACAGTGAGACCAGGGAAGGCTATGAAAGAAGAACTCTCAGTCTTTGGTCTACACACCTGACGGAATTCAAAGTTTCCATTATAAGCCTGTGTTTTATAGCTTTTAAAAAAAGGTTTTATTTATTTATCTTTAGAGGGGAAGGGAAGGAGATAAGGAGAGAAATATCAATGTATGGTTGCCTCTCGTGCGTCCCCTGCTGGGAAGGAAATGGCCTGTAACCCAGGCATGTACCCTGACTGGGAATTGAACCGCAGTTATTCGGTTCGCAGGCCCGCACTCAGTCCACTGAGCTACACCAGCCAGGGGGTTTTATAGCTTTTAAATAATGCAGATTCATAGCGCTAAAAAGAAAAAAATGCTGCAAATCTCTGTACAGAAAATATTCCTATTGTATAACAACAAAACACAAAAAAATGACTTTTGATGTCCAGTGCTAGGAAAATGAGTATGAAAATTAGGATGTAATTATATCTTAGGAGCTTCTGCAACAAGTCAAAGAATGTAATGACAAGTATGTAATAATAACATGAAAAAAACTTCATCAGTTTAGTAAGGGGGGAAAAAGGCCAAAAATTTAATGTAGGCTGTGATTATGTTATGTAAAAGTGTGCATTAAAAAGCCTACTAAAAAATAAACCACATATACCTAAAACTTAACAGATTGTGTTAGCATGCAAAGATTTAGGTGGCTTTCTTTTCTCTACTAACAGTTTTGCAAAAACGTGATTTTATTGCTGCTTTTATTTTTTTAAGATTTTATTTATTTATTTTTAGAGAGGGGGAAGGGAGGAAGAGAGGGAGAGAAACATCAGTGTGTGGTTGCCTCTCATGCACCCCCACACTGGGGGACCTGGCCTGCAACCCAGGCATGTGACCGGACTGAGAATTGAACTGATGACCCTTCGGTTCACAGGCCGGCACTCAATCAACTGAGCCATACCAGCCAGGGCTGATGCTTTTATTTCTAAGAGAAAAGATGCCACAAAAGGAAAACCAAAACAACACTCTAAGACACAAGCCGTCGGAGTGGCAGTGAGGGCTGGAGAAGGCAGCCCTGCGCGTGTGGGCCTGCAGGGGGCAGCCCAGCGGGGCAGGCGCGCCCGGTCTGGCTCACTGGCCATCTCACACATATGAGGGCTTAGGAATAGCTCACCTCTAAAGCACTTCCAGGTTTAATACTGTATGATTTTAAGTTGAAAAAAACTAAGAAATCGGAGAAGAGGCAAGAGAAATCAGGAATCTCTCCAATTCCCCACTCAGTGTAGAAAACCGGTTGGGGGGGGCCATCTGTTCATTAAGTCTCAATGCTTACTTCAGACCAAACGGTGTGTGAGCACTGCAGGCACTTAGTGAAACATTGCGTCCCTCCTCCAGATTTGAAAGATGCTCTAAAACTAGACCAATACATAGCTGTGAAGTTAAAACAACAACGTAAAACGAAAGTGTTCAGGGAAACCGTGAAGCCACACGGTCCGCTGCCCTACTAGCTGTGGCGGGCAGCGTCTCCGGGAGTCAGGAGAGGGCGGGTGTGGGTGTGGGGACGGGCTCACTGGCAGCAGTGCTACGACACCCACAGGGGGGGACAAGACGCGAGGCCCACTGAAGAATGGGGACGGGGTTCCTTCTGGGGCTGATGCAAATGTTCACACAGATAATGGTGGATGGTCACACAACCCTGTGAATATACCCCAAATCGCTGACATACAGTTTAAAAGGCTGACTTTTACGGTATGGAAATTACATTTCAGTTTTTAAAAAGATAGGGTCAGAAATGACTAATTGGAAAGTGTGGAAAAATCCAAAGGTACACTGGGTACAGTGATGAGGATGGGGTAGGTTGAAAACAAATTTCAAAGGACTTACAACGTCAGGAAAAGGTCACTGGAAATCCTCACCCATGAGACAGTGAGGGAAGCAAAGGCCGATGGACCAGAACGTGAACGATCCAAGCTTTGTGTGTGTATCCTCTGCTGGAAAAACAAGCCTCAAGTAAGTAAAGCGGGGGCTGGTCCCACTCACCTGAGAGGTACCCGAATACCTCCGGGAGTTTATGAGTGAACGACCATCTGAAGGTTACTCTGGGTGTGTGTGAAAAGAAGAATAGGGAAGAACTCAGACTGGGTCAGTAACGTCCAACTGAATGAAACTGAGTCTGAGCCTGAACAGCACGACTCCACACCGGGAATACTCACACACAGGATCAAAAGGATGGGGACACCCAAGGGATTCCCAAGAGTCTTTGCTCTCTACCATACTTACATAAAATATATTTAATAGGTTTAAATGCAAAAATATTACAGAGTTTAGCTCTAGCCATACAAACTAAATTCCACTTGTGTACAAAAAGCAAGAAAGAGAAAGAAAGGAAAAAAAAAAAGAAACATGAGATGAGCAGAAGAGAAAGAAGCGATGAGCTGGCCACTGTCTCTTTAAGAGGCTCCTTGGAGATACATAACTGGAGAAAGCCTGGCGAATACAACATTGATTGGGAATGAGGTAACCACAAACACCACTGTCTCAAATGAAAAGGGATTCAAGATCTGACCCAGAAAACAAGCATCGTAACCACCAGATAAAATTTTAATGATAAACACAAGATGCTCTACACACAAGCAAGATATGAAGTAGCTGATGCTAGGCGGTAAACGCAAGGTCCTCTTAGAAAGAGGAGCCGGGAGGAGCCTCGCTGGCCCGCGGATCAAGTTCCGTCCGATCGATCGCACCTGCCGTGGCTTTGCTCTGTGCGGGTCGCGTCTGCAGGGATGAGCCGGCCTCAGGGGAACACAGAAGCAGGAGAGAAAGGACTGGCACCAGCCTGCCTTCTGTGAGGTCCACGTCTGGACAAGAAATTCATAACTGGCCTCTGAGGTTCAGGTCTCCTCTATTTCTGATTTCTTTTATGGCTCTCTCAGTCCAATCTCCACCTTCGGTCCTCAAAGGTCCTAGACACACGAGGAGACCCCTTCAAGGCAGAACGAGATCAGTCCCTTTCTCAGTTACCATGGGATCTCGGCCCTGGTGGGAGGGAAGGACCTTACATCATGTGCCACACAGGCTCTCAGGCCCACACCTGAGCAGTGAGGGGCCCGAGCCCAAAGCCGCACTGGCTGGACAGAAGTCCAGGTTTCCGGCCCATTAATCTTTCTAAAAAAATAGTTCTATCGTGCTCTGAGGCACAGCATTAACCTCTAAACTGTGGCCAGAAAAACAAAAGCTAACCAAAAGCTTTCCTTTATGCTGTACACCTGAAACTAACACAAAAGCATACTGAATGTAAACTATAATTTAAAATGAGTTTTAATTGCACTTACAAAAATAAGAAAACAAAAAAAACCCAAACATATTCCTCTTGGGCATATCTTGTTTAAAGCAAAGAAGCTTTTTCATAGACACTGAATGCCAGAACATATTAAAATAATCTGACATGAAATCTGAATTGAAGTCTGCAATTTCAATTCAAGTGTTTCTCTTTAAGAAATGCTTCTTAAGGAAAAAAACTTTTTTTTTCCTTAAAGAAAAACTTGCGTACTACTAAGCTGTTAAGTCCAATGTTTGTTTTTGTTTTCTTCTAGGTGGGAGCCCTTCTCGGGGGGCTCACTCCCATGCCGTCAAGTCTCAGAAGTTTAAGTGGCCTGCAGCATTAAGGGTACAATTTGAGAATCTAGTCCAAGACATCTTCATCAAAAAAACAAAACAAAACAAAAAACCCAAAACTGATGTTCTTATTATGCATTACAGATATACATGAACACATCTCTGTAGTAAAATATGAAGAATTCATGACAGTGGTTTTTAGAACAGAAGCCGAATCCACGGAAGCTGAATGAAATCTCTTGGCCGTGGAGACGAACAGAAAGCCTGTTTCGGGTTGAGTGAAGTGGCAAGTGCGTGCTGTGTGGTGGGGACGGAAGACTGTGTGGCTGGCTGCAGCCCTTCCTCAACAATAAAAGAAAGCTCCAGGACGACAGAACGAGAAAAGGACCTCTCTGTGCCAACGCGTATTATTCTTGCTTGACTTTTTTATGTCTTCATAAAATACAAACTGCTTGCCTTAATGAAAATCTAACACAACATGCCACAGGAGTGACTTTCAAGCCAGAAAAGACACATTGAGACGAATGGACTACAGATCTGCTCCGCGCCATTCGCTGCTCACTACACACTGCGGCCTTCTCAAGCCCTGGGGGATGGAGTCCTCTCACACACGGGCCACCTATCTGGGAGTGCGTGCTCTCAGGGACGGACGACGCTCCCGGGACGCAGGGGCGGCGCAGGAAGGGCGAAGTGAAAAGCTGTTCCGGCTTACCCAGCAATGACAACGCCATCGTGCGAGTGCACGTCACATAAAACCGCGTCAGCAACGTGCTCCAGCTCACTCACGGCACCCTTGCGAGTCTGCGTAAGGAAAAGGGGGTGCAGTTCACGTTATTCTGGGACGGCCAGAGACAAAGCACGTCAGCTCTACCCACACTCCACAGGGATTTATGGCAGGGACTGTGTTCTAAGTTATCTGGACAGCCAGATGGACAAAGATGACAATTAACACGCTGCCTTATTAGCACACACGAGTTACCACATGCACACACACATGCGCACACACGACAAGCACTGAACTAGGGGCCCCGGCATGGGAGACGCCGCCCCGTGCTCAAGGGAACAGGAAGGCAGCCCGTCCGCACTGGCAACTGCAGTCCACACCAGGCTGACAGCAGCAAGTATCTGAAGAAACGCACGAGGTGTGTGAAGAACTTCGGGTCAGAGACGAGAAAGTGTTTAACGATATTTCACCTGTTCACAGCCCGCAGAATAAAATGAACAAGTGCACTCGAAGAGAAAAACTCAGGATGGGGAAGGAAGAAAAGACACTGATCTGGACTGAGAGGCCAGAGGTTCATGAAAGCAGTTCTTCAAGGAAACCCTAAAACCCACGACGTTCGCTGTTCCAGAGGAGGGGACCAGAAGGTCAGCAAGGAGAGGCGAGAGAAAGACGCACCTTTCACTGTAGGCCCTTTCCTGACTCTCGGCATTTTATCAATCCGAATATGCACATAAAATAATCATTTTTGAAATGCAAACAAAGGGAACCTGAAGGAATACATAGCCCTTACACGTGAGATGCTGGGAAGGCTCGGAGAGGGAAGCTGAGAGGAAGCACGCACGATGGTGTCCAGAACAACAAGCCAGCCGTCACTCCCGCTTTGCCAACTGGCCCGGGAACTGGGAACCGTGAATGTGAGTACTGAACACAGCTGGTAACACGCAGCAAGTGTTCAAACACGGTAGCAACCCTTATTATTATATTACTAGGAGACAGCTGATGACATCCACCCCATTAAAAACACCTGAGTAGCTGTAGTCTAGGCACTATGTAAGATAATCTGCGCGATGATCTCACTTAAAGACCAAGTCCAAGGCTGAGGGACGTCCAAGTGGAGCTGTCCTGCCAGTGGATGTATGGAGATGGAAGGGAAGGACTTGGGAGTCATCTGTGTGAGGGCCACAGCCCGAAGCACAAGAACAGCAAAGCTTTTTTGAGCGACAAGTGTTGAAAGAAAGAGAAGGCCTGAGAGCAAAACTCACGTGCTTACAGAATTCACTAATCTCTGTCACGTGGCTTCCCCACCTTGCCGCCACCCCAGGGGCTGCAACCCCACAATGGTCTTCTGGTCTTAGGAAATCCTCAAAGGCCAGAGAGAAGAGAGTTAATGCAAACGCCAGGAAGAAGAACACTACAGCCACCTCGACCAGCTTATCGAATCATTTCCGCGTTGGCTCTGAACTGCAGGTCCAAGGGAGTTTGTGCACCCACAGCCCGTCTCCTACATAGAAATACTTGAGGGCCCTGGGGTCCCTTCTCGGGTTTCCCAGACACTGACCCAGGGAATACCAAACCAAATCACCTGCCTGACCCGTGCTGACATCAACCACAAGGAGCACTGAACCACAGTGTCTGCGTGCAAAGGCCTGTGAGCTCTCCGGCCAATGCTCACTGAGCACGGGGCCATGCTCTGCGGGAGTAGCGTCAGACGTGCAGCGTCAGACGGCCTCCCGCCCACAGCCCTGCGAGCAGGGCTGCTTCGAGCCCCACTGGAGAGCGGAGAACACGACAGCACACAGAAGCAAAGCGACTTGCTTTGACACTGCCTTTCCTGTTTTGATAGGACTTTTTCGTTCTAGAATTGCAATGAGAATTCCATCATTACAGCTCATGCAATGTTTGCTACTGAATGTTTCACTTATGTGGTCCTCACTAGGAACACTGTCCAAAACACGGGTCTGAGATACTCCACAGAGAAGCCTCTCTCACATTCTGCCTGCAGTTTGACTCCAGTTCATTCGGTCCACAACCACTCCCCAAACACAGGGCTTCGTGCTGGTTGGAGAAAAACAACAAATGGATGTTCGGTTAAACCACATGTAACTTGTGTGCTGTTAATAAGTGCCAGATGCTATGAGGTGGGTCTTTAAACCCCTTCACTTCCGCCACCCGCAGCCTGGAGGAGGGAAGATACACGGGCTGCCTCCTTTGCTTTCTCCAACACCAAAGAGGACACAGAAAATGCAGCCGCTGTTCTCTCTCGGGATCCCATGTCTGTGAATCGGAGCGCGAACACACGGAATACCTGCAGCTCTCGTGCTCGCTGATCTCAACAGTGCCCCTTCTTCCCAGCCTGAAACACCCCAGTTAACGCCTACCTCTCAAGTTTACCTTAAATTGCAGGCCCTCCTACCAGCATTACACCCTGGCTTTCTGCCCTCCCCGGCCCCCACCTGTCTAGGCAGCTTTGTCAACCCCTTAAGCCTGGCTCTCACTTATGTCCCTCACACAGACCCTACTCAAGCACATAGGCAAGAGGGCTACGGGCCCCCCCAACACACGTTCATTACCTGGTGAGGAGGCCAACTGTGGGCAGTGTGACTTTTAACTGATACTTAGTGGTGGCGTCTTAATGGCCTGAGAAAGGACAGCTCTCCTCATTCTCCTTAGAAAGGTGGTTCTCCACCAGGAGCGACGTTGCCCCCAGGGTTCATCTGAGGACGTCTGAAGACATTTTTGGTTGTCACAGCTGGCAACCAAAGAGAAGGAGAATGCCCCTGGCACCTACTGGGTAGAGCCTACGGAGGCTATGCAACACCCTCGAGGGCAGAGAACCACCTGGCCCAACGCCACTAGCGCAGGGACTGAGAAACCCTGAACTAGAGAACCACCGCTTACTGACTTTGCTAGAAGCTGTGTGAGGTTGCCCAGACCAAGAGTATCAGTCACTAATCAGGTTACGAGTTGACTGGGGACAGACATGCACATAGGCCATATGTCACCATCAATAATGAGCAAAAGTCTGTTCATCTCCAAGTCTATTAGGACTGACCTTTAAAGGAGAGGAAAGAGTATGGTTTTATCCCCTCCACACAACCAATACCCAGCTACGCAGGTGGGGACAAACACGACCGCCACCCGGCTGTCTCGTCATGCCTCAAGCAGCTTCATGCAACACTGTTCTCGACACTTACTTCCTACAGAAACACTGCGCTGTGAAATTCTTAGCTGTGATCTAATATTTCTGTAGAGATTCTGAAGTGATAAATGTGATGGAAGCAAGCCAATAGGTTATGGGAGGGAAGAGAAGACAGTACTTAGAGACATTTAATAATCTCCCTCTTAACATTTACAGGAAACAGCCCCTCTTTTGTATTCAGGTGGTGATTTTGCTTTCTTGGTCCGTCCAGAGAGGTGGAGAGAGTGAGAGGGGCTGCACGGAGCACCATGTCACAGACCCCGCCCCTCGGAGGGAGGTAGCCGGCCTCTAACTCCCCTTCCTCTCCTGGAGAACAGCAGGATGCTCCCAAATGGTGTGGTTGGAACGGGGGCGGAGACTCCGAGGGCGAACAAAATGGGCAACAAGTCAGCAGCAGCTGAAGGTGAGCTCCCCCCCTCCCCTGCTTCTGGCAGTTACCCTCAGGCTGCAACGAGAAGGACTCGGGGGTCACTCCCAGGCTTGGATTCCCGTGTCCTCGCAGGCTATTCTGCAGGTAATGATACTGGCCACGGCCTACCTTCCAGTTGGTTCTTAACATGTGTTCCTTGGCTCGGCACTCTTGGAAGATGAGCTTCCAGCGAGAATAATCAGAGATGCTGCTGTCGGGAAGGTGTCCGTCCTGCTGGCACAGCCGGTACCACAGCACCTCGTCTTCGGCAATCGCCTTCCACGTCTTGCTCACCTACAATGGCAGAAGTGACACAAGTGTCAAATCCTGCAATTAGAGAAGGCCCTTGTCATCCAAAAATCAATCAACACCTTTATTATTGCCCTGGGTTTATGGCAGTATAAAATGTCTCATTAACAAAACACTCGGAGGTGGAAAAAAGGAAAAACAACAAGCAAATGTTTCCAGTTTTATCTTTCAAGACTGCAAAATTGTTGTATTATCATCTAATATCACATTTTAGACTACTTGAAGTATTATATAACATCAGAGACAAATACACAAAAGGCAAGAAGTGCACGCTGTGTCGGGTTAATCAGCAGACGATCACACACGGCTGGTCAGAACAGAACCACGCTGCTTCCCCCAACAGGCCCCTGCAGTCCCATCCTGGGGACCAGCAGCCTCTGAAATAGGCCTAACTCAAAACTTCTGCTTGTGTGAGAATTTCAAATTTATGGTACGTGTGAAAGCTTAGATTTTAAGTGTGTACCTTAAAAAATATTTAATAGAAACTCAAGCTGTTAACCAGGACTGTAAGATCTGATATAGAGAAATTAATGTTATGTCTGGACTGAATTTCAAATCCCAACAGTATCCAGAGGAAATGGCAGTTTTAGCTATTAGTGCTTTGTCTTCGAAGCCTAACTGAGGGGAACAATGAATTTACTTCACCACCCGATAATGGACCAGGTGGGGCAGGCTGCAGAAGGTGAACTCCACTGGCAAGGTGAGAAACTGACCCAGCAGATCACCATGAACTTGGGCCGCGATGCACTCTGCTTGCCACCCATCCAACTCACCTTTAACAAAGTTAAGAGTCGTGACCAATGGCTTCAGTCACCGGTGCTCCTAAACATTGCCGTGAGACCACTTCAAGACATCAAACACGCAGACGAGAAGAACGCAAGTGAGCCAGAGTAAGCGAATACAGGCAGCATGCGTGTGGCAGACGCTCCCTGAACGCGGATGCCTAACTTAATCACGAACTGACGGGGGGGGGGGGGGGGGGTTAACTTTTGGAATTACAGAGTAAAGAACTCCAGAAATCTGCTCCTCCATAAAAGCAACAAAAATGCTGCCAAAAATTGTCAAAAATCAACTTTTCACAATTCTGGAAATTAACTAAAGGCTTGCAACATTTTGAGGAGCATTCATTCTAGAAAAAAGGCTGAATCTTGGTAAGAAGCGTAACTTCTATTCTGTTTGAACTTTCGCTACTCCCACCCTCCTCCTCCTTCAGCTCCGTGGTAGCCTTGAAGACCAACAGCCTTGCACCTACAGTAGCTGTAAAGTCCAGGAGCCCCGCAGCCACTGGAGAAGCCAGACAGGTTTCCAGTGCCCCAAAAGTGCCATCCCCAGGGCACTGTTACCATCTGGCCTGTCTGGCAGCTTGCTGAAAAACTCTCTTCTGAAGGCCTGTCTTCATCTGAACCACCTCACAGTGCACTCTGTCCTGTATCCAGGGCATTTGTCAAAAACAGTAAGGGACAACTGCTGAACAGGGCAGCAGCCTATGGCAGCATGACCAACTGGGGCTAAAAAGAGAAGAACCAGAACACTTAGAAGGAAAATCTGGGGAATGGGGTGCCCAGAGCGGGCTTTGAAAGGCTCCAAGATACTTCTGGGAATGAAGAATGCCAAGAGCATGAACAGAGATGTGTGTGTGTGCCCAGGAAAGCCCTGAGAAGGCCCTGGTCCCTCAGCTCTTGCAAACACCAAGGCTCTACACAAGCAGGAGGTACAGGCTAGTGCAGGCTAGTGCAGGCTGTAAATACCAGCACACTGGAGGCGTGCCCCAACACGCAGGGCGTACCTTGGCAAAGGCTGGGAAATGTGCTGGTCCGATGTACTTAAGGTTAAGTCTCCATCCAAACACCAGCCAATCACTAAGCTAACTGAGCAGAGACTTAGTCCAAAAGATTCACTAAACAGACAGGAGCAATAACAAAATATCATGTTAACGAACCACACCGAGGGGGAGAGGATCTGATTTCAGAGTGCCACATTATTTTAAAAGGCCAGTTTTTAACACCAAATGATGAGGCACACAAGAAACAGGAAGGCACTACCAGTGTATGGAGGAATAAAAGCAGGCGCTAGAAACTGTCCCTGGGCAAGCCCGGACGTTACAGAATCACTAAACAAAGGCTTTGTATCAGCCATCGTGTCTGTTCAAAATGCCAAAGGAAAGCAAGTCTGACGCATAAAGGAAGGTATGAGCACAATGTCTTGCCCAGTAGAGAATATCAATAAAGAAATATAAATTATTTTTAAAAAACAAATAGAAATTTCAGAGTTGAGAGGCACAGTAACTGGAATAAAAACTTCACTAGTGGGGTGTAAGAACAGACTTGAGCTAGCAGAAGAATCGGGAAACTTAAGGTCAATTAAGATTATTCAGGGACTTCCGCCAAGATGGAGGCATAGGTGGAGAAGCCGTGCCTTCTCTCACAACCAAGTTTAGAGACAACTAAATATTAGCAACAGAAAACACAACCAAAACACAGAAAATTGAACTTTTCGTAAGTCTGATAACAACAAATTCTTCAGCCTGACCAGTAAGAGGGGCGAAACCAGCAGCTGTTGGAGCGGGGTTGCACAGGAAAACTCGGTCAGATGGACTTGGGCGTGCGGAATCCAGGTGCAGGGTTGGACCTAGTAAGCGACTCAGCGAGCGACCGTGGAGAAACAGCGAGGGAGCAGGGCTGCGGGTTGACTGTGGTTGCGCTTTCGTGCGCAGATAGACAAGCGAGGGAGTGGGTGGTGAGACTACAGGACTGAGCAGGCCCCACGGGGAGCGGCAGCAGAGGGCGCTGCCATTTCCCCACTCTGACCCCGCCTCTACATACAGCGTCATAACTCAGCGACCTGAGTGGCCCCGCCCTGGTGAACCACCTAAGGCGCTGCTCCTCACCCAGCCCCGAGAAACAGCAGAGGAGGTCGCCATTTCCCCGCTATGACCACGCCCCCACATACAGCGTCACAACCCAGTGACCTGAGAGTCCAAGGCTCCGCTACTCATACTTAACGGACACAAACAGACCAAAAATGGCTCAAGATCTCAAAGCCCCAGAGCCTATAAATCTAAGCGATAAAGAAATAGCAAAACTCTCAGACGCAGTTTAAAACACTGGTGATCAGGATCCTCACAGAACTGGTTGATTATAGCCACAAATTAGACAAACATATGAAGGCGAAACTAATTGAAATGAATGGAATTGCACAGGAAACCAATAGCAATGAAAAGGAAACTGGGACTCAAATCAAGGGAGTGGACCAGAAGAAAGCAAATAATGGCCAAACAGAAAAGAGTGAAGAAGCAAGAATTCAAAAAAATGAGGAGAGGCTTAGGATCCTCCAGGACATCTTTAAACGTTCCAACATCCGAATTATAGGGGTACCAGAAGGGGGAAAGGAACAGCCACCAGTGGAAAACTTATTTGAACAAATAATAAAGGAGAATTTCCCCAATCTGGCAAAGGAAATAGACTTCCAGGAAATCCAGGAAGCCCAGAGAGTACCAGAGAAGTTGGACCCAAGAAGGAACACACCAAGGCACATCATAATTACATTAGCCAAGATTAAAATGAAGGAGAGAATCCTAGAAGCAGCAAGAGATAAGGAGACAGTCACCTACAAAGGAGTTCCCATCAGACTGTCAGCTGATTTCTCAAAAGAGACCTTACAGGCAAGAAGGGGCTGGAAAGAAGTATTCCAAGTCATGAAATCCAAAGACCTACAACCAAGATTGCTCTATCCAGCAAAACTTTCATTAGAATGGAAGGACAGATAGAGTGCTTCTCAGATAAGATCAAATTCAAGGAGTTCATCATCACCAAGCCCTTATTATATGAAATGTTAAAGGGACTTATCGAAGAAAAAGAAGTTAAAGAAACATGAATAGTGAAAGGACAACAAACTCACAGTTATTAACAACCACACCTAAAACAAAAGCAAACTAAAAGGACAGCTAGATCAGGAGTGGAAACATAGAAATGAAGATCTCAAGGAGGGTTAGCAACAGGGGAGTGGGAGGAGGAGAAGGGGGAGAAGGTACAGAAAATAAGTAGCATAGAGAGTAGATAGAAAATTGATGGGGGGGCAAGAATAGTATGGGAAATATAGAATCTAAAGAACTTGAGACACATGGTCATAAACTAAAGGGGGGGTAATGGTGGGGATGGGGGGTAGGGTGGAGGGGAATGAAGAGGGGAATAGAACAACTGTAATGGCATAATCAATAAAAAATAAATTAAAAAATATATAATAATAGTATAGGAAATATAGAAGCCAAAGAACTTATATGCACAACCCATGAATATGAACTAAGGGGGAGGGGGGAGGCAAGTGGGAGGGGGGCCCAGGGTCGGGAAGAATAAAGGAAGGGAAATGGGACAACTGTAAGAGCATAATCAATAAAATATATTTTAAAAAACCCTAAAAAAAAAGATTATTCAGTCTGAGAAAGAAAAAAATGAAGGAAAAATACACAAATAAACCAAAAAATGAAGAAAACAACCAAGCCTCAGAGACCTGAAGGGCCCCACATGTGTGGACCAAAATAAATATTACGAGAGCTCCAGAAGGGAAGGGAAGAGATGAAAGGGTGGAAAGACTATCTCAAGAAATAATGATCGAAAATTTTCCACATTCGACAAAAAATATTAATCTACACATCAAAAAAATTCAATGAACCCCACGAAGGACTCACACCCAGACACTTCACAGTCAAGCTGCTGAAAGCCAAGACAGAGCGAACCTTGAAGGCATCAGAGAGAAAAGACCCGCTGCACACGGGGATTCGGTGCGCACCAGACACCACGGGGCGGCCTTTGCAAACTGCTGAAAGAGACTGCTGACCAATAACCGTCTGTCCGGCCAAACTATCCTTCGAGAAGAAAAGCGGAACAAAGCTATTCTCAAATAAACAAACAATTCATCACTAGTAGACCTGACCTGCAAGATACACTGAAGGGAACCCTTTAGGCTGAAATGAGAGGACTCGGAACATGGGGAGGACATAAGACACACCCGTCACCATCGCTCTGGAGCTGCACACAAGAGACAGTGTGTGTTTTCACATGCAACTTTTTTCTTGTGTGTGATCACACGGACAACTGCCTGGAGCATAAAGCTGTGTTGATAGGCATGTACCATATAAAAATATGATGTATATGAAATGTTACATATCATAGTTCACATTTCATCAAAGGAGGAAGAGGGAACAAAGTTACATTGGAACAGTTTTGGTACAATCTTGAAATTATAAATTGGTATTAATTCAAAGTAAAAATTTTTACAACATTCATTGTAATCCCCAGGGCAACCATTGAGAAAACACAGTAACTTTTTAAAATATGGTAAAAGAAACAAGGGAATTAAAATGGTATGCTAGAAAAATGTCTTCATAAAAGAAGAGAGTAATACAGGAAAAGAGGAACGAAAAAGACATAAGACGTACAGAAAACAGATAGCAAATGGCAGGCATAAATGCTCCCTTAGCAGTAATCACGTTGAAGGTAAAGTAACTGCATATTCCATCAGAAGGCAGACTGGCAAAGCTAACGAGTATGACCTGACTTGCACCCTCTGCAAGACACACACTGTAGATTCAAAGGCACAGGCAGGAAGCAAGTAAAGGATGAAAAAAGATATGCTGCACAAACAATACCCCCCAAAAAGCTGGAATTCGTTCACTAATGGCAAATAAAATGAACTTTAAGACAAAAGTTGTTACTAGAGACAAGCATATTTTTATAACGAGGGTCAATCCAATAGGAAGATACAACAACGATGAACTTAACATACACACTTAACAACGAAGCCCCAACACGCACAAATCTAAAACTGGTCAATACGAAGGAAAACAGGCAGTTCCGCCATGATACCCGAGACCGCCCCACTGCACTTCCAATAATGGACAGAATACCTAAAGAGAAGAATACCAACAAGGACATGCAAGACCTGCACAGCCCTGCAGACCAGCCAGACGTAAGAGACACCCGTGGAGCACTCCCAACAACAGGGTGCAGCCCTCCTCGGGGGCAGTGGACGCTCCAGGACAGACGTGTGCTGGGGCGCAAAACTAACCCCAATCCGTTTCAAGGGACTGACGTCATACAAAGTATGTTCTCTGACTACAACAGAGTGAAATCAGAAATCAGTGACAGAAGTACATTTGGGAAATTCACAAATGTGTGGAATTAAACACCATGTTCCTAAATAAGCAATAGGTCAAAGAAATTGTGAGAGGAACTAGAAAGTACTTGGAGGTGCGTGAAAACAAAAACAGACTATGCAAAGCTTATGGGACAAACGCAGTGCTTCGTGGGAAATGTACAGCTGTAAAACTCCCCATGTTGAAAGAGATCTGGGAATCAAAAAGCCTTCTCCCTTAAACACTAGAGAGAAAACTAAACCCAAAGCAAGCACAACAAAGGAAATAAAGATTACAATAGAAATAAGTGAAGTCGAGAAAAATCAAGGAAATAAAATCAGTTCTTTGAAAAGATTGACCAAGTTAACAAAACTCTACCCAGCCTGACCAAGGGAAAAAAGAGAAGACTCAAATGACTAAATTCAAGAATGAAAGAGAAGCCACCACTATAACATGAAGTATTGTAAGGGAACACTATGAACAATTACATGCCAGCAAATTAGATATGCGAGGTGAAATGGTTACATTCCTAGAAAGACACAACCCACTGAAACCAACTCGAAAAACAGAAAATGTGAAACAGACCTGAAACAAGTAAAAACGTTTCATTAATAATTTTAAAACTTCACATAAAGAAAAGTCCAGGCCTAGATGGCTTCACTGGTGAATTCCACCAAATGTTTAAAAAGGAATTAATACCAAACATTCACAAACTCTTCCAAAAATACATGAGGGAACACTTTCCAACTCAGTCTAGGGGGCCAGTGTCACCCCAATGCCAAAGCCAGACAGACACTAGCACAAGACACCTACAAACCAACATCTCTTACGAATATACACAAAAATCTTCAACAAAACACTAGCAATCTGAACCCAGCAGCACATGAAATATATGCCATGACCAAATACAATCTATCCCAGCATGCAAGGTAGGTTTAGAATATAAAACCCGATGTAATATATATTACTAGAATATAGGACATAAACCACATGAAGTTCTCATAAATTTTCTTAAAAACTATAAAAATTTAAAAAACAGTAAGGGAGTTCTTTATATGCAAGATGATTCTACACAGCACAAAAAAATTCACGGCACGGCAGAGTTCCTTTACACGACCACTTCCCCAAGGAGACACAGAATGACTGGGATATCGTATACACACGTATGTTTGATAGCATTTTCAGACACATGTCGTTATGATCACCTCCATTACTCGAGAAGCAGCGTGACACCACAGAAAGCCAGTTACACTCGTGGGGACAAACCCAGCTCCCAGCGCCAGGTCTCTCACTAACCAGCTGTGTTACAAAGAGAAAGTCGCTGCGCTTCTCTGCTCCCCTTTCCTCCTCTGAAATGGTGGGGGTGTCAGATTCTAAAACTTCCTTACAAGACTAAATTCTATGACCTCAGGATCTTTGTTTCCTCTTTAAAATGTGAATAATCAGCCCTGGCTGGTGTGGTTCAGTGGACTGAGTGTGGGCCTTCAAACCAAAAGGTTGCTGGTTCGATTCCCACTCAGGGCACATGCCTGGGTTGTGGGCCAGGTCAGGTCCCCAGTAGGGGGCACATGAGAGGCAACCACACATTGATGTTTCCCCCACCTCCCCTCCCTCCCCATTTCTCTAAAAATAAATATATATTTTTTAAAGTGCGAGTGATCACCCCCCCCAACAGAACTGTTGTGTGGCTCAGAGAACTCCCACAGAAGACTCTGCAAATGCAGTTCTACACGTGCTGCAGACCAGTACTGACAGCACCGCAGGACCCCATGCCCACTATGAAATTATACGTTTCCAAACAGTACTTTGAAGAAGGAAGCCATGAGCTCCCTGTATTTTAATAAAGAACTTTTATTAAATCTGCAATGGGTTTCTACTTGCTCCATGGCATGAGAAGCAGAGATTTACAAAGTAAAAATTAATCAGAATCCAATAACTCAGCTTGTTTCAATCTCAAAATTTCTGATTTTCCATCACAAGCAAACTATATTCAAAATAATCATTATCACAATACTTTACTCAACCAAAAGCAGGTCAGAGCAGTAATGACCAGCAGAACAGCCTGCCGGCCCACTGAGGCGCCGGCTCCCTTCGCTGTGTTGCCGCCGTACGTGAGAGCGCGCAGGCTCCAGGCGGAGCACCACGTCCCCAAGTTACCGTCTCTGTAGGCCTGGGCGTTCTGCACGGGATTCACAGCACCGCAAGTTAGGCCGGGTAGCATAAAGAAGTGCAAGGCTTCTGTCACTTCTCTGAACCAAAGTGTCGCACTGGCTCAAGTCTTGAGTGGTTTAGAAACTGGAAATGTAAGAGAGGCCTTGGAGACCACCCAGGCCCAGCCCCCCATCGCAGGAGGCTCCGCTCAGCATCCCTGGCTGGTGCGGGCATCTGGGGAAGAGCTGACATCCCAAAGCAGCCTGGTTCCCTGCAGCTCGATCACGAAGAACTTCCACCGGTTAGAAAACGGATACTGTTCCAACCACGGTCCTGATTTTTGCCCTTCTGAAAACATTAATCTACTTCCTCTTCCACCTGACAACTCTTCAAATGGCTGAAGAAGGCCATCCCAGTGCCCCGCAGTCATTTCTTCACAGGTCTAAATACTGCCCACTTCCTCTGACTACCCGTCAGAGGACTAGTTCCCACCCCCGCCAGCCCTGAATTACCCTCGTGATTCTGCATCTACACTGTCCCTCCTCAGATGCCGTACTCAGGACTAAACAGGACCCCACACGTGGACTGTGGAGTGCCATAAATGGAAGGATCGTCAGACACTAATGTGTTACATTGCTTAACGGCTACTGAACTAATGTCCACCAAAGCTTCTGGAGTCTGTTTTATTAGGTATTCAAGGCAAACAGATATAAAGAATATTACAAACACCCATGGACTCACCACCCCACTTCAGAAATAAAATACAATACTAATGAGGTTAAGAGTCCTATGCATCTGTGCTCATGTCCTCTCCCCCCAATAGTAATCTCAATTTGGTGTTTATCATTCTTCAGGCTCTTTTAAAACAAACTGTAATTGAGTAAACAAGTCCCTGTCTCGTACTTCTACAATCTTTTTAAAACTAAAGTCTTCATAAACTTTCTATCCATTCTAAAGTCCAGCTCATTACATACATACCCCCAGCCTACATTTCATGGCATCTTTGCCCACCAGTTCTGCCATCCTTTGCATGAGCTACCTCTCCCATACACAGATCACCTGCAAAATACAGTCTGCAGGCCTTCACATCTTAATCATTTAAAAAAAATAGTTAACCAGGACGGGGCTGAGGACAGAGCCTGTGGCAAACCACTCTAACGCTCCCCCGCCATTGACGTGGATCCATTAAACAACCCACCCTGGCCTGGCTGCAACATCAGTCACAAATCCACGGAACCACACTGTCACCACACAGTTGTCCATCTTCGCCATACCGGCGTCAGGGAAACGGGCCCCCATCCAATCACAAGTGGTCAGCAACTGAGGACGGGGTGATGACTTCGTAACGCTGGGGTTCCAGTTTTCACTAGACACAACACTGTGGTTTGATTTTTGGCATTTCTGGTCCACAGTCGAGCCTGTCCGTGACACTGGGTTGTGTCTGTCTGTCTGTCTGTGCCAGAGGGAATCTCAGCACTCGGCAATCACGAAGCACGAACAGAGACAAGACCAACATCAGCTGTGACGGAGCCAGGCCACAACTCAGACAGCTCCAGAGCAGAGTACTCCTCTAACAGACAGACCCCTGGGATGCAGGCTTAAAGAAGTATAAGACGGGGGCCAACATTCCTAGGTTCTCAAAGGCAGAGAGCGCTAACTAAACACAGGACAATCTATTCTGATCCTTGGAATATGGAAGGCGTTTTTGTAGAAATTGTAAGATGCAACATTCAGTAAAATTTATGAGATGTCAGTATTGGATAAAAGACCCACCAAGGTGCTACGAGGTCACATAAATGGAAGTCCCGATTTCACTGCAGAGACCAACACTTCCCCAGGCACGCTCGGCAGAACAGCAGGTCCTCGGGCTGCTGATCCGTTACTTTAATAGCCTGACACGTGTTACAAATCTCTAAGAAGGGCGCAGAAAAAGCTTCATTCCCCGGACTTACTTGGGTCCTGAACACTTCTTACAAGGAGTGTCTCCACAGCCTAGTGCTCTGCGGAAGACACGTTAGAAAATACTGAAATGGGTCACTGGTCCATCAATGAAGACATGTGTTGTGTGCTGACTACATGCTGGGCACTAAGACTGGCAATTCTCACCCACTTTCCACCTCAATCTGCCAAACTTGTATGTTTTCACATGAGTGACTTCCCGCAGGCCAGAGAGAAATGTTTGCTCTCTGCCTTCACATTCAGGTGGAATCAAAAGAGTGGTCCCACGTAGGCGACAATCTCTGTGACTCTGTGGTCCGAAACCCAGCTACGAGGCTGCGTTTTGTCAGGCAGAACCACTGAGTCGGCAGCACTTGAGGAGAGTCGGAATCAGTGCTCAGTAATCACAAACTAGAAGATCCCAAAATTAAGTTAGACATTCTGGATAAGCTTTCACTGGGAGCTGAACCATACAAAATTTCAGCCACTTTAAAATGAAGAAACTTCAGAGATTTTCAAGAAGTCTCAAATATATCAGACCTTAAAAACTTTGGAAGCTGAAAACAGATTTGTATTATCAGCTTCAAAGAACCGTTTCAAATGGCACAATCTGAAAGTTGTACAACAGGACTATGGGATAGAAAACTAAGAACAAAAAGTTGATGTCTCGGTGCACCATCCCACCACTAACCACTGAATCACGGGCCTTATGCTGCAGAAAATGATATTCAGGGTAAGGTTTAAATCCTGGATAACAAACAATAAATCTCTTTGAGGGATTTATAAAAGGTAGAGGTGAGAATTACTTCCAAAAAGGGATCAGGACTGTACCTACAATTAGGTATTAAATGCAGAAATGTGCCAACAATTTCTTTAGCAAACTATAAAAGGAGGGTGCCTTTTTTTTTTCTCTTAGAGGAGAACAAAAATTATGGGCATTAAGAATTTCTTTTAATCCTGGAGGGGAAAAAAATCAACAAGAAAAGACCTAGTTAAACTTTCACAAGTAAACTGTAAAGAGTCTCATCCAAATGAAATCTAATTGTTTGGATTTCTTAAGTTATATTAAATCTAGCAAGTTTACAAGCCTGGATTTTCCAGAGGCCTAATGGTCTTTTTTTTCATTCACCGGGACTGGAGTGGTTCTGCCCAGTAAAAGCCCCACTGAGTGAGCCTCAGCTACAAAAGTCTGCTAATAAAAGTGTCTCCAGCATTTTGCTTTATAGCACCACTGTGAATTGCAGCATTACCAAAAAAAAAAAAAAGAAAGAAAAAGAAAAAAAAAAAAAACCCTGGCTCAAAAATTAGGTTTATTAACTCCCCTGGATTAGGGTTACCAGTGAGGCCCACGGCAGGGGAAAGCGTCATTGTCCTGGTCACACTTTCACACACCATGTCCACTTGAGAGGCAACAGACTCATGATCTCAGCTTCCTTTCTTCTGGTCACTCTGAAACCCACTCACTTTTGCCCTCACCATGCCCCTGATTTTGGCCAAGGTCACCAGTGACCTCCAGGTGGCCAAATCCCATGGTCATCTCTGTCCCCCTCCCTTGACTCCAGGCAGCGCGTCCTGCTTTGATCACTTTCTCCTGCTGGTAACCCCCCACCCTGCTTCCAGGGTGGCAGGTGCAGTGTTTTGCCATGTGTAACTTGCACCCACGCTTTTGTGTGCATTACACACAGGATTATTATTCCCATTACTATACCATGATATATATTCATTATGCCCATGTATAATGTGCATCCTTATTTTTCCCTCAAAAATGTGGGCAAAAAAGTGCACATTACACACAACAAATTACAGCGCTCTGGGTTTCCTCCCCCGCTCACAGGTAATGGCTTCTCAGTCTTCTCATCTCCTTGGCCTCTCATCACTGCAGTGTGCCAGGCTCAACCCCTGAACCCCTTCCTCCATCCACACTTACTTCCCTGACAATCTCACGTGGTTTCCTGGCTTCCAATACCATCAATGTGCTGACAGACTCCAAATTTGGATCTTGAGTGCAGAGCTGAACCCAGCACTCACCTCCAGCCTCACATCCACCTACCACTTTCCCCTCAACTCTCATACCCACTGTTTCCCCTTGTCGGAAAGGGCCAGCTCGTCCACCCAGCTGCTCAGGCCAAACACCTCGGAGGTCCTGCTGACTCCTCTTCCTCTCTCCACACCAGCCCAGTAGCAACCCCGACTCTGCCTACTTCTGCTGGTGCAGTCCGGGTCCTTACTGCCACGTTCTCTCACCTGCAGTATTTCAGTGACCTTGTAACTGGTCTCCTTGCTGCCATCCTTGTCCTACTACATCGCAGCCAAAATGATCCCTTTTCAAATGTAAGTCAGACCTTGTCACTCCTCTGCTCAGAACACTTCACTGACTTCCCACCCCGTTTAGAGTAGAAGCCCAAGTTCTGTTCCTAGATTAGGTGTCTTTCATGTTCTGACCATGTCTCCTTCTCTCAGCCCCATCTGCCCACTCTACTGCCATGTTAGTTTCGTACTGATGCTCTAGCAAACCACCACAGACTCAGTGGTTAAAACCATGGACACTTATTCCCCTACAGTTAGTTCTAGAGGCCAGGTCTAAATCAAGGTGTGCCAGCCGCAGGGCTGCGCTCCTTCAGGCGGCTTCCAGCTCCCAGCAGCTGCCTACAGCCCTTGGCTGGTGGCCCCTGCTTCCATCCCCCAGGCCAGCAGCACAGCCTCTTCCCTCCTCTCGACTCCCCACCGTCCTCTTAAAAGGAGCACTGTAATCACAGTGAACCCACTTGGGTAAGCGCCCCATCGCAGGATCCTTCACTTACATCGGCAAAGGTCCTTTTACTATAAGAGGACCAGATTCACAGGCCCTGAGGGTTCAAGGTGAATGTCTTTGGGGGGATATGATTCAGCCTAGCACAACCTAAGCTCTGTGACCTGCCTGCTGCCCCCAAACGCAGCTGCAGGTACGCTCCGTGCAAGGCCTGTGCACGTGCTCCTCACCTCTGCGGAGACCTGCACAGCGTCCTCGCTCCCTCCTTCAGGTCCTGGCTCAAAGGCCACCCTGTCTGAGAAGGTTTCCCAGGCCACTTAGAAGTGGCCCCCAGCCTCACCTCTGCCGTCTGCTTTTTCTTCACTGCATGTACCACCATGAAACGTGAGCTTTCAGAAGGACAGAGGTTTCTTTTTCATGTTTTGTTCACTGCGGTACTCACTGTGTAGAACGGTACATGGCACACAGTAGGCCCTCTGTAAATAACTGAGAAGGAGAAGAAGTCGATTTTTTAAAATTCAACACTTCAATACACTGGATTGCTTGTATTTTCAAAGGTCAGCTTCTGGCACGTGCCGCCCTTCAGGAGGCCCTGACTTTCTTTATTCAAACACAATCTCTTATGTTGTGCTTTTTTGTTCCTTGAAACTTTTTAAATATGGCAAACTCCAAAAACACACAAGTAAAGCGAACAATATAAAGAACTCGCAAGTACCACCACTTGGCTGAAACCACCATCAACACCGGTCCGCTGCCTGTTTCACCCAGCCCCGGCCTTTCTTTCCAGAGCTCTTTGCTTTGCCATCGCCCCTGTTTAGAGGGGCAGCCACCGCCACCTGGCAGATTAAAAGGAAACTCCTCGGGGGGCTTGGGTCCCAGGCCTGCACTCAACTCCTCGAGAGAGAGGGGTCCGGTGGAAGGTGCAAGTTAAGAACCAAGGGACCCCTGCCAGCAACGATGGTTCCTCAGGATCATTTCTGCTATGAAAATCAATTCAGCTGCACTTGGCTATGGATTCCCGCTTTTAAAGACTTCATTAAGATCTTTAACCATAAACCCTCAGCTTTTAGTTTCTCCTATTCGGACATCTGGGAAGATCATAAGATCACATTTTTCGTGAAACCTGAAATATCGTTACCCAATACGCTGGCTTTAGTTCCAGAATTACTTATTTATTTAGATGACACCAACTTCCTGCTCACCAGCTTGGTCATAAATCTTAGGTTTGTAACCTCTGCGCCTTGTCTCTTTGTCTCTAGTGCTCTCTTTATGCACAATTTTCTACCTTTTATTGGAAAACACAATGTTGTTACCTACATAGCTAAACTTCTAAAGTGACACACTAGGAAATACACATAACTAAATTGTGTGTTAAAATGGGACTTTTAAAGACACTCAGACAGGGGAGCACACTAATGGTTGCCGTGGTCAGAAACCGGGGACGAGGAAGGAGGCGATTGTGGCTACAAAAAGGCAGCGCCAGAGAGCCTCGCTGGTGAATGCTCCGCACCCTCCCTGCGGGCACCCGAATCCACACCTGCGGTAACACTGAGGGGACCAAACACACACACAAACAAGCACGTGGAAAACTGGTGAGGCGTGCGCAGGCCCCGTGGACCACGCCGACGCCAGCTTCCCGGTGTTCCAGTGGTTCCTCCAAAGGAGGAGGCTGAGGGAGGTGTGCACAGGGACCTCTCAGTGTTACGTTTTGCAACTTCCTGTGAATTTATAATTATTTTAAGTTTTTAAAAAATGAATGTTGAGCCCTGGCTGGTGCGGCTCAGTGGGTTGAGTGGGCTGCTGGTTTGACTCCCAGTCAGGCACATACCTGGGTTGCAGGCTAGGGTCCTCAGTAGGGGGAGTGCAAGAGGCAACCACACATTGATGCTTCTCTCCCTTTCTTTCTCCCTCCCTTCCCCTCTCTCTAAAAATAAATAAAATCTCTCAAAAAGTAAATGAATGTTGGTAAATACCTAAAAACCTTTACTCCTGAGAATTATTCATGCTGTAAACGACAGCACACTTACCCTTCTCATAAAAACTAAACAATTTCCTATTTTTGAAATCGACAATTTTGTAATTATTATTCATTTTAAAATATTACCCTTTAAAGTGCTAGGAACCCTGTGGGCGCACATGATAAAATGAACTTGACATTGTAAGTAGCGGGATGATAGAGCTGTGCAATGAACTGCCCGGTGAGTAACCCTGCTTCCTAGAAGACGCACTGTATCCAAGGTATTTCAGTGTGGAGCGCTCCCACAGAGAGACCACGTCTCTCGAGGGACAACTACTGCCCGCGCGGAGGTGGAGAGGTCAGCGCCAAAAGCACGCAGGGGTCACTAACGAGGTGGGACTTTAGGAAAGTGGAAGGCCCCCCAACGCAGCCAGGGAGGGGGACGCAGAAAGGCGGCAAAGTCAGAGCAAAGCCAGCTCTCATCTGCGGCATAATCAAATCTCCAAAGTCCTCCCCCATCATGGTTCCTTACTGTGAGTCAGTTACCAATTTGGCCTAAAGATCTAATAAGCAAAGGGTTTTTTCTAAGGGTACACATACAGTCCGTGGTGCCAATTCCTCATAACTGGCCCGATTTCACTAACATCCCAAGGTGTGGGCATTAAAAGGGGGAGAGAGAGAGAGCGAGCCAGAGTGAGCCTCTCTAAAATAAAGTCATAAAGCAGCAGGACAGTCCATTCAACAGAAGGACTTCTTCCCTGTTTCAAAAATAAAAACACCACGAGAAACAAATGAAAATGCTACTTATTTTTATTATGTCAGGGTTTTATTTTAACACTTGAAAAAAAACAAAGCCAGTGCTACCAATTACTGGCCATCCATGGTCATCTTCATGTAACAGCTCTATGAAAAAAGTCACATCGTAAAAAATCACCTGAGGGATTTTGTCTAAAATATTTTCTATTCTTCTACATGTACTCAAAAGATAAGGTTTAAAAAAAAAACCAAACCCAAATCCAACTGGCCAAATAGGGAAGAATTCTGGTGGACAATCAGACCACTGTGTCGCAAATTAAACCGTTCACACCTGCGGAGTAATCCCAGCAGCACAGCCCACCCCCTGAAATGCGGCCCCACTGCACCCAAAGGAGGGTCTCTTCTTCCATGAGATCCTATCTGTGGCTGATAAACTCTCTGGATGAGAAAACCAGCAGCAGATGTGAAAACCACATGGCCCTCTATAAAGCGAGAGAGCAAAAAGCAATGTTAAAAGAAAAGATTTCTTAGACAGCAGCTCCCTATCAAGAATGAAGATTTTATCGTCCAACGCTGACTCTGTGGAAAGCAGCGTGCCATTAGCCCGCCGCTCCAAGACCGCGGCTCACAGTATCAGGCTGACATCCAGGAGTCGGACTCACTCAGCTACACCCTTGTTTTCAACTCTTGGGAACAGGGCCAATGTGTAAAGTTAGAATATAACAAATACGATTTGCAGCGGGAAGAAGAAGACAATGCAGGCACTCTCACTCAATGTAATCGATAGGCTCTAAGCGCAGGTCACACTCCAGTACATTTTTATGTAGTGAATTTTAGCCTTTGCATAATTTGTTCCATAATTTCCCAAGATTTCCACACTCTGCATCAAAAAAAAAAAAAGACTTGCCAGCATCCCCACTAAAGTGATGCTGTGGCGATTAAGAATACTGAAAAATTTTTCAGATTCTTATTTAAGTAGAAAAATAAAGGTTGGGGCAAAAATGTTTACAGTTGTGAATACACAAAATCCAGAGTTCTTTCTTGTATTATTATTTATTAAATGCTGCATTATTTTCCACACCAAGAACTGTAAGCCTGCTCTTGCCCCATTTTGTAATTTTGATTAAGCAAAAACACTTTATTAGAAATAGTGTAAAAGCAAAAACTCTCTCAGCTGTCCTGTTTTACACGTTTTACGTGGTAGGTCATTGAACTGCCACAGAAATAGCAAGCTCTAGACTCTCAGTGTGGCTACAGTCTTCACTCTCAAACTGCCTTCACACTTTTTAACTTCACATTCTTGGTGGCACTTTGGAATTTAGTGTGTAATTCTCCTACCACTCAGTTTTACCAAACCCTTTCTTTTGAAGCTATAGACACGTGGGTAAAATACATTCTATAATCCAGAGGTGGGAAAGGACAACCACCAACCCAATTCATTCTTTGGCTTTTATGGGCAATGGGTATTCCAGTGTCTTCTGGGGAACACAGCTGTCCACGAAAAGCCAATGGTCAGCAATCATATACACATTTAACTTGGGAGAAATTATATGCTCGTCCCCAAAAAGAAGAGAACAAGAGACTAATTTTAAGGGCCTGAACCCTTGCCTCTCAAAACTCGCCAAAGCCACACTGGCATCACTCAGAAATACAGATTACTGCCCCCCCCCCCCGACCTCCTGAGTATGAATTTGCATTTTATCAAGATCCCCTGTGACTCATGTGCACAATGAAGTTTGGCCCCGACGCTACCTCCCACCACCCCACCCCGGGAACGTCTGCCCCAGAGTAAGCATGGGGCGTGCAGCACTGGCCTGCAATTCCCTGGTGGGTCTCAGGTCTCACGTGCCTCACACCTCGCTGAGTGGGATTCTGGTGTTTTAAGGGTAATTTGGACTATACCCCTAAAACATGACTTCACTGTTTTGTCCCCAGGTTGACCCTTGGCTCCCAACCTGACAGGCTGGCTTGAGTAAACTGAGGGCTCGCACCTTTGCGTTACACACAAGGAGGGTGGTAACGGCTCAGACTGGTGCAATACAGACCCAGCACAGAGTGGTCGGCCTCAAGCACACAACCCCTAGCCAGCCATGACTCCGACCGTGGGGAGAACGGGGCTCCAGCGCAGACGGTCACAGACAGATGAATAAGCGACAATGTGGAACACAACTCTTAGTTCAAGGTTGCATTCCTTCACGAAAAGTTGCTACCCAATGCATTAATCCTTCAAAGCTGGTCATTCTGTAAGTAAATTTCTGTTACAGAGGAGCTCCCAATACTTCAATTACATATGTAGGTGAATCTGGCACGTCGGTTAATGGCAGCTTACCTGAGCACATCTCCCCAGGTCTTTCCTGTCCAGGTACTGAAATATACTGATTGCCAATTCATACGGCAGCTGGATATCAAAGAATGGCACGTCATCCATTTCATTCTGAGGAGAGAAAGAGAAAGGAAATAAGCTCACAATTCTGGATCTGAAAATGCTCGTATTTGCAGGCCCTTTAAACGACCAGAGACACCCTTAGATGGCGACGAGAGAGCTGATGGTGTATCCCAGGAGGAGCCAACCTTCCTCACTGTTCGGCAGAGCACACAGAGCTCACTCAGAACTGGACAACCACTTTCACACGTGCCCCCATATCCACGTATGAAATCCACAAGACCATTTCCCACCATGCTTCACAAAGGAGAAGTGGGGCCCTCTTACAAGCCGGGGTGCACCAGGTATCTGTGCGGAGGTTTGTGGGGGTCTCTTGGCCTCTAAGGAAAGGTGAGCAACAGGCAGCCAAGAGAGTGAGCCTTGAAATCAGGGGGGGCCATTGGCCCCCTCAGGACAGCTGCTGCCACCCTACCAACTTGGAGGGGGTGAGTACCCCACAGCCACAGGAGAAATGCTGACCCGGGTCACTCGAGTGTTTTCATAGGAAAAGGGGAATAGGGCCGTGAACACGAGAAAAAAAGCAAATAAATGAAATGCTGCTCTTGAGTGAGGTGAATAGCATCCTGCCGCGGCCGCTGGAGAGGCACAGGCTCCCTAATGCACTCGGGGGCGCGCACTGGTTAACCTGAGTGAGCCAGTGCAAACAAAGCAGTTCTTCTTCGGTGTCATTTATTAATGCAGAGAAATTAGAGCTCGTCTGCCTCTGGATAAGCAATTAGGGATGAGGTAACAGGCTTCATTTGAGAGATAAGGCTGTCACGACGATCCCGGCAGCACAAAGAAATACGAGTGTGAAACAGAAAAAAGCCCCAAGCGTGCACACGTAGCCCCCTGCCTGCTCCCAAACCCACCTGCCACCGCTGTGGGGTTTGCGTCTGCAGAGCTCTGCCAGGCAGTGCTCTCTGTCCCAACAGAAATTGCTTAATAAAATTCATCTTTAATAAGCTTTGACTGACATCAGTGACTTACTGGTTGCAAACAAATTACTAATTCATTACTCAAACACAACACTCATTTATGGAAAGGGTGAAGTCTCAAAACTGAAAACAGTCTCAGCATTTTTAAGGGAGTGTGAGCACCACTTTAAACCCTACCAAGATTCGAGGTAAAGATTTTTCTGAAACCATTCATTTAGGAGTCTTGGGGCTAAAAGATAATCCAGGGCACAAGAAGGAAATGTATTCAACTACAAAAACAACGCGAGTTAAGTGTGAGGTCCAGAAAGGCTCTCTGGGGGGGAAGAGTAAGAAATGACAGTCCATTGTGGGCAAAGAAGGAACAGAATGTTAAATCAAGAGAGAAATGTTGGCTATGGGGGGGTACAGGGAAAAATCTGCATGTGTAATTCGAAGACAGAAGGGTCCTTGCCTAAAAAAACAGTGGGAAGTCATCGGTCTGACATCGGGCTCCATCCCGGCCCACAACTAATTGGCTTCACTCATCAAGGAAATTCGGCATCGCTCTCTAGCCCAGAGGCACCTGAGACCCCTCAACACAACCCCAGAGGCCGTCACAGGCAGTGGGGGGAAGTCCCAACAAGACCAGACTATCCTCTGCAAGCCGGTGCTTTCTCTTTTGGATTATATGGCCGCAGTGAGGTGGAGAGGCCTACCTCACCTATTCACAGAAGCAGCAAGAGAAAAGTGTCCCGTATCCTCACACGAGTGGAATAAAGGCAAAGGAAAGCCTGGGCTTGTGCAAACTGAACTTAGCTTTTCACTGTTCAGAAACGTGCCCAGCACTGTTCTCAGTCTGGCCCCCTGGGCTCACTCCCTACACACTGGAGTCTGGACCTGACGCTGCTGTGAAGCAGCCTGAGAATGTCCAGGAGAGAACAACCGCCTGTCAGCAGTTACTCTGGTGCGGGAAGCCGCAGTGCCAGGGCAGCAGCCTTCCCTCTTCTGCCTATATCCAGGGGACCGACTCTCTCATCCCACCCTGGAAAACAGGGCCTCTGCCTCAGCAGACCCCAGCCCTGCTACCGTCCCCTGTGACTCCGACCACCAAGATCTCAGGGTGCAGCCTAGCACGGGGGGGTGCAGCAGAGGTTCACACGGAGGAACCTGGCTCTCCCACGTGACCAGCCGCGAGGCCAGGCTGAATGTATCCGAGCCTCAGTTTCCTCGACTGCAAAGCAGACGTAAATCCCCTACGACCAGGCATGTTATCAAAAAGAAAATGCAACGTGACAGGGAAGAGCGGGCAGAGGTGCCGGGGCTCAGTGTGCGATCACAGAGGGCTAACGAACGGTGCCATTTTCTCTCCTTCAGTGATGCTCCAGCTCCTTTCCCTTCAACACGTGTTTGTTGACTAGGCTCCCCTTCCTCGCAACTCCCACGCTGCCTTGCTGTTCACACAGAACCGTCTCCCCTGGTCCTGCTACAAGCAGCTGATCGTTGGTGACAGTGGAAAGGGGGTGGCATCGCAGAAACTAGGTCATTCAGGGGTCTGAACGCTGAGCCTACCCACACAACAGGTCTTTCCTGAGAGGCTTTTTAGAAAGAATTGTCCATTTTTAGCCCTGGCTGGTGTGGCTCAGTGGATTGAGTGTCGGTGTATGAACCAAAGGGTCACCAGTTCAATTCCCAGTATAGAGCACATGCCTGGGTTGTGGGCCTGGGCCCACAGTAGGGGGCACGTGAGGGGCAACCACACATTGATGTTTCTCTCCCTCTTTCTCCCTCCCTTCCCCTCTCTAAAAATAATAAATAAAAAACTTCAAAAATAAATAAGTAAAAAGAATTATCTAATTTAAAGGTTATACCACAGTAACAACTAAGGAAAAATTTACTCTCATGCACAGTAGCTGAAAGGGGTACAGCCCCCAGGGTGCCCGTGACTGTCAGGGGTTACGGCTCCCACGTCCACAGAAGATGGGAGATGCCACGCTGCTCTGTCAACGCACCAGCGGTGGCGGTTCTTGACCATTTATTAGTTCTGAAGGGCGACAACTGCTTCAAAGCTTTGAGTAAAATTATGTAAACACCAGTATTACAAAATCAAACTTAAAAAAAAAATCACTGGGCTCTTCGAATTATAAATGATGGTCAATCTCCAAAAAGATCAGGACCCAGGTTTTTATGCAAACAACCTTCCCTGCAGCCACCACTGGTCAGGGAACTGCAGGAAAGAAGGGAGCCGATATTATACCACAGGAGGGTCTACGTTCTGAGAAATGGGCAGGCCCACGAGGTCAGGAGGACACACGCTGAAGTCTCATGTTGCACACTTTCCATCTTTTTTGGCCAGACAGTCCATCGATGGCTCTTGTGGTGGCGCTGCAGCAGGTCACTCGTATCGCCCCTTGGCCCCACGACACTCCTTCCTCAGGTGCCCAAAACGCTGCCCACTGTGGGCTCACAGCCGAGTCCCTCCTTAGGCACCGCCCTGGGCCCAACGAGTGGCCTCGTGCGAGGTTCCGTCCCCTCCAGGAGGGCAGTCTACACCCAGTACCTCATCGGTGCCTGGACGCCACGGCCTGGCCCCCTTGCCTCAACTCGGGGCCTCTCAGAAAGGCCAAGCCACTAAACCGCCTACATGTAAACCTGAATCTCAGAGCCTATTTCATGAAAAATCCAACTTTCGTTCCCTCAAAGCAACACACACCATCTTTGACAATAGTAACTGTGCGTAACAGGTTCCCCAGGGGTCTAATGCGCAACCCTGGGAACAGCAGGTAACGCTCTGCCCCCGCCTCCTCTCACCCAGTCGTAATGCAGTGCAGGTAAAGCAGTCACCATCGCACCAAAACAGCCCAAACAAAACACTGGAGTAGCTTCAAGGTTAGGTCCATCACTCACAAACTTCGCTTCGTTATTATTGGTAATGTATCACTGGGGAAATACCTCACTAAAAATTGAAGTTATGAGCACGTTCGACCTTGTGGTTGAAAACGCACCTCGTTCATAGGCACGCATGACTTGACACAATTCAGAGCCACGTCCTGATGGAAGCGCTGGCCCTGTCACCAAGTTCGCCCTGACTGCAGCGGCACGATGTCGGAAGCACTGGCCTCGGTACTTCCCATGGGTCACAGGTGTAAGTGAAAAACATTACTTCCCACCACTGAGTGGGGACATGCCTTGTGCTCTAAAAGGTGCTACCAGACTTCCACGTAGGCCACCATGAAGCCCAGCCGTCCGAGAGGGTACGGGCCACACCGACCCCGTCTCTGTCCGTGCCGACGTAAGGACACAGACATCGACAAGATGACGTTCCGGAGGAAACGATAATCCACGGGAGAGAGACTGAAGACACCGGAAATAGGACTACAGGAAAGCTTGGTCACACTATAAAAATGCTAACATGACTAAAATGTTTAGAGAGAATAATTTCGCATTAATAGCCCAAGCAAAGTCAGAGTAGCCAAATTTATGATACAGAAGGCCAATAGATTTAAAATACTAACATTTTTAAAATTTAAGGAAAAACATCTTTTTAGTAACATGTTGTGCAAGACGAGTTTTAATTCCTCAGTGGCACAGGTTCCCTCCCTCTACTCACAACTCTTGTCCTGTATTATTACACAACAAAATGTTCCGTGGAGTTAAAAAACTGCCCAGGGCCTCTCGGACCTTCACCCCAAATCCCGAGGGTGGGTTCTAGCACCTCTTCCTCAGGGACCCTCATACACACTAACAGTTGAGAATCACAACCCTAAATTATAGACAGATATAAAAATCAATACCTCCTCAACCAAGCCAAAAACACACACACACACACACACAAAGAAAGAAAAGAAAACCCACAAAGGGGTCAAGTTACTTTGTTAATTCAGAGTCAGTGAATGCTGGATTTTCCCAAAGTCTGCTGGACTCACTCCAAAAACGCTCCGAGAAACTGCAAACCGACCCCTCCCGGGGGAGGCTGATTTGTGCTCCTATGTGCTAATGTGAGACTAATTCTGCAAATGGACTGGTTCTGCGCCTCACTGTTAGAAATGTAATCTGTCTTCTCCTGTTCAGTGGAAGAAGGGATAATTACTGAGAGTCAAACCAGGAAAAAGTAAAGAAACTGACTTCGGTTTGCTTCCCAAACCCAAATGTGTGTGTATTTCCAGGGCAAGCAGAACACTCAAGATCTCTCTAGGTGGTGTTTAAGAGACTGAGAAAAGCACCTCAAGTTCAAACAATAGATATTTAATAACGTTTCTGCTAAATCTGTGACTGAAAGGAGACTGTTTCCTACAGGAATTTATCTCAACTTCCCTAGATACTGCAAAAGCTGCATGGGGAAGAGCCACAGGATCTCGATCAGAAAGAGTGGACGAATTCCAGCTTTGCCGGGGATGGGGAGGGGGACGAGGGGCGCCTGAAACACGGTCAACCTAAATAGGCATTCGTTTATTTACACACTCACAAATGCTTTTTTTTTTTTTTCAATAGAAAGCAGGAGTTTCTGAGCAATGACATTACAAGAGATTCTTTTTTCTAAACTTCTAAATTCTTCTAAATCTTTTTACAATGAGCATGTGATCGTTTCACTGACAAAGAGAAGCAATACATGGGGTTTTTTTAGGTAAGTTGTTTAATGTTCAAAACACTATCTGAATTCACGGTCATGCCACTGTGGGGGAGGGGAGGGAAAGTACTGTTAACAAGTGTATAAGAAGTGAGGTCTACACTCAAAGAGTTAAAATCTTTTATAAAGATAAGTTGTGCCCAGGCTGGTGTGGCTCAGTGGATTGAGTGCCGGCCGGCCTGTGAACCAAAAGGTCGCTGGTTCAATTCCAAGTCAGGGTACATGCCTGGGTTGCAGGCCAGGTGACCCATTTGGGGGCATGAGAGAAACAACCACACATTGATGTTTCTCTCCCTTTCTCCCTCCCTTCCATTCTCTAAAAATAAATAAATAAATAAAATCTTTTTAAAAAAAAGGTAAGTCATCATCATGTAAAATAGAATAAAAACAGGAAATACAAAAAGCAATCTAAACGAACCCCTCAGGTACTCCAAAGTTCACTAGTAAGTCAGCTATTTACAACTTAGAAACCATTTTTCCAGAAACAATGTTCTACAGAATGGTTAAGCTGCCAAGCAGTCCACAGAAGGCCTACTTACCTCTTAACGTTTAACCTCATCCCCGTGCCCAGCTATGACAAAGAACAAAAGGTACTCCATACACCTCTGTTTGCATATGTGGATGACATAACTGAACTACAACACTACAGACTCTAACTGAAACGGTGCCTTGTACACAGTAGGTGCACAATAAATGTCTATGGGATTTATCACTTTTGTATGGGCTTTCCAACTTTCATTCGCCACCTGCTGGTATGACTCCCCTGGGCCCTCTAGCAAGGGATGGAGGCCAAAAAATGCCAATCTAAAGGACTGGGGAAGCAAGCGCTGGGGGCATCCCAGAGGCGGGCCCACTGGAGAGCGCTGGAGTGGGGCAGAGGGGCGGGGCTGAGGGGCAGGGCCTCTGCTTGCAGAGCTTCCTGTCAGTGAAGCTGGGACCAGAGCTCTGGGATCCAGAAAGGAGAGTGGTTGGGGGGGAGGGGGGGCTCCCTTGTCAGAACCTGGGTTTAGTATGGGTTTGGGATTTGTCTGTAGAAAGAGTAAATAGTTTCATGTCAAAGGCCCCAAATTCTCCAAGCACATTTCTACCAACAGGATGGGCTGTATAATTTGTGAAAGCCATTGTAAAACAAAAATATGGAGCCCCTTGTTTAAAATGATTAAAAATTTCAAGACGGCAACAACACGGCATCAAAGCAAGCACAGGCCCCCTCTGACCCTGGGGCCCTGTGTGATGACACAGGCCCGCGAAGCCTGCTGGCCCTGGGCGCCACAGAGCCTCCTACTCAGGCTCTTCACCTAGAAGCCCCTCCCCCAGATCCCTGAATGCTCGCTCCCTCATCTTCCGTGAAAGTCGGCCTCTCCCAGGAAGGCCTTCTGGGACAGCACTATTTAAAATCACAGCCCTGGCTGGTGTAGCTCAGTGAATTGAGCGCGGGCCTGCGAACCAGACAATCGCGGTTCGATTCCCAGTCAGGGCACATGCCTGGTTGCAGGCTGGTTTCCTGCAGGCCAGTTCCCAGCAGGGGATGCACGAAAGGCAACCGTACATTGATGTTTCTCTCCCTCTCTCCTTCCCCCCTTCCCCTGTAAAGATAAATAAGTAAAAAAATATTAAAAAAATAAAAATAAAAAATAAAATCACAGCCCTGCACACACTTGTGCAGACTGTATCCCTTCTAGCTGCCTTGCCTTTCCCGAGACCACTTCATGTCTGACAATTACTTGTTCATTTCCTCTTCCCTGGCATGTAAGTTCTATAAAGGCACGGGGTTTTTTTCCATCTTGTTTGCTGCTATATCCTCAGTGCCTAGAAGAGCACCTGGTACTAAGAAGCCACTGAGTGAATGTTTCGGAATGAATGAACAAAGGAAGCCCCACGCAGTGGAAACTTCCAACAAAGAGAAGACTTCAGTTACAAGCTGTTCTAGGACATACAGGGTCTGTTTCAGAATATGCTAAGCAGAGACCCCTGCTCATTCATAACAGGAAAAACAAATAAATGACACTCATGACAGAACTTTTTAGTTGGGGAAATGGAGAAGGAAGAGAACTGTGGGCTGGAGGGATCAGGGAAGAGTTAACATAGGGGAGAGAATTCGAGCTGAGCCTTAAAAGGAAGGCAAAGAAGAAGGGAAGTCTCTCCAGGGACAACTCACAAGTTCGCATTTGATTCCACCCGTCTTCTCATTTCACACTAGAAAGTTTCCTTGTTTCTAATTCAAAAAAACAGAGGTCAAGCTGATCTTGCTGACAACACAGATGTAGACTCTGAGGAACTAAATGCTGGCGCAGTGAGCAATGAGCACCGGCCAGCAGCATCAGAACTTTCATCAGGCCGGAAAGCCCACATCGTAACTTGAAGGATGCTTTGAATGTTTCCAGGGGTTCCAGCAACCACAGGACCTCTTTACAAGATTCCTGCAGGAAGCAGCAGTCCACCTTGACAAATGCAGACAGGCTCCGACTGCACGAAGCACCACAGGTAAAAATACAAGAGTAAGACAACAGACCTGCTCTCCAGGATTCCCAACACAAGACTTGGGGAAGCAGGGGCTTATCAGTGATAACTCTCAGCAAAGAGGAAATGAAACGAACTCTTCCATAACACTAATGGTAATAATAGCACCAGCTTAAATTTATTGGTCACTTACTATACACCAGGCTTGGTGCTAAGAATGTCCCATGTCATTCTCATTCATTACCTCATCACAAAATAGGTACTAGCCTGTCACCTTATCTGGCAAGTAAGGCAGAGGAAGTTAACTTGCCCAGAGTCAAACAGCTAGTCAGCAGCAGAGGCTAAATTTGAACTCGGGCCTGCCTGACTCTAGAGTCAGGACTCATAACCAGGGCTATCCTGCCCCCATTAATGTAATCCTTTCAGCTAAAAGAAGCAAGACTGTAAGCTTCTGAGGCCAGGAAGTGTCTATTCTGTTTATTGCTGATTCCCCAGCACCTAGCTGATCAATACATGTATGTTGGATGAACAGAAAACACATACATTACCATAGTTTAGTATTGTGTAAAACACCCACTCTTAAAGTGGGCATCTCTCCCCCTGGCTGGTGTGGCTCAGTGGATTGAGCACCATCCTACAAACCGAAGGGTCACTCGTTCGTTTCCCAGTCAAGGCACATGCCTGGGTGGCAGGCCACTGGGGGTGTGCGGGAGGCAGCTGATTAATGTTTCTCTCTCACGTCAATGTCTCCCTCCCTCTCCTCCCCCTCCCTACCCTCTCTCTAACAATAAATAAAAATCTTTTTTTTAAGTGGGCATCCCCTGCATCCACTGTCCACAACCCACTCCCTCTGCTTTCAGGAAACCACCCCACCCTCTCTCTCGGTCAACATGGTTTAGATGAGGCCGACCCTGCCCTTCAGGAACAGGCGGTGGATAGAAGCCTGGTCAGAGTCAGTGACTGGCTCAAGGGCAGATACGAGCTGAACCAATGAGAACTCAGGTTCATGACCTGCTGCAGAAAACAGACGCTCTCTTTCCCCTGGGCGGCTGACCTGACAGAATGTAAGACTGCAGGTGCTGGCAGCCATTTTATTCCAAAGAGAGGAGAGCCTGCCTGTGAATAAAGCCAATAAACTGAAAGCGAGGCCAAGAGATGCAGAGATTCCTAGTTACATTATCCAAGCCCCCAGAGAGGCACTAGCCCCCGGAATGTTCAGTTACATGAACCAACAGAGTCCGGCCTGGGTTTTTAGGTCGGTTTGACTTGGGTGCTGGTTGCTTGTAGCCCAGAGTCCGGATACTTGACCTGAATGAAAACGGGGCCCAGCGCTGGAAATCACAGCCCAGTGAAGAAGAAAGCAGCGCCAGTGGCTTCTCTACCTTCCAGAAGCCTGAGATTGTGGGGAGAGGGTGAAGGAAAACAAGGAGAGGAGCCGCCTACTGCCTCTGAAGTTCTGCCCCAGGGTCAGCGTTCCCTTCACTATTAACCACCCATCAGCAAGGCAGCCTAGGTTTTCCCAACTCGCCATCTGAAAACAGATGGCTTCCAAATGCTACTATGAACAGCTTCACAAGGGAAGACAAGGCTCAAGGAGAACCGTTCCTAAGTTTCCATGTCAGCCGTGTCCGTCCACCGAAGCCCGTCCTGCACCCGGCCACACTAACCTCTGAAGCTGCACTGCTCGCCAGCCCATGCGAAGGCAGCCCGATGCCTGGCTGCTAAGTTCTTAGCTGTTCTCACCCTAATGCTGGTACCGAAACCTTGCAGAGAAAGCCACTGCACAAAAACACAGCAGACTGCTCCGCTAACAGAGAGTGCGCCAGAAGTGCGGGGAGAACAGAGTGTGTTAGGAGATGGTGTCGGGTTTTTATCTCCCTGTTATGTTGACTGGATCGGCCTGTGAGAGTTTCTGGGGAGTCCCAAATAAAAATAAATCTTCCGTATGTGGAATGTGGGTTATCCGCGGACCAAGCGAGGGCGCTCAGGAAGACACAAGGCAAAGACCACAGACTCATGACTGAGGCGGATCCACCCCACAGACAGATTTCGTTTAACCCGCAGTGTCAGAATGACATTTGGACAATTTTTTCAATGAGTTACCAGCCCTTAAAAAATGGCAAGAGTCTTGGAAGAGTGCTGTATGAACACCCCAATGTGTTCACGCCCCCCGCATCCAGACACCTGGGCAACTCCACACTGACTCCAGGCATGGCTGTAACAGGGCGCAGCAAAGAGGGGGGCCCCAGAAAAGGATTTGAGATGGGGTCCAGAGCTCAGGGTGTCCAGGAAATATTAAGATGTCCCCCCCACACAGGAGGAAGGGACAAATGGAGCAGAGCCATTGAGAGCTGTTTTGCACAGCAACAGTTTCCGTAGCTAACCTCTGGAAAGGCCATTTAATATATCTATAACCTTTAACTGGTTTCATAGATATGTTAAATAGCTGTGGCCACACTCTGAGCCAGGGGCGTTGGAAGTGACTTCCACCCAAGATGTAACTAGGGGGCAGGTCCCCTGAGTTACAGCACCTGCTTGAGAGCTTGGAGTTGATTGGCTCCACACCATGGGGCCAATCCTGCCCAGACTCACAATGGCAGCCCAGTAAACTTGTAATAATATAGGAGTCTTGGCAGGTGTACCAATTGTGGGAGGAGTCAGAAATGGGGCTGCAAAGGAGGATTGGTGCAGGGATTTAAACTCAGACACCACAGCCACTGGGGAGAGAGCCACGTGGTTGTGGAAGAGTGTAGACCCCTGCAGCCATTGAGGGAGAGATCCATGCGGTTTTGGGCAGTTAGGACCCCCTCTTACCGAGGTGAAAGAGAGAGCCACACAGCTTTGCCAGAATGGAGATCCCTGCAGCCAGGTGAAGAAGAAAGCCACACATTTTTGGTCAGACTGTTGACCCCTGCAGCTTTGGTAGAAGAGGCCCACGTGGCTTTCGCCACGTGGCCTGGGAAGCAGGAGAGACTTTGCCTGAAAGAAGGGTGAAAGAACTCTTGCCAGTGGACCGTGAGAAGGTGCCGCATGACTTTGGATGAACTGGAGATCTTGCCCAGACAGCGACACAGCTCACGGTGCCAGCGACCTGAAACACAGACCTATGCTTCTTTTCCTGGGATACGGTACCCCGAATTAGGGCAGGGGGAGAAGGAAGCACTGTGTGCGTCTATGGTTATCCTAAAATACTCTGATATTTTTATGGGGACACTGGGTCACACTTTAAGTCTGTACAGCTTTAAGTAAACCTTTCCTTTCCTTTTCACAAATCTCTGGCATTGAGAGATGTCTTTCCAACTGGCAGCAGACAGAGGAGCCTAGTAGGTATTAATATACCATCCTTGGGAGGGGTCTCTGTTGTTCTATAGCAGTTTTTGGCATCCCTCGGTGGGCCAAATATTGCCCCCGCCTTGGACCTCTGTTCAGTAACATGGCCACATGGCCTGCTCTGGGCAATGTGACAATAACAAACATGACTGCAGTCTCTCTAGGCAGAGACTGCAGAAGCATTGAATCTTGCCCTCCTTCTGCTTGCACAACTAAGAGAAGGCCCACAGGACTGACCTGCTGAGTGATAAGACATCTATCCTAAACACACACACTGGGCCAACAACCAGCAAACTGACCAGCACGTAACCTCAGACGTAAGTGAGCTCATCCGTGCTCAGCCCTAACTACCACCCTGCGACATGCTGAGCTAAGTAGTACAGTTTTAAGCCAAAATTTTTAGTGTTTTTTATGCAGCAAAAACAGAGTCCACATGAAAATACATATTCCCAATTCAAAACAAAACCAAAAATGTCAAGACTGCAACACTGGGCCCACATTCCTACATGGGAACAAGCAGTTGACACAGGCAGCGGCTACCGCTTTTGGCCCAGTGACAGCACGAGTTTCCCAGTTTGTCACTAGCATCTAACCCATGATCGGGTCAAGTTCAGCTGCTACATGTTGTCTTGGTTAGGTGTTGTCATATTTTTATGGCGAAGACCATCATGAAATAGCACAGTCCATATATCTGAGTTATTATCACAAGCAAGAGCACTGGTACAATCAATCCCTTTGGAAAACTGTTGGTCAGTACCTGCTAATGTTGCACATATGCACACTTCACGTCCTGGGATTCCACGGCTAGGTGTGAACCCGAGAAAAATGAGTGCACGTTCCATAACATGCACAAGACGTTTGCCGCACTATTTCCAGACGGTCCCGGACTGGCTATTACCCAGCCGGTTATCAGCAATGTCCATCAGTGGAGTAAATAAAACGTGGCACGTTCACAAGGATGAGTCTCCCACATAACACTGCGCACAAGAACCCAGACACGAGAGAGCACATGCTGTACAAATCTACTCACGTAGTTCAAACGCAGACAAAGGAAAACAAGGCGTCGGGAGTCGGGTGAGTGGTGGCCCGTGGGCATATGCCTCGCTGTGAACCAGCACACGTGAGGATTCCAACAGGCTGGTGATACTGTTCTCTGATCTGGTGCTATTTACATGGACATGCACACTTGAAAATTCACCGCGCTGTACATTTAGGATCATACACTTCGGTGCAGAGTTTGAATTTTTAAAGAAACTTTAGAAGTGGAAAACCAAGAGGATGGCCATGTTTCACAAACAGGACTTCAGGTGTCAGGACCTCAGACCAAAGGAAGGTGTGCCCCAGAAAATATCTAAGATTTGCCTGATCATCCCTACCACCAGGTTTCTGGGCGCCTCCTCCAGAGATCGAGGAAGCAGGTCTGGGGAAGGGCCAGAACCTATATATTATGTTAAAGATTTCTTTTTAAAGAGAGGGGAAAGGAGGGAGAAAAAGAGAGAGAGAAACATAGATGTGTGAGAGATATACATCTATCGGTTGCCTCTCACATGCCCCCAACTGGAGACCTGACCCACAACCTAGGTATGTGCCCTGACTGGGAACTGAACCGGCGACCCTTTGGTTGGCAGGCTGGCACTCAATCCACAGAGCCACACCAGCCAGGGCAAACCTCTATTTTAATACAGCTTAAGGTGATTCTTACGCCAAGTCAGTTTGGGGGAAACTCCTTACCTGGTGAAATATAGAGCCCAGCAGACCTGCATCCAAATTCAATCCCTAGAATTTATCAGCTGGTTATGCCAAGGCCAATTATAGAAAACCTCTTCGACTCTCCTTCATTTTAAAAGACTAACAAGCCTACTTCCCAGAGTTTTGTGAAGCCCCCAGACACTGCCACCTTCAGTGGGGTGGATTTCAGGCCCCACATTTGCCTTTGTCCTAATAACCCACCTTCTTGTTTATTTCTGCTCCCATGGGCTGGTCTTGCCTCGGCCTACAAATCTACTTCCGGGGGGAACAACTTCGGCACAGATCTGGACTGATCTGGCCTGATCAGGTGCTCGGCCACCTTCCCAAGGCACTGATGTCAGACTGATTTCACACCTGTCAGACTTCTTCAGGGATGACCCACTTTTTACAGCAGCAGGCGTGATACCAGCATACATATGTATAAGAAGTGTCCCCTTAAATGAGGTTTATAACATGCACATACACAAGAAAAGGTTATATCTAACATTAGAGGTAAAGCAGAGCATGGAACCAGACATCTGGTAAAATCACACAGCTATTAATATTATTAGAATATAACCACATAATATGTAAAATACTGAGCCACCATTCATCAAAACCACCTGCCAATAACAGAATTGCTCCCACCCATTTAAGCAGCTGTAGAAACCTAACTTAAAATGAACCATTAAACCTGCTGTCTTGTTCGCTTAACCATGGATACGTTTCAGGTGGTGAGTCTGATTGTCCCAACTCCGTGAAGGCGGCTTATTTAGTGTGGGAGGGGCGGGGTGGGGGTAGGAGGGAGGTTCGGAGAACATAAGGATTCTCATCTTCCTCCAGATTCGCCCAAAGGTCCCACAAAATGATAAGAACCTCCATACTAATGATAGTACCCAAGGATTCTACCTTGTTTCTGCTTTCATTATTATTGAAGGAATATATGCACAGTCAGCTTAAATAGTACAACCAGTTGTACTATTGTACAGCTTAAATAGTACAACCAGTTACCCAGAGACAAGTTAAAATTCCTTCCTATCCGTGTCCTGGGTCCTCCTCCCCAAAGGCAACCTTGCTGAAAGTTTAGGAATACTTCCGGGGCAAGATTTCTCAGTCTTAAACTTACTGACGTTCTGGGCCAAATAATTTGTGTGGGGTGCGCCTTCCGGTGTGTTGCAGAACATATACGAGCACCCCTGTCCTCGTCTCATAGCAGCGCGCCCCCCTCCCCGTTATGGCGTCCAAAACTGTCTGCAAACACTGCAGAATCGGGGTCAAAGTCGTCCCAGTTGGGAACCACTACTTGATACTCCGAGCAGACACGGAACTTGTGTTCCCTTACTTGCTTTTCTCCCCTCATTGGTGACACAGAGTTACTTTCCAACTCACTGGGGGGTTGGTACCGAGAGCGGGGGGGGGGGGGGCTGGCCGTGGCCTCGGCAGGAGGCGAAGGCCACTCACCAGATCGCGGATGAGCTGGTCCACCAGCTGCTCCCCTCCCCCGGCGCCCTCATGGGTTGAAGGGGAGCGGGAACGGCTCGCCGAGTCCTGCTTCTCGGCCCGGGTGGTCCGTGCTGCCGGAGGCCGCCCCGCGCCCTCCAGAAGGCCCTGAGCCAGCGCCAGGTACCCCGAGGCCTGCTCCCCGTGCTCAGGGGTCCCCTCGGGCCGCCGCGGCCGCCGCCGCTTCCTCAGGGCCTGGGACTGTGCCAGCTCCTCCTGCCAGCGCCGGCGGAAGTCGTCCAAACTGTGGTCGTCCATGGCCCGCGCCCCTCACACGCCCGGGTTCTGCCGGTACCACGGGATGGTCCCTCAGCGGGATGTGTCCGCAGCAGCGGAAACCAGAGCTATGGCCGCACTCGAGTTCCGGGTCGGCGGCCCCGCCCCCGGCGCGCCCCTCGTGCCGCCCCGGGCACCAGTAGCTTTCAGGGCCCTGAATTGGAAAGAAAGGCATACAGTCGCAGTCCATCTTCAGATGGTCTGCGGTTCCTGCTGTTGCCTTCTCAGAGTTTTTCTCCCCACCTTGACCTGGGTAACTCTATACGTCTTTCATATCTCAGCTCATACATTATTTAATCTTCCAGTCCCCGCCAAGCCCTCCCAAAAAATCAGGTCTGTGTTGCTCATTCTTAAAGCATCCCATCCTTATTTTAGCACAGAATACAGCTTGTAATTTTATATTTGTCTGATTGTTTATTAACATCTCCCTTCCCCACTGGACTGTTAAATTCCTAGCTTGGAGGTTGGTGATTGGTAGGCACTCAAATATTTACTGAATAAATAACCCCTTAAGATGGGAACCATTGTCCCGCACTTTACAGATGAAGAAACTAAGCCAAAAATCACACAGCTGGTAATTTGCACACCACCATTTCTAAGTTTGTTTGTTTTTTTAACCCCACGTCTGACCTGTTAGTTATTAAATGATACAGCCTACCAGGCTAAGCCATCTAGAAACCATTTGGCTGCCTCTAGTTACCGTGTTTTATTTTTTCAATTCAGTGATATTAACAGTGGGATTATTAATCATTGGCGCTCCAGAGCCAGACACACCTAGGCAAGCATCTCAGGGCCCTCATTTATTCACGTCCCCTTTGTTCTAGCAATTCTACTTCTAGGAATTTATCCCAGAAGAAGAAAGTTGAGAAGAGTCCAAAGAATACCTTCAAGAATATTCACAGAAGCACTGTTTATAGTACTGAAAGTCAGAACCAGTTTAAACAGGGCACTGATTAAATAAAGTCTCCCCATTGGAATGTAAGAGAGATCCACAAGAGCAGAGACCTGATTTATTGGGTTGGCCAAAAAGTCCATTTAGTTTTTTCCGTAAAATAAAAGACACAGTTTTTATTTTCAGCAATAACTTTGTTGATTTGGGTATTTCAAGTATGTCGGCCATTGGATTCTAATGGACATAGGCCCGGGGTGCTGCTAAATATCTTCCAATGCCCCAGACAGCCCCAGAACAAAGAATTATTTGGCAAAAATGTCAACAGTACCAAGAAACTTCACAAACCACTTTTGACACATTTGGTCAGTCACAGCACTTTCTCTACACACTGCACAAACCTCTTTTTACATTTCAGTTGAGTTTTTACCTTTCTTCAAATATTAAAGCATAATATGGTAAAAATGTTGCACATCTTCCATTTTCAATATTAAAATGGCTGGACAAAAAAATCCAAATTCACGCTGATACAGCAGCTGTCACAACACAATCTAACAAAAGTGTTGCAAATGAAGTTAAAGACAACTAAGCAGTGCTAGAGTCATTGTATGGAAAAAGCTAAACAAACATTTTGGCCAACCCAATATTTATTCATTGCTATGTCTTCAGCACTCAGAGTAGTACCTGGGACATAGTAGCTGCTCTATAAATAATGAATAAATGAACAACTGTGCCACTACTAAACAATCACATTAGAAAAATTTAATGAAATGAACAGATTTGCACAGTACAGCAAGTGAAAAAAGCAAGGTCATGCTGTACTACTTATAACCATAAGTACAGCATTACCTTAGTAATGTCTTTAAAATAAAAGCATGCATGCATTTAAAAAGACTATGCTTCCAAATCTTAACAGAACAGGTTTCTAGAGTGGACAGGATTATGGTCTTTATCTGTATGTTCTAACTTTCTACAGTGAAGCACAGCCTGAGGCTGGGCTTGCAGGAAGCTTGTTATTTGTGGAAGTGATCCCGGAGAACAGGAGCTGGAGACCCAGAAGAGGGAAATGGGAAGGAGGGACAGCTAATCCAAAGAGCGTTCCTGAGCTGGTGCTGCTATGAGCAACTTACACTCCATCCCACTGGGAACTTCTAAGGAGCCATGAAGAACACACCTCAGAACTGCCTTCTCAAGAGATAAGAGCTGGAAGAGAGGAGTATTCACCCACTGGCTCATCCTCCATTAGAGAATGTTTCAGCCAGGAGTTTTTCATAATCTCCCACTTCCAGGCTGAGTGTAAGTACATGCATTCCCGTGGACATTCCACACCAATGAAGCAGAGATGCCCTGGAGCAAAAAGCAAGAGATACTCTGTGCAGCTAACAGGAGGGACTGTCAGGTTACCATTGCATAGAGCCAGGTGCTGCAGCAAAAATTAATGTAAAAGATGAGTCAAGAGAATGTGATATGGGGCATAAGATGTGTCTAATACAAATAAGTATTTTTTGGACTAAAAATAGACCATGAACCATTTTTCCCAAACAGTCATCTAATACCTTACTCCACTCTCGGTGCTTTCTGTATGAATTCCAGGGATCCCACTTCTTTGAATTATCCACTTGTGGGTCAAAAGCCAAATATGGCTCTGCTGATATTTCTAGAAGTTACAGAACATCTAATATTTTAAACAAAAAACTAACTGGAAAACTTTTTGACACCTAATTTTGATGGTCAGAAACCAATGTTTCTTTTTGCCTCTTTCAAATAATTTTTTTTACAGGGACTCTGCAGGCAAGTTACCGGGCCATTGGTCACCCAGGGAAAATGAAAGAGAAATAGGCTAAGAAGGAAAATGCCGTCCGTTGGTCAGTGTTGTTTACTGTTCACTGACAATATGTATGCCGACCTTGTATCTCTCCAACACCAAATCCCTGGGCTTCCATGTCCTCAAACAAAAAATAAAGGTAAAAATGCCTTCCCTTCCGAGTGACCGTAAGGCTGATAAAATACCTGGAACACTCCTAGTCATTGTTCATAAGGTACACAGTAGGCATTTAATAAATGCTGGCTGTGGTCCACATGAACATGGCCATGCAGGTAGAGATTACTTCTAGCCTGTGCTCTCAAAGTCTGGTGTTCCAGGAGCCCCACCTGTCTTTAATATAAAACAGGTTCCTCGCTATTAAATCGCAAGTTCGGTCCATTAAAATTCTTCAGTGCAAGCAACAAGCCTTGCTACCTTAAGCAAATGGGAACTGAATTTGGAGGATGGCTCACCAAGTTCAAAGAGGAAAGGAATAACCAGAATCAGGGATTTTATGATAGGCGGGCAGGAACCATCCGTCTTGAATGATCTCACCACCTGCTTTCTGTCTCTGGGGAATCGAGTTCCCAGAGCAGGGGCTCTCGAAATGTGACCCCTGGACCAGCATCTTCTGGGAACTTTGCAGGGGAGGAGATGCAACAATCCGTCCAGGTGATTCTGATGCACAGCCCAGCCTGAGAAACCCTTTCCCAGAAGAGCATCTGAATGGCCTGGTTGGGTCACACTCCCAGCCCTTGACTGGGGGGTTAAGGGTCACAATGGGCTGGATTTCTGGGACCACATGAAGTGGGAGGGGCAAAGTTCCCCAAAACAGAAGAAGGGGGTGGGATACTGAACCAAAGAATAACACCAACGGTGCTGTCATAGGAGGGGGATTCTGGGATTCAGTCTTGGGGTCTCCTCTGCTAACCAGTCTTCTCTGCCCTTTGTCAATAGGCTGTGCATTCATTCCCTTGGGAAACCCCGCTCGGGTCTGCCAGAACCCCAGAATGATGGCTGAAAAATGGCCCTCATTCTTCCCTCCAGCACCTCCTGTCTCACTGTCCTCCTGAGACCTGTCGCGCGCTGAACTACCAGGGTGCAAGCCCTTCTTTCCTGAAGCATCAGGTGGGTCTCAGAAAAGTCGTGGGTGACAGGAACAGAGACTGATTTATTTGTTGGCACGTCCAAGATGAGAAGGTCGATCAGTTTCCTATGTTGCTGCTGCAAAACAAATTAAGTGACTTGAAACAACACGTAAGTATTCCTGTGTGGCTCTAGAAGCTAGAAGTCCAAAATCCGTTTCTCGGGGCTGACTTCAAGGTGTCAGCAGGGCCCTGCTTCCTCCAGAGGCCCTCAAGGGGAATCTGCTTCCTTCCCACCCACCCACCCCCCCCCCCCCGCCGGCATCCAGCACTGCTTTCCTTGGTCTGCGGTTGCTTCCTCCACCCTCCAAGCCTCCATCATCACACTGCCTGTCTCTATTCAAATCTCCCTGTGCCTCCCTCTTAGAAAGGCGTTATGATGGCGTTGGGCCCACCTGGAGAATCCGCAAAACACTCCCTGATCTGCAAAAGCCTTTTTATCACGTAAGGTAACTGTCACCGGTTCCAGGGATTCAGACCTGGCTGTCTCTGGGGGCCGTTCGTTGGCCTGCACAGACAGCCTCCAGCGAGCACAGCCTCCAACGCCTCCAGGTGACGCCAGGAATCAGAAATGGGGCAAGTGGGCCAGGTGCGGATTGGGGAACATGGATGCCCATCTGGAGGGGAAAACAGTACTCTGCTCCAACTCTTGGATCTTAGTCTAGCGCACAGGTGGCAAACGCAAGGCCCACTGGCTGAATCTGGGCTTCCACCTTGTTTTGTCCAACCTGGCGCCTGTCTCTTTCCACCCAGCAGCAGCACTGAGCTCTCACTTAACTATTAAGGAGTAGTTACATTTATACAGTCCTAACATTACACTCAGCCCTTTGAAGGCAACCGTGAGGCTGATGTGGCCCCCAGTGAAAATGAGTTTGACACCTCTGGTCTAGAGCTTCTAAAAACGAATATCTTGGGGTTTAATTATGAACAACAGATTCCACTTTTTGAAAGAAAAAGATTTTTTTATTAAAAGTGTAAGCTGCATTCAGTGGCTGCCAAATGCAAGAGGAGTCCAATCCCTGAGTTAGGACAAAACTCCTCCTACCCACAAGAAGATACACCCTGAGTTCTTGCGAGCAGAGCTGGAGAATCAAACCTCATTTGGGGTCACTGATGTGTGGACAGCATCCAGGGCAGGAGAAAAATGTGAGAACTAAGGGAAGAAAAGGATTATATATGATACACTTTATATTTCTAAGTATATTGTTTAGAAACGTTAACAAAAGCATCAGAGAGACATGAAGTTGCCATTTGATATCAGCAGGACCCTGATGTCATCGTCACTATAGGCACTGTTGTTGCTGTTTGATGCCTTCATATGAACAAAAATCCAAAATTCTGTGCAAAAAAAGTTTAAAAACCCACTTTGGTCTTTAAAAAAAAAAGAAAAACTGTAGCAAGAAACAAGTTGCCTCTTCTAGAGAACTTTCCCAACATTAATCTCATAAAACAAACAAACAAACAAACAAACAAACAAACCACTCCACAGACAGGTTTTGGGGTCAGTGACCAGTTACAGACTTCGTCATTCAAGAGGTTTGTCCTACCCAGGCACCACACCCCACCTCCCCTTCTCTCCCCTAACCCCCCCTGCTTTTATTGAAGTCCCGCCCCCACCCCACCAGCACCGTCATCTTCCCATCCAGGTTCCAAAGCCCTTCCCTCTGAAAGCCTTCCCCTCCCGCAGAGAAGGAATGGGTTCTGGCCTTGAGGTCAGTTTCGTCTCGAACATGCAGCTCCAGCCTACGACTCAGCAGAAGAGCTTTGTTCAGACGCCGCTGGTGTCGAAGGCAGAAGCGACCGACGGCTTTGGGCTGCAGGACGGGTGCCCAGACCCGAGACCCCAAGAACCAATTGCTTTCAGCCGCCTGCTTGAGAAGCGCACCACATCCACGCAAGCGCGAGCTTTCCCTGGAGCTGTCCCAGGTGTAGCTCCCATGCGGTTAAGGTGTTGACTTTGACCCTGACTCCTATGAAATAAGAATCCCAACGTGATTTTTATTCCAAATCACAGCCTCCCCACTTGTTTTTGTGACCCCCAACCAAGCTTTCTCTCTCGGCAAATAACACCACTCCCCTGATGCTTCCGACAGGCGCCTGGTTGGTTCTCCTGCCCCCGTTCTTCTCAGTGAGGAAGTCCTGGCAACTAAACCTTCACTGTAGGTCTTGAACCTGTCTCCTTCCTCCACCTTCCCCACCACCAACCTCACCCACGTAAGGTTACCAGGTAAAAGTGCAGATGCCCCGTTCAATTGGAATTGCAGATAGACATTTTTTTCTAGTGTAAGTATGCCCACTGCAAAATTTGATTTCAGGGAAGCAAAGAATAACATAGTATAAGCATGTCCTATGTAATATGTGAGATTACTTACACTAAACATAAGTCCTTGCTTATCTGAGATTCAAATTTAGCTAGGTGTCGGTATTTTTATTTGCTAAGTTGGACAGCCAGAAGGTCAAGGTGCCATCTTCATTGCCTGGACCACTAGAGTTACTGTCACTGGTCTCCCTGCCTCTGCTCCTGCTCCTGGCAATGCATCTCCGAGAGCTTTTGAACCATGAATCAGACCGGGACACCCCTCCGTTGAAAACACCTCAAGGTACCACCACTGTTCTTGAAATAACAAACGAAATCATTTTATGGTATAAACTGTTTTATTCCGATATAATTCACATTCGGTGCAATTCACCTACTGAACGTGTACAATTCAATGGCTTTTAGAATGTTCACGGGTATGTGTGACCATCGCCACATTTTATTTTATTTATTTTTTAAAAATATTTTATTTTTCATTTTAAAAAGGGGAAGGGAGGGAGAGAAGGAAACACCAATGTGTGGTTGCCTCCCGTGCGCCCCCTACTGGGGACCTGGCATGCAACCCAGGCCGGTGCCCTGACTGGGAATCAAACTGGTGATTCTTTGTTTTGCAGGCCGGCACTCAATCCACTGAGCCACACCAGCCAGGGCACCACCACCACATTTTAGAACATTTCACCACCCCCTCAAAAAACTCCACTCCCCAAAAAGCCATCACCCCAACCCTGCCTTAGGCAACCACAATTTTACTTTCTGTCTCTATTGATTTCTGTGTTTTGGATGTTTCATGTAAGTGCAATCATATTATATGAAGTCCTTTGTGACTGTCTTTTCTCCCACTTAGCATAGTGTTTTCAAGTTCTGTCCATGTTGTATAATGTATTCGGACTTCATTCCTTTTTATGGCTGAATAACACTGCATTATATGGATGGACCATATTTTGTTTCTCCAGTCGGTCACTGGTGGAGATTTGGGTCGTTTCCACCTTTTGGCAATTGAGATTAACACTGCTATGAACATCCGTATAGTAGAGATCTTTGCACAGACATACATTTCTCAGATACATTCTGAGGCAGGGCATTGCTGGGTTGTCATTTCTAATTATGTATCATGATTTGAGGAACGGCCATGATGTTTGTGCAAAATGGCTGCACCCTGTGACCCTCTCACCAGCTGTGTATGAGGATTCAGTGTGTTTTTACACCTGCCTGTGCAAACCTGTCTGTGGTCTGAAGAAGCTAAGCCCTTTTCCACATTAGGGGCCTTTGCACACACTGCCCTTCCTCTTCCTAAAACACTATTCCCGCACCATTCCTCAATGCGGCTGCCCTCCTCCAGCCATCAGCTCTCAGCTGAAATGGGACCTCCACATCCCTGAGCCCTGCATCTAAGTAGTGTGTCCACACGCAGTTTTCTATATCACTGACGCTGACCCTTACTTTAATGGATACATTGTTTTCTTTATTATGCATTTGTTGGTGTGCCTCCCTCCGGTAGAAGGTAGGCTTCCTGAGGGTGGGAACAGGTCTGTCTTGTTCTTCCTGTGTTCTCAGCCCTGGCACAGAGCCTGGTTCCTATGAAGTGCTCAGTAATTGTTGGTTGAACCAATGAATGAATGCATGAATGAATGAGTGAATGCATTAATCCATGAGTGATGAAGCTAAGAGAGGGCAGAGGCATTTCTGGGATTTGTGTCCACCCATAATAGATGCTCAATAAATACATGTCACTGATGAAGCCGCAAATAATAAAGATAGACACAACCAGACACACACAGACACGAGTAGCAATTGAGAATAGCAGAGAGAAAAATGAATCTACTCCTTAAAGCAAGAAGTGAGGGATGTCATTGTAGGTCACATAAATCTCAACACAAGTGCCCATCTTGGAGATAGAGATACTTGGTCTTTTCCACTTTGCAATCTGCTGAAGAGATGAATCTCTCCTTTCTGTTTTAATAGAAAAATCACTCTGAGCACTTTGGTTCACTGAGCACTTTGGAACTCTAATTACAGGTGACACACAAATGGAAAGAAAAATAGGAAATCAAACATTTGAGCCAATACATTGCAATTTATATGGGCACTTAATAGCAGCGAAGTGCCCTGAGCCACTCAGAATTATCTCAAGCACTTTGCAGATGGACATCACAGGAGCTTTCGAGAGGATGAAGTCAGGGATGTCCATAATGCATCTGAAGTCTTCGAGATGTGCCAGTGTTGTGAATCTTAATGTCCATTTTCACGAGATCTCTCCAAGGCCAATGCCATGTAAGACCTTCCAAAGGCTGACTCTAGGCCACCTCTGTAGTCTGACCTCTCAACACTTTTCCCTTACCACCTCTAAGCTCTAACCATCTCTGCCTTTCACAGCTTTCTACCCCAGCACACTGCCTCTTCCTTGGATCTCTCATTTTCTCCACCTATACCTGCCTAACTTCTGCTTGGTTTTATTTTAGAGGTCACCTCTTCCAAGAAGCCCTCCCTGACTTCTTCTCTCCCTAGACAGGATTAAGATTCTTAGGCTGACTTTTGGTTCCCCAGGTATGGAGCTTGGAAGTCTCCACTCCGTCCTAACAAGTAAAAAGCTGAACAGACAGGAAAAAAAATCAACAACTCTTCTGGAATGTGTAAGAGAGTTGAGGAAACCAGGCAAGCCACTGTTGCCAAGACTGGGGGAACAGATGGGAATACAGACAGTCCTGGCTTATTGGAGCAGAACCTACAAGTAAAAACCACCGTGTAAACCAGTGCCAATTGTCACTGATTGTTCAAAAATAAAAGTAGCAATGTATTCAAGTGTGTATGCTTATGTGTATATCTTATGTATGTATGTTTATGTTTAAGAATGCTTCTATGTAAGTGAAGTGAATGACGACAATGGTACAAGGGGTAGGAGGGAGGGGCTAGGATTCTTTTACTATTCTGAGATACTCACACTACCAGGGAAGCTGTATGCTGTTGTTTGAAAGTGAACTTGGGTTAGTTTGTAAATGTGTATTGCAACCACTAAAAAAAAAGTTAAAAAGAAGTATAACTGATATACCAAAAAAAGGAGATAAAATGGAAACATATGAATTGATCCATTCAAACCACCAAAGGCAGAAAAAGAGTGGAGAACAGAAATAGGAACAAGGAACAGGTGATGAATAGAAAATAGTAACACGTATTGTAGATATTGATCCAACTATATCAATAATCACTCTGAACATCAATGGTCTAAATGCACCAAATTAAAAGACAGAGATTGTCAGAGTGGATCAAAAAACCATACCCAAATATGTGTTGTCTACTTGAAATGTAAAGACACATATAGCTTAAAAGTAAATGGATAAAGAAAAACATATCGTGCTAACACTAATCAAAAAAAGAAGGGTCGTTATACTAACCTCGGCCACTGCAGACTTCACAATAAGAAAGTTATCAGAGATACAGAGGCTTTGGCATAATGGGAAGGGGTCAATTCTCCGGGAAGACACACAAGCCTTAACTTGCACATGCCCGAGAGTTTGCACTTCCAACAACCTCCCCTGCGTTGCTGCTGCTGCTGGCCCAGGGACCCACCCTCGGAGATGATTTTCTGAGGGCTTTGCGCATCGGAAAGCCTGAGGATCTCCCAGTTGTGGAAATCAGCAAAGGAAATGATGAAGAGCAAGGGAAGATTTTTACATTTGAAATCATGATTGTGTGTGTGTGGAGGGGGGCATTTTTAAAATTGTGCTGAAATATAGATAGCATTATATTGACCATCTTAACCATTTTAAAGTGTACAATTCCAGGCAGTAAGGACATTCACATTGTGTGGCCATCCCTACCACTGTCTTCAGAACTGTTTTTATCATCCTAGACTGAACTGTGTCCCCCTCGAACACGAACTTTCTGTCTTTCCTCCTCCCAGCCCCAGACACCCCTGGGTATATTGCCTCTCTCTGTGGATTCGACAGCTCTAGGTACCTGAAATCATACAACGTGTGTCCTTGGGTGGCTGGCTTATTTCACTTAGCAGAGTATCTTCAAGATTTATCCATGTTGTAGACTGTGTCAGAATGTCCTTCCTTTTTTCAGGCTGAATAATATTCCACTGTATGGATATACCATGTTTTGTTTATCCATTCATCTGTCAATAGCATAGTTGTCCTTCTTATTATCTTTTTTTTAAGAAAGGTGGAAGACCTAACACATTATTGTCATGATTATTGTAGGGTTTCCCAGGAAGATATCAAGGATGAGTATGAGGGACAACCTTGGGGTTCCCATCTATGGAAGGGAGAAGGAAGCAGGATTGGGTACAGGGAAAAGAGCTATGATGTGGTCCCCATGACAGGGAGCTCTGTACCTTAGAGTTGTCTCAAGATGTGGCAAAGGGGCCAGGCCTTTATAACCCATGCTGGTGGGCACAGACTGCCCCTGGGAGGAAATACAGTCTAGGATGAGGCAGTTTCTTCCACTGAAGCCATCCCCACAGGGAACTAAGAGCTAAGGGCAGTCTCCCTGCAGCACTCACAGCACCTGGAGGAACACGCCCTTCCTTCCTTAAGAGAAATGCATCCTGAACTTGGCTGTACATTGGAAATCCCTGGGGATCTGTAGAAGCTCCTGCCGTCTGGCTCCCACCCCAGACATTCTGATTTAATTGGTCTGGAGTGTGTCCTGGGCCTCTGGGCTTTCACAAGCTCCCTAGGTCTAGCAAAAATTGAGCATCACTGGTGGGGAGGTCTGAGAAAGTGCACCACAGTGCATGCCAAAGGTGTTCCATTGTATTTTGTCCATTATTCTATCCGTTTCCATGCTTCACCTCACTTTGTAGAGTCCCAGACCGCTTTATCTCTTGAGAGGAGCTCCAGGAACATATATTCCATAATGCCTGGATTTTCAATTGCTAATCCATTGCATATCAGTCAGTGTTCAGCTGTACGGGATAGAATCCCCTCTAAGCAGAAAGGGAAGGATTATACTGGATTAACATGCTAGCAGGCTTGTTTAGAGTACTGAAGAAAGAGACCCCAGGCTGAGCTCTCAGGAATAATTAGGAGACCACACCTTGGAATGGGCCCTGCTTCTGCAGAAAGCAGGAAGCTGGTCACGTGTCCATCTCCAACCAACCCGAGGCCAAGGGGCGGTGCTGACCCGCTGTGGGTCAGCTGCCCAGCTCCATGACCAAGGACAGCAGAGGTTCCAAAAACTGGCAGTCTTGATCAGCACCACGGGATGAAAATGGGTTGAGGTGGGGATTCCCTAACGTCAGAGGGCAAATGCTGGGCGGGCATAAACCGAACCATAAAAAGATATAAGACACTATACTTACCCGGGAAGCCAGTGACGTCTAAGGTTTCCTTATTTGTGTATTTTTCCTCAAAGCGAAATGGGAAAATGCAACAATGACCCATAGGCCAATGACCTTCACTATTCACATCCTTGTCATCAGATTCCTGAAGTGGAAAAACGTAGAAAATGTGTGTTTAAAGGTCCGGTAAGTGCATGTAGGTTTTTCCAACCTCTTTGTCAATGGCCCCATCGCCATTTCCACCTCCAGCTCCCAGAGACAAAGGCAAAACCACTACCATGAACTTCAGGTGCTCCCCTCCACCTTTTTTTAAAGAAATACATCCATGAATAATTGACAGTATTATTGCAAATTTACATAAACTATCAAACTCCACAAGTAATTCTGCAGATGCCTTTTTTACTCAAGATTATGTTTTTAGAATATATGTATTCATGAATCTAGTTCATGCCTTGCAATTCCTTACAGTATTTCAGTGATTTTCAACCGGTGTGCCACAAGAATTTTTAAAACATGCAATACCCGACTATTTAGTCAGGGGCACTGACCTCTGTCCCCTTAGATTGTCAAATAAAAAATGACAACAGTCATTACAACAATAACCCTCCGGTGTGAATGCCCTGTTTTGACCCATGAATATATAGATCATATAATAAAGTTGCATCTTATTGGTAAGGTCACATAATAAGATTACATTTGATTGGTTAATTCTTGATACTAGAAATCTTTATATATAAGTACTGGCACCAGAGGTGCAGGGCAGAGGGAAATAAAGGCGGGGGGAAATGGAATAACTGTAATAGCATAATCAATAAAATATATATTTAAAATAATAAGTATAGGCACCCAATTCTTGAAAAAGTCATTTGGGATCAAAAAGGAGTAGGTAATTACTGTTTTACTTTGCTAAATCAATCAAAATTACACCTATTTTTTGTCAGATCAGCAAAAAAAAATTTTGGGGGGTGCTGCAGAATTTTAGTCATTAGTCTACATGTGCCATGTGATAAAAAAGGTTGAACACTGCTGCGGTATTCCACAGTAAAAACACACCATGTTTGATTTATGCACTGTCCTCTTGAGGGGTATTTTTGCTGCTTTTGAATTTGGGTTATTTCAAACACTGCTGCAGTGAACATCCCTGAGCATCACCAGGTGATGTTCTCTAGCACAGCAGAGACACCATTTGCTCCTTCTTCCTTGCCAAGAAAACCCTGACGTTGTTGGGATAGCTTTGTGCCCAGTCTCAAGACATAAGTCATAATTCGTTTACAGCAGGGATTGGCGAAAGGTCTCTGGAAAGGGCAAGATAGTAAATATTTCTGGCCTGTAGCTGTACAGTGTCTGTCACAATGCTCAGTTCTGCCGTTACAGTGTAAAAGCAGATGGAGATGATACATAAATGAATGGGTGCGATTGCGTTCCAATAAAACTTTATTTACAAACATAGAGGGCTCCATCACAAAAGATATATAGACAGCAAATAAGCATGTGTGAAGATCATCAACATCATTAGCCATTAGGCAAAAGCACATTAAACCACAGCGAGAGATCACTACGCACCCGTCAGAAAGGCTAAAATAAGAAATAGTGCCCTGGCTGGTGTGGCTCAGTGGACTGAGCACAGGCCTGTGAACCAAAGGGTCATCAGGTTTGATTCCCAGTCAGGGCACATGCCTGGGTTGCAGGCCCAGTCCCCTAAAGAGTCAACCACACATTGATGTCTCTCTTCCTTCTCTCCTTCTCTTCCCTTCTCTAAAAATAAATACATAAAATCTTAAAAAGAAAAGAAAGAAATAGGGACACCACCAAATGCTGGAGACGATGCAGAGAAACTGGGATCACTCCTCCATCGCTGGTGGCAATGCAAAACGGAACAGCCACTCAGAAGGAGTTTGGCAGAGTCTTAGAGAACTACATACACCTCTTTCACACGATTGCTCTGCTGGGTATTTATCCCTTTAAAGGGCCAGAGAGTAGTATTTGGGGGCTTCACAGGTCATACAATTTGTGTTGCAAATTATCCAGCTCTGCTGCTGGAGCACAAAAGCAGCCAGAGATAATACATTAATAAGAGGGTGAGGTGGTGTTCCAACATAAAATTAGGACAAAAAAAAAACAACAACAAGCAGGCAGGAGACTGCCTTGGCCCACACACCATAGTTTCTCAGCCCCTGTTCTGGATTTTTGTCAAGTGAATAATAAAAATCCTGATGATTTAAATCTTCTACCAGTTGAATTTCCATCACTTGTCCCAAACACATCCTAGCCGATATATGTAGGGCGGGCTTTCTCACCCTTGGCACTATTGACATTTGGGCCCAAATAATTGTGGTCTGTGCATTGCAGGACGTTAAGCGGCATCCCTCGATTTTCTTCATTAAAGCTCATAGTACCCTTCAATTTCGACAGCCAAAAATGTCTCCAAAGACGGCCACATGTCTCGAAACTGTTGCGAACCGCTGATTTGAGTCAATAGCTAGAAACAGAACCACCCGGTCACAGGCCGCGTGCACGTCCCCTTCTCCCGGGTCTGCCAAATTGTTCTTCAGCATTGTTCCTCATTTACCTCCTCATCAGTGCAATCTCAAGTCCAGTGATTTGCTTGTTTTGTACTGAGCTCCGTTGCCTTCAATAAAACGATTATCTCCTGAGCAAAGGACAATATGACTGAATTCTCACAGCGGGAGTGCGGGTTTAATCAACCCCGTCTCCTGCGACTCCAGTAATCAGGGCATTAGATTTTATTTAAGTGAGGTTTACCCTTTACATTTAAAGTATTGATGAGACTATAATTATGGGACGGTTAGTATTTTCTCCCCTGCTGTGGACATTCATCTGCTGTTCCCTCTTTACTCACGACAGAAAGACCCTTGAGGGAGAGGTTTCAAATGAATAATTAGGAGATCCCTGGGGAAGGGGCTACCCCGTCTTTTCAGGTGTCGAGGGTGAAATAGGATGAATGTGAGAGAGAACTCTCCTGCTGGCGGGTTCTGTTGAGTGGAGGGCGCTTTCCTGGGAATAACTGTGATGTAATTGAATATTGAACTCACTGAAATCTGAGTCCCCTCGTTTTCCCAGTGGGTTTGGGTCAAGGTCCCTGTTCTGTTTCTTAAGTGGATGCTTAATAATCCTGATATGTCAACAAGGGCCATAACTAACATTTATTGAGTGCCAAGCACTTTGCTCAACACTTGATACATTCGCTCTTTTAATCTTCACAACAACCCAGTGAAATAGGTCATTCCGTGATTATTATTATTCCCATTTTACAGACAGGAAAATGGAGGCTAAGAGAGGTGGGGAAAAAAATGCCCAAAGTACCTAGCTATGGCATGGTGGGGCTAGGGTTTGAACCCAGCTCTCTCTGGCTCGGAGTGTCAAACCACTGTGCTCTAACTCCGCTTTGATTCAAGAACTCCAGTTTTCACCAAGCCAGCTCCTGGCATCAGATCTGACCCTGGCATCAATACAGGGCTTCAGGAAACACAGTTGTTTGCAGGAGGCAACAGCTGTTCATCCATTTACTGCTTCACTAAGCCACATGAATTGAAACACCAAAGAGCCCTGGCTCGGTAGCTCAGTTGGTTACAGCATTGTCCCCATACACCAAGGTCGCAGGTTCGGTCCCCAGTCAGGGCACATACAAGCAAGAATCAACCAATGAGCCCTGGCTGGTGTGGCTCAGTGGATTGAGTGCCGGCTTGCGAACCAAAGGGTTACCAGCTTGATTCCCAGTCAGGGCACACGCTAGGGTTGTGGGCCAGGTCCCCAGTAGGGGGGTGCGAGAGGCAACCACACACTGATGTTTCTCTCCATCTCTTTCCCCCTCCCTTCCCCTCTCTTTAAAAATAAATAAATAAATAAAATGTTTTTAAAAATCAACCCATGAATGCACGAGTGGAACAACAAATCAATGTTTCTCTCTCTAAAGTCAATCAATAAAAATGAATAAATAAATCAAACAAAGCTCACTTAGTCTCAAATACCAGAGTAGATAATTATCATTCTGATTAAAGAAAGGAAATCCACCCCCCTCCACCTTATTGGTCAAAAACTCTTGAGTGCTGATTTTTTTGTAGGAGGTGGGGGATAATTCGGGACAAGGAGTTTTTATGTTACTGATTATATCGATTCTATGTACATGATTGGGTATATCCAAAAGAAGAGTCAAGTTGGGATTCATCCATTCATCCATTGAGTCTTTCTTTTAACAAATGTTTCCGGAGCACCTGCTCCATGCTCTGCCCAATTTTAAGCACTGCTGTGGCATAGGAAGCCTTCGTGGACTATAGAAATCTGCCTTACTTCTTCAATCTGTAAGCGGTTTCATATCCTTGCAACTGGTCGAGAAATTTTTCTCTGAATAAAGGTATTGACTAGATTTCATGAACTACTTCCCCAAGTAAGCCCCTAGAACAACTCCTGCCTCAAAGGTCTCCAGCAGAGCATGGGACAGGAAGAAGGGGGACAGGGGAAAGGTCCCGGAGCATGGCCCTTCTCAGGAACCCAGAGATCCGCCCCAGTCTGGTGCCCAGCTGTTCTGACACCCCTTTCGGGGCACCCCTCTCCTCTCATGGCCTCTATTCATGTGCTAAGGTCGCTGCAATGAAATGCCACAGTACCACAGACTGAGCAGCTTACAGGACAGAAAATTATTTTCCCACAATGGAGCGAGTGAGGAGTTGGCCAGACTGGTTTCTGCAGAGGCCACTCTCCTTGGCTGGCAGAGGACCCCCTTCTGGTGCCCCTGGTATCTCTGCCTCTTCTTCTAAGGACACTAGTCCTATTTATCGATTTAGGGCCTCACTCTAATGACCTCCTTTTAACTTAATTAGCTCTTTTTAAGACCTTGTCTCCAAATACCGCCGCATTCTGAGGCACTGAGGAGTGCCACAGAAGCATGGGGGAGGGGCGCACAGGTCTGCCCATCACAGGCCCCCTCTCTCTGCCCAAGTCTCCATTGGTGACATAATACTAAAGGAGCACAAACTCGGGGCCAGACAGCTGAACGGCCTTGGACACATCGTTTAAATGCTCTGCCTCCGTCCATGACCTAGGTCTAAGAATACTACCTGTCCTGGGACACCAGGCTGTTGGGGGACGGAGGGAAGTGAGTCACTACGTCTAAGGCACGTAGAACAGTGCCCAGTACTATGAGTTTATTAAATTAAGCATTAAAATAAAACATTCATTCTTCTCCCTAAAGTTTTAGGAGAGTGTTATGTTGTTACTCCCCCGATGAATTTGCTTTTTCTGGACAGTGCGTAATGTCAGTGGCAGGATTGTTATTTCATGACAGGGGAGTTGTATGTATTTGACCGTGTGGGCTGCCAACATTCTTCAAAGCGCCCTATTCAGTGACTAAATATTAACAGTAGCCAACATTTATTAAATGTTAATGATGAGTTGGACCCCACGCTAAGGGCTGTACCAGTATGATCTTATTTAATTCTGTGAGGTAAGTACTATTACTATTCCCACTTTCCAGCTGAGGAAATGGAGGCAGAGTCTCCCCCCCACCCCCAGAGTGCACGGTGGGCTAGGCCAGAGCAACTCCAATGGTGGGAGCAAATTAGGGACTGTCAGATGCGGTGTGTGTGGTGGTGATGGGGAGGGGGGTCTTTCCTTTCCCCCACTTTTCCATCACCCCTCCATTCTCCCTCTGCTAAACCACACCCCCTCCCATGGCCAAAGCTACACTCTCTTTGCTCCAGAAAACATCCAAGTGGCTGGGACCCGACCCAGCGCCACCTTGTGAGCCCAGCATTTTGAGGGGCAGCCTTCCAAACAGGGTAATAATCGTCCCATTAAAATTAATGTCCATGAAGTGAGCCGTTAAAAGCGTGCAGATTAAAAAGGGGGGGAGGAGGGAATTGTTCAATTTAAATCCAAAGGGCTTTTCAAATAGACACTGTATCTTCATTCTTGGAACGCTGTGCCGGGCAGCGGATCAGGTCCCCTCTGCAAAGACCAGGGGGGATTAAGGAGGTGAGTCCCAGGAGAAGGGGGAAGCGGTTCTGGCCAGAAGCAAAGGGAAGCAAGGTTTATCCAGGGCCCAAAGCGTGCCAGGTGCTTGGCACACGTTTCTCTCATTTAATCTCTGCCTCGGTCCTGAGAAGGAGGTATTATTATTCCCAGATTACAGGGGGCAGTATAAAACCGTGGTTAAGAGTTCAGAGCCCCTGCACACAGCGCTGTTTTAGCTCCAGTTTCATTGCTCTGAAATTCATTCCACACTCACAGTAAAACCGTGAGTTTGAGCGGGAGGCCTTGCCTCCCTGTGCCTCAGTTTCCTCGTCTGTAAAACAGGATACTAATAGCCCTCCTCCCCCCTCCTACTTGTTGGGAGATGGACTTTAAGCAGCGAGGCAGAGACCTTAGCCCAGTAACCTCCTGGAAGGCGTTCAGTGCGTGCTGACCGGGATGAAGAAGGGTGCAGAATGGGCCTGGGTGACTGTGAGGACCGCCAGGATCCCACCCCGGGGCTGGGATCCGAGCCCTGACCGAGGTGCACGCCAAAGGCAAGTCTCTCCTCATTATAAACCCAGACCCAAATTAAGTTCACTGTCTTGAAGAATCTTTTCCAAGTGACCAAAGGACTCATCAGGCCTTGGCAACGCCGCCCGAGGAAAGCAGAGAACCACAGCGCCCTGGGCGGGTCCCAGGTCGCCGTCGATTTGGAAAGAGAGGGCTCAAGTCCCCACGGACAACCCCCGCCCCCGCCGGCCCCCTTCCATAGGATCTCTGATGCCATTAAATAGGGATCGCTGCTAGAAACTGTAACTCTAGCAGTAAAATAATATTCACAAAAGACTCAGACAAAAATAAGTTTCCTTCTAGAAAGCCTCGGGTGAAGGTCTTTTCGGGTGCGAGCGAGGTGCGCGGACAGAGCCAGCCCGCGCGCCGCTCGGAGGCTAATGACCCGCCCCTCTAACCCCCACCCTGTCTCCGAAGCTTCCCCGCTGCGCAGAGGGCGCTGTGGCTCCCGCCGCGCAGCTCAGAGGAGGGTGGGGAGGTGTGTCGGGTGTGTTCAAATCCGGAGCCTACAGGTGCCTAGTCAGACCGGCAAGTAGGCAAGTTGGGTTGTATCTGGCCCTCTCATAAGATTTTGAACCAACCTACCTCCCCCAGACAAAACAATAGCCTCGGAATATTTTTGAATGGTACTACTGAATTCGGTATCAGCTTCATCCAAAACCGCAAACAAGCCTGCTTTCCTGGCCAAATCGGAACTGGAGCTGGATTCAGAAAAATAATGGAGAAAGCCTTTCCTGGCCCTCCACGCCTCCGCGGGGGTCCCCCGCGACCCCCTAAGCTTGAGACCTCCTCGTCCCGGAGCCCTGACGCGGCGCCACGCTCCTGGGCTCCCAAACAGAACACCCCCCTCGCTGCCGGCGCTGCTAGGGTTAAAAGTTACCTCTCGGTTTCTTCTGCCTGCAGCCCCCCTCCCTCCCGGGGCCGGATGATGTAACCCCCCTCCTCAGCCCTCCCCGCCCCCCTCCACCATGTGACACTTTAATTAATAATAGCGCCGTCAGCACAACAAACGCACAACACCGGGAGAAACTTGGTGTCCAGGGGAGGCCCCCGGCGGCTGGAGCGCGGCGGAGGCAGGCGCAGAGGCCGGAGGGAGAGGAGGCGAGGGGCGGCCCGAGCGCGGGGAGGGAGCGAGGCGAGCGGTCATGTGCCCGTGCCCCCTGCACCGCGGCCGCGGTCCCCCGGCCGTGTGCGCCTGCAGCGCGGGCCGCCTGGGTCTGCGCTCGTCCGCGGCGCAGCTCACCGCCGCCCGGCTCAAGGCGCTCGGCGACGAGCTGCACCAGCGCACCATGTGGCGGCGCCGCGCGCGGAGCCGGAGGGCGCCGGCGCCCGGCGCGCTCCCCACCTACTGGCCCTGGCTGTGCGCGGCCGCGCAGGTGGCGGCGCTGGCGGCCTGGCTCCTCGGCAGGCGGAACTTGTAGGAACGCGGGGCTTCTTGGTGGGGCCGGAGCCGAGACCCAGCCGGAGCAAGCAACAGGTACGCGAGCCAGCCAACGAGCGCCAGGGCGCGGCAGCTGGGGACTGGAGACGCTGGGCTGGCCTGGGAGCTGGAGAACAAGTTTGGCTTTCCTCCCTTCCCATCTCCTTCTTCCTCTGCTTTCTTCTCTCACAAGGATCTCCGTGTCCCTTCCATCCAGTCCCCATCTCTCCTTTCAAGTGTCAGGCCCACTGATTCTGTCCCCTTCTCTCCTTAGGCACATCTTGCCACTCCTTCCAGCGGGCTTTGGGAGGACTTCAGCCTCCACAATCCCCAGCAGCCCCTCAAATAAACACACAATACAAGTAAAAAGTGTGCTAGCTCTGACAACGTAGTTACAAGCCACTCCAGATAATTATAATCTATCGCTGTTTCCAGACAAGTCTCCCATCCTCTTCCAAGCCGCCTGGCGGTCCTAAGTCGCCACCGTCTCCATCACCTCCACTCCAAACGCGTTTCTCACTAAGTGTCACTTCCCCAGTTTCTGTTCCCCATTCTTCCACTCCCGGAGCGCATCTCACTTCTTCCTCCCCCTCCAGATTTCTGGCTGGCTGCCTTTCCCCCCTAAGGCCCGCGCACTTTGCAATTTTCTTTCGCTCTAGCAACTTCTCCGCTTCTTCTCCAGCGAGGTGCCCTGTTTAAAGGAGCGTGGCCCACCCTCCACCACACGACTGGAGCTGAGCTGGTGAAGGAGATGTCCCCGAAGTGGTCTTGGGATTTGAGGCTTTTAGGAAAACTCCATGGGTGAAAGAGCATTTGTCGAGCTCCTTCTAGGTGCTAGGCACAGTTTAGGAAGGACTTGTTTGAGAGCTTGCAGAAATGCTAGGCACTGCGCGGTGGAGGGGGTGGGAGCGAGTGGTGTGCCTAGTGAGGGGAGTGAATATTGAGCGCCTAATGTGTTTGGCACCCGTGGGAGAGAGGTTCTGATCACCTACTGTGCCCTAGGCCCTTGGGATTGGGGATTTATTGAGTATGAGCTGTGCCACTGGCACCGCGTTAGGCTCTTTGAGGGAACAAGTGTGAGGAACACCTTTTCGGATCATGGGATAGAGAGGAGAGCTGCAGAGAACGGGGTGGGGCGAATCAGGCTGAACCCACCATAGGTGGGTCCAAAGTGAAGGTCGGAGGTGAGAAAACCAGCGATACCGGGATGCCAGGACTCACGGATGCCGCTCGCTCAGGTCCCGGTCTAGTCCGGCTGGCGTGGTGCCCGCAGGCGAGGCCCAAGCGTCTGCGCCCTCGGGGAGAGGCGGCAGCCGGAGCGTAGGGGGTGGCAGCACCCGGGGAGCTGCGGGGGTGCGCGGGGTGTGAGTCGGGAGCGAGGGCGACAGATGTCGCGTGGGCCGGCGCAGCCCGGGCTCTGGCGAAGAGAGGTGCGCGTTTCGGGGCCTCCCTGCTCGACTCCTGGAAGTCCCATCGGCTGTACCCTCCGCCCCTCCACCCGGGGAGGGCCAGCCCTCCATCGGCCAGCAGCGGCCAGGCTACAGCTGCCAAATCCCAGGGGCGGGGAACAACATTCTGGACTGGGAGCAGGGAGGAAAAAAAAGGTGGGGGCGGGGGGGGGGGCGTCGAGAGACCCGAAGCCCAAAGCGTGGAATTTGGGACTTTAAAGGCAGAAAGAAGGTGGGGCGAGAGGGGAAGAGAAACGGGCATCGAGGCGGGGAAAGAAATGAAGGTCGACGGAGCTGGAGGAAAAAACCTGCCCGAAGAACAAGTGGGAAAGTGGGTTAGGAGGAAGGCAGGAAGCGAGGGTAACCCGTTAGAAATGGGGAGGAGGGTTCCTCCTGTCTTGGGGTCCAGGTGAGGTCTGGGAAGGCGCTCCCTTCCCGGGACAAGGCGGTGCGGGACGCTGGGCGTCCTGCCGGGGGCGGGGCGGGGGGCGAAGAACCCGGGGCCGGAGCCTCACAGGGTGTGCTCCCCGAGGCTGGGGGCCCTGGGGGCCCTACGGAGGAGGCTGCAGGCGGGGAGGGGGCTGGGGCCCGGGGGAAGGCCGGTGCAGCAGGTGAGGGGAGTGGAAAGGAGTTTCGCTGTTGCAGCGCCGGCAGATAACTGCCGCTGTAGTTTATTTCTCCTTCCTCATCCTGCTTCTGCCCTAGACTTCCGTGCCGCGTCCTGACTCCTGGCCACCCCCTCACCACACCCCTGGGTTCTCCTCCCGCCTGCTGCGTCCTGCCTGGGCGTCCCCAGCAGCCGCATCCTCCAGGGCTCTCCCGCCTGGGGTGCCCTGACCCCAGGATGCCCCTTTCATCCAGCGCCGCCCCTCACTCCCTCGGGGCTCTGGTAGGCTTGCGCACCACCCCCTTACTGCGCTCTGTCCCGGGGTCGCCATGCTCCAGCTCTCAGCCTTGGCCTCGCTCCCAGGGACTCCAGTTCTCTCCCCTCCCCAGTGTTCCTGGTGTGTGTGTGTGTGTGTGTGTGTGTGTGTGTGCGTGCGCGCGCGCGCGCGCTTTTGGCTTCATTGGGGGAACCCATCTTTCTCCGGCCTCTGGTAAGTTAGGCAGAAGTGGAAGGAAGTCCACAGGAGACAGACTGTTGGTTGGGTTCTGGGTGTGGTCCTCTCCACTTTTCCTGCCCTGCAGGAGAATCGGGAATGCTCAGAGGATACTTCGGGGGTTTCAGAGGAGCCCGAGTCAGCCACAGAAGGCATACAAGCCTCCTCTTAGGCTTTAAGGGTGAGCCGAGCTGTGTGCAGGACAACAGTTTCAACAGTCTCGTTTTGAGCCCCTGCTGTGAGCAAGCGATACTTTTCTCAGAAGTCATTATAACCCCCCCACTCAGTTTTCCCATATGTAAAATGGGGACAATTATAGTTCTCATGTATACATGTTGTCAAGAGGGGAAAATGAATTCATACACAGAAAGGTCTAGAACAGTGTCTGGAGCATGAGAAGGGGCTATAAAGGTGAGCTATCATGGATGGTTATGAATGCGCAGTTAACATTTTTCTTCCCCAGAGCAGGCAACATTTTGCCATAGTCATTGCCGCCAAGTCTACAGCATTCCTACCTGTCCTTTCGGGCATTAGGGGCAGATAAGCCAGGATAGTACAGTGGTTAAAAGCATGGGTTTGGGAATCAGAGGGAGCAGGATTGAAGTCCCAGCCCAGGAACTTGCTGGCAGTGTGACCTTGGATAAGAACCGTAACCTCTCTGAGCCTTCATCTGTACATTGGAGCCCCAGAGTTGTTGGGAGGGGGATGGGACAGCATCCACTTAAAGTGCCCAGAGCAGTGCCTGGGACTGAGCTCACCCAACAAAGGATGCTATGAAATGGCTAATGCCATTCTGATTGTTTCTAAGGGGAAACTGAGGCAGAAAGAGTCCACCTGAGTCATTCCAAAGGGTGAGAGGCAAAGTCAGAAATGGACCTGGAGTTTCTGTCTTTGAGGGCCCGCAGTGTATGTTCCCCCACCCCCACATGATATGGGGGGCAGCATGCAGGGGATGGGAAGTGACTGGGTAGCAAGCAGAGGGGGTGGTGAGCCTTGGATTCCTGTACTGGAGAGATTCCCTTGCTGAGAGAGCCTGGGGGAGGCTCCTGGGAGCTTGGGGAGGCCAGGAGGAGGATGGGTGTGATTTAACCAGTCACTGCTCTAAGATACAGGAGAGAGGGAACAAAAGATGCTTTATGGTGAGTGCTGGCTGGCTGAGGCGTGGGAGGGAGGGAGAAGTGTGCCTTGGGAGGGGGTGGGGAGGGACAGAATGGAGTCAAGAATCTGCCTGGGAGAGGGGGCCAGGGGTGAACAGAGTCTTGCCTTGGGACTGAGGAGAAGGGGAGAAAGGTGAGCTTTGCAGGGCCAAGAGGTGATGGGGGTCAGGGACAGGGAAGATAATGGGCCAGCAGGAGCCTGCTGTGATGAGTTAATGAAGGCCTGGCCAGCCAGGCTTGCTAACTGGTTCTTGGCAGGTACTTTGGGGATTAAGTGGTTAAACCTGGAGGCGCATCCCTCAGGCCTCCCTTCCAGCCCGCTGCACCCCTGCCAGCAAGAGCTTGAAAGCCTGGGCGAGGGGAGGGAGAGAGCAGAGCGGATGGAGACAGCTGTTGGGGAGGAACCCCCGGGGAGGGGCCAGATGTGCAGCCTTCCTGCCACATGGTCCCTGTCTGGAGTCACTCGCTCGCCTGGTGAGAGGCCAGGGCACTAGCGACTGAGCCGAGGATGTAAAAACCACCACATCCAGGAATAATTAAATACACCCCCAGATGTGGGCTGGGTGGGTCTGGCAGCTGCACCTCTGGTTTTTGAATAGTCAGCTTTTCGGATCTGCAGTGGGGGTAGGGAGGAGTGGATTGGGGGTCTTCTGTTTACCCCTGGTCATCATCACAGGGGATGATAGGACTGCCCCACAGAGTCCTTAGCCCCTGCCAACTTGCTCGTCACATAGTAGGTGCACGCTACGCAGTGAATACCTGAGTTGGTCAGAAACTAGACGAGACAGGTATTACTGTTTTCCAAGTTCAGCTGCTTTCACTTATTTACCTAGTGATTATTGAGCGCCTACTGTATGCAGGGCACAGTGGACACAGGAAGGACCAACTGCTCTCAAGAAGCCTACATTTTAGTGGGAAGAACCAAATGATTTTGTCAATAAAGATCATTTGGGTTACCATGGCTGCATAACCAATTACTCCGTAACTTAATGGCTTAAAACAACTACTTAATTTTGTTCATAATGTAGGACTAGGGCCGTACATTCTGTGGGGTGGGAATGCAGACCCGCGTAGCTGGGTAATTCTCTACTCCAGGCTGGCTGGGGGCTGGAATCCTGGGGGTGGGAGGGATCCTCATTTGCAAATCTGGCCGTTGATGCTGGATCGCCCACACGCAGCCTCCTCCTGTGGCCTGGGCTTCCCCACAGCATGGCTGCCGCCCGGGTACTGGATTCTGACACCGTGACTCAGAGCCCCAAAAGCAAACGTCTGGGGGAATGTGTGGGTAGCAGGTGGAAACCCTTTGGCCTTTTCTGACCCAGCTTCAGAAGTCACTTTGGTGAGAAGCAAGTGTTCAAGGAGGCTGGGATTAGATGCTACCCCACTGGTTGTAGGACAGATGTGGGCAGGAGATAGTGTTGTGGCCGTCTTTGTAGTATGCAGTCTAGCACAGATCATTTCAGAAAGTGCTGAGGGCTTTGAAGGTAATACTCGAAGGTCATGTCGTAGGGAGAGCCCATGGGACTCCCTACCTGCAGCGGTTAGGGGTGGTCACTGGGCAGGAAGGACAAGGGCATTGGTGCCCTGACTGACAAGAGGGAGCCAGCCCTGTGAAGGCCTGCAAGAAAGATGTGCTGGGAAGAGAGACCAGCACGCCCAGTGGCTTGGAGGCGAGACTTTGCACAGTGTGTCTGAGGAAGAGAAAAACCAGCAGCATGGCTAATGGCCTAACAACTTGGGGTGGAAGACGTCCAAGGCGTAGGCAGGGGCCAGATCAGGCCATGGTAGGGAGGCGGAGTTCTAAGCACAATGGGGGAGAAGGGGCTGGAGAGAAAACCAGGTTCGACGAGGCTTTCATAAGTCACGGGGTTCACAAATGCCTGCAGCCCATGAAGAGACACTTCATGAGAAGAGAGTTAGATGTGATGCAGTAGAGGGGCTACAACATCCCATCATCGTGGTCTGCAAACGAACTGAGCACCAGCTCAGAGCTGGGCACCAGGATGCAGGGCTGCAGAGCCAGTCCCAGCTCCTGGCTTTAGATGCTCCTAGACTTCAGGGATGGGAGGCCCTGGCTCTGACCCCCCAGCCTCCCAGTGGAAGTGAACTTGTTTACCTCCAGCCAGGATCCGAGAGGTCCTGGTCCCTACATTGATGATGCCCAAACCTCAGAATGTTGTGGATATTCTCTGGGAATCCATTGCCCAAGAAGTTTTGCCTTTCAACCCAGTAATTGTCCTCTCTCTCCCTCTGCCCTAAACAGGTGCCTCCACTGTTAGGTGGGGACCTCGGGTTTAGCTCGCCTCTGTGAGATGCAGCCTTTTATTCCTGCTGGATACCCCAAAAAGGGAAGCGCCTTTACTTCCCTGTGGGGAGAAAATTGGCTGCTCCATGGGGCCAACTTACCACTGGAACATCCAGCCCTTGTTCCACTGGCCATGGACTTGGGCAAGATGGAATTAAATGGCTTTGGGAAACTTTATGTAATATTTTTAAAAATCCTTTCTTTGATTACAAAAAAAATCGCACACTCATTATCCAATATTTGGAAAACGCTGAATAAAAGAACATTTTAGTCGATTGTTTTCCTTTCAGTACCCATTGTTAACGTTTTGATTGATTTCTTCCCATTCTAAAAATGCACGGATAGGTACTTTAGCAAATGGAATCACTCCAAATACAGCCTCTGAAACTGACATTTTCGTTCTCATAAAATTTCCCACGCTTTACGTTTTCTCTGACGCACTTCCTAGACGCTGCCCAGGGCTGTGTCACTCGGCTGTTCCGTCCTTCAGCCTCCCAGTCCGCTCCTGCTGGGCATTTTCCCTCATGTCCAGCGTGACAACATCCTCATGTAGAACTCTTTGGGCCTATTATTACGCTGGTTTTCTTAGTAATGCCTATAAGTGGAGCTTCGATAGCAAAGCCTGTGTAAACATTCTTTCCTCAAAACGCTTGTCTGAAGAGGATAAAGTCTTGTGCTCAAGGTCCACAAGGGCCTTCTAGACAACCGTTGTCCTTGGTGCTCGTTCCTCACGCATGTCACTGACCTCTGTACATAGTGTGGTTATCTGCTTGGCCCTTGAGTTGGGTCTTCCCACGCTCGGCTGAATCCGTGTTGACCTTTCGTGGAATGTTCTTCGTGGATGGCGTCTCTAGCCATTGTTGGAGTGCCTATGAGGACAGATGACTCCTTGTGTGCCCATCCAACTTCAGCAAAAGGCTCCGAGTCACAGCAGTGCCACCAGTGTTTGGAGAGCATCCCTGCCTGCTTGGCTGTACCTGTCATTATGTACCGTGTTCACCTGATATTCTTGGGTCTAGCACATGGCACTTAATAAATACCACAGGATGCTAACCCACTGATGATGGGGGAGCTTGACAAAGTGGCTTTAGAGGGGGCGTCTTCAGAGAGTGGGGATGTGTCAGAGGCAATGTGATTCACAAATGATTTGAAATGTTTTAACCTGTTGGCACACAATGGGCCTAATTCTTCAATTCTTGATTCAGAAAATTTAACCACTGGTAACATCATTTATCTTATTCATTCAGATTAAGTGCTGAGTCGGGATAGCTGGGTAGAAAGTGGGACGACCTTTGGAGTGAGGCTGATTTCCAGATTAGGTCCCGATCTGTCACTGACCGGTTGTATGACAGTAGGCCTGTCCCTTTACTCTCTGAGCAGCACGAGGTACATCACCGATATTCAGAAAGTAGTAAATGGTAGCGTTGTTCTTATCTGGTGTGAAATTCAGTCCATGGGCCCATATTTATGGTATGGTGGGAAAGCATAGGGGACTTTTCTGAGCCTTTTGCACAAAGCAGTTGCTAATTCTGCCTCTCCTACTCTGGTTTACCGACAGCCTGCTTAAGCCACTGTAGCAGGGCTGGGAGCACCTCTGGGACTGGACTTCTCAACGTGGGTGACTTATAAGGGTGCCAGCCAAGTCTGTTTTGCCCATCACTATATTCTAGCACTTGGTGTGGTGACTAGCACAGTGTGGTCACCCACTAACTACTGAATGAATGAATGAATGAATGAATGGATGAATAATGGGTGAATTTGTGGACTCACCGAGGAATTTGGGAACCCCCAGAAATTACACATATAATTTGGCTGATGTTACCTATCTTATGCGCACACATGTCCAATTTTAAATAAACAAGGTCATGCTGTTTTTGCCATTTCGTGACCTGCTTCCCCACCACCCCAGCGAAAGTAGGTTGCTGAGATCTTCCCAGGTCAACGAGGAGAGGAAGCTGAACAGTGTCCCGTTGTCTGGTGGACCACAGTTTTCCTTACTGGGTCACCTCCCTAGGGACATTTATGCTGTTTCCTATTTTCTGATAGTATACATGAGGTTTAAGGAACATTCTTGTTTAGACAACTTTGCAAAAAAAAGTGAGGTTCCTAGAGGTGACGTTGTCGGATCAGAGAATGCACATGTTCTAACGTAATACGTACAGCAAGGTTACTGTAGGAGGGGTCTGCCAGTTGGACCGGGTGGCCGTCTTTGTGGAGCTACCGCCTCCCAGTTCAGGACTCACCCTTCCAGAGTCAAGTCTGCTTGGCATTCAGGCACCACCTGCGGTAACTTCCTAGTAGGTGGGAGCTGCGGGTTCTCTGGTCGGCTGTATGGGATCAGTAACTATTCAGGATAGCATTGATAACTACCGACTGACAGCACTGATAACTACTCATTGATAGTATTGATAACTACCCACCGATAATGATGATATTCACGGATAGACTCATAATAGCATTGATAACTATTCACTGATAGCATTGATTACTATTGAGATAACAAGGGGCTGGACAGAGGGGAGCAAATGGCCCCCGATTTTCTTACACACGCAAACCAACCTTCTGCTCCTCTAGCCCCCTCGCTCGCCCCACCCTTCTCAGACCCAGCCTCCTAACTGGGGGGGCATGAGCTACACAACAGACACAGACCAGAGCCGTCTTCTCTCTCAGAAGATTCTACACCTGTCGAACTTTGTCCCCCTTAGTCTTAGGCACCAGGACTGACCCCTGGTGCCATCTGAACTCCATGGGCAAAGTCAACCCACTGAAACCAAAGGTGGAAGGGTGGGGAAGTTGTCGCCATAATTCATGGGCTCACTTACTCTCGTTCAGCATGTTGAATTGAGCACTTACTATGTCCAGGCATTATGCTGGGCTCCGGGGACTGAATGATGGGGTGCGGAGAGACATGGTGGCTGTAAATGCACAGGAAATTTTCCGGGAGGGTTAGGGGTAGGTTAAAGGGGGCTTTCCTTTTATTTTTATATCCTCTTGTTTGAATTTGTGACATCAGTTGTGCGAATAGCCAAGAGCAAAAATAAGTTTTTTTAAATTAAAAATTGTGGCCTCTTAGGAGAGAATGCAAGAGTGCAGCCTCTTCTCAGTTAGAGGAGAGAGGGAGTGAGCCTCCCGCTCCATCTAATGTGGGGGCAGCAGGGTTCAGGGATTGGGCTGCCTGCCTTCAGTGCCCAGATGCAGCCCGGGGGGTGCAGGGCCTCTAAGTCTCTCCTTCTCCCCCTCCCCCTCTGCCCGCCTGCACCCTCCATTCTGTGGTGAAAAGTGGAAATGGGACACCTTCTAAAGGGGTTTCGTGAACCTCTTCGGTCAGGAGCTTTGGTTGTGAGTCAGACTGGAGAAAGTTCTTTATGAGCCAAGTTTATGGGAAAACATCCCGGGGCAGGACAGTGGCACACAGGGGGCCGTAGACTTAAGGTTTTGAAAATGGTTGAAAATTGTACAGCTATTACTTGCTCCTTGGGGGGGAAAAACACCACCCAAACAAAAACTATACAGCAGTAAAGCATAGGAAGTAAAACACCATTTATCCCCCACAGTCAAAGTATGTAATAATGATAACAATAACAACAGATGCAGACCTATGTGCTGGATTTCTAAGTACCTCACATACAATAATACTTGTAGCCTCTCCCCTTTTCCATAAAAGAAAACTGAGGCCCAGAGAGGCTAAATAACTGGTCAGAAGTCACACAGCTTTTACGTGTCTGAATCAAGATCCCAACCCAGGCTCCAAAGTCTGTGTGTGGGGGGTTATTTTGTTTTTTTTGTCTTTGATTACTATTGTTTTTTGAGAGAGAGCCAGAGGGGAGGGAAGGGAGGGAGAGAGAGGGAGAGGAACATCTATCCGTTGCCTCTTGTACACACCCTGACTGGGGACCGAACCTGCAACTTAGGTATGTGCCCTCACTGGGAATCAAGCCTATGACCTTTTGGCTTAAGGGACAACGCTGCAACCAAGTGAGCCACACCAGCCAGGGCCAGTGTCTGTGATCTTAACTGTTACAGTATTCTGCTTCTCTGCCACACAGTCATTTATATGGAGGTATACACACACACACACACACGGTCATCACTGGGAAAATGAGCTGGGACCGTGCTGCTTGGTCGTTTGCTCTTTTCGGTTAAGAATCACAGCCATCCTCCCGTCTCAGCGTACTTAGGCCTGCCTGCTTCTAACAGGCACGTAGCTTCATTTGCTGCCCCGGCCTCCTACTGATGGGCACATGGACTGTTTCTAAATTGTCACCCTTACCAATAAAGGAGAGAGCATCCTGGAACACATTTTTGTGACTACTTATGTGGGCTAGGTCCCTAGCCTAGGGTGTCTAAGGCAAGATCCCCAAAAATGTATGAACAGGCCCACTCCTTTTTGGGGAACGTGGGGACATGGTGCCTGCTGGCCGTGCGGTGGTGTGTGTCACTGTGGACACCAACCTGTGAAAGGACATGGCATTTCATCCAGGTGGCACCTGGAACTCTCAGAGAGACAGAGTCGGGCTCAATGACTTACAGGTAGGAAAAGTGTAAATCGGTTGCTGGTCCTACCTAGTTTTACAAGAAATGCCATTCCTTTGTAGATGGAGCTGATCACAGCTTTAAAAATACCATTTCTCAAAAAAAAAAAAAACCCACAGTTTCTCTCACTTCTCCTGATGCCGTTGTTATTTTCCCGTCATCACGTGCATTCAAGTCACGTATGGACACAACCTTCAGGTGTGAAGTTGCTGACTCAGACCCTCGAGACAGTCATCCAGTGCAGGGGTTGAGGTCCAGGGTGGCTAATGCTGATGGCGAGGCCTGTGTTTATGACACACCTCTTCCTTGCAGTCACCTGTATTGGTTGGGGTCCAAGTAAGAGGCAGAGAGCACCCCCAAACTGAGTAATCAGAGGAGAATTTACCAGAGTGCAGGCAGGGCTTAGGAAGTCAGTGAGGGAGAATACAGACCATACTTACTGCCAGGCTGGCCACACCCCTTCACCTGAAGGGCTAAGGGGAGGATGTGGCACCTAGAGCCAGAAGGGGTCTGGAGTAGAACCAGAGAGCTGCTTGCTAGTCACTGACAGATCCTGCTGCCCTGTTACTGCTTTCCATTGACCAGGCCTGGCAGGAAGCCAGAAGCCCAGAGAACCTGTTGGTGCAGTTCACACAGGTCAACGTCCTGGATTTCTTCCAATTTGGAGGAACTGCAGTGATCTCTCTCCCACTCTCTCTTCTAAACCACTTGGTTTGCATGTACTTACAGGGCAGTTCTTATTCCACCTGCTTTAGAATAATGTGTGAAATGGTTTTTATCTCCTCTGTTAACTTGCAGCTCCTGCTAACTCTCCAGACTCATCTCTCCACCTCCTCCTCCCTCTTCTCCATGTCCTTCTGATATAATTCACTTGCCATAAAAATCCACCCTTTTAAAGTACACAAGTCCATGCAGACAGAAAGTCTCTGAAGATTTGTGTCTTTTGGACATTTCATTTAAGTAAAATCCTACAATATTTGTGCTTTCATGTCTGGCTTCTTTCTTTTAGCGCAATGTCTTCAAGATTCATGGATGTTGTAGCATGCAGTGTCAGTACTTCATTCCTCTTCGTGGCTGCATAATAGTCCATTGTATGGACATACCCCATTCTACTTATCCATTCATCAGTTATTGGACATTTAGGTTGTTTCCACTTTGGGGCTGTTATGGGTAATGCTCCTATGAACATTTGCGTGCAAGTTTTTGTGGGAGCATATGCTTTCAATCTCCTGGTGATGTGCCGTTTTTGCTGCCTTGTCTGGAGAGCCACATCTTATCCTGGCTAATTCCTTGGGCTCTGTCCGTCCTCAGCAGGGGTCTGCCTCCTTCTCTAAGGAGCTTTCTCTGACTCCCCCTCTCCCTCATGGGCTCCCTGTCCTCTGGGCTCCTAGAGCCCATGTTTACCCAGATCACACGCTTTTCACAGCATATAACACCGTCATGATCAATGTCTTCCATCTCCCTCTGTCAGCCCCTGAGCCCCTCAAGGGCAAGACCTATGTCACTGGCTCTGTCACGCTTAGTATGGTGCATGGCCTGTTTGGCAATGAATGGATGGATGGATGGATGAATGAATGAACAAGAGCAGAGACCATCCTGCAAAGCCTGCCTTGAATATGGATCTATGAATTGAATAGACAAAGACCCTGTCCCTGACCTGGAGGGGCAAAAAGGTAGCGTGGCAATGCAGTCTCTTTTCTAATCATAGAAGATGCCAGTGTAAACACTAAGGCCTGAAAATGGGGTGGGGTAGGGGTGTGCGCCCAAATGTGTGTTTAGGGAAGGCTGCTATGTGGACAGCGCTCAGGGTGGGGAGCCCTAAGACTAGTTTTGGGGGAACCTTCCCTTCAAGAGCAGAGCTTGGCATCTGGCAGCTCTGACCCCTCCCCTTTCCCTCCTGACGGGCAGCTCTGACCCCTCCCCCTTCCCCTCCTGACAGGCTGGTGGTGCAGAAGCCTAAGGCACTGACGTCATCCCTACTGGCTGTCTGCACGTGACGACTGACCGAAACACAAATCCTTATTTCTGCAGGTTGGTGAAAACCCTGTGTCCTTGGAGAAAGCTGGTTGCCGTTTTCCCGAGGGGGAGCCCAGAGCTTGAAAGGCGGCGGTTGGCACTTCGAGAAGGAAGTGGAGAATAAAGACAGCGCCTGGAGCACTGGAGCAAAGCGGAATGGGACTGGGGAAGCCCTCTGGATACCCAGCTGCAGAAACAAACACCCCGATGCTATTTACATACAGCTCGCTCTCTATATATAAAAAAGAAAATATGAATATTGCTACTCAGTGCATGCCTTGTTGAGGACGTGGTCCCCTCCCTTCTCTGCACCTCCCGATGTGAACTTGACTCTTTCATGCCTGGGGCACCAGAAGAGAGATGCCTACCGCCTACTGAGAAAAGTCACCGAGACTGGTGGGAATTAGCCTCAGAGCCGACCAACCACCTGGGGAGGGATGCTGGCGGAGTGAGAGGTGAAAGGGCAAAGGGCAAAATAGAAAAAAAAAAAAGTGAGGAGGACTCGCTGGAGGCCAGTGTGCAGGGGCAGTCTGGGATACTTCTGTTTCCAAGTCGTGACCAGTCCCAGCCTCTCTCTCTATCCCTGAGATAGACAGCTAGTCCCAGTGTCCCATCAGGACAAATTGGATTCCCCCCTGCCAATCTGCTGTTTCTGGTGCTTCACGTCAACTTTGCTGGTGCTAAGCGTGTTTTTGCTGGTGCTGCTTTGGCATTCTGTTGCCAGACCTGCGAGGCCAGGGGACAAGAGGGATTTCAGTTTGCTGTTTCAAATTCTTTTTTTCTAAAGGGACAAGGGGAAAGTGCTACTGGAGAGTCTCTTCTCTTTATATGGGGACGAATGTCCAGAGGTGTGTGGGAGAAAACCTTGAGGTCCGGGCGGGAGGAAGGGCGTGATGACTATGAGGTGGAACACTGACCTCATATATGACTTGTTTGCTGTCTCTTCCACCCCCTGAAAAAGTATCCTGGGAGTTCAGCCCACAGCCTCCTCTATTCCCCGAGGGAATTTCAGGGATTAGGTTTTATGGATTAAAGAGCTAAGAAATGGCTACGCTCTAGTCAAGGGTAATTTATAAGCAAGGTACGTTGGGGGAGGGCATGGGTCATTTAAATGAAATGCACCAGCATCTCACTGACAGAGGGTCTCATTGTAAGCACCTCCCCCAGTAAGCTCCTATTTTCAGAACTTTCTAGAAGGGCTAAAAACAAAAAGATGTGTGCTGGACTGAGACTTGGCTGCAAAGGTCATTCTTCAGGGAATGATTATTTTTTTTTGCTTTCATTTTTAAAAATCCAACAAAAACAGGTATTATTTCTCTGTGTGGAGTATCACACTGCCATTTTCAAAGCTGAGATGGCGAGGGGCCAGGCTGCGGGTTGAGTCACTCCGCAAGGCTGGGTTTGCAGGTCACCACCCGGTACCCGTGGCCAGGGCGTCTCCTGGACTGGTGGAAGGCGCCCTTCTAGTTCCAAGAAGCGGCAGAGGGATGGGCTGCTGTTAACACTGACAGGGGGCTGAGTGGGAATCATTCCCTACAGGCTGGGCTGAAAATTTCCAGGTCCCTTATGGGTGCAGCACTTGTTACTGCTGCAACCTGGGAGCTATCTTTCTTAAAAAAAAATCATGCCTGATGTTTTCATAAAGTAACCCTTTAAAGAAAAATGCAACGCAAACTGCTGAAGGTGAGGGCAACCTCCTGCCCCCCACCCCCAGACTCATTTCCCTTCTTCACTGGAGTGTCCCCCGCCCCCCACTGTTAGGGTTACAGGGGATGGGTGTGTAGGCATGGTCTGTCTGCAGAGAGTAGCAGGCGACATCTGCACCCCCCCCCACACTGCCCTGCCACCTACTTAGAGACGGCGAATTAATTAGAAGGATATGAAATACAGCCTCTGCTTTTATTTAGGCACCAGGGTCCAGCTCACCCCTTTTGCGGGGAGAGGTTTTTCATTATTATAGTTGTACGTGATCACAGGCTGCACCAGAGTGGGGACATGCCGACCACCTAGAGCAGAGAGGGGAAAGGGGAAAGGTCAGAGAATCCCTTTTTCAACCGTTCAACCCTGACTTGCCTCCTAGCTCATGACTTTTCTGCCGGAGGATCCAAGCTCCAAATGCGGGGGCTGGCGTTTGGGGCAGTTTTGATTTCAATGAAGCCACTTTGCTGAGAGAACGGGGCACCCATGACCTCCGGGTGGAGCTTTGCAGCCAAGTCCCTTGTACATACTCTCTTGTATTATTAGAAACCGTGTATTTATCTAATCCTGGTTTTTTCTTGCACATCATTAATTTGAGTGCACTTCTCAACTGCCCCAATTTTTGACAAGGGGTTGTTTTTAATGCTTGTTTTTATATGAGATTTGACTTCTTGACGGACATTTGTATTAGGAAATTGAAGCATGACATATGTATAGATTGCCTCCCCCGTCTCTCCTGTTGCATTACTTGGATTGCATGAGATAGTGGGGTGGTGTTTTTCTTTTAAAAATAATATTTCCACAGTGTGCAAAGTGCTGGCACTATGTCCCCCTCCCCCCCTTTTCTCCGGCTGCCAAGGAGTCATTGATTTTGATTAGTTTCACTGCAGAGCGTCTGTGAAGAGAGAGGGAGGGAGGGAGGCTTTGAAATAAATTTTAAAAAAGACCTCGTATCGGGTTTCAGCAGACTGCAGTGTGCGAGTGTGCGTGTGTGTGTGTGTGTGTGTGTGTGTCCAGGCTTGTGAGATCACTGTTTAGGTAGCTCACTGCATAATGAGGTGAGGAGTAAACGGAAGGACCTCCTCCTGAGGGTGGGTTGCTCTCAGAGGCCGGGGGTCCAGGGGCCATGGGGACTGGAGTCCCCTGGGACTGCAACGTCCCAAAGCAGATCCATTCCCTTCTGGAAGCTTCTCTCCCCTGCCCCAAGCTCCTCAGAACAATAGGATCTCCTTTCCCCTTTGCAGATTTGGGGTTCCATTTCCAATCCCATTTGGCGTAGATGCAGCCCGAGTAACAGGTTTCTTGGGGGGAGCCCGTGTGCCGCTTTGGCTGCTGTCCACGGTCCTGGGCCGTGAGCGTCTCGGGGAACCCGGTTCCTGTTTCTTCCTCTTTCCTTGGGATGCTGGAGACTTCTTTGCCACCCCTCCCAGTGTCTCATGTTACAGTTCTTTTCTACTTTGATGGCGGATGGTGATTGAAAGGATACTGTCACAGAACAATGGGGCTGTGGCTTTGATGTCACAATTTATGTAGCTGATCTTATGTTCTCTTATTTTATTATGTTTCTGACAGCGATAAAAATATCTCCTCGCTGTGAAATGGGGGGAGGGAGTCCCTCTCTGATGCCACATAAGCATCTTCTGGTGACACTGGTTTGCCATTGTGGACTTGCTGAATGTTCAGCTGGTATTAGAAGCTGCAGTGACCAGAACATGGGTTTTGTTCTTCTGTGTTGATATCAGCTCCTGTTCTGAATGTTCCCTTAAGTGCCCCCAGGCCTCTCAGGGGGTCTGAAGCTTTTGGGGGGGCGCTATATGGGGGACAGGCTAGATTCCCTGGCCTAGGCCCATGGGAGCTGATAGAGGAAATTGATATCAAAGTGTGTCCTTTTAAAGCTTAAACCGAAAGTTTCTTTTCGAAATTTTAATTCATTCCTTCAACACCTGTTGATCGAGTGCCTACAGCGTGCCAGGTTGTAGAATCCCATTTGGGGAGAGACTCACTTATTCATCGCGTAGGGGCAGCCCCGCATAGAACAAATGCGACATGTCCCTTCCCAGTCTGGTTCACAGTTTTTAACAGATTTGTCAGGTCATTGCTATGACCCCAAGCCTCGCTGGCAGATTGTTCTAGAGTATGTATATTTACAGAGCGCCACACACTATCATGAAGGCAATTAAAAAGCCTGCAATCTCAGCTCATTCCCAGCTCGGAGGGACAGACCACTGCTGCTTCACACAGGAATGGAATGAGAGCCGCCATTCAGGGGGTGCGCCTCACCCATTCCCCCCATCCCTTAGGCCTCACCCCACTCTGGAAGACGGAACTAGTACCATTTCCAAGTTACAGTGTAGGAAACTGAGGCTCAGAGAGTGAAGTGGCCGAGCCAAGATGTGGACGCAGGTCTGTGTGGCGCCCTGTGAATGCTGGATTCCTTCCTGAGCTGGTTCCAAGGCATTGGTTCAAGGGCAAGCCCAAGCTAGGGGCCCAGCAGGGAGCAGGGAAGCCTGAGTCAGGTTCACTGCCAGTAGTGTTGCATTTAGGGACACCGCGGGGCGGGCTGGATGGTTTAGTTGGGGTTTTATGTATTCGTCCCCTGCCCTTTGTGTTCCTGGTTTCTGTCAGGTGCCTGGGAGGAATTTCTAATTTGTAAACAGGGCCTGTCTGACTCACTTCCTAGGACATGGGAAGCTTTTCTGACCTCCTTCCTGTCCCCTCCCCAATGTGATCCCCAAGTTCCTCCCAAGGTCTTTTGCACTGTAAGCGCCCAGGAGCCTGTGTTGTGGTGGGGACGGCTGTGGGGTGATGGGAACCTCGGCGGGGCCTCTGGCTCAGTCAGAGAGGCAATAAGCTTGGGGACATTCTGTTCTGGGTTCTGCCCTTGCCGGGTCGTTTGCTCTTTTGTAAGAGGAATTTCGTACCTTGGAGACGCTTTGTACATATTTGTAATGACTTTATTAAAAAACTGGTTGTGCACTTCCAGCTACAGGCCTTGGTGTTTTCATTGCCTTGTGGAAGGCTGGTCCCCAAAGACTGTGGGAGGATCTGGCTGCGCACCCCTCCTTCCCAGGGGCAGAAAGAAGGTCACACGCTCACCTCCCTCCTGTCTCGTATTTCTGAGAAGCTCCCAAGGGGAGGGTTGGCCTAAACAGTACCCTTGGACTGGGCAATGGGTTGGGGGAACAGGCCCAACAGTTCAAGTTCAAGGTCATGCACAAAACCATGACTGACTTACGTATGCCATCATCATGTAGATAAACCAATGAGCCTGCACACTGATACTCCAACTATGGGCAGATGGGCCATTCTGGGGAGGTACTGTCACCTGCAATTACCTGGTCTCAGTGAGAGGCACCGAAACACCAAGTTCTAGTCTTTCCCTAGGAATAGGGTGTTGAGAACAAGTTGTTTTTCTAGATAACAGATCCCTTTTTTTCTTTAGAGACCAACCTCTCCCCAACTCTCATGAGCTGGTTGTGCCGTTAATGCTGGATCAGTCCAGGAGCCTCAGAATGATGGAGGACTCTGTCCTCCTACACACCTCTGCTCCCCCCTCCTGGGCTCAACACCCCGCCCAGGGAACACACTAAGGAGTCAACCTCCGACTCCTGCGGGAGCGCTGGGGAAGCAGCAGGTCTCTGCTGGTCCCTGGGGAAGCTGGCAGGAGAACCTGAGCGCCACACGTGACCCGACCGCCTGGAAATCAGGTCGCCTTGGAGGGAACAGCACCAAGGGCTGGAGAGACGGGGCCCTAACACCGTCCCTGGGGCCCCCGACTCCAGCGCAACTGGAGGCCTATCCCATCACGAACAACAAATCAAGTCCTTCTATTTAAGCTGTGTCCGAAGTGGTTTTCAGGACTGCGACCGAGAAGCTCTGCCTGACGATGTGTTTGTGGTGGCCCCATAATGCTGCCCCGTGAGACATGTACTGTCACCTAGTGCTGTCACAGTTGACACTTGAACGACTCGGGTGTGAACTGAGCGGGTCTACTTCCATGCGGGTATTTCTCTGTGCTATGGTGTCCCTTCCTTGTGGCCGTCTTAGTAACAAGCTCTTATTTCTACCTTACTTTATGATAAGAATACGGAGTACAGTGTATAATACATGTAACAGGCAAAATATGTTCATCGATGTTTGTTACTGGTATCCCCATCAATAGTAGGCAATTAGTAGTTAAGTTTAAAATTTTTTTTTCTTTTTAGACATAGGGGGAAAGGAGGGAGAAAGAGAGGGAGAGAAACATCGGTGTGTGAGAAAAACATCGACTGGATGCCCCTTGCAGGCCCCCACTGGGGACACAGCCTGCAACCCAGGCATGTGCCCTGACTGGGAATCAAACCAGCGACCTTTTGGTCTGCAGGCCGGCATTCAACCCACTGAGCCACACCAGCCAGGGCTGTAGTTACTACGTTTTGGTGGAGTCATATATGTAGATTTTTGACTGCATGGAGGGCGTTGGCACCCTGAACCCATGTTGTTCAAAGGTCAACTGCAATTTACACTTTAATTTTTTAATCCTTGCCAGAGGACATTTTTTCACCTCTTTTAGAGAGAGAAGAAGTGGGGGTTAGGGGTGGGTGGAGAGAGGGAGAGAGAGAGAGAGAGAGAGAAACATCAATTGGCTGCCTTCTCAGACACACCCCAACCGGGAATCGAACCTGTGACTTTTTGTTCTATGGGATGATGCCCCCACCAACTGAGCCAGACCAGCCAGGGCTGTAATTTACGTTTTAAATTTTGGTCATGACCCGGCACCTGGAAAACCCTTCTTACACCAGCCTCTACATCCCAGGCCCAAACGGCCTACAGTTAACCCCTGTGCTGGGCGCTGTAGGGGCCGCAGCCACCTGTCTTCCGCCAAATCTGTGTCCTGTCCTGTACCCTGTGTGCTCCGTGGCACCCGGCACCTTCCAAGGCTTGGGGCTGCCCTGCTCCCACCCTGACACCGCCCCAGGCAACCCAGTGCCAAAGACAGAGCACAGGGGTCAAAGACCTCGGGGTGGGGCCAACTCTCAGATGCCACAGACACTCCAGAGACCCCGTGGGACCCAGCTGAGGAGCCACTTGTCCGGAAGGCTCCCTCTTGCTTGCCCCCTTCTCCTTCCCTCTCCCGTTTCACTCACCCCCTTGCTGGTTAACCCCAGAGCCAATTTCTGAAAACGTCACCTGCCACTCGGTGGGACTGCTTTGGGGAGATGCAGCGTCAGGGGGTCACCCACGGCACCAGGAGCTTCCTTGCATTTTTCTCAAATGCTTCCACCCGGCTCTGAGAGGCAACAGAAGACTCAAGACCACGCATGTTAGGTTTCATGGACAGATGATATTTATTGGCAGAAGGAAACTTCGGGGGGACATTAAAAACACCAAAGGCGGCTGTCTGGCCCAGTGCAAAATTCCTGACAGATTCCAGGACTGGCTTCACAGCTCCTCCTTCCAGCCCGAGTCTCAACAGCCCAGAGGTGTCCGGTGCCTTTGGTACGTGAGGAGTCTGTTACATCCAGGCCCAGAGCTGGCCGTTTCAGTCCCTCACATTCATTATACTCAAGATATTTTACGTTCAGAGGGCCATTTCCAAGGACCTCGTGGAACTCAAGTCAGCAAGTCATAAAATATTAAGAGCAGGGTACTCTGCTCTGACGATGGACCGCGCTCATAATAAATGAGCTGTGGCACCCAGATGGGTAAAGGAGACGGGTACCTTCTTCTCCTCCAACGATGGTGGCTCTTGGCGGCTTTCACACTCGAGTTGGGGAATACACTTGGCTTGGCATTTGGAAAACCCGGCACCGGCCACTCTTCCTGCCTAGAGCAGAAGCTAAATCCTCCCATCCAAAAGGGAGTTTCTAGACAGGACTTTTCCTGCAGGACAGGAGATGAATACATAAAATCCCACCTTACCCCGAGTGTCCCCCATGCCTGACACTCTCCACAGTGTCAGAGGCATGGCTTGTTACGTGCAGAATGTCAGAGAATTGTGTGTGGGGGGTGCACGAGTGTAATGGACTGGATCACTGATGTATTCACGAGCAATCCATGTTGTGAATTTTCCTGGTCCAGTAAATAATACACTAGGTTTCATCGCCATGGAGACGGCTACAGGAAGGTGAAGTGATTTCTCAAAGCCACGCAGAGTTAAGAAAATAAACAAACAAAACAGAAACAGACTCAGAGGACAGACTGACAGCAGTCGGGGGGGGAAAGCTGGGTGCAAAAGGTGAAGGGATTCAGCAAAAAGAACAGAACAAAACAACTCACGGACACAGACAACAGCACGGTGATGACCAGAGGGGACGAGGGGCGGGGGCGGGCAGAAGAGGGTAAAGGGGGGATAAGAGGTGATAGAAGGGGACTTGACTTGGGGTGGTGAACACACAATACGATATGGTGGGTTATAGAATGGTACACCTGAAACCCATATGATTTATTAACCAAAGCCACTCTAATAAAGTAAATAAATAAGTAAAAAGATTCAGAACTCCAGGCCTGACTCCCACATACTGCTCCACCTGCTCAGTCACCTGCTGCCACTTTCGTGTCTCCTTCAGCTCCAATGTCTCGTGCCTCTTGACGGCACCTGCAGGCAGGGAGCTCTGATTTTAAAACAAGCAGTTGCAGAAGCTTGTATTCCTTCCCTTCGGTTCTTCCCGGAGGCGAGGGGAGCAGAGAAGCTGTGTCCACCAGGCTCTGTTTCCCTCCACTTCCCTTTCCGACTTGATTATCCAGGCAAGTGAGATTGTAACATCGCAGCCATTGCCATAGTAACAGCACTTGAAAGATGCCACGCAACCCTGGAAGGGGTATCTTGCTGGGTACCAGGAAAGAGCCAGGATGTCAGGGGAAAGACAAGGTCCTGGCTTGATAGCACACAGGGGCAGATCTGAATCTGCTGGGGAAGGGCCAGCCACGTGAGCACTGGCCGAGAGCTGGCGGGCGGCAAGGTCCCCGCCACGTGCCCTGCGGCTTTCTTCCTAATCTGCTCACTAACCACCCAGACTTTCTCAGAAATGCTGCTGGTGCCAGCCCACGGTGCTGAGGTTGTCAGTGCGAGAATAGGGTTGGCAGAGAGGGTAGGACAGGCAAGATTCCAGTGGCATCTATGGGGTCACCTGTGCCACCTCCTCCAGATCTCAAAGCAGGGAGGGAAATGGTTCCGCTGCAGAGGTTAGTGGCTTTGATGGAGAGGTCACAGGAACACTGATTGCCACTATGCTCTTTGCCACCACCCTGGCTTGTGGGCCAGTCCCTCACATGGATTGTCCCTTTCAGGTCTGAAGGCTACCAGGGCAGAGGTAATGTCCGTGGGGGGTGTTGACCAATCTGAGGCTTAAGGAAAGGAGGGGACCAGAACAGGAGGGGAAGAGAAACCCGGACGGGCATGCAGACCCAGGGCTACCCGAATGTGGACCAAAGCTGGCCTTTCTTGCTGCTCACATGTGACTCAGCACCCCGGCCCAGAGCTTGGGCAAAAAGCGCTTTCTGGACAAGTCTTTCCGAGGACCCAGCCACAGCCTGACTTCCAAAGGTAACATTCACCGTTAGCATTGTCGACCAGTGCAAATTAAATATGCTATGCACCTGGGCCACCGGGGGCATCAAGATCGCCTCTCGTGCTTTAAAAAAAAAACCCACACCTGCAGCATCTGAGTGGTGGGTCAGAACAGTGGTTAGGAGTGCAGGTTCTGAGGCCTGACAGGCCTGGGCTGGCAACTCAGCCCACCACGGCGAGCACCGGGGTGGCCCTGGCCTAGTGGCCACGTGGAGCTCTGTGCCTCCGCTTCCTCAGCTGTGCAATGGAGGAAACAATAGTCCCTCCACCTCGGAGCTGTTCTGAGGGTCCAAGGTGGTCCTCTAGGCAGGATGCTTGATGTCTTGCCTGCAAAAGACTTCACAGTGATTCTCACTTGTAGACCAGGGCCAACCGGGGGGAGGCAGAAATCTGCAGGCCCCTCCCCAGTTTGCAGCATCAGGTGTTTGGCTACCTCGAGTTAAAATAATCAACAGGCAGGACATTGTCTGTTCCAGCTTCCTTGACTTGGAGTGGGGGCAGGGGCAGACCTACCTGGGCAGAGAGCAAGTCTGGGTTAGGAGGCTTCCCCGTTTGTAGGGAAGGACGCACGCACCATGCCATGGAGCAGGAGACGAAGGCAACGGAGGGAAGGACAGGGGCCTGGCTTTAGGGGGAGAGGTGGAAAGAGGCGGGAGGCAGGACAGCCCGTGCTTGCAGCCTGTTTTCCAGGAAGTCCCCAGAGCTGGACCCCACGACACTGACCCCGTGTCATCTCCCTGCGAGTGCCGGAGCTTCAGTCCTAGTACACCTGGAAGTGTGCCGAAGTGGCCCCGTCCTTCCAGCAGCGCAGGGTGTCCACGGCTATGGAGCGGCAGAGCGGGCAGGTGCGCTCGCGGTCCAGCCAGAGGCAGAGGCACTCCTCGCAGAACACGTGCTGCGGGGACAGCGATCAGCACGGTCAGGATGCTTCACGGGGCACCCGCCACACCCCCACCTTGGTCCTAGCAGCTGGGGACGCAGCAGCAAACAGGACAGACAATTCCTGCCCGCCTGGAGCTCACATGCTAGTTGGCATGACAACTAGCCAAATGACTCTCTAACATGTAGAGTATGTCAGTTGTAAGTACTGAGATGGAAATGCGGGGAAGGGGGGAGAGGACATGCTTGGGTGGGGGGCACTGCAAAGTTAAACAGGGTGGCTCGGAGGACTTCACCGAGAGTCTGACGTTTGGGTAAAACTTGAGGGAGAGTGAAGAGCTAGCCTGGTGATATCCGGGAAGAGGGCCCCGGATGTAGGAAATAGTATGTGCAAAGGCCCCGAGGCAGGAGTGTGCCTGGCATGCTGGGGGATGGTGAGGAGAGGGTGGCTGAGCCCAGAGTGTGGTAGGCGGGAGTGTCGGGGGGAGGTGAGAGCAGAGAGTAGATGCCGGAGGGTGCAGATTATACAGGGCCTTGTGAGCCATTCTGAGGACTTTGGCTTTTATCCTGAGAGAAGTAGGGAGCCACCGCAGGGCTTTGAGCTGAGGAGTGATTGGATATGATCTGCATTTTAAAAAGATCCCTTTGGCAGCTGGGTTGAGAACAGACCACAGGGGTCAGGAGAAATGCAGGGAGACTGGAGATATTCATGAGTTCCCCTGGTTTCTGGCTTTAGCTTGGACCCGCGATTGAACCTCCCTGTACCTCAGTTTTCTCACCTATAAAGTGGGGGTAACAGTACTCCCCTCACAGGAAGATCAAAGCACTTAGTCATGACAATCAAATGCAGTATATGATTCTTGATTAGATCTTGGATGTGGGGAAGAACCTTAGCTCTGGAGGGTGTTTTTAATACAACTGGAGAAATATGAATATTGGGACTTCATATCAATGTCAAGTTCCCTGGGTATGCTAGTGGGATTGTGGTAATGAGAGAGAATGTCCTTGTTCTTGGGAGATATCTGCTGAAATATTTAGGGATGAAGAATCAAAGTGTCAGCAACTTATTCTGAACAGGTTTAGTGGGGAAAATTTACATACGAAAAGCAAATGCAGTAAAATGTTAATGGTTAGTAAATCTAAATGAAGGTCAAAAGGGTGTTCATTCTACTATCCTCCAATTTTCCTCTAGGTTTAAAATTTCTCAAAACATTTGAGGAAGATAATATAAAATGTTCTTTACAGAGTAAAAAATGAATAATAAACCAATAAAAAAAGAAGGCACTTAGAACTACGCCTGGCCAATAGTACGTATTCTATAAGTGCTGGTGGGTAATATGCATATATTATCATATACAGTAGGAGGACTATGTTCTGCCTACTGTTTACCATCTGTCTATGTCAGACCGGAAGCTTCTTGTAAACCCATCTCAAGCACAGTATGCAGTAGGTGCCTATTTATGGAGTATTCTAAAGGAGCTCAACAGTATTTATAGGGGGATGTGACAGGGGGGCCAGTCTGACCTGGGGGACCCACAGGGAAGGCTCCCTGAGGAGGGACACCTGTGTCCAGGCCTGAGGAGTTAAGGGGTGGAGCGAGGGCGGGGACCAGCACCACAGGCTGCAGGGAAGGGCTGCGCCCGGCTCCTGGGGCTGCTCCAGGACGGCCACGGCTCAGAGATCCGGAGCAGGATTTCCGAGTTACCTCAGAGTGGCTCTTTCCCCACCAAGGTGTCCGCAAGGATGGAAGCAGGTAAGGCCATCACGGGGCACCAGGTGTGAGGTCTACACAGCACCAAACTGACTGGGGATGGCCTGCTCCTGCCCCCTTTCCTTTCTGTCGTGGGCACTCCAAAGAACAGACTCGGGGTTGCCGAGGACTGGAGGGCGGTTTGGTTTCCAGTCACACTCGGTCTCTTCTCTTTGGCAGGGAGCCCTTTCCACAAGCCAAGTTTCTGTCTCTGTGTTCGACATGCCTCTTCCCTGGCCCTCTGCGGGCTGGCAGGAGGCGCACTGTGAACTCTGCAGGGCGGCTGACTGTGGGGCAAGCGTGTGCTGTCTGAGCTACAGCGTGAACCTCCGGGCATGCTCAGTGTCTGCCTGACTGGCTTCAGTGGGCAGTCTGCTTCCCAGGCCCTGGCCCTGGGGGGCGGGCGGGGCGTGAGTGTGAGTGACACACTGACCTTAGCCTGATGACCCTTTGAAGGGGAGACAGGATGTTCCTTTAGCCTGGTGGGCTCTTCCTCCCTCTGTCCTTCTGTTCATCTGTCCATTGATCCATCCATCCATCTACCCAACTATCTATCCAGCCACTCATCTATTCCCCCATCTCTCCCCGTTTTCATTTACCCATCTACTCACCTATTCACCCACCCATCTGTCCATCCATTTCCCCAGCCACCTGTACACTCACACCTCTATGCACCCAGCTTTGCACTCACTCCCCACCCCTCCCCCAGTCACCACCCATCTCCATCCCAACCGTCCATCTCATTTCATTGCTTCAATCCGTCCTCCCTTCCTTCCTTCCTTCCTTCCTTCCACCCACCATCACTGAGTCACACTGGGTTTGTAACTCTGCCACTACACGAGATACACCCGGCTGCCACTCTCAAGTTGCTTATAGTTCGGCAAAGAGGAGACAGACCCTACACAGCCAGTGGCCTAATGAACTATGAAGCTGACGACTGGGAGAAGCGCCACGAAAGAAAACCACAGGGACCTGTGAGGCCACAGAGCTAGAGGCACCAGCTAGTCTGGGGAAGCAGAATCAAGGAAGCCTTCATTAAGACACGTTTGACTCATACGTTCATTTCTTCACTCATTCAGTGCAGTTAGGAATTAACAAGGCCCTTTCAGCCAGGGACATCCTCTCTGCCACTCCTGGCCCGGCTCACAAAAGTGAAGTGAGACTGAGATGTGCGCTCGCCAGCCCATGGCGGTGGGCTTCCCCCACCGCGGGCTGTGGCTTAGGCTCTGGGATCTGGGACAGTGCTATCTTGTCCAACCCCTTCCAAGAATTCTAATCCAGCTACAGGGAGACAGCACGGTGCCAGGAGGAGAATGCGAGAGAGAGAGAGAGAGAGAGACAGACAGACAGACAGACAGACAGAGACAGACAGAGACAGACTAAGGCTCAGAGGATTGCCAGAAAGCAAGAAGAAAGACTTTCACCTTGACGCCACGTTCGAACACTCGCTGCTACTGAGAAGGAAACAGATGGCTCGGAAGCACGGGAAAAGATGCACATTAGGGAAATGCAACTAAAACGGCACTGAAATAGCCTTTGTCACCTGTCAGGCTGGCAAAGCTCAGAAAGGACATGATAACGGAGTGAGTTGACGAGGGTGGGGGCAAGAGGTCATGTCGCACCGGGCGCCTCAGCGAATACGCTCTTGATGGAGGGCAATTCAGCAACATCTGTCAAAACTGGACACCCTCTGACCCGGTGACACCGCCACCAGGAATTTATCCTACCAAGAGCTCGCACGCGTGTGACGCGGAAGGTGTGCCAATGAGAACTAATCCTCTCTCCGTTTCCGAACTCTCAGGGCAGCCATGTCTGTGACGACAAAAGGGATCCGCCCCCCTGATGCCCATCGAGAGGAGAAATGTTCAACAACCTGGGGTCTACCCCAAAAGTCCGGCGAGAGGTAAGTAGGTGGCAATGTCTTAAGAGAATTGTAAGTCAATAGGGAAAGATGCAGGATACACCTTGGGTAGAATATGCTACAACTTATGTCTTTTTGAAAAAGACGTGTGAGTGTGTGTGTGTGTGTGTGTTTATAAAGCGTCTCTGGAAAGATGGAGGAAAGTGGAAACAGTAATTGCCTGCGTGGGTACTTAGGCGACTGGGGAGCTGGGGACAAAAGTAGGAAGCCTGTCACCACTTTCCTTTTTATGTCTTTAAGGCATTTTTTAAAATAAAATCTTACTGTTGGAATAACTGGAGACTAACAGAAAAGTTGCAATTAGTATAGAACGTCCTCGCACATCCTCCTGCCAGTTTCCGGTCTGCCCAACACCCTCGTGCAACTCCACGGCCCACTGGTGAGAGCGAAGGAACCCATGGCGAGGCACCCCCATCGGCGGGACTCCAGCCTTCATCAGGACTTCGTCAGACCAGCTTCCCTGTGCGTGCCCTTTCTCTGTGCCAGGGCCCAACCCAGGTCTCATGTGGCCTTCAGTGGTCTCGACTCCTCTCTGCTGAATTCCTCAGTCTGAATTTTGGACCATGCAAAAACATTCTCAATTTGAAAATAAAATAAAATAATGAAAAACAAACCTGCTTCCTCCCCAAACAGCAAAAGCAAAAAAAAAAAAAGTTGCTGATGCCAAAAACAGGACCCTGCCTCCTGTCTCCTCACCCCTGGAAGGTGGTGCTGGTGGGAGAGCCATATGCTCCTGATTCCTCTTAGTTTGCAGGCTCTGCCTCCTCCCAAAAGCCTCTCCAACCTGGAGCTCATCTCCCATCTCCGCCTTTCCCGGTCCCCCGGGACGCTGCATGAATCTCTCTTACACGGCACTTATCACCCGCCTGCCTTGTTTCATAGTTATTTATGGATGTGTCGGTCTCCCCAAGGAGACCATGAGCTTCCAGAGCATAGGACAGGGTCTGTGTGCCCTCTGCTGCACCTCCCTGGTGTCTGATTGGATGCTTGGCTCACATACATTTGCTGAGTTGACATCTTAGCCTCCGATGTCAGGAGGAGGAGGAGGAAGAGGAAGAAGAAGCAGAAAGAAGAGGAGGAGGACTACAATTAGGAAGTTAAAAGAGACTAACCAGTACTCACTGCAAAGGGTTGGTGACCCACAGCTAATAATAATGAAAAGAAGTGATAATAATAATAATAATTATAATGATAATTTTGTAAAAACAACTTTTAGGACTAAATAATTCGAATTTAGCTCTTTCCAGAGAGGATCTCATTTCATCATAACACTAGCTCTCCAAAGTAGGTACAACCGTGATACTCGTTGCATAAATGAGAACAGTCGGTGCTCAGAGAGATGGAGAGATCTACCCGCCCCGGGTCCAGAGGGCTGCCGGGGTGCACCACCGGGGGATTCTGATACTGCACCATATAGAACTGTTCATTTTCGACACTGAAGCTGAGGTCCAGTGACCTGCTCAAGGACACTCAGCTAACGACAGACAGAGGTGAGATATGAACCTGGATCTGACCGACCCCAGTCTGGACCATGCTGCCCTCGGAGACCCATCCCAGTGCCCCAAGGTCTGGTGTAGGGACAGGCACTGGAGACTTTTGCCTGCTCGCCCCCTGGCCACAGTCTCCGAGGTCCCTGCCCAGCTCTGCTCACCTGGCACATTAAGATCAGAGGCTCCCGGAACTCAGCCTGGCAGATGGCACAGATGTCACCAGCTTCTGTGCACTGTTGCCCAGTGGCCCGGACTCCATAGTTCTGTTTGTGGGAGGGGAGAGAGACAAGCACAGCTGTGGACCCTCGTTGGAGCCATCCCTTGAGAAGCATGATAAAATCTGATCCCGGCGCCTGGCTCCTAGTTCCTATGACTTTGGCCAGGCCCACATGAAGCCGACTTACCTGAGAGGTGCAGAGAAGCTTCAGGGCTTTCCTGACTCCACCCATGCGGCCACAGATGTCAAAGGACTGAAAGGAAAGCAGGGTGATCGTTGAAAAGCATCCAAGGAGCTCTCTCACCACTCTGGCGCCACCCCACTGAACCCTCATCTTTGCCTCTGAGCATGTTCATGAGACATTTGAAACTTCCTTCCCACCAGTTTTACTTTGGCCTCCCTGCCTTACATCAACAGCCTCCCCTGTATCTGGGCCAGGATAGCCAATACACAGCATGCGTACTGTCTTGTCCCCTCCGAAGCCCAGGGCAGGCATTGCTAATAGATCACAGGACTCCTCCTCTGAGCACAGGACCTTGGAAACATGATGAGTGAAAGAAACCAGACCCACAAGGTCATGCACTGTGTGACTGCATACGTGTCCAGAATAGGCACATCCATACAGATGGAAAGAAGACTAGTGATTTCCAGGGGCTGGGGGTGAGGAGGGTGGAGGAAAGGGGGCATGGCTGCTATATGTGTACAGGGTTGGGTTTTTTTTAGGGGGGCGGTGATGAAAATATCTTGGAATTAGACAGAGGTGGGGGTTATACGACACTGTAGTTTGGCTACATGTCACTGAATTTAGTGTTGTGTGAATTTTACCTCAATTTAAAAGAGATTAGGGTGTCATTCCAAGCTTCCCTCTTGCCCCCCAGGCCCGGCTAGTGAACAGGGCCTTCCGTAGGCCAGCCCTCAGCCAACCTCCCCCCACCCGCACTCCGCACCGCCCTACCTTGCAGAGGCTGTAAAGGATCATCAGGACCCCGCCCAGAAAGTAGCTATTGGAGGAGTCATCCCCCATGATGTATTTGTACCACAGCTGGATGGGGACAAGTGAGCGGAACAGCTGGCTCAACTCCTCAATGACCAGATAGAACTTTCCCTGCAACCAACCAGAAAGCATCAATTACTGTTAGCAGTAAAGACCCAAAGGACCCAGCCGGGGGGTCCCCGGCCTGGGCAATAATGACATTCTAGGTCACAGGCAGGCCATTAATCAGCTCTGGAAAGCACTCAGGCCCGCTCCTAATGGGCCTGAGATATGGCCGGGGAGACTCGGCCCCTGCCCGCTGCCCTCACCCACTGCCCGCCAACCCAGGGATCAGAGCCCCGCAGATCACGTTTCAGAGAGAGAGAAACCAGACACCTTCGGTAGAGAGCTGCAGTGTGGGTCACTCCCCCATGCCTGCTGTGGCTTCGAGGGCTCAGGGCCACACATGGGGGCACAGTCCCTGCTGGGCACACAGATCACCCCCATCTCTCAAGGGCTGACCTGGTCCATCATGGGACCGCCCTCAGAGGCACGGGCAGGAGGAGTGCAGGGTGCAGGTAAGGACAGGCCTAGAAGTGGACGGGGGGAGATATGGGTTCTTCCCAGCTCTACCACCTGCTGTCACCAAGGAGGCAGGCTGGTATCTGGAGAAAGAACATGGACTCAGACAGGGCCACGTTTGAATGTGACCTTGCTGCACATTCGTGAGCCTCCGTTTCTGCACCTACAGGACAGGAGCCACGGTTCCTACCTGATGGGCTTGCTCTGAGGGTCAAAGGAGATAAACATGGAAAGCACCGAGCACCCTGTGCACCCTGACCCCCAGAAATATCCCCTGGAGGGGAAATGCTCATTTCCCTCTGCGGCCTGTGGGAAGGTGGTGGTGACTGGGGAGCAGAGATGTGGGGCGGGGCCAGCATGAGTTTCACATGCCACAGATGTGATGGATGTTGGGGCCATGGAGCAGCAGCTCAGTGATGCTGAGGGCTGCCCAGCTCTGTCCGCACCCTGGCAGCAGGCTCCAGGCTCTGCAGGATACCCAGGCTGTGGGCTGTGTTCCTGAGCCATCCAGCCTCAGCCGCCTGTGCCTCCCTCAGCACTCTCAGCCACTGCATGCTCCAGCTCATCTGGACCAACAGCCCGGTCTCTCCCAGCTGCCGACCTCAACTTGCTTTTGTCACTTCCGGAACCCCCAAAGAACTCTCCTTTCTTCCCACTTCTCTCCCATGCATCCATCCATGCATCCGTCCATCCACCCACCCACCCACCCACCCATCCATCAATCCATGGTGCATCCACCCATGCATCCATCTACCCATTCATGGATGCATCCATCCATCCATTCTTTCATCCATCTTTCCTTTCTTCCCTCCCTCCCTCCTTTCCTTCCCCTACTGATGATGGGAACACTAACACAATTCCAAATTCCAGAGCAGGCTCAGGTACCAGCTTCTTGGCCCTTTCAATTACTTTTCTATATAGACCAAGCTCTTCCTTTGCAGATGGCATACCGGTCCCCTGTTCTTTGCCGGGCTAACATATTCCTCTTTTGGGTCTCAATTAACTGTCACCTCCTAGGAGAAGCCTTCCCCAACTCCTTCATTAAATTAGGTGCTCCTATTACACCCTCTAAATCACTCCTTTAGAGCACTTCTCACAGTATTAAAAAAATTATTTTCATATCGGTCTCTCCTGCTGGGTCCTGAGCTCCATAAGCACATCCATAATCTGGCTCCTCGTCATATCCCCAGCACCTGGCACATAGTAGGTGCTCCTTTATTAACTGGGACAGCTGAAGCTGACGATCCCACCCTCACGATTCACATCCACTTCCTGGAGTTTGCTGATGAGGAAGAGGAGTTTGAACATCTGAGACAGAATGTCTCTTTCTGAGCCAGTGCCAATGTCACAGAAAATAAAGGGAGTGACTGCCTGTGTGGCATCGTGCTAAGGGTAGCAATTAGCTGCCGGGGGGCGGGCCACTTGGAGAAGGAGATAAAACCACCGGGGAAAACTGGGCATATCCCAGTGAAACCATCTCTCTCTAATTAAGCCGTTTTATAATTCCAGGTTTCTTAAGCATGTTATTTCTGACGACCACCAAACGGAATGTGCGGTTTCTCTGGGGTGTCGGAGAACAAGGAAAGCGATCAGATTAGGAGCTGTCTGGCCTCCCTGTCACCCACGAAGGGGGAACGGGACCGGAGTACGGAGAGCTCTCTACACGGAGATTCTGATAAAGGGGGCGGGAGCAGTCAGGGCGGGAAGGCAGCTTCTATTCTGACTTCCTTACTGCTAGGATAGGGGGGTGGGGGTGGGACGAAAAGTGAAATGGGAAACAATACCAGAGTGCTGACTCTGGAAGGGGGTGGTAAATGAAGAGTGTGATGCTGAGAAACAGACAAAGTGAATAGAGAAGGAGAGTTTTCAAGGATGCACCTATGTGGGAAAGATGATTTGAAGTATGGGGCTGAGGAGAAAGAGAGAAGGGGCATAATCAGATCATTGTTGGCCATGTAAATGGATGAAGAACAGGTGGGCGGGGATGAAACACTTTTTCTGCATCAAGCTTAATAACGAATATTTCTATAGCTTTGACATTTAGGAATCTCTTTCATACCCATTTTCTTATCTACAGAAGCAAGACAGCACACTGGGTGAGGGCATAGGATTTGGGGCACCACCTACTAAACTGCTTGATTCTGGACAAAAATTTAACTGCTCTGAGCCTCAGTTTCTTTATCTGTAAATGGTTACACGTACACACACGAGTGTACCGGCAAACCAGCTCTCTGAAAAATAACAAAAAAGGGCCCTGATTTGTGTGTTTACCAATTACTGTGGTGTAAATACTCCCACCAAGCCTATTACAAGGTGTCAAGGGTTTAACGACTACTTGCAGATTTTCTGAAAATTTAACCATGGGTTCTCACAGGCCAAGGCAGCCTGGCTCCAACACACCAGGGTGGTTGTGAGGATTAAATGAATGAATGAACAAAACTACGGTACCCAGAAGGGCCCAGGGTGTGAGGAGAGCTAGGAATGAACCTGATTAGATAATCGGGCGATAGGGGCCTTGTTACTGTCACCTTCGGAGAAACCACAGGTTCAGAAGAACTAAGGAACACGAGGATGAGGCGGAAGTGCCGTCTAAGACTCTGGAGCCCAGGCCTTGAGAAACCTGGTCATTTTCACTGCCTTCCTGTTGCTTGCCCCTCCTCTTTCTGCCAGTCACCACTCTGTGAGAAGCCCCAGGGACCAGAAGACTGTGTCAAGAGGCTACATGGAGAGGGAAAAGACTGAGATGACACAGGGAGAAGCAAGCAATGCAGCCAACAGCGAGAACTGAGGCCCCAGAAATAGGACCCTGGGAAAGTCGTTCCAACCCTTTCAGCTGAGGCATTGGACCTGTGAGTGAAGAAGCCCCATTGGGTGGTCCAGCCTCAGTAGACATCACGTGGAGATCAGCTGTCCTTGTGTGCCCTTACAGAACTCCTGAGCCACAGAATCGCGGGATGTGATGAAACAGTTGTTGTCTTAGCAGAAAGAAAGAAAGAAAGAAAGAAAGAAAGAAAGAAAGAAAGAAAGAAAGAAAGAGAGAGAGAGAGAGAGAGAGAGAGAGAGAGAGAGGAGGGAGGGAGGGAGGGAGGGAGGGAGGGAGGAAGGAGGAAGGAAGGAAGGAAGGAAGGAAGGAAGGAAGGAAGGAAGGAAGGAAGGAAGAAAGGAAAACTCATCTAAGGCTACTCAACTAGAGCTATGGATTTAACTGTGTCCTCACAAAATTCACACATTCAAGCCCTCAGGGTGATGGGATTTGGAGAAGGGGCCTGTGGGAGAAAATTAGGATATGAGGGTGGAGCCTTCACGATTGGGATTAGTGCCCTTATAAGAAGAGACGAGATCTCAGCCCTTCTCTCTCTGTGGGCGGAGGAGAACTTTCGACCCCGATCGTGCCCACTACAGAGGATAACTGGGAGCATCCGACTAAACCAGCACTTCTCGAAGTGCGCTCTGACGTCCTGGGGGTCGCCAAACCCCTTTCAGGGCGTCCGTGAAAACTATTTCCACAATAATTCCAAGACATTATTTGATGTTTTTACTAACAGTGATACAGTGGAAAGACTATATGAAATGTGATGTATGATGTGAAATGGTGGTGAAAGTGTGGAGTTTGAAGTCAGAGAGCTAGGTGTGCATCCTTCCTAGTTGTGTGATCTGGGGCAAGTTGCTCTCCTGGACCCACACCAACCGGGGCTGCCTATTCTTCTATTGATCTGTCTTCCTATCTCTCCTCCCTCTCCCCATCTCTCAGCTCAGGCTGTCTCTGCTCCTTTTCTTATCTAAGTTTCTCTTCTTGTCAGAGCTCATTCTCTCCTGCCGAGGGCAGGCTCTCTCCTTGAAAACAACCATGAAAAAGAAGATGATGATCACTTAGCTCTCGCTATGTGATCAGCACCACTCTGTGCACAGCACACTGATACAGATGCGGTTAATGCTTCCATGTTACAGGTGAGGAAACTGAGGCACAGAGATGACAGGCAACCTACCCCAGCTGTCATGGCCAGAAAGTACTAGACCCACCTACATGCATCAGGAAAGATGACCAATGGCAAGCCCTCAAGCCAACACTCTCATGGTTTGAACTCCAACAACATGAGACCCTATTTCTCCTTGGGCCCTTTTACCAAACAGAATGGCAAGAGCTGGATGGCCCTTCTGTTGTCAAGCCTCTACCCTTGTAACCAAATTCAGAGGCCAAAGGTAGCCATGGAGATCTGTGACTGGTCTGCCTAGGCACACGTCCACAGGGGTGGGTGGGGAGCCGTGACCGACAGCCTCATCAGAACCACAAGGAGAGGGCCAGGCAGTTGCCCCAATAGAAAGGGGGTATCAAGAGAAGAGGCACCAAAGTTTCCCTGAAACAAAGCACCCATCCAATCAAGGCGACTTGTCATTGCAAAGCCCTAGGTGGAATACACAGAAACTACATCTGGCCTCCAGGGTGGTTTCCCTTATTTGCTTTTCTTGACCTGGACTGCTGGTCAGCTCCAGCCACCACAGGGGGCAGGGCCCCACTTCCTGCTCCAAAATGGGTGGGCTGGGCAGGAGCAAGGGGCTGAAAACAAAGACTTGTTTTCCTGGGAAAGTGGCCCATGGGTCTGTTATGATTGTAGGCTGCGCCGGGGATGCTGGGGACGCAGCTGACAGAGCCCTTCAGAACAAAACAGCTGGAACAGCGACCTCAGAAGTGCTGTGCCCTTCAGCTGAGGGGCAGGCAGGCCAATCTCAGTCTTGTCCATGTTGGGAAGGTTGGGGGAGGGGGATAGCTTGGTAACCGACTTCAGAACAGTATGGCCAGGAGTGGTGGGAGGAAGACGTGCCCAGGGGTCTTGGGACTGAAAGAAGGCTACATCCAGGAATGCCAGCTGGGGTGTGTGTGTGTGGGGAAGAGACAAGCACAGGGGAGGAAAAAAGGAAACATGGGCAGAAGAGAGGAGAGAAACGATCAAGTTAAAGGCCAGAGGAAAAAGGGCACCCAGGAGTGAGAAACCAGGCAACAAGGGGGACAAGAAGGAGGGGAAAGAAGAAAGTACGCGCTAGGGCCTGGAATTATACATCAAACGCTCCCCTGGTGGAGCAGCTGTGATCATTCCCATTTCTCAGATGAGAAAGCTTGACAGAGGCATGGAAAGGAGGAAGGGAGTGGGAGATGAACAAAGAGAGAACTAGGGTGGGCTCACAGCCTGGTGACAGAAGGTCTCTGTGGATCACCTGCATGCTGCCCCCAAACTCTGACAACCCTAGGAGGTGGACACTGTTATGAGCTCCAGTTTGTGGGAGAGGAATGAGAGGCTCAAAGAGGCAAGGTAGGGGGTCTAAGCTGCAGGACAGGGATAGAGCCAGGATTTAACTCCAGTCTGAATTCCCATCTCAGGCTTTGAGCTTCCATGGGGAACAGAGTAGGGGAGACCCTAGGAGAGAGATGTGTGAAGGGAGAAAGAAAAGGTGCAGGGGTGTGTGGGGGGAGGGGGAGAGATGAGAAAACTCAGAAGAATGGGTACCCTTGGCAGGGGTTCTGACCTTCCAGGTACTACTAGAAAGGTTCTACATCCGCCCAACCCAATACATTAGTCACTTGTCACATGGCTACTGAGCACCTGAAATATGGCTAAATCTGACCTGAGATGTACTGAAAGTATAAAATACATTGGAGGGGAGGACTTCCGCCAAGATGGAGGCATAGGTGGATGTGCCGTGCCTTCTCACACAACCAAATTTAGAGACAACTAAATATTAGCAACAGAAAACACAGCCAGAACACGGAAAATTGAACTTTTCGGAAGTCCGTTAACAACAAATTCTTCAGCCTGACCGGTAAGGGGTGAAACCAGCGGCTGGTGAAGCGGGGTTGCACAGGAAAACTCGGTCAGACGAACTCAGGCGCAGAATCCAGACGCGCGGAATCCAGGCACAGGGTCGGACCTAGTGAGCGACCGAGCGAGCGACCAACCAGGCGAGCGACCGCGGGGGAGACAGCGGGGGAGCGGTGCTGCGTGTTGACTGTGGTCGCCCATTTGTGTGCGGGCGGACAGGCGAGGGAGTGGGCGGTTGGACCGGGCCGGGCGGGTCCCCACGGCAAGCGGCAGTGGAGGGCGCCGCCATTTCCCTGCTCTGACCCCACCTCCACATACAGCGTCATAACCCAGTGACTCTGAGTGGCCCGGCCCAGGTGAACCACCTAAGGCGCTGCTTATCACCGAGCTGTGAGAAACAGCACAGGGGGTCGCTATTTCCCCGCTCTGACCATGCCCCCACATACAGCGTCACAACCCAGCGACCTGGGAGTCCAAGGCCCCGCTTCTCACATTTAAAGGGCGCGAACAGATCAAAAATGGCGCAAGAAGATCTCAAAGCCCCAGAACCTATATATTTAAGCGATGAAGAAATAGCAAAACTCTCAGATGCACAGTTTAAAACACTGGTCATCAGGATCCTCACAGAACTGGTTGATTATAGCCACAAATTAGACAAATATATGAAGGCGAAACTAATTGAAATGAATGGAATTGCACAGGACACCAATAGCAATGAAAAGGAAACTGGGACTCCAATCAATGGAGTGGACCAGAAGAAAGCAAATAATGGCCAAACAGAAAAGAGTCAAGAAGCAAGAATTCAAAGAAATGAGGAGAGTCTTAGGAACCTCCAGGACATCTTTAAATGCTCCAACATCCAAATTATAGGGGTACCAGAAGGGGGAAAGGCACAGCCACCAGTGGAAAACTTATTTGAACAAATAATAAAGGAGAATTTCCCCAATCTGGCAAAGGAAATATATTTCCAGGAAATCCAGGAAGCCCAGAGAGTCCCAAAGAAGTTGGACCCAAGAAGGAACACACCAAGGCACATCATCATTACATTAGCCAAAATTAAAATGAAGGAGAGAATCCTAGAAGCAGCAAGAGCTAAGGGGACAGTCACCTACAAAGGAGTCCCCATCAGACTGTCAGCAGATTTCTCAAAAGAGACCTTACAGGCAAGAAGGGGCTGGAAAGAGGTATTCCAAGTCATGAAATCCAAAGACCTACAACCAAGATTGCTCTATCCAGCAAAACTTTCATTTAGAATGGAAGGACAGATAAGGTGCTTCTCAGATAAGATCAAATTCAAGGAGTTCATCATCACCAAGCCCTTATTATATGAAATGTTAAAGGGACTTATCGAAGAAAAAGAAGTTAAAGAAACATGAACAGTGAAAGGACAACAAACTCACAGTTATTAACAACCACACCTAAAACGAAAGCAAACTGAAAGGACAGCTAGATCAGGAGTGGAAACATAGACATGAAGATCTCAAGGAGGGTTAGCAACAGGGGAGTGGGAGGAGGAGATGGGGGGAGAAGGTACAGAAAATAAGTAGCATAGACAGTAGATAGAAAATAGAAGGGGAGGGCAAGAATAGTGTGGGAAATATAGAATCTAAAGGACTGGAGACACATGGTCATAAACTAAAGGGGGGGTAACGGTGGGGATGGGGGGGTAGGGTGGAGGGGAATGAAAGGGGGAATAGAACAACTGTAACAGCATAATCAATAAAAAAATTAAAAAATACATTGGGAATGACAAAGTCTTAGAAAAACAGTAACAAAAAGGTAAAATATCTCATCAAAATATCTTGATTGCATGTTTGAAATGATAATACTTTGGACATACTGGTATAAATAAAACATTATTAAAATAAATGTCACCTGTTCCTTTTTATTTGTTTAATGTGGCTACTAGAATATTTTTGAATTGCCTATGTGGCTTGCATTCTATTTCTATTGGAGAGTGTTCATATCTTGGAACATGTGGACATACATATGTAAAAGTTCATCGATCTTGTGTATTTATAATTAGAACACTGTACAATTTATAATTTATAACTCAATTTTTAAAAGGGGAACGAGAAGAGCGAGCCTGTAAGGATAGAGGGTTGAGTATAGAAGGTGGGGGGCGGGGCCGGAGGGGCGGGGCCATAGCCTGGCGGTCGCTCGTTACCTGGCAACGGGTGCTGTAGGTGACGTCACCCGCAGGCAGAGGCCATTAATCTCCCTCCGGGAGGCGCCAGCGGGCGGGGCTGCCTTCCTCCTCCTCCCCGGGGCCAGGATGAGATCACTGTGGCGGGCAGCCGGCTGTCCCCGTGCTCCCAATAAATCGACTCCTCGCGAGCGCCGGCATCTCATGATCTCATGGCCCCGCGGGACGGCGCCGGCCGATGAGGTCACAGCCCCGCGCCCCCGAGCCGCTGGGGTCTGCGCGCCGCCAGCTCTGGGCTGCGGCCACCGGGAGACCCCCGTGCCAGTAACCGAGACTAGAGACCGTGGTCCATCGGCTTCCGCGGACAAAGGAGGTCGCTGACTGTGAAAGGCAAAGCCGCCTTTTCCATTCTTTTGACCCCTCTCTATTCACCTTCTAATTTGGACGTTTGTCCCCTAAGGCCATGCGTGCAGCAGGGAGTGGCCGCCCAGTTCCCCGGGACTTGAGGTCAGGAGCCATGCGAGGTGACTTGCCTGCATGATTTCACAGGCACGCGGTGGCGCGGTGAAGGAAGTGCTATTCTTAGCCATCTGACAGACCGGAGAACTAAGGCTCAGAGGGGTAAGGGGCTTGTCCAGGTTACCCAGCTAGGAAAGGATGGAGCGAGGCTTTGAGCCGAGAGTGTGTGAATTGGCCCTTTGCCTCTCTTCTTTGTCCCCCTGGCCCCACCCCACACCCTCGCCCCTTTTTCCCAGTCCCTCCTTGCTCTGATGGAAACGGTGAGAGTGGCCCATGCTTGCTGGGTTCTCCCGAAGTGTTGGGGCATCTTACATTAAAAGTCGCCCTTCCACATGACACACCCACTGGAGAGGTATGATAGGATTAGCTTGCAGATGAGAACAGGAGGCTCAAAGGTGAAATGACGTGCAAAGCTGGGGTATGACCGTTCAGCACAGCCTTTCTATTACTCTACACCATCTTCTCCAGGAAAAGATGAAGGTTTCCTGGCCGCAGTGGACAAGAAACCCTTGTCTTCTCTCTCCCTCTTCTAGGGTCAGCCATCAGAGGCAGTCAAAGAGGGGCCAGTGAAACCCCTTTGGAGGGCTTCACAACTCACTTGCCAGCAGCTTACTAACTGCTCATTAACACCACTGCTCAGATCTGCAACAAGACACACTGGCAGGGCTGATAGGGAGGGTGGGAAATGACGTTTACTGTGTGGCTGTGATGAGCCAGGCGTTGAGTCGGGGCCTATGACCCAGGGCAAAGGTGTGAGGGGGTGATTTCCAGTTCCATTTTGCTGATGAGAAACCTGAACTTCTTAGGTTCAGGTTTCTCATCTGCCAAAGTCAGACGGCAGGGAAGCACAGGTGTCAGGTCAAATATCATTGCCGCAGAGAAAGCCCTTCCCATTTCCCTAAGTGAGTCCTCCATGAGTTGTTTTCCTTTCTGCCCAGTGCTTATCACCAGTGGAAGTTTTATGTTTGTATGTCTATTCGTTTAATGGGGATTTCCCCAACTAAAGGAAAAACCAGGGACCCTGTTTGCCTCACCTCTGCATCCCCACACCTATGCTGTCCTGTTATATACAGTAGACACGGAAACCTTTCTGGAGCAAATGGCTCAGGCTGGTGGGCAGTGTTGCTATTCAAACCCAGGTTTGTTTGCGTGTAAAGCCTGGGCTTACTCTGTACTTTCTAGGAAGTCTAAGCCTCTTGGCACCTGTACCGTATAGTAACATCCCTCTGGTGCTCACCAGAGCCTATTAATTTTTACTTCACTACACAACCGACAAGCCTGAGGTCCCGGTTTCCCAACCAGCAGTGTTCTTGCCTGGTAACGGAGAGGGGAGGGCAGGAGGAGGAACTTGGCCACTAGATCACTAGTAAATTAGGTGTGGAAGGGAAGAGGTTGTACAAGCTTATGTCTGCTCTGGTTTTTCATAATAGCTCAGCAAAGAAGGAGATGAAAAAAGCACAAAAAATGAGACTCCAGGAAAATGAGGGAACAGAAAGCACAAACACTCTGTGGTTTTTTATGGGCAAAGTGAGGGAGGGAGATGGATGGAACCCAGGAGGCAGGCACATATAGCGCTTTTAAGGCGCTATTAATTTTCTACTTTTTATGCCGAGTAGATAAGAATTTGTTACTGTAATTTCTGGATACCTTACATGTGTTATTTTTTTAAAAAGCCACAAACTGAAAATTTGCCTGCCTACTTTTAAACTGATGCCGCGAGGCAGGGGGCAAAGTTGTACGTCCAATTTGGGTATGAGGCTCAGTCTCAAGAGAAGTTCATCGTTTTAACTAAGATCATGGAGTTCATAGGTGGCAGAGGTGGGGTTTGAAGCCGGGTCTGTGTGATGTCAGCATGGACAGTCCTGCCTCCTGGTAACGGGATACTCAATTTTAACGACCATGGGCAGTGGAAAAACCTGCCAGCTTCTCCCTCCCACCCCCAACTTCCTATGGAGGTCCTCTCTCTGCTCTTCTGGCTTCCATGCCCAGGATGAGGAGGAGCCCAGAAAGCATGCCAATGGCTGGGATTGGCCTCCAGGGCTGTAGTCCCAGGGGCCAGCTGACAAGAATCCTTGGGGCCAGGCTGTGGCCCTACAGGAGTCAGGAGGCTGGAAGGAGGAATCCGCCCCTCAGCATTATGGCACCCAGTTTCATTGGCTGTGGTTCCCTTGACTCGAGAGCCTCGGCCGATGGATGAAAAGGGCCCAGGCCACGTGTCCCAGCAACATGCACACCAAGAGCTTCTTTACAAACAGGGCCCTGCTCCCTGGGACCCGGGAGAGGCCTAATTATAAGGTGTTGATGATTAGGCCTGAAGTGGCCTGGGACCCTGTTAGCTGCAGAAAGGCGGCCTCTTCCCTCTGTCCCAGTCCCAGGTGAATGGATGTGCTTATCTGTCCCCATGTCAGCTAGAGTCTCAGGCACAAATGCCCTGGGCCACAACTGTCCAAGCCTGTCTGCCCCCTGAAGCACCAGGGCTTGGGTGCAAGGGAGAGGGGGAGGCAGAGAGGGGCAGAAGGTGCCTCCTCTCCTGGTGGTCTAGAGCCTGTGACTTGGAACTAGACAGACAGGGCCCTCAGTGGCAGGTCTGGCCTCTTCCTGGGAGGGTGACTTTGCCCATCACTCACCAGTCTGGGCCTCAGTTTCCTCATCTGCCAAGTGGGGCACATGGTAGGCTGAATAATGAATGACCTCATCCGTGTCCTAATCATCCCTGGAACCTGTGAATATGTTACCTTACTCGACACATGGGATTTTGTGCACGTGCAGGTATGATTAAGAAGAGGACTTGGGCCCTGGCTGGTGTGGCTCAGTGGATTGGGCGCGGGCCTGCGAACCAGGGCATCCCGTTTCAATTCCCAGTCGGGGCACATGCCTTGGTTGCCGGCCGGTTCCCAGTGGGGGATACATGGGGGGTAACCACACACTGATGTTTCTCTCCCACTCTCCTTCCCTTCCCCTCTAAAGATAAATGAATAAAATCTTTAAAAAAAAAAAGAAGAGGACTTGGAGGTGGGGAGATTATTCTGGAGCATGTAGGTGGGACCCAGGTAGTCACAAGGGTCCTTGTCAGAGGGAGGCAGGAGGCATAGAGTGAAGGAAGCAGGGGATGGGAACACGTGCTTTGACAATGGACAAAGTGGCCACGAGCCGAGGAATGCCAGCATCCTCTGGAAGCTGGAAAAGGCCAGGGAACAGACCCTCCTCTACAGCCTCCAGAAGAAACCTTCCTGCTGACACCTGGACATGGGCTTCATGAGGCTGATTTCGGACTTCTCCAAAATACACCTGTTGTTTTAAGCCTCTGAGTTTTTGGTAACGTTACCTTGTGGTAACATTACCATAGGAATAGGAAATGGATACAGGGAAGAAATGGTTTCCACTGTCACGAGGACAGCAGCGGGATCAAGGCCTCTCCCCAAAGGGTGGGAGGAGGCCAGAAAGCAGCCTGGGCTGAGAGTGGCCCCTCCGGCCACTCCCATCGTCCCTCCTACCACTAGGATTGGCTGCATCATTTGGGATGCCCAGTGGAAAATGAAAACGTGAGGCCTCTTGTTAAAAAATCGTTGAGAATGTCACGGCAGAGCCACAGAGCAGTAAGCCAGGTGCGGGGCCCGTTTGCAGTCTGCACACCTGTGGCGCTGACGCTGCCCCCGTCCCGATCCAGCCATGCCGGCTTGCTGCTCCTTGAACTCCCCGAGCTTGCACGCCAGGGCCTTGGCACACGCTGTTCCCCCTCTTGCCTGGAATATTCCTCCCCGGGTATCTGCAAGGTACACGCCCTTGCTTTTTTCAAGTCTCTGCACATTTGCCACCTTCTCAGTGTGGCCATCTCTAACCGCTGCATTTAAAGGGGCAGCCCGCCACGACACTGCTCGGTTTTTCTCCACCTGACATACTGCTTATTCATTTCAGCATCTTTACATTAAGTCCCTTGAAAGTGAATACTGCGTCTACTCAACTGCTGTATACAGAACCTAATATAAAACCTAGCAGAGTGGGTGGTAAAAAAAGTACTGGTTGAGTGAGTGAAAAAAAGGGTGGATGAATGTGACGTGGCTAGGACAGTGGTGGGCACACGGTATGTGCGCTGCAACAGACTGGTGCCACGTTGCAATGACAGTGTAATTGGGTGCTGTCACACTTGCAGGGCCCCCATTTCCTCTGCTTGCTTTTGTTTTTTTCACTAAACAATACATCGTGGTTACCACTGAGTGAGCCGCAGTGATTGGAAGGCTTCACTCACAGGCACGATCTTGTTCATCTTCGTATCAGTGTGACCATCATCCCCATTTACATGTGACGAAACCGTGGCTCGCCGAAGTCCACTGACTCACCCGAGGTCCCAGGGTTGTTACGTGGCGCAGCTGAGATGGGACCTGCCTGTTTGACTCTGAATCTAGTGAACCCTTTGAACTGACTGCACCCAGCCTGCCTCAGAGAACACGGGCCTGGGCAACACTCTCCACTGATTGCTTAGTTCAACCTGTATGTTCTGAGTACCTACTGTGTGCAAAGCACTGTGCTAGGGATAAAATGAAACATCAGTGACCTGGTTTCTGCTCTCATCAAGCATGAATTCTGGGGGGATGAGGGTGGGGACATGCCAGCACTCACAACATCATGAGAGGCACTAAAAACAGACGTGACCCTATGGGGACATACAGGAGAGTCACCCAACCTCACCTGGGACCAGAGTCCAGTCCAGGCTTCTTAGGGAAAGTGAGGTATAAACAGAGACCTGAGGGCAATTAGGGGTCAGCCAGACGGGGCTGGGGGCTGGGGAGACAGAGTTCCCAGCAGAGGGAACTGCCACTGCTAAGACCTGGAGGGGACAGAGCAAAGAGCATGATGGGAGAAGAGGAGGGACCCAGAGAAGTTCAAAACACCTGGCAGGTGTTCAAAGACTGGCGTGCCTCCAAGCACCAGGAGGGATGGAGGGATGATACTTCTCCCCTCTTAAAGTAGGGACAGCCCTGGACACAGAAGCCTGGCCGCAGGCCCACTCCCAGTGTGGGGACAAGCCTCTCCCGGTAACCCCAAGCCCCAGGTACCTGCTGCAACTTAGTCAAGCCCCTAAGGGGAGCACATCCCTCCCCTTCTTCATTCCCCCCACCCTACCCCCGCCCTCGCATCTCTGCTACCATCACTCACCATGAATGAGGGCTTAGCCTCCCAGCAAAGACTGGGCGGGCCCTGAGAACCCTGCACTATGAGCCTTCTAAATCCATGGCCTTGTCCACTCCTCACTGGGCCCTGCCCTGAGGCAGGTACAACTACCTGCCAGACCCATCCATAGATGTGGCCACGGAAGCTCGAAGCTGTGAATTCACTTACCTGAGGGTACACAACTAGTCACATTCAAACCCAGACCCTCCAAGACCCAGCTCAGGGCTGCGCACATACAGGGAATTAGGAAGTGTAACATTTCTTCTTCGGCCCATTCAAGGTCTGACTTTGGCACCTTGGGGCCCAAAAAAGAAGAGCCAGAAGTCTGCCAAGCTACTGAGCAACAAGGTCTGGTTTTTACCTCTAACCCCAGTCTGCAGCCTCCAACAGAGTCCGGACCTGTGAGGGTCACAGGGAGAATGCACACAAAGAAAACACAGACTGTAGTTCCCTGGTACCCTCGGGGGATGCGCTCCCCAACATGCAGGGCACACCTGCAACAGTGTAGAGTATCAAACCTAAACAGACTATGTTTCTTCTTATGCACACAGGTAGGTATGAGAAAGCTGAGTTTGCAAATGAGGCACAGTAAGAGATCACCAACAACAAAACACTTATAACAATACGCTGTAATAAAAGTCCTATGAATGTGGTCTCCGTGGTGACCGATCTGATAACCGAAATGGCTGCTAAGTGACTGATGGCCAGGTAGCACACGAGACCTCAACGTGGACACGCGCTGGACAAAGGGATGATTCACGTCCCGCTGGACGGCACAGGGTGACTCAAGATTTCATCATGCTGCTCAGAACGGGGCACAACTGAAAACTTAAAAGTGGTTCATTTCTGGAATTTTCCATTTAATATTTTTGGACCAGGACTGACTGCGGGTAACCGAGACGGTGAAAAGGGAAACCACGGGTGGGGGCAGCCTACAGTGCACCCACACGTGGAGCCTGCATTGCATGTCAGGGATTGCTGAGAGCACCCCATCTGCACTGTCTGAATTTATGGTTTAGCTTGCCTCAAGTCTCTCCTAAAATCCTGAGAGGCAGACAGCAGTACCTATTTTATAGATGGGGAAACTGAGGCACAAAGCGGGGCAGTGCCTGGCTGGAGGCAACACGGATAGCAATAGCAGAAGGAGGGTGGGTGCAGACTGGGACCTGCTTGCCTCTGTAGCCCCCGCTCAACCCCTGAACCTTTCTGGACACGCTGAGAGAGGAGAAATGTCAGCAGTGGGCTCCCCGGGGCCAGATCCCAGTTCTAAGCCCCTTTCTTCTCCCCAGGGGCAGAGGAACATCTGGGGGAAACGTGAGCCGGGACAGCCCCACCCACAACAGTGAATGCCGAGGACAGAAAAACTGCCAAGAGGCCGCCCTAGCACAACTCCAGGCTCCCGGCTCAGGGAGAGGAGGTGAAGGGGACACCTCCCAGGCCACCTCAGGGAGTCCAGCAGCCTCCCTAACCATTTAGCTGGAAAAGAGCAGAATAATCAGCACTCAGCTGGCTAATTACTCCCTGCAGCAGCTCAGATAGGGGTTGCCACCACATTCCCACAGTGTGGCTGGGAAAGGCCGGGCTGGGGGGCCCTGAGAGCCAGGGACTGGGGTCTCCCTGCCTTGTCCCATACAAATTCACACCAGCCACCTCCACACCTCAGCTGTTTGTCTGAGAGTCACCACCCACCTGCCAGGTGTCACTCTGCCTAAGCAGAGCATGGCAGACATCATCCTTGGAGATGTTTAACAGTTACCTGGAAAATGGCACATGCCAAAGTGTTCCCACTTCTGTGCTCTGGTTCCGACTGTCCCCTCTGCTGGCAGGCCCCTTTGGCTTCGTTTTGCCTGGCTAACCACCACCCGCCCTTTAAAACTCGGTTCCAATGTCACCCTATCCAGGGAGACTTTGCTTAAGGCTGGGTTGGGCACTCTGTTTTCCAAGAGGGCCCAGGAGTTGCGCTTCCCCACCTGCAGCCCCACAGGACTGGGGGCTCTGATCTCAAAAGCCCTGGGTCTGAGTAGCCACCATGCCTAGCGGGATGCCTGGCACCCGGTTGTTGCCCAATAACTATTTGTAGAACAAATACAGGACTTGATTGAATCATGTGACCTGAAAGCGGTAACTCTGGGGCCTTAGTTTCTTTATGGGTAGACTATGAAGGTCTTTCTGGGTCTCACAGTCTGTGAACAAGAGGGCCGGGTTGTCATCCAGCTTCTGAGGGATTAGAGAGGCCTCTAGAATGTTTGAAGTGGGATTAATCATCATGGGTTGGCCACTGTCAAAGCCAGGCCTCGGGAGTTCCTCCAGCCTCAGCCCAGTGGGCTGGTGTATACGCTCAAGTTCTTGCCGCCTGCACGGAACTTAAGGGAGACTTCGGCTCCCCTAAGCCAAAAGGGGCCTTTGGAAGAATGCTGGCTTATCTTAGACCTCGGAGGAACTCTGGACTGCCAGGCCACCTCACAGCCCGAGTGGAAGGAACCGTCCCCTTGATTGGTGTGTCTCCAACTTTCACACACATGCGAATCTGATTAAAAGGCTGACTGACCCCGATGCTGCTGCCTGGTGCTGAAGGAATGAATGGAAGTGCCCAACCTCTGTGCTTCCCGGTTCCTGGGGGAGGCTCCAGGGGCCCGCCTAGGATTTTCAGTGACGGGCTGGGAAGTATAGGGGCACCGGGAACAACCGCAGCCGCAGAGCCGCTGGTCCCGAGTATCCAGTGATTCCCAGAGAAGGGCAGGCCATGGGATGGGGCGGCCGCTCTAAGAAGGGTTGACTGCAGCTGCGATGGAGCCGGGGCCAGCTCTCTCCACTGTGACCGTCGGTGAAAGGTATCGTCTTTCAACCTGGAAAGTGATTTGCAAAGGCCCAGTGCTGGGGAGAGGGGGGTGGCCGGAGAGTTTAAATAGCAGCTGTGTTCCTAATTTCCCCAGGAGGAGGCCTGGCTGCCCCTCCCCCGTGCTGAGTGTTTGCCATTAAAAACAAACAGTATCATTTGGTTCAATATAAAATGAATTAAAGGAAATTAAACCGAGGGGGCCATGTGGCAAGCCTTGTCTCCCATTGTCTGAAGCCGTTTTTCATCTTCCCCAGTGGGGACCGACAGCTTGTGGGGTGTGGAACTGAGCAGAACTAGGTAAATAAATAAATAACACAAAAGCCCCCCCACCCCCCACCCCGAAACCCCAACCAGGCAGAAGCTGGAGTTTGGAAAATCCCAGGGGCCTGCTCAGACCCTGTCCCTTCTGTGTCCCTTGGCGGCAGAATGTAGCCTTTGAGAGTCTCCCAGGGAACAGAGTGAAGGAAAACAAAACATAATCAACAACAGAAAATGATGTGCGGCCCCGAGACAGAGGGAGGCAGGTTAGTGAAGCTTCTGGACCAGAGGGCCTGGGAGACGAGGGCGTGTGGCAGGCTGGACTGGTGAGGAGTGATTCTGACCGTCCCTCAGCCACATAGAGTAGTTGCTGTTGTCGTCTGAGTTGGGGTGACCGGTCAGAAGGGAAGGGGTGGGACAAGGTGGGCAGAGAGGACTGTGTAGCAGTCCAGAGTGGGGGTTCTGGAAGTAGACTGCCGGGGTTCAAATCCCAGCCCTGCCACTTAGCAGCTGTGTGCCCCTGGAGAGTCTCTTTCCCTTTCTGTGCCTCAGTTTCCTTATCTGCAAATTAGGGATAACAAGAGCGTCTACCTTGTAGGGCTGTTGTGAAGATTAAACTAGTTCACATCTATGAAGCACTGAGAACAGGACCAGACACTTTAGCTATTTGTTTTTACACTATTATATTCTCATAGAATATCTCTAATATTTTTATTATGGGTCCGTCGGCATCTAGAAGGCCTAGCCTTAGTCACGGCTCTGCCACAGACTTGCTGCATGACCCTGGGTAAGGGAACACACCTCATGGGACCTGGGGTCCCTCATCGACAACCAGTCAGGGGCGGAGTCTGCCCATGCCCCCCGACGTCCACTCTACCCTTCTTCCTCCAAAGTAAGCGCCCCGATTGCCGCCCAGGGGCACTGGCTCCCGGCCTGAGATGCTGCTCCCCAGCTCCCCATACAGCAACTGTGACTGAGTAGTGCCCAGTGCAATGTAAGTGAACACAGTGGGAGCAATTTTTGGGAAGTCACCTACAAAGGGAGAGGAACACTCATGACAGCTGACACCAACATCCTTAGTAAAACTGTGGTGTGCAGAACCCAGAAGTGATTCAAAAGGATAGTACACCAGGGTGGAGCTGGGCTTGTTCCAAGAATGCAAGGCTTGGTAGAAAACCTAGTAATGTAGCCATTCTTCGTATGAACGGCTCTAAGGAGAAAAAAAAATTCAGATGACTTTTGATCCAAGTCAACATCCATTTTTTCTTTTGAAAATTTCAGTAAGTTGGACTAGATGAGTACTTCCTAGGGCACAGGCTTCAGGTCAGCACCTTGTTTAAGGGGGAGTTTGTGGTAGTTCACTGTTATGTGTCAATTTAGGGCACAGTATCTGATTTTGCAATTTAGGTGCTGCTTTGAAGCTATTTTGTAAATATGGTTAACATCTACAGTCAACTGACTTTAAGTAAAGGAGATGATGTTTGATAATCTGGGTGGGCTTTATCCAATCCCCTGAGAGGCCACAGTGCTCTGCAGATGCCAGAATGGTCCATTTTCTCTGCAAAGAAGAACCAAAGTTAAGGCGTAGGCTTCCTCTTACACTCTGACATTGATTGGTAGTGGCTGCCTGGGTTGCGGTGTTGAGAGAGGAATCTGGGTGAGGCAAAGCCATGATAGATTCGTGATGCCTGACTCAGGCACAGGCTGGCAAATGGCAGCTGCTAGGCTGTTTGCCATTTCAGATGTCACACTTCTCCAGGGATTAGTTTGTACACTTAGCTACCAACTGGAATCAGAGCAAAGGAAAGAACAAATCGTTGGGATCAGTAAGATCACAGGAGGCTTCGCAGGCTTGTCTGTTGCCTTCCGGTGGAACTAAAAGTCAGCCTGGCCATTTCAAATAGTCGAGTCCTTAAAACTGACATCTAGTCCAACTCACTGCTGTTGGTGTCCAGCAGAGCCTCCTGGCCAGATGTCCCCCTGGGGGTCTTCCAGCTCCCAAAAGGTCTGTCTGCTGCTGAATACCGACTTCCCTCTTAGACACAGCGCTCCCGCAAAGCCCAAACTAGAAGGAATTAGGAGTGCAAACTCCAGACCAGGGTTAGCAAACTTACCCTCCAAGGGCCAGACGCGACATATTGTAGGCTTTGTGGGTCACACAGACTGTCGCCACTACTCCACCCAGCCCAGACAATATGTAAATGATGGGTGTGGCCATGTTCCACTACAGCTTCATTAGCCAGAACACGTGCCAGGTCCACAGGCTGTCGTTTGCCAACCCTGCCCTTGGCTCTGCAGCACACGGTTCTCCTCAGTTCGAGGGGCCCCGTAGCGAGAAGTTGGGGAAACATCCAACAAAATGAGACGAGCTTCCTGGCTGCAGGCCTTCCCAGAGCCTTTACTAAGCTATGTGCCAGGGGTGGCTAATGTGCTCAGCATTCACCGAAGGCACCTGTCCACAGAACACTTCTCAATAAAGCGCCCGCTACCACGTTCACAAGGCCCCTGCATCGTAGTTAGTAAGTGGTATTTTGTTCCATCAGATTTGGGTTGGATTCTGACTTTCTTGCTTGTTTTAAACTATAAACGGATAACTGCTAACACTCCCCATTGTCTTTATTTTGTTTTAAAGATTTTATTTATTTATCTTTAGAGGGGAAGGGAAGGAGAGAGGGAGAGAAATATCAATGTATGGTTGCCTCTTGTGCGCCCTCTGCTGGGAACTGGCCCACAACCCAGGCATGTGCCCTGACTGGGAATCGAACAGCGATCCTTTGATTCGCGCTCAGTCCACTGAGCTACACCAGCCAGGGCCGCCATCGTCTTTAGAATAGCAATCATTAACTGACAGGCACTGCTGCTGTTTTAACAGGGTTATGAAGTCCTGACACTCCCCTTTTTAAAGACAGACACCAGGGCTCAGTGAGGTTACCCCAGGTCCCAGAGGCAGCAGGCACCAGAGCCGGAATTTGAACCTGTCAAATTTCAGAGTCTGTGCTCGGTCCGTGACCCCACAGCGGTGCACCCAGGGAAAGATAATTTCTTGCTTGTCCTTCTTACTGACTTGCTCTACAGTCTTCTCGGCCACGACAGAGATGGAGGTAGTGTTTTTAAAGCATAAGGCACACTATCATTAGGTAATACTAGGATTAGTATCTTTGCTGCAGGCTTTCTTTTCTGCTCCAGTGAAACTCGACGATGAGAAGGTCCAACAGCTTCTGCAGCAGCTGCAGACAGAACTCCCGCCAGCCTGCCAGCCTGGCCTCGCTGCTCGGCAGCTGGAGGCCTTCCCCCGGTGACTGTGTCCTTGCCTGTAAAGTGGGGACAGCAGCAGTACCTAACTCCCAGCATTGTCCATGGGAGCACAGATGCAAATCTGTGCAAATCTGTGCGAAGAATCTGTGCAAAAAAACCCATGCGAAGATGCAAATAAAGCCCTTTGCATGGTGGACATGCAAACAGGAGAAATAGGAGCTGTGGTCCTCACTTGTATGTCTTAAGTCAAAAGAGATGGGTTCGGGTCTCAGCTCTGCCACCTTACAAGCCCTCAACGGACTGTGGACCCTCTCTGAGCCCCAATTTTATCTGTAAAGTAGATTTAAGCAAGCACAGCCATCCTCTCACAGGGTCACTGTAATGATTTTTTTTAAAGATTTGGGCTGCATCCGTGAATGAGCAGACATGTGTCCGCCCCTTGAAATTTATGGTCCAGTGAGAGATAATAACCCAGATAATTACAGAGTGAAGTGGTTAAGAGCTCGGGAAGAGAGGGCCATAGGAAAATAAATGAGGAGACTAACTCTGCCTTAAGGCAGTGGTTTTCACCTGATATACTGCAAAAATGTTGAAAACACGCAACACCGGACTACTTAGTCAGGGGTGCTGACCCCTGTTCCCGCAGACGGTCAAATAAAAAATGACAATAGCCAACATAACAACAGCCGTCCAGCGCAAATGAATCAAAATTATACCTTTTGTTTGGTCAGATCTGCAAAGACTACAGTCTGTGTTTCGGTGAGCGGCGGCAGAGTCCTAGTCCTTAGTTCATGCGGGTGGAGAGAGGAAGGCGGCTGAAACACGCTGCCTTCAGGAAACCGGCGGGAGCTGACATCTAGGTAAGCCGAGTCCAGTGGAACCACAGAATCAGAGGGTTCAGGGAGGCTAAATAACCCACAACTATCAAAGTGTTCATAGAGGCTCCCTTTATAAAAGCCTGCAATAGCCCTGGCCAGTGTGGCTCAGTTGGTTGGAGCGCTGTCCCATAACTGAAGGGTTGTGGGTTTGATTCCCAGCCAGGGCACATGCCTGGGTAGCGGGTTTAATCCTGGGTCCAGGGGCGTAAGAGAGGCAATGAATCGATGCTCCTCTCTCCCTCCCTCCCTCTCTAAAGCAATGAAAAAATGTCCTTGGGTGAAGATTAAAAAAAACAAAACCTAGTAATAAATCTAAACAGTTTCCACAATACAAAATGCAGCTGTCAACAAGCTGACTCGTGTAGAATGCACACTGTGAGTGCAACAATCAAATCCCAACACTGTCCTTTGACACAGCGCGTTGTGTACCCCTCCCCCAAATTTCCCACGTTACTCCCCAGAACGGTGACAAGGACAAGATATTTCACTTGGATGATGTTATATCATAAAAAGAGTTTTGCAGATGTAATAACGCTGACTCATCAGTGGACTTTGAGCTCATCAAAAGGGAGGTTATCCCGGTGGGTCTAATCTACTCCCACGAGCCCTGTAAGAGCAGAAGGGAAAGTCAGACAGAAAAGAAGCAGAGGCAAGACTCCAGGTGCTGTTTCTGGCTTGAGGATGGAAGAGACCACGCGAAGTGACCACGAAGTAGTCTCTGGGAGCTGCGAGTGACCCCTGGTGACAGCCAGCAAGCAAATGGGGCCCTCAAACCTACAGCCGCACAGAACCGAATTCTCCCAACAACCCGAGTGAGCCCTGAAGCAGATCCTCCTCCAGAGCCTCCAGGTCGGAGCCCAGCCCGGTGGACACTTCGACCTTGACCTTGAGAGACCCTACACAGACAGCACAGTCATGCCCCCCTAGCTTCTGACCTGCAGAGCTGTGACTCCCGAATGGGTGTTTTTTAAGCTGATAAATTGGTGGTAATTTGCTAGGTAGCCATTGAAAACGAATGCTCTGTTATTACGTCACTTTACAGATGGAAAAATGAGAGCAAGCAGGTAACACGCAGGTCACACGGCTGGTAAACGCCAAAGCGCTTCTCAGGGTGTGAACATAGGCCTGGCTTCTGGCCATCATGCTGCTTCCTGTACGTATGTGCCTGGAACAGTCTGCAACGTAAATGATTAAATAAAATTTAAAAAAAAAAGCAAACTTGGAGCTGCCTTCGAATATTGCTGTGTGAACATGTACAGATGAGTGGGAAGGACACACATGTACATTTGCTCGCCCAGTTGGCCTTCGAACAAAATGAAGGTTAGGGTCACGGACCTCCTTGCACCATCAAAAATCCGTGTATAACTCTGGACTCCCTGAAAACATAACTTCTAACAGCCTACTGTGGACTGGAAACCCCACCGATAACACAAACAGTGGAATAACACACATTTTGTCTGTTACATGTATTACATACTGTATTATTACAACAGAGTAAGCAAAGAAAATGTTACTAAGAAACTCATAAGAAAAAGACAACTACTGTACTTATTGAAAAAAATCCACGTGTATGCAGACGCATGAGGTTCACACCGGTGTTGTCCAGGGTCAGCTGTGTGTGCACAGCCACTGGGAAAAGATGCCGGGAGGCCGTGCCTCCCAGGAGAGGAAGTGGGTGTCTGGGGGCAGGAGAGGGGGGAGATCCTCCCCCACACACTGTTGGTGGAGTTTCGACTTCTGGACCCTGTGACTGTATAACCAATTACAAAAATAAAGTGTCCCTGACAAGCGGGGGGAATGGTAAAGAGCTAGGAGACTTCTGAATGGGTGTAAGGGCACTCTCAAAAGAGCCCAGGACCGCAGGTAAGTGGTCCGTAGGTGTCCTGGTTTTCTCGGGGTGCCGTCACAGGGGGCTGCAGCCTGGGGGGCTGACGCAGACATGCATTCCGCACAGTCCCGGAGGGCGGAAGTCTGAGGTCAACGCGGAGTGGGTGTCTCCTGAGGCCTCTCTCCTTGGCTTGTCGATGGCCGTCCCCCCACCCACCGTGTCCCCCCATGGTCGACCCTCCATGTGCGTCTGTGTCCACATTTCCTCTTCAAACCAGCCATTAGATCAGGGCCCACGCTAACAACTTCCTTTTAACTTAATCACCTCTTTATCGACTTCTCTCCAAACACAGGCACAGTGTGAGGTGATAGGGGCAAGAGGCCTTCAACGTGTGAATTCTGATCCAGCACAATTCGGCTCAAAACAGCAGGGGAGCTGAGCCAGGCCTACCTCCACACTGCCCACATGTGGGGCCGCATCATTCTCAGCTCTGTGTGTGTGTGTGGGGGGGGGGGCTGCCCTGTGTCTTGTAGGATATTTAGCAGCATCCCTGGCCTTTGCCCACTAAACGCCAGTACAGCAACCCCTCCTGGCTGTGACTACCAAAAATGTCTCCAGGAATTGTCAAATGTCTCCCTTGCTGGGATGGCTGCTTTGGCCCCTGTGAGCCCTGCTGTGGGGAGTTAGGGCAGGAGCTGCTGGCCCCTCCAGAAGTTCTGTGCCTATATACACAGAACGGTGTGCGGGGAGAACCCCAGACCTGGCCTGGGGGGGAGAGGGGGATGCCTGGCTTGGGGAGGGAAGAAGACACAATCAACGGGGCGCCACTGGGAGCTAGGATTTCGGAAGTGGGAAGGACTCCCTTTTCCTTATTTTCATGGAAAAGACAGAAGGTTGGTCAAATGTTCATTCTTTGGCGAAAATAGCTCTCTTGTCTTGGAGATAGCTAGTTCTAATAATTCCCCAGCAACTAGACACCTGGCTGCCTCCTTTCTGATAACTTTAAGGAGATAAAAACCACCACTTTAGCCATGAGGAAGCTGGGGGGCTCCAAGACCACACAGGTAATAAGTTCAGGGGTCTGGATTTGAACCCGGCTTTGCTGGCCCAAGTCGGGTGGTTCCTTCTCCTCTGCAGTGCTGTCTCCATTTCATAGCGACCCACCAGAAAGTTCTTTAAAGAAATGCCTGCTTTTCTTTTTCGGTATCTGAGAAACGCATAGAATGACAGCTGCTTGCTACCTCTCAGGAGGCTGAACCAACCTTGTCCCGAGAACGTTCTAGAACAGCGCTGTCCAATGGAATGTTCTATGGTGATGTCCACGTTCTCTGTCTGAGCTGCCACTAGCCACGTGTGGCTATCGAGCGTATGAAACATGGCTGGTATAACCAAGAACTGAACTTCCAATTTAATTAATTTAAACATAAATATCCACAGGTGGCTTATGACCGTCAGATTAAACAGAGCAGTTCTAGAACCCTGGTCCAAGATTACTTCATTTGAATAAAGGAAGGAGCAATGTGGACAAGTCAAAACTTTAATTATCACCACCATTTATAGTAGGAGTTGGAGTGTATGATTCTGGGACAGGAGATTGGCCTTCTTAACTAGTTTGGGTTAGATTAGTATAGAAACAAGTTTCATCTGCAGAGATGAAGGTGCGAGAATGAAGGCTGGACGGCACCTTACTTACTGCTACATTCTCAGGGTCCAGCATTGTCAGGCCCTCGGTAACATCAGCGGCATTAATGGGAGAAAGGGCGCCAAGGAGAGCTGTAGGTGGTGGGGAAGCAGCAGGCTGGTTCGGACCCCTGGTGGATAATTAACATGAGGCCCATTGTATCTATTGTGCGTTTCCTGGGAGTCAAGACAGACCTAATGGTCCTCATTCTCAGGAGTCCACACTCCAGCAGGCGGTGCTGGGGAACACACAAAACCATCTGATCATCTCAGATGCCGGTACATGCTAGAAAGGAAGAAAAATGGCGGCGTGATAATGCAGGTTGTTGACGACCACTTTTCAACAGGGTGTTTGGGGAGGGGACAGGGTCTCAGAGGAAATGACACGGGAATAAGCCTTCACTGATAGGTCAGAGATGGCCGTGGGAACATAGGGAAGACTTCCCCAGACACTGGGAGCAGCAGGGCAAAGGGCCTGAGAAGGAAGGTGCTGGCTCACTGGGGGAACCGCCGGGTCACCACTGGCTGGTCCAGAGTGAGCAAGGGAGAGTCATAGGTGACGAGGCTGGAGATGTAGGCGAGGGCCAGATCAGGCAGGGCCAAGATGTACGGGTTCTACGAGTTATCTGGACTTATGACGACAAGTAGCCGCCTTGGACACCCAGGGTAGCGTGATGGTTGGCGTGGAGGTTGAAGATCAATGGTCACCATCGTTAACCCCACACGCGTTTTGGCCAGCCAAAGGCCACGGCCAAAACGGCCTGGGAGGCCCAGGTGGCAGAGGATTCCGAACAGATCCTCGGTGTCGGAAGGCACGTGGGATTGGCAGCTCACTCGGCCTCACACGTCAGGGACTGTGGGGCCATCAAGCAAACCCAAATAGCAGAAGCCCTTCCGGGATGATGGTTCTAATATTAAAAACCAACCCACCCTCTCAGTGGATGGCGTGGCATCTGTGCCGTGAGCCATTAGGCATCCCTGACAGATGTGTTCTTCTCGCCCCACCCCCCAGCTGCAAATGAAGACCCGTCCTTTTCTTCGGCCCAGACAAGGATTGATGAGGATGCGGGAGAGCACTCAGACAGGCAAGGAAAGGCTGTGAACCTTTTCCAAGCCTGCAATTTATCTTGAGAAGACCATTCACAACACTTTTTACAGGTTGGATTATGCTCTGACCTGGCACATTAATCTCACCGAATAAAATAATAATCATCAGAAAAAGGGAGCTGGACAGTTGCCAAGGGGACATTAATAACTGTCGCCTACACCTTGGTGGTGCAGGGACAAGGGGCCGGGTCCCATCCCCGCCCCTCACCCCCAGCAGTGCCCAGTTGAAGGGGAAGGAAGTGAGGGAGGTATGGCCTGAACTCGGGGAGATTTTGTATGGATGGTGCCCGGAAACTCCACTCCTCAGTCAGCTCTGCGGAACCTCCCTAACCCGTCCAGGGAACTCAGAGGGGAGGGAGTGTGGTCCAGGAACTCAGAGTTCAAATCCCCCACTCAGCCACTTCCAAGCTGTGCGGCCTTGGGCTGCTTTCTCAGCCTTTTACGGTGTTTGTTTTCTCTGCTGAAAAAATGGGGATTGAAACAGCCCTGCCCAGGAGGGCCGAATGGCGGAGCTGCTGTGGAACACAGTTGGGTGGTTCCTCAAAGTCAAACGGTCACCTTATGACCCAGAGAAATGATGTTCAGACAGATGCTTGTCCACAAGCATTTGAAGCTGCGTTATTCACAATAGCCCCAAAGTGGAAACAACCCAAATGTCGGCCAAGAGATGAATGAATGCACAGCGGTGGTCTGGCCACATAATGGAGTATCATTCCGCCACAGGAAGCGATGACACAGGCCACAGTTACGGGTGAACCTTGGAAACATGATGGTAAGAGGGGGAAGCCGGACAGAAGATCACATAATGTGTGATTCCATTTATAGGAAATGCCCAGAATAGGTAAATCCATAGACAGAAAGCAGACTCGTGGTTTCTGGGGGCTGGGGGGGGGAGGGGGAGTGACTGCTCATGGGAACGAGGTTTCCTTCTGGGGTGACGAAAATGTCTTGGGATGAGACAGTGGGGACCATGCCACGACACTGTGAATGCAGTGTATGCCACCGAATTGCACGCTTTATAATGATGACTCGTGAATTTCATGTGAATTCTATCTCAATATGGGAACCTGCAACACAGCAGCACTTGCCTTGTAAGACAGGCGTCAGGAGGCAATGAGGTCGAGCCCTCCTGGGCCAAACAAAGGGCCGACTCCCCATTTTAGCTGCGCCAAATGCTGTCAGTATCATTACTACGAAGTGTGCAGCCTCTGGCAAGCTATTCAACTCAGCTTCTGCTCCGTGAAAAGAGATGTCAACAGCATCTACCCCCGCCCAGAGTTGTTAAGATTGAATGAGACAATGTCTCCAGTAGAAGGATTTTTGTCTACTCGGTTCACTGATGCATCCCCAGGGCCCAGAACAGTGCCTGGTACCTAAGACAGCGTTCAGCCAATACTCCTCCAACAAATGGCACTGCCTAACACTGCGCCTGGCTCCTGCTAATTGTTTAGCTGTACTGTTACTATTAGTTTGGCTCCCAGGTGTCTTTGGTCCTTTCTAGCACAGGGAAGCAAGTACCACTTTGCCTTGTGGATTTCTGTGTCCTTGTGACAGAGGCATTTGAATACCTACTAAAATATAAGAGGTTTGAGCTGAGCTGTGAATACAAAATAAGCTCTCACTGCTGTTACAAGAGGAGGTGGTGAAGAGTTACTGTAGCCGACGAGACTGTCAATACATCTGTCCGTCCATTCATCCACCCACCCACATATCTATCCATCCATCCAAAAATCCATCCATCCATCCATCATCCATCCATCCAATCACTTGACTACCCATCTACCCAACTATAATACATACATACATACAACAAACACTTTGGAGTACATATCAGATACTAGTGATCCATCAACAAACAAGCTAGATGCATCCATTTCCTGCTGTCACAGAGGTTACACTTGAGCAGGGAAGGCAGACAACTAAACAAGCAATTACAGTCAGGGTGGTGAGGGCTAGAACAGGGGGAGGACAGGGCGCTGGGAGAGTCCTTGGCAGGGGCACCGTCCCTAGCCTGCAGGGAAGATCCCTGGGAAGCTGTGATCTGCAGGAGCAGGAGTTAATCAAGGCACGAGTCGGGGACAGGTACTTTGAGGCAGGAGGATCAGGGGTGCAGTGGGTGGGAAGCAGGGCCATGCACCACCCACTCTGGCAGCTGTACGGGGGAGTTAGCATGGAGTGCCTCAGTTTTCTCATCTGGGAAATGGGGTAAGAAGAGCACCTACCACATATAGGACCAAAGAAAAGGAAAGAGCAGGGTCTGGCTGGAGTACAAAGAACAGGGTGAAGGAGTGGGTGGGAGAGAGGGAGTGGAATAAATAGAAACGCCAGTGGTAGGACCTGTGGGGAAGAGCTGGGAAGCCTCACCTGCCTCCTCTCCAGGCAGTGACCAACCCACCCCTTGACGTGCCCACCTACGGTAAGTCTCTCTATTTTTTCCACATGTCTCAGCCCAAGGGGGCGCCAGGGGCCAGGGGAGCCTGTTGACACAGTTCACCCAGGTCAGCTTCCTGGATAGACGGCAGGTTGAGAAAGGTGGAGCACCCAGAGGAGCAGAGGGAAGGCATCTGGCACAATTATTATCCCCACTTGACAGATGAAGGAACTGAGGCACAGAGAGGTTAAGAAATCTCTCCAAAGTCACACAGCTTGTTGGTACAGAGCTAGCAACCATAACTAATGCTCAGAAGTATTGCGAATCATTTAATGAGTATTTACTCCGTGCTGAGCATGGGGCAAAGCACTTTCTGTTTCCCACAAGCAATAGTTGTTATGAAGCTAATACTTGAGAGGCAGGTGCTATTATTCTCATCAGTTGACAGGTGAGGAAACTAAGACTCAGAGAGGCTTTGTCATCTGTACAAAGTCACACAGCTCGGTAGAGGTAGAGCAGGGATCTGAATGTCGACATGTCCAATGCCAAAGTCCGCGTGCGTAACCTTAGGCCATGCTGCTTCCTGGTGTCAAGTCCCTGGTACCTACCTGGGACAGCGTGAGCTCAAGAGCCAAATGATCATGGCTATCATGACCTTGGGAGGGCATGTGCGAGGCATGTCAGGGTTCTGCAGACCTACTGTTTCCCCTCTTGTCTTCATCAAAGGAAGTTTCGACAGCTAGCACTTCCGTTCCTTTGGATAAATCACAGGTGGAGGAGGGGAGTTGAAAGTGAGGTGTGTCAGGGGCCAAAGGGGGCAAAGGGGGCAAAGGCAGACTCAGATTACCCTGGTGTGAAATAATAAGAAATAAGCACATTGGCCCCCATCCTCTCTCCTAGAATCCATATTTACAAGGATCATTTGCTCTAATGTTTAGTCTTTGAGCCCAGTGCCCAACACAGAGCTCCTCAGACTCTTGCCATTCCCAGAGTGATGGGAGCATCTCACACCGAACTCCTGAATCCTTCGGAATTTCCCGGAGCTTCTTCTGTTCAAATGAGGGGGCTCTTAGTAGACTCCTGGGTGGGGGCTCGTCCCCAGAACAACTGCGCTGTAAGCAAAAGTTTGGAACTTCCAGCCGCATCACTGGAGAAGGGAGAGGGGCTGGACATGGAGTTACTAATTGATCACGTCTACCTGAGGGACCGCCCTGCAAATACCAATAGTGTGGGGTTCAGAAAACTTCTGGGTTGGTGAACACATGTTTAAAGGCTGAGAGGGTGGTGCGCCCCATCCCCATGGGGACAGAGCTCCCAGGCCTTGTCCTCTGGCCCTCTTCATGTGTCTGTGCCTGTGTCCTTTATCACATTCTTTATTAGAAGTAATGACCACACACTGAACAACCCCCTAGCAAAGCCTATGAAGCACTGTCACAGGAAGATGGAGAGAGGAATGCAGCCCTGCCCGTGCCCTGACTTGAACTTAACGGAGCCCAATTTGGAGTCTGACCTCCAGAACTATAAGATACCAAATCAATGTTGCTTTCAGCCACTGAAGTGAAGTCTGTATGTAAAATACAGCTATAATGTGCAGTCTACAATAAGAATACATTGGCTACAAAACAAAGATTATATTTTTAATATTTATATGTTGAATAAATGTAAAAGAATAATTAACAAACTGGTAAATGTAAGCGCATGTTTCCCTGGGTTCTGTGAGCTGTTCCAGCAGATGAATGAAGGAAGAACACAGAAGGAGGTTTTCCTGCGCACCTGGATGGGCAGACAATTCCAGACCGGCTCTTCCACCAACCAGACCCTAAGCTTTCTGAAGCTGAAAAGATGGTTGTTCTCAAAGCAAGAAAAGCAGGAGTCTTCAGAGGTTGTTTAGTCCACCTGCCTCTGCCCAGACTGCCTGCTTTGGGTCCTGCAGCAGAATCCCTGGCAAGACTAACCTCCTAAAGGTGCTGTGTCCCAGCCCTGCTCAGTCCTCTGAATCACAGTGGTTATCCCCCCACAAGACCCCTTCGACCTGACACGCACCTGCAGGCCTTCCCCCCTAGTGCATTGCAAGAAGTCACTGCCATCACTGCCTGTGCTGTGTCCACAGCAGACATCACTAGTCCATCACCGAGTTCTCTCCCTCTGAGCCTTGGTTCCCTTTACAAGACATTCTCCCGAAGCCACAAAGCATCAAAACTTACAAAAGCCATCATTCCCTGAGAGAAACAGAACCAAGGCACGTCAACATGGCTTTCTTCCTTTTTCAGATGAAAACTGAATCAAAGTCAGCTTTGAACAATGAAAGTTAGAGAAAAATCAACTTAGAGTGGAGGTGTCACAGGCAGGTGACAGCTAAGACAGCCAAGCTCAGCTTCAAGGAATCGTAAGAGGTGAATGACAGGATCCGCTAGCTCAGGCTCTGCTCATTTGCTACAATGACATCAGCTCTGCTCACGCGCACTCTCCTCCTCCAGAAGGTGCCCTGAATTCCCCGTATGTGTGATGGGGGCTGCCTGGTGGCCGCAGCCAGTGCCTACCTTGGACTTGACAGCCAGGATGATCTTGGGCAGGGCCACGACGAGGCACTTGAGGGCGATAGTGATGTACTTCAGCACAAAGTCTGCGATGCCCACGATCCACAGCAGGTCGAAGAAGTCCAGGGTCTCCAGGTTGGGCTTTAGAAAGATGAGGCTGTGGGGAGGATTTGGAGAGGGTTCGGAGAGGATTAGGAAAGGATTCTCACTTCCGCTCCCTGGCCCTCCGCAGCTCTTTCCACTCACTCTGGGAGCCTTACAAATATGACCTGTACAAAGAGCACTGAACTGGGAGTCTGCTATCTGTATCCTGTTTCCGAATCTGCTAGTAACTTGCTGTGTGACTTTAGGGGGGTATCTTAACCTCTCTGAACCTCAGTTTCTTTGAGGGTTAAATGATGAGATTGGCCTGGAGTATCATTAGTTAAGGTCCCCTCCAGTTTTATGGGTCTATGACAAGCTTCACAAGAGGAAGCAGAAGAACGAAAGGAAGAAAGGCCAACATTATGAAGGACGGAGAGAGAAGGGAAGAGGAAAACTAGGTGCCTGATGCCACACTGAGCTCTTCACTCCCTGTATCTCATTGTCCTGCGCAGTGTGCTTATCCTTTACCTGGTAAACCAGGGACTGATGCTGGGAGAAGTAAGTAGCCCAAGGCCACACTGCATGCTAACGGGCATCTGTATCAGACAGACTTGATTTTGAATCCAGGCTTCTTCATTTATTGGACCCTGGGCAAATACTGTTATCTCCATAAACCTCAGCATCCTCATCAATAAAATGGGAATCATGCCTTCCCTCACAGTATTATTGGTGGGATTCAAAGAGGTAATGGCCACATGACAGATCTGCCCGCAGCCACGATGATGATGGTAATAGCCACTCTACGAGGCCAGCACTGCTATCCATCCCATTTTGCAGATGAAGAAACTGAGGCCAAGGTAAAATAACAGGAACAAAGTCCTTCAAATATGAAGGGATAGAGGCAGACTGCAACCCAGGCATCCTGGCTGCAGTTAATGGTCTCAGTTCTCACCATGGCAGTGCCACTCGGGTGCGTAAGCCCATTTTGTCCTTCGCGCATAGCTAAGTTACCTGCACACCCAATTTCTGTACTTACCTCGCTGGAGCCTGACAACAGACATCTCAAACTGACCGCACGTGGAGCAGCACTGCCCTCCGCCGCCTCGGAGGGTGTGCACGCTGCACCCTAGATGTGTCTGACTCACTTCAGCTTCCCAAAGACTCTACGAAGTAGGAGCTGAGGTCTTCCCATTTCGAGCTGGGGAAACTGGGGCGCTAAGAGTGGCGCTGCCTGCCCGACGGGTCTCAGGTGGAACTGGGAGTGGGGATTGGAACCCGCACCCACTCTGCTCTGGACCCCTCCCGTTTCTCCCCGCCAGGCTGGAGGCTCCGAGCAAAGGGCAGACCAAGTCCTATCTGCCCCTGGAGAGCACGCAGCCCAGAGCAGACGCCTTCTCGATGCACCACGCAGTGGTCCCCCCTTACCCACCGTTTCGCTTTCTGTGTTTCAGTTATCAGTGGTTAACCACAGGGAAGTTCCAGAAAGAAACAAGTCCTAAGTTTTAAACTGCACGCCATTCTGAGTAGCGTGATGAAGTCCTGCACCGTTCCTCTCTGTCCCACCTGGGAAGCGAATCATCCCTTGTCTAGCATTTCCACGCTGTGCGTGCTACCTGCCCACCCCTGGTTAGAAGATCGACTGCCGGGACCTTGCAGCGCTTGTGTTCAAGTAACCCTTGTTTTACTTTACGTAATGGCCCCAAAGAGCAAGAAGAGTGACGCTGCCAACTTAGACATGACACAGAGAAGCCGTAAACTCGGTCACGGGTATGCATGTATGGAAAAAACAGTGTATACAAGGTTTGGTGCTGTCTGTGGCTTCAGGAATCCACTGGGGGTCTTGGAACGTAGCCCCCAAGGACAAGAGGGGATGACTATGCCCTGCTGGGCTGCCGGAAAGAGGTGCGAAACTGAGGCCTCTTTAGTATAGTATCCTAGGAATAAACTGGTCTCTTTTTTCACTTCTATTTTAAAAAACCTATTTCTACTTATAATAAAACCCTTTGAAGAGCTAGTGTAGGGCCAAATCAATGAAAACAATCAATTTAGGCGATTTCTCACACATATTCTGGGTGTCCCCACACCCCGGCCCTGTCTTGGTGGGCTTCTTTGCATCCAAGTTCGAGTGGTCGTTTCTGTTACAGTACAGGGACAGGCTGGCAGCCCCGAGCCCACTTCTCCGCCTCTGCTCCGTCCTTCCCTGGGGACGCCTCGGGTTGGCTGGTTGACTTCCACGCCCTTATGCTTCTGTGACCACAAGCAAAGGAAGATCTGCCTTCCACTTTCCACTTTATCTCCGAGACACCAGCGGGTGATGAACTCATTGATCTGAGCTTCAGTTTATCGCGTCAGTATTTCTTCTGTTTTGCACTGTGTTAGTGTTTTGTTTTGGTTTTTTTTTTGCATTTGGAAGAGGGGCAGTGCAAAATGCCCCTCCACAGATTAACCACTAAGTCCACTTATGTATAATGTAGGCCATGAACTTCAATAAACGGATGTGTTTTAGTGTTAGTTTTGCTCCTTAATAGGCTCTAGCACCCATCAGTATAGTAATTCATCATAAAAGGACAATATTATGATGTGATTAGGTCCAGATCAAACGTGTCCTGGCTCACCCAGTACGTTTCATGCATTGTCACATTTGGCCTCCTGAATAATGAGCCTGTTCAGGCGGGTAAGGCAAAGATGAACTGGATCCCAGTTTCACGAATGAGGAAACTCCGGGGCATCTCCCAGGGGTTCCGTGACTTGCCACAGGGCATATGCCTGGGAAGGGGCAGGACTAAGACTTTCTGACGTTGGCCATCAGTCTACAAATCCTGGGAAGATTCACGCTTGCCGTTAAGGGCCACCTACTGGCACTAAGTTAGCCTCAGTTTCCTCACCTGTGAAATGGGGACAGCAACATGCTGCTGGAAGGACAAGAGGACAGAGTAGCCATGGTGTCCCTGGACCACTGGCATCTACGTGGGAGGGGGCTCAGCCCCTCTCTGTCCTCCTCTCCCTCTCTGTGTCTGACTCAGTCCTGGTCTGGTGGGGCATGGTGGGCTGGGCCTGTGTCCATGATCGGGTCCAGAGAACCACACGAATTCACCCAAGATTCTGGGAAACTCCACCTTCGAATACCTCCGCTAGGGTCTTGCAATTCCAGGCCAGATAACAAACCCGGTGCATGGGATGTGCGTGGATGCCCTGGCGCTTACTCCCCAAAACTGCTTGTGTGTGTGTGGGGCCCAGAATGCGGTGAACTGGCTCACTCCTCACAGTCCATTTTCAGAAGAGATGTACATGATCCAAAACTTGGCTCGAGTTCCAGCCTCATCCTGCAGGCCTTTGCTGGCCAGCCCTCACCCCCACCCCCCAGCTACTATGCGGCCACCAGAAAATTACACATGGGGCTGGCGTGTTATTTCCATTAAAGAGCTCCAATGCAGGCACGAGTGCCTGCAGTGCCAGGGTGGGGTCTGAAGGTCGCAGCGTGACACAGAGTTGGTGACCACTCTCCAGTGAAGGGTTGCATATTCTAAGCCCACCCACGTTCCCCACTTTCCCACAGAGCGCAGACGTCCCCACTCACCTGTTGTACAGCTGCTGGGAATTGAATGTATAGAGCACGTACAGGGTGTTTCCCGCTAGAAAGGCCAAGATCCACAAGATGACCAGCACCGACCTCTTCTCCTGCAGACAAAGTGCAAGGGGCCTTTGGGGATGCTGCCACACCACAGGTGACGTGGCAGGACATTCCAGAATGTTTTCTGATAAGTGGCAACCTTTACCCTTCTCCAAGGTTTGGATGAAGCAGAGTGACAGGAAGGGCACCGGCATCGGTCCTTCCTGCTAGAACCTGAGGGAGCGTTATAGAAAAGGTGACAGAAAAGTGGAAACCTGTTTGGAGAATTACCTGGAAAGGCAAGAGAGCCAGGCAGTTAGCAGCACAGACTTTGGAGCTGGAAGCCCAAGTTCAAGTCCTTGGTCTGCCACCTGGCGACTATCCAACCCTGGACAAGTTACTTAAACTTTTCATGTCCCCTTCCTCATCTGTAAAATGGGTCTATGTCGTATCTCTCTTATAGAGTCAGGAGAATTACTATACACAAATGCTCAAAACAGTGCCCGACATGCAGGACATGGGAGTTCACATTTACAGGTAAGAACTGAAGCACAAAGAGGTTAAGTATCTCTTGCCCAAGGGCACATGTTTTAAGCCTCTGTGCCCTTGCTTAAAATGACGGTTTCATGAAGAATTAAGTAAAATTCATAAACGCCCACATTCGGTCCGGTACAGGCTCATATTTCAGGCTCACTAAATGGTAGGACCTATGGTAGTTTTCAGACCTTACAACCCAGTAGCCCATTCACAACTACAAACTAGAAATTCCTGCTCTCACTTTTGCTAGCACGGGCCTTGGGGCTGCTGCCCTGGACCCACTGTTCAACGCAAGGTGCCACACTTACAGGATTAAATTCAAGGTCGTGCACTTGGCCCTCAAAGCCCTGGCCTCACTTCTCTCCCTCCATCCTCCTTTCTGTTTGGTCCCAAAGAACACAAGCCTTGGTCTGCTGCTTCCCAGAAGCCTCTCAGCCTGAGAGCGATCCCCGGAAATTTCTGGAGGAGGCGCCGGGCTGGCATGTACCCAGGGAGACAAAAGTAGACCCCCATCCTGCTGATTTTCACAAGCTCGTCTCTTCCTGGACCAGGGCGGCTGCTTTGCTGGAATAGGATGAGATCATATCTTTCCCAGTGTAACCTTCCCTGCGGTTTCAGTAAATGCTCCACTGTTTCCAGACGCAGCTCAGCGCCCCATGCACCCTTACGGCACGTATTCCAGACAGAATAAATGCATCTCCATCCACCCATTATTCCAGGAGCGGTCAAGGTTAACGACCCTAGAAACCACCTCCAACCAACCAACTGCTCTTATCAATGTGATTAATCCACTCGGCAGCCCTTTTCACCCAATAAATAATGGATTCCAGTTGAGTCCTCTGCAAATCCGAACCAAAGGGGGAAGAGAAAGAGGGAATTAGCATTGCCCCAAGAAACCAGACTCTGGGGGACAGAGCGGGTAGTTCAGCAGTACTCGGCTGAGATTCCTAAGCTTACTAAGAGTCATGGACATCCTCTTTCACAGAAAGAATGTGCAGATGGGCAAAGCATCACCTGTGGCTTCACTCCGTAAGTTTCAAGGACCCCTAAAAGCTTGTCTGTGGATGCAGGTATCATTTTACCCCCTAAAATTCCAGTCAAGGCACCATCTGGATGTTACTGCACTTGACGGACAGCCATCCCCCGAAGGCTCCCATTATGGTGTCCACCAACCTGCTGTGCAAAAAGCAGAAGACAGGAGTTTGCATGAAGAAGACACCCAGGGTCAGGGAGAACCTCTGGCTCCACGCCCGACTCTGGACGTCAATGTGCTTGTGTTACAAGGAAGCTGAGCTGCCCTCCCGGCCGCACGGCAGCCCGGCTGCTTCTGAGAAAGCAGATGGCCCCAAGGAAGTATCGGAGAAGATAGTGGCTGTCCGGGGGGCACACGCACAGCACAAAGCACGGGCCTGTTAAAAACAGCTCGATTAAATGTTACCACTGTGCCAGGCACTGTGCTGAACATCTTCTCTGCATTATCTCATTTCATCCTCTCTACTGGTGTAAGAAGTTGGTGTGAATAGTTCCTTTTCCAGAGGGGGCACCTGAGGCAGAGCTCGTAGGTGGGTGAAGCTGGAATTTGAACCTGGGGTGAGCACCGCCTGGGGGTCAGTGCCTGGGTTCGCACCTTCACACCACCACTGGCACGGGCTATGGGACCTTAGGAAAGGAATTTAATGTCCCCGAGTTGCGTTTCCTATCGGGAAAATGAGGTAGGAATGATGGCCTCCCCTCACCACCACCAGGTTGCTGGGACAAATCTGCGAGATGAGCTGTGCAACGGCCCAGCACCGCGCCGGGCATTCATTCAGGAAGACGGTGGGGAAGCTGTCCAGCCACCCAGCTGTGTCGGTGGGATGGTCTTAACTGTGAGGATGCGGCGGAAGTGAGCTAACTGGTTGAATGCCAGGTGGGCAAAGGCACTGGGCTGGGAGGACCCTGCAGGCAGAAGGGCTCGGAAGAAGGATGGCACATCGAGGGATCTGCCTGGGAGTGGCAGCAGAAGAATGGTCCCCCAAAGATGCCCCCACCCCAATCCCCGTGACCTGTGGGTGCGTTAGATCACATGGCAAAGGCTGCAGCTCTGGAGATGGGGAGCGACCATGGATTATCCGGGTAGACCCTATGTCATCAGAGGTCCCCAAACGTGGAAGAGGGAGAGAGAGGAGGACAGTCAGAGGGGGGTGTGACGACGGGAAGTGGTCACACAGATGCACTGGCTCAAAGAGGAGGAAGGGGCTGGGGGCCAAAGAATGTGGGCGACCTCCAGAACCAGCAAGAGGCGAGGAAACAGATTCTCCGCTAGACCCTCCCACCGGAACACAGAGCTGGCGAGACCTTGATCTTCGTGGAGAGAGACCCGTTCTAGACTTCTGATCGACGGCACTGTGAAATAGCCCACTGATGCTGTTTTAATCCACTCAGTTTGTGGCCATCCGTCTAACTCACCAGGCGACTCACCTTCAGAGAGACCTGTTCTCGGAGTGTGGAGTTGGCGTAGGCGAAGGTGGTGGCCATCCCGATGCACACGGCAATGCCTGCGGGACAGAGGAGGGCCGACACAGCCACTCAGACACATCAGGCCTGGCCCCCTGCTTACTGGGGACGGTGAGCCACGTTCAGCAGACACACCCCTGGCCCTCCCAGGGTGGACAGACTAACCTCAGAAGAGAGAAAATCTCACTTCTGGGGGATTTGGGCTGTCATGTAAATCAGTGACACCCCCCCCCGCCCCCTCCCTCCCGCCACTCTGAGCACAGGCCCCTGACGTGGGGAAGGGATAGAGGCCACTCTCTGGTACTGCACTGAACTGGGTTAGGAGCATGGGCTGTGCAGTGTGGTAAGACCTGGGTTCAAGTCCTAGCTCTGCCACCTCCTCTCTGTGTGAGCTCAGGCTAGTCCCTGCACCTCTCTGAGCTCCACTTTCCTCATCTAGAAAATGGACAGAATAATAGCAGTTCTCACCTCCTGGAGGGATGAAGCTTACAAAGCGCCACGTCTAGCAGGTAGTAAATGGTACCTGTTGTTATTCCTACTTTCAGAAAGAATCTGAGGTGTGTTATTTGTAACAGAAGCATACACGGAAAAAGTCTGTGACACCATAAGGAATACAAGTTTGATGTTAAAGGGGAAAAAAATTCCTGCTGACAGAAAACCCATGACCCCGGCAGATGGAGGAACAGAACTGAATTTTATTCGAATTCCTTCAGTTGCCACTGTTCGCCAAGCTGCAATCTTGGAATTCTCCCTGAACAGGGCTTTGCGAGTCCTGCCGTCCGTAACCTGTAGACAGAATTCTGCTTTCACACGGGGCACTCAGCTGCTCGGGCTCAGCGTTTGCTTTTACTTTTTTAACAGTGCGTGTGCTCCCGGTATTTCTCTGGATTTATTTCAGAGACACCCTTCTTCACTGGACACACATAAAATAAAAACTAGGAACCCTGCAACTCTTTCTTCTATTTCCCCCTTTATTTGTTACCAAACAAATAAACCAGCCTGTCAAGTGAAAAAGAAAACAACACTACTTGAGAATAAACTGAAGGCTGAGAGTTTGCTGGAGTTCCGCATACAAGGGGAACAGGCAGGCTTCCATTTCCAGGAATGGAGAGGGAGGGGCCGCCGTGGTAGTGCCCCAACAGGGAAGGTGGGGGGTGTCAGTCAGCCAGGACTCGCCAGAAAGGGGCAAACAAGACACAGAGCATGGCTTACCCTTCTCTGCATACTGTCTATGGGACACCGTAGGCCACAACATCATCTGTACCACCGTCACTCCTGCAGGGCCAGAACGATGCGCAAAACTCGCCGGGGTACAGCAACACCGTGATAAGTAACAACAAGAATAAGAGCAGTGGTCCAGAGACCACCTTCTGAGTGTGAAGTGCATGTCAGGTTCTAGGCTTGTCACTTTACGAATCGTTACCTTACTTTCTAAGAACACCAACAACACGGAGCATCTGCTGAGTACCCGCTCTGGGCCAGGCTCTCTGTTACGTATTTTACGTGCATGAATAATGAATAATAATGAACATCATCACCTCCAGTTGCTTAAAACGATCCTAAGTGCTCTTTGCACATATGAGATCATTCAACCTCTCTACAATTTCACAAAGAATGTCTTACGATAATCCTCATTGTACGGATGAGGTACAGAGAGGTTAACTATCGTATCCAGAGTCACACAGCTAGGAAGGAGCAGAGCCAGGGCTCAGACCCGAGCAGTCTGAACTCCTAAGTTACTGTGCTCTGCTCCTCCACACCCACCAACCAGCTGAGGAAGCTTCTATTACAACCCGCATGGGGAGGTTGAGGAAGCCGAGGCTCCAAGGTGAGTAACTTTCCCAAGGTCACATAGCCAGTCCATTGGGACTTGAACCCAGGTCTGAGAATCCCACACTCTTTTTTCTTTTGCAATCCTCACCTGAGGACACCTTATTGACTTTAGAGAGAGGACAAGGGAGAGAGTGAAACACTGACATGAGAAACACCAATTGGCTGCAACCCTTCCCACACTCCCAAGAGGGGACCAAACCTGCCTGGGAGTTGAACCCACGAACCTTTGGTTTATGGGACAATGCTCCAACCAAACCACACCGGCCAGGGCCAGAATCCCATCCTCTTAACCCCTCTGCACGGTGAGGGCCTCTGCTGCCTTCCCCTGGCATTTGGGACAAAGAGCCCCCTACCCAGGAGCCGAAACCCCCATGTCCCCAGGACTCACCAAGCTTATGCTGGAAGCACAGCTTGGCCAGCAGGATGAGGATGAAGGGCAGCCCTTTCTGGAGCCAGCAGACCACGGCCTTGAGCTCGGACAGGGCAGGGGCGGGGGTGCCTGGCTGCTCGTCACCCCCGTCATCTGAGTGCGCCCGGTGGTCCCCACCCACGTGCTGCAGCAGCGAGCTCCCACGGTGGCTGCCGTGGTGGAAGTGGTGGTGGGGCTGGCGGTGGTGGTAGGTGCTCCCTTCGCCCCGGCCTCCGCCTTCCTCCCTGGATGCTGGCATCTGGATGAACACGTCCCCTCCGCTGGCAGAGGCCCCCAGCACCAGGCTGGAGGGGAAGGGGGTAGCAGGAAGGCTGCTGGCTGGGAGGCCAGAGAGGCTGGAGAACAGCACTGGTGGGGAGGCCGCTTCTGCCTTCAGACTCTCAAAGACGCCCCCTTCATCCACGCTTGCCTCGGAGCTGAGTGCTTGGCTGCGATTTCTGGGCCAGAAAGGAAGAGAAAGCCCCACCAGGTCAGGCAGCTGGAAAGACAGTCACCCAGTGGAGGTTGGGGGACAAACAACAGTATCAATAATGTTGTGTTAGCTGACCTGTGTCTCCCCACAAACCCCCACGTTGAAGCCCTAGGGGCCTCAGGGTATGACGGTAAGTGGAGGCAGAGTCTTCGCAGAGGTGACTAAGTGAAAATGAGGTCACGAGGGCTGGCCCTGATCCAATCTGACCGGTGTCCTTGCAGGAGGAGAAGATCTGGACGCTGACACACTCGGAGGGAAAATGGTGTGAGGACACAGTGGGGAGACAGCCATCTACGGGCCACGGAAAGAGGCCTCAGAGGAAAGCAACCTGCTGACACCTTGACCTCCTTGACCTCGGACTTCCAGCCTCCAGAACCGTGAGAAAATACACTTCTGTGGTTTAAGGCCCCCAGGCTGCTATCCCACCAACAGGGGTTCCCATTCTGAACTCCTTCCCGAGGCCTCAGATAAACCCTGCAGACTGGGAGTGACGGCATTCCCAGCTTACAGATAAAGAAACCGAGGCTCAAAGAGACACACTTGCCAGACACCCTGGATCACCTGCCCCCAAACCCCAGTCTCCTTGTGTGCCCCTCTCTCACTACCCAAGGGCTTCCTCCCGCAGGGCCTTTGCACGGGCTGGCCCCTTCACTGGATGCCGCCATCACACTGTCCCACCTCGGTACCTGTGCTCACCCCTCAGATTTCGGCTGAAATCTCTGCTCCTCGGTGGCACCTGCCCTGCCTCCAGACTGCAACAGTCTCCTCACTCCTACTTCTCATTGCCTCTCAACTTCAGCTGCATGGGACTGAGCGCGAGTCACCACTCACTGCTTACCTGTGGCTCTCAACCCCAGCTGCTCGGTATAATCATGCAGGGGGGCTTTTGAAAAATACAGGAGCCCAGGACCCAGCGCTGAGCAACCGAACCAAAGTCTTTGGGGGTGGGGCCTGGTATCTCTATGTCTTCAGAGCCCCCTGGTGACTCTAACGTTAGTGAACACTACTTTAAACTGGGCCCTGTGCCATGAAGTCCAAGGTCATGATTGTTTGTCCCCGCTGTCTACCTCTCCTCCCCAGCACAATGCATCTGGTATGTACATGGGACATGCTCAAGAAGCAGTGTTTGAAAGAAAGAATGAATGAATGAACGAGCACACCAAAGGCTCTGAAAAGGCCTGCAACCAAAAAATTCAATCTTGCCTTAACCTAGTGTTTCTCAAACGTATTTTAGCACGGAATATTTTTCAGTGGAAACCCTATGACTGCCTTAGAGAACACCTGTGAAATCCAGCAGGGGAAATGCTGGGCTGGAGAGGTCTCAGGGGTAGTTGTTCTGGCTTCACAGACTTGACCTCTGGGTAAGTTATCACAAACCTGCTGCAAGGGAGGGAACTTGAAGGTAGCCACCTACCCCTCTACCACCTGGCTCACCCCTGCCACCTCCCAAATCCCGGGAACTGTTTGGTCCTACTCCCTTGGGTTTGGCTTTATAATAAAGACAATCTTAATAATGACAACAATAGCGGACACCATGGCTATGGTCCTCAAGGGGCCTTGGGCTTTTTCTGCGCTTCAAGAAGCTGAGCTAAGAAAGGAGTCCTGGCAGGTGCCCACACTGGCTCACATGGGGGCCACCATCTCTCCCCCACTGTCCCAGGAGGACCTGGAGAGTTTTCCTGGCCCCCATAAGCTCGCCAGCACTCTCGGTTCACTGGGCTCAGGGGACCTCCAGTTCAACCAGGGAAGACTCAACCCACCAAGGAGCTTTTTATAGCTGGCCTCCCTTCCCTGGGGCCCAGCATCCAGCCGAGATTTTAGCCTAAATGGGAAAGGATATTCCTTGGGGAGGCAGAGGCTGTGCTTCTAACTTAACCACTTAAGGGCTAGAGTAAGAGGCAGCTCAGGAGAGGAGTAGATCTGCCCAGATGGGAGAGCAGTGTGCTGGGGGGCGGGGGGTGGCAAATGGACTGGGGTCCAGATCTCGGTCCTGCTGCTTCCTGGCTGTGTGACTTCAGTTAATTTACTTCTACTCTCTGAGCCTCAGTTTCCTCATCTGTAAAAATGGTGATAAAAAATGGTCCTGACCTCAGAGTAAGTACGCGACGCACGGTGGCCATTCTTTCTCTGCTGCCAAAGATCTCATGGGTCACTAGGGAGCAGACAGCAGTTCTGTCTTCAGAGGCTTCAACTGGAGTGCTTACTGCCCAGATGCTGTGTGTGTGCATTTTATATCCCTTCATTCCTTCCTAAGCAACCTGAGTTTCGTTATCTGCCATTTATGGGGGCAGAAACTGAGGCCAGGAGGTGAACACTTTCCAAAGGCATCATAGGTGTGAAGTGGCTGAGCTGGGATGCGGCCAAGGGTTGTCTGATTTAAGGCCAGAGTTCTTTGCCACAGAATAGGCAGGCTTGATGCAAAACTCAGCCCCAGCTCCACGACTGGTGGGTTCTCTGACTTCGCAGCCAATCTCCGAGTTGCAAGGGAACTGGAATGGGGCGTAAGGGAGGAAAAGCTTTGGCTGCCTACTCCTGGAATGTATGTGCCAGCACAGTGGGAGGTCTGAGGCTGGGAGACTGTGACAACCTGAGAACAGGTCCCACGGTGCGTTCTCTCTGGGGCTTAACTAGAGAAATTCTAGCTCGTGAGTGTTTTCATGATGTTTTCTTAGATTCCGTGTTTGTCTACTTGGCATCCAGTAATTACAGGGTCAAACTAATACCCAAAGTTGTTTAAATCTTCCCTGCAATCCAGAGCCCGTATTCTCAGCCACCTTCTTGATCTAACGCTCCCACATCCAGCCTGTATTTCTCCTGCCCTGAATCACCCATAGCCAGAGACGGGACAACCAGAGACCGCCCTTATAGCCCAGTGCCTGCTGACATTACTCAAAGCAGACAACGCTAAGCTGGTTCCCCTGCCCCGCCTTGATTTGTGCAGAAAACACAATAAAAACGGTGGCCTATGCTTTCCCTTTGCTCCTTCCTGCCTCCTGAGGGCTTCCCCATGTGGCCCCACAGGGTGTGACATGCCCCTTGCTCTGGAGAAACCTAAGCAATAAAGCACTTTCAATGGCATTAAGCTCTCCTCTTCACGTTGTCACTCAGTCACCTCCATAAATTAAAATCTCAGGGGCACAATTGTTGACACAGTCAAGCGCTTTACCTGTCACAGACTTTATGAAGTATCATAAGAGCAATAGCCAGCTGTTATGCATTGAGTAGTATATGCCATCATGGCGAGGAGAAGTTTCCAATCAGATCTCCTCTGCTCCTCAAGTAAGTAACCCTGAGAGGCGAGGATTATTCAATCCAGTTTTGGGCTGCCCTTGACCACTTGAAGCCCAGAGCCCCCAGATGGAAGGAAATCAAGAGATGCCTACCTTTCAGGTGGAATGTTATCCGTGTTACTGCTGTGGCGTCTCTGCATTTTCCTTAAGACCTGAAAGCCAACACATGGCATAAGCCAGAGTCTCCCAACATCTCCACTGCCTGCCAGGTTGCTATGGTAACTATAAATAAGGATTACTTATATCTCACATCCCTAGAGCTCTCTGACATTTTCTAAACCTTGTTTCCATCTGCTGTGCCACTCAATATTCGATCCTATAGAGGAAGGTGTTATATCCCATTTCCCAGATGCAGATGTTAAGACCCAGACATGAAAGAAATCCTCATGGGAGAGAAGAAAGCAGTGAATTGTGCAGCGAAGAGGTGATGGATAAGGTGAAGTGGGCAGCGGACTGGCAGCAGGAGACATGGGTTCTGGACTGGTGCTGCCCCTAACTTGCTGTGTGACTTTGGACACATCAGTACCCTCTCTGTGGCCCCAGATGCCTCCTCTGTTAAATGGGAGGGGGTGGAGTGGCTCAACCCGAAGCTTCTTTCTAGTGCTCACATTGACTAAAGAGGTGATGAAGATGTGAATTCTCATGGAGACAAGTCACCTTGTTCACTGTGAGGAGCCACATGGACCTCAGAACTCCATGATGATGACTCCTGAGGCAGGCATTCAGGGGTCCCGATGGGGATGTGACCACTGGATTCCAGAGAAAGCTGGCCTCCCTTTCCTCTTCCTCTCCTGATGGGTGCACGGGTCAGGGGAATTTATGAGAGACTCCAAACCCTGGATGGAACAGAACACATACACTAATAGTCCATGGATATCGTGGACCTCAGAATAAGTCTTGGGGCATCATGGGTAGTTATAAGAATAGGGCCCTGTCTACTCCAGATCTGTGGTTAGCCTCTCACTGATTCCTCCTTTCTTAAAAAAATTATTTATTTTTAGAGAGGGGAAGAGAGGGAGAGAAACATCATGCATGGTTGCCTCTCACATGCCCCCCCACTATGGATCCGGTCAGCAACCCAGACATGTGCCCTGACTGGGAATCGAACCTACAGCCCTTTGGCTGACAGGCTGGCGCTTGGTCCACTGAGCCACACCAGCCAGGGCTCACTGATTCCTCTTTAGGACTCCTAAGAATGGTCAAGATCTCATTGTATTTTGTTCTATTGTCAAACTGAGTCCTAACTGGGAACAAGGAAAATATTTTTAGAACCCCCCCCCCCCAAGGCTTTCCACTGTAATCAGAATAAAATCCAATTTCAGTTCACAGCCTATAGGTTCTATCTGATGGACCTCACCTGTTTCCAACCTCAGGTCCCTATTAATACTCCCTCCGCCACACTGGCCTTTCTGTTTCTCAAACCCCCCCACTGTCCCTGCCTCAGGCCCTTTGAACTTGCTGTTCCTTCTCCCTGGAATGCTTTTCCTGCTGTCTAGTTCCTTCAGGTCAAATGTCACCTCCTCCTAGGGGTCTTCTCTTCTCACTCTTCTGACCCACCATAACATTGCCCTGTTTAATATTCTTCACAGCACTTACCTATTTACACGTTTGCTTATTTATGTATGATGGTTCTCCTACCAGAAGGGAAAGCCATACAAGCAGAGAGTTTGTCTGCCTGGTTTGCCCCTTTACCTCAGCATCTGGAACACTGCCTGGCACAGTGACACTCAACAAGTATTTACTGAATGAGTTGAACGTCTGTGGGTCCCTCAGTTACCTTTTCCTACATCCCTTGCACCCTCTCAGACTTTTCGCCCAAGAGAAGAAAAAAAGGTAGGAGACTTTCCATGGATAGGTTTAAAGTCCTTGAAAAAATTTTCTGCATCACCAAATATGCTATCTGACTATTTTAGTTCAGGACACCTTAACTGGCTGTTGAATGACTTCCTAATGCTGACTAGCCTTTTTCAGGGGTCAGCATTGGTGTTACTGGAGCCATTGATTAAAGAGAGAACCCACTAGGTAAGCCTCCTTTCTCTTTTGGAAAATCAGCTAAAAAATGGGCCAGTAGCACCACTTCATATATGAAAGAAGGCTTATTATGTAAATACTTCTGGACTCTCAGAACTTGCAATGTCAGCTTAATGCTCTCCTCCCAAGATAACCCATCACCTTCAGATCCCTGGAGAAAATAAAATATAGTATCCCCAAGCTTCCATTCACAAATCTGACCCAGCCTCCCAAATCCAATGCCCAACATTCTATTTTCACATGTTTGATTTCAAAGGAGCTCCAAATTCCCTGTTGGAAGCAGGCCGTAAAATTATTATTCCAATATTGAAGGGCGGAATAAATTTTTGCACGTGGGATGCATCTCAATGAAATCTCTGCTCCATGCATCATACTACATCCCAAAGATGAATTACATCAAGACTTTTCAATGTATGCTATATTTTAGGCTGAGAGCTCGGCGTTACCTGACTGCGGCGAAATGCATTCAGGAGAGCACCTTCTGCATTACTTGCATCGGAGGAGGGCAGGTGCACTTTGGGTACAATGCCGCGAGCGTTTTTCATTCCTGCAGCCGACGGTCAGCGTGCAAGGGCTGGAGGACCAAGCGGACCATCCCAAAGGGAAAAAAAAAAACCGCGTTCTGTTTCTACCTTCTGAGACGATTCAGCAATCACAGCGGCATCATTCACGTCCTTCCAAGCCAATCACTCTTGCAGCCCGGGGAGCACGTGACTCCCGAGTGCTTCCGGCTTCTCCTGGGATTCTTTCTGGGGTCGACTGGAGCCGCACTAAAAACCCGGCATAGCTCCTCCCACCTCTCGCACATGATTGCCCGCCCCTTCCCCAGATTCAGCCAATAGGAAGTCACCTCTCCCCAGAGACCAATGGCAATGAGGATGAGACAGGAGGCCTGGTGACGCAAGTGGGGGGCGGTGGAAGCGTGGTCACACGGGGCGGTGCAGGCCGGTCGTCCGGAGCTGGTTAGGGTGAAGGTGGGCGGCTGGGCTGGCTCCCGGCGTGAGGGATGGGGCTGCCGGCCGCGTAGGGGCCATGCCGCCCGGACCCCGGGCCTCCCGCGTTTCGCGCCCCGGCCGCTGCGCCCCACGTCCGCGCCGGTATGGTGAACCTGGCGGCCATGGTGTGGCGCCGGCTCCTGAGGAAGAGGTGGGTGCTAGCCCTAGTCTTCGGGCTCTCGCTCGTCTACTTCCTCACCAGCACCTTCAAGCAGGTCAGTGGCCGGTCGCCCTCCCGCTTTTGTTCCGGGCGCCGCGGGCAGCTCTCTCGGCCGCCCGGCTTCCTCCCCGGGCCGGGGGGCTGCCTCTGCGGCTGCAGTGCCCCTGTGCCCGGGCAGGTGGGCATTTCTGACCCGGGACGGAGGACGGGCGGAGGGACCTGCTCGTTCGTGGGTGCCTGGGCGAGAAGGCGCTCCTAGGACAGCGGCTGGGACTGGAACCCACGGCTGTGGGCCCTTCCGCTGGCGGTTATTACCCTTGTAGCCCCTGCCTGCTTTCTCTCTTCCCCGCCGGTGTGCGCTTCTCAGCGCATCTTCGCCGCTGTCCTGGCGGGTGGTGGCCCCGGGTGACACCGGGAGACCGCGCCTGGAGAGGCGGAGTGGGCTGGGCCACCCGAGCTGTGAGTGGCCCACAGCCCACCTGTGGGGCTTCGTTTAGTTCGGGGGCTCCGTGGTCCACCTGGGAGACTCAACAGGGCCCACGGGGCGCCGTGTCTGGGCGTAACTGGGGTGGGGTGCTCGTTTCACCTCCTCTTTCCCTTCGAGTTAATTCCACGTGAGAATCTGTGGGAGAAAAGACAGGGCGCTTTAGTGGAAAATGTTCCCCAGAGCAGTAGTTAAGTTTTGAAGTCCCTCTTGAACGTTATGGGTTTTTGGAGGGGATGAACATACCCCAGGATCTTACAGTTATTAAAAGCCCCCTTTCACTCCCACGGGGCAAGTTCACAAATAAAATACATCCGTGAATAGAAAATTAATATACTCTGTGGCCACCCTAGTTTTAACGGGTTGGCAGGGGAGCCGCGAAAGGGGGAAGCTGGGGAACTGTACTCTACCCCCCACGTAGGCAGACAGAGGCTTGGTGTTGGAGGCCGCTTTTTATTCATTGGGATGTGTGGTTCATATTTATGTAAACTTAAGTGTTTCCTGCCACCTCACAGACACCTTCTCATGGTCACGTGTTGTCCTGTCTCTGCCCCCCCACTGCTGAGTGTTGGGAGTGAGCCATACTCCACCTCCCTCCCTACCTGATGCAGGTGATCTCTGGCATCATTGTTTAAATACCAACTGTGTGCTCCCCACGTCCTAGTTCCTAACTTCAGCCTAGTCCTGTCCAGAAGACCCCCGGTTCTGTTATCTTCTGCCTCCAGAATCTGTGTCCTGGGTTTGATCATATCTCCTAACTGTCACTGCTGCCACCTGAAGTCAGGCTACCTGCCTGGACTGCCGCCACAGCCACCAGCTGGTCTCTGCTTCCCTTCTTGTCCCCCAGTGGGTACTCTGCCCAGCAGAAGGGGGATAGTCAGTCACTCACTCGAGCACGGCCCTTTGTGTGTATCTGTGGGTTCCTACTGCAGACTCACTCCAGACTCTGTCCCAGTCCCAGCATCGCGGGGAACCTTGCCTGTCGCCTCAGGTCAGGGCCTGTGACTGCGTCACCCTCCGGGGTGACTCAGAATAAACTGCTTCCCCTTGCCCGCGGACCTGCTGTGTTTTCTTTGGGGCAGACACCAAACATTCCTTGTTCATTTACTTGTTTGTCTGTCTCTGTGTACTGTCCCTTCCACAGTGTGATTCTGTCCCTTCCACAGTGTGATTTTCTCGAGAACAGAAACTTGTGTTGTTCACAGAATCCCAGCCCCTAGATTCTGCCAGGCACCTCACGGGCACTCAAATATTGGAACAAACAAGTGAGTCTTTTTCATGGGGATGGCTTTTCTTCTCAGTTGGGCACTTTCCTGCTCGTTTTTCTTTTCATGTCTTGAGGCAGACGCTGTCTCCTCTATCTACAGTCTCCCTCTAAGTGCTGAAGTGCACCTTGTACATTTCTTTAAATTGACCTTTTTAAAAAACAAAACCTGTGATTTATGACAATTGGCTTCTCTGGGGGGTGGGGGGCAGTGATTGTGATTTTCCTAAAAACTTGGTAAACTTGTTGCTGTGCAGATGTCTCCGGGTCTGATTCCAACCTCTCTCCACTCCCCCCCAACCCCAGCCTAACAAACACTAAAGAGTAAGAAACCTGGAGCTGTAACTTTGTATCCCTGCCGGTCAGCCGCTGACAACCACTAGTCAACTTTCTGTCTCTATGGACTTGCCCGTTCTGGACATTTCTTATCAATGAAATCTTACAATACGTGGTCGCCTGTATCTGGCTTCTTTCCCTTAGAAGCCTGTGATTTCAAGGTTTGTCAATGGCCTAGCATGTGCTGCTACTTCGTCTTTATGTCCGGGTAATACTCTGTTGTATGCACCAACCACGTTTTGTTTTTCTGTTCATCGGTTGGTGGACGCTTGGGTGGTCTCCACCTTCTGGCCATTATGAATGGTGGTATTCTGTACGTTGGTATCCAAGATCGTGTTGGAAACAGGTTTTCCTTCCCTTGCATTTGGCCCTGGGAATGGAATTGATAGCTCCTGCGGTGACTTGCCGTGGCCCTGGGAATGGAATTGATAGCTCCTGCGGTGACTTGCCGTCTCACTTTGTGAGGACCTGCCAGACTCCTTTCTAAAGTGGTTGCACTGCGCAGTGTGCGCTTCAGAAGCCGTGCCTGTCAGGAGGGCCTGATGCAGTTTTAAAGAAGGTGATACAGACTTATCTGGAAAAGGCATTGAATTGTCCCTCCCACTTCCAACTGCACCTCCGCCTGAGGTGGGTTTGCTTCATGTGCCGCAGCCTCGACACCACACTGCGGCAGACGAAGTGCAGAGGGAGACAGGAGGATCCAGCTGTCTTCCATTAAGCCAGACATTGAAAAGATGTGCAGAAATGTAAAAACATTTTCTCTTCTCAATTTCTCCTTTAGTTTTGAAAAAATATTTTTTTTCGCACCCACAAAAAAAGGATAGTTGATGTGTAAATGGGTTCATTGTTAGAGGGATAAGTAATGTGTTGAAAACTTGTATTTTAAGAACTTGTTTTAATTTTCAATATGATAAATATCAACAGCCACAACCCTGCAAACCCTCATATTGCAGGTCCTCAGTGATTTTTAAGGGTATGAAAAGATCTTTGGAACCTGAAACTTGGCTGATGCTCTCCCCCGTGCATTTAAGCAGGCTGCTCCGGCGCTGCTCTGGCTCTGCTCTCTGCTCTCAGCTAGGTGACTTGAGGTGTATTTGCTTCATTTTGCCCACCCCCAGGTTCCTCATCTGTACAGTGGAGATGGTAATAAGGATGGGGGGTGGGTGGCAGTTAGGGGTCATTGAGAAGAAGCCAAGGAAAACTTCAGAACTCCTTATGGTCCTGAGCTCTGCTTCAGGGAGACCATGAACTCCTGGAGCAGACATGGTGCTTTTTGCCTGGAGAATAGTTGATTATCCTCTACTGCTTTGAATTCCTCTTTTTTTATGTGTTTTTTGTTGTTGTTTTCATGTTAATTAATGCTTTGGGGGATAGTTTAAATTGTAGAGAGGGGAGTATAGGAGAAATTAGTGATAATGGTGGGGATGCCATTGAGGGAGAGGATTGGGAATGGTGAGTGGTGCCAGGTGACTTGGAACATTTATTTAACGAATGTTCAGCGAGCAGCAACTGTGCGAGGAGGCACTGTGGGCGGGATGGTGAAGATGTGGTGAGAGGCAGCCCTCTCCAAGAGCCTCTGTCCTCTGGCGGGGGGGGGGGCAGCAGGAGTGGCAAAAAGGCAGTTTTTTCAGATAATGATGTAAAGGAAACAAAACGAGATGCTGCGAGATGCTGCGGTAGCTCCGCAAGGTGGACTGAGCTCCAGGGGGCATGTGAGCTGAGACTGCAGAAATCCCAGCCCTGGAGTCGGGAGGCCCTCGGAGGCCCTTCGTGGTCGTAGGTGGTCTCAGACTTGTCAGGTGGAGCAGCTCCTGAGCATCACCGGCTGTTTGCATAACTCCTTGAAAATCTATTCTGGTCTTCACCTTTAAAGTAATTAACTATGTAAATTGATGCCAATTCAGATACTGTCCAAGGCTAAAGTAGAATCATAAGAGTTGCTAATCTGTTGTTTGCTTTTCACTGATCACCAGTGTACATGCATTTTCCAGAAAGTTCGTGCAGCACTACACAGGGTCGAGGAGGAAAGTCACCTGCAGTCTTTGCAGCCAGAGGGACTCACTGATGACTTTTGGGCACACTTTCTTCCTTCATTTTTCATATTTTAAAAATATAACTGGGGTATACCTTTTCTTCATTTAATATGTATGCATTATCTTTGGTTTTTTAAAATGAATTATTTATTTATCTTTAGAGGGGAAGGAGATAGGGAGAGAAACATCAATGTATGGTTGCCTCTAGTGTGTCCCCTGCTGGGAACTGGCCTGCAGGGAACTGGCTTGCAACTCCAGCATGTGCCCTGACTGGGAATTGAACCTCGATCCTCTGGTTCGCAGGCTTGTGCTCAATCCACTGAGCTACACCAGCCAGGGCTTATCTTTGTCTTTAAAAGTGTTTTGTAAGTGCAGTTTTTTTTCAAAGATTTTATTTATTTATCTTTAGAGGGGAAGGAGAGGGAGAGAAACATCAGTGTATGGTTGCCTTTCATGCACCCCCTGCTGGGAACTGGCCTGAAACCCAGGCATGTGCCCTGACTGGGAATTGAACTGCGATCCTCTGGTTCACAGGCCTGTGCTCGATCCACTGAGCTACTACACCAGCTAGGACTTCAGTTTTTTAATAATTTAAAACTTTTATGATCTGGTTACATTTAGCCATTCCTCAAACATTAGGCATTTGGAATACCTCCTGACCTGTGTGTGTGTGTGTGTGTGTGTGTGTGTGTGTGTGTGAATCATAAGCAGATCTTTTAATGACAGTGCCTTCTGTTTAAGTGCTTTAGTATTTAGCTAAGACATTTATCTCATTTGACCCTTATAACCTCTGAAAAATAGGGCAGTTAATTAATATACCTCCTTTAAAATCAGAGGTCAGTAACACACATTCGTACTAAAAACATTTTTGTAGCTCCTTACAGCTTATGAAGACAGTTCTTGTGTGTGTTCCTTTTTGTTCCCGCTCTTTGCTTTGTGCCCCATTGTAGCCCCTGTGGACATCTGTCGTGGCTGGTGGCACTGATTTCTGATACGTCTTTATCAGCTGCTCTGGAGGCTTTTTGAGAACAGAGAACCTGGCTACCTTTGTCTTTATTTCCTTAAGGCGTTGTAAGGTCTTGATACTTTTCAATGAATCTTGAATGAAAGAAAAAATAGATGATAGATAGATAGATAGCTGAAAATTGAGACAACCTCATAGGGTAGGTGGAACAGTTGGGGAAGGGTTTCAAACCACTGGTCCTATCCAGCAAAGGAACCCCTCAGTGCTCCTTTACCACACCCTGCGCGAGACTGAACTTCCGCACAAGTGAACATGTATTAATTCATTGCTTTTGCCACCTTACACAATCTCTTGTACAGTCTTTTTTTATTGCATAGCTCTATCCAATCCTTTTGGCAAGGTCTTGAATATTCATGTTTGAAAACAATTTCAAGAGCTGGGAGAATTGCCTTCCTGTTTACCAGGAATGTCGTTATGTGGAAGAGGTCCTCCTGGGATGCACTTGTCCATGAACTCTTGGTTTTTTTTTTCTTTTCCCCTGGAAGAATAACAGGATAGTTTGAGAGTAATGTTAAGAGCACTTTTAACCTTGTAAGATCCAGTTTACTGTACTTTGACCAGCCTCTTAACAGTCTTTATGGCTGTTAATTTACCTAGGGCAGCATTTGACGCTCAGTTGAGTTTGCACATAGCTTGATTATGCAGTTAACTGATGGGTCCCAGCAGAGCAGAGGAGTATGAATTTACAGGTAGTTAAGCAGTATGCTCCTGAGAGAGTTGCCCCATATTCCCAAGGCTTCTGCACTTAGCTCCTCTCCTTGCATCCACGGAGGAATACAGATGTTGTTTTTGTACATCCCATCTTGTGCCTGCCGATGCCAGTTCTTTCCTTTAAAAGAAACAAAAGGGCGGGGCGGAACAGAAATGAAAGCCACCTTGAGGGATTGGTTTACACGTAGTGAATTAAAGAACAAAATCCAGTCTTAGTGTGGAGGTGGTAGAATTGTAAACATTGTTATGTAAATGCTGGTGATACTGCAAATGGAGTATATAAACTTGGGGAAGTTATTTGGCACCGTATGGCATTGACTAATTCTAGTAATAATCATTAGTACAAATTATTTAGGAGAATAAACAAAAACTACATTGTCATTGCCGTGCTGTCTATGATAAAAACCTGGGCTGGGCTAAATGGCCTTCTGTAGAGGATGTGTTGACTAAATTAGGGCCCATTGACAGGATGGCTGATTAGATAGCCTTAAAAATGTGGTTCTCAAGATGAGGTAGGTGCTCAAATGGTTCGCCATCTAATTAGTGTGGAGAAGTGCGAAACGCAGAGCACCCTCATTTGTAAGTATAAATGCCACGGTCAAAGCCTGGGAGTTAATATGCAGAAGTAGACACAGCTTTATTTAAGTGTTGACATTGTGGGCAATTTCTGTCTTTAATGTTGGTAATTATGTTTTTTAAAAAGTAAACTACTTGTTTTGGAATAATTACAAATTTACAGAAGAGTTTCGAGGATAGTACTGTGTTCCTGTAGATCCCTTACTTAGTGCCTCCCATTGTTAATGGTAATCATGTTTCCAAATCAAAAATGAAAATATTCCAAAGACGCTAAAAGCTGTTCATAATCACTTATGTCCCTTCCATGTTGCTAGTCTCCAGTGTACCCTTCCATACTTTTATCATGGAGCACTAACAGATATCTAATATATATTAGAATATAATCGTGACAGTATGCACATTATTTTGCAACTTGCTTTTCTCACTTAATAATATGCCGTGCACATCCAGTGGTTTGCAGCCCTGTCTGTGTGTTCTGTCAGCTCACTGCTTTTAAAAATACTGACTTCCAGGTCCCATCCACAGAGATTTTTACTCAGTCTGGAGTTGGCCTCAGAATCAGAAGGTCTTTTAAGGTCCCTCCATAGTCTAATGTGAAAGTCAGGTTTAAGAACGACTGCTGTAGATAAATACCTGTCAGTCATACCCAGGTTCTCTGACGGCCGCAGGTGGACCAGTGTTCATTCACTTATCTCTCTGTTGTTGGGTTTCTGGGTTTTTTCCTACAACGTAAGCAGTACTGTGTAAATGTCCTGGTGCATTTTTATACTTTGGTACTTTCCATAGGAGAGGCCTCAAAAATGTGTTTGTGGGGCCCAAAATGTATGTGGATATGTGTTAAATATTAATAACTCAGACTGCTTTCCTAAAGAAATCTTGGTAACTATAAAGATCCTTTTGCTTGTTTTCAAGTATACTACCTTTGCCATCACTCTTTCAAAGTTAGCTCTATTTGCTTAGTGACACTTGACGGATTATTTTAAATTATTTTTAAATTAAATTAATTGAGGTAACATTGATTAATCACATTCTTAAAGGTAAAAGACACAGAACTCTGTTGAAAATGGTGGGCTGTTTAAAGCATATAAAAAGCCCTCAGGATGGGGTCTTCTGTAAGATTTCAGAAGGCGGCTCTGCGTCCCGTGCTTGGCTTGTTTCTGGCGCTCCCCCATCTTCCTCTGGGTTCCTTTACTGGCGCAGTGTAGGAAGGCAGTTTTGAAAGCTCAGCCACAGCTTGAAGGCTATTGGGAAAGGTCTGAACTCTTGTTCCCAGAGCAGCTCTTCCCTTTGTATGTCTAGGTAAAGGGCTGGCTGGCAAGGACGTCTTTTGTAAAGAAAGGTGTGTGGTAAGGATTAGTACACTCAGTATGTTCTCATAGAAGAAACTTATAAATTGACATTATGCCTCCTGCCCCCAGTCAACCCCAGGATTCGGTCGTCCACTGAACGCCGTGCCACTGAGTACTCGTAACTCCGAATGAAAGTGGCCTTGTGCTTTGGGTGTGTCTGGCTATTGTTTGAAACGGGAGTTGTGAAATTTCTTGGAAGTCCCTTCTATTTTACAGTCTATTCCACAATGTATTTGTTTTAATATAAAAGTATATTTTAAATGATTTGCCATCAGAAAGAAAAATGTTAAAGCTTTTTTCCTCCCAATTTTTTTCCACAAAATCGACCCTTCTGTACACATTAATAATGTGCGTGTCACCCAGGGGCATTCATGTTAGTATCCAGTTGTGGCGCACAGCCCGAATGTCACCTTTCCCTATTTTCCTGCATTTGATTTCCGGACTTTGGCTCAGATTTCGCACATACCAGGGGGGTGCAGGTTCCTGTTGGGCAAGCTTTTAAAAGTTGTGTCTGTCCTGTTGTTGCAGTTCCCATGAAAAAATTGGTGAAAATGCAAGAAATGATACTTTAATCTTCTCATTTATGTTCTCTTCGTAGGAGGAGAGGGCAGTGAGAGATCGGAATCTCCTCCAAGTGCAAGACCACGATCAGCCCATTCTGTGGAAGGTGCAGTTTAACCTGGGCAATAGCAGTCGGCCCAGCAACCAGTGCCGGAACTCCATTCAAGGGAAGCACCTCATCACGGACGAGCTAGGTTGGCTGGCTTCCTTCTCCTCCTGCAGGCAGTGAGGCGCTCCGTCCTGGCCACTCGTAGGGTTTATAAGTAGGAGTTTATACAGTACCCGTGCCCTTCTTGCTCATGTCCAAATTTCTCATACTTTCTTTGTCTTCCATACTTATTAACTCATTGTTCAAGGCTCCCCTCAATATCAGAGAAGCTTGGTTTGGTAATTCTGAAGTTCCTGTAGCATAGAGTATTAGCATTTCATCATGCAGCAGCCCCTAAGCTACTTCCTGCCGGTCTCTCTATAGCTGGCCAGTCTTTCTTCTCATCTTGGTCAACTCTGTAGGGTAGGAGCTCAGTGTTCCTCCTTGGTGACCCGACCTGCATTCACACAGCATTGGCACTTAGAGAAAGCACTGATTGATGGCTGCCTGGATAACCTCAAGTGAATTGTAAACACATTAAAAATATATCCCTCTCACAGTTAAAAATATTAGTCTTTCTTTTGGTGCTTTCTCCCAGAGTGTCCTTGCATCCTAAAAGGTGACCCCTGTGCTGGTGAGGGAGTTGGGTTAGACGGCTGCTGAAGTGCTTGCCCCTTTAGGACTGGCTCAGTCTTCCCAAAGAGACTCCCACGAACCCGCAGCCTGCCTCACCTGAGCTGGTCCTGTGTGCTGGGCACTGGGCTGGAGCTCCCCTCGAAGATCTCGTTTGACTGCAGCAGTCCTACGAGGTCTAGGTGCTGCTATAATCCCTGTAAAGATACTGTCACTCTGTAGCTGAAGACATAGGCAGCAAGATTTAAGGAAGTGAAGGAAAAAGCAAGTAGCATTGCAAATAACCTGTATTTTTGCTTTTAACAAAGTTTGGCAAAGGGAAGTGACTTCCATAGGATGACAGCTAATGGGCATGCAAGATGTGAGACCAGGACCAGGACTGAATTTGGAGTTCAGTGCTTTTTTCCCTTGTAGACTGTTTCATTTGTATGACACTCAGTGAGAAAACATGAAATCGATGCCTTGGCTTTAATATTTAATATTAGAGTAGAACGGGGGCGGTGGTGGTGGCAGCGCTGGACTGAGTGCAAATATTACAGAATCACTGTAATTCCTCAGAGGCTCTTCAAGTTCCCCTTGGCCCTGTAGTGTGTGGTCTCAGTCTGCTTGAGGAGGAATGTGGGCACAACAGCAGTGCTGTTTAGTAAGGAGCTCGATTGTGCACAGAAACTCTTCATGAACAAGGTGCGAGAATACAGAACGGAAGCGACAGTCATCTGGAGGACCTGTTGACAGGGGCCCAGAGTACCGGCAGGATTTGGAGAGGGAGCTGTTTAAGCTTAAGTAAATGTACGGTGAAGCAGACATGAGCGCATTCCCTGACTTAGGAGTTGAAGACCCCAAATTTGAAGTCATCGATAAACTCCCGTCCTGGTAATTTTCACTCAATAAGTTGTACAACTGATCAGAAGTACCAGAATAAACATACATTTCAACAACAACAAAAGATTTACTACCAAATATGAATGACAACTTGTTATTTTGTAGCTAGCCAAAGAAAAATTTTCTTCTGATTAATTTGAGACAAAGGCTCTCAGACTTCTTAAGTAAAAAGTTGCAAGAATCAATTAAAAGTTCAACGGCCATAGATAATATTTTACCTTTGTGAATATGGGAGAAGAGAGAAGCAATTTAATAAAGAAAACTTGCAGGAATTTATGCCTTTGAGGAAGCAGATGTCACCATGAATATTGCCAGGGTTGCACATTATTAATAAGACAACCAATTAGAATTTCAGGCTTTCAAAGGTCAGAAGTTAATTTCTCAGTCAACAGCAACACATTCCGCAGTTACAATCCTACGTGATTCCTGGTTGGAAATGATGTTTGCGTGGTTAGGTTTATGATGCACAAGGTGAAATCTTGATGAGCTTTCTTTCACCAGAAATTTAAGTGGCTACTGGCACAGTGGCTACTGTGGCTACTGGCAGTTAGCACTGGGGAGAAAATGAAGGCCTTAGAATATGGAAAAGAGAAAAGGGCAGAAAGATTTCAACAAGTTGAGTTTAGGTCACATTACATTTTACATCTTCCTGACACCAAAGTGGTAAGTTTGCTGTGTATTTATCATTCATGGCAGAATTTTGAGAAATGTGTTGGCTTCCTTGGGTTTTTGTTTTATCCTCACCCGAGGACTTGTGTATTGATTTTAGAGAGAGGGGAAGGGAGGGAGAGAGAGAAACATCGATCGGTGGCCTCTCCTACACACCCTGACCAGGGACTGAACACCCAGCCTAGGCTCATGCCCTGAATGAAAATCGAACCCACAGACTTTCACTTTACAGGATGATGCTCCAACTAAGTGAGCCACACCAGCAAGGGCTGGTTTTTTGTTGTTGTTGTTACTTATTTATCATCACGATGAAGAAAATGAATTAGAATAGTTAGGAAGAATGTCAGAAACATTTGCGATGCGATGGCATTAGAATGTCAAAAAGTAACCAAGCACACCAGCTCTGTGGTAAGCTCAGTTTTTCGAGTGTGAAGGCTCTTTTAGACTCTTCCATTGTCATTCTACTGCCTCTCGCTTTTGCACAGACTTTGTTTTCCAGAGTAGTTTCTGAAAACAGCCTTATGCTTCACCTAGTCTCATTCTCTGAGGGTTAAGAAGCTGGGGCACTTCGAATGGAATGACCTAGGAGCAGCTGCTCCGCACCTGTGGGCCTGGGCCTGCACCTGTGAGCCCGTGGGCGCACCTGGGAATTTCCCAGGGGCCAAGTGGTGTCCCTTATGCACTTCTCACATTTTTCTTTCCCATTCCCACAAGGATGTGGAGAAATGTCTGCTTAGCAGCTCTGAACAATAAACTTTTGCGGGGCAGTTCTTTCCCTAAAGTTGAGCGTGGATTGGCTGGGTTGAAGGAAGTGTGTGTAAATATTTGATGGGATTTATGAGGAGTGAAGGAAATTGGGATTTAGAGGACTCCCTTTCCCTGATGCTGAGCGGTAATTGAAGACTTGGCATGTATACTTAAAAACAGCCTAAGTTAATTTATAGAGGTCGGTGTGACTGCTATTTTAAAAGATCCTCTAAACTGTTAAATAAATGGAAAGCATTTGAAAGATAGTTGCAAAGGGAGGTGGTGGTGTGGTGTTTTTTAAAAATTTAATCTAGAAGGATCTGACTTTCTACAATTAATGCCTTTGTTGTTCCTATTTTCAGATCTTTTGTTTGAAAAAATGGACACTTTTCTTCAGGCATAGATGAAAAAATGGCTTGCCTGGGTTAGGACAGGATACCACAGGTGTGCCTGGCAGGGTGATTAAATCAGATGCACAGTAGCAGACTAACAGGTTATTTTAGGTACATGAGGATGCAGCACCGACTTGCCCTATGGGAGTTCATGGTTTTTGTAAAGGACCACACTTGGGAAGTGCGTCCGCTCCACAGAGTCTCAGACTCCTACCTGTTTGGTGCTTTGGACGCTCCAGACTCCAGTTTCTGTCTCCTCCTCGTGCGCAGTGTGTTCGTCGCTGCATCCAGGTCACCCCTGGTAGGGGGTTGGGAGGCCTGCTGGTCTTATACTCAGGGTAGTCTCTGGCTTGCAGGGTACGTCTGTGAAAGGAAGGATTTGCTGGTGAATGGCTGCTGCGACGTCAACGTCCCTGGCACCAAGCAGCACTGCTGTGACGGCTGCTTGTCCAACGGCTGCTGCAGCGCCTACGAGCACTGCGTTTCCTGCTGCCTGCAGCCCAGCAAGGTACGGAGAGCTGCTCCCGGTTCTGCGTCTGCTCTCGTCTTTCTGCTTTTGTTTTACCACGAGTCTTGGGTTCTTCTGAAAGTCGAACTAAAAGGGAACTTCATAGGTGTCAGAAATCGCTGCTGTGAAGTAGCCTTTGTCTACAAGGGGGGAGGTGGTTCCCAGTTACTTGAATGGTTCTTTTGCGGAATGGGCCGTTGTGTTGCTAATCAGATTTCTAATGAATAAGATACCAGTGCTCTGGCCCCTTTGAGCGGGCAGTCTCCCTCTCTCTTACCTCCACCCCATCCCCCTTTCAGCAGTCTCTTAGTTTAGGACAAATAGACAAGGTTACCTTGTGCTGCTGAGTCTGGAATTTATTACAGGTGCTTGCTTTTGTTTCCATAGCAACTTCTCCTGGAGCGGTTCCTCAGCCGGGCAGCTGTGGCATTCCAGAACCTCTTCATGGCAGTCGAAGATCACTTTGAATTGTGTTTGGCTAAATGCAGGACCTCTTCCCAGGTCAGCAGCTCTGATGTTTGTAGCCGGAGGCTGGGCAGGTGGGAGTAGGATTGAAAGAGAACAGAATTATGATAATGGAGGGGTGATTATGATCGAGTGTATGGTATGAATGATAAAAGAGAAAAGATTCACATGAAGCTTTGGTGGAGTGCTAGTGTTTAGAATGTCAACGTGAGATTTATACAAGTTAGAGGAGTGAAATGTTTGTATTAGATCAGGGTAGGATCACCTCGAACCCCCCTGTCTGATGGGCACACGCACACTCTAAGTGGGACCCTAGAATTATTTTTACGTCTGGGTGGAATGCAGACGTCCAGTTTCTGAGAGAAGTTCTTTGGTCTTTGACTGAAATTTAACTAAGGATTTCCAGCAGCCACTCATTGACAGTAAGTATTCATTTGTTCTGGGACAGAGTTATGGTATATTTTGGGATTCGAGGGTTGGGGAAGGTGGTGTTTAAATGTGTAGGTTGTCAGGCTCTCCGTACTTATAAGCATGCTGTCATTAAATTCTTTGCTCTTTGGGCACTGAGCGCTGCACCTGCTGCCGAAAGCGCCCGAAACTCTTGCTTTCCATCACTCTGTGTCCTCGGCGCTCTGCTTCCATGGTGGGCGACAGGGGGGCTGTCTTTGTAAAATCACCAGCCGCGCTTGCCGTACAAGCACACTTCTCCTGGCTTCTATTCATGGTGTCTCCTAGATTGTGCTGGCTTTGTCTGAGATACATGACTCATTTGTCATTTTGGGGGACTCCGTACCCTTTGCCAGATTTCCGCAGTCCACCTTTTGATTTTACTCCACTTTCCATGTCTCAGGTCTGCTCTCAGAGCACTCGGCCTCACTGGGTAAATGTTTCAGGGATTATAATGAACATTTGAAAACATGAAGGAATTCCTGATGGGCTTGTTTTGTTGTAAGAGCTTTCCACTTGAATGGGCCTTAAAGGAAATGGGGAGGGAGCCTAAACACATGACTCATTCTGATTCAGATCCTCTCTCATTCTGAGAACGCCAGAAAAGGCGAAATATTTTCTTTCCTTAACTGATAAAACTCAAGAGTTACTCCCACTTGCAAGTGAAGATGCTAAACTTTCTGACTTAAGTCTTTTTATTGTAAAAAGAGGCTTCCCAGCTGCCAATTGTTTCGATAGAATCCCAAGAAAGAGAATCTTTTGGCTACACATCTGTAAATTGGATTAAAACTTACAAGGTAGATGTTTAGTATTGGTCTTGGGCTAATTAATGAACTGTACACTAGCCAAAAACTCAAGTTGCCTGTATGAAAACAAATTGCTGAGAAAGTAGCCATCGAGATGATTGTCTGCTCTAACTCACACTTCCCATTTGCTCAGCCAAATGAGGCTTGTCTGGTATTGTGAGGTTTGGCTAGGGTGCTAGACCTACAGGTACATAAAACTTGATGAAAGCGATTCGAAGTGTGTCTCCCCCATCCCTGCAGGGTTCCGTGCCAGTGACTGAATTTTTCTGAAGCACGTGGTCAGTTGCAAAACACCAACTGGATCCTACTGTAATATAAAATAATTTGAGAAAAAAATAGTTGTCTTGTGTTGCCCAGGCCACAGCGAGATTGTTTAAAAACTCACTAGTGTACATAAAAAGAAACAGCCTTGCAGTGATGGTATGTCCTCTTTCATGCTCTTCCTTGGCGTTCTGCGTTGAGCATTCACCTCTGTTCCAGAAAGTGCCCTGGAACCTTTTGGTGATATTCGGAGGGTCCGAATATCACCTGCGAGGGTCCGACGGCGGTCCTGCTTTGACTTCCACGCCTCCGAGAGCGAGGTGTGTGAGCCTTCTGCCCTCTCTCACGCAGCTCTTCTCCCCCCTCTTGCCAACAGAGCGTGCAGCATGAGAACACCTATAGGGATCCCATAGCAAAGTATTGCTATGGAGAGAGCCCTCCCGAGCTCTTCCCGGCGTGATGGGCGTGGAAGATGGGCGAGCGCACGAGACTGAAGCACTTGCAGCCTGAAGCCAGGCCTCCGCGGTCTCTGGTCCCGTGAAAGAAGGGGGGGTTGTCGTGTGGAGACCTTGGCTTTGACCGCTTCCTGGGTTGGAGTCTGGCTCACTCCCCACCAGACGTTCCCCGGTGGGACTGACCTGCAAAGCAGCTTGGAAGCACTAGCAGGTCACATTTTGAAACAGACAGAACTGCAGATGACCTTGTGGAAGGGGTGGCACTTTGGGCGTCTCTACCGTTGCAGCTGCTCAGGGGCCTGTGGTCACTGGTTGTGCCCAGCAGGGCCCCTCACTGTAAAGTTATTTATTGGATTTCTTTGGATTAGTGGGAAAATTATGATGTTTTATATGGGAAAATGCCTTGCCTTGATTGTTGAATATATTCAAGGGTGTTCTTGTTGTTGTTTTCTTGTGTTCTTGAGTGTCATGAGTTTTAAATCATCCCCTCACCCAGAAGAAATGTTTGGCCACCTTAGAACATGCATGTTCTCAAGGTAGATGTTTCAGTTTTGTTTTAACAGCATCCTCAGGAGTGGGCCTTGGACACTTTATGCTAACATCTAAAATTGTCTAAAATCTCAAAGATATTGTTCCATTCCAATCTGGCACCAAGTGCTCTCAGATTTTTTTCCTAGGGGTGTTTGGGATACTTACATACCTGTGTGTGAGCATCATTTTAACCAGAGATTCTGACCTACTTACTGTCCTGGAGGATTTTGTTTTCATTTCCGGTGAAGTGACTGGTTTACTCAGCCGTGGTCCAGTGGCAGCTTCAGGAGAATCCCGGCAGCCTCTCTGCACCCCTGTCATGGAAACCCCGTGTGCAGGAGGTACATCTGGCAGCCGGCTATCAGCGGTCATCCTTTACGGCTTCAGGAGCTATAACGGGTACAGACGTTTGGTTCCCCTAGGATTTGAGATGAAGAAGAAGAAGTGGAAGAAGATCTAAATTTCCAGCAAGGAGCTGTAAGAGACTTACCGTCTACCCTCAGCGGGACGAGTGACTGAACGCTGGGCGTGCCTGTGTCCCTGGCACAGCAGCCAGTCTGTCCGGGGCCAGCCCGAGGGCGTCTGGCCCTCCGATGAGGGCGTGCCCCTCGAGCGGCACGCTCTGGGCTCTTGGGAGTTCCAGGGACGCACAGCCCCTTCCCGGAGACTCTCACTGACCCCAGGAGGGCTGGGCAAGGCCTTCTTCATTTTTTCGTTGTTCGAGTTGTCGACCTTGGCGCTCTGCACTAGTTTTACCATCTGTTTTTGAAAATGTGTTTTTCGCCAGTGGAAGTTTTCCTTTGGGCCGTGCCTGCCTTTCAGTATGTTTCTGCCGTATGTAGCGGTCATTTCCCTGAACTTCCTCCCAGGACTTCTTACACTTACCTTCCCGAAGTAGTTTGTCCCCATAAGCTAGTTTCCTTAGAGGGTAACCTGTCTGTGGCAATTAGCAATGGACTTTTCGGGTTCTCTGTATTCATCGGTGCTAAATCAGACTTTGTAATGTGAAAGAAATGTGCATGTCGGTATGAGACTTGAGTTTGTTTTCTGTGGTCACTGGTATCGGCTTCGCAATACAGATTCGATGTGAAAAGAGTTACGTCAGAGGTTAACCCGTGGTGTTTGCTTTGTGCTGGAGCGTTCACTAAGCACGCTTTGCATTTTCAGTGCTTTCACAGATGTCTACAGCCTTGCGATCGAGAATTAAGCTCACTTGTATTTCCACCTCCTAGCTGAGGCAATAGTAGGAGGTGAAGTGACTTCCCAGGGTCCCCGCTGAGATCTAATGACAGACCAAAACAAGAACTACTTCTGGGGCTCCAAGTTCGCTGTCCTTCCCACCCGCTCTGACCGGCTCCAACGCTGACTCATCCGTAGGCATCCCCCCGAGAGCAGATAGATTTCAGTTGTCCAGGCCAAAAGAGGGGAGAGGTGGCATAAATAGGCAAATTGGGTTGATAATGCAAAGGTCATTTTCATTTGGCCCTGGAATATGTTTTTTGCACTTAAGCAGGGGTGTGTTCACTGTTTTGGAAACTCCCAACCTGCAGGTGACGTAATGAAAATCACCCGAGGATCCGGCCTGGTGTCCTCAGCCTTCCAACCTAGGACACCTCCCTGCTACCCAATCCCTGCTGTGTTTCTGGTTCCCCTGACTGGAGGTTTCTAGAATTAGAGACCTCGTCTTGGTTTCGTATGCCCAGAACCTAGCAAAGTGCGTAATACATACTGGGATTTTAGGCAAAAATCAAAGAAGGCAAAGACAGCTTTGGTTTAGAAAAAAAAAATTAAATATTGAATGTTTGGGGCTAAAGGTTATTGGGTAATTCAAAGCTTTTCCCCCGACTCTAAATCTCAGTGACTGTGCTCCTTACTGAGGCAGTAAGGGTGAGATGTGTACCCTGGGGAAGAAACTATCAGTAAACTGGGGAAAGGTGCCCGGATGGGCATGCGCAGAGGAGAGAATGACCTGCCTCCTCAGGGCCAGGGACTGGCTGGCCCTCGAGCTTGGCTCTTGGCCCACAGAAGGTAGGATTTTAGAGCAGTGAATATGGTTTTCAGCCTGCTGCTCCCAAAAACTGGCTTGGAGGGCCTTGGGGTTGTGTCTCAGTTGGTGTAGCTGCAAAGAACTCTGGGGAAGGGTCACATGATTTGCCTTTTCCATCGTTGAGGTATATAGGTGAAGTGTAGATGTACAGAGAGGCTGCCTGTTTGGTGTACTCACAGGCGGGAGAATTCGTTCTGTTATTAACCAGGATTTACGAATGGCTTGGCCACGGGCACTCAGGCCCTTCCTCTGTAAAATAGGGTCACATCTGCCCCTCCGGGGGGTGTAGGGTGTGAGTGAGGCCCAGTGCCAGGCAGGAAGTGTGTCTGTAACCATCAGAAGAGTGAGTGGTGGGGGTAGGGTGGCCCCTCAGGTGGAAGGGCTGTAACTGCAGAGCTCTTGGTATTGTTTTTATTCTATTTTTTTTAAAGAATTCGTGCTAAAGGTAAACAATTTCAGATAATTCAGAAATATGTAAAGATGAAAGCAGTAATCTAAAATGATAAATCCTAGAGAGAAGCCCCAGTCTTTTCTCTTCCCTTGTGACTTTTTCTAGGTAGAAATGAAAGAATCCTATACTGGATATCCTTATATATTGCATATAGGCCCATATAATCTTTTAATGACCACAGAGTGTCAATTTCAAGGGATATACAATAATGTTGCTAATCCCCTGCTGAGCACAATTGGCTTATTACCATTTTCTCCTACTACAAGTAAGGCAGATACGCATTTACGTACACACATTTATATGTATCTGATAACTTCACCAATTTTTACTCTCACGTACACTGCAGGAGAGTGTCTCTTTCTTTAGCCATGCTCCTGAGAATTTTGGTACTTTTTTAAAACTTTTTGCTAATGGGTCTCAATGTTCTAATTTGTATTTATTGAATTACTAGTGAGGTGAACCTTTCCGAGTTGTGATTGGCCGTTTGTCATTCACGTGTGAAGTGCCTGTTGGTGGCTCTTACAGAGCATTTTCACATGAAAGAAGCCTAACCCCCTGTCCTTTCCCAGCCCCGTGTCAACGCCTACCTATTGTGTACACAGAGGCAAGTGGCTTCTGCGTCACCTCACTTTTCCAGGTGACCTAGGGCAGCGAATGGGGGCAGTTTTGTCTGGAGATGTTCTTGTCACGATGGGGGTGTGTGGTGCATCTAGTTGTGGGGGCCAGGGACGCTGTGAAACACCCTACAGCAGCCAGGCGAGCCCCTGGGATGCAGAATTTACCCAGTGCTGAACGTCGGTGGTGCTGAGGGGGGAGGCCCTGCTCTCGGGTCCTGCTCCCCCCGCGGGTGGAGCGGAAGAGCCGCGGGAGGCATGAGCGTACTCACTACACCCCTGCCCTCACTGTCTGCGGTGCTGAAGTGCTGCTGATTAAATTACCCCGAAATCCCACGGCACCTGCCGCCTCCTTGCAGGTCTCCCACAGCCCAGCGCTCGCTGCCTCCGGGAGCGACGTTATTCCTCTGCCACCGTGCCCCTTGCCCACCCATGTAACCCGAGGGCAGATGCCCTCCCGTCTGCAGAATAGCCCGGCGGGTTCTCAACAACAGAATCGCTCCCCCATTACCCCCACAGCAGCCCTTTACACAGAGGGGCTGTGGTTGGGGCGTGGGGGCATGAAAGAAATGCCACTACGGGTTCCGTTTGGAGAACTAGTCATTCTGCTACAAAAAGGTGCCACTTAAGTAAATAGTAGTAATTTTTTTAAAAAGCCAGAAGGATGCCCTGGCTGGTGTGGCTCAGTGGATTGAGCAATGACCTTTGAACCAAAGGGTTGCCAGTTCAGTTCCCAGTTGGGGCACATACCTGGGTTGTGGGCCAGGTCTGGGGCTGGGAGGGGGTGGGCAGCGGGGCACATGAGAAGCAGCCACACATTGATGTTTCTCTACCTCTCTCTCCCTCCCTTCCCTTCTCTCTAAAAATAAAATCTTTAAAAAAAAAAAGCCAGAAGGATGATGAGAGTTCTTTCTGCGTGGTCACTTTTCCTGACTCGGCAGGTCAGTGCATCGGCTCCCAGGCCCTTTTGCATGTGGACTTTTTTGCGTAGTTTGTTCACGGGGGGAGGACAGTTTGGGCACCAGTGTCCCTGTTTTCATGTAGTCACGTGTCCGTGACGTTCCTCGTGCAGTCTGCTTTCCCATGAGGAGGAACAGCTGGCGGCCGCCGTCTGCCGTGAGTGGGAGAGCAACGTGGGTCCTTCTTGTGCGGCGACGCCACGTCCCAGCGGGGTCTCGTCTCTTCCTTGTGTCTGCACACCTTGATTGACGTCTGGTGTTAAAGCCGGCCCCGACTGCTGGACCTGCCGTAGAATGAAAGTCTAATAAAACAATTCAGTTTGCCGGTTACAACCAGTGGGCGAAGCAGTTCATCTGGATGTTTGCACAGGGGTCCAGTTTCATTATTTCCCAGAACTGCACAATCTGTGGGCCCAGAGGGACCCCAACATGTCACTGCCGGATGCACATCATTTCCAAGTTGGGCACTTGGACAGTTTTTGGGTAGGGTAAATAGTTTTTGCAGTCTATGGACCTTCGCAGTTCATACATTTTTTTATGCAACGTAGAGCGGGCCAGCGCTGGTCAGCTTGCATCCGGATTATCCCAGAATCAAGGTGGTATTGGCTGGTGGGGAGATCACCCTTACCAGTGGAAGTCAAGATTCAGACTGTGGCCGCACATCACTATTGCCCAGGAGCGTGTGTGGGGGCGGCAGCAGTATGTCCGATGAGAGCGGCACTCCGATCTCATTGATGAGCACAGGCGTTAACATCCCTGAGTGAGTGAATCTCTTCTGGCTTTGGTGTCCTCTTGCAAAGGGGAAACCAAAAGTCCCGTCTTGCAGAGCCAAAGTTCTGATTTTTTGTGACTAGCCAGAGACCACACTGCGTGTGAAGGCAAGACCAGAGCCCGTGCCTCCCAGAAGGTGGGTCCTGGCCTTGACTCTCACAGGGTGAGTGGAGACCAGCCATCTGGAGCCCATTTGCCGCAAACCAGTGCTTCCCCTCTCCTGAAGATTACAACTGGGGCTAGTGGCCATTTTCTGCCTCTTCCTCCTCAAATTTTAAATAGACACCATATTCTTCTCTGCTGGGACCAACTTAACCACGTATTGCTGCTCTGCACCTGTGCAGACAGCTGCTGTGTCTTCCATCATAGGAACAGCTGCCTTGTGGCAGGAGGCAAAGGCCTGCACTCGGTAGCCGCACCTCAATCCCGTGCTGAATTATTTAGGTGTGCTTAGCCTGAGACACCTGGAGCGCCTTGGCCTTCCTAATCAGGCCTTCTGAGGTCGCTGCTGAGCGAGAGGTCTGCCTTTTCTTTCTTTTGTGATTGCAAGGCAGAAACCTTAAAACGTAGGGAGTTACATTTTTACATGTATAAAACCACGAAGAAATTGCATTGTGCCAAATGAGATTCCTAGCCCCCACAGATAACCCTAATTAAAGTTTTTGGTGTACATTTTGGCCTGTATGTTGCCCATCAGTGTGTCTTTGGTGTTAGTCCATAAATTAGGGTAGAATCTTGACGTGTAGTATTTTAAAATCGACAGTTCCTATTCAGTTGAAGTTACAGCTCGTCCTCTGACAGAGCAGGAAGGTGCCCAGATCTGTATCATCCAACCTCTAAAGGAAGTCGGACTAGAGGTGAGAGCCCTTCTGTACTTGCACACAACCTTGGCTTTGCCTTTCTGTATCTCTTTCCTTGTCTGATTTTTACCCGGTGGGGAAAAGAAGTCTTTTTCTTCATGAATAAATTAAGCCGGTCACAGCAGACTCCCCCGCTTTCTTGAGAGAAAGATGAGGGGGAACCCTGCCCCAAATGTAAGCACGCTCTTCACGTTTGTGAGCCACTAAATGCGGGAATTTTTTAAGATGCGAAATGTGTGAAGAGGTAGGGAAGGACACATGGACCGTCTGGCGAGACGGCTGTGGGGGGCAAGGACGACCTGAGCTCTGGACAGCCTCGGTCTTCCCCAAGGCCAGGTCTCTGTCAGTGTCCGGTCTACAGGAGAGGATTTGAGGTTTTGGAAGATGTCCCTAAGTGCTCTGCGGGCCCCATGGCGGGGTGTTCTGGAAGCTACGGTGCCCTCTTGGGGGGCTCAGGCCTGCAGTCACCCTTGTGGGCTGGACTCAGTTTCTCCCAGGAGGCTCCAGTCAGGCAGCAGTTCAGGGCATGCTCCTGGAGCTCGGTCCCTGACATCTGAAACCTTCCTGAGCTTCTCCTGCAGCCTGCCAACTGCCAGCTTGGAAGCCGGAGATAAATAATAGTCTTGCAGCAGCTTAGCAGTCAGCTGGGCTCATTTATTTGACACAAATAAGCTCATTGACCTGATTTAGCTCAGGGAGGAACTAGAGTCAAGTCAAATGTGATCTTTTAAAGTGCCGTCTTTTCACTGCGGCCTTTTCAGACCTGCAGGGACAGCCAGCCGCCGGGTTAAAGGGTGCTCGTGGGCGCTGTCTCCAGAGAAGGGGAAGAGGACAGGGCTGGAGAGAAGGGAGGGCTTGGTGGCACGGGCACCAACAATTGCTTTCTGTGCCACTTGGTGGCACTAGTTCCCTAGGTTTTCTGTCAGCATAGTCTTTGTCAAGAGACTGTGGGACCCCTGCCTGTGTGGACTCTTTCCCTAAAACAAGGAAGCCGTCCTATAGGTGGGTGGCCATCTGGGAGAGGGGACACATTGGTACTCTCCTGGTCTCGCCCAGTCTGTGCACGGGGATGCAGGAAAATAGCCTTCGGTCAGCTGCTGGTGCCGTCTGGGACCCGAGGCTTAACCAGGTGTGCGTGGCTCCCCCTTCCTCTGCCTCGCCCATTCACCAGGGGGACGGGAAGGTGCCCGTGACGTGCTCACACTGTGCCACGCTGCATATGCACGGTCACTTTTAAGGGGAGGCAGGTGTTCTATCGCATCGTCACTTTACAGAGGAAGTCTCCGGTGCACGGGTTAAATTTTGCTCCAGATGGCACCGTGAGACTGGGAGCCACAGGCAGACTTCAAAGCTCTCAAAGGTAAACGCAGGCCCAGTGGGCAAGCCCCCTGCCTCGGCCCACTGATTAACAGTGGCCGTCAGCCAGTCATTTTCTTCAGGCTTCTTAAGTCCTTACAGCCGCTCTTAGGAGGTAGGTAGGTCTTTCTGTCCTTTAAGGAAACAAACTCAGAGATTAAGTACTTTGCACAGGAACACACTGTCTTGCTGCTTTAAACCAGGATATTGATTGAAGCCAGGTCTTTCTTCTTCTGGAACCTTGACTTTGAGGCCATGGGGTGCAGGGAGTCCTGCACTGCGTTGGGCTCTAAGTGCTGCGGAGAAGTGAGGTTTGCATTTCTCTCAAGTTTGCTGTTGCGCCTTGGGCTGGGAATCATCCTTGATTCAAGCTAACTGTTTCCCCTTCTGGCTCCTGCCAGGAAGGGCCTTTGAAGACTGTATTGGACAAGGCGCCCAGCCTTTCAGTGCAGCCCTGGTGAGAGGGCTGTGTGCTGTTAATATCCTCTGGGCAGAGTCTGTGTAATGGGCTGAGTGGTGTCCCCTCACCCCAAATTCATATGCTGTAGGTCCCAACCCCAGGACCCGAGGGTAACTGTATCTGGAGATAAGACCTTCAAAGAATGATTACGTTAGAATGAAGCTGTTAGGGTGCATTTGAATCTGTAGAATTGGTTCCTGGTGAGAAGATGGGGGGCCAGGTGAGGCAGGGCGAGGGTAGGGTTACACCCTAGAGGTGCAAGCCAAGGTGGAAGGCCTCAAGAGAAACCAGACCTACCAACACCTTGATCTTGGACTTCCAGCCTCCAGAACTGGGAGAAAATAAACGTGTTGAAGCCACCCAGTCCTTGGCGGGTCCAAGTGGCTGGTACGGTCCTTGAAGGAAGTGAGTGCTGAGCTATCGCACCCGTCGAAGGCCAGCACAGGGTCGCACTGTTGGAGATCCTTCAGGCCCCAGCGTGTCTCGCTGCTGGGCCTGTTCGGCCACCTGGGGAAGTGTGGGTATAAGGGTCCGTTGCGGGCATTCTGGGATTCTAGTTGGTGGCTTCCAGGACCCGGCAAGTGTTGGTTTAAACCAGGGCTGTTGAATTGGAGGGAGAATTTACACACCCCCACCCCAACCAGGGAACATCGCCAATGTCTGAAGGCTTTTTTTAAAAATTAGGTTTACTGGGGCGACACTGGTTAATGAAATTACATAGGTTGCAAGTGTACACTTCCGTGATACATCATCTGTATATCACATTGTTTACCACCCAAAGTCAGATATTCCGTCACCATATATTTACCACCTGAAAACATTCTCGTCACCAGTGTGTAGGTGAAGGTGCTGTTGGCATCCAGTGGGCAGAGGCCAGGCATGCTGCTCAATATCGTGTGGTGCACAGGACCCCTCACCCAGAATTAGGTGACCCCCCATGTCCCTAGTGCTGAGGTGGAGAAACCCTGGATTAGGCCTTGTTGCCCCCTGAGTAGTGATGGCCCCGAATTACTAGCCCATCACTTACTCGGCAGGTTTTTATTGAGTGCTCATGGAGTGCCGGGTGCTGGGGAGATGGGAACTGAACACCGGCCTCTGGAGTTTGAAGTTGCACCAACCGAGCGGCTGCACCATTTACAGTCCCACCAGCAATGCACAAAGGCTCCAGTTTCTCCACACCCTCACCCACACTTGTTACTGTCTGTCTGTCTGGGTACAGCCATCCTGGTGGTTACAAAGTGGTATCTCGTTGTGGCTGTAACTTGCGTATGACTGATGGCTAGTGATGTTGAGCATTCACGTGTTTATTGGAAGTTTGTGTATTTTCTTTGGAGAGAGATCTACCCTCATCCTTTGCCCCATTTTAAACGGAATTATTATTTTCTTGAATCACTAAGAGTTCTTTATAATGCCTGATTAGATACATGACATGCATGTGTTTTCTCCTATTCTGTGGGTCGTCATTTCACTTCCTTGATAGTGTTCTTTGATTCCCAGACGTTTAATTTTGGTGGAATTTGGCATATCTAATTTTTTTTTTGGTTGCTGTGCTTTCTGCAATGCCACTTAGTTTTTAACGATAATATTCCTCGGAATGGCTGTAATACAGGAGGATAATGATTTGATTGTAACTTGCTTAAAGCTCTTTGTTTCAGATGCCTTTGGCACCTTCCTTCCCAGCCCACGGATACCATTACTCTGAGGACCCCTGAACTCAGACCACAAGCCATTGTCACATTTCATCAGGTCCCTGTAGCCTTTATAGACACCTCACGCGGACACCCTGTTCTCCCCCACGGTTGTGCTTAGCAATGCTCACACCTCTGCAGAACAGTTGACAAGGGGCACCAGTGTCCCAGCACCACAGCCTCAGGTGCCCTCTGTCCTTGTCAACAGCTGCCACTAGTGCAGCCTTGCAGGACCACGTCGCCATCTGCTGGCAATGATGGGGAAGTGCAGTGCCCGGAGCTTGAAGGTTCTGCAAGTAATCTTTTCCTTTTCTCACTTATCCATGACAGATGGTCGGGTACCTGCTCATGCTTTTCTTTCTGGCTTACTCCTGTGGCTTTGGAAGGTTTTTTACCCCTGTGGAGCCAGTGTTTAAGAATTGAAACACTCACTAAAACGGAATCTCTTTTCTACAAGGCAAGGAAACTTGTGTGGTTCTTGCTCTGTGGGCGACTCCTGGTGGGTGAAACATTTCATCATGGAGTGGGAAGCAGTCCTTTACCCCAGGAGAGGAAAGGAAAGTGATACAAGATGTGTCATGTATCAGGTTGGTAATGTTACCATTGCCGGGCCTCTGATGCTCTGGAATTCTCTCAGGTGTATCATTATATAGCTGCTTCTCCCGGCCCTCCCAGGCAGGTGCATTGTGAGGGGGAGAATGTGGCCCTGGAAACGGTAATAAGTGCCTGACCTTTGTCTTTGAGAGCAGCCTGGGCAACAACTTGCTATTCTTGTGATGCACACTAGAACATATCACAAGAGCGCATCACGAGGTCAGGGTGTGACATCACTGGTACCCAGTGTGATGTCTTACACTCTGTCTGTATTCATTGAATGAACGAGAAAAGGAAGTAGCTTCCGTGTCCTGCCCCCTGGCCTCCTTGACTTCTGGCCACACTCAGACGTCTGTCCTGTCCCGAAGGCCTGGGTCGTCCGGGTGGATGTTGGTGATGTTGTGCAGTGAGAGGACGCGTCTCTGTAACTGTTCCTTTAGTCTGCACCGAAGGGGGTTTAAAACATGACTTTAAAATAATGTGCGGAACCGCATGGACGTGAATGTCCATAGCAGCATCACCCACGGCAGCCAGAAACAACGCAAATGCCCGTCAACAGGTGAACGGATGAATGAAATGCGGCCCCTCCACGTGACAGGATGGAATTCGGCCGTACAGAGGCATGAGGTACTGACACGGTGCAGCACGGATGGCCCTAAACGCATGGTGCTCAGTGAGAGGAGCCAGGCACAGAAAGGCACCTAACAGACAGTCCCATTTCTATGAAACGTCCAGAAGGCAGATGAATAGTTACAACTGCTTCACTCTATGACTGCGTCTCAAGGGCAGCCATAGACATATGTACACAAATGGGCATGGCTGTGTTACAGTAAAACTTTATTTATACCGGCCGAGAGCCAGATTCGGTGGTGGGCCATAGTTTGCTGGCCTCTGGTGTACTGAACCAGCCTTATTGGCCCAGACGCCTTTGTCAGCATGGCCCCCTTTTTAAAGAGACCAAGTGCCAGAAAAACTGGAATCTTTTCCTCAGTGTTCCCCCCGGGGAGGCTACAGACCACAACAAAAGGCCACCTTCAGAGAAAGATGGCACCCGGGTGGGAGTGACAGGACCCTGGAGTCTTCATCCCACAGCGGATGCTGAGAAATGCAGATTCTGCGCTCTTCCCACTGTCCCTCAACGGAAGGCTGGGTGTTTTTAATTAGCTAATGTTGGCAAATTGCTTTGAAGAAAATTGTAAAATGTTTCATGCTACAAGTGCCAAGACTCCTAATTAGCTTTCCTTAAAGATACCACCTGGAAGTGTGATATTTTGCTGCTTGAGGTCCACGCCAGCAAGAATAACCTGCAGATGAGAAACTGGTTTTTAAGCAAACACAACTGAATATAAACGCATCTCTGCAATCGACATCACATTTTCTTCCTTCTGTCTAATCTGATTCCTAGCAGCTGGGATATTAAACCGCGCGAATGGAGATCTTTTTCCCCCCTCCTCCAAGAGCCTAGCGGCAACGGGGCATGAAACAAATTAACCCATCCATTTGTTGCCGCCGACGTTGCCTTTTGGATTTTTAGCTTGTGTACCGGAGGCCCTGCCCTGGCGTGTCAAGGTTACAGAGAGAAGGAGGCTGGCAGCCACTCAATCATCCGGCGGGGCTGGCTCTCAGGTACCCTCGTCTGGGAGAGAGGTGTGCATGCTCTGTCGCTCTTAACAGCTGGATAATGAATTTGCTCTCCAACATTCTTGTTTCATGTGGAGGCAGCAGCGACAGCAGCAGCATCTGATCTGTGTCACCGGCAGAAGCAAGTGAGATGTAGTTCATGCGGACCTTAGCCACCGACGTGCATTGATTTGGAATTGCCAGGCTCTGATGAAGCCCTGGCTGAATCGGGGGATCCGGCCTGGGTGATAGGACGCAGCAGGGATTAGGAGTGGGCTAGGATTCCTCGGCCTTCGCACTGTTGATATTTGGGGCCATTGGCAGGGGTGTGGGACTTGGGGAGGAGGGGAGGCTGTTCTGTGCACAGTAGGAGGTTGAGCAGTGTCCTTGATCTCTGCCCACTAGATGCCCATCCTCCCCCCGTTGTGACAAAAATGCCTGCAAACATCGCCAAGTGTCTGCCAGGGACAGTTGCTCCTAGTTAAGAATTGCAGGGTTAAGGGAGGGTCAGTGCAGGAGCCAATGCTTTTCAGGGAGGCATTTGGTGCAGGGGCCGAGCTTCCTTCTTGATTTCTTTCTGTGCCCCACGCCCCCATCTAATCCATCAGCAAGTCCCACAGGCTTGCCTCGATGGAACGTTCTGAACTAGACCACTTCTTGCCAACCCACCTCCCTTGCTCTCGTTGAAGCCCCCACATCTGTGTAGATGATGCCAGCATCCTCTCGTCTGGTCCCTGCATCTCCTTGGCTTCCCACAGGCTGTTCTCCACGCAGCGGCCAGAGGGACCCTCTGGAAGGTCTCTCCGGAGCATCTCATTGCCCTGCAGGGAAGCCCGGGCTCCAGTGCACTTAGGCTGAGACCCCCAGTTCTACCGGGTGGTGTGGCCCATGTGCACCTCCCCTGGCCTCTGTGCCCATCCCCTCTGCCACAGACGTCCTTCAACTCTACTGGGGTCTCTGCTCAAATGTCCCTCTCCAGAGGCCTTTCCTGACACTGAAGAGCACACACACCGCTGTTTTCTCTGGCCCAGGGATCCTCAGCCTCAGCACTAATGACAATTAGGGCCAGACAGTTCTTTGTGGTAGGGGCTGTCTTGTGTGTCGTATGTTAAGCAGCATCCCTGGCCCCACCCACCGGATAACGGTGGCACCCTCCCACCCAATTGTGACAACCAAAAAATGTCCCCTGGGGGGCATCATTGCCCTGGCTGAGACCCACAGTTTCCTTGTGGCACTCTGTCCGGATGGACACCGTATTGAAACTGGAAAAGTCGGCGTCCCTGCTGCTTGCCACTGCCAGAACCAATAAATAAAGACAAGGATGTGTCTTTACCAGCGCTTTATTCAGATGCTGGCGATCTGAGAAAGTGAGGGGTTACGTGCCCTAAACAACTGTCTTAACATCTCATCTCAAGCCAACCTTTTTTTATAAGGAGAAGAACACGGAAGGTAAGGGGTTTGGAATTCAGGAGAAAGGTCGGTCAGATAAAAGCTGCAGCCCTCGATTTTCCTAGCATCCCTTCATCTGCCGAGTGGTGCTTCTTTATCTGCATCCCCGTCACTGGACGTTCCCTCCTGGGGAACGCAGCGGCTCAGGACACCCCCGCCTTGATCGCTTGCAGTCCACCTGGAGCACAAGGTCCAATTGCAGTGGGTCTCCTGGGGTCAGGGTAGGTCTGGTCATGCATTCCAGTTCCTGGAGCAATAGCTTTCCACCTGCATTAATCACTAGGTCGGTTAGTGATAACTTAAAGCTAAAAATGTTTAACTCTTGAGTCCCGCCATCACTATCTCTTTGTCATCTTCACTGGGAAGCAAGTTTTATGGAAGCAGCGACTTGGGTTTGTCCCCTGCTATACTTCCAGGACGAAGAATGGAGTTTGGTGCAAAGTAGATGTTCAATGAATGCATTGAATATTACGAACTTCATGCTTCTGAATGGCCAGTGTGGTGATGGGGTCATGGAATTAGGTAGGACTGGCCTGTAGAGTGTGTGTTATGCTTCTAGACCAATTGAAATGCTGGGGCTTGGACTCCTCCGAGTTGTTTAAAGCACAGTTTAAAGCTGCAGGAAACCTAGGCCAGCCCTAGGGCCCTGCCCCAGGAGTGCATACTGGGCAGGTCGGGGGCAGAGCCCAGGCAGAGCCCAGGAAGCTGCGTTTCCCCGTGGGCACCAGACGAGTCTGCAGGCCACACTTGGAGAGACCCTTGGCTCTGTTAAGAGTAAGCTGTCCTGGCCTGCACACATTTGCAAACTGAAGGGTTTGGATGGTCTGGGAACTGGGAGAGCGCTCTCGCCTGTGTTCGTGGGTCCATCGAGGACTTTCTTTCTGGCTGCAGATGGTCCCTAGAATCTGGTGGGTGAGGGTGATTTTCTCCCTTCTTTGCTCCCAGCGTCACTGCGACATCAGGGGATGGCCGTGGTGTAGTGGGGTGGGCCCTACACACACAGCCGGGCACCGCCGCCGTGGTGGGCCACATGCGGGACCCCTTCCTACTCTTTCCTGCTCCTGCCGTGTGAGATCCTGGTGCCCCACATTGCTTCCCCACAGCTTGTCCTGGCTGAGGTGGAGCACCACCAAGTGTAGTGATTAGGAGGAGCCCGACTTCAAACTGAGGTTCTTCCTTCTACTAGCTGTGCAACGGTGGGCAGACTACTGGGTAAGACTCAGTTTGCTGATCTGTGCAGTGGGGGTAACACTGAGCTGTGCTGTCATGAGGTTTGCATGAAAAGAGCAGTGGTCTTCACCTGGCCTGGCCAATATAAGTGTTCAGGCAGGAGTGGCGATTATTTCCTCCACAGTGGGGCTCTCGTTTAGCCCACTCAGCCCGCAGCAAGGTTCACCTGCCTCCTCTCTTTTCCTGGAGAGTTTTGCTCCTGCTGCCTCTTCTGTGTCATCTGTCCCCCCCAGCGAGTGGCCTCCCCCTCCCGACTGTGCCCCCCTCCCCTCCCAGCATTCGTATCTCATCACTGATTACTCTGTATTAGCCGCCGTGATTGTTCTATGGCTTTGGCACCTCATTACTGAAGTAAAGTTAACATTAATGGGAGTCCTGCAGCTCATCCCTCTGCTCACCTCCCTTGGAAATGCGTTCCAGTGATTAGCAGGAGAGACGCATGCATATATTCATTTGAAAACTGCTCCCCCTGTCCTTCCCCGTCTCTCCTCCTCCCCCCTTCCCCCCTCCTCCCCCCCCCCTCCTCCCCCTTCCCCCTCCCCCCTTCCCCCCTCCTCCCTTCCCATCTACCCGCAGTCACTGCCGAGATGGAGGCCAGGGGGCCTTTTAGCTGCCAGCGGGTGGAGGAGGCAGTGAAATTGGTCTAAACTGGGGCAGGGCAGGGCTTTGGGAGCGGCCCACTTTTCCCCCAGAAAAGGAAACTTATCTGTTTCCTTTGGGCGGGTGGAATTATAAACAACCCATAAGACAAAAGGCCTCAAAGTGCGACAGACCTGGAGGTGTGGCCCGGCCTTGCCCCTTTCTGGCAAAGACACCTCGGGGGAATTGCTTTAACCTTGATGCGCAGTTGCCTCTCAGGTGGAGAGGGGTGCTAGCTAGCACGGGAGGACTGCGCCAGGAGAGCTGGAGTTGCACGGTGCTGAGGTGCCCCATTGCCTGCGTGGTTCGCTTCCCTCCCTGGGCCCAGGAACCAGAGGTCCCGCGTGTGCACGGGGCTGGCTTCTTGAGGCCCCCAGTGTTGGGGTGGCCGGTTTCCTTTTCCACTCCAGAGCCACCCCATGCCAAGCACAATGGAGACTAATTGCTCAGTGGTGTATTATCATTTATAGGAACTTGGGAGAAACTCCCCCCACTGGCCCCTGGGGAATCTGCAGACCTGCCAGCTTCTGACCCGCAGACAGATGATCCTCCGTGTGACTCTGGGGCAGGGCTCCCAGGGCCACTCAGGTAACCCAGCTCCTGCCCTCCAGTTCCTGTGTCCTGATGAAAACTGGGGGAGTTTTGAAACTGGGGGCAGGATGACCCCCTGCAGCTCCCACCCAGCAGCAGCCAGGTCCCAGGAGCAGGAGAAGAGCAGAGGGAGTCGGAGGGCAGTACCTGGAGTCCCAGGCGCCCTGCCTCACCCTCTGTGTCAAGGAGACATTTTCAGAAAGGCTTGACACAGCATCCTCGCTGAGCCCTTTGCCAACACACAAGGTGGAGGCCCCTGGAGTACTCCAAGCCGGCTTCTGTTAACAGGGCAGTCCGTCTGCATATTATAATCATGCCGCTCCACTTCCCCGTTAAGCAGCTGTTCCCACAAAGAGGGACAATAGCCCGGCCCCACCCCTTTGAGAGCTGATTTCAGTCTTGTCTTTGCCAGTGCCAATTCTTTGATCAGTTTTCACTTAGGATCTGGAGGGCATGTTACAAAGTGCTTTGGGCTGGCTGCCAAGAGGCACCTCACTGGAGCGTGACAAGGGCCCTGAAGTGTCAGCGTTGGGAGGGAGACAGAGCTCACAGGACGCCTTTTAAAAAATAATTATATTTGAATTTTAAAAGCAATCTTCATATATGTTAGTGGATTCATTTATATGGAAAACTATGCTGGTTCCTCCACCCTTTTAATATTTGATGGGGCATCAGCCTCCTTCAGAGCTCGGGTGAGTGTTCCGTGGCTTCTCGGGGACTTTCGGGGCTCCTGGGTTAAGGGGGAATGATAATGCCGTCGTTTCTTCACCATTCACCACTCATCTGCCCCTTCCCCTGGTGCCAACACCACATGCTTGGTTGCTAAATTGATCGTAGAGGATTTGAGGGGCAAGGTGGGTCACAGGGGGGGAGTAAATTTGGTTGGTTGGTGGTGGTAGTGATAATAGTATCTATCATTTATTTAGTTTTTTCATTGTGCGATCAAATACACAACGGTGTTTAGGTGTACAGTTGAATGGCATCCCGTACCTTCCCACTGCCGTGTGAGCATCACCGCTGTTCATCCCCGAAACCTCCCATTGCCCAGCGCTGACACTCTGCCCCGTTGTTAAACGCAAGCTCCCCATTTTCTTCCCCCAGCCCTTGGGAACTAGCCTCCTGTTATTTTCTGTCTCTAAGACCCTGACTACCCTAGGGAATCTCATATAAGTGGAATCCTACAGTATTTCTTCCTGACCGTCTTGTCTTGTCTTGACTTCTTTCACTCCACAGAATGTGCTCAAGGCTCATTCATGTCGGAGCAGGCCGGGACTTCCTTCCTTTTTCCTGGCTGAGTAGTGCTCTATTTACGTACATTGCATGTTTGTTCATGCATTCTTCTGTTGACAAATATTTGGGTTGCCTACCATTTATTGAAGCGTATAGTCTGCAGCCAGCCGCGTGAGGTGTCTCCTGACCCACAGGCTTCTCACTGAATTCTCAGCAATGCCGTTGCATGGTTGAGGGAAGGAAGCGTGGAGAGATGAAGGGCCTTGCTTCAGGTAACCTGCTATTAATGAATGGAACTGAAACTTGATTTCAGTGCCGTCTGACTCTGAAACTATAGTTCTCAAGGGTTCCAAGGCTGTGTAGGGGAATCTGTTAAAAATAAAGATTCCTGGGCCTTGTCTTCAGCTCTTCTCATCTGGAAGGTGTGGAGCGGGGCCCAGGGATTTGTATCTTAACACATAACCCACTCTCATGTAGGTTCCAGAACCAGAGCTTGCTCAGCGTGCTGTACGGTCTCGGGTTTTGACTCCTATCCTATTCGACCTCGTACCTCGGGGAATTGGAGGCAGCTTCCCCAGAACATTTTGAGATAGGATAAACAATTTTTGGGGGTGAGTGTGCTTGTTTGCCACAGAGCTTCTCAGCGGCCCACGTTGAGAGGGAAGCAGGATCAGCGACAGATGCACCCGCCTCCTAACAGGAAACATGCCACCAGGAGCTATTGTGTGCATTTTGTACTGAAGTCTTCTCACTGAGGAGGCCCCGCGCTTCCATGGGAAATCGTCAGAAATGCCCCCAAGTCAGCGTGTGAGAACATCACAGGCTGTGTCTTTAGGACGAACTGCGGTGCCGCACCAACACATAACCGGGTGGAAACAGGCCTGGAGACAGAACCGCACTGATGGCTGTGAAGCCTGCCTGCCTTTTCCTGCAGGGGCGTGACCATTGTGTGTGTTCTGAAACAGATCCGCTCATCTTCCAGAGAGCGCTGGCCTGCCTCGCTGCTCCTTCCTCTCCAGCTCCTCTCCTGTGCCTGCAGGTCCTCCAAACCCCAAACCAGAACCAGGAGAGAGGAACCCAGCGGGGGCCTCTGTTTGGATGACCAGAACACTTGTCTTCAAAGTTTGCGAAGCCTCTGGCCTCCAACCAGTGGCCAGCCGGGCCCTGCTTCCTTCGGCATGCAAGAAAAGCTGCTGTCTGGCTGAGTGAGCTCTGCTATAAATCAAGGTGTCACCACTTAGCCAGTAGAAGTGATTTAATTAATCCGCTGTGTTGTCCCCTGAGCATCCCTCCACCTGACTGCTAATCAACTTCCATCAGCAGGAGAAAAATACAGGCCCCCTTCTTCTGAGCCACATTGCGTGAGATGAAGGAGGAGAGGGAGGGGGAGGAAAAGTTAATTGCAGCGGGGAGCTCAAACTGTCACAAGAAGAAAGTCTCTTGTCTGGCATCTGCCTCTTTCTACACGGTCGTCCCCGTCTCGGGTGAGCTGCAGGAGAGGGCCACGTCTCAGTGATATTAATATAGACATTATCTATTGCCCATATCTATTTATCAGAAATAATATCTTGCCTGGAAACCCATGACAGCTGGCATATTGCAAAAAGGAACCGTTCTTTTATCACACACCCAGTATTTAGGCCTTTAAAAAAAAAACACACACACGGAAAAACCTTCACCGATAATCAGATAAAATTGAGAGTTTATGTGTCTATCTCTTGGGCACAGGAGCATGTTCTTGACAGCCAACCACCCCAATTTTTCTGTCACAGGCAGCCGAAATACACACAAAGCATTCCTGTGCAATGTAATTAGGCAGGCCTGGTGATGCTACCAGTGCTTTGCAGGTGAAACGAGCGCCGTCATAACAAGAATTCCCAGCCCGGGATACTTGGAACCTTCTTTAGGAGCTTCAGTTTTTCTTGCCTCTTGTCGTGAGTCACAGCTGTTCCATTTTATCGACAGAAGAAACTGAGGCAAACAAGGGTCAGGGAAATTTCCAGAAAGTTGCAAAAAAAAATGTTCTGAAGCAAGGGATCCATCCCTTGTTGGGGGTAGGGAGGGAACTGGGGAGAGAGGCCCAAGGTTCTGTTCTGGAAGCAAGGGTTTATCTGGAATTGTATTTTTCCCCCTGATGACTGAGTACTTACACTGTAAAAAAGAAATGTACAGAAAGTCTCTTTAGTGGGATGAAGACCAGAAAATCTTCTATCTGATCCAAACCACCCCCCCGCCCCCGACATCTTGCATCAATGATACAGGAACTGTGGTTTTTCCCACTGGAGGTAGCCCCCGCCCCCAAACAGAGATGGAGTTCCTGCCCCGTGTGGGTGAGTCATTCTGTCTCGAACCATGGGGTGGGGGCAGCATCTGTCTGCCTGGAACACTGCGTTTCAGCACAGATGCGCCTGCGAGCCGAGCCTCTGCTGTGGTAAAGTTGATGGACGTGCCTTTTAAAGGCAAGATTGCACTGGAATCTAATTCCTCTAACTCCCAGTACCCGGGGCGTGCAAGGACTTTGCTGGGCACTTCCACACATGGCCTCTTTTGTTCGTGCATAATGACCGTGGGAACAGGGCCACCTCTGGAATCTCGGATGGACGACAGGGTGAATGACAGAGTGCTCCTCCATTATTAAGTCGAAATCTGGTTAATATGGAAATGTAGGGCAACCTTAAAGGGAAAGTGCCATCATAAGAGAGCACAGGCCCCCTGAAACACACGGGCAGACCTGGTGAGCCGTGGAGGTGTGTGTGGTTCATCCAACACCAGGGGGCAGTACTTATCCCCACCCCCACCCCCAGCCTTAGGACTTGACTTCTCTAGGAACCCCTTTCCCCTTGCCTGAAGGAAGAGGGGGGCTGCCTGGGCAGGGGAAGGGGCGAGCAACTGGCTTCTTCGAAAAGGAGCTCACAGGCACCCAAAGGGGGACGGCCTCCTCCTTGAGAGGGTGAGTTCCTGCCCTGACTGTGGCTGGGGGCTCTATGAAAAGGGCCCGGATTGGAGTCACTCCAAACTGGGGGGGGAAGTCTGATGGTCTAAGGGTGTGTCTCTGGGTGTGTCTCTCTCTGGACTCAGTTTCCTTATCTGCAGAATGGGAACACCCATCGCGCAGAGTGAATGCAGGATGAAATAAAATCACATATACGAAAGTCCCCACACAGCGCTAGGCACCTCACCCATTCCTTTCCCCGGCCCTATAATCTGTGCTCATATACACTTGATTTGACAATAGGGACCCCAAAAACCCACCAGGCTGCCATCCCTGTCTCCCTGAGCTCAGGGCTCTCGGACCCCTGTCTCCCGGCCCTGTGGGCTGTCACAGACCCCGTGGCGAAGCCCTGCGCCCCTGTGGACCTCTCAGTTTCCAGGGTTTGCTCTATGGGCAGTAATTGCCCTCCAGGCTGCTGTTGGGTGTGGGAGGGTCAGCCAGAGAGCCCTTTATTGCTGCTTTGTTTATTTTTATGCACAGTTTAAAACCCTCTGTTCTGACGTTGGCCGGGGTTGCAGACAGGAAGAGAACGGGGTTGATGTTTCTTCAGAGCCGCTGCCCTGGCCCATCTGTAATTGGAAAGCAGAATGGTCCCCCTCGCCTTTCCACGTGGTCATAAACATTTCATTTGAAAGGGAAGGCGGCCTTATTGCGCCCAGGGGTTACATCGCATGCAAACAGGTACACATTAAAGGAAGTCTCATAAGTGAGAAATGGCAAAGTACAATGAAACCAATGGCAGAGGGCCGTGAGCCTTTCTTCTAGATAACCCACCAGCTGCTGGGAGTCGACCGTAGCTCTTTTCTGCTTCCTTGAATTGGAAGCATAGTTTCTTTTTTTCAGTTAATCGCCTTCTCAAGAGGAACATGATAAAGTTGGGGCCCAGAGGTTCATGGAGGGTAGTGTTCCCCCCCGGGAAACATTTGCTGAGCACCTACTCTGCCCGCATCTGCGCTAAGTGACCAATAAGACACGGCCTGTGCCCTGCCACAGAATTGTAATACCGAATGGTGAACGTCACCCTGGGCAAGTGGATTAACAGTGTGGGAAGGCAAGGGGCAGCCAGGAAAAGGCTTCGTGAGAAGTTTGCCAGGTGGAGGAGGAGGAAGATCTGGGGGCAGATGGAGGAGCTTCTGCAAACAGCAGGAGAGGTATCGGAAGGCTAGAGCCATCCAATGGGGCCGTTGGACGCTGGTGTGCCCTCCTGCACACCAGACAAGCAGGCTGACTGCTTTAAAGTACATCTCTTTGAAGTCTTCAACGACCTACAAGAAGTTGGGGGTACCATCCTTGTTTCTCAGATGCTGGGGGAGACTGCATCTGAAAATCTTGGTCGAGGTCGGGCTAACGAGCGAGAGCAGAGAGTGGAGATTGCCCCCCAGGTCTGCTCCCCCCGCCCTCCCACGCTCCCCCCACCCCCAGCATGGCACGGCTTGGTACGGCTGGACCAGAGAAGATGGAGCTGGAGAGGTGTAGGGGACAGATTGCAAAGGACTTTTCACACTGTGCTGTGGAGTTTGGACGTTTTCCTGCAGGCAGTGGGAAGCCAGCAGAGGTTTGTAAGTGGATATTGATTCCGTGACCGATGGGAGATGGATGGGAGAAGCACTGTGTCAGACTGCGGCCCAGAACGCCGCTCTCGCCCCGCTCCCTGTGGGGCCACCTATTGGGGGAGAGGAGTCTCGTGAGCAAAGCGGAAAGGGAGCCTTTGTTTATTTGCTTGTTTATGTATGTATTATTTATTTTTGGCTTGGATATGCTTTTTTGTTTTTTGCTATAAAGCTCATACGAGCATGTAAGTTATTTTTTTTAAAAAGTGGCATGAAAAGAGAAATGAAAGTAAAAGTCTCCTTTCAATTCATGTCACTCCCCAGATGTAACCGCTGTTAATAAATTCTCGAATAGAAATATACACGTATAGCCGTCTTTATTTACCCATTTGTGAGTAGTTAACACATGTGTGGGTTTGACACTGAAAAGGGCTTTATGGCGAAACTCTGTCTGCCACTGCTGTGCCCAGCTGCCCCGTTCTCTTCCAAAGTCACCATTTGCTTGTGTTTATACAGAGATAGTTACGCATATGCAGACTTCTGTTTTTTAAAGGTTATATCTATTTATTTTTAGAGAGAGGGTAAGGGAGGGAGGAAGAGAGGGGGAAAACATCATTGTGTAGTTGCCTCTCCCATGGCCCCCACTGGGGACCTGGCCTGCAACCTAGGCATGTGCCCTGACTGGGAATCGAACCGGCAACCCTTGGGTTAGCAGCCCGTGCTCAATCCACTGAGCCACACCAGCCAGGGCTGCAGACTTCTATTTGCACATGTTCTTCCTCCTCTTCTTTTAAGTGCAAAGCTATATTGTATATTATCTGCACTGTTGTACTTTTTGCTCTTTCGTAAAAATAAATTTTTAAAACTCTAATGTTTAGATCATACTTGCCAGGTACCAAGAACTCTTCTAAATGTTATCTGTGCATCACCCATTCAATCCTATGATGTGGACACTGTGTACAGCCCCCGTTTGCTGGGGGTGAAACTGAGGCACAGAGATTGAGTGCCTTACCCAAGGTCATTCAGTTAGTAAGTGAGCCCTGACCTTGGGCTGGAACCGAAATCAGGCAGGAGAGGAGATGCCACAGCTCGTCAGGGCGAGTCTGATGATGTTCCCATCTGCCCTTTTTCTTCTTCCCTTTTCGTATCAGTGTATCGTGGAGAGTTTTCCGGATTTGCACATAGAGATTTCTTAGTTCTTTTATGTGGGTGCCCACTTAGTTTTAGTGACTTTATCACTTGCCTGTGGATGGATGTGTGGTTTGTGTCTGATGTCCTCACACATAGTGACTGATGCTGAAACATCCGTGCATGAGCATCTTGAAGTGCTCGAGCAAACAGATCTGCAGACTAAATTCCTAGAAGCAGACTGGCTAGTCAAGGGGTACACATACTTGAGTAGATATCGTGACATTGCACTCCAAACAGCTGCACCCATTTGCCCTCCCCCAAGAGCCGGTGGAAGTGCTGGTCTCACACCCTCGCCCAGCCCGGGCCTGCTCCACCCGTTTAACCTTTGCTGATTTAACTGCCGAAAAATCAGCTCATTTTAACTCGCCTGCATTCTGAGTGCATTTTTTCACGTGCTTATTGGCCATTCGTTTTTCTTTTATGAATTGTTTTTTCTTGTCCTCTGTACATTATGTATTTTGGCTTTGTCTTTTTCATAGAGGCACATAAGTGCTCTCTAATACTAAAGAAATGCGTTACAAATATTTTTCTGGTTTCTTGTTTGCAGTTCTATTTTTTTCCACTGTGTAGAAGATTTCAACTTTTATGTAGTTGGATTTACTTCTTTTCTTATGGCTTTTGTGTTCTGTGTTTACCTTTTTCTCTCCACAATTATGTAGTTTTATGACCAATTTGTTTTGTCCTTAGTCTTTTTACGGTTTTAATTTTTTAATTAAATGCTAGTCCATTTGGAATTTATTTTGGTGTAAGGAATAACATAGTGGTATAGTTAATCCCTGTCAAAATCCTGGCTAGATTTTTTTTTTCAGAAATGTATAGGCTGACCCTAAAATGCACGTGGAAATGCTGGGGACTCAGCTGGCCAAAACAGTCTTGAAAAAGAGCAAAATTGAAGGACTTCTGATTTCAAAACTTGCTATGAAACTACAGTAATAAACACAGTGTGGGACTGGCGTAAGGATATACACAAAGATCAGTGGAATAGAGTGGAAAAACTGGGGAAAATAGTTTTTTCAACAAATGATGATGGGGCAACTGAATAGTCACGTGCAAAAGGTTGAATTTGGATCCCTGCCTCACACCTTATATGAAAACAGACTCAGAATGAGTCAAAGAGCTGGGATGGGAGTAAAAGGCAGAAAACTATACTTGAACAACAATTAAAATTTTTTAAAAAGACTGAGTCAAAGGCCTAAATGTAAGAGCTAAGCTGTGAAAACACTTAGAAGAAAATGTAGGTATAAATCTTTGTGACCTCGAGTCAGGCAGTGGTTGCTTGGATACCCAAAAGCACAAGTGACAAAAGAAAAAATTAATTGAACCACACCAAAATAAAAGCCCTTTGTGTTGTCAGTGATGCCATCAAGAAGGTGAAAGATACTTGCCTATCATCTATCTGATAAGGGATTTGCATTCTGAATACATAAAAAAAAATGTTTACAACTCAATAGTTAAAAGGCAACCTAATTGACAAATTAGCAAAATATTTGAGAACTGTTTTCCAGAAAAGATATACAAATGGCCAACAAGCACATGAAAAGATGTTCCACAATAAACAGAATGTAGCATATCTTTATAATGGAATGATATTTGTTCTGTTTTGTTTTTTTTGAAGATCTTGTTTATATTTAGAGAGGAAGGGAAAGAGAGGAGAGAAACATCAATGTGTGGTTGCCTCTCATGAGTTCCCAGCTGGGAACTGGCCTGCAACCCAGGCATGTGCCGTGACTGGGAATTGAACTGCGATCGTGTGGTTCGCAGGCCCGCACTCAATCCACTGAGCCATGCCAGCCAGGGCTGGAATGATATTTGGAAATGACAATGACTGAGGTGGCTCTGATAGATGCTACAACATGGATGAACCTTGAAAACATCATGTGAGGACTTCTGGCCAAGTTGGAGGTGTAGGCACACATTCTTTGCCTCCTGGTGCAACCACAGAGAGAAATTACAACTAAATCTCAAAACAAATAACACCCAGAACTATCAGAAAATCAAACTGTATGGAAGTCTGACAACCAAGGATTTAAAGAAGCCACATCCACCCAGATGTGTAGCAGGGCAGAGACGTGGAGAGGGGGTGGAGAGGGGTGGAGATGTGATGTGGTGCAGAGAGGTGGCAGTGGAATGGGCATGGGAGGTGCCACATCCACGTGTGGTGGATAAAAATCAGGATGGGTACCTTGGGAGCAAGTGATCCCAGGTTCAGGTGCACAGCACAGGGTTCCAGTGCTGGGAAGATGAATCCCCATAACTTCTGGCTGTACAAATCAGTGCGGGTGGAGTGGTGGAAGAAACTGGATTTTCAGAAAACTTCTTTTAAAGGGCCCACACGGTCTTAGATGCAAACCCATCCACTCTGGGATTCCACACCAGGACAACAGCTGGAAGGATGCCAGTCACATACCAGGAGTGGGTGAAGTGACTGGAAATGGGGCAAGTGCCAGGAAAACCCCCAGAAACCAGGGAGCAGCACAGCCCCCTTTCCAAGCCCTGCACCCGCACAGAGCCGCAAAGCAGTAAAGTAGGTTGCTGTACCCTGGCAATTACCAAAGGCTCTGCCCCACACACTTTACAGGAGCCTTTTCCAGGGAGTCAGAGCAGCTTTACCTAATACACATAAACAAACACAAGGAGGCTGCCAAATTGAGGAGGCAAGGAAATATGGCCCAAATGAAAGAACAGAGCAAAACCCCAGAAAAAGAACTAAGTGAAACAGAGATAGCTAACCCATCAGATGCAGAGTTCAAAACACCGGTGATCAGGATGCTCAGAGAATTCCTTGAGAATGGCAACAACATAAAGGAAGAAATGAATGTTACATTGAGTCAAATAAGGAAAAATCTACAGGGAACCAACAGTAAAGGGAAGGAAGGCAGGATTCATATCAGTGATTTGGAACATAAGGAAGAAATTAGCATTCAACCAGAATAGAAAGAAGAAACAAGAACTCAAAAAAATGAGGACAGCATAAGAAGACTCTGGGATATCTCCAAATGTGCCAACATCTGAATCATACGGGTGCCAGAAGGAGAAGAGGAAGAGCAAGACATGGAAAACTTATCTGAAAAAAACAATGAAAGAAAACTTCCCTAATTTGATGAAGGAAATAGCCGTATACATCCAGGAAGCACAGGGAGTCCCAAACAAGTGGGACCCAAAGAGGACCACACCAAGACATATCATAATTAAAATGCCAATAGTAAAAGATGAAGAGAGGATCTTGAAAGCAGTTAAGAGAAAAACAGAGACTTACCTGCTGGGGAGTTCCCATAAGACTGTCAACTGATTTCTCAAAGGAAACTTTGCAGGCAAGAAGGGACTGGCAAGAAGTATTCAAAGTGATGAAAAGCAAGGACTTGCAACCTAGATTACTCTATCCAGTAAAGCTATCGTTCAGAATGGAAGGGCAGATAAAGTGCTTCCCAGACAAGGTAAAGCTAAAGGAGTTTATCATCACCATACATTTATTACATGAAATGTTAAAGGGACTTATTTAAGAAAAAGAAGCTCTAAACTATGAACACTGAAAAGGCAACAAAAATCACAACTATCAACAACCGAATCTAAAAAAACAAACATAGATGGAGCTGGAAAGCATTATGCTGAGTAAAATAAGCCAGGTGTTGAAAGACAAATACCATATGATCTCACCTCTAACAGGAAGCTAAACAACAAAACAAACAAGCAAGCAAAATAAAAACAAAGACACTGAAATAGAGAACAGGGGGACAGTGACCAGAAGGGAGAGGGGAGGGAATTTCAGGGGAAAAAGGGGAAGGATTTACAGGAACTAGTATAAAGGACACATGGACAACAACTAAGGGGGGTGGAAATGGGAGGGAGGTGGGGAGCACTGGGGGGGGGTGGACTGGGATAGAAGTAAAAGACAGAAAACTCTACTTGAACAATAATTAAATTTTTAAAAATTACATTGAAAATAAATAAATAAATAAATAAACAAACCCCAAAACAATAACAAACTAAGCAAACAACCAGAACAGGAATAGAATCATAGATATGGAGATCATTTGAAGGGTTATCAGCTAGGAGGAGGAAAGGGGAGAATTCGGGAAAAGGTACAGGGATTAAAAAGCATAATTGGTAAGTACAGAATGGAGTGGGGGAGGTTAAGAATAGTATAGGAAATGGAGTAGCCAAAGAACTTATATGCATGACCCATGGACATGAACTAAGGGGGTATTGCTAAAGGGAAGGGGGGTACAGATTGGAGGGGGCAAAGGGGGAAAAAGTGGGACCACCGTAGAAACATAATCCATAAAATATACAAAAAAAAAGAAAACCTCATGTTAAGTGAAAGAAGCCAGTCCCGAAAGCCCACATGGTACTGTTCTATTTATATGTAATATATAGAAAAATAAGCAAAACCATAGAGACAGAAAGGTTAGTGGTTTCTAGGGGATGCGAGGGAAGGGGAACTTGGGACTTAACTGCTATTGGTACAGGGTTTAGAGTGTTTCTTTTCTTTTCTTTTTTAGGGAAGAGAGAAACATCCTAAAATTAGACTGTGGCAAAGGTTACACAACCCTGCAAAAGCACCAAAAAAAAAACATTGAATTGTATGTATGGTGTGTGAATGATATCTCAAAAATCTATTTAAAGGAAAAGATTATATGGTTCATTCTTTGGTGATCTTTGCCACATGCAGGGACGATATCAATCATCTTCATCCATGAATACAAAGGGCAGTGACATAATGACTGATAATTATGACCTATTAAGTGCATTAGTAATTGGTAGCCATAGGCAAAATGACTGCAATTCAGATATTGGGTCACTGGATTTTTATTACACTGTTCGCCACTGTGATATTGCAAGTCGACATCCAGCTCTGGAAACAGTCGTGTTAATTTTAGGCCTGTGAGGACAGGGGAATTTTAAGAATGCTGGCTTCTTCCCATAATCCGCCTGGTTCCAGCCAAGGGAAACCCTGGCTGCTATGCCACTGAGCCCAAGTCAAACGTGAACCCAGAGGATCTTGGCCCGCGGCCACCCGTCCATCCTGTTTGCTACCAGTCAGGGGTTTTGTGTTTGTGGTTAAGTTTTCTTTTTGGCCGTCACTCAGGTACCCCCTTCACCCTCATCCTGCTCCAGCCCCATCCCTCCCAGAAACACTGCAACCCCAGCGATGAGAAGCAGCGGTAAAGTCCCCACCATCTTTGTGGAGCAAAAATGAATGCCCTGCATCTGGCAGCAGCCTCATCTGCTTCCTCCTGATGGTCTCCTTCTGTCCTTACTCTGACTGGCCTGATGCATGTTCCATCCTTGGAGCACCAGTGGTAGCGTGGAATGTCCTGTGGCGAAGGCACCAGCCCGCACTCCTCTTGCCAGCTCCTTTCCAGAGCATAAAGTCAGAGTCATTCTCACCCCGTCCCCCAGAGCACATTGTCCAGGGCCTCAAGCTGCCCTAGGCCAGGTCCCCAGGCTCGTATATTTTGTTTTGTTCCTCCCCCTCCTCTGAGCTCTGAGGTCGGTGCTCCTTCCTATTGCTTTTTGCTTGTTTCGTAGTCTCGCTTTGGACTGTCATTTAGCAGGCTTCCTGCCTGCACAGGACAAGACCTTCTAACGAAAGTCCCTCTTCACTCCGGGGCTCTTGAGCGTTAATGGCCTCTGGAAGCAGAGATTGTCTGACTTCTGGGAGTCTAAAGCACTTGACCTGCACATAATTACAAAGTGACCTACCAGACAAGGAAATGTTTGTTTATGCTCCCTCTCTGCGCCCCTCGCCCCCATTCCCCAAGGGGAGAAGTTTGGCACCGTCCATTCTCCCGTGTCCATTGTGAGTCTTTCCTCTTGGTTTCCGTCCTGTCCCCTCCCCTTGGACCTGCAGGGGAGTCGAGCAGTTGAAAGTAGCTGGTGTGAGTGTCCGTGCTTAACAAGCATGGCAGCTTGTGTAGGTGGATTGCCTTCCCTCAGTCACACCTGCAGCAGATGTTCAGTGAGCATGTGCTATGAGCCAGACCCAGTGTAAGTCATGATGATGTATGGAAAATAAGCCCGACAGGGTCCCCACTCTTATCCGGCTTGCAGTTTAAGGGACAAATGCAAGATGATGGCTGTGATAAGTGCTCTGATGAAAGAGTTCAGGGCACAATGAAAGCATTTAATGGGAAGACCTGACCCAGTGGTGCTGGGAGGTTGCAGGGAGGTCCAGAGAGGTGAGGCCACATTACTCATGACTCGCTGGACCCTGTTCTTATTTTTACAAATTACATTTACAACTGCATTCCTTTAAGTCCAGGCTGGATTCTTCATTAAATATAGTCGTTATTGTAGACTTTGTGTTCTTCTTCTAATTTGAAAAGAAATTAAACTTACTTTCTCATAAGCCCTGGGCATTGTACTTGCTGTATCTAATGAGGAAATTGCCCCTGAAAGAGACACCCGAGTTGAGATCTGAAGGTTAAACAAGAGTTAATTCAGTGAACCAGGTGTGAAATGAGGCCTAAGCAATGGGAGTAGCATATGCAAAGATCCTGTGGCAGAGGGAACTAAGGTGGAAAGAGTATATCAGTGAGGTGTGGTTCAGAGAACAAGGAGACACATGGATGAAGTGAAGCTAGAGAGAAAGCAGGACCGTATGGGCTCTGAACATCATTGTGGCCCTTTCCCCAGAGCAGTGGGAAATTTCTGCGTTTCAAAAAGGGGTGTCAAATGACTTCTCATACCTTCATATGAGTAGGGAAAGCTGAGCGGAAAGCCAGAATGCGCCCTGGCTGGTGTGGCTCAGTGGATTGAGCATGGGCCTGTGAAGCAAAGGGCTGCCAGTTCAATTCCCAGTCAGGACACATGTCTGGGTTGCAGGCCACGTCCCCAGTAGGGGACACATGAGAAGCAACCACACATTGATGTTTCTCTCCTACTTTTTCTTCTTCCCTTCCCCTCTCTCTAAAAATAAATAAATAAAATATTTTTAAAAGAAATTATTTAAAAAAGAAGAAGAAGAAAGAAAGAAAGCCAGAATGCACCCAAAGTTTAATCGACAGGAGGAGAACCAGTCTGGAAATGATCAGGCATGAATGATACTAATTAAGAAGAACTTAGCACTTGGCTACTGGTCTTTGGTTCCTGGAACAGAAAAGACAATTATTTCCTCCTAAACTTCATTATGTCCTCCATCCTAGACCAGGTCCCCAGGAAATAGATTCCGAGACAGAGATTTCATGGAGTTTTATGAGGCTAATTCTTGAGGATAGCAGCCGTTAGGAAGTGAGGACAGGACTGGACAGATGCAGGGCCTCCCTGGAGCTGGGACGGCCTTTCGGAAACATCCCACGAGGGAGCCAGGCCTTTGTGCCTCCTTGGGTGAGGGTTGCTGCGGGGAGGCCAGGAACCTCGGGCGAGCAGCTCTCTGACCAGGCAGTTCCCATGGAGGGTCTCTACCTCCAGCCTCCAACATCGCAGGTCACGGTGAATGCCTTCTCTTTAAAGGGCCGGACAGTAAATATTTCCAGCCTTTCAGGCCATACGATCTCTGTTGGAACCACTGAATCCACCATGGAGGCATGGGAGAAGCCATAGGTGCTGTGTAATGAGTGGGCATGGCTGTTGGCCAATAGAATTCTTTATGGACAGAAATTTTAATTTATCCTTTTCGCATGTCATGAAATAGTGTTCTCCTTTTGCTTTTTTTTTTTTCTTTTACTGGAGCATTCAAACATGTAAAAACCATTGTTAGGCTGCAGACATTGAACCTGGCTTGGCCTGCAGGCTGTAGTGTGACAGCCCTTGGCCTAGAGGGATTCAGGGATTCAAGAAGTTGGAATCTTTGGTCGTGGAGTTGTCAGCTGTTGGCTGGTTGACAAGAGACATCTCCCTTCTACCTTCAGCTTCCTTGTCAGTAAAATGGGAGTGAGTAAAAACTGAGCTCCCCGAGGGAGCTTCAGTGAGGTTGGGAGGGGCAGGTTCTGTTAAAGCAGTCGTGAATCACATGTCAGAATATCGAGTATCATGGATGCTTTTAACCGTCAGCACCATCCCCCAGGCCAGAGTCATGCACGAGTCTGAAGAGGATGAGTGTGTCTGACCAGGAAGCTGGTGACGTCCTGCGGGCACGCAAGGGGGAAATGGAGCTGTGATTGGCGGGGGATCTTCGGGAATTTCCCCAGCGTGAGAGTGTCTTGCAACCAAAACCCAAACCAGGGGATTTCCTTCCCTCTTTTTCTTTCTGGAGGAATCAGCAGTCTCTCTTCCCGCCTCCCTCCCTCACTTCCCCCTCCCTTCTCACCCTTTCCTATTGTGTGTGTATGTTAAGTAGCCAGGCCCAGCTGCTGCCTTGCAAGGTGCCCTAATGACAGGTTGCATTCCCCAGGGCCTCCAGGTTCTTGCCAAGGAAAGGACACACTCTACCCATCCTCCTCTCCCCTACCCCGACACGGACACGAATAATAATCACATGTCCGGAGTGCTCAAAGGGAACATGTGGTCTGAGTTTGCCGCCCTAAGACCCACAAATACCAGGAAGAAACTAATAAAACAGAAAATATCAGCCTCCAGTTCCACCCCTGACTCCAACCCCTCTCCTCTGCCAGCGATGTCCCCACAAGCTGCACATGTGGTTCACATCACCGTTGGCTGCTGTTTAATTGGAGGGGCGAGGATGCGGTCAGGAGCGGGGCAGAAGGCCATTTCAGGGACCGCAGCTCCCTGGGCGCACTGTGGAAGTCACGTGTGGCCCCGAATGTCTGCACTCGCACTGACTTTGGGTGCCTGTCCTCTCCTTCCGGCTCACCACAACCTGGCGACTGCTAGGCATCTGATAGTTTGTCGTGCTGTTGAGCTTTTTTCTCCCACCCCACCCTTGTTCTTTTGTTCAGTCTCCTTCCTCTCTCACACTGGAATTATTCCAGTTATCATAGGAGAGGAAAGGTGCAGTGTTTCAATCGGTCATCGAAGTGGCTGGCTGGGTCCCTGAAGTGAGCGTCCCCTGGGCTTTTCAGATATTGGAGCCCATAACTTCCGTAAGTTCCACTTTTTGGCCTTAGTCAGTTTCGTGGGGTTCTGGCATTCTGGCATCTGGCAAATCTGATGCCTGGTGTTCAGATTTTCCTGGACTGTGCGTGGGTGGGCACAGCAGCCCACCTCGCAGCCACCTGCGTATCTGCAGTGCCTTTCACAGGTCTGGCTGCAGTGCGCATGCGACAAGGTGTGCTAGGTACATGGCTGAATGAAGGAGTGAATGGATGGAAGAGCCCTCTCTCACTCTGCAGGCCTTCGCCTGCCTCCAGCTCCCTCTGATCCCAGCCACGGCGACTCCTTCTTCCAGGCACAATTCTAGTTCAACACTTACCTGCGTTTACTGCAAAATCTTCCTCAAGGAAGGGATCCAGAGGGTCCCAACATCAAATGAGTTTGAGGAGTGCTATACATATTCTTTCCGCATGCTGAGAGTGACCGTGGACTTGGGCCTTTGAAGACTTTAAGACATCCCACATTTAGAGATTTTTTTTAGCTCTGCTTAACCCCAAATGTCTCACTCATTTGACCATGGAACTCTTTTTCTCAGATCGTCTCCCGGAACTAGTCTTCCATGATTTGAGATGTTACTATGTACTCCTTGTCCTCTTATTTATAAAATATAATAATATAACTTCTGGTGCTGCAACTGAATTATCTAATCAGGTAGCCCCTGAATGTCTGTTTAGGTCATCTCTAAGAATAAATGGTCAGTCCACAAAATCATGCATTAGTAATGCAGGCATGCACAGAATTGGACGTGTTGAAATAATACAGGCGTAGGAATTCATTCCCACAGATCCCCATGATGCAACATTTCACTGGTAGATCCTTTCACAAGTTCATTCATTCATTTAACAAACATTTACTGAGGGCTCATTTCAGGCCAGGTACTATTCTGGCCAATGGGGACATAACAGTGAGCAAAGCAGACATGGTCCCTGAGCAGAAGGGGACTTAGATTCTCCATGTGGCTATAAGGAAATGAACTGATACAACTGTGCCTCTCAACACATATCAGGAGGAGCAAGTCAGTTCCCTGAATCCTCCTTCCTATGAAAGCAGACTGTTGGAATCTTTAAAGGTCCCTTCCTACCCACAAATAGATTGTTCCATGAACTAAAATGACTCCTGAGGAGGCAGGAGTGTGCCTTAGATGCTTATTTTATGTAAACAATGTGTTCTGGATCTAATGTGTAGAAATAAAAAATTTTCAAAATATCCTGTGATCTAATAAAAGTACATATTCTTTTCTGAGGAGTTCAAAACTCATTTCTAGTTGATCTGGAGGTCACAGTGCTATACAGCAGTTAGCTCTAACCTCCACCTTCTCCACCGTAGGTAATTACTAATTTTATTTTACTGTGGTGAAAAACAACATTAAATTTACCATCTTAACCACTTTAAAAAAGATTTTATTTATTTATCTTTAGAGAGGAAGGGAAGGAGAGAGAAGGAGAGAAATATCAATGTATGGTTTCCTTTCCTGTGTCTCCTGCTGGGAACTGGCCTGCAACCCAGGCATGTGCCCTGACTGGGAATCGAACCGCAGTTCTTTGGTTCACAGTCCCACGCTCAATCCACTGAGCTACACCAGCCAGGGCATCTTAACCACTTTTAAGTGTGCAATTTAGTAGCATCAACCATATTTACCTCGTATGCTACAAATCTCTAAAAATTTTTCATCTTGCAAGACTGAAACTCAGTACCCAATAAACACCAGCTCCTTCTGTCCCCTCCTCCCAGGCCTTGGCAACCACCTTTCTACTTTGTGTTTCTATGATTTTGACTATTTTAGATACTTTATGTGAGTGGAATTATACATCATTTGTCCTTCCGCAACTGGCTTGTGTCACTGAGCCTAATGTCCATCCATGGTTCATCCGTGGTGTAGCGTGTGCCAGGACTTCCTTCTTTCTTAAGGCTCCATAATGTACAGTGCATGTATAGACCGCGTTTTCTTGACCCACTCCTTTGTCGATGGACATTGGGTTGCCTCTACATTCCAGCCGTTACGAATAACGCTTCAGTGAACGCGGATGTGCAAATCTCTCTTCGCGATCCTGCTTTGAGTTCTTCTGGATACACGCCCGGAAGTAGGATTACCAGGTCACATGGTAGCTCTGTTTCGATCTCCGGAGGACCCTCCACGCTGTTTTCCACAACGGCCGCAACATTCTGGATTCCCACCAACAGCGCATGGGACTTCCAGCTTCCCTACACCCCGGCCAACACGTACTTTCTGTTCTTTGGAAAGTAGTGTCCTGCTGCCATGTGAGGTGACGTCTCCTTGTGGCCTCGAATCGCATTTCTCACGATGTTCAGCATCTTTTCATATGCTTGCTGGCCATTTGTGCACCTTCTTTGGGGTGTTGTTTAAGTCCTTTGCCCACTTTAAAAATTAGGTTGTTTGTTGTTGTTGTTGAGTTGTAGAAGCTCCTTACGTATTCTGGATATTCTCTCATTGGATATATGGTTTGTAAATATTTTCTTTCATTCCATAGGTTGCCTTTTTACTCCGTGGATTCTTGTCCTTGATGTGGGAACGTTTTTAAACTTGATGTAGTCTCATGTGCCTGTTTTTACTTTTGTTGCCCAGGCTCTTTATGTCATATCCGTGAAATCATTGCCAAGTCCAATGTCCTAGAGCTTTTCCCCTATAAGATCAACAGTGCAAGCTCTAATTTAGGTCTTTATTTTCAGTTAATTTTTGTATATGCTATAAGGTAAGGGTTCAACTTCATTCTTTTACACGTGGATATCCCAGTACCATTTGTTGAAGAGACAGCCCTTTCTCCATTATGTAGGTAATTACTGATCTTTAAATCAGAACCGAAATGCACAAGGACGGCGGTGGTAGTGGTTGGGGGGGGTCTGTCAGCATCATCTGGGTCGTACGCACTTCTTCCAGTAACTTCCCCAGTCTGATGCCTGGGAATGGGCTCCATGGGGCCTGGCCAGGTAAGTAATGAAAAAGCTCCCGGGTGACCCAGCACATGGGCCTTTCTTCTTCTGGTTAAGAATCTAGAACCAATGAAGGAAAGAAATCCTTAAATGGGTTAGAATGGTCACTGTGCAACATGGACACTTTGCTCACTGGCGTCTGCTTTGCAAAGATGGACTTTGTTCCTACTGGGTTTTCTCAAAGCATGGCACATCCGTGAGCCACCTGAAGGCTTGCCACCTGGCCAGGTACCGATGAGGAAGTGCTGGCTGCCCTGTACCTGCACAGGCCAGGAAGTGTCTTGAACGCTGGCCTGCAGTCAGCAGGCCCACTTTAATGCCCTTCCTTGGGGAGAGGGGAGGAGGAGGAGCGGGGGGAGGGAAGGGAGGAGGAAGGACAGAGTTTGTCGTGTGGAAGGCAGCAGGCACAGATGTTTGCGGCAGCAGATGGCAGGCTCCTCAGCCCCCCTGGCCCCACAGGGGGAAAGGAGGCGGGGGGGGGGGAGGCCGGCCAGGCCCCTCTCCAGCCGCAGCCTCCAGCAGCCCCGCAGTCTCTGTCCCTCCTATGCACCTCTGCCCCTCCCCTCCAAGTATCGATCCAAGGCCAGGAGTGTGCAGGCGCCTCGGAGAGCCAAGCCCAGCTTCAGGCTCACTTGAGCTCCTAAACGATTATTGCCCAGGGGCTGTGCGACTGCATTTTTAATACTCGGGAGAAGCCTAGCAAGCCCTCACGGTGGCCAACAGGATGAGGGAGTGGCCCAGGGCATCCGGATCTTCCTCCTGGAGGAGCCTGTTCCCAGGCTGTTCTGCCCTTTCTTTCGGACCCCAAACCAAGGGCCGCTTAGACCAGGCAGAGGAAGAAAGAGGCCCAGAAACGCAGGCTCTGTCTGGCAGAGGCCCTGTTCCTTACTGTCCGTGAAGGCATTGCTTCCTGGTAGGCAGGGCAGTGGGTGGGGGGCGGGCGGTGAGTGGGGCAGCAGATAGATGGCAGGCAGGCACCAGCGGCCGCCTCAAGTGTTCACGGCAGAGTATCCCATCCCAATGAGCCCATGTCTCCCAGCAAGCGCTGCTGTACTTCAGAACCCTCCTCCACCCTGCTCTTTGGGAAGCTAGTTGGAGTCAGCCCTGGAGGGGGAGAGGGGGAGCTGTCTTGGAGATGCCAGTCTCAGTGGTCTCTACCCCCAAGGAGTCCCTCTGCCCTCAGGACCTTAGTGGTCCCAGCTGGAAGGAACAGAGAGCCAGGACACCTGAGAGTCCGTCCTCTTCCTCTTAGGCTGAACGGTGAGGAGGCGGCTGGATCACAAGCCCAGAATTCACTGCTTCGAAGTTCTTTCCCAGGTTTAGTGTGGAACCTGGGAAATACGGAAAATCGCCTACACTGAATTGAAATGGGAAGGGGGCTGGGACCTGGGGGAAGGGAGGTGGGGGTGTGTGCTCACCATCATGAGTGGCCAGAGAAACACAGTGATGGGAAAAGCCAGCCCTTGGAGCCCTTCCGTGGGCCGGCCTGGTCTGAGCGCTCCACCTGAGCAAGTCCATCCAGCACCCCCACCCCCTGTGATGGGACCAGGGGACCCTTCCTTTTCGGCACAGGATGAAACAGACTGTCAGCTAGACTGAGCGACTTGTCCACACAGCTGCCACTGCTGCTGCCGCCTCTCCTGGGCTATGGTCAGATGGCAGGGGACCTGGCTTCAGAGTTCATGCTCCCAACCACTAAACTGAGCTACAAAACAAACAAACAGAAAACAACCACAAAGCATTTTTCACCCACCAGACTAACAACAAATAATAGGAGCAATACAATCGAACGCTGATGAACTGGGGTGAAAGAGCTGCACCTAATTACCTCCAGGAGGGACTGGAGGGCGGGGATCAGGGCTAGAGGTTGGGGTCACTTTCACCTTCTATGGGTTTATTTTGAAATGCAGAACATAGTCACACATTATCTGGGTTTCTAAGAGAGAGAGAGAGAGAGAGAGAGAGAATGGTCAGGAGAAGTGAACTACAGATAAAGACAGAGAGAGGGTTCTCAGAGTCCAGAGGCCTTTGAACACAGCCTCTTGGCTGCAGAACCTCCACTGGCTTCAGGCCTTGGGGAAGCTTGCTCCCTGACCCGGCATGCATTTATTCGCTGAGGACCCCCGTGTTCCAGGCACTGTGTGGGGTTCTTTTCCCGGCTCCTGCAAACCCAGGCTGTGTCCTAATGGCATGGCTCCACTTCTGTCCCCAGTCTGTGCCTCCATGGCGATGAAGTCATGGCTACATACAGGGAGGAGCCGGTTCGCCCCTCAGCTTCCACTTGCAATGGGCTGTTCCCCCAGAGCAGCTGCTGCAACAACATTTACTTTGTACAGCGGCCAAGTGAGAGAGGAGAGGGGGGACCAAGAGTAAGTGCTCACTAGCCCACCCCCTTCCAAAATGTTTCTGACAAAATCTGGCACTCCTGGTTCTAATCAAAATACTGAACTTTGGAACAAATTAACATCACACAGCCCTAGCAGGGAAGGCGAATGCAGCCCAGACGACTTCAGTTCACAACCACAACGAAAATAGCTTCTCCCGGGGAAGACGCACTCCGCTAACAAGGTCACTTTTGTTTTGCTTCCCCTGCCATCTGGCTGGGTGGCACCCGGGGCTGGATTTGGTGCCGGCTTATTCTGCTGAGAGTGGATGGGAGCCGGGTGGCACTGCAGAAGGCTTCTCGGGCTCCTGGCAGAGGGTGCCGGCACCGAGGTACCTTCAGACATCCCCCAGAATGCAGGCGGGCAGATGGAGCTCCGGTTTTACCCAGCCCAGCTCTGCTCTGAGCTCCGAGTGTGCAGAAGGTGTGACACCGGCAGACAGCAACAAGCAGGTGGGAAGCAGAGGAGAGCGAAAAAGCACGACAGGATGGGAAAGCTGTATCTTCCTCTCCAAAACACATTCCAGAACTCGACGTAACGCTTGCTTCAGAGAGTTGGGGGCCTGCGCTCCAGAAGGCGAACAAAGAAGCGTGATCTTGGTTTTGTTTTCTTTTTTTCTTTTCACTTCTACGTTCAAGGTTCAGCCTCTTTCCATGATTGATCGGGGACGTTCAGTAACCTCCCCCGGCCTCAGTTTCCTCCTCTGTAGGATGGGAACCGCCGCTGGTGCAGACAGCATGGAGGGATTAGAGGGGGAAGAGGTGGGGAGCTTGGCCGGGATTCTCAGAGCACACGCGTGCACCCTGTAGCCGGGAGGGCTCTCATGCAGACAGTCTGGACTGGCCCCTCAACAGCCCTGCACAGAACTCTCAAGTGTCGGCGGGGACCCGCCCAGAGTGACTTTGTTTGTCCGGAATGGAGCTGGAGTTTGAACTCAGCGTTTTGGTCCTGAAGATGCTGTTGCCCCCACTAGAGCAGTGGTTTTGGTCGGTCACAGCAGGATCAGACCCCATGGGCACCCACAAGGGGGTTGCGACCTCCTAAAGACACGCACCCCCTAGGAGGAGTCCAGGGGCCCCAGTCAATTATCACAGTAGACCTGCGAGGAAAGCAAATAAATAAATCTTTCAGTAAAATGGAGATGGAATCTGTAAAAGTGACCAAAGTCTCTCCTTCCCTTAAATCTAGGAAATTAAGTTCGCTAGAGCATCTCTGTAAGCTTATACGCACCCCCCTCCCCGCCACCCCCAAAAGATACATAAGGCACCTGATTTCCAGGCGAGCTGAATCTGGTCTCCACGGGGTCGGAGGCAGGGAGAGGGTGGGCGAGGTCCCTGGGACCCCACGGTTGTGTGACTCGGCCCCGGAGAGTGGAGTGGGCACCGGGAGGGAGCACAGGGTCCCTCTGCGGTGGCTACTTCCTCCACCAGAACTGAGTCAGGATGTGGGATGCAGGATGTCAAAGGTCCGCAGTGGGACCATTTGCAAATGTTAACTGGTATCAGGACTGAGCCCCTCTCTGCTGCAGGTACCCATGGGGCTTGTCCCCAAGTCACATGAGGAGGCCTTTCTGCTGCCCCCCACCAGGGAACATGGCGGGCAGGCCGATGCTCCCCTCTGGCCTAGGCCTATTCATCTGCTCCCTTTTCTTAACCCGCCTCTTCCCTTCTGCTTGGCAGGCTTCCCAGATCCGGGATTAACTTTGTTAACGCAGGGAACGGGACAGGGTGGCATCGGGCAGAGACCGATGTTCTGGGCAGAGAAATGCAGGCCATTGGGACATTTTGAAACAGGACACAACAACGGTAGCTCCAGAATTTTCCATCATAAAGACACTTGTTGATAACTTGTCTTGCAGCTAAGTTTAAAAAAACACTTCACTTGACTTGGAGGAAATGGGAATTGTCTAAATCCAAGAAGGCATGTGGGAAGAGCTGGCAGAGACCTGGGCTGGTGGCTAAGGCCTGTGCAAGGCTCCCCTGCACCCCGCCACTGGGAAGGGACTTTGTGCTTTTAAAGGGCAGAGAAGGGACTTCTGCACTTGGAGGTGATGGGCCAGGGGAGCTCGAGCAGCCCGGCATGAGAGGAGAGGCGTGGGGGCACTGATCTGGAGGATGGAGTGTCTGAAGCAGGAGCCGTGGGGCACGAGCATCAGGCTGATCTCCGGTTTGTCACCCAGGCAGACGCTCAGGTTCAAGTCCGATGCCCAGAATCAGCATCTCTGGACAAAGAGCCTGGAATCTGTTGAATAGGCAGGCCCTAGGGAACTACTGTAGGCTCAGGGCTCCATTGCATTAAGGCTTTCTGGATTTTATCCTAAATGGAAGGGGAGGCCATTGAAGGGTTTGGCTAACAAGACTACGCCGGCTCTTGTCTCTCTGCTTCCCTGCCTGTTGCACTGTGTAGACTGGCTTCTGACTGTATTAACCAGTCCCGGGGCACCTGCTGGACTCTCCCCACTTGTCTAGACCCTCAGACAGTGGCTGCCTGGCCCCCAAAGTGACAGGTGGATTGACCTTGGGCCTTGGGTTGCCCACATCTTGAACCTCAGATTGAACATCTGACATAGTCGCTCACTGTCGACACGGCAGTTGGTTGCCCAAGAACTCATTTTCCCCCAAAGTGTGGGGCCAATTACCCTCTCAGCCGTCCAGGGCGGTTTGGGTAGCAGCAGGCCTGAGGGTGGGGTGGACTTTCAGTGGCTCTCAAGATTCTGTTTGGTTCTGTGAGCCTGGGACATAAGCTTGCACGGCAGGGAATCAATCAATGAGACTGTCACTTCCTAATAGGTCAGATTCCTTACACGGGGTCCAGGTGACCCCCCTGGCCCTCCTGGTTTGAAGATCGTCAAGGAGGAGCCAAGCATCTCAGCTCTTCCCAGTCAGACGCTGTGCTAAGTGGCTCTTGATTCAAGCGGGTGCTCACCCAAACTGGCCTCCCCTCTTCCAGGTAAATGACAAGTTTCTTATTCTGTCTGCATCTTCCAAGAGAGGGTGGCAGAGAGGGAATGTCGTGAATCACAATCAGAGTTTCCTGCCGCTGAGAGATGAGAATTGATCTCAAACCCTTTACTCTCATCATTTACTGAGTGCTGGGAAGACACATGCATAAGTCAGCAGAGAAAAACTAAGAACTCTGGTCTCTTGCTACATGTCAACAAGACGCCTGAATCATGTCTCTTTGCTGATACACGCAGCAGGATCAAACCATGGCCCAGCCGACCTCCTGGGGCCCCAAAAATGTCAAGGAGACCTTTGCTTCCACCTTTGTTACTTTTTAAATCAACTTTATCAAGGTATAATTTGCATAGGATAAATAGCACTCATCGTAAGTGTATGGGTTGGTGTTTTGACAAATGTATACATCCAAGTAAACATCATCTCAGTTAAAGCATGGGATATTTATATCATCCCCCCAAAATCCCTCTGAGTCTCTTTGAAGTCAATTCCCTTTTCACCTCTGGCCTCAGGCAACCACTCTCTGGTCTCCTCACTCTAAGGTTACAATTTGCATAATTTCATATAATGTAATCAGACGATATGTACTCTTTTAAGATTCAGCTACATTGTTGCATCTATCAGGAACTCTTTTCCTTTTCTTATTGCGTAGCATTCCGTATTTGTTTATTCACCTGCTGTTGGACATTTGGGTTGTTTCCAGGTTTTGGATATTATGAGTAAAACTGTTACATTTTGTTCAAGTCTTTTTATGGACACATGTTTTTTCATCTCTCTTGGTAAACACCTATGAGTAGCTGCGTTGTATGGCAGGTGTATCTTTACTTTTTAAGTAAAAGATACTTTTTAAATCGCCACACCTTTTCCCAAAATAGATACACCATTCCCACCAACTATGTATAAGTGTTCCAGTTGCTTCATGTCCTAGTTAACACTTGTTGTTGTCAGGTTTTTAATTTTAGCCATTCTAATGGTGTGTGGTGGCAATTCATTGTGGTTATTATTTGCATTTCCTTGATGACTAGAATTGAGCACTTTTCCATGTTCTTATTGGTCATTCATATACCTTCTTTGAGTAGCGTCTTTTGTAACCCACTCCACTCAGTTCCTACCCAAGAGGCCATTAAAAAAAAAACGAGGTTGTCTTGTAAGTAAATGATAAGGGTTCATAATAGACTCTGGCTGCAGGTCTTATCAAGTGTGTGTGTGTGTGTGTGTGTGTGTGTGTGTGTGTGTGTGTGTGTGTGTGTGTTCTTTCAGTCCATTGCTGTCTTTTTCGTTTCTTGACCATATCTTTTATACAGCAAAGTTTTAAACTTTGATAGAGTCTAATCATCAACGTTTTCTCTTATGCTCTGTGTTTTTTATATCTTATCTTAAAAATCATTGCCTGTCTTAAGATCACAAATAGTGTATCCTACATTTTATTCTAATTTTATAGTTTTAGCTTTTACATGTATGTCTGTGATCCATTCCTGGTTAATTTTTGTGTGTTACATCATAAGATTTGGAGTTTATTTTTTCCATGTAGGCATTCAGTTGTCCCATCACCATTTATTGCTGAACTTTTCTTTCCTCGTTTGACCACCCCATGCTTTTATCAAAAATCAATTGGCCACACACCTGGTGGTATATTTCCAAAGTTTCTCTTCTGTTCCATTGCTCTATATATCTGTCTTTTCAACCAGTATCACACGGTCAGGTAATTCCTTCACCTTTGTTCTTCTTTTTTAAAAATTGCTTTTTTTGCCCTGGCTGGTGTAGCTCAGTGGATTGAGCGTGGGCCTGCAAACCAAAGGATTGCAGTTCGATTCCCAGTCAGGGCACATGCCTGGGTTGCAGGCCAGTTTCCAGCAGGGGACGCACGAGAGGCAACCATACATTGATATTTCTCTCTCTCTCCTTCCCTTCTCCTCTAAAGATAAATAAATTAAAATCTTAAAAGTAAAAATATTGCTTTTCTGTTCTAGGGCATTTGCATTTCCACATAAATTTTAGGATCAACTTGTTAATTTTTGTTGAACTCTGCTGGAGTTTGGGTTGGTGTCATGTTGAACCTGTTGCTCTACTTGGGGAGAATCAATATCATAAAAATATTTGATTCTTCCTGTCCATGAACATGGTATATCATTTTATCGACTTTACTCTTTTAAAATTTCTTTCAGAAATCTTTTGCAGTTTTTACTCTCCAGATTTTACATATGCTTTGTTAAACTTATTTCATTTTTTTCGTGTGTTGTAAATGGAATTGCATTTTTATTTACTGCCCGTAGTGCGTTCCCTCCTCCTCCTCTTCCTCCTTTTTCGGTTCTCTCTTCCTCCCTGGTTGTGACCTGCACTAAAGCCTTAAGTACATCTTACTGTCCTTGACACTGAGGGTTCGAAAAGGCCCCGGGGGATGGCCGAGTCAATGCCTGGCATTGAGGCGAGTGTAGGTACTGCCTGTTATCTCAGAATTTACAGCTACTGTTGGCACGAGTCTCAGCCCATCAGAACACCTTCCCTCTGTCCACCTCCTCCTCTTTCCCAGCTCCCACCATCCTGCTTCCTCCTTGTGGCCTTCAAGGATGCGACAGGTTCCCAGTATCTTTTCAACATTGTATCTTCCTTTACTCAGCACGTTGATCGAAATGATCATCCCATTGTTTGTCAGAAAGGAAGGAATGTTATGTTGTTCAGCTCCGTATGACTACATTAGTTTCCCAGGCTGCTGTATGGAGGTACCACAAACTGCGTGGCTTAAAACCACAGAAATTTATTTTCTCACAATTCTGGAAGCTGGAAGTCCAAAATCAAAGTGTTGACTCCGTTCCCCCTGACGCCTGTAGGGGACAACCCCTCCTGCTTCTCTGGCCGTTCTCCGAAGTCCTTGGCATTCCTCAGCTTGCAACGGCACCCCCCAGTTTCCCTTGTCACCTTCACATGGCATCTCCCTGGGTGTCCATGGTTCTTCTCGCCTTATAAAGACACCCGCCATATCAGATTAGGGACCCACATGCTTCACTACGACCTCATCTTAGCTAATTATATCTACACTCGCAATGACCCTGTTTCCAAATAAGATCACTCTTAGGACTGGAAACCCCAAATTCAATATATCCTTTTTTGGCGGTGGGGGGCACAATTCCATGCTTCCCGATGTCTTAGGTCCTGTCTTTCTCAAGTGTTCTCCCTCCTGTCGTTCTCTGTAAGAGTTCCTGGAGGACCCAGTTCCCCATCCACCTTCTTGGTCATTTTCCCTGAAGAAGTGAATCACATCGTTGCCGGTCTCCATAGCGTTTGTGCTGGACAGTGGGTCACAGTGGTGGAGCCCGAGGGCAGGGCCACCCCATTTGAACAGAGCCCAGAGCCGGGTCTGGTTTAGACTCTGCGGAGCCGCTGTTTCCACCATGGGCGTTTCGGGCACACGCCCCAGCCATCCCTAACCTGTCCATTTGCAGAGCGGCGAGAAGGATGGGGAAGCTTTCAGGAATCGGTGCTATTCACTTCTCTGTTTGAGGAATTTCATCAGTAGAAAATGCTCTGGATAAACATTTCGAGGTCTCTCTAAATATCTTCCTGCTACACTAAAATAGGTTCAAAATATAAAAGAAAATAGTCTTTTATGTAAATGTGGTATAGCGGAGTGTTTCAACCTTGACCTTTTTGCAATCCAGGGCCAGGTTATTCTTTAACAGTTGTAGGGGGCAGCCTTGTGTATTGTGGAGTGTTGAGCAGCATCTCAACCTCTGTGACAGATGCCAGGAGCACCCCCTCATCAGCTGTGACAACCCAAAAGGTCCCCAGACATTGACAAACATGCCCTGGGGGCAGAGTCCCCCCCTAGTTGAAAGCCACTGTAGAATGTGATAAGGTAGTTGGAAATCTTAATGTAAAGGTTGTAAAAACCATCTAAGTTTCTCTATATTTTGCTTTCCTTTTAATATTATCCTGATCCTGTGAGTAGATTCGGCTTTTCGTTGTCCCTGCCTCTATGCATCTGGGACCTGTGGGTGGCCTCATTCACACAGAGGGAAAAATGGATGCCCCTGCTCATCGTAAAGACCCAGGGGCTTGCGGGACTTGAGAAAGCAGGCCTGCCCCCGGAGCATGCGAGCTTCGCTCTGGACGCCCCGGAGTCTTCCAAAGCCCTTGCCGAGTTTCTTCTCATCTCATTGAACCACAAGGAATAAGACTGTGGTTGTAGGAGAAAGACTAAAAACCAGGGGTGGAAATCACCGGGAGGGAATTCGGAAACAGTGTGTGGAAGGCAGGACTGGCGAAAGGCCGTCGCCCTGAGCTTTCCGGAGCCGGCAGCACTTCCCGCGGGGGTTTCCCGAAAATGGCAGCCCCGGGTCAGAGGGGAAGCCACGCATTCCCAGGCAGACCAGATCATCACAGACATAACTCCTGTTTTGTGGTTGAGACAAGGCTTTCTACTTGGAAATGGCCTTGAACCTGCCTACTCTACACCACTCTCACCTTCGGTTTTATTTTGAAAGCGGTAGCCTTGTAAGGCGGAGTGTAAGCACTCCCGCTTTTGACTGGCTGGCAGGCGTGTTCCCAAGGACTTGGGAGAATGTTGTCTGGGCATGAAGACTCTGCCCTGGGTCTTGGGTCTGTTCAGTGTTGCAAACCCCTTAAACTGTGAGAGAGATATATATGGAACTAGGAAGCTATTCAACTTATACTTTAAAAAATTGAGAGGAAATTCACACAACTTAAAAATTAACCACTTTAAAGAATATAACTCAGTGGTATTTAGTACATTCAGAATGTTGTGCAGCTGTAACCTGCATTTAGGTGCTGAGTATTTTCTTCACCTCTAAAGGAAATCCCAGTCACTGCCCATTCCTTCCGCTCCCAGCCCCTGATAACCACCAGTCTCTATGGATTTGCCTGTTCTGGACGTTTCGTGTAAATGGAATCATATAATGTGTGACCGTCTGTGTCTGGCTTCTTACACTTAGCGTGTGTTGTGGAGGTTCACCCAGGCTGTAGCCTGTATCAGTACTTCGTTCCTTTTCATGGCTGAGTAATATTCCACTGTGGGGGTAGGCCACAGTTTGTTCATCCACTCATCTGTTGTTGGACATCTGGGTTGCTTCCACTTGTTGGCCATTATGAATAATGCTGCTAGGAACATTTGTTTCTCATATTTAAAATTTTTTTAATCGTGGTAAAACAGGCCATTTTAAAGTGTAAATTCAGTGGCACTGGTACGACATTTGCAATGTTGTACCTGTATTGCTACAATCTGCTTCCAAATCTTTCCCATCACCCCCAAAGGAAACCAGCTCAGCACTAGCCCCCTGTTCCCCCACCCCCACCCTGGCCCTGGGAATCTCCAGTGTACTTCCGTCTCTGAACTTGCCTAGTTAACTCCTGCAAGTGGGATTATACAACATTCGTTCATCATGGCTGCTTTCTTTCATTTAGGATCCTGTCTTCACGCACGCGGTGGCCTGTGTCAGAACTTCGCTCCTTTTTATGGCTGAGTAATATCCCGTTGTAAGGACACATCTCATTTCGTTTGCCCGTTTACCTGCTGGTGGACGTTTGGGTTGCTTTCACCGCTTGACCATTGTGACTAGTGCTGCTGTGGACATTTGTGTCTCTCATGGGCATTTGAAGAATGTCCATTGCTCCCAACATCATGGCCTTACTCCTCGGCACGACGCTCCTTAGGAGCTGCACCCGTGTTCCCTGCCACTCCCGGTCCATGGCCTGTGACCTTCTTCCGGCTCAGCCAGCCACGACTGCTTCGAACTCCTGGAGTCAGACGGAATGTGCTTCTAGCCCTTGTGTCTTTGGACAGGTGTGCCCTTGACTTAAAGTTCTTTCTTCCTTCCCTTCCTCACCTGACTACCTCTCAGTCTCCAGTAGGGGGCGTGTGGGTCCTTGTGTACTAGGAGGACATGTCCCCTTTGCTGGGACGACTTCCCTAAAACAGCATCCCTTGCTTTCCCACCCGACCCGGGCTGGCTGAGGCCGAGCAGCAAGGCAGAGAAGAGGAACAGACCCAGGAGCCCAGGTACAGGTTAACAGGTAGGGTGGTGGAGGGCATGATGGCGTGAGGCCAGGGGACATTGTGAGTGGCATTGGGGTGTCAGGGACACTGGTCCTAGGGGTGGCTTTCTGTCTTCAATGGGTCAGGCAGGCTAAACTCCTTCGAGCTCTGCTGGTTCCCATTGTGTTCCTGAAGCTCTTTCTGCTCCTCTCTGTCACAGCTCTTACTATGCCCCCGTGTCACGGGCCATTAACCTCCCTGTCTCCTCCAGGAAACACGCAGCTCCTTGAGAGGGGGTCCTGCGTGACCACCTTCCTACTTTGTATCCCCGGAGGGTAAGATGGACCCAGGGAGCAAGGGGGCTGGATTAAATTTCTAAGAGGCATGGTGTTTTTATGAGATAACTTACGAAACCACTAGGACTTGTTGATACTAAAGTAACAATATAGCCTTTTGGATTCTCAAGAAAACAGGCGTACTTCCTAAGGAAATCTGGTATGTTCTTATTTATTGAGCCTATTAGACTGAGGTTTTCTTTAATAGCTTCGTCGAGAGATAACGCACCCATTTAAAGTATACCATTCAGTGGTTTTTAACGTGTTCACGGAGTCGTGCAACCATACCCCGAAATCTCATATCCACTCGCAGTCACTTCCCATTCTTGTCCCCACCGGGTCCCACCCTGGGAAGCTGCTTCGCCACTTCTAGACTGCGGGTAAATACTCTGAGCACTGGACGACCCTCTCCCCTTTGGATATCGTGTCTGTACACGCAGGCAGAGGGTGAGAGAGAGCAAGGAAGGAGGGGACAGACGCTATGGGGCAGAGAGGCAGCAGACTTATAAGAACCTGGAACGGTCTGGCTTAGAAGCTTTTGAGAGGAAAAGAGAGTAGACGATGCAGAGGAGCAAGCTGGGATGGAGCCAAATGCGTTCCTCTGGGAAGGTTTGCAGAGCGCTGTCCTGCCCAGAGAAGCGATGATGTCATGGAAGTTGGATGGTTGGGAACATGGTCGGGGTGAATGTTCCGTTGATTACATGAGCTGCCGACAAGCAGCAGCAGAAGTGTTGCCGGGTGATAATTCTCCTGATGTTTTGAAAGAAGAAAGTGAGGAGCATTATCTGAGGTCCCTCTTACAGTCCCCGTCGTTCCGTGTATGAGGCTAGTGATCTACCTGTCGGATTCTAAGTCTCCTAATGTAAGAGGCTCCTAAACACGTAAAAGTGTCTGCCGGGTATGAATATTGTATTTAAATGCACACTTTCACCCTGACTGGTGTGGCTCAGTGGATTGAGCACTAGCCTGTGAACCCGAGGGTCGCCAGTTCAATTCCCAGTCATGGCACATGCCTGGGTTGTGGGCCAGGTCCCCAGTGGGGGGTGCACGAGAGGCAAGCACACTCTGATATTTTTCCCCTCTCTTTCTCTCTCATTTCCCCTCTCTCTGGGAATACATAAATAAAATCTGAAGAAAAAAACAATAAAAAAAATACATGTTTCCATCTTTTCCCACGGAATTCAACTGGGAAAAAAAAAAACCAGGTCCATTTGCAGGACTTTTCTTCCCTCTGCTGGATGAAGCAGAGCCCTGGATTTCTCTGTGGTGGGCAGAATTACGGCCCCTAAATGTCCACACCTCAGTAGTCCTCAGAGCCCGTGAGTATGTTACAATACCTTACTTTGCAGGTATGATTCAGTTAAGGACAGAGAGATTATCCCGGATTACCCCGGTGTGCTTCACGTAACCACAAAGGCACTTCTGAGAGGGAGGCAGGAGGGTCAGCGTCAGAGACGACGCAAAGATGAAAGCAGAGGTCAGAGTGATGCCGGGCCGTGAGCCAAGGGACAGGGGGAACCTCCAGGAGCTGGAAGAGGAACGGAAGGAGGTTCTCCCCTTGAGCCTCCAAAGGAACATGGATGGCCCTCCCAGCCCTTTCGGACCTCCGACCCGCAGACAGTGAGATAAATCTCTGGCGTTTCAAGCCACCCAGGTGGTGGTAATGGGCTACAGCAGCCCCAGGAGACCCCTCCAGATTTCTGCCTTAAGTTTTGAGTTTTTCTTTTAGACAATGGTTTTCCCTACTGCGACAAGTAGGGTGCACCTACTGAGTGGCAACGAGGTGCCAGGGGCTGTGGCAGACCTGGAATAGGCGTCATCTCAACCCTCCCAGGGACCCTCTGAGAAAGGTACATTGTCACTTTTATTTCGTGTGTGTGTGTGCATGTATGTATGGCACATGTGTGTGCACAGGCGGTGCATGTGTATTTGAAGCCAGGGCGTCGGTAAGGCCAACCCCCTCTGCAGGCTCTTGGGAGAACGGCCGCTTGCTTCTTCCAGCCTCTGGTGGCTGCCGGCACTTCTTGGCTCGTGGCCCCATCATTCTGATCTGTGCCTCTCATCACATCACTTTCTTTCCTCTGTGGGTCCCAGTGTCAAATGTCCATCTGCCTCTGTCATATTTAGGGCCTGCCTGGATAACCCCAGACGATCTTCCCACCTCAAGACCCTTAACTTAATCGTGTCTTTTGCCATATAAGGTAATAGTCACAGGGTTTGGGAATTAGGAAATAAACATATATCTTCAGAGGGCCACTTTTTAGCATGCCACAAGGGCATATGAACTCTATACATCTTTACTTCTCCTTTCAAGCCTACTTTTATAATTTTACGGATGAGGAAAATGAGGCTCAGAGAGGTTTGCTGTCTTGCCCATATTTCTTATGCAGCTGGTCGGACGGGGCAGGCTCTTTCTGTGACCCCCACATAATGTTCACAGGAGAAATACTGCATCACGCTATACCTGCCTATGTAATTTCAGGGAATGCACTTAGTTTCTCAGATACTCGAGTGTCTGAGTTTTCCTCTGCAGAATGAGAATCATAATATACTCTTCCCGATCTAGGCCAGATGACATTAGACAACATTTGTGAAAATTCTTTGAAAAATATTATGCTCTGTAAATGCAATGGGTTATTGTTATCAAGAGTGAGTTCATAAGAAAGCCTTCATATAAGAGAGAAGAGATGACCCAACTGAGCATCATGAGTGAAATGCCAAAATAGTCATAGAGACCATCCCCCTGCTGTGGAGCAGACTCTTCACTTAAGGTTCTGATGTAGAAGTATTTAAAAATCTTCCCTGTTTGAGGACTTATACCTGGAAGCCACTTCCCAAAGCACAGGAAGCAATGCTGAATTATTTCAAGTTGAAAGGGGCCCTGGCTGGTGTGATTCAGTGGATTGAGTGCCAGTCTGTGAATCCAAAGGTCATGGGTTCCATTCCACAGGCCTGGGTCGTGGGCCAGGTCCCCAGTAGGGGGCGTGTGAGAGGCAACCACACTCGGATGTTTTTACCCCCTCCTTTCCCCTGTCTAAAAAGTAAATAAATAAAATCTTAAAAAGAAAGAAATGGGGCAGGAAGGTCTGATTTACTTTTGTGTTGCTGATTCTTCTCTTCATGTTCCTAGGCAGTCATGAATGTTGGCACTGGATTGCAGTCACACCATGTGTTGTTTTTGTCTGTGAACCTTCTCTTGGTTTCTGTCATCTGGGCAATAGAAAGAGGACAGTTCAAGAGAAGTGTACATGGCAGGTTGCCTACGTCAGCAGGAAAATGACACCAGGAAGCAAAAGTCAGGCATGAGGAAGAGCATTTAATAAGAAGCCAGATGTCTTTATCAAAATCGATTTTTGACTGGACAGGCCTCTGCTCTGCATTCACACTGTATTTATAAATTGAGATCAGATGTGGAAAACATGTCGACTCAGGAGAGACCACACCTGGTGCCAAGGCAGACATCACTAATCAATCACAGCAACCCAGTGCTTACCTCAGAAGCCTCTGACCTGTGGTTTATACCCAAGCTTATACTGCTTACTGTTTCAGTAAATCCCTGGTTTATTTGCTACCCAATAATATCAGCTTCTGCTCCCTCACTCACTGGGTACCAAGTGCTCTATGCGTGATCCTCACAAGTGTTAGTTTCCTGGTAGCCGAAGCTCACCCGAGTAGTGTCAGTGAAAGGAACAGTTCTCTTACTTACAAAGTGTTTGAAAACCACTGCTCTGCAGGGGAGTGGTTTCTGGAGCCGAGTGAGGCGCTCACCAGTGTTAGCTGGTGTGAGGAATGCTAGAGAAGTGACTTACCCTAAAAAATGGCGTACTTGCCCTGGCTAGTGTAGCTCAGTGGATTGAACGCAAGCCTGTGAACCAGACAATCGCAGTTCAATTCCCAGTCAGGGCACATGCCTGGGTTGCAGGCCAGTTCCCAGCAGGGGATGCACTAGAGGCAACCATACATTGATATTTCTCTCCCTCTCTCCTTCCCTTCCCCTCTAAAGAAAATAGATTAAAAAATCTTTTAAAAAACTTCAAGACGGTGTAATTGTGCTGTGCACAAGTCGAGCACACAGGATCCAGCTAAGCAAAACCCCGAACTGCGTGTGTGCACGTGCGGAAAGAGAGTGAGCATTCATGACAGAATGTTAGCGATTGTTGAACGTGGGTGCAAGATAGTGAGGAATTTACTCTTTTCAAAAAATTTATATATTTTTTAAGGGGGAGAGAAACATCAATATGTAATTGCCTCTCATGCACACACCCCCCTACTGGGATCCTGGCTTACAGCCCAGGCATGTTCCCTGACTGGGATTTGAACCAGTGACCCTTTGGTTTGCAGGCTGGCACTTGGTTGGTTGACTGGGCCACACGAGCCAGGGCAGGATTTCATTCTTTTTAACTTTACTATATGTCAGAAACTTTTCACAGTAAAAAGCTGGGGGATGAAATAAAACACAGAAAATAGAAGTATTGGGGGGAAAAAAACCACTTTATTTATGAGCTTTTTGTTACATAAATTTTTATTGAAATATAATTCACATGCCACAAAATACACCCTTGTAAAGTGTACATTTCAGTGGTTCTTAGTGTGTTCATTATGTTGTGCAAACATTGCCACTATCTAATTCCAGAACATTTCTATCAGCCCCAAAAGGAGCCCGGTACCTATGAGCAATTAGTCTCTGTGTCTCCCTCTTCCAGCCCCTGGCAACCGCTAAGCTCCTTTCTGACTCAGTGCGTTTGCCCATCCTAAATGTTTTATATACTGGATTTTGCTGTGTATAATGTGTAACTTTTTGCCCAAATTTCTGAGGGAAAACTAAGGATGCATATTATACATGGGTAGTACCTGAAACACCTTGTATCTGTCCTTGTGTTTTGTCATTATTTATCGCAAAAAATTCCTTGTATGATAACATGTTCAAAAATAAATGCTCACATTCCTTCACAATACAAAAACCAAGTATATAAATACAGAATAAAAAATTAAAATGAAAATTTTTTTCCATGAAATTGTGGGCCCCAAACATGGGCACACATTATACATGAGAGCAGATTATACACAGCAAAAGACAGTAAGTGGGTTTATATACAATATATGGCCTTTTATGACTGATTTCTTTCACTTTGCATAGTGTTCTCAAGGTTTATTCACATTGTAGCATAAGTCAGTACTTCATACCTCTTTATGGCTGAATAATATTCCATTTATGTGTAGATAACATTTTATTTACTCATTTATCCACTGATGGATATTTGGGTCGATTTGAATTTTGGGCTAATACAAGTAATGCTGCTATGAACGTTCACGTTCGAGGCTTTTGCGTGGACATGTGCTTTTCATTCTCTTGGATACGTTCCTGGGAGTGGAACTGCTGGGTCACGTGGTCACTCTATGTCTGAGATTCTGAGGGTCTGCCAGCCTGTCTTCCAGGGTGGCCGCGCCCATTCCCATTCTTACCAGCAGGGTCCGAGTGCCCCGGTCTCTCTCATCGGCACTTCCTACTTTCTTTTTCCTTTTCTTTTTAAGATTTTAGTCATTTATCTTTAGAGGGGAAGGGAAGGAGAGGGAGAGAAATATCAACGTATGGTTGCCTCTCGTGAGTCCCCTGCTGGGAACTGGCCTGCAACCCAAACCGAGATCCCTTAGCTCGCAGGCCTGTGCTCAGTCCACTGAGCTACACCAGCTGGGGCTCTTTTTTCTTTCCTAATAGCCAACCTAAGCAGTGTGAAGTGATACCTCATTGTGATTCCATGTCTGCCACTTCTGCTTTTTTTGTTTTAATTCTAATGTCCAACTGTCAGCTGAGATACTACACCTGGAAAAGCAGTAGGGAATTGGTGGTGAAAGTAATTGCATGCTTTTACTTAAGCGCTGTCTTCTGTGCTCCTGAGACTGCCGGACTTGGGAGAGGCTTGTGCTGGTTTCCTTTTGCTGGGTAACACGGGACCCACGTGCTGGCTCACAGAGCTGGAGGTTGCGGGTCCAGCGTGGCAGATCTGGGTTCTCTGCTCAGGCTGAAATGCAGGGGTTATCAGAGGTGAGTCCTCATCTGGAGCCCCTGGGGAAAATTCTATCTCCAAGATCATTTTTGGTGGTAGTGGAATTAAGTTCTTTCAGTGTGTATAGAACTGAGGTCCTTGCTGACTTAACCTCTAGCAGCTGTCCACCTTCTTTGCTTGCCATGTGACCCCTCCATCCTCAAGCCCACAATGGCGTATCCAACCCTCATCCTTTGATTCTCTGACGTCATTCTCTCTGATGTCTAGACCCACTGTTGTGGCGCTCACATGATTAGGTGAGGCCCACTGGGAAACTCTCTGTCTCTTAAGGTCATTTGATTTGGGGCCTTCATTTATTAGGCAGCATCCTTTCTCCGCGGTCCCTAGACTCGAGTTTGCTTGACCAACTGGGAAAAGGTATATGTGCAGCTGCAGCTGAGAGTCTCGAGGGGCTGTCTTAGAATTGCACTTACTTCCCACACGGCGTTTGACACAAACACCAAAATGGGACTATTACTGACCACGGCTTCCAAGTGTTTTCATGCACCAGCTGTGCAAGAAATTCCAGCTTCATGGCTGACATTGGCCAACAGTGTGTCAACTATGACAGTATATTCTACAAATTTGTTGGTAGTGTCTCTGCTGACTCTTGTCATGGATTATTGAGCGAATGGCTCCTGTTGACTTCAGGGGCTCGTAGCAGGTGGACCGGGACCTTGCTGGACCTTGACAAAGTGATAAATTGCACTTTTATACCCTGTTTGATTCTGGGGCTCTTTTGAAAGGAATACTCTCCTGATGTGGCCAATAAAATGCTCTTTGATGTGCCAAATATGGACAGTTGAACTTTTAAGGAATTTCAAGCATAGAAAATTGGTCTCTGCCCACATCGAAACTAGCACGGTCTTTCGGTCATTCCTCGTGGGGGACGTCAGGTGTGGGAAACACACCTTCTTCCCGGCAATGCCATTTCCCTCCGCGGTGTAATAGTCTAGCGCTCATGTGCTGAAGCAGGAATGATCTGCCCTTTGTCATAATAAGTAGAATAAACTAAAGCGAGGACATGTTAAAGCCGAAATGACTTTGAAAGGGAAAGCCAGTGGGAACTGGTCCCCACTGCAGAGGTCAAGTTAGAAGTGAGCAGAAATTTATATTTCTTTCTTTTAACGCTGTTGAAATGCAGTAGGGTTTTGACTGATCTAAAAATGGCATTTTCCAGAATGTGTATCAGGACACTCATCTCACAAGATGAATAATAGGTGTTAACTGGAACAGGGGTCAGTGTTCAGATAGGTTTGCTGTTAAAGCACATTAAAATTTCCCAGGGTGAGATAATATAGTATGTTGTGATTCACAAACTTAAGGCTTATTTAGTTTTCCATCGAGGAAATACGGATGACTTTGAGCTTTAAGAAACAGACTTCGGGAAGGGTTGTGTTCAAAGAATTCTTTGCCGTGAGGAAGTAGGCCTGTGTTCTCCACATGTTGGTGGTGCCAATCCAGAAATGGGCGCGTCGTCACGTTTGCGTCGCAAATGCATATACATAGGCCACAGATATGCGTATTCGGGTCATAAAGATAGATCATTTTTCTGCCTCACCTCAAATAAATTTCCCGGTGGGATTATTTTCTAATCTCTTCATAGTCTACTAATACCATTTTTAATCTAGCCTTAGAAATAGCCTCAGTCATTTCAGTAACAATTTTATAGCTAGTGAATGGGGAAGGGAAGGGGATTAATATTTATTCCTCATCCCCAATGGGATGGGTGCTTTGTGTACTTTACCTTACTTAAATGTCACAGTAACCCTGCCTAGCTGAGGGCTATTACCTTTGGTCCATAAATGAGAACACTGAAACTCAGAGAGGTTAGGCATTTTGCCCAAGGTCACACAGCTTAGAAGAAGCATTCGGATCGGGTCTCACTTAACCCCAATGCCCATCATCTTCCCAATATACCCCCTGCTTTTCTGCCCGCACGAGCTATTTCAACTCATGTTGTACTTGGATTTACTAATATTTGGGTGTAGATCAAACATTTCACATTGAGTCGTATCTTCCCACTGATCAGTCTTATGATTTCAGCAGTGCCTCGTCATGAACCAACAGTGGTTTTGGGTCCTTGAGTTCCCAGTTCCCCATCTCTTCTCTACCCTCTGTGAAGTGATTAATGATCTGAAACACCAACTGATATAATAACACTACGGAATGCTAACTCTGATTTCATTTACTTTCCATAGTCCCTTCAAAGTGTATCTTCTCATTTTATTGCATACTTATGGAGGACTTTGGAGCCACACAGACTGGGGTGGGAATCCTTTGACCTTTGGTAAGGAATTTCATTTCTGTGGCCGCTTCCTCAAATCTGTGTAATGGGAATGATCATTCTTGGAGGCCAGTCAAGGACTGAATAAGGTTGTGAAATGGGCATGAATTTAAAGCACTTACATAGGGGTGCTCAGTTTCTTCTCCCTTAATGTCGGGGCTTAATATGAGCAATAAAGACAAAATACAGGACAAAGAACTGCTAGGGACACCATTTAAAGGCTCTGAAAATAGTCACGAAGAAACCAGCACCTGCCTCATCATGGCTCTTCACAGTTTTGCAGCCAGTTCATTTATGGCCAGTCTGCACCCATTCAGAGTATACTTGAAAATTCGAGCAAACACGAGCAAACATTAATATTAACCAGAGAACAAATATTTGGGAAGCTCCCTTGGCCTTCATGTTTATCTTCCCTCTGAGAAACGTAGTTAGCAGAAGTAACGGCAAACAAGGAGACGCTTCCCGTCAGCCACGGAAGGTTATGTCCCTGCTTGCCACCGGGCCTTTATCTACTCTCTGTCCTAAATTAGGAAAGATACTTCGGTGTTTAAACACAAGGTATTCTTACTTAAACATATGTCATTTTAAAATGCTCTTATCTTGCTATCCGCAGAGCTATGCAGCACAGGGTCTTGCTCACGGCCAGGCCATTTTGCTGAATTAATGAGTATTTACGGAAGCATGCTAAATTCCATTTCCCTCCATAGTTAGCTCCCAACGAGATGAGCGGGTTTGGTTTTGTGTCTGGATACAGCTCAGCGCCTGTGAAATACTTTCTGTAGGAACCGGGCGAAAGATGAAATAGTCTGACTTCACTGCAAATAAACGCTGTGTTCATATTTGTTACCCAGACTCACCAGCTCTGACCTTCAGCTGTTTGAGACAGACGTTCATGGCTCAGCAGACAGAGCAGTGGGATGTCTCTCTTCTGCTCGAAATCTTAAGTCGTCTCTAGACCCTTACACACACACACATACACACACACACCCCAATAGTTGTCCCCTCCAGAGTCCTCAGCTGTCCAGTTCGTTCAAGCCTCCTTCTGCGGGTTAAATAAAGAGTGCCAAAGCAATCTGGAAACCGGGCTGCCTTCCACCCCGTTAATTGACCCCGTCCTGGTCATACACACTTCATGACCCATTACGCTCTGCCCCGGCTTCTCCTGATCATTGACTGGGGCCAGGCTGGAGCGGCCAGGTTTTCCAGTCTTGCACTCTGTTGCATTTACGAGTCCTTTGGCATTCATTCTGGATCGTAGAGATTAACCCCATTTACAGTTAAGTTCCACGCAGAGCCCCGGTGAAGCCGCTCTGGCCACTGAACAGCACAGCCTCCAAGGGAGCCCTTTGCATAGAGCCCATCGAGAAGGTGGCAGTGGAGCCTCCCTCCAATAACTCACGGTGGCAGATCAGAACAAATTGTTCTTGGTTTTTGGTTTTCACATCGGAAGGAGTCCATGGGTTGGGCTGGGCGGGGGGAAGGGGGGGAGGCAGGTTGCCGGTGGTAGAAGGTGCAGTCTTCCTTTTTGCTAATAGGGGATTTTAAAATAGTGTCTCAAAAAAAGATGTTGCAAACCAGAGACCACAGGGACACCACACAGACACACACAAGGAGGATGTTGCTATTTCTGTCAGTTGCTTTGGGTTGGGACGATGACTGATTTTTTTAAAAAGTGGGGTGGGGGGAGCAATAGGGTTGGAGAACCAGAGAACGCTCCCCGAGGCTCCTGCTGACCCCTGGGGTCCGTCTGGCCTGGGACAGCACAACGTCCCCCTTAGGACGAGAGCAGGGTTCCCCACTCCATGCCCGATGGGAGCAAATGCAGTCACAGGCGCGGGAATCCACACACCCAGCCCCGGCACTTTTGACTTGCTCCTGGCCTTTCTCTGTTGAACATGGGCCTAATTCCTTTTATTTTTGAATCATTGGTGGTTGTTATTTTTCATCGTGGTAAATATGCATCCATAAAATTTACCACCTGAACTATTTTTAAGTGCACAGTTCAATGGTATTGAATAGACACGTAGTTGTGTGTGAATGTATCTGCGCATCCCCCCATCCCACCTCAGAGCTGTTTTCATCTGGTAGAATCGAAACCCCGAACCCATTAAACACTAAGGTCCCCCTCCCCGTTCCCCATTCCTGCCACCCCCTGACAACCTGCAACCTCTGGCCTTCCCTCTGTCCCTACAACTTTGACCAGTCTGGGTACCTCGTGTAAGAGGAATCATATAGGGTTTGTCCTTTTGTGACTGGCTAATTCCTCTGAGCAGAGTGTCCTCAGGACCCACGCATGTTGCAGCATGTGCCAGGACGGCCGTCCTTGCAGAGGCGGACGGTAGTCTGTTGTACGTATAGTGCTTGTTTCCCCGTCCGTCCTTTGAAGGGCACGCGCTGCTTCTCCTGTTGGTGGTTACGGTGGTGCTGCTGTGAACAGGGTCATCCTGGTTCCTTTATTCAAATTCTAGCCCTCGTCCACTTTCTGCACCTCCCTCAGCAAGCTGCTCCCGGGATGGTGATCTGGTGAGCCCGGTCCGGGGGTGCAGTGCCCGAGACTTAGAAGCCAAACGTGACGTCGAGAAGTCCCTCTGTTGGGCATTAGGCACATAAACAAGTGCCTAACGCAAGAAGAGGCTTATGTTGTGGTGACCAGATGTCCGGTCTGCCCAGGGCTGTCTCGGTTTACACCTGTCACCCCAGGGCGATCGTGAATCCCGAGTCCTTTCACTCCCAGGAGGATTCTGGTTTGGAAGGACTTATATGGCCACCGAGTTTATGGAGAAAGTTGTAGACTGAGGTCATCTGAGGTGGTCCGATCTGGAGAGACTTTGGTGGGTGATGCGGGATCCACCAGGGACAGTCAGGTTTGCAGCCTTTGTTCTGTGAGGAGAATCAGGGGGTGAGGAGCAGGCTTAGGCTGGGTGCCCCTGGCCCCCGTGTACTTAACTGACAGTGCTCAGCATTGCTGGTCCAACTGAGAAGTTGTCCTCAACAGGGGGAGCTTTTGCTTCCCAGGGCACCTATGGCAATGTCTGGTGACGTTGTTGGCCAGGGGTATTACTAGCATCCATACTAGAGAGAGGGACCAGGGATGCTGATACACATCCTACAATGCGCAGGACAGCCGTCTATGCGTGATGAAGAATTCCCCGGCCCCAAATGTCAACAGTGCCATTGCTGAGAAACCCTGAGTTAAGAGATGCGAGAAGAAAAGGGAATGAACTTCGGCAGGGAGAAGGGAGCACTGAGGATGGAGAAAAAGAAACAGCAGTAGACCCCCTGGGGCCAGAGGAGGTCCCAGGCAGAACTGCAGCCTGGGAGTCAGGAAATGAACTTGGTTTTCCCTCCCTCCACTGAGCCTGGTCTCCCCTGTCCCCTGACAAACACTAAGTCACTTTCCTCCTCTGCTTTGGTGTCCCTCTGCTCAGTGGGGTGAACACCAGCCTCTTGTATCTGACCTAGCGAAGGAGAGCATCTGTGTAAGGTGCTTTGAGGAGTTGACTGTGGCCTGTGGCGGCCCCGTGTCACTTGGCACTGGTGCACAAGTTCCACCCTTTTGAGCCTATGGGAGAGGGATGGGAGGTCAGAGTCGGGGGACAGTGTGGCTGAGTTGAGAGGGCAGCTTCCAAATCTCTCAAATGCATTGTCGCCGAACACTAACAACGGTCGTGCCGCACTTACTCCCAAGAGACTTGCTTGTTTCAAATCATCGACTGAAATTCCCAGAGCACCCTCATGACGTGTGGCGTTCACGAGTCCTGTTTTCTGCGTTGGAAGGCGTTCTGGGCTGGTGACAGCAGGCGGACAGGAGCTGGCCCCTGCCGTCTGGGTCCCGTTTGCAGGCTGGTGTATCTCAGTGTGCATGTGCATCCCAACACCAGTTGACGTCATTGTCTTGGTTGCAAGCGCTCACCTGTCTGGTCTGAACTCAATTTGCAAATGCTCTGGATCGGCTCTCTATAAATATTCATTAATGATGAGGTCAGATGAAGCAGTGGAATGCTGCAAAGGATCATCGTTCACACACACCACGGCCTTCTCCCCTCCTGGAGGCATCCTGTGCCTTCCAAAAGGAGCAAGGAAGCCGCAGGATCCCATCTCGAGAGCTCAGGAAAAACCAGACGGAGCTGCTGTGAAGTCAGGACAGGAGAGGATGAGCAAGATGTTAATTACAGGGGAAAGGACCCGCCCGGTGACGAATGTGCCGGTCCTTCAGGGCCTCGCCACTCTCATTTACTCCATCACGGTAATTTCCCTAAGTGCGGTGGGGACTGGTGAAAAATCTTTATGCCAATAAAAATATTTGCGAGACGCCTTCTTTTTTTTTTTCAATTTGGGAAGCCCACCTAGAAGGCTGGCTCACATACTGATGAACTGGAAAATCGTAACAACCACAGAATTCACCTTCCAGCAGGGGAAAGGAACCACGTAAATACCAGGAATTATTTTCATTAGCCCGCGGGTCACACATGAGCAACTTCTGCTGCTGGGGTTTATTGGCCCTGGCTCAGGTCTTGGGGTTCTGGGGAGGGGGAGGGGTGGGCTGCCTCAGTTACAGACAAAATGGATGAGTAGCCTGGTGCCAATTAACCTCCCTTTAATTGATAATTAATTTTAAAACCTATTTACTCTCCCTGGAACAGCTGAGACTTTAAAGAGGCCACTGTGATAACAAATGGAGAGTAAAGTCATCTCTCAGGAAATGAAGGGGGCCTCTCGGATGAGCCATTTTATTAAAGGGTTCTGAGTGGTCATGAAGGTGACAGATCAGAGTCATAGGGTGGTCACAGCTGCCTTCTACGTTCCCCCTCTCTTTGCATCACCGCCCCCACACCCTGGTAGGGTGCCCAACTGTCCTTGTGTGCCCGGGGTTGAGGGTTTTCTGGGACATGGGGTTTTCAGTGCTAAAAACGGGACAGCCACCTACCCTGCAGAGGGCCCGACCCTCTAGGTCGATTCTTCCCCTTCCCTGGGTCCTCTGGTCCTGGCATTTGCCTCAGTCTCCCCTGAACCCCAGTCAACAATGCTCTGCACCCCCTCTCCCCAGCTTTTAGCTTCAGGGCTCTGTAGGGGTTACCCAATGGCCATACTGATGGAGGTCCAGGTTAGTTATTGAACCCCTTCCAGGGGTTACCTGTGCAAAAGTAGGCTTATTATTTTTTCCTCTGACTATAGAAGCGACTGGGACATGCGCACCAACAAAACACACCAACAAACTTAGACAGTGCAGAGATGTGCAAAGGGAAATAGAGAAAGAGAATGTAAATACACAGAGACCACGAGTACAAAAGAGCAAAGCAGAGGTCACTTGGAGCCTCGGTGTTTGTGGGAAGCACTGCTGACAGTTCTGTGCGGACCCTTCATTAATCTTCAATGCAGTGATGTCACAGATCTTCCGGCTGGCATAGCATTTCACTCCTTTACTCTTTAACAGCCTGGGGAGGGGCATGACGGGTCTCCATCATGTCTCTATCATGGCTACTCTAGAGACTCAGAAGAGACTCGAACTTGGAGAATTGACACTCCGCAGCATAATCTGATGATGGTCTGTATGTTCTGCTATTGCTGATGAAAAATGCTAGCTGTGGCTTGTTCAGAACTTAGTCCAAAGGGCGTGTAGCGGGTGCTGAGAGAATCATTAGCTCAGGCGTGAATCCGAGGGTGCTTGGGAATGACAGGGAATGTCTTGGAGTTTCTTCCCGGGCCTACTGAGCAGCGAGGTGATTCCTGGGGGGCTTTAATTGGTGGAGCTCGAACTCTTCTCCCCCGGGGGAACCCTCTGAGTTCCACAGGAGGTTCTGTGGTTCGGCACACAGTAAAAGATCCGTGACTCTGTGTCTGACACCCCCATTCCCTCATGAAACGTGGATGTAATAATATTTACCAGTATCTGGCAGGGGAATTGGTAAAATACCCAAGTGCTCCATGAGTTGAATTCTCATTACATACAGCAACTCCAGTCAGCTTTTGCCCAATTAAATAAGACAGTCCTAGGTCTTGAAGGAATCTCTAGAGATCTCCCTGCTTCTGAAAATACTGGACTTATGTAATACTTTTTACCCACAGGCTTATTCAGTCCTTTATTCCCTCTCTCACTGCCTCTCTCCTCCCCTTGCTTCCCATGAGGCAGCCGTACCTGAAACCATGGGTTCTAAGCTAGACTATCCAGGTACACACTCCACTCTCTATGTACTAGCTGTGTGACCTTGGGGAAATTCCTTCACCTTTCTGTGCTCCACTTTCTCATCTGTAAAGCAGGGAGAATAATAGTGCCTATGCCATAGGGTTAGTGTGAAGTTTCACGACTTAATTAATAGACATATGCAGTGCTTAACACAGGCTTAGCACATAGATGCTCATTATGACTCATTCACTCAACTAAGATCTCTTGAGTTGTTGCAATGAGCAGGGGCTGTTAGGTCTAGGGACCTGTGTTAAGGAGGAATCGTGATCTCTGCCCTCACGGAGCCCACAATATAGTAAAGAAGATGGTCAGTCAACAATATAGCAGGCAATACAATCTCCAACAATGCCACACAACAATAAGCAAGCAAGCGAGTGAAATAATTACAGATTGGGGAACATCCTCTGAAGGAAATAAACAGTGTGGTCAGGTGGAGAGCCATCAGGGAGGCATGCTCTTTGGCTGCAGGGTGGTCCAAGCAAGCCTTTTGGAAGAGGTGACATTGGAGCTGCCACCCAGGGGTCGAGCATGGGAAGGGCTGAAGGGAAAACTTGCCAGGCAGAGGGAATGTCTGGTGCGGAGTCTGGAGAAGGGGAAGGACCTGTGTCGGAGCCAGCGTGGCTGCAGCATCTGCAGCCTGGGGCTGTGAGGTTGCAGCGTGAGGTCGGATGAGGTGGGCGAGCTGGGCGGGACCCCCAGCACACAGGGCCTTTCAAGGAGGCAATTGATTTGATTTGTTTTGTAAAAGATCATTTTGACTGCGGCAGGGAGAACAGACTGAAGAGGGATGTATTTGTCAGTTCTTTGGGTAAACAACAGAATCCACTCTGTCTCGTTAAGGCAGAAGAGAGAGATTTATTTATCAAAGGACACGAGGTCACTCACAAAGTTATTTGGAGGACTGGAGAGAACCGGATTTGAAATGGAGCTTCCAGGAGCAGCCCCAAAAACAGTGCCGGCAAAGCATCTGGCGCTTAAACCCGTGCTGCAGCCTTACCGCCGTTCCTGCCCAGCACAGTGGCAGCCTCCGGGCCACCGCCACTGCTGTTCTGGCCACTGTGGGGAGTTTCTGTTGCCACCTATCACCACGCAAATGGACCTTAGAGACCCACTGCTTTGGGGGCTGCAAGTGTGTGGGTTCCAGGTCACATGGCCGCAAGGGGGCCTAGGAATTTGCGTTCTGGTGTCTAGAACCTCAAGGAGGTGGAACTCCATGATGGCAATTCTTTGTTCCAGGAAGCAGACGAGAATATGTCAGATTCCAGGAACACGGCAGGAGCCCACGTCCACGGGGCAAGGACACGTGGAGTCAGCTGGGAAGCCCCTACAGTCACGCAGACGAGCAGATGGCTGGTGTCTGGGGCACTGCTCTGGAAGGAGAGGAGGAGCAGCACTTGGACTTGGAAGGCGATTTGGAGGTGGCGTCTGTGGGACTTGCAGACGGCTGGGATGCAGGGGAAGAGAGGGAGAAGGACCCAGGCTGCCTGCTCAGGTGCGGGCTTCTAGTCGATGGATAATTTGACCATATTTTTTAAGGCAAAAATAAAGCTGCATCACCCAGCAACAGTATGGCATCTGAAATTAAACAGTTCCTGGGAAGCTGAGGCTCGACCCATTTCTTAGTAGCTTATCAATCACCCAGAACATTCTTTTGCACATACTCTCCTTGTGTGTCTTCAGTACAGATACATGGTGGATGAGTAACTGAGAGGAACTGATAACCTGAGTCATCATTTTAGACCCAGACCGTCCATCTCCCTCCTCCGTCTTTCTCCAAACAGGTGTCCAGGTGGTAAAATGAACTATTTTCAGTTTCCTCCTCTCTGACAGAAGGGCTGGCAGGCTGTGAATGGCTGAGAGGCAGCCGAAGGAGCTGGCAGGAGAGGCCCCGTCATGGCTGGGTGCCTGCCGGAGGCAAGTGTCCAGGGCTGCACCCAGCCGGTGGCAAGTCCTTTGTGTGTCCCCTTGCATGGGGACAGCGGACTCAGGGAGGGAGACGCAGAGCCATCAACTTGAGGGCTTCTGTGTCTGCCTTTGGCTCATGGAGGAACACAATCCCCAAAACGAACTCCATTCTACAGACGGTGGGCAAAGTCTGCTCGGCTGCATTGGAGGTTCGAGTCAGTCAAGGATGATAAAACAACTTAGATGCAGAGAAAGGGCCAGACACCCCCCCGACTGTGCTTGGTGTCTTGATGGCTTCTTCTCCCAGGGTGTCTGTGTTCTTTAGAAGGACCAAAGGAGTGGTTATGGGGCTCCACGGTTGTTCTGGAAACATCTTTCCTACCCTTAATGCATACCATGGAGACTGCTGCCCCTCCCAGCCTGCCAGCATTACCATTAGGGTTGCCCTGGCTTTGCCATTGGCTTCCCAATGTTCCTACACTTATAAGGTGGCCTTATCCCGCATCGCTTTGGTTGGGCTCAGCTGCGTTTCCCAGAATTCCCTCCCCTGTGTGTTTTCAATGAGGGCGAGAGGGATCCCTGTAGGAGATTTGGAGCACGGGAGTGAAGCGGCTTATCCGTTGCTTATCTGTGTGCTCACCTCGCTGGCTTGGGGCAGAGGCTGGGTCTGCAACTGCCCATCTTCTCCTGGACCCTCGAGCAGCCACACCAGCTGCTGGGCCAGGCGAGCGCATTCGGCTTCCCTTCCTCCGGACACTGAGATTAGAAGCGTCGAGCATGGTCATGGGTTTCAGTCCATCCTCTTGGTGACCCAGCATGTTCTCCACCTCCACCCCTTTACGTCGGTTGTGTAACAAAGAATTTGGCCTTTATCTCCGGTTTCCGAGAATGAGACTCTAAATCCTTCAAAGTTCCCAGGGCATAGGAGTGTCTGTCAGCTCAGAAACCTCCTGGATCCTACCCGGTTTTATGCTAAGAGACGAGATGACAGGGGTCGTATGACCAGGATGGGGCTGGTCAACCAGAAAGACGAGCTGCGGCATGAGAATGCTGGAATGTCTGGCCAGTCTGACCTCTCCGGAGGTGGTGGGGGCTGGAGACTGAGTTCAGTCCCACGGCCAGTGATCATCACTCACGCTACGTAATGAAATCCCGGGACCAGCTGTGTACATTGGAGCTCAGTCCAGCTCCCTGGCTGGTCCCTACATCGATGTGCCAGGAGGGTGACATGCCCTGATGCCACAGAGAGAGGGCACAGACATTCTGTGCTGGGGACCATCCCGGGCCTCGCCCTGCGTGTGTCTGCCTTTGGAGACACGTGATCTGTGTCCTCTACAACAAAACTGTGATTATAAGTGTAGTGCTTTCCTGGGTTCTGTGAGTTGTTCTAGAGAATTCTCCAGCCTCAGAGGGTCATGGGAACTCTCTTGGTTTTGCAGCCAGTAGGTCAGCTGTGCAGGGGGCCTGGGGACTCTCCTTGTGGTTGTGTCTAAGGTGGAGGCAGGTATAACAGCGGTCACAGCCTTTCTGATTGACCTCTGGCCGATGCACATGCCGCATCCACGACCCCGGCCTCTGCTACCAGGGCCAACCCTCTGATCCACCTGACGTTTCCGGGTTACCTGAGTGCCAGAGAAAAAACGATGCTGTCCCGTTCTAGAAGTAGAAAATAGATGAAGAGTATAGTGGGCTACAAAGGAAGGACCAACCCCCGGCAAAGTGAGCGGGCTTAAAGAAATCTGGGATTTGTCCGGCTTCAGAAGCACGGGGGAGGTTTCTCCGGTCTAGGGATGGAGTGCGGTCTTAGCAGGGTTCTTCCCGAGAACTCCTCTGATGCTCGCTGTCTAAACCATACAGCTCTGTGATTCCCCCTTTCCTCTTTGTTTGATTTGCTATTGCATTTAAGGATCTTTCTCCTCTAGGCTACTACAGCAACAAGGATATCTACCACCTGTCAGGGGGCTTAGTCCATGCCAGGTGCTTGCCATACATCGTCTCTAACGCTTGCACTCCACAGGTTGGTTTCATTAGCTCCATTTTGCAGATGGGAAAACTGAGACTTACAAAGCTTCATGCTTCAGGCACAGAGCCACACACATTAGTGTAAGTAGCATCCCTGCCCTGCACACAGGCTGAGTTCACCTGCTGCCCCGACCATGCCCACCTCCTTATCTGGTCCCTTTTCTCCTGGGACGAGGGCTGAGCAGGGAAAGATGTCCCCTGCTTGCCCCCTGCTTCAGGCAGATCTCTGGGTGTTTTTGGCAGCCTGGGAAGACTCTGAGTAAAACGGGCTCGGGATTTGAACTTGCCTTGTCAGCCCTGTCTCCTGAGTCCCCCACAAAAGGTTTATGGTTGACTCCGAGCAGCACTGCTGAGGCAGCCGGTAACGTTTATAACCGCAATCCAGCCCCGGAGAGCCCCAGCGCTGATTTCTTGCCCATCTCTATCCTGTAACAGAAGATTTTTCAATTGAGTAGGTTTGCCTCATGCACAACATTAGTTTTAAAATAGCTCTAGCCCAGCTTTGAGGATCGCACGAGGCCTCGCTCAGGGATTTGTACTTGAAGACTTGAAAATACATTTGTTTTACCTTTCTCTTTCTCCCTCTTTGAGGAATTCTAATATATCACACAGGAGTATTTCTCACATGTCATGGAAAAGGCTGGCTCTGCACTGAAGACAGAGAGCTGCGTACTGTTCGTTGATAGAGGGAAGCTCCATCTGGCCTCGTGCGTGGGCTTCTTGGGGTTAGGTCATTGGAGACGTCTGCAGTGTTTGACCCTGGGGGTGCCGGCATCCCTGCGATTTAATGCTGGACGTGGGTTCGGCAGAGGGAAGGTGCCCTAGAGAGGCATCACCTCCTGGTCTCTGTGAAGGAGGGAAGGTAAGGCGTGACCTGGAGTGACCTGCGCCCTACAGGGGGCATGAGGTCACAGCCTGAACCTGCAGATATCAATGAATGACGCTGTACATAGTCATTTTGTACCTATTCAGATATATCTGTAGGATGAAGTCTTAGAAATTGTTGACCTCAAAAAATAAAACAGCCAGTTACTTTACCAGCAAGATGGGTTTATCCGGGAATAGCAAAGAATTACAATTCTGGACAAGCCTGTTATAGCAAAAGACTATAGACGAGTCCAGCAAATATAAATCAGAGGAATATGACTCTATGGAGAAAAAGGAGGAAGTTGGGTGGGGGTGCTTTGAATAAAATTTTATGGGAGTAAAGTCAGAGTTCAGGGTGGTGAGATCTTCTCATTGGCTGAGTGGTGATGGTTTCCATTGGCTGAGCTTGTTGCTGGGCAAGGAGAAAGTCTTCCTCCTGCTGGAGTAGTAGAGGCACCTCCTATTGGGAATGCAAGGTATGAGTCTTCCTGTTGGGGTATGTAATTGATGTGGAGTGGTAGGATGTGAGAGCGCCCCCTTCAGGTCTCCTGACTCCTTTAAAAATAACTTTTCCTCTATTCATTCCTATTGAGTGGAATTGCTGAGTGGAAGAGTATGTATTAATTTTCTATGGCTGCTTTGCCGGAAACTAGTGGTTAAAGATAATTGGACTTTATTCTCTCATAGTTCTGGAGATCTGAAGTACAAAATCCATTTTATTAGGTTAAAAATCATGGCGTTGGAAGGTCAGGTGCCTCTGCAGGCTCTGGGAGAGTCCATTTTCTTGCCTTTTCATCTCTGGTCACTTGAGTTCCTTGGCTTGTGGCCTCTTCCTCCATTTTCAGAGGACGTGACTCAAATTTCTGCTGGTCAACAGGGACTTCTCTCTGACCTTCTGTTACCGTCTTCTAAGGACCCCTGTGATTCCGTCAGACCCATCTGGATAGCCTAGCCTAATTTCCCCGTCTCAAGAGCCTCAATTAAATCAATCTGCAAAGTCCTTTTTGCCCTGTAAGGTAACACATTCACACATGCCAGGGATTAGGGTGTGGACCCCAGTAGTCAGCCTACCTCAAGGCATATATATGTACTTTTATACTCTTGATAAAGTGTAAATTGCCTTTTATGTCATTTGGAATAATACCTCTCCTCGTCAATATAAAGACAAACCCATTTCCCACACCTTATCAATACAGCTTTATCAAGTTGATCTTTGCAGATCTGATGGTAGAAAAATCTTGCTCCGTGTAGCTTTAATCAGCATGTTCTTGTGAATGAGACAGAGAATATGTTTGTATGTTGACGAGCCATTTGTGTTGGGTTGGCCAAAAAGTCCGTGTAGTTTTTTCCATAGGATGAAAGACACATTTTTTATTTTCCACAATAACTTTATTGATTCGGATATTTTGAGTATGTCGGCTATCTCCTGCTATTGGCTTCTAGTGGGGAGAGGCCAGGGGTGCTGCTAAAACATCTTCCGATGCATAACACAGGCCCACAGCAAAGAATTACTTGACTAAAATGTCAATAGCACCAAGAAGCTTTGCAAACCGTTTCTGACACGTTCAATCAGTCACAGCACCTTCTCCATTCCGTGCAGAAATCTTTTTTTTTTTTTTGCATTTCCACTGCATTTTTACCTTTCTTGAAATAATAAAGCATAATACACCAAAAACATTGTGTATTTTCTTCCATCTTCAATATCAAAATGGCTGCACAAAAATCCACCAGTTTGGATGGTTTTTTAAAAGTGCATGCTGATGTGACAGCTGTCACAATAGAACCTAACAAAATTGTTTCCAATGAAGGTAAAGACAACTCAGCAGTACTGAAACCATCCTATGGAAAGAAATAAACAAACGTTTTGGCCAGCCCAACACTTCATTTTTGGTGCCCTGTCTTGTCACATCCTTTGCCTGCTTTTCTTTGGGTTACTGGCCTTTTTGGCCCTTTGAGTTGAATTGCAAATCATATCGTTATTATTAACCCCTTCTTACCGATGAGAAGACGGGCACCCAGAGTCCTTAAATAACTTGCCCGAGGCTACAGGGTGCTGAAAGGCAGGGTGGGGGGTTGGAAGCATCCTTGATGTTGAACTTGACTCATTCATTACCGTGGTATCAGCAGGCAGCCAAGTGAAGATTATTCCTGTCAAACCACATGAAGGGCTGACAAATAAACCTCTTTCGCTGGACAGTGATGTTGTAGCTTTCCAGGAGCTTTCATTTTCGTTACTGTATTTTTACTTTCCTAGGGATTATTATTCCATGTTCTCCTCAAGGAAACTGAGGCTCAGAGACACTCGGGAGCCCGGCCACAGTAGGACCGCTGAGTGCAAACTGGCTCCTGGCCCCGCCCGCGCCTTTGCCCTGTGCTGTCGGCCATTTGCGGTTGAACTCTTTCATTCACTGTCTTCACACTGTATTACCCGGTCTGTGTCCACCTATACAATGATTTATTAACTATAATTTTAGGTTTGATGCGTCCCTTCTATTTGTGCCTAATTCTAAGAATTCCCACATACCCCCTAGAACCCTCTCCTTGTTTCCTGTAAGTGGTACAAGTACTGCATGTTTGGGGAAACTGCCTTAAATTTGTGAGACCTGATGGGAAATGGCAGGCCCTCATTGCAGTCATCCTCTGTCTAGCACCTACTAACCGCCAGGTGCTCTCTTTAATCCTACAGCGACCATGACAGACCGGGTTCCCCTAGTTCGTGGAGTAGTAGGGTGTGGAGGCTCAGAGAGGCCAGGCGACCTTCCCAAGGTCATACAGCCAGCAAGTGGCACAGCTAGGATTTGAGGCCCATGCAATTACCTGCACTGCCCCAGGTCCTTCCTCCCTCCACTGCCCTGCACCCGGGCACTAGTTTGCTGATTGCAAAGTGGGTCCCCAATTGGAGATTGCTCTCCAGGACCAAAAACATCCACGTCAGACATTTAGCTCCTTTACTAAGTGCAGTTGGGGTTTCTGAGGCCGCCCATCAAATGGCTAAAGGGCCTTCTGTTCCACCATGAATTCAGTTGTTTGGGTGACACAGCACCTCCAAGAGGTGGGCAAATACAGCGAACCCATTTACAGGTGAGGAATGTGGAAAGGTTATGTGATTTCCCAACATCACCCAGCCTGTGAGCCTCATTGCCAAGAATAATAATATTAATTCAGTAGACTCAAACTCAAGAGCTTCCCGGGGCCCCGTGGTACTCAAACCATCAGAAGGGGTTTCCTGGCTCTGACCCTCCCAAAGCGACACTTCCCACCACCGCAGAGGTCAGAGTGCAGCACGGACTTCTGGGAGTCACTCACGCCCACCGGGTGAACTCTGAGCAGCTGGAGCATTTTCTCCCTGCTCGGTTTTTCTGGTCATAGCTCAATTATTTTCCCCATCAAGAGAATGGCCCTACATATTTTACAGTGATAGAAACAATACAGGTTTTGCCTAATGGAACGCTTGCAGGGTTACTGGGAAGATGAATGGGTTAGCATTTGAAAAGCACTTTTGAATCCTAGACAGATTGAAGTCAAGGGCAATCTATTGTTATTCATCCTAACCATAGTAATTGATGGGGGGGGGGTGGTAGTAAATACCTAGATAATCTTTTGATTTTGCTATAAAAAATGGGTTGAACCAAAGGTTGCTATTTCCTAGAAAGACAATTCCTTCCCTCTGGTCTCCAGCCACTGTCCTGGTTTTCTCAGCTAATGTTTTCAGAGTCTAGTGACTTAGGTGACAGACACAACCAGGTTGGAGTCCTCCAGGCTCAGCCGCGAACTGTCAGAAGGATGCTGTACATCCGAGACACAGCTGGACGGGCTTGGAAACTTAGAGAGTTAAAAATCTACCTCCATACCAAAACCTGCACGTGGATGTTTGTGGCGGCTTCATTCGTAATTGTCAAAACTTGGAAGTAACAAAGATGCCCTCCAGCCAGCCAAGTGGGTAAATAAACTGCGGTCCATCCAGACAATGGAATATCACTCAGCGCTAAAAAGTCATGAGCTCTCACACCAGGAAAAGGCATAGAGGAGACCTAGGTGCATACTGCTGAGTGAAAGAAGCCAATCTGAAAAGGCTACACGTGGTATGAGTCCAACCATATGACGTTCTGGAATAGGCAACACGGAGGAGACAGAATAAAGATCAGGGGTTGGGTGGGGAGACGGTGAACAGCTGGTGCACAGCAGACTTTTAGGGCAGGGAAGCTATTCTGTTTGAGACTATAATGGCAGGTACGTGTCGTCACCCACAACATGTACGACACCGAGAGTGCGCCCTGATATAGACTGTGGACCTGGGGTGATGACAATGTGCCATTGCAGACTCATCAGTTACAACAGAAGCACCACCGCGGTGGGGGATGCTCATAATAGGGGAGGCTGTGCATGTGTGGGTCAGGGGGTTAGGGGAAAATTCCTACGTTCTGCTTACCATTGCTGTGACCCTAAAACTGCCCTAAAAATTAAAGTCTCTTAGAAACCAAACAAAAGAGTCGGTGGGTTTCCCATTTTACAGATGGGGAAACTGAGGGTCGACTCGGGCTGCAGCTGGAATCTGACCCCTGGGTCTCCTGATACTGAGATCGTTGTTCTTCCCTCTGTGCTCTGCATGCCAAGGAAAAATGTCAGTCTCAACCCATCCGTGACCTGGTCACCCACACCGGGAACAGAAGCGGGCTGACACCAATGTCTGCGGCCCCTCAGAGCCACCCTCCCCAGAACCTCCTCCTCAAGTGCCCTTGCTGTCACAGCAGGCTGATGACAGTCATCTCTTAATTGCAGTAGTGTGTGTTGGCCTGAAAAATCATTGGAATCTGTTGGGCCCGCTGGCTGGGCATTAGGGGGTGTCTGTGTTATGCCTTGAGCACAGGAAGGCTTTATTCATACTGGCATCTGCTCCAGAAAGGTCTGCGAAGCTCAGTTATGCAGCAGAGCGTCATCAGAAATAAAACCCCGTGTGGATGTGTGTGAGGTCATCCCCTGGCTCCGTGGAAGGTAGAAAGCCAGCAGCCCAAACCCTTCTTGTGCACTGACCTCAACGGTTGCCTGAAACTCTCCAATCTTAACTTTAATTCTATAAATCACATCCATTTTTTAAAAAAGTGTATGTAACTTCTGTTTTAGTAGAAAGCTTTATGCCAAGAAAATAGTTTGCCTCATATCTTTGAATCGATTAAGTCTCAATTAATGAAGTCGGATTACAGTGGTTGGGCGCCGATTCCGATTCACATGGAGTGTTTACTCGGCTCCTGGCGGCCCCAGGAGGAGCCCTGGCCCCTGGGCTGTTTCCTCTGACCAGCAGCTGACTCCTTTGATATCCCATCTTGTGTCCTGTCCAAAATAAATGATGAGAGCGAGGCAGGCTCCAGTAGCATGGAGAGACCGTCTGCTGGTGCCATCTGATTCCTCAGCAGGCAGAGCTGCACAATCCCGGGATGCGGGGCCACCAAGGCGGATTTGTAGGCTGAGGACGGAGGAAGCCACCTTGTCCTTCACACAGGCAAACAGCCTACGAAGGGGGAATGCTCTGCACCATCTCAGGTTTCAGTCCCTGGAACTCAGGCCAGCAGTCCTGCTGGACCTCTGATCTGGCAGGAAGCTGTCTGTGTGATGGATTGCCACCAACTTGCTGTGTGACCTTGGGCAGGGCACTTCCCCTCTCTGGGCCTAATTTTCCCCATATGTAAATGAAAAGGGCAGAGTAACAATAATCATATAATTATAGTAATGATAACAATGAGCTCATCCTAGGCATTCTCTTAGTACCCGCCTCCCCCAGGGACCTCTGTGGTTGGCCTTATCATTCTCATTTTGCAGACGAGGAATGAAAACTGAAAGAGGTTAAGTTAGCAACCCACCGTGACGGAGCTAGTGACCGACACAGCCAGAATTTGGGCTCAATCTGACCAACTCTGGAGCGTAAGCTATTAACCTCCTACCCTGTAATAGCAAACACCTTCTTCACATCCCCTCTATGAGTCCTCAGGGCAGCCCGTGAGGCTGGTGCTATCATTACCCACATTTTCTAGACAAGCTAAGGTCTCCCAACATCGTTTCCACCTGTGAAAAATCTATTATTTTGAAAAGTTCAGGAGGACGGGGACAGAAACAAAAGATTGGGAAGGTCAGTGCTCAGGCTTCCCGTTGGCCGAGGAAGAGGGGTGGAGAGCGTGGAGGAGAGGGTCGGCGGGAAGGCCCAAAATGACTCTCCGGGGTCCAGCTCCTCATGCAGCCTGCAGCGCCCTCTCCCAGGGGCCTCTGGCAAGTCACGGCGGCCTTTAACTGCTCTAACCCCAGAGCCGAGTGCTATTACCATCCACTCTTGACGAAGGCGGAATGGGAGGGTGAACGAGGTGCCCCTGCTCATAGATCTCTTAAGTGGAGCCACGGCCCTTGCACCCAGGATGGAGTCCAAAGACTTAACCCTGGAGACCTCTGCCATCTATCCTGCCTCCGGGTACCAACCGGTCCTGCGTATGCAAACCACCCCTCCTCGCCCGTATGCTTTCTGATACCCGGGACTTTCGCTGTGGGAGTTCCTCTGGCCAGACACCCCCTTTTCCCATATCTGTCTGTCAGATTTCTTCAGTGATCTGATCAGGGCCAGCTCAGGGGTCAACCCTTCTGAAGTCTCTCATGACACCCCAGGCAGACGTCACCCTTCTCCACCTGTGTGCCCCGAGCTCTGTTATGGAAACGAGAGAGTCGGACAACAACGATGGTAGTCACAGTAATCGTGCCTGTTACAGAGATGGCAACCTTTGCAGAGTCCCCCTCTGTGTCACCGGCAGTGCTCAGCAGTCTCACACACTTCAGGAGAGGTGTTCCTGTCACCCCATCTGTGTGATGGTGAGGAGACTGGGCTCAGAGACATTAAGTGCCTTTCCGGCGGTCCCTTAGCTGGCACTTGCCTGTTCTGTGCTGTGGTCAGCAGTAGGAGATGTGATGACCAAGACCAGAGGCTGCAGTGATGTGAGGAGGGGCTGTGAGCCCAGGGTGGCAGGCAGCCCCCAGCAGGAGAAAAGACAGGGGAACTGGTGCTCCCCTGGAAGCCCCACGAGGAACCAGCCTCTGCCAACACCTCGGTGTTAGACTCCTGGCCTCCAGCATGGGAACATTTTAAGTGTGTGTTGTTTGAAGCCTGTGGGCTCGTGGTCCTTCGTGACAGCAGCAAGAGGAGACTCGCACAGGCAGAAGTGCGTTTCGGGAGGGGGCTGACAAGGTGCGGCCGGCCCCTTAGCCAGGGCAGGTCTGTCCAATGCAGCTGCGCGGGCCGGGCGTCAGCAAGGTACAAGCTTGACAGAAGATGCCGCTTCCCTTCTGGAATAGTGGCGTTCAACCCTGGCGCGCCCAGACTGCAGCCTGGCCTCTGTGTTCACGTCCCGCAGAACAGGCACGTCCCTCCCCTTCCCTTCCCTCTGCACATCCTGCTCAAACGACTGGCTCTTCTCTGTCTGCATAAAGGGATATGGTTCCCAACTGTGTGTGCGTCTTTATGGAAACATTCCTTAAAAATACTATACATCAGCTCCAATTTTCTACCAGCAACCTTTTAGAACATCTGCCTGTGACCGTGGACTTGGATTCCGTTCAGGGAGGAGGTACCTCCCTTCCGTCCACTCATCAGTGATAGATAAGGCAATGAGAAAGCAGCCGTTGGGCATCAGGAAGCCTGAGCTCTTTCCCAGGCCTGCCTTTGACTTTCTCTGTGACCTTGGACAAGTCACCTCACTCTGTATCTGCACACTGCAGCTTTACTTCCTTACTTGTAAAGTAAGCCAAATAATCACGACTATTCCTTTCTGCTCTCAAATTCTATGCTTCTATGGACTCTTAGCCGAAAGTGACACTGTTCTACCAACCAGCCTTGTTTCCCACTGCTGTCCCCTCTGCACTGTGACCAATGGTTTCAGAGCTATTTAAATGTTTCTGCATGCAGAATACTGATGATGATAACGACAATACCAGTATTATATATTTCCCATCTGACACCACTCTGCTAAGCAGTTTACATGCATCATCATCTCATTTAATCATCGCAGCCCTTGAGGTAGGTATTTTTATCTCTGCTTTGCCTATGAGTAAACTTAGGCTCAGAGAAGTTAAGAAAGTTTCCTGAGGTCACACAGCTAGTAAGTAGCAGAGCTGGCGTTTCGCACGCAGTCTGTTTTCAGAGCCAGTGGCACTCTTACCCACTCGGTCATGTGCCACCGGCGTGCCCAGTCAGCATCTGAAGCACATTTGAACGGATGAACCTGAAAATCGTTCCAAGAAGCGGGATAGTTACCCCGTTGCCCAGCTGGGGGCTGAATGTACTTCTCAGAGCAGTCAGTCCCCAGAGAGGGCTGGCGTAGGAGCTTCCTGGCTGGTTTAGTCTTGGAGTCAGAGCTGTGGAAGAATGACAAGGTCTGAAGCACACATTTGGATTGTCCCATCGTAGCCAGAAGCTCCAGGGAGAGGGTGTCCCAGATGAATGCACTTTATTGCTTTGGGCTCAGCCATCACCATTTTGAGCATGCATTTCTCATTTGTAAGCTCCCTACACTTGTGTTCTTAACCACAGCATTGGGTTAGCTACTCATACAGAGACAACTTCACGCCCACCTTACTTGTCCAGAGGAGGCCCAGAAAGAGGGCAAGGCCAGCCCCAGATTCCGGCCTGTCAGCGCAGCTGCTCCTGCCTGCGGCTTCTACCTGGTTTCGGAGCAAGAACGTCAGGCAGAGATTCTCAGACACCGAGATGAAGAACGATCGTCACTTCCCTGATCCGTTTCCCCTTTTGTGGCTCATTAGTAAGCAAAGAAAGAACCTGAGCTTTCCCCCGTACATCCCCAAAAGTCTGTTTCACAGGAAACCTCACTTAAAAGATCTAATTCTGTTTAAGAGACCAGTCCTAGGTTCCTTATAGAGCTGCCATGGTTAGGGCTACAGCCATTCCCAGAAAGGCACAGGAAATTGCATCGTTAGAGGGGAGGGGCTGGGGATGCTGCTCCGCAGCTGACAATGCACAGGACGGCCCCCCCACCAAGAACTGTCTGGCCCTACCCACAGGCCAGAGAAGACAGCCAGAGGCCAGAGGCCATACTACCCTGTAGAACTGGGGATTTCAGCCTAAGTGCGCTGGAGCCTGGGGCTTCCCAGCAGGACAGTGAGACGCACCAGAGAGACCTTCCAAAGGGTCGCTCTGGCCACTGCGTGGAGAACAGCCTGTGGGAAGCCAAGGGGATGCAGGGACCAGACGGGAGGCTGCTGGCATCACCTGGACAGGATATGCGGGAAGGCCTGATTCAGAGGACTAGATACTGCGTACTTACTATGCACCTAAAACTCTGTCTGGTTTTTTTGTGTTTGGAAGTCAGAGCAGTTGTAGGTCCTCTGAACAAGTTCCTGAGAACTTGCCATATCATCAGAAGACAACAATAAGTTGTCTTTAAGAGTCTGATGACTAATGCTGGCAATAAGTATCATCGTTGCTTACAGCCATTTCCATATAGTTTTGGAGGTTTCATTCAGCCTTTTCTTTCCCCTGCAAAAAGCTTTATTGTTCCCATTTGGTCCAATGCATGGGACAGGCTCCAGGGTGGTTAAAAGGATGCCAATGGTCACAGGAGAGGCTCAGGCAGAAGCCAGACACCAGGGGACAGACACACAGGGGCCCCTCAAAGGCCTCTGGGCTCCAAAGGCTCCTGGTCAAGCTTGGAGGGGGGGCCTTTCAAAGAGACACCACCCAGCCCAGCCCAGCCTGGGGCCCGGCCAGCCTGCAGAGGTGAGTCAGGTGTTGCCCATCTCCTAGACGAGTTTCACCTGCCCCTCTGCTAAGTGGTTCTGCAGGAAGGCACGGAGCTGAGGGTCCGAGCGGGCAGAACCCAGGGCAGGCAGGTTCAAAAGGGACTGGGTCCGGGTCCTGTCCAGGACCGTGGTGGCTGCCATGTGTCACCCTACTCATCTTGGGAAGGCTTCAGTGCCTCCCGGAAGAGAACGGGCCACCGAGCGCTGGTTTTGCATCTTTAAGAGACGCTGGGAGCCCTCATGTTTCAACTCGACCAGCTCAGGGAGACAGAGGCCCGGAGTGAGGTAGGTGCAGGGGTCCCGCAGATGCTGGGTGACCAGGCGGGTGGCGGCAACCCCCACCTGGGTGGAATAATGCTGACAAATTTGGGGGCTCCTGGTTGTTCAGCAACGAGGAGTTGAGGTGGAAAACCAGTGCTGGCTGGTCTTGGAGGCTGAGGGTGGCTGAGGTGGTTCTGAAGGCGGTGCCTGGAAAAGAGGTTGGAGGGTGGGAGGCTGGAAGAAGGGGCGTCCCTGGGTCTGTTCCACCCAAACGCTGCTGAAGCAAGAGACACACCCGGAGTGACTGCAAAGGGCACGGCCCCATGCAGTCTTAGGTCAGCTCCTAACTATTTATTAGGTAAATAGCGCTTAGTACCTATGACATACGAAGCTTGGGCTGGGCACCAAGGCTTTGAAAATGCACTGTTGGCCAAAGATGCAGTGTGTCCACTTTTTGCAATCCAGTGACCGCCTCCTGCCCCTTACCAGCGTGTGAGCGTGGACGGCAGGTTTCTTCAGCTCTCAGAGCTGCAGATGCCTCCTCTGAACACCGAGAGGCAGAATAATGGCATCGACCTCACAGTGCTGTTGGGGGTGGGGCGGGTCACTTAGCACCTTGCCTGGTGAGCGGTGCTCGTGATGAGGCAACGTCCCAATGGCCCAGGAGCTCCCTGCCAGAGCAGAGAGCACCCCAGGACACCGTTCAGTGTGGGGTTGTGTTGCGAAATCCCATTGTCCCTCCTCCCCATGGGAATGGATGTCCAGGATATACCGTCAAGTGAAAGAGCGTGTTGCAAGAGTGTGTGCACAGCATGGTCCAAGTTTTGTAAAAGAAGGAGGCTTACACATTGCACAGTAATAGACAGTAGAGGAGTTAGGAGGAGCATAAGCATCTGGTAGAGGATGGTCGTGAAGGACGCTGGCCCGGGGTTACCAGGGTGAGCTACCCCTGCAGAGTGGCATCAGGCTTGGAGATCACTTTGGGTTCGTTGACAGAGACGGTCACACTCACTTCCGTGTCCTCGTCTCCACGTCGCTAGACTGCGGCTGAGTGAGTGGCCTGGCCTGTGAGTGAGCATGTCTGTGTGTCCCTTCGGGGCAGAAGTGCTAAAGTAGGCGAGCGTTTTCTACTCTCCCTCTCCCTTTGCTGTGATGACTTGCATGCCAGGGGTTGAGGTGGGGGAGTCCCCATTGTCCCGCATCAGACTCGTGTGAGAAATGAACTTGCTGTGAGCGACCGAGCTCTCGCAGCCTCTTTGTTACGGCAGCGCGGCAGAGCCCGCCAGGCTGGCTCACAGTGGAAACCGAGTCTACTGCCCAGTAGGCGGACACTTCTACATTAACAAGGTTGTTTTTCTCCTTTAGTAGCAAATTTACTAACAATGAGACTTTGCTCTGGAAAGTCTACATACCGCGCAAGGCCAACTATAGGACATTCTGGGAAAGGCAAAACTGGGGCTACAGTGACAGAGCAGGGGTTGCCAGGGGTTGGGTTGGGGGACGGAGGGATGAGGATGAGGAGCAAAAAGGATGTTTAGGGCAGCGAAACTCCTCTGCATGATCCTGTAATCGTGGGGGTGTCATCATTCATTTGTCCACACCCCTGGAACACACGACACCAAGAGTGAGCGCGAAGGTGGACTGCGGACTTCAGGTGAAAACAACATTCAGTGAGGGCCATGGATCGTGACCAGTGTCCCCCTCTGGTGGGCGCTGTACACACTGGGGGAGGCCATGTGTGGAGTGGAGGTCTCGAGTGTGTGTGTGTATATATATATATTTACATACATGAATCCTCAGTCTTGTTGCAAACCTAAAACTGCTCTAAAGAATGAAATTCATTATTCTTAGTTAAAATCGTGCTGTGGTATTGACCATTTCTGTGATTTTAGAGAACAAACATTCCTGAAAACACAGATTATTAGATGAGGGAATTCACCAGCCATGGAAAGTCTAGGAGTTTGGGGCCGGCGTAGGCGGTAATCTACACATTTGGGTGTAAAGCCAGAAGTTTGAGGGGAGCTTCCCATCATTCGGGGACTCTGGGACTCTATGGCTTAGAAAGGAAAAAAAAAGTAAAGCCACTTGGGAAGAGAACACCAAGGCAAGTGCCTTTGTGGGAAGCTGGGTCTGCACGAGGGACTGAGCTGCCTGCTTTCCTTCTCGTGTCTTTATTCGGAACGAGCCCAACAGCCCAGCCAGCATCTATAAATAACTAGCCCACAATGATCCGTCCCTCCTGGTTGCAGTTGTCCAAACAAAGGAAAGTAGCCCGGTCCCAAAGGTCCTGAATCGGGGCTGCCCTGACCAGCATCTGCGCCTCGGAAAGGGATCTCAGCAGTGGCTGCACCAGAATCCTCAAAGGCGCGGTCAGCTCCAGTCCCTGCCCACAGCCGAAGGGCAGAGTCCACCGACCTTTGGGAGGCTCCGTGGGAGGAGAAAAGTCAGGAGAAGGGAGGAGGCGTCGCTGAGTGCCCGTGGGACCCAAAGGAGAAGCCATCTGTAGGCGGTTTGATCTTCTTAAAAATCACTTTCACTGCAACCACAAACTTGCCCTCTGATCTTGGCCGTGGAAGGACTTCTTGAGATAAGCAGGCCAGGGCTGCTCCGCTGCTCCTTCCCTTCCCGTAAGTCCCCCGTGAATTGCAATCTGGTCTCCGCCTCCTGCACCCCTGAGAAACTGAGTTCCCAGGCTCCCAAGGCCAGCAGCGGGGTCTAATTCTGCACACCGAGGGGCGCCTTCATTCCCTTGCCTCTAACTTTCTTTCTCTTGATTCCCACCCTCTCGGTGGCTCTGACTTGTCTTCCTATTCCTTGTCATAGTTGCCGACTGCTCCTTGTGGTTTTCGTCTGCTGGCTGCGACAAGTGAGGCCCGCAGCACAGGCCTGTGCCCACTGCTCTTCCTCAGCTCTTCTCGGAAAATCTCCCTCTGTGCCTGCCTTCTGCAGCGGCCACTTCACGGGCCTGAGATCTTGGGATTCTGATGTCAGAAGGCCCGACTTCGTGCTTGGTTTAGTGGTCAGCTGTCACTGTCTCAAAGTTCTTTAATAGATTTTGAGCAAGAGGGTCTCATTTTCATTTTGCAGTAGACCCTGCAAATTGTCCAGCTGGTCCTGCCTGCAGGTGCCTTGGACTTGAGGACTTCCAAAAAAAGTACATGGGCAAATGACTTAATTTCTCTGCCATAGTTTTCTTGGGTTATGAAGTGGGTTCAGTGACGTGCTTGGAAAGTGCTTGGAAGGTGCTGGACACAGTGATTGGAAGGTGCTGAACATAGTGCTCGGAAAGTGCTGGACAGAGTGCCTGGCAGGCAGGTAGCCGGCACTCAGCAAGACCTGGTTAGGGTTATTACTGTTTCTCAACTCTCTCCTCCCCTGAGCTGGTTCCCTCTCACTCATCTCAGTGAACAGGACAATCTGCTAACTGGCAGCCCCTCCCACTTCCTCTCTCCACATCCAGTCTCTCACTGGCTCATCTTTATTCTGCATGGGAGATGCTTATTAAACCTTCCCCCGTCCTTACCTCTCTGCTGCGCCTGTGCAGATTTAGCTTCCATGGATTGTTGCAATAGGTTCCCAATTAATCTCCTTGCCTCCTGTCTGGTCTGTTTTTTTTCCAAAAGTGAGCCACTTGATGCGGCAGCAGAGATTAAGTCAGACTGGCCCGGTAGCAATTTACACAAACGCCCGTTTGTCCTTGAGGACAGAGCACGGCTCTTTGAAAGAAGGTGGGAATGCAATCAATATCGCTGCCTCCTTGCATGCCAGGGTCTGGACACACGTGTCTGCCTGTGACCATCCCAAGGACCCTCGTCGATAGATAGGGCCACCCCCCCCCCACACCATCTGACAGGAAAGAAGTCAGAGCTCACAGAGATGGCCTGGTGCGGATGGGTTCATGGGGGCAGAGCTGGGATGTGCAGCCAGATCTCTCTGACTGGGAAGTACCTGTTCTCAAGGAAAAAGGGTATTTGTGGGAAAGCTGGTGAAACTGGACCAGGACCGTAGGCTCATTGACGGTCACGTGCCAATGTGAGGTTCCTGGTTTGGGTCATCGTACAATACTTATGCAAGACGTCGGCGTGAGAGAAAGCTGGGCGAGGCACGGGCTGGGGGGGTGTCTCTGTCTGCGCTGTTCCCACACCTTTTCTGTCACTCAAAAATGATTTCGACATCAAAAAGTTAAAAAAAGAAAGAAAAGAACCGTGTGCCCTTTCTACTATACGCTCTGTACCCTTCCTTCACTGAATTTGATCTTACCATCCAGGGCAGTCCCCGCTTCTCGCCACTGTCCCCCCAAACACACACATGCGTGTGCACATGTGCACGCTCACAGGGACCCCAGAGTCTCGGCACTGCACGTGTTGCCCCAGATTGCTGCCCCCATCAGCTCACACAGCTCCGGCTGTGACCCGCCTCAAGGCGCCCGTGGGAATTATGAGGGGATAGTGAGGGGAGCCCGCGAATCATGTTACAACTGTGACCCCCAGCCCTCTCCCCTTCCAGGCTCCGAAAACCCAGCAGGGTCACTCGCACCTCTGATACTGCAGACACCTCTCCTACCCCTCCCCTCCCCTCCCCTGTATCTTTTCGCCTCCACCCTTCTCTCTCGGAGTTGGCGGATAACCTTGATGATGCAGCCAAATGAGTTATTTGAGATGGAAACGTTAATTTATTTGAGCAGATGGGTGTCAGCACTGCTCCGTGAAGAGGTGGCGGTGCGCCGCGCTGGCCCAGAGTGCTGCAGATGAAGTCCTGGCTGAGTCACCGCGTGTGAACAGAATCATATGTTCACGGCACTCAGGGAAATGCCTATTTAAGCTGAGCCCTTCAGAAAACAAATCATTACCCCCCGATTTTTGTCTCGGATCTGGATTTTCACATCTCTGACTTGCCCAGGGTCTGAAAAACCTGAAACTCATTATTTCTCTAAGTGTGGTCCGGCGACCGCCCACCTCAGACTCACCCAAGGGCTTTGTTAACTCTGCAGATCCGTGGGACCCACCCCCTCCCTCAGCCTGCAGACCCACCCTTGGTGGGGGAGGGGCACTCCTGGGGACTCTGCGGTCTTCGCAAACTCCCTGCGTGACTGTCATGTGCACTGCTGTCAGACCACGTTGCTGAAATGGTGCCATCAAACTGCCCAGGAAAATCTTCAAAACAAACCGAAACAGAGCGAGAAAAACCTTGGGATTCGAGGTGGGGTTTTCCTGTTGTTCTGTTCTGTTTCCACTTTCCTCTACTCTTTCAGATTTTGTGCAAAAAACAAATAAACAAAAAAAGCATGACTCTCGCGGTCAGAAATAAATACACAAAAAGGATGAAAAGATAGCACGAAGAGAGTATTTGTGCACCAGAAGTGAAAGACAGTTTGGAAATCTCAGGAATTTCCAAGACAAGGGGCGTCCCTGTCCTTGGCACTGAACTTTCATTTCAGTCCAGCTTCTTCTCAGTCACCCTGCTCCCCTTGCCCCGCCTCAACCCCCATGCCCCGTCCCCCACCGCCTTCTCTAAGTGTTACATCCAATTTTCTCTTGAATACATGTAGTGAGGAAACTCAATGACTTCCCAGGGGACCCCACTTATAGGGAAGAAGCACATCGGGAAGATTTATGGGACGCCGGTAAAATATGTGTGTAGAAACTCGCGACATTTTGATCACTACCAAGGAGAAAAATGGACAGTTTCTAACCAGTCAGTTTCGTGAGCATTTTTTATGGGTTTTAAAAATTAATTAATTTCCCGTCCCCCCCGCCCCCCGCCTTTGTTAGGAATTCTTGGCACAGACGCAAGCCCCGGAGAAGGGAAACATTGCCCACGGGCTGTGTGTCCAAACTGTCAGATTTTCAATCCCGAGTCTCTGGGGGCAAAGCCAGATTTCACATGCTCCCCACGAAGCAGGGAGAGCCTGTCAGTGCTCAGGAGGAGGGGGGTATTATGAGCAGTCCTGCTGCGCTTGTCGAACAGCCACCAGCAAGCGCGTTCTGGCCCCAGACAGCCCCTTCCCCAGCCTCTGCACCCAGAGCCGTGTTCGGGGTGGACAGGAGCCTGCCTGAGATGTCGGCGGCCCCACCCAGGGCCCTTCCACCTCCAGCGCCCTTGTCAAATGCAGGAGCAACGATTACGCATCTGGGTTTCCTCAGCCTCATGGGTGCCAATCCTTCCCACCCCTGCAACCCCCGCAGCCTGCGGCCGAAGACAATGAGTGGAACGGAATTCCCCAGCCGGAGGAGGAAGAGCTAGCTCTCTGGAGGGGAATTTTGGCCCTGCCTCCTTCACTATTGTCACTCACGCCCGTCCTGGGCTCCTTCTTAGCCTGAGTCTCTTCCTCTGTAAAATAAGAATCCAGAGCATGTTCAGTGTGATGAAGATTAGGGAAAATATGTTAATAAATAGTTCTCGACCAGTAGCGACTTCGCACCCTCCCCACCCCCCACCCACCCATGCACTGGGGGACATTTGGCAATGTCTGGGGACATTTTTGGTTGTCACAACTTGGAATGGGGTGTGGGTGCTCCTGGTATCTGATGAGGAGAGGCCAGGGGTGCTGCTACATACCCTACAATGCACAGCACAGCACAGCACAGCCCCCCTCAACTAAGAATAGTCTATCCCCAATCCTAATGGTGCCGAGGTGGAGAACCCCTGATAGAAAGGGCCTGGCAAACAGTTGGTGATTAAAGTGGTAACAATGAAAAGGGTGTGGGAAAAGGAATACAGTAAGTGTGCTCGGTACACCTTTGCTATTCTTAGCAGAGCGTAGATAATTGGTAGTCGCTTCCTGGAATGCCTCGGAAAAATTCGAGGGCTCCCAGTGCGCCCAGCGAGGCCGTGTCATGATTGATTAGTGATGTCTGCCACGGGCATGGCAGGGGGACGCGTCAGCACGAGTGCAGCCTGTTTGCTGACCCCCCCCCCCCACTCTAGGATGTCGAGCATCTGTTTCTGCCCTGACACTCTGTGATTCTGTTGCTATGATTCCGTGAGCCTATCGATAAAGTTCTGGAGTCAGCATTATTTACAGAATATTTAAGCAGCCCGGGCTCCTGCAGGCTTGCTCGGCAGGACAGGCTGGAGAGCTGAGAGCCAGGAAGACTGAGCCTGCCCTGGGCCAGGTGAAACAGACAACAGCTGATGAGCTGTGAGAGGCAATTCCCCACTTACCCCCCAAATATTCCCCATCTCTCCCGGGCTAAGGATGTTTACTATTAGTCACTCTCCTGGATGACAGCGCTGTCTCCAGGAGACCTTTGTTTGACAGCGCCAAATACTGCCTGGAAAGGATAAGCGTGCTGTCCAGGACGAAGTGTTAACCTGCTAAACTAGTTACTGCTCAGCGGGATGGAACTGAGAGGGGGCGGGGCAGGGGCGAGGTTCAGGAAGGCGTGGCTTACGGAGCTGGAGTGAGAATCCCTGTGTGGCGCAGCTGCAGGAAGTGCTTTTACACTGACTTGGGGAGGCCAGCTTGTCCTGGGACTTTCCTACTTTTAAACTTGAAGACCCCGTGTTCCAGGAACTCCCTCTGTTCCGGGCAAGCTGGGGGTAGTTCGCTGGTCACTTAACTCGGCATGGAAGGGACTGTGTGGTCCTTGCTGAAATTTGTCCCTCATGTGGCTTCCTGAGTTTTCTTTCTGGGTCTCTTCCTCCCATGCTCATGAACCCTCTGTGGCTCCCCAGGGCCCGCAGAACAAGGCCGGAACGCCCCCTCATGGTGTTCAAGGTGGCCCAGACTTGCTGCCATCAGAGCCGTTATCGCTCATCTGCCAGGAACCACTTCAAACGGCAGCCCAGCTCGCGGTCCTCTCTGTCCCTAAGTTAGAGAGGGGCTGAGGGCCCCACGCTCAGTAAGGAAATGCTCCTGGGGGAAGAGAGGCAGGCACAGCGAAAAGTAGTGTCTCGTGGCACATTGGTGGCTGGACCGTGGCTAATCAAAGATTTCTGACCTGTGTTCTAGGATACGTTCACTCACTCATCCCCAGGGTATTTACTGGATGACCGTTATGTGCCGGGTACTAAGGCCATGCATCTCCTAGTCACAGTTATAGCTAGGGCCAAAGAAGACTTCATACCTGCAAGTCCCTTCATTGCCTTCTGTGCGTGCCCTCAGGGCACTGCTCACAGCCACCTTGTGGTGTGGGCACCATTACTGTCCCCAGACACACGTGAGGTCAATGAGACCGAGAAGATCGCTCCGCTTGTAAGGGGGGACTTTGCTGAGGCTCGTCATGTGCACTGGTGCGGCCAGATGCCATGTTCCCGAGGCCTGGCCTTTGCTGCTGTGACTGGGCTCTCGGCTGCCCTTCCCCAGCGAGCAGCACTCTGAAGGGGACAGACAGAGGTTGATGGAGCGTCTTCTGTCCAACAGGCACTGGCATGCGTTTTTTCCACACCACCTGGAAAAGCAGCTGCAGTTGGGTCCAGAAGAAACTGAGGCTTGTTGGCTTGACGTGGCTGGTCAAAGCCGGGGCAGATGGTTTGCAGGGACTGGAGGCCTGGCCTTGGATGGTGATGCCACATGACTTGTTTTTTCCGCTAGTCCTGGCCGTCCCAGAGGACAGGTCTCATAATAACCACAGGAGCAGCTCTCTTGCGGCTTGGTACGTGATCTCCAGCACAAAGTCTCCGGACAGGAGCCACAAAGCCACCCTCCCACCCATCATAAATCGCAGGAGGTGGGGAGAAGCCCCAGGGGCATCGCAGCTGCCTGTGGCGGACGGCAGGTGGCGCTGTGGCCCCGGTTTAACAAGGACAGCGGGAAGGTGGAAAGGAGGGGCGAATCCAGAAAGAAAAACTAGTGGAAAACAAGGATTTAAAAGAAGAACAATTTGTTCCAAAACATTTGCCTTGTAACGGGGTCATCTATAAATTCTGGGATTTCCTGTTTGCCGCTGGGCAGGCCGGCCGGCGGGCAGGCCTCCGGCTCCTCTGCAGTCTGGGCCAGCTCCGAGCCCCGGCCTCCCCTGGCCCAGATCGGCTCTGAAATTTCCCGGCTTTTGTGCCCGTGAGCAGGATCTTGTGACAGCAGGTCTCCTTGAGCCCTGCTCCAGTTTCCACCGGGTGGGAGGAGGAGTGAGATCATGGTCATTTTTGAAGGAGAGGCTGTCTTCACGTTCTCCCTGGGCTCCCCGGGCTGCCCGCCTTGCTTTGAGGCAGAAAGGTAGAGAAAAGAATAAAATAAAAGACAGAGGTGGACTCATTTTTTTATAGTTACGATTTGCATGTGTGTGTGTGTGTGTGTGTGTGTGTGTGTGTGTGTGAGAACATTTAAGGTCTCCGCTCGTAGCAGATTTCAAGTATACGGTGCAGTATTATTGATGACAGACACCCCACTGGATATCGGAACCCCAGAACTTACCCATCTTCTAACTAAAAGTTTGTACCCTTTGATCAGCATTTTCCTGTCGACCCCCCAGTCCCTGGCTACCATCATGCAAGATCTGTGGTTTTAGATTCCACATGTAAGTGAGCTCATGCAGAATTTGTGTGTCTATGTCAGGCTTATTTCACTCAGCACGACCATCCCCAGGGTCCTGTTGCTGAGAACGGCAGGACTGCCTTCTTTGTTGTGGCTGAATAATATTCCAGTGTGCGTGTATCGACCCCATTTTCCGGAGCCATTCATCTGTCGATGGACGCTCAGGTTGCGTCCCCATCTTGGCCGCTTCGATAGTCACGGAAGTGCAGAGGTCTCTTCCAGATTCTGCTTCATCCCCTTTGGACGTGTACCCAGAAGCAGGATTGCTGGGTCATATGGTAGTTCTATTTTTAGGGTTTTTCTTTCTTTTTTTCTTTAAGAGATGGCTCTTTTGAAAAGAAGAGAGCTGTTCTAGTCAATATGGGGATGGAAATGAGAGAGAAAATGAGAGAGAAAACTTTTGTTTTTTTACCAGCCCTTTAGAACTTGAACTCCCTCCCTCCCTCTATCCACACACCAAGTTCACCCCTCTGTCCCTCCTTGCGTCCATCAGTCCCACTGTTCACTTATCTACTCAGCAAACAGTTATGCCGTACCTACCACGTGCTTGCACCTCAGTCTTGGGTTTTGCTGAAGCAAAGTCTAGAGCAGTTCCCTGGGGCCGGAGAACGGGGAAGGCACACAGGTAGCCCATGGAGACGGAACCCAGAAGGTGGGCTCAGGATTCCTGGAACGACCGCTGGGACCTTTAGCAGGAATTGCAACATCTTTGGCCAGGGTGCAGGGTACAATCTGTGGCAGAAAACAGTTTTTCTCTGAATAAGTCAAACGAGCCTGTCTGGGATCAAATCCACGAGGGCTGGACAGTCTGGTCCCAACAAATGAAAGCCACGTGGACCCCAGCCAGCCACGTTTTTGAGACCAGTGTTTGTGCTATTTTCATCAGTGGCACCACCCGCCATTCCCTGCCCTCGACAAAAGCCTCTGGACGGAAATGGGGCAGAATTTGTAACAAAGTAAAAGAGTTCTTGGGTATTCCAGCACAAACTTGTTTTCCTTCTCACCGGCTTCGCCACTGAAGCGCCTCTCTCTGCCCCATCCCGCCCTTCCGCCCGAAGGCTGGTGAGGATTAATGAGCCTGTGCCAGGATAGTGTCTTCGGTGACAAAAAAAGCAATGCTCTTTTTTCCATTTGTAGCTGAAGCCCACCTGTCGCCCTGTCCCCAAAGGCGGATGGTACCTGTTAGCCAGCCAGGGTCTTGTTCTCGGTGGCGACTGTGCACAGCGCAGGGGGCATCTTGAGCCACAGGCGGAGTCTCCCAACGAACCAGGTCTCTCGTGTTGTGTGTGCTACTGTTTTTAGGTCCTGGGACCTTGCCACCCTGTCGGGCCTGCCTCTCCCAACCTTAGCCAGTTCCTAGAGAGAGCGCACAGCTTGCTAGGAAGCACGTCTTCCTCACACAGCCCAGCCAATTCCGAGCTCGGAACCCCAACCACGTCCTTCGTGGGCTCTCACACTTGGGCACTGTCCACCTGCCCTGCTCACCCAGTTCAAGACAGCCCCGACACCCCAGAACCCCACGAAATTATTCAAACTAGCCCCTCTAAGCCTGCTTACCATGTCTCACCCATTCCACCCCATGGGAACCTAAGTGAGGACGCTCTCCCATGCCCTGCCCCCGCACCTCCTGGCCGACCCTGGGGCTCCCCATGTGGTCCTGGAAGGCAGGATCTGACCCCTCTTTTTGTGGACCTGGGGGTGTATTAAACTTCTTCCTGCGTGACGGTCATGTCCGTGACGGGCAGGTCACACTGTACTCTCCTGCCTGCAGCCTCTCCTACCGTAAAATAGGGACAGCGACATCCAGCAGTTGTGGGGATTGAGTAAGAGACAGAAGTGATGTCCCAACCTCAAGTAGCGCCTCTCCCAGGCCCCTCTGTCTCCCACCTTCATTGTTCGCTTTTCCTTATAACACTCGTTTGCATTTGAAACAACTCGTTTCTTCCTTGGTCCTCCACCTGCTACCAAGCTGTTGCTCACCCTGTGTCTAGAGCAGCGCCTGGCACATAGCAGGTGCTCATTTAGCAGTACGGGCCGGCTGTGGGCACGCCTAGCATCTGGACGTGCACCTGTCTGTGTCGCTTGCCTCTCCCGTCGGTTGTCTGGGGCCCTCTCATACAGTTCGAACTGGTGTGGATTCGGGCCACTCTGTAGATCGGAAGCCATTCAGGGAGAGTGTCACTCCCGCTGGCCTGGAATGCTTGGTGCTTGTGCAGAGGCTCTCATCCGAGATATTTGGAACACTCTGAAAATACTCATGTTGTCAATGATGCGCTTTGTGGCCGGTGGGGCATAATTTGCTGAGGCAGGATGGTTCCCATTGAAGTCAGACCTGTTCTGAAAGTGACTGGAAAGTTGGGGCACAGTCAGAGACCTCGGAGGATTGGGCCATTTGCCTGGTGATGTCTGTAGGGGGTGGGTGGGTGGCTCAGGATGGCAGAGATTCCTGGAAGATGGTCCCTCCCTGCTTGGAACCCCCGCCTCCCCACGCAGCCCCGGGTCCTGGAGTGGGTATTGTTTTGCTTCTTTGGCAGAGCTTCCTGAGTTGAGTGAGGAGGCTGCCAGAAGGCTCCTTGCATGGACTTATTGAACCTCCACTTAGCAGAGGCGTTGAGGCTGTGAGTTGTACGGGCCTCACACTCATTCATTCAACAGGCGCTTGGAGCCTCCAGCTGGGGCCCTGTGGATACCAGGCTCCGATTAAGTGATAGGAGGCAATGAGACTGATGAGGGGACAGAGGCACTCACAGAGGCAGTGCTTGGCTCAGCGCCCTCAGCAAGGCTCTGTGGGAGCCTGGAGAAGAGCATTGGGTCAGGGCAGGCTTCTTGGGGGGTGGGGGGGGTCACGCTTCTATTGATACCCAGGATGCTCATCACATTATAAGTTACGAAACCCGAACTCAAACAGGGTTAAGCCATCAAAAGAATACACCGTCTCAGAGAATGGGAAAATCTAGTAGGGCTGGCTTCAGGCAGGACTGGATCAAGGGGCTCGAAGGAGAACTCCATCTCAGTGCTCTTTCTCGCCTCTGCCTGGGTCTCATTTCCTCCAGCCTCAGGCCGAATCTCCCCCTCTTGGTGGCAAAGACAGGATTGGGAAGCTCCCAGTTCCCATTCTTTGCCTTTTATTCTTATATTTACTTAACCCACATCCACTAAGTGGTGACAGGACCGTGTCCTGCAGATTAATTGAAGTTTATGTGCCAATGTCACGTGTATGAGGACATCACTAGAACATCCTTGATGCCAACCACGGACTGGAGAGAACTTAAACGGCCACCACCAGCAAGGGACAGGTTAAGTACATGACACAATGGACGGGGACAGCCCTTCAGAAGATGCGCTGGATCTGTGCCAGTGGTTCTCACTAAGGGTGATACTGGCTGCCAGAGGACATGGGGCAGTGTCTGGAGACAGTTGTCTCAGTGGAGGCAAGAGGCAGCACTATGGCACCGAGCCAGTAGAGGCGGGGGCTGCTCCTGAGCCTCCTGCAAGGCACAGGCCAGCCCCCGCTCCCGCAAGGAGTCACGCGGCCCCAAGCGGCCATCGCGCCAAGGCTGAGGCACCCTAGTCTGTGTCTACTGGCACAGAAATCTGAGATACAGGGAGTTCAAAAAAAAAAAAAAGAACTGTGTAAAACAATAAATATAGTAGACTACCCTCTGTGCAAAACCAGGGGCACACCTGTGTTCATGTTTACGTGTTTACGTGTGCACAGGCTTGTCTGCGTGAGAATAAATGAGACTAGAGCTCCACCTTGAGAAGGCCTGGGGGTGGGGAGGTGTGGATTTATGTTCCCTGCATGGCTTCTTTATTATTTCAATATCTTTAAGCCACAAACTTATACCCTTTAAAAAATTAAAGTATAAGAAGTATGAATGTTCAACCAGACCTGTATACATTTGCTGCCCGGCCCCCACAGTCACAGCCAGAATGGATCCCAGAGATCTTGGAATTTAGGGGTCGCCCCCGAGGTTGCAGAAACGCTGGAGTAGGTGCATTTCCGAGTTGGGAGCCTTTAATGCAAGTGTGTGTGTGGCGGGCCTCCAAGGGGACACGGTAAACAGAATTAGCAGATGTCCTCGACTTCTCTGTTGGTTTCCTGGGGTTGCCGTGGCAACCTGCCATGACCTGGGGGTGCTGAAGACAACAGATATTATTGTCTTACAGTTTGGGGGCCACGCTCCCTCCAAAGGCTCCAGGAAAGGGTCTTCATTGCTTCTCCTACCTTCTGGAAGTCTCTGGCCGTCCCGTGCATTCCTTGGCTCGCGGCTGCGTCACTCCTGTCCTCGCCTCTGTCTGCTCCACGTGCCTCCGTGTGTCCTCTCCTCTTCTTGTAAAGACGGCAGACGTGTCCGATTAGGGGCCCATCCGACTCCAGTCTGGCCTCATTGGAACTCATTACAGTCACTCCTAAATAAGGACGATTTCTAAGGTGCCAGTTAATCCTTCAATATGTCTTTTTGGAGGGCGCAGTGAGGGGGGACACCATTCAACTCATACCAACTTCTAAGCCCACACGAATACGTAAATAATGGTCTCCATTCCATTCCAAAAGACTCCCGTTCTACTTCGTTGTGCCTCAAGAAATGTGGCTCGCATGTATTACTTCACTTTACAAGTGAAGTGTCTGAGGCCCAGCTCAGGGCGGTCCCCAGCCCAAGATCAGATCAGAGGCAGGGCTGAGTCTAAAGTCTAGGTCACCTCTCTCCTGGAGGAAGGAGTCAGAGAGCCCCCACTGTCCTTGAGAGGAGTTGCTCTTTGTATATGAGGCTGCTACGCACTGGTGATCAAGGTGTCATCCACCAACAAATCCACCCATCCATCCATCCACCCAGCCCCCACCCCCATCACCACTTTATCTGGCAACACGCAAACAGAGTTACCTGGCGGAGCAATTCCTGCTCCTGTGGACAAGGGTCTTATTTCTGAATGTTCTCAAGTGTCTCTGGGGGCTCCAGGTTGTATGGACACAAAGCTCTGCAGACTGATGGAGGCCGAATGCGGGATTTGTTGGCTCACATATTGGGAGAGGCCCAGCCGGATCCAGGAGCACCAGCAATCCCGACATCCCTCACTCCTCTGGGTCCTGCTTCCCTTGTGTTGGCGTCATTCTCAGACACACTCGCTTCGTGATGGGAAGCATGTGTCCCTGCGTCTCCGGGCTTGTCACGATTGAAGGAGAGTCTGCCCCTTTCCCAGGCTCCCAAAGGTCCCAAGGAGGGCTGCCATGCTGACATCCCAGAACCCATTCCTAGAGTATTTGGTCCTCTGCTTGGCCAGACTTGGAGCGAGTGAGTGAGGTGAACTCTGCGTCAACCATGACAATGGAGAAAGGGAGGGTGGAGCTTCCCCAAGAGGTGTCCATCAAACATACCTCATCTGCCCAGGGCAGTGAGTGGACTCCATTCCCCCCTCGCTGACTCTTCATCAAGTGCACAGTTACAGGCAGTGGAGCCCGGGAGAGGAAACCGGAAGGCTCTGGGCAGCCCCATGCCCACTGTGGCGGGCAGACTTGAACCATGGACTCTTCGGTCTCCTGTGTGTTCCTCACTCTACTAGATTTTTACTCTTCTGTCCCCCACCCACAGCCTGATGGTAAACTCCTTAAAGGGGCCCTGCCTTATTCCCCTTTGCAAACTCAGCATCCAGTGCAGCAGACATAGAGTAGGCGCTTGTTGAATTGAGATTGTCTCATAGGACCAAGGCTGTGGTGGGTACTCCCTAAAAGTGTCCGAATGAATGAGTGAACGATTGCATGGATGCATGCATGGGTGGAAGGATGCATGCATGGGTGGGCGGATGCATGCATGGGTGGGTGGATGCAGGGGTGGGTGGGTAGATAGATGCATGGAAGTGTCAGATGCATGGATAGATGGATCAGTAGATTGATGGATGGACGAATGAGCGGATTCATGGGGAAATGCACGGGTGGATGGATGAACTGATGGCTAGATGGGCGGACAAGCTGTTGCGTGGATGCACGGGCGGAGGGCTGAGCCAACGCTGTCCTGTCATCACTCAGTCACAACCTCGTACTCGGAGAGCAGCTCCTATCACGGGCACATAGCCCACCGATTCATCGCCTGGCTACCTGGCTTCTGGAACACAACACACTTTATTTTAGGAGACAGGGAAGTTTGTGCTCCTTTGCCTGGTGAGTTTCATTCTGATTCTGTTGTTTATCATCAAGGACAGTGACAAACCATGCTGCAAAGGACAGGGGTCCAGATGTCTGCTCAGAAAGAGAAGGAAATGGTTAAGCAATAGGAGCCATGTGCCCCCTCTCTCTTCCTGCAGACGGACTTCATCCACATGATGGTGGAGGGTGCCAGGGTAACCCTCAAGTCCTGTCCTTCCAGCTCCGCTGAGAAAGGCAGCTCTCTTTCTGCAAACTGTACAACGTAGAAGAACCCAGGTGTCCTGGGCGTGATGCTCTGGAGGCAGCCAGGATGCTTGGGTTCTTCTCCTTGTTTGTACAGCGACTTTCCTAAATGTGCTGCCCTGGGAGAGACACGAGGTCTTTGCTTGCTCGCTCTTCAGATAGGAGTTGATCCCACCAGGGAGAGCATTGCACTTTGCCTCTAAGGAGCTTTGCTTTCCCCACTCCCCTAGCTGCTGCCGTCAGGCCCCCTGGGAACAGGGCCAACTCAGCAGTCAGTCTCAGAGGGAAACCCTCTTGAGAAATCAGCCCAGAGGGACCACCTGGGCTGGGGGGGGTGGGTCAGCGGGGTTAGGGGGGAACTGGGCAGCCCTCTGGAGTCCAGCTTGCTGGACAAAGAGAGCTCACACCAAGCGCTGCAGACCCACCACCTCCCTGAGGCATCAGCTCTTGTGTGGTTCAATTAAACAGTTTGCAGGATGCTGAGCAGAAAGGCTATTTCCTGCTGCCTCTGCCACGCTCTCCATGGGGTGCCCTGCAAGAGCAGCTCCTTCAGCGTGCCAGGCCCCCTCCTACCCCTGTGAGACAGCTATTAATATCCTCACTTTACAGACGAGAAAATGAGGCTCAGAGAGGTTGGCGGACACGCTCATCCCCACGCAGCCCGTAAGTGACAGAGCCAAGACGCAAAGCCCGGGCTACCTGCAAACTCACAGCCACCCACCCCTACTGTGGCCAGGCGTGGCCAACACTCACCGATGTTCAGTGCTGGTCCATTTGGAGTTTAATCAAGGAAAACCTCACTGAGATTTTTTATTTCTCTCTCCGCAGTTCATGAACTATCATAGCCTAAGAGGGGAAAAAAAATAGCCCAGGGAAACAATGGGCTATTTTGATGCTAAAAATTGGAAATGAGTCAATGTTAGCAATCTTGTGCCCTTTCTGTTTTGGCTGCTGGAATTGCGTCAAAAGCAAGGGCCCTTCAGAGATGCGACTGGAGGGTCCCTGGGGGCCCCCATCCCCTAACAACTCCTTTGTTTCTGAGGTGTCACCTGGAGAACTTCTTTTCTTTAGGTCTGAAATCTTTTTTGATTCTCAAAAAGACTTTAATTAATACGACAACCCCTCTGAGAGTGGTCATATTAAAACTTTGAGCCTATGTATCCACCAGAAGCTTAAGCAAAGGAGCAGAGAGAGGGAGGCCTTGGAGAAGAGGCTCGCTGCTGCTCGCAGGCAGGCAGGAACAGGTGTGGACTCTGAAGAGGTGACCCACTTTGCCTCCACCGAGACTTCACCCGGGGCCAGCTGGAAGGGGAGAACATTGCGCCTGCTATTTATTGGTATAGTGCGGCTTACTCTGCCACCGAGAAGCTCAGAGCAATGATAAACATTTGTCATCTCCCACGGTTTTTGTGGGTCAGGAATCTGAGAAGGGCTCAGCCAGGCGATTCTGACTCCGAATCTCTCTCGAGGCTTCAGTGTGCAGGGGAGATGCCGGCAGGGACTGCAGTCTCATCAGAGGGGGTCGCTGGGGCTGGAGGAGCCGCTCCACGGTGACTTACTCACGTGGCTATTGGCAGAGTGACGCCTGGCCAGTGGCAGGAGGCCTCAGTTCCTCACCAGGTCGACCTCCTGGCAGGGTGGCTGGAGCATCCCTTTCTTCAATATCCTACTGGTTACGCGCCTCCGTGGGGGAGGGTCCTACCCGAAGGTGAGAAAAGCTAGGTGATGAGGTTACTGGGGGCCAGTCTGGCATGGCGACCACACTCCTCAGTTTTGTTTGATAAGCGATAATAGAAGTGGAAGCAGGAAGCGCTCACCCTGAACGCAGCCTGGAGTCTCTGTGAGGCAGGGATTGCGTCTGGCTGCTCGTCACAATATTCCTGGAGGCACCTGCGACAGTGTCCGGCGTGTGGTGGCTGCTTAGGAAACACCTGTGGGAGGAGGCATGGGAAGGAACACCTGCTCGAGAAGCCAGCGTGGCTGTTGAGGGCAGTGTCGTATCTACGGCTCCGTCAGGTGTTTTCGGGGAGCAGGGATTGAGGAGTTGGATTTTCGCACGGCTGGATTTCTTAGATCACTGACTGTGGGGCCGCGTGAGTTGCCGTGGCTTATTGTTCAGCGAGTTCTCTGTTTCTTGAAGGTCTGAATCTTCTGGCGTGTTGTCGAAGGGAAGGAAGTGCAGAAACTCCTCAGGGAGGGTCCCTTTCCTCCTTCAGGTGACAGAATGGTCACCTTCATTGAAACAGAGTTATAACTGGGTGCCAGATTTAAGCACAGGGCCTCTCCTATGTCAAAACCTCACAGCCAAGAGATTATATATACGGGCAGCATATACATATATGTGTGTGTATAATTTATGCAATATTTCTCCTATTCGAGCTCTCCACTTAAGCTATCCATTAAAGCCCCTCACATTAATTTAATTGAAAAGTTCTGGGGGAATTGTATTAGCTTTTTTCCCGTTAAATTAACATTACAGCCTTTAAATAGATGTCCTCCATGCCCATTGTTGCTCACAAAATTATTATGCAAATCGAAACCTGGCCTTTCTGGATTCGGCCACCAGCTTCCCACCCTCCCCCTCTTTCTGTGACCCCGTTAATTTAATTGCCTTCTCCCCGAGTTCCCAGGCCACCACGGTGGGGCGCTCTGTGCGGGGCTGCGGGGCCTGGTCCGTACTCAGCACGGCAGCTCCGAGTTCCAGATGCTGTTCCCCACCGGCCCTGTGAAAACTACTCTGATCTCCGGAAGGAGAAAGGGTGGGCGACCTCCCCTCCTCCCCCCAGGCCCCTACTTAGCCCTCAAGAGCCTACTTAGTATGAAGGAGCTTGGAGGTGAGTCAGACCTGCTGGGTTGGAAATCGGATTCTGCTTCCTAGTGACTCTGGGGTTTTGAGCAAATTTCCTGACTTCTGAAAAACCAAGAGGACAGCCCCTTGGTCAAGGAGTAGTGAGCAGCACCTGCACCGAGTAGGCACTCGGAAGAGTTGCCGCTACCCTTTACCATGCTTTCATTCAACCCTTCCCTCAGGAAGCAGTTTCTGAGCCCGCTCTGTGCCACCCACTGGGCCAGGTGACCCAGGTCTCTGATTGTGGGTTGGGGTGGGGCCTGGGGGCAGGGAGTAAGCAGGTAAATGGGTCAGTAATGTGGTTGCAGATGGAAGGAGGTGTTATTGCCATTATTAGCATGTGGAGCATGTGTTTGAAAAGCGAAAGTGCTGCCCTGTTAATTAATCAACCACCTTGACCTGCCTGCTGCACTTAAATGGCCAGGAAGTGGAAAGAGCCACTTCCCTCTGGCTGGGTCAGGCCCTGCCTGGTTAGACCCCGGGCCTGGCTGGAAGGGGCCCTTTCCTGCCCGAGCTGTGAGATCACCAGAGCCACAGCTGAGTGGCAGGGAACTCCTGAGCATGAGATCTCGTTGTGAAGTTGGCCTTATTCCTCTCCTGGATGGGGTAAGGGTCCCCCTTGCAACCCGGTCCCCTTTAAGTCTCATCTTTCTGACCAAAGCACATGGAGTGATCACTCCAGCTAATTTCTCTGGGCCACCGCCGAGACTTCGTTCACTGCCCTCACTGCCCTCCAAGGGTCTCCAAGGGGGACGGCTCCGTCTCATCTCATCTTTCCCATCTGTTTAATCTCCAGGAGCTTTTTGCTTTTCAGGAATATGCTCTTTCATTTGCACAGACACTAAAGAGATTAAAGTAGGTCTTGAAGAGGGAAAACCCAAGCTTCCTTTGCCTTTGGAGGTTGAAAACAGACCCCTGAAATAAGAAGCAGGGGTGGAGACCACCCTACCCCAGCCCACAGGTTAGTTTTCTCAGTGACACTCTGCTGGGCAAGAGCCTAGAGTGACGGGTCCCCTCTTCCCTGCTGTCCCAGGGACTTCTGCTGTGTAACAAGTGTGCCCTATGTACAGTGGCGTAAAGCAGCGATTTCTTTCTTCAAAGGCAGCTTGGCTGGGCGGTTCCAGCTCACGGTGGGTCGTGTGGCCGGGGTGGAGGCCAACTACAAGTCTTCAGGCTCATGTCTGGTGTGGGGATTGGAAAGACTTGCCCCGCTGGGGGCAGGAACAGCGGGGCCCCTGGGGAGCACATTGTACCCTAACTTGGTCTCTGCACAGGTCTTTGTAGTGTGGTAGCTGCAGGGCTTCCTACCTGGTGGTCAGGACCCCCAGAGCGGGTTTCCTAAGAGAGAGAGTGCCAGGTGGAAGCCATGTCAGTGTCGGTGACCTGCCCTTGGAGGTCACACTGTTACTTCTGCCGTGCTCTGTTGGCTGAGACGGCCACTGGCCAGCCCAGGTTGAGGGGAAGGGGGATCGGGCCCCACCTTCTGATGGCAGATGGCAAGGCTCTGGAGGACCAGGAGGGACCGAGGACATGGCCGTGGGTAGTGCATGTGCTTAAACATTCCCGGTTGTGATTGTTAGGGTGATTGTAGACCCACACGTACGCTCCCAGGAGAATTTCCTCATGACTCTAGGGTAGGCAGATGTGATGTAATAAGAAATAGACTTTGGTGTCTGCCTCCGGTCCCTGACAGGGAGCTCTGTCTCTGAATTTCCTGCGTGATAGGCGAATCCCTTGTTCTAACGAGGCGACTGTGGTGAACTCCTGGGTGGCTTCAGGATGGGGGCCGGTCCCCAGAACGAGCAAGCCCTGAGTAGAAGCTTGGAACTTCCAGCTCCACCCGCTGTCCTCTGGGGAGAGAAGAGGGGCTGGGGATGGAGTTAATCATAGATCACACCTGCATGATGGAGCCTCCGTAAAAATTCCTAAACTATGGGGTTCGCAGAGCTTCTGGGCTAGCGAACACCTTCACATTCCAGAAGGTGGCACGCCCAACTTCATGGGGACAGAAGCACCTGTGCTTGGGTCCGCTTGGGCCCTCACCCTGTGTCCCTCTTCATCTGGCTCTTCATCTGTGTCCTTTGTGACAGACCGGTAAACATAAGAAAATGTCTCCCTGAATGTGGTGAGCTGCTCCAGCGAACCACTGAAGCCGGGTAGGGGGGGCATCTGGGTGGGGGCGGGGGTGTGATACAGGGCCCTGAACCTGTGGTGTCTGACTCTGACTGCCTGTAGTTAGGGTTCAAGTTGAGTTGACACCCAGCTGGTGGTCCGAGAGCTGGACAGCTGGCTGGTGTGGGGGCAACCCTGCCAGGCTGGGTGTCAGAAGTGTCACAGGAGTAGAGAAACGGTTTCTCTTCGGCAAATATTTCTGAGGCAGTGCACGAACACGCAACATGGATACAGACACACACTCACAAATTACTGACCATAAAGAAAACAATTGATCGATTGGATATCATTAAAATTAAGAACTTGTGTTCATCAAAAGACTCCATTAAGAAAATGAAAATACGAACCACAGAGTGAGAGGAGATAGTTGGAATAAAGACACCCAACAGAGAACTCACACGCAGAATAGTTAGAGGACGCTCTTAAATCATTAAGGGAAGAACAGCCCCATTTTTGTCCAATGGGCAGAACACAAAAATACATTTTTCATAAAAGAGGAATCCAAACGGCCAATAAACCTGTCAAAAGGGAATTAACCTCATGAGTCATCAGGGAAATGCAATTAAAATCCCAATGAAAATTTTTACGTATGCAAAAACTTTCAGTTGAACACCTAAGATTTTTGTGTTTTACTGTATATGAATTTGACAGTTACAGATACAAAAATGATTAAAATTACAAAAAAAACCCCAAGGAAGCCGTTGATGCCGAGTGTTGGCCATACTTAGAGCAGGTGTAATTCCCATACACGAAGGTAGGAGTGTCCATTATTATAGCCACTGGGAAAATGGATTGGTACTGTTACCAAAGCCGAATGCAGCATGTACACACTACACATGTGCTCAATGGCAGCGTGTAAATGTGCACCCAAAGGCGTGGTTAAATTAAGAATGTCCGTTGTGGCATCACGTGTAATAACCGTGCGCAGTCTGTTTTGGCTGCCATAACAGAACCGCAGGCTGAATGGCTTACTGATGGCAGGCATTTCTTTCTCACAGTTTGGGAGGTTGGAAGTCCAAGATGAAGGTGCCCGCAGATTCCGTGTATAGGGACAGCCGCTTTCTGGTTCACGGGAGACACCTTCTCACCATGTCCTCACAGAGTGGAGAAGGCGGGAGGGAGACCGCTGGGCTCCTTGAGAAGGGCACTAATCCCGCTCAGGAGGGCTGCACCCTCTTAACAGTCGCCTCCCAAAGGCCCCGCCTCCTAATGCCGCCACATCGGCGACTCTGCCTGAGCCTGAATTTTAGTGGGACACAGACATTCAGTCTGTAGCAAGTCCCAGACCGGAAACAACCTAAATGTCATCCGTTGTAGACCAGATACATGAAGTGTGGCATGTCTTTCAATGTTGTCATCGTACCACTCCATGTGGGGCACTGTAGCAATCAGTTGGACACACCCACACAGTAAACCTGAGTGGGTCTCACTCACACATCATCAAGTGAAAGAGATTGCCCTGTGATTCCATTTCCGTGGGGTTTACAGCCAAGCAAATCGACTTACGAAAATAGATGTGACCTTAGTGGTTATCTTCATAGTGGGGGGTGGGGATGACTGGGGGGAGCATGAGGGACACTTGGGGTGTTGAGAATGTTCTAGATTTTCATCTGGGTGGCAGTTACGAAGGTCCATTTTCTGTATAGAAATTAATTGGACTTGTGTACTTTTATCATATGCATTTTATAGATACGTCAATTAAAAAGTTTACTTTTTCTATTATTTTTCAATTGCATTTGACATTTGATATTGTATTCATTTCATGTACACATGAAACTAATAAGGGTAAGGCATTTATATAATTTATGAGTCTAAATAAGTCTAAAATATAAAATACCTAGTAATAAATTTAATCAAGGATGTAAAAGACCTGTACTTGAAAATTGTAAGATATTAAAGAAACAGCCCTGGCTGGTTTGGCTCCGTGGATTGAGCATTGGCTGTGAACCAAAGGGTTGCCAGTTCAATTCCCAGTCAGGGCACATGCCTGGGTTGGGGGCCAGGTGCTCAGTACAGGGCACATGAGAGGCTACCACACTTTGATATTCCTCTCCCTCTATTCCTTATTCTCTACCTCTCTCTCTAAAAATGAATAAATAATTGTTTTTAAAAAAGAAAGAAATTGAAGAAAATACAAATAAACAGAAGCTTATACCATGGTCTTGGATAAGAAGAATTAACATTCTGAAAATGTCCATAGCAATTTACAGATTCAATGCAATGTCTCCATCAAAATACCAATGACATTTTTCACAGAATTAGAACAAATAATTCTAAAATTTATATGGAACCACAGAAGACCCTGAATAGCCACAGCAGTCTGGAGAAAGAAGAACAAAGTTAGAGGTATCATGCGACCTACTATCAAACTATACTACAAAGATATAGTCATTAAAACAGCATGGTATTGCCATAAAAACAGACACACAGATCAGTGGAACAGAATAGAGATCCCAGAAATAAACCCATGCCTATATGATCAATTAATATTTGACAAAGAAGGCAAGAACATACAATGAGGTGAAGACAGTCTATTGAATGGTATTGGGAAAATTGGACAGGTACACACAAAAAAGAAACAAAAGGGGAAAAAACTAGACCCCTTTCTTAGACCATATACAAGAATAAACTCAACATGTATTAAAGACTTAAATGTAAGACCTGAAACCCTAAGACTCCTGGAAGAAAACATAAGCAGTAAAGTCTTGGATGGGGCTCTTAGTTAATATACAGGGTCCAGCAGAAGAAGGGCCTGCTTGAGGGTGGTTGGCAGGGTAATAATGTGGGTGTAATAATTTATAGTTTGAATTTGAACATTTCATCTAAAGTGTTATGTGGCATGCTTGAGTGTGATATTTCTGTGTTACAGAATTACATGCTTATGATTTTGCAATAGAAGATTCTGTAATAAAAAAGGGGGCATTATTTGTGCTGGACCCTGTAAATATATATATATATATATATTTATTTATTTATTTATTTATTTATTTTTCTTTTTTTTTTTTTGATATATCACTTTGGACACAGGAAACAAAAGGAAAACATATGGCACTACTACATCAACTACGAAGTTTTCACACAGCAAAGGAAACCATCAACAAAATGAAGAGTTTCCTTTTAAAATAAATTATGCTGAGGGTTTGCAAGAGGTCATCCAACCATAGGTCCTGGGTCGAATCTGGTTCACTACTGACTTGATCAATAGTTTTCCTGGGACACAGCCACGCCTCTTCATTCACTGTTGTCCACGGCTGTGGACTCAGGACGAGGAGCGCTGAGTACTGGTGACAGAGGCTGGATGGCCCACAAACCCTAACACAGGTGCAGTCCACCCTTTTACAGAAAAAAAAACTGGTCAGCCCCCGTTCCAGTGCCGGCCTCCTCCTGTCCTTCGGTCCGCATTCCAGAGGAGTCAGGACTGCTTTTCCTGGCAAATGTGGGCACTGTCAAAAGGCTGTCCCCACGCAGAGCTGAAGGCCCTTCCCTCAGCCCTGTACTATACTGGGGTTAGCGTTGCGATTCCACAGCAGGGCCCCCCACCCCCTCCAGCCAGCCTTCCAGTGATCCTCATGTAATTGGATTAGCTTTGCATTTTCTTCCCTAATTCTGCTTTAAAAAATTATGATCAATTGAATTACAAAAGTAATACATATCTTTTGTAACAATTCTGACAGCAAAGAAGTGTCTAAAATAAAATTAATAGTCTCTTCACTCCTTCCAATCCAACTCCCAAGTGTAACCACTGTTAACAATTTGGTGTAAATGTTTTCTTACTCTATTTATAAAAAAACATAGAAACCCACTTGCAGGGTGTGACTTTTCTTTGACCTTTTTATGTTTTTTAAATAAAAATCGGATCACCCTTGCTCTTTGCTCTTATTCTCTTTAACAAGGTGTTGTTGTAAGTCTATCTCCCAGTTAATACGCACACTTCTATTTTATAATATTTAATAGCTGCACTGTGTTCCTTAATATATCACGGTTTGTGCAACCATTTTCCTATTTCCATACATTCCGATGGTTTCCAGGATTTTTTCCCCCTTAACTATTACAAATGATGCTGCAATAAACTTCATACATTGATGTCTTTTTGGACTGGCATTTTCATTTCTGGTGGATCTGTTCCCAGAAGTGGGAGTACTGGGCCACCATTTAAATTTTCAAAAATACCAACAGTTGATTCTCCACGATGTTATAATAATTCTCAGTCCTCCCCCCGCCCCATGGTGTTTGAGAGAACTGGATCCCTTATGCTCTCTCCACCTCTGGATGTTACACGTATTTTCCATTTTTGCCAATCTGATGGGTAAAAAATAGTATCTCATTTGCATTTCCCTGACAAGTGAGCTTGAGCATCTTTTCATATGTTTATTGGCCATTTGCATTTCTGCTTCTGCAAATTCTGCAGCCTTGGCCCCTGTTACGATGGGGTTACTGCTCTTTTTCTTATTAATTTGTAGGATCGTCTCATAAATTAGGAATAGGAACTCTTCACGAATTATATGCCTGCAAATATTTTCTTTGTTTATTTTATGTTTTTCCCATGCCTCTGCTTAGGATTAAAATAAATTTAAATTTCTGTCCACCCCAGGTTCTTGCAAAGACTAGAACTAAAACTGTTTGCTTTTCAATTCTTATCAGAATCTCAGCTGCGAGAAATAATGTAGGTGGAGCTTTGTTGAGAGCGGTGGTTCTCAAACATTTTCTAAATTAAGTAACGGAAACTTCCCTCCCCTCCCTCCCTCCCTCCCTTCCTTCCTTCCTCCAAACATTTTCTAGAAGCTTCCATGGTTGAATGGAATCTGGAGGCTCAGCTCCCTCCCCACAAAGCGCCCCTTCATATCTCCCTAGCAGTTCCTGAGACCCTGGGAGAACCCCAGTGCTCCTTGGAACCTAGTTTGAGAACTGTTGGCTTAATGCAGCCCTCCATTCATTTAATCAGCTTTCTATGGTGTGTCCCTCAGAATATCAAGGTGGTTATTAACAGCTGCTTTGTACAGAAAAGGCTCTGGGGTGGTTCTGTGGCCTCTGAGGCACAGTGTCCCTTTTCCAACCAGGTCACGCTCTGATTCCTTTGAGGTGGAACTGCTTGTGCACACACACGCAGGAAATGGACAGAGCATGGCACACGCAACCCTTTCTGCCGTTGCCAAAACAAATAGACAGTTGCTGTCCTCCCTGCTCCCGGCCATCAGCTGAAGGTGATGATCAGTCTGAGCAAGTACCACTCATTTAGCAGTCGGGGTTACGGATGGCCGAGAGGACTTGTGTGATGTCCACAGGGGTGACCAGCAAGGAAATGGGTATGCTTACTCCTTATCATTTTCTCAGGCGCAGAGATTGTGGGCTCTTGGTGACCTCCAATCACACTTGTCTTGTGCTTCATCTGGAATTTGGAAGAACAAATTTCTCCATAATATATATTTTTTTCAGTCGGGAGGAGTCTAACCTCTAAAAAAGAGCACGTAAAAAGGATTTTCGACAAAGGCGTCTAAGCAGATTTGGAGATATTACTTTGTTTCCTTCCTAGGTCCTTTCAAGAAAGAACAAAAGAAAGAGATCTTGGCTTACCTTGTTTCAGAATAGCAGTCTGTTAATCCCATCTGTTCTTAGGAGAAAGAAGAACTCTTGACAGGAGAATGGGGGGACTCCTTGGAGACTGTGCCCAGCAGCGGTCAGAGGAGCTGGGCCGTGTGGGTTCCTCCGCAGCACATCCCTCAGAGCCTTCAACACACTAGCGTTCACTGTGCAGCTCCGAGAGGAAGACGCAGGGAGGTGTCCCGCCTCCTCTGGCCCACAGAACGCTTTGTGGGAGCGGTTTTCCAGGACCTGCCCGCGAGCCCTTCAAAAGACCTGGACGAGCTCATCTCACATTTCCTGAGATAGAACCAGACCCCCAGAGAACCACGACCTTCCACCCCTTTGTTTTGGCCGCTTACAGAATTGCTTGGACTGTGAACTTCCCTTAGCCTGCATTGAGGGACATTATGAGAAATTGTATAAACTGCCATCATTTTTATTGCTGGGAGGTTGCCATTTTACACAGCCCATAAAGGCTGTGTTTTCCTAAGTGATCAGTTTGTTTATATCTAATGCGACCAATTTTGTAACTGCTTATAGTTCCCTGTTTGCCCTTGCTGCCAGGATGCTCAAGCCAGATTTCCGGACCACTGCTAATAATGGTATAGAAATCTGTGGTGTATATGTTGGACACCGATTTTATCCTTTATTCCAACATATTTTTTTCTATCTTTACTTTCACTTAGTCCTTATTTCCTTGTATTAAAATTTTAATTTTGTTCTATGGATGTAGGTGCATAACCTACCTTTTAATCTCTCTTTTAAATGTAGTGGTGCATAATAATGAGATAACTACATATTGCAACTGGCATGGATTACTATTAAGTGCTTACTATATGCAAGGTACTTGCCAGGGCTCTGGGGAAATTGAGATAAATAACTTGTGTCCCTTGTGCCTGAAGGGCTCACTGTGTTGCTAGTGAAACAGTATGGAAATTACCAGTCGGTGGGCATAAATAATCACTGCAACGGGAAGTATTATGAGAAGTCTGTTGAAAGTGCTCTGGGTGAGCCAGAGAGATGGCAAAGAGACATCATGGAGAGCCTGGCATGGCTGCCCACGGACCCCCAGCTACCTCTGCTCCCAGCTGTCTCGGTCTTTCAGCTTCAGTGCCGGGACAGGTGAATGAACAAGCCTTGCAATGATTCTGGCCCCGGCCGCAGGCCACCCCAACTATCAGTAGGCGGAGCAGTGAGGGCACTCTTAAGCCCTGCCCAAATGACAGGTGTGGGGGCAAAATAAATGACCCCAGTGAAGGAGCAAGTGACTTTGTGGGTGCTGGGAAGAGGCGTTGGGCTGGGTCCGTGGGTTAGGTTCAGGGCGTTGGCTCACAGCATGAAACAATATTCAAACTTGTGTGTGTGTGTGTGTGTGTGTGTGTGTGTGTGTGAGAGAGCTGGTGCATTTTTCTGAGATGAGGAATCGTGGCTCTCATCCGATTCTTTGAAGAGTTCATGACCCACAAAAGGTTAAGATCCACTGCCTTGGAAGGCAGAGGGGACAGTTGCCAGGACAACAAAGAATGGAAACAATGCATAAAGGTATGGAAGTGTTGGAGTCTGCTTTGGAAAATATGCAGGGGAGAAGGTACTGACTGTTCACAGGCGCTCAGTCACCCTTTCATTCAACAAATAGTTTATTGAACACCTACTGTGGCGCACACATCATGCTTGGCATCAGAAAGACAACAGCGAACGTGATCTTTTTCACATTGTATCTTATTTTATTTTTTTTTTTAGAGAGAGGGCAGGGGAGGGAGAAAGAGGGAGAGAAACACTGACGGGAGAGAGACCTTGGTCTGCTGCCTCGCACACACACCCCAACCAGGATCGGACTCACCACCCGGACACGCGCCATGACAAGGAGTCAAACCAGCGACCTTTCACTTAGCAAAAAGATGCCCAGCCACCTGAGCCACACTGGTCAGGGCTGAACACGGTCACTTGTCCCTTTACACACCTCGCAGGCTCTAGACACTTCCCCAGAAGGGCTGCCCGAACCCCCAGTCTCTTTCCTGCTGGCCTGGGAGTGTACTCCAAAGGGGGTCCTTCTGCCTCAGTATCTCAGGTTCCATCTTCTCTCCCTTGCAGGCCCCTCACCCCCTTTCTTAAACCTTATAGAGCTGTCAACCAGATACAAGTTACTGACACTCTCCCAGGAAGTAATTTTGTAACCTTATTATGGCCTTTTCTCCATCAGCATGAAGATGCCATGATTTCTTTCTTGGGAAGAGAATGGAAAAGGGAGAGCTCCGCAAGGGATGAAAAGTCTTCCTTCTAAGCTGAACCAGGGAATGGACATAGCTAAAAAGGCAAATAAAAAACAAACATACACACACACACACAAAACAAAGCTGGAGAAAAAAATCTTAGCCATGTGATGGGTTGTGCTTTTATTTGTCTGTGGTTTCTATTTAAATATTAATTATGCACCCTTGGAGAGTAAGCCTCTCTCGAGTCTCTACCTTTGAACACTGGTTTGCTTTTTTTCTTTCCCTCTCCCCGCTTCTCTGCAGCCTCTCCTCTCTGTCCCTTGCTTTCAACACTGTCCTCATGGCACATCAAGAGAGCTTTATTCTGTAGGCCTGAACACGATTTCTGTCCTTATCACTGACTCACAGTTCCACGTACTGTGCCTCAGATTTTCCCTCTCTGAAATGGGCGTGATAATACAAGATGGTAACGTTGATGGAAATTCTTAAGGACCCCGGTGGTGAGTTTTGTAGGTGCGCAGGCAGAGAGAGATTATCCGATCAGCTTCTAGGCAGAGTGGGAGCAGCAGGATTTTCTTAGAATAATCTAAGTAGAGAACATCTGGTTCCCCTACCTGGTGGTGCATTTGTCTGTGTGTGCGGTAGATTGAACGCTGTGTGTTTACTCGACTGTGTAAACGAGCCTGAAGCCACCTCCTGCTCACTCCTAAAACACAAGAGAGTCTCTTTCAGGCAACGAGCTCCCAGCTCCAGGTGATTATGGGTAGAGAAGCGGGTGGACACGTTTGTGTTCCTGCTCTGTTCCCAGGACACAGGTTCGAGCTTGCCTCTTACCCGCGAGCGAATTTCATTCTCTGGAAGCGCTCCCTGCACATTGGCAGACTCAGGGAACCTGTTCCCAACGAGCCCTACACTGGTGTGTCTGGCCTGATGCAAAGTCTGTGCCGTCTACGTGTTGCCGGTAAAGTGGAGTCGTCGGGGGGAGCATCTGTGTGTCAGGGGAAGGTGGGGGTGTTGACACAGGGGGCAGAAGGCAGCTGTGCAGGCTGATGGTTAAATAGCAGAGCGAAAAGGGGCTCTGAGTTTAAAACCCAATCCCATTTGGAGGTTTTGTTCTCTAGTAAACATTGTGCAGTGTGTCTGTTTTGTTGTTGTTATTGTTGTTGTTATTATTGTTGCCTAGCAGCTATTTTCCTTTCTTCCGAAAAGAGCCACGCAGTTTTGTTTAGGCAGGTCCTCTGTCATTGACTGTCATCCTGATAGGATAATCGTTAATCAAAGTGTCCATCTTCCCTCCCTTTGGCCAAAGAGGTCGGCATGACAGTGTTTGGGCCAGACTCTTCTCCCGGAAATTTGCGTCTTGAAGGACTCTATGGGGTCGGAACCCGTTCATTCCGGTGTCCACACCCTGAAGAGACTGTCTCCTGGTTCCCTGGATCGCTCTCCTTTCTAAGGACCGTTCTTCGGTTCTTCCTTCTGTGAGTCCGCCTCAGCCCTTCCAATGCATTCCTTTTTAGCTCGAGTTAGTTATTGTCAAATTCTGCCTCTGGCTGTGACGAGGCAACTGGTACTAGACACATCTTCCCGATGTGCACGGCTAGAAAGCTGGCAAAGTATATCCAACCGCCGTTTACAGACATTGGGGCAGCAGGCAGTGCAGAACCATGAGCCCCGAAAGAAAGGAGGCCAAGGAAGTAAGCGCCATAATCACCTTGGCTTTCTGCCTGGAAGCGCTTTCTAGACTGCCGCACAGAAGAAAAGATGACAAACAGAGACCGACAGCCTCTCTGAATTGAGGAGACACCAATCAGCATAGGCGGTGACTGGAAAAGCTGCAGGTAGTGTTTCTGAGGTAATGTGCCAGGGCAGATGCTAGATAAAGAAGCAGGACCAGAAACCTGTATGGGGAGCTGCTCGCGTCACCTCCTGAATGCTAAATTGCTCAGGCATTGGGCGAAATGCTACAAGGATGTCAATGAGCAACTACTGTGGGCGAGTAAGCTGAATAATTTCTAGAGCTCTCACGGGACTGGGAGGTGGGGGGGTTGAAGGTTCAGCAAGCTAGAATGGGACTAACTGAACATCCAAGGCGTCCATCAGAGACCACAGTGAAGTCACACCTTGGTGTAACAGTGCAGTGAAACTAGCCTTAGGAGAATTGCTTATTTAGATCTACCCCCAACAAATTTTTTTAAAAAGCCTCAAAAAAAAAAATCAAGCTGATCTGTTCTCCAAAGAACTTCAGAGGAAAGCAACAGAATCCAGATGTTCAGCCACATAACATTAACAATGTCCAGCATCCAATTAAAAAATTACTAGACACCTGAAGAAGCAAGGAAATGTGGCCCATTACAGGAGATACAAACAGACCCAAAATGACAAAGAACGTGATGAATAGACAAAGACTTTTAAAACAGCTATTACAAATGTGTTCAAAGAGTTAAAGGAAAACACAAACAAAATGTAAAGTGGAACTTTTTTTTTTTGAGAACCAAATGGAACTTCTGGAAAGGGAAAATACAGTATCTAAAATGAATGTTTTATTGGACAGGTTTAATAGGACTATTAAGATTGTACAAGCAAAAAATTAATACACATGATGACAATAATAATAGAAACTATTTGAACTGCAGCACAAGGAGAAAAATCAGGATAAAAAGTGATCACAATTTTAGAGATCTCTGCTACAATAGCACATTGTGGGTTTTTTTGTTTTTTTGTTAATATTTTATTTATTTTCAGAGAGAGGGGAAGGGAAGAAGAGTGGTAGGGAAACATCAATGTGTGGTTGCCTCTCATGTGTCTACCACTGGGGACCTGGCCTGCAACCCAGGCATGCACCCCAACTGGGAATTGAACCAACGACTCTGCTTCACAGGCCTGTGCTCAATCCACTGAGCTACACCAGCCAGGGCACACACTGCTGACCCTATATTGTAACTGGAGTCCCAGTAGGAAAGGAAGGTGAAAACAATACCTGAAATGATAATGGCTGAAGATGTCCCAAAACTGATGAAAATTATGTAACTACAGATCCAAGGCACTCAACAAATTTCAGGCAGAGTAAACACACAGAAAACAAAATCAGAGCACAATACAATCAAATGATAAAGAGAAAATTCTTAAAAGCAACCAAGATAAAAAGACACATTACATCTTATGAACAAAGATAAAAACTATCATTGATTTTTTCTTAAAAGCAATGCAAGCTATAATACAATGGAATGACATCCTCAGTTCATTGAATTAAAAATAAAATGAAATAAAACTAAAAACAACATTCAACCAGGAGGCTACACCCAGTGAAAGTATTCTTAAACTATGAAAATGAAATAAAAATGTTCTTCAGACAAACCAAAGGTGGCAGAATTTGCTACCAGCAGAAATATTAAAAGAAGTTCTTTTCAGGCTGAATAAACATGGTGCCGGGTAACTCAGATCCACCTGAGGAATGGAGAATGCCAGAAATATTAAATAGGTGAGGCGATACAATAGACTTTTGTATTCTTGTTTCTTAATCCACGTTATCTAGAGTCTGACTGCCTTGGCATTTCCGCATCTAGAATCAAGATATAGAGATGTCTTGACACCAGAAATCAAGACACCAGAAATGGTGTGGCTTTTCAGAAATCATCTCGTCTCTGAAGCCAGTATAACACATGCTAACGACTGTTAGTTGTGGACTGGAAATACGTAGTTTATTGTCCGAGTACCCTTTGTACTCATATATATTTTTAAGAGCTTAAAAACACACCAACTCTTTTATTTTACAGATGAGCCACGCGGAGCCTGGAGATTTGTATGACTTTCCCAAGGCAGGATCGCAAAGCCTAGGGGCACTAACCACATCGCTATTTGCCTTCCAAGGCTGAGTAGATCAGATCACAGCCCCGGGTTCAAATCTCGGCTCTGCCACTTACTAGCAGTGCAAGCGTGAGCAAGTGATTAAATGTCTTTAAGCCCCAGTTTCTTCTCATATAATGGGAATAATAAGAGGCTTTCCTCCTTGGATTGCTGAGATTATCACAAAAGATATTGTGGGAGTCAGGATGCCTTTGTTCAGAAGCGACCAACTCAAATTATTTAAAGCGTGAAGAACATTTGTTATCAGGGAGGCACGAATGGTTTCAGGCACTGCTGGATCCAGGGCACTGCCATCATGAATCTCTATCTCCCATCTCTACTTGGCTTTGGCATCATCTTCAGGCAGGCTCTCCTGAGGTCACGTGGCAGTGGGAGCCTCCAGCAGATCCAGGCTCATATCCCACTTAGGTAGCAGAGCCAAGAAAAAGCACACTGCTTTTTCCTGATGGTTTCAGAAATTATTCACTCTGATTAACCCACTTTCGATCCCATGTTCACCCCTGAACTAATCTCTGACTCTGACTAGCCAGATCTGGCTAGTACATCCTCCTCTGGAACGTGGAGGGTGGAAGAGATGTGGTTTCCTACAGGTAAACCGGGGTATGATCCCCGGTCGTCAAAAGATGGTGTCACAGATGCCAAACTGCCAAGAACAATAGGCATTTCTGAGACTTCCAGAAAGTACTAGACAATAAGGTCTGTCAAGCACAGCCTCATCCAGGGGCAGCTTTGCACAAACTAACTCAATATTTACAACTGCATGGGGGTGAGAGAGGCGTTCGTGGAAGCCCTAAGCCCAGGGAAGACCCAGAGGCTTTATTTTAAAGGTTTTGTTGATTTATTTTTGGAGAGAGGGGAAAGGAGGGAAAAATAGAGGGAGAGCAACATTGATGTGTGGTTGCCTCTCAGGTGCCCCCTACTGGGGACCTGATTTGCAACCCAGGCATGTGCCCTGCCTGGAATTTAACCAGCAACCAGTCCACTGAGCTATACCAGCTAGGGCAGGAGACTCAGCTTTATGATGGTTTTCCATTTCCCAGCTTTGTGCTACCCACGGTGATGTGTCCTATTCCCAGGCTCCTGCTGGAGAATTGCTGGTACTGCGCCATTAGTTTGGGGTTTTCTTCGCTTCTATATTTTTTGTCCCCTGGGCATTCCCCTGACTTCTCTAGAAATGGTTACACATTAAGAATAATTATTCTTTTCAACCTCTCTATATGTTTCATAGCAGGTTAGTTTTCAGGTTATCTCCCCATTGTACAGATGAGGAGACTGAGCCCACAGAGGTTAATTAGTACCCCACTGCAGGCCACACAGTTAGTAGCAGAGCCTGCATTCTGATGCACCATCTCAGGCACCTCAGTAAAGCAGGTCACACACCTGGGCTGTGGCAGAGTCTTATCTAGAACTAGCTGTCCCCTAGTCTCCAGAGTCCTCAAGGCACCTGTTTCTGCTTCATGAGAACTACAAAGGGAACCTCAATGTCCACGGAAGACAACTTGTAACCAAAATGTCGTGGATGTTTCTCCTCTGGACAGGGGGGGAAGAGTAGAAATACTGGGAAGAGGACCTGGTCAGCAGAAGTCATGGGTGGCTCTGTTCATTTCCTGTGACAGCTGTGACCACTCCTTGGTGTTCCTTGGCTTGGGACTGTGTAGCTGCAGTCTCGCCTCTGTCCTCACCTGGCCTTCCCCTCTGTGTCTTGTGTCTGCCCTCCTGTCTTGCTCTTATCAGGATGCCTGTCATTACTTTTAGGGCCCACCCTGGAGCTAGAGGAAGATCGCATTTCCAGATTCTTAGGTTAATCCCATCTGCAAAGACCCCTTTTGCGAATAAGGTCAGACTTAACAGGTTCTAGGGGTGAGGACCTGGTCCCACCTCCTTTGGGGGTGGGGAGCAGTGGAAAAGCAATGAAACTCGGGCTGTGTCTCCGACTGCTGGTGACGAGGAGAGAGCCGTGGGCTTGGGTAAATGAGCCAGCCGCCGTGGGTTCTCGACAGTGTCTCTTTGTTTTGTGTTTTTCTCTTTTGTTTTGAGGTTTTCTGGCCCCTTTTCTGGAAGGTGCACGATGCTCCTTTCTGTGGTTATTTTCGCCTAACAGCTGGGTTTCCGGTGAGCAGCTGGGGGTTGCTTCTGACTCAGCAAAAGCGGAGCAGTAACCGTCAAGAAGCCGTTCGAGCGAGGCTAGAAATAAAGAAACAGTTTCTAACCCGGTCCCCTCCTCCTTTCACTTCCCCACCCGTGGGTACCTTTTGAAAGTCTCACAAAGCACTTCTGAAAAACCACTTCAACCAGGACGCTCCAGGCCTGGCTGGCTGAGTGTGGCCCTCAGCGAGGCTCCCCGAAAACACATGGATGTCGGCAAAGACTCCGCCAAACCAGTCCGGCTTTGTATCCGAATGGCCCCTCCCAAGATGCCCTGCCCCCTCCCCACACCGCTTGTGTCTTACAAGTTTCCCACAGGTCTGAGCAGTGAAAGCGTAGGCGTCCGGGACCTTCTGTGGTTTTCCAGGGTGTGGCTGAGAGCTGCCTTCCCCAGGCCTGGGTATCTGTGTTCTGCAGCTTGGCTGTTTTTAAAAGGTGATGATTTCACCCTAGGTCTGGGAGGCAGCTCCAACTTTCTAGCCCCTGGCACAGGATTCTAGCCCCTAACTGCCAAGGGGTGCTGGGAGGCCTGCCCGGGGCAGGAAGGGGACAGACCGGAAAGGAATCCGAGTCCCGGAGGGCCAACCTCCGTGCATGCTGGTGCCTGCCGAAGGCTCGCGGGAGGGCGAGACAGCTGCGTTTGGAGCCTCGTTACTGCTGTTCCGAGAAAGAAAGGAACAAATAAATTTAGCTCCATCCTACGCATCTTCCACAGCTGCTTCTTGACCAAACAGAGAGAGGCCTCTGCTTCAACCCTGGTTTCTCAGCTATTGGCTTTAGCAGGTCCGCCACCGCCCTTTACAAGAGACTTACTTTAGGAGGGAACTGACCTTGGCCACTTTGACTTCCCAGTTAGACGTCGTACAAAGAGCTCAAGTTCAAGGTGTGCAGTGTTTTTTTGCCATCCTGAAACAAGACGGCAGCAAGTGAATGTTTCCACGTGGGCCTCGGCTCCTAGAACTGCTAGTGTCTTTCTTTGGAAGCTGGAGCTTGGGGAAGGCTTGAGATGCGTGTGACCGTCCCAAGGCCGGCCTCCAGTTCCCGGAGCCGTTAGCTTAACGGCACCACGTGTGGCAATAAAGAACTCGCCGACTGGGTTTGCAAGTTCAGAGACTGGAATGAGCACTGAGGACATTTCCTGTGGCTCCTGTGGGACAGGGGACAAGTGGTGGACTTTGAGTCACACTCGATCTGGGCTTACATCCTTGCTCCACCTCAGGGCAGGGTGTCTGTGGGCAAGAAGAGCTCCTTCCACATCAATGTGAGATGCTGGCCTCTCTGAGCCTCAGGGGCCTTCCCTGGGAAATGGCAAGAAGGACAGAAAGCTGTCGTGAGAGTTCAAGGACATCGTGTTCTGAGCACGCCTTGCCCCGCACTGCGATAGTGTATTGTGACTCCTCTCCCTGCCCGGGCCCGTTCCCCTGCCTTCTGGCCTTAGCGTCCTCCTCTCTCCCTCCTCGTGCCCTCTGTAAGATGAGCAGGCCTCATCGCAGAGAGTCCCACTCCCCCCAGGCCATAGTGATTACTTCCTGGATGTACATGGGCCCCAAGTTAGGACAATCAGAGCCAACTTCAGGAATATTGATTGAACTATTGAGATGGAGAAAATGCATATGCTGGGTTTCTCAGTGGTCACCTTTCAGATGCTGTGCTGCTGGTGGCTCTCCTTAGGTAAAAGAAGGAAGAATCTGCCTGAGAATGAAGCTGGTACAGAGGAGAACAAACATGAAGTGACTGTGTCCTGACCCCTTGATCCAGCCATGCCTGAAGCCATCACCATCTTGAACCTCCCTGTGCTATGAGCCAGTACATTTCCATTTTGGTTTAAGCTGATCTGAGTTAGGTTTCTGTCTCTTGCAATCAGAAGATCCTATGTAATACAAAGCTCAATAAACCCTTTTTGTTTGTTTTGATTTGGGTTTTTTGGCTTTTTTTTTTTTTGAGAGAAAGGAAGGGAGAGAGACATCAATTTGTTGTTTCACTTATTTATGCATTCATTGCTTGATTCTTGTATGTGCCCAGACCAGGGTTTGAACCCACAACCTTGGTGTATTGGGATGATGCTCTAACTGTGCCAGCGAAATTAATATTATTTTGAATCTGAGTTTACCTGTGGCCTCATCCAGAACCAAGAGGCAGGCAGATGACTGGCTGCTCTGTGAAGTCTCTACTTTCTGTCACGCTGATTTCCTGTAGGCACCTCTTGCAGACAGGGAAGCAAAATAGTGAGACAGAGAGAAAAATAAAGGGGTTCTAGAGTAAAACAAGTTGGACTCAAACCACTCCTTTGCCACATATTAGCGCTGAGACCTCAGGCAATGAACTCACTCCCCGTGACCCTCTGTTTTCTCACCTGTGGTTGGGATCATTATACTGCCTTTGAGTGGCAGCATGCACGGATAGTAGATTCTGGAGTCAGTGTGAAGGCAACACTGTCTGTGGAAGCCCAGATGCCTCCAAACGTCCTACAATGCACAGGTAACCCCCGCGGCCACTGGCTCTCCGGCCCAGGATGTCTGCCAGTACTGGCCGAGGTTGCATACTCAGAACTGCTTGCTGTAGCCCAGGCTCCGGGACTGGGGGCTTCCGGGAGAGCCGGTCCACACCTCCCACGCCCGAGCTCCCTGTGTGGCAGGTACAGGAAGGGACATGACAGGTGGCGTTGTCAATGAGCATTTCTTGCTTTCTGTGGTCAAGTGCGTGTAGTTGACTTTGGGGGCCATAAGTGCAGTCTGGATGCTCCAGGGCTGCTTCTGCCTCCCAGAGTCTCTGTGAGCATCGGAGACCCTGCCTAGAACGCACAGGCTTTGTGTTGTATGGAGAGCGAACCCTGAGGCGTTCACACTTGCTACTTTCACTGTTTTCACACATAGCACAAGCCTTATGCAGGGTAAATTCAGAGTGCGTTCTCCGGGCCTGGTGAGGGAGGAGGTGAGTCTTCCAGGCGGTCTCAGAACTTCCGGCTCCGAGGAGACCTCCTGACACCGCCTGCTTTAATAGCCGTCACCCTCCCTTCCCAAGCTTTTCGCAGCTTAGTCCCAAGTGCAGGGAGTGTGGGGTCAGTTTGCCTGGAGACAACACCCTGGCTGCAGCCGCAGCTCCTGCACGTGACCCTGATCTTTTGCACTTTTCTCGTGGAGCCTCAGTTTCCCCGCCCTGGTCTTGGTAGGGGGGGCTCATGCGAACCGTGAGTGCCGCACTAGTCTTAGATGTGGTGCCAGGCCTCAGATTCAGGGGCTTCTTTCACTGGGCTCGCGTCTTCTTTCGGAAATATTTAAGTTCCAATTTCTCCAGTTTTTAAAAAGCGAGGCACCCCGCCATCATAGAAATGGAAGTGTTTTAAAGTGAACCATTCAGCGGCATTCAGTATTTCCACAGTCCTGCCCAAACCCCGCCTCTGTCCCAATTCCAAAATGTTTTCATCGCCCCGGCTGGAAGCCCCATGCCCATTACTCACTCATCTCCGGTCCCTTGTCCCCACCCCAACCCCCACCCCTGGCTCCTGACAGCTGCTAATCTGCTCTCTGTCCCCACGGATTTGCCCACTGTGGACATTTCATGCCAATAGGACAGTACAATGTGTGACCTCTGGTGTGCGGCTCCTCTCACTTGGCATCACGGCTCGAGGTTCATCTACGTTGCGGGGTGTCAGGGACTCATTCCTTTTCATGGCCGAGTAACGTGCCATTGTGAGGACAGACCACATTCGGTTTACTAGCCAGCCGTTGATGGACACCTGGTTTGCTTGCACCTTTTGCCTATTTGTGAACCGTGCTGTCGTCCACACATGTGTAGACGTGCTTGCCTGGGCACCTGCTCTTCGTTCTTTGGAGACATTCCCAGGAGTGGAACAGCAGGGTCCTGGGGTCACTCTGTGGTAGCTTTGCAGGGACCTGCCAGACTGCCCGCGGCAGCCGAGCCATGTTACGTACGTCCCACCAGCAAAGTACAAGGGCTTCGACTTCCCACATTGTCCTCCCCTGTTGCTTTCTGTTGTATTTATTCTATCATAGCCATCCTAGTGGGTGTGAAGTGGTACCCCGTTAGGGTTAAATTAGATTGTAATAGGCAACGTGAAAAGATTAAACGTGCAATTCAGATGAAGGGCTTCTGGTTCGAAGGGGAAGATCTGTCCGCACTGGGACCGGAGTTTGGGCGAGGGCAGGTGTTGTCTGAAGCGCAGTGGCAGCTGCCCCGTTAGCTGGGCCACCCCCTCCAGGTCTCCATAGGCCCGACCCCTCCCTGTTGCTCCCCAGCTTCCACCACAGCCCACATCTGTATCAAAAGTGAGGGGGAGAAAGAGCGACTTGGGGAGTCCTGTGTGTTTGAAATACAGGGAGACCTGTAATTCTCTGTGGGGGTGTTTCGTATGCACCTGGGTCATTTACTCATTTTTGCCACCTGGTCCCTGTGGGCGTCTGAGTGGATGGCACACACTTATGGCCAGCTCTGTCCCCTCTTCTTCCTTAGGGTTGATTGGGAGGGTAGAGTGACGACACGGGGACTTTGCCCTTCTCCCAAAATGTTGCACCTGAGCCGGCCTGGGCTCCCCTTGGGCTCCCCTTGGGCTCACACACACGCAGCCCAGCTGACCGGCACCTGCTGTCCTGCTGTTGCCTGCACAGCCACCGCTCTTCTCCGGGACTTAACAGAAGCACTGTTTTCTCCTCAGTCTTCCCCGGTGCTCCGGAGCAGATCCGGTCTCCCTGCAGTGGGCTTGCAGGGTCCTGGACCCTCAGAGCTCTTGGCACAACCAACTGTCACTAAGTAGCCCCTTACGTGACTTCTTCCCACTTTGCAAAATCCAGACCACGGATGCACACATTTGTAGGAGCTGCCTTCCCAGTGGACGCCGTACACTCAACGGTCACGCTGTCAAGGCCCCTCTCGTACAGTCTCGCAGTGTGTTCTGCCTTCCTCTGCTGTTAGTACCGCTCCCTGCCTCCCACGGGCAGCCGCACCAGGGTATTCAAAATAAATCCTTTCAACCCACTTTCCAGTGCTTACGAAACATAGATAATGCTGTTCTTCGGGTGCATATTTTAGATTTATGCCAATGGCATCGTGTCATAAATCTCAGTCTAGTTCCTACCTTTTTCATTTCACATGATATTTCTGAGGTCTATCCATGGTGATATATGCAAATGCCATATATTATGTCTGTCTGCTGCGTATTTCCCCATCATCTGCAGGCACCCTATTCAGTTTGTGCATTTCCCCGGTCATGGACAGCTGGGTCATCCCTGGCGTATTGCGTTAACAAGCCTGGCCGCCACCAACAGCCTCATCTGTGTCTCTAGGACGCACCTGGGAGAGGTGCTGCCGTTTCACAGGTCGCTACGGGTTGAACTGGGTCCCCTCAAAAGATGCGTGGACGTCCTAACTGTCCGGTGTGTGGTGGTGCTTGGAAACCAGGGGGTCACGGCTGTAATTAGCTAAGACGAGGTCATGTTGGAGTAGGGCAAACCCTTGATGCCGTAGGACCGGTGTTCTTTCCAAGAAGAGGGAAAACAGTATGAAGACAGGCGCGCGGGGAGACTGCCAGGAAACGGCGGAGGCAGCAGTTGGCACGAGGCAGGCGGGTGCCACAGAGCGCTCAGGCTCAACAGCCACCATCAGAGGCTGCGAGGAGGCAAAGCAGGCTTCTGCCCAGAGTCTCGGAGCGAGCGTGGCCTCCTGACACGTATCCTGGGTGAAGATCCGTGAACTTTCCGAACCCCTGGGACTCAGAACTTTCTCTGGATGATGAATGAACACTAGTAATTTGGATCAGTCTCATACCTATACATACCTTATTCATTCATCCATCATCCATTCATCCGGATGGAGCTATCCATCTATCCATTATCCATCCCTCCCTCCATCCATTACCCACCCTACAGACTGGATGCCTGTCAGAACCGGGGTCCCAGCAATAAATAAGACAAACGGATCTTGGCCCCCGTGGAACACATTATTAGTGGGAAAGACAGACATCAAGCTGACAATTATTTAGATACAAATGTGAAAAGCTCTTCAAAGGAAAACTGCAGTGCCTACAAGAGCATAGAATGGGGGTCACGGCAGACTTCCCCGCAAGGGTGACATTGAGCTGAGGCCTGAGAGATGGGTAGGAGTCAGCCGGGGGAAACTGGAGCGGGCGGAAGTGCCTCCCACGCAGAGGAGAACAGGTGTGCATAGTCGGAGGTCGGAAAGCGCTTGGTGCCGGTCAAAAAGTAACAGACAGCATAGCTGCCATGGAGGAAGGGCAGGAGAACAGCTGAGATGTGGCTTAATAATTGTCCCTCCCTTTCCCTGTCTGAGCCAGCATCCGGAATGTCCCAGAGGGGTCTCTGTGCTGGCCGGGAAGCTTCCCGAGATGAGTCCCAGCTCATTGCTTCGAGGCCAGCCTCCCTCAGTCTGCTGAGTAAGAAATGGGTACAACGATATCTGCTCCATAAAAATGCTGAGGTGCCTTGGGGCTGCTAGGGAAGGAAAAAAGTTGTACACATCTATCCCTTTTTGCCAGCATTCAAAAATCCTGCGGGTCAGTAACACATGCAATGAAACCAAGTGGCCATCCTGTTCCTTCACCAGGTCACAGTCTTTCTGGGGGACTAAAAGAGGTAGGGGCTTGTCTCATTTAGCCCAGAGCATGGCTATGAAGTGATAAAAGGTGCATCATTACAGATGAGGCAGCCAAGAAACTGAGAGGTTAAGTCACCTCCCAAGGTCGTGCATGGCTTGAGACGATGCGTGAGGCTGGAGGAGAAGGCAGGCTTCCTGCGTCTTGGTCCAGTGCCAGGCACATTAAAGCCGGATCAGGGCAGAATCGCTTTTCTCCATAATTGGGAATACCACCGAGAGCTAATTTCTCCCCTCCAGCTCCACAGAATGGAGAAGAGCACTTGACCTAGAGTCTTGTTGGGGGGCGGGCAGTGTGTCATGCAGACTGTGAAAACAATCAGCTAGTCATCACATTTCCATTCCTCTTGGGCTGCTCCCATTCACAGTGAGAGAGAGAGAGAGAGAGAGAGAGAGAGAGAGAGAGAGAGAGAGAGAATGAGCTCCGATCAAGGCTCGAAGAGCCGGCCTGCTACCCATCCACTCAGGGCTGTCAATAATTGGGTTTTACAGACGCCCAGATTCAGAGGGGGTAGCGTAGTGCCTCTCCATCGATTTAACCATCATTGCAGGTCCACGGCACACCACTAGAAACCAGCCTGCGTGAAACCCCACATTATGATGCTCCCCCTTCTTCAGGACACTGCGTTCCATTAGGAAAACCACACCCCTTCCAGGAGGGTTTGATGCATGCGTCCGACATTATCATCTCGCTGAAGAGTTGCAGGGCCCTCCTGTTGGCCAGTCCGGGCAGCCAACCCTCAGATGGGCGGGACTGTGCTTCAGAGACAGGCTTCTTTTTTTTCCAACCTGAGTTCAGAGTCCAAAAAGTGAAAACTAATTACGGACCAAGAATTGATTGAGTAACTACTTCATCTAGATCCTAGATTACACGTGGGGAAGTATAAAGGCTTTCAGGTCTCAGATGAACTGAATGTGTCTGCCCGCCCCCTGCCCCCGAATTCATATGTGAAGTTCTGAGGCCCCTGAGGATGGTACTGCGGTGTGGGGCCTTCAGGAAGCCATGGGGTCATCACAGGGGACCCCTCATGAAGGAGATTAAGGTCTGAGAGAACCCTCTTGTCCCTCCCACCATGTGAGGACACAGTGAAAGGTGCCATGCGTGACCCGGGAAGAGGGCCATCACCCAACCATGTGACACCTAGATCTCAGACTTGCGGCTTGCAGAACTGCAAGAAACGAATTTCTGTTGTTTAGAAGCAGCCCGAGGGAGTTAAGATAGAATCTCTGCTCTCAGGGAACGTGTGATTTACTTAAGAAGGCAAATAGGTAGATAGATACACATGATGGATCGTAGATGGCTAGATGGATAGATGGCTGGATGGATGGCAAATACACATACATGATGGATCGTAGATGAGTGGATGGAGAGATAACTAGTAGTCACGACAGCCTGCACTCTTTTCCAACAAAAGATACCCCAAAACAGTGCCATAGGGCACATTTGTCAAATCGGTGGCCCTTTCCCTCCCCTCCCCCAGGAAAGCCACCCCCAATTGCTCATGGTACCTGTTATGAGTAGAATTGCATCCCCCAAAGGTTGAAGTCCTAACCCCTGGCACCTGTGAATGTGGTCTTTGCAGATGTAGTCGAGTTAAGATGAGGTCATTAGGATGGGCTTTAATCGGAGGACTGTCGCCGTAAAGAGGGGGAGATTTGGGCACAGACACACACGCACACACGCGCACGCACACCTGAGAGGCGACCCAGGGAAGACAGAGGCAGGGATTAGAGCAATGCAGACAGAAGCCGGGGGACACTGGGGGCACCAGAAGCTGGAAGAAGCAAGGGAGTGTCCTCCCCTACAGGCTCTGGAAGGAGCATGGTCCTGGGGTCCTACCCACAACTTACTGTCGGCCCTCTGGTGCCCAGAACCATGAGAGAATAAATTCCCATAGTTTCAAACTACCCAGATTGTGATACTTCGTTACAACTCCCCAGGGAACTAACACAGCATCACTCCCAGGGCAGATCCGTTTTCAGCATCCTCTTCCCTGCCAAGCTGATCAGAGTTGGTCCTGGAGATGGAATCCTGGTGTAGCAGTTCAGAGAGTGGTCCAGCAGAGCTCCCTGATAGGGTGGGATGAGCTCGGCTCTGAAGGAGAGGCATAATATCGATGGAGGAACTGAGGTGTCTGGTGAGGTGGAATTTTGAGACAGGCCAGTTTTCATCCATTTCATCCATTTCGTCCAAGCGCATGATCCAGGACATCGGTGAGGTCACCTGAGGGCAGCTTTGCAGACATCTGCTTTGCAGACACGCAGTGGAGCACACACACGAAGCACGTACACACACACACAGAGACTGTATCTATTCTAGGCATCCTCATTAGCAGCTAACTTTAATCATCCTTAACGCTTGCATCTCAAATACCAAATACTTTGGTGTGCACTGTCTATGAACACACCCCAGAAATAGTTCTGGGTAGATAAACACAGAGCCAGGAGGCTGGCTGATTGCAATTTGAGTCGAGAGAAGTCACTGCCTCCCCTATCCCTTCAGTGAAGCCGAGGCAGAAATCTCAACACAGGATATCAATAAATAACGAGCCTGCACCACCCCCAGCCAGCCAAGCACTCAGCCGACCGGTCTTGGTGGGAAAGCTGAGATGCTCTGTCCCAGCACAGGTCTGCCTGAGGGCCAACTCTGTGGCTGAAACTTGCTGCCTTTTCCACCCCATCCAACCCCCCCAGGATGTGGTAGCTCTCTTGCAGTTAGGTGTGTTGTGGCTGCAAGCTTGCCTCGTGTGTAAGGGGTGGATGAGTGTCAGGGAAGCTGGCTGTCCCCTTTCTGCCATCTGCCTCTCTTTCCTTTCTGCGTCCCCAAGTACCTGCTGCTGGCTGCTGACTTGATGTATTCATCATGACAAAGATAAAAGAAAAAAAGAATGAGAGGCATGTGCAGCTCTCTTTCCACCCAACACTCACAAAAGGAAGGATGCAATATCATTTCATAGTGGATTGAATGATGCCCCCCGCCCCCTGGTAAAAAAAGTATGTCCACATTCTGACCCCTCTCTGGAAACTGTGAATGTGACCTTATTTAGAAAAAAAAAGGTTTTTGCAGATGTGATTTTCTTTAAATGGGATTGGCCTTGATTATGTGGGTGGGCTCTAAATCCAGTAATAAATGTTCTTACAATGCACGTGGGGGAGACCATGTAAAGACAGAGGCAGGGACTGGAATGGTAGGGCCACCAGCCCAGGAATGCTCACGGCCACCACCAGCAGGAAGAGGCGAGAAGCAGCCCCCTTGAGAGCCTCTGTGGGGAGCACAGCCCTCCCAGCGCCTTGATCGTGGCCCTCTGACCCTCAGATCCATGAGAGAATGAATTTCTGTCATTGAAGCCCCCAAGTCTGTGGCCATGTGTTTTAGCAGTCCTGGGAAACCAGTGTACCTTTCTTACTGCATTCGTGCAAAAGGGGCCCACTGAGCACTGACACCTGCCAGGTTTCCACTCACCGGGGAGTGGCCAAGCTCACGTGAGCCAGGCAGGCTGAGCCCCGGAGCTCATGTTCGCGACCGGCTACCCCGCACTTGCAGAAGAAGTGGCAGCTGTACTGGGAAGGGGAGATGGTCTGGGGGGGGCGGTGGTGAGCAAAGTTAGATCTGACGGAGAGTTTGGGGGAGTTTGAGAGACTGGGGGCGCCAGCTGCCATGGAGGTGAGAGTGCAAAGGATTTGCTTTTCATTATATCTTATTTTATAGACATATATTTCTTTATTTTTCAATTACAGTTTGCATTCAGTGTTGTCTTGTATTGGTTTCAGGTGCACCGTGTAGAGGTTAGACACTCGAGTACTTTACAAAGTGTTTCCCCTGCTATTTCCAGCCCCCGCCTGGCACCACACGCAGTTGTCACGGTGATATTGACTATGGTCCCAGGGCCGGACTTCACGTCCCCGGGCCGGACTTCACAGCCCTGGGGCAGTTCTGTAACCACCAGTCCGTATTCTCCATCCCTTCGCCTTTGTCACCGTGCCTCCTCCCCTCTGGCCAACATCAGCTGTCTGGATCTGAGTCTGGTTTTGCTTTTCCATTGTAAACAGGATTTTTCTTGGGGGGGGGTGTTTCTTGAGAAGTGTGGCAGAGATTTAAGCCGCCCCCCCACCCAGTTAACGGTTCCTGACACAGCTCAGTGCGGAGACTTCCACACACGGTGCCTGCATGGCACACAGGTTCCCTCCCCTCACTCCACAGTCTTCACTGAGTTCTCGGCTTACCCGCCCCAACCTGGGCTCAGTGCGGGGCAGCGAGTCATGAAGGAGGAAGGTGGGCTGGTTCAGAAGACAGAGTCCTTGGGATCGGACCTCATCCTGTGGGCAGGGGGGGTTTCATGCCAGGGGACAGAATGGAGAGAGAGAGAGCTGGTTCTGTCTTTCCCACACCGCGGAACCTTCTGAATCCCTGCCCCCTCTGACCTCTGGGGGCTGTTGGCTGAGTGGGTAAACTGATCCGCCCCGACCAGTGGGGATGAAAGAGCTACCCCTTCAGATTTAAAAGGTTTCCTCTCGGATTTGGATTCGGTAGGGAAAGGTGGGAAGGGAGGCGGTCGTGGGGCCACCTTGACAGCCCCTTCTGAAGTCACGCGTAGGATCAGTCCTCTTTCAGAAATTATCGATGCTCTGGGCACAAACAGATCCTGTTTGGCTTTGAGACTGCCAGGGGCGGGGCGGGGTCACAGCTGATGTGCTTTCACGGCCCTGCCGTGGGACGTCCTGAGGGGCACGCGGGCTCTGGGCAGAGGTTGCCTTTGAAAACCCTCGGAAAGGTCACATTGGAGGCCGCCATGCTTTCTCCCAGTCAGCTTAGTGCAGCCCAGGTTTCTCCAGTGTTGGGGGCTCTCCTTGTCCCGTGGGGCAGCCGGTGAAGGTGGGGGCCGGCTTTCAGAGGCCGCATCATACGGAAACAACAGCTATTGGGGCACCGGAGCCACGCCCGGGGCTGGCAGGTGCTCAGGGCCCCAGTCCACACCTGGAGAACAGCAGGTGAGACTGTGCCTGGCACTTACATCTGTTTATGCATTTCTCTCGTTTTATTATTATTATTATTACTATTACTACTACTACTACTACCACTCTGCTGGGTCCCTGTCATTGAATCTACGTGGGAGCGCTGCCTACAGGGCCAGACTTCACTGTGGTGTAAATTTTCCTTGAAAGTACTTGCCTTTCAGCGTGAGAGTTACGCCCTGTTGGCGGCCGCAGTGGGGCTCGCAGGAGCCGGCACGAGTTTAGTCTCTGGTCCCCTCTCAGAGGAGGACCTGGCCTGTCCCACTGTCCACGCAGCTCTGCCCAGGGGCTGCGGTCTCCCCACCATGCTGAGTCTTGTCCCCCGTGATCCGGAAGCCAGTTTTCTGAATAAATCACAGAATCATTCCAGAGTCGATGTGTTTACTCAAAAACTCCTCTTCTATGGCAATGCAGACGTCACAGCTGTGGCCCCGCTTTCCATTTTGCAGCGGTTTATGCCGCATGGCATTTCTCAAAGGCTGCTCTGGGGATCGCCAGGGTGGTGGGGTGCTCCGGGGGACAATGGTTTCTTGGGTTGGCTGCCCCTCGCTCGCAGACGCACACCCACACACCGGCCGCGTCTGAAGTGAGACACCCGGGGAACTTGCTGTGAGGCAGCGCCGGCTGAGTGTGGGTGTCCGGGGCACCGTCCTACTGGGTCCACTCGGAACCAGAAGCACAGGGCGGAGCAGGGCTGGAGGTGGCCGGGCCCACGCCAGGGTCCTCAGGCCCCGGGACAGAGCTGACCTGGGGAAGGTGGAGGAGAACATGGCAGAGGGGTTAAACTATCCTGAACTGCACTGGACTAGAGACAGGCCAGAAAGCGACAGGCTGGCCCGTGGTGCCACTAAGGGCTGGGAAAGAGAGATTGTAAGAAGCTGGCCGACCACTTTCAGAGTCTGAAGGAAAACGATGCCCCGTTATATCTGTGCTCAGGCACACAGGAAACCTGTTCCGAAGATGGTCAGGCGCCCCTTCTATTCCAAGGCCTCTGCGGTGGGTTATGTGATGTCCTTTGAATATTCATATCCACCCGGAGTCTCAGCCCATGATGTAGGAAATAGGGTCCGGGCAGAGGGACTTAGTATAAGGATCGAGATGGTTGTACTAGATTAGTGTGGTTCTCAAATCCAACGTAAGTGTCCTCCTAAGAGATGGTCAAGGACATACAGGGGTATCTGGGGAGGCCACCAAGAAGGAGGAAGGATCTTCCCCTGGGGACTTCGGAGGGAGGGTGGCCTTGCTGACACCTGGATTTGGGACACTTAGATTCTGCCCCCCCCATCAGTGGGAGAGTAAATTCCTGTGGTTTTAAGCCCCCCCCCCCCAGTTGTGTCGCTTGGTTAAGACAGCCCAGGAAACTAAGACCACCCTGAGGCGAGAGCCGTCCTTGGGCGGAGCAGGATTCCCCATGCGGACCCGAACTGTGAATCGGCACACCCTGTTGACGAAGGTGTAATGGATGCGTGTGAACCCGAGACTCGCTAATTTTTGCGCTGGCGGTGGGTAATTAGTGAGAAGCTGTGAGACGGTCTGGAAAGCTCAGATGCAGCGTGGAGAGGGAGAGAGTGCAGAGTGAAGGGGCAGTTTTAGGGGCACTGGGGGACCACAGGGTACACAGAGGGCCTGCAAAGCCCATTACCCACAACAGTTAAGCCAACCAGCAAGGCTGTGAAGGCCGAGAGCAGGCCCTCGGGGAGCCCTGTCTCGGCAGACCCGACAAAAGAGCCCCTTGGCAGTGAGGCTGTGCTGGGAAGACCCCGGCAAAGACCGAGGCTCCAGGTCCGGTGCGCAGCCGGTGGCTGGAGCTGGACCTCAAAGTCCCCGTCAGCCATCGTGCAGTTAACCATCCCTACCTGGGGACAGCCCTGACATGCCAGGGGACTCTTGGTTCCTCCTCAGATGGTCACGTCACTTTCCCAGAGCTCAAGTCTTTGCTGTGTGCCCTCCACCTTCTGGCTTCACCTCTCTTTGCCTGTTTTCTCAGCTACAAAATGGGGGTAGTCATTTGCCTTCTAAAACACTATGGGGTTTACATGAGATAACGCCCTCACGGCACCTCGCCTTATTCCTGGCACCTAGCAAGTCCTTGCTTTGTTAGCGACCCATGCCATTACTGCCACCGTGTCCCTGACTTGGGTGCCCACCCACCTGCTTTCACGGATCTAGCACGTACTGGGTGCCTGGTTTTGACTCTCACCCAACTTCAGAGCGAAGCCATTTTAAGGATTAGCATTTAACAGACGAGGAAACTGAGGCTGGGGAAGGCCAGGACATCTGCCCAGAGTCACACAGATGGCAAAGGCAGGGTTCCAACGCAAGGCCAGCCACATCTGGCAATGGGGTCTTCGCTACTGCACCTGATAGTATGCGGGCCGGCGTGACGTGTGCTCTGCAGGTGGAACTGTTACTCCTAATAGTTAACTATCTATTTAATGGTCTGCTAGAAAGATACAGGCTTCCTATTTACAACAGCGATGCTAATTTTTTTTTAAGCCCATTCATTTGGTGCTTGTTCCGGCAGCACATATGCGAACACTGGAACAAAGCGGAGAAGATTAAATGGCCCCCGAGTGCGGACGACATGCAAATTCGTGAAATGTTTCATATTTTCACAATGTTATATGTCAATTACATCTTAATTAGTGAAAGCAAACTTATTTAGCTGTGCTATTTACAATATCTAACAGGTAGAGATAGCTTAAATGCCCATCGAAGGAGGAATGAATAAACATGGTATAACCATAAAATGGAATTATCCAGCCATAAAAGAGAATAAAGTTCTGATACATGTTACAATGTGGATGACGCTGAAAAAGATTATGCTAAGTGAACGGAGTCAGACCTAAAAGGCCATGTATTTCAGGATTCTACTCATACGAAAGGTCCATAAGAGGCAAATCCACAGACGCAGGAAGCACATCGGTGGGTTCGGGGTTCAGGGAAGGTGGGGATAGGGAGAGACTGCGTGCTGGGCGTGGGGTGGCCGGGCACGTTTCGGAACTAGTCAGAGGGGGCGGCTCTGCAACCCTGTGAATATTCTAAATGCCATTGAATCAGTCACATTCAAACGGTGGATTTTATGGTCTGTGAATTCCACCTGGATAATCAACCCTTATGTGTTTCCAAAGGAAATTAATTTACTTCCGGAAAAGTCAAAGAAAAAAAATGATGTCGGTCACCGCGCAGGGGGCTTGCGGGGCCTGGGGACCATGGTGAAGGTGGCATGCAGAAAATAAGGCACTGTGTCGTCCATGAAGAGCGGGAGGGTCTCCTGCAGGGCCCGGTCTGGCAGAGTCTGTGCCTTGCCCTTCTTTGTCTCCCCCTGCCCCCGGCAGCCAGCTCAGGGCTTAAGAGATACTTGTTGAGCTCTGCTCAGCGCAGCTCAGTTAATTGAGTTAAGGCGAGCTTGAGTCGCGCTGAATGCACCAGCTGGCTGGCCTGGAGGAGATCCAACTCGGAGATGTTAAGAATCACACTCATTCAGTAAGCTCCTGCAAGGTAGTCTAAGCCGTGAGCCCGGGTGCCTTCCTTTACCTGGCTCACCTGTGTTTGCTGGCGCCTTGCGAGCTGCACCACTGTGTTATATAATAGTTGTCTCCCTGGAGTCCCCTGTGTGGGTTTGCTGAGGATTCTGGGCAAGGAGAGGAGCGCAGGAGAGAAGTGGAAAGGGAAACAGAGCGATCCTCAGGCTCAGCCGGAAGCCCCCGGGCAGTGGAAGGAAGGGACTGAAGGGAGCAGAGAACTTTCTGTCTGTCCGTGCGCAGATGTTGACAACAACCTACTCAGGGGTGTCAAACTCATTGTCACCGGGGGCCACATCAGCCTTGCGATTGCTTTCAAAGGGCCGAATGTAATGTTAGGACTGTGTAAATGTAACTCCTCCTTCACAGTTAAGCAAGAGCTCGGTGCTGCCACCGGGTAGAAACAAGGTGCCGGGCCAGATAAAACAAGGTGGAGGGCCGGGTTCAGCCCGAGGGCCTGGTGTTTGGCACCTGTGACCTACATCCTTCTTGTCCAAAGTGCTCATTGTGCGTCCGGTGTCCCAATATAACTCAGAGCCCATTTTCCTGGCTGCCGGAGCCTGAGCCTTGCTGAGAACCCGAGAAACTGACATGTCCATCCGCATCTTCTTACCTGTCAGCTGAGGGCACTGTATGGGATGTAAGTGGGTGGAGTCACTGTAAACACTCAGAGAGGTTCACTGTGATGAACGGCGTGGCCGGTGCTGCAGAAGGGTGTGTGTGTGTGTGTGTGTGTGTGTGTGTGTGTGTGAAAGATGTGGCGGGGCTGGTGTGTGGCGGCACAGATACGGGAGGATGGAGCAGAGCCATTGTTTGTCAACATCCTAAACGGAAGCTCACCCGTGTAAGTTCTTCTGGAGCAGTGGTGACATAAACACCGGTACCAGCAAGCGGGGAGGAGCCGGAATCGGGGTGTTCTCCTCCTTTCCTGCAGAATCCTCTACCTACAGAGAGTCCCCCGCAGGGCAGGGAACCCCAAGACTCGAAAAAAGCTGCAAAAATATTTCCTCTTTCTGCTCTGGGAGGCGGCTCCTTGACCGGTGAAGGAGGGAGGTGGCGCGGGGCTGTGCATGGTGGTCTCCAACCCTCAAGGCTGCACGTGGCAAGGCAGGATGTGGGCAGGCACAAGGTGATTCCGCAGGTTCACTCTGCACGGTGGCTGCATGCATGGCCTCGGTCGGTTCCTGCATCTCTCTGGGCTGTTGTTCCTCATTTACAAATGGGTGAGAGGACAGCAGAGCTGTCTGCTTGGAATAAAAGTATATAGAGGAAGTGACTATAAAAACAGATACAAGAATCGCTGCCTGGTTGAAACAGGGACCGAGGGGTTTCTGTAGCCACAGCCGCTGAGGTTCCGTCACCTTCTTTCTTGCTCACCTCGGCTGTCTGCCTCCCTCCAGCAGCTCCTAGGATGCACATTTCGAAAGCCATGGACTAGAATGAATTCATGGGGCAGGCGTGGGGCTAGAGTCCCAGGGCAGCATGGAGCAGGAGGGGGTCCCTGAGGTGGTCTCCAGCCACATGCAGAAGGTAGGGGGCAGATCTGAGTGAGGGCCTGCCTGCCCCGTCCTGGCTGTGGGACTCAGGAGGGCAGGATATCAGGTCTTTCTGCCCATCTAGCATCCATTTCTCCTTCTTCTGGTAAGAGCACCCCGATATTCTTTAGGGAACCACTCATTCTCACTTGGTCCGTGTTGTTTGGCTAGGCATGAGCAGTGAGCACGTGTCTGGAGCCTGGACAATCAGATCATTCCACCTTTCTTGCCATAGTCACTGGTTTAGCAATGGGCAGCTGACCTCATCAAACCATCAGACCTAATCCTGGGGTTTTACAGATATAACCAGGAAAAAGCCTGGATTGGACTCTGGGATGATGTAAAACAAGTGGAGAGAGCCAATCTAAAAAATGCAACCAGTGCAGGCGCAGGGGGAGGAAGCAGAGCCAGAGAGATGGAGAGAGGCAAATTCCTGAAGACTTCATTGAGAGCCTAGATCCAGCCATGCCTGAAGCTAATACAGCCCTTGCTTCTCAGTCAAATGCTCCCGTATGCTTTTATTCTGACTCACATCCATTTAAGTTAGGCATCCGTCACTCTGCAACAGAAACCTTATGACTAATGCACGAGAGCAAGTTATCTCACCCCTTTAAGTTTCAGTTTTCTCATCTGCTAAGTGTCTCTAAAAATCTATAAACCTTACCTTTAAGTGGATCTATAAACACATATATTCTATCACAGCGGCAGTAGCAAGACATTAGCGAGAGTGGTAAAGTATTTTGAATATTTATTTGTTCTCAGGAAAGCAAAACGAGGGTTGGTTAATATCAGGCCACTTTATTCTCTAATTGAGGGTGGGGGTGCAGCAGACAAAGTGTTCATCACGGACGGGAGTGGGGAGAGCAGGAAGAGGCCACATGTTAACGGGAAGATGCCGTGGGAGGGCAGTCAGGCCTCGATTTGGGATGTTTCAGTTAAACGGGAGGAGATGTGTGCAGAGGCTGCTGTTCCCACTCTTCCACAAGTGGGTCTGAGCCCGAGGAAACTCCCTCAGTCAGAGTCCCCGGGCTCTGAGGCCAGGGCAAACGTAGGGGAACAGTTGAGAGGGATTTGTTTAAGGGCAGAAATGTTTGGAGGCCCGAGTTTTACAACTGTGGGTGAACTCGCAACAGGCCTTTGTAGTTCACCTTCATGTGCACGGCCACATCTTCCCTGGACAGACAGACCGACAGGTCTTTCATGTTCCGAGGGAGTCCTGGGGACTGGTCTGTTCAGGAGCCCTTGAAATCGAAAGCCCCGAGCTCCCCTCGTCCCAGCCCTTGCACATACATACCACCAGGGGGGATTTCCCACGGAATTTTCTGCAACCACTCAAATGTTTCATTTCCCATTGTTTGCCGGCCCCTCTGCGAGCCTCAACTGTCGAAGCAGCAGCAGGTACAGGCCGCTTTTCCCCCAGGGTCCCACAACGCTCCCTCTCACTTCCTCTCCACGATGGGAAACTGGAGTTGTCAGGATTATGATCCCCTCGGCCGGGGAGTGAGGTCTGTTAGTCAGCAAGTGAAGCAAGTCAGCGGAGGGAGTACCTGCCCAGCCCACCCTGCTGGGGAGACAGGGCTCTGGGCCGTTCCCCCGGCTGTTATGATAATCATGGCGACTAATAACAATATTTATGGAAAGAAGCCCCTTCCACAAATTCGAAGCCCTTGACCGAACTGTGTGAGGCAGCGGTTAAATTTTCGCTTTTGAAAATGTAAACTCAAATCATTATTTTTTCTGGCCCGGCATATTTTAGTGGTCTTCTAAGTTGTATCCCATATATTTGTGTGTAGAGAAGATCATCTTTATTGATTGATTGAAAACATCTGTTGTAGGCATGCCCTGGGTTGGGCATTTGGGGGCACCCCAGTACAAACAGGGTAGAGCTGCCTGTCTACAGGAAGCCCATGGTTTAGGGGGGCATGGAGATTTCAAGGTCACTTGGGGCACGAGAGTGAGTGGGACTTTATTCAAGGCAGGGAGGTCTGAGGGGTGTGTAGGAGTAGCCAGGTGGACACGTCTGTGATCTGTCACCAGCTGGCGCTGTGAGCCCTCGTGGTATGCATAAAACCCACGGCACTCAGACAAGGCCAGGCGCCCGGGAAATAGCCCGGTTCTGTGAAGGTAGGGGACAGCGAAGACACGTGTGCACATCCTTTCAGCAGGGCCCGCCCTCTGCACGGCAGAGATTGCCCTAATGCTGCATTTATTCGTGTAGCCATCCATCCATCCATTCATTCATTCATTCATCAAAGCCACAAATATTTACTGATGTCTTCAGGCTGGGCCAGGTAGGGACTATGTGCTAGGGATACAGAGATGACCAAAACCAACCCGGTACCTTTCCTCCCAGAGCCTGCGTCCCAGCAGGACAGACAGCCATTAAACAAACACCTGTATCAAAGAATAAGGAAATATCCAACACAACAGACAAGGTGATATACCCATGAGAATCTGTCTGCCCCTCCTCTACTGGCCTCTCGCTTTATACCAAGTGCTGTGGGGCCTACGGAGCCGGGCAACACACCTTAGGCAGAAAAACCCTGAGGACCAACCGGAGCTCCCGACAGACAGAGAGGCCGGGGAGCGGGAACAATGGTGCTTCCCCCGCACTTTTTACACCCGTGGGCTCCCTGGGTCCTGGATCCTACACCTATTTTTACAACGACAGAAACAGATTCCGAGCCAAGTGGCCATGTCGTTTTCCCAGAGCCACGCCGTGCGTCAGTGTACAGGAAAGGAAAATACAGAATTCCACCCGGAAGGGAAACAGGATCCTGAAACAGCCCAGTGTCAGAAGGCGGAGGTTGGGGAAATTTCAACACAGGGCGTGAGATCCAACTCAGGCCTCTTCCGAAGGAACCCCTTTCCTCTGCCTGTGGGAACCTGGGTGTGTGACCTGAAGTCACCAGATCCAGCATTCCTCAGCTCCTCCAATATCCTAGACATTGCGATAATCCTGAGAGGGGCTCATTAAAACTCCTATTTTCAAGCTGAGGAATCCCTTGGCTGATTGAGTTGGTTCAAGCTGGTTGAATCTCTGGCCACACACAACTGGGCAGTAGCAGTGCCAGAACTGGGACCCTGTCCTTCTAATGGCAGGACCTGTGGAGTTTGCAGCACCCGGAGTTGCCTCTGGGGGTGGGGAGGGGATTCAGGAGCCTGCAGGATGCTGGGGGAGGTGACCTGAGAAGGCAGGGCCCAGCGGCTGGGGCCAAGGCCCTGCCCAGGAATTCCACCCAGCCCGCCCACTTTTAATAAGGTGGCATCCCGGACCTACACTCCTGTCCTTTTCCTGTGCTGGCCATCCTAACCCAATAAATAAAGTCTTAGAGTAACGTGACCTGAGCCAGGCAGTAAATGATGGCAGTGTCGGTCGTACACGACTGTTGAAACAAACACAGACTGTAACCATCGCGCTGTACGGGGAGAAAGACATTTGGCAAATGAGATTCCATTTTCACATTGGTTTGTGCTGAGCATATAAATTTCCTGCAGGCCGGCCAGCGTTGGGGATGTGTAATTGATTGCCTGCATTATAATAAACAAGCCGTGACAGGTGATCATTCATCATATTCCGCCGAACGTTCCAGCACACCAGAAAACGGAGGAAGAGAGGGAACGCGGGAGCGAGGGGAGAGGAGAGGAGTCGCCTGGGGGAGGGGAGGGGGTCGGGAAGCCCGAGCGTTCCCGACAGACCGAAAGCCGCGGAAGGGGCGGAGAGGGAATCCGCAGAGCGGGCTCGGGGAAAGTGAAAGCAATTACTATAATTCTTTTGATTATCTAATTTGTTCTCTCTGGTCTTCGTTACATGACCCTCCCCCCACCCCACTCCAACATCGGAGGTCCCGCTTGGGGACTCGGGAAGGCAGGGAGAATGCTCCTCCCAAGATTGGGGGGAGGGAGGGGAAAGGCGAGTCGGGGGAGGGGCCGCTTCTAGTTGTAACCTGAGTAGATACATCGGGGAAAACCTCTGGAGGACTGTGTGTGTGTGTGTGTGTGTGTGTGTTCGTTCGCATGTTCGCGCGCCCGTGCGCGCACACACGTGTGTGCTGGACTCAGGTTCTCTTTTGCACTGTGATGTCTCCAGATAGATGGATAGGAACCGGTCTCATTAAATTTAAAAATAAAAATAATAATAAAGGGTGTTTGGGGGGGAAAAAAGTGAAAAGTTCCTTTTATTAAAGAAAAAGAATCCAAGTTGGCATCCGGTCTGTTCCAGAAGCCCGTCCTGTGGCGCTGTTCCTCGTCCCGGCCCCGGCCCCTCGCTCTGCCCTTGGCCCGGGGCTGGGGGTCGAACAGCAGTTCTTGGGAAGCACTCTCCTCTCCAAGTGCCTCAACCTCGGCAGACATGCGGCGGAAGCACGTTGGCACATGAAGGACAGAAAGACAAATGAAGAGCTCTCCAGCCAGCACTCGCATTAAATGCGTACTTACATTATGCAAAAGCCAAGGCCCTCAACACGAGGGTGCGTGAAGAGCGGCACGGGGAGGGATTCGTCTCAGACTAGGCTCCCCAGTTCTCACCCTGCTAATTTCCAGCCCCCCCATCCCCGCCCATCAAGTCTCCTCGCCTCCCTTCCTGGGTACCAAATGCTTAGCGCAGACGGAAGACTCCAACCCGGGGACCTAGGTGTCCAGGGGGCATGGCCCACGCTAACATCGGGGGCGGGGCGTGGGCGGGGCTTATCCGGGGGCGGGGCCGGCGCTGGAGGGGACGGGGCTAGTACGAAAGAAAGACAGTGGCGTTGTGGTCGACTCTGCTTCTTAGCTCTCGCGGCTTCCAAGAGTCCTCTGCCTTTGTATCATAGCCTTAGCAACTCTAACCTAGCACCTTCGAGATTGTTGCAAAGTCACCGCTTTTGGAGAATCTGTTGAAGGGGCCCCCTTCTAAAAGCTGTGTCCTCAGCCCCAGCAACATCCGTGAGTGATCTGTGTTGTCTTGGAAATGTTGACAAGTGGTTTGGGTCTCTCCGGAATCCAGGGAGATAGCTAGGACGGGTGCCGTTGTCCCAATGCGCTTATTTCTTCCCATCTCCCCACGGAAACCCATGCAGTAGGTCTTAGGGTCCTGACTGTACAGGGGAAGAAACTGGGGCACAAGAAATGGAGTTGCTTGCTCCAGGTCTGGCAGCCAAAAAAATGTTTAATGGAATCCAAGAGTCTTCTTCCAGGACACTCGCCAGCACCCCTATGAAGGCACACCCACCCTTCCTCCAGGCCCCGTAAAGGAGAGCACAGCCGCATAGGAGGGAGCCGAGTTGGGTCTTTAGGGAATGACGGTGTAGCCAGTCCCTCACCAGGCCCTCTTGCTTTTACCCACTACTTGTCTCTCAAATCTACCCACTTCTCTCCACCACCATTGTAACCCCTGGTCCAAGACATCCCTGTCCTGGATCCCAGCTCCCACCTCCTCACTGGGCCCCTCCTGACGCTGTCACCCACTCCCACCAGTCGCCAGGGTGACCTGGTCACTGTCCCCCCAGCGTGAAAGTGCTGTCCAGTCCCTTCATCAGAGGGCTTGGCCTGCCCCCCTAGCTCTATCTTTTTAAAAATTATTGCTATGATTATAGTAAACAACAGAGCATAAAATTTACCAGGCTAACCATTTATACACACCACTGTGCAAGCATCACTACTATCCAATCCTGAACTTGGTATCACCCCAAAAGGAAACCCCTTACCCATTAGGGTCACTTCCCATTCCACCCTGCCCCAGCTCCTGGGGAACACCAATCTATCTCACATAAACGGAACCCTACAACCTGTGGTATTTTATGATTTCTTTCACTTAGTATAATGCTTATTAATGTTCATCCATGTTGCAGCATGTGTTGGGACTTATTCCTTGTTGTGGTTGAACATTATTCCGTTGTACAGACAGACCACATTTTGTGTCCACCAATGACCGTTCAGGTTGTTTCTGACTCTGGGCTATTGTAAACAGTGCTCCTAGGAACAAGTGTGTTCAGGTTTTTGTCTGCACATCTGTTTTCCGTTCTTTCGGTATATACTGAGGAGTGGAATTGCTGGGTCGTATGGTAATTCTGTGTTTAAGTCATTGAGAAACGGCCAGACCATTTTCCGCAGTGAGAGCATCATTTCGCCTTCTCCCTAGCAGAGCAGAAGGGTTCCAGTTTTCCACATCCTTGCCAACACTTGTGATTTTCCACTTTTTTATGGCCATCCTAGTGGGTGTGCCTAGCTTCATCTCTTAATTCTCTCTCTCACCCCCTCTTTCTACTCTGACCTTTCTCATCCTCAAATTCATCACTTTTTCTTTAAAGGGGCCGTTACACATACAGAGATTCCACTTTTCTCCTCTCCAAAGCTAGATCTGATCCCCTGTGATGATGCATTGTCATCCCATTGCCTTCCTTTCATAGCCCCCAACTCGGCTGTGGATTCGCATTTCCTTGTGTGAGTACTGATTAATGTCCACTTTCTGGACAGTGACCTCTCCCAGGCAGGGATGATTCTGCATCCCCCGCACTTAGCATGGCCCCAGGTATTGTAGGCCTTCTAGGTATGCAATAAATATTTGATGAAGGGTGGATGAACAATGAGTAGGAGCCACATTTGGGTCCTATGTCCTTAATGAATTTCCCTTGTCATGTTTTCACTGCTTGGTGGAGTTAGCAGACCTAAATAAATCAGGAATGGAAAAACCTCCTCTGTCCATAAGGAACTTGGAGGACGACGGGATTCTGGTTGCAGAGAAAAACTCACTAGCGTCTCCCTTCGGAGCCAGGGTGACTCTGGCACAGGATTCTGAGTCTTGCGTGGGAATTGTGTCGATTCTGCCCTGCGGCGCTGCTGAAGGTTTAGGAACTGGAAGTATATTTGCTCGGTGTAAACATGACCCTCTGCATGACAGGGTGATCCCTGTGTTTGCCAAGCCATTAATTTTTATGTAATAACAGCGACCACAACCGACCGCGTTCTCCCCCCATTCTGGGTCGTTCTTAAGGTCAGATCCGTGGGATGGTGAGAGACAAAAACCTTATAAACCGGCATGTCAGGGTGAGTTCTCTGTGTTTACGGCTCAGCCCCTGCCCGCAGCTCCAAAGAGCTGAAAATAGAGGATTAAAAATTCATGCAGCGACTTTCTTCCAAGGAACTCCAGATGCTTCTGACGATTTTCATCCTTGGAAGGTCAATAGCGGTCGGCTATCACCATGCCCATCTCAAAGAGAGGGAAACGGGCCCACATATGGCTACTCAGCCCCCCCCCCCCCCCATAAAGGAGCAGCAGGCTCTGGCAAAGAGCCCCTCCCACCCATCTTCGTAGCCCATGACCCCTCCATTAGCTTGATTAGGACAATTGATTTATTCATTCTTAGTGGTGGAGAGGGGGGAAAAAAACCCAACATGCCATTTGTGTGATATAAATATCTCTGGAAAAAGCTAAAAAACATTGTGTCATACATATTTCCTTAATACCACAGTTAATCACACATGTCCAAGTGCACAGTTCCATCAGCTGAGGAGGGAGGTGGGGAGGGGGGACTCAGGCAAGATTTGGTTCCAGAATCCCCAGTCCCAGCTGAAGATACACTGGTGTTTTTTTCCTTAGTGTATTGCTCCTAGAGGTCACAGAAGGCTGGTGTTGGGCCAGCACGTCAGGAGGCTGGGAAGCACAGTGGCCAGGACATCTGTGGAACTGGCCGATTCCCAAAGGGAAAAATCAGGATTGTCATTTTCTCACTCGACTTGTTCCCTGGACTCGCAGAAGGATTTGAGTCCCCAGACGGTTTCTGTTCCTCCACCCAAACCACCACCACCACCCCCCCACCCTGCCCCCATCCATAAAGAGCCTTAATCCCAGTGAGTCTACTATTAGGAATGTAGCCCAAGGAAATAATTAAAGGCAGGTAAGAAGACTTAGTGACAGGGTGTCCCCATAACAGGTAGACTCTGGTGAAAGAAACCACGTCCAGAGCCAGCCCACCAGAGTGGATCAATAAGTAAATTATGTGGCCCATCCCCTAAAGCCCTGCTGGGATTTTAAAAGAAAAAAGACTGGAAGGATATAAACCAAGGTGCTCACAGAGTTTGTCACTGGGTGTGGAAATAGAGGTGGTTTTTTTTTTCCTTTCCTGTGGTGAGTTCTTGTTTGGGGACAACCTATTTCAAACCAGCTCACATCTGGTGGATGCTAACAGAAGTTCTGTGAAATCACTAAGACTTAGAAGTCAGAAACATCAGAGGCTGGGCACGGAAGTAAAGGCCTAGCGGTGAACCAGGGGTAGGGAGGAGGGCAGCCGACCCGAGTGGGAGATTGCAGACGCTGGTGCTGAGAACCATGGTGGATTTGTGGGTTGTGGACAGACTGCATATCTTTTGAAAGTCAAAGAGAGGAAGGCACACTGGGGGTGACGGGAAATGGGGAGCCACTGTAGGTTCTTACAAAATAAAAGACACAGGCCATTCCAAGCCAGACCAAGAAGAGACGGTCCAAGAAGGGAGTGAACCTGACAGTCTCATAATTCTTCTGTAGCAGGATCTCATTTCATTGGCTTCGGTGGGGGGGGGGGGGCGAGGGCTTTGAGGAATCACAGAACTCTAGAGAAGTCTTGAGATTGCTTTCATTTGCTAGCTACGACAGCTGCGGCTTAAAGAATTAAACACACTGTTCCTAAACACACACCAAGTGGCGGTCAAGTTGGGACTGGCAACCAGGGCTCCTGTATTCCTTGCTCCAGCCTCAGCCCACCTCTCTGCTGCTTGACCCCAATTCTGAGATGTTAACCGCATGTACCGCCTCCTAGGAGAACTCAAGAGCCCACTGGACTTCCTGGAGTTCTGCCCCAAACCCCTTCTTTCCATCCCTCCATCCAACACTCACAAAGAACCTATTAGGAGATAGACGTGCTAAGCATTAAGAGTGTGTCGGAGGGGAGATGAGGATGGTACATAGCAGATGCTCAATAAATATTTGGGGATGTGGAGGAGGGAGGGAGAAGAGGGAAGAATAGCTCCTGCCCCCCAGTTGCTAGAGACCTGATTTGGGAAACAAACCCAAATTAGCACTTTGGACCCTACCCGGGAGATGAAAGCCATACTTTCATAGGGATATGAACTTAAGTGACGAAGGCTCAGGACACGTAACAGAACCAAACTAAAAAAAAAAAAAAAAAAAAGCGACTTCCAACTGCTTTTATAATTAAAAAAAAAAATTTAAATAACATTTAGAGAACCCTTAAAATGGGCCAGATTAGGGGATTAAAATTTCAAGGATTTCTCCACAGGTCACACAGGAAACCCAAAATGGATAGGAGGAGGGACCCGTGGAAGGAGAGAAGGAGAGGACCCATGGAGTCAGCAGGCACCCAGAAAGGACAAACGTTGTTAGTTTCTTGGGACAACTCTGACCTCTTTTTCAAACCCCAGCCAATTGGTCTGACTTTTCCTTTGGCACACGGGTCCTGATGGGGGAGGGCCGGGCGTGAGCCACAGTCAGAACCTCCCTCCGGCCCCGCCCTTCTCCACTTCCCTTTTCCAGTTATTCAGGCTTCTGGGGCCATTTCAACCTCACGTTGCCAAGTGAACATAAATCCCGAGGCCGCAGCGCCTGGCTCTTTGAGAAACGCGGAGGGACTTTGCAGAGCCTTCTCCAGGGGGTGGATGGGGAGGGACAGGCAAAGAGGCATAAGGAGAAAGTTCCATGTGGTTCTTTTAATCACCGGGTGGAAGGAGAGAGAAGAAAGTTCAAACGGAGCCCCGCCAGCCAGGCCAAGAAGCCAGCTCTGAGCTCCACTGTTTAAGCAACTGCTGTTGGCATCGCCAGGGTTTGTCTTGGCCCAAACCTGTCCTGGGAAACAAGAGAAGCTCACGCTCTTGGAATTCGCTCCCTTAACGATTCACTCAGCAACTTGGCTTCAGCGGACAATTTTTAAAAAAAAAGAACGAGGGAAGAAAAGAAGAGAGGAGGGAAGGGAAGCCATCGAGCCACCGGCTGAGTGTGCACTCCCCAGACTCACCAGCTTGGGCGGGGCCGGGTGGTGGGGAGGAAGAGAGCCCCTGGGGACACTTCCACTGGGATCCTGTTTGTGAACCAGCACGGCCTGGGTGGCATCCTCCGGGAGATGGAGAAGCGGCGACCTAGAAAGGGGTGCGTCTAATGCTGTCCGTGGCATCCTGCAGACTTCGGAGGGGGGCGCTAGAGAAACAATGGCAGGGCAAGGTGTCACTCAAACAGGTGTCTTTTACTGAGTGCTTCTCATGCACCTGCAGGGCATCACTCCTAACCTCACAGGGTCCTCACAGAGACCCGCCAGGGTGGCCTCCTCAGCCCCAGTGTACAGACCAGAGAGCCCAGTCCTGACCGTTTCTGACCCCCCACGGGCATGCGCACAGCTAATGAGTAGGGGGGGCGTCCCAATGTGAATCTGATTTCCCGTGACCCCCTCATCCCCAGGGCCACGCTCTTGCCCCCTCTCCCTCCTGCCTCAGTTATTGCTTGATCTCCATGTGCCATCGCTGTGTCCTCCCCGATAACATGGACAAACAGAACAGTCACTCAATCAATCACAGAACAAGAGAGGACAGAGACCCCCGGGGGCGTCCTTCCCAGGTGGGTTCCCAAGGCTCTCAGCAGCCGTGGGCGCTTGTGGACACACTGTGGGAGGATGTCACTGGATTAAGACGGGCGCCAACCCTGGTGTCCTCCAATCCATCGTGGGCACGTAGGTAGAATTCAGGAGGCCATGACTTTCGCTGGAAAAAGAAAATCTTAATGTTCACTACCCTCTGCTAGAAAAGCGGCATTTTGTTCCGTTAGGAATGCAGGTGACAAACCACTGGAGCATCGGCAGTTCCGGTGACTTAGACTCTCGCCAATCTTGGAGCCTTTGGCGTCCCCGACAGTTGGCCCAGAGACCTCAGACTACGTACGGGGCCGTGCCCCTCACACTGAGGAGACGGTGGAGGAAACCTCGTTAGGAAGGCACAACAAGGAAGATCGTGTGTTGCCATTTCACACACTTGTTTCCCGTACTTTGACATCTGTGTTACAGGATCGTCTGTTTCCTGGCGATCCCACAGGCTTTATGGTACGCACTGAACAGCAAAGCATGGTGCCCAGGAGGGATCCAGAACTCCCAGGGGCCCCATGGCCCGTGACCTGGCAGCCAAGGGGAGCCTTCTGCTCTCGAGAAGTTTGCAGCCTAATCAGGAAAGGGGACAGACACACTCCTGAAGGAGCCACCTCAGGTGTAAAAGACCAAGTAATCTCACTGTGGGCAAGGATTGCACTTTTTTGTTTTTACTGCTCAATTCGTAGCACTCAAAACAGTGCCTACTCAGCAGCAGTGAGAGGTCATCAGCAAATGAGGCCACATGCACAGGCTCGACCCTAGGGACTCACGCCTCCGGCAGCTCACAAGCTGAGTGATCCCGGGTGAGTGAGGATTGCCTTCCTGTGCCTCAATTTCCTCACCTGGGAGGTGGGCTTCACAAAACCTTTCTCTCTGCACTCGACACAGCCCAGTGAGATCAAGGGCCTGCACGGCCCTGGACCTCTCCTAAGATGCGGCAAAGGTCAGTTCAACCTGACAGCAGCCCCGGTGGCCCTCCGACCCCTCTCCTCTGGGAGGTCAGCTCTGAGAAACCTGTTCTGCATGCTTCACCCTGGGTGCAGGCGAGGGTCTGTGTCGGGGCTCACAGCTGGGAGATCAGTCGCTGTGGGTCTCTCTGTGCTCTTCGCATCTCATAACCCCGGTGTCCAGTACCACTGCCACGGAGAAAGCCCTGTCCTGTCTCCGCTGTCCCTGGTGGAGGCAGGGCCCGTGGGGGTAGGAGGTGGGATGGACACTCGGGCGCCTCGGCCCCTGCCCCACCGCACACCCAGGAGGTTGGGGTCCCAAGCAGGGAATGCCGGCCTCATCTCACCAGGGATCGCTCCACCGCCACACTCCCGCTCACACGCTCGCTCGGGAGATGCCTGCGCCTGCGACGGCTGGTAAGGACCTGGAACAGCCTGTGAAGGTATCCGGCCAACTGAATTTAATTAAACTACAGTTGCAGAAGCCAGCAGCGTTTTCCTAAGAAAGCAATACCACTTCTTAACGTCCCCCCGACACTCCCGCGCGGCCCATTTCCTGCGCTTCAGACCATGTCATAAAACTGTCCGTGGGGTGTTCCTCTCGTGAGGGATCCCGTTGGTGAGGCTTTTTTTTTTTAAGCCGGCGTCCTTGCTGTCTCATCTCCCTGAGGTCAGGAGCATCACGCCCCTCCCCAACACTGCCTTCATTCTCGCTTCCCAGAGCTGCGGTGGCAGGACCTTCCCCTTTCCGGCCAGATTTCTCGATGGCCCCAGAGAAACCGTCATCTCGGAGAGTCTCGCTTCCACCAGCTCCAGACTAGGGCAGCGTCACGCGCTGGAGCCAAATGTTGACGGTGGCACTGTACGAAGTAGGGTAAAGTGGTGGCTGAGGAACACCCTGCTTCCCAGCGTGCCAATCAGCCGTTCATTCTTCACTCTGGAGCCCGGGTGATGTGCCAGGGGCTGAGGAGAGAACAGGGCAGCACCTCCTTCATGGGGCTTCCCAGGGTCCGGGGAGGGAGAATCGGTCCATAAGCAAATGAAGACGTAAAACAGTTACAAATCGCTATATCTGCACTAAGAAGAAAGAAACAGATGGCTGGAGAAGAGTGGAGAGATATTCTTAGATGAAGTGGAAAGAAAATCTCTGGGAGAAAGTGCCGTTCAAGCTGAGACCTCAAGGATGAGACGGAGCCAGCCCCGTGGAGAGCCAGGGCAAGCCTGTTCCAAAGCAGTGGGTGCGGCACGTGCAAAGGCCCTGGTGTGGGAAAAGCTGGGCAAGAGCTCGGGACTGACAGGAGGTCAGGGTCACTGGACTGCAGGGGGGGGAGGGAGAGGGGGCCAGAGAGGAGGAGAGGGAAAAAGGTGAGGTACGGGCCCCCCCCTCACTGGGGCACTGGGGCCATTTGAAAGAGTTTGGATTTTACTTCAGGGGTTGAGGGTGGACAGGTGGAAATGTCCATGGGATTCGTTGGATGAATGGATGATTTGTAAACACTCCTGCATGCAGAAGCTTAGGCATCAAAGTCTCCGACGATTACATCCCTATCTAAATTCCCCCAGGACTCATTAGCACTATCACTTACTTGGTCTTTTTGCATCTATGCCTGTAAATGAGCTCCAGAGAAATGACATCCCACGTAGGCCCAGGCTTGGGTCTGCCAGCACCTGGACTGCCCAAGTCCAAGGGGGTCCCGTGTCCACTGTGCTCCCTGTAGGGGACATTCCTTGGAGCACCACGTGGAATTTGGATGAAATGGAGCCACCCGAGTTGTGCGTCTGGGGGGTTCCGGTCCCACCCCTGATGTTCAGTCTGCATGACAGGCGGCTCCATTTCATGGTGCAAGGAAGAGGGTCATACCCCCATCTTCCTGCCAGGGTTGTTGAGAACTTTCAGACAAAGAACGTGAAAGCACAATATTTGAAGTCAGTAACAAAGGGTTCCTAAACTGGGGTCCAGGGATGGCCTTCAGGGGTCAGTGGAGCCCCTGAAACTGCGAGGGATGTGTGGTATCCCTGCAGACACCAGGGAGTGCATATCTCAAAGGGGAGGACCCCAAATTGCCCCCACGGTCCCTCAGAGACTCATGATCCACGAAAGCTGAGAAGGTAGCACACGCCCAACATCGGAACTGCCCTTGACCCTCAAAGTTGCTCTCTTGCTCTTACAACAGTTAAGCATTTGCTTGTTGGTGCCTTGTTCTCCCTACCCCGAGTGTGTGAGCTGATTCGGGCAGGAGGCTGTCTGCATCGGCCCCTCCCTCTCACCTTCCACCGAGCTAACCCCTGGCTTCCCACAGACCTGGGCTGCCCAGCAGCAGTCCTTCAGCCTGGGGCCAAACCCTCCACGCAGAGCACCCAGGAGGGAGGCCCCAGGCCCCTGCTGCCCCAGCGGCCGAGAGAGGGTGTAATGAGCTAAATCAATGTGTGCTTTTCTTGAGCCAGCGATCACCTTACTCCTCCCAGGTAGTAAGATGCCTTAACCCAGATACACAGTGTCTGCAGGCTGCCCCCCAAGGAGCAATAGCTAATAGGGGTAGGGGTAGGGGTGGCGCAGGGTTCTGGCACCATGTCTGGCCCAAGGGGAAGATGTTCTCGGCTGCGTGAACTTTTAACTTCCACCCCCCCACAGAAGGTTGGCCCCGGAAGGTTTCTGTGCACCTGTGTTCCACACACGTCCGCATGGCACCCAGCACCTTACAGGCACTTAACAAAAGCGGGAAATAAATGATGGTCATTTCCAGCCCATCCGCCCACCATGCCCTCCAGGGACCCTAAGCAGCGCACTCATTCCTGACTGGTGCCCGCACCTCTTCCTGACGAGTAATCAAGTTAATGACACCTCGTGTTGCTACTGCACCCTTCTTCTCAAAGGCAGCCGACACTCGGCTGTAATTATCCCTCCGTCTTCCTTTCTGAGTTAGATTAAAATGTGCAGGTGGGGTCTTCTATACTTGTCCCCCCCCCATTCCTGCTAGCAAATCCTGGTCATTTCAAGGAAACTGAGGCGAAGAGAGGAAATTCTTCGCCCAGATCTGCACGTCACAGGCAGGGTGTTGGGGGTGGGGGTTATGGATAGAGGACCACCCCTTAGACCATTTGTCCCGAACTGAGTCTGTCCTAACACTACTGAGATCTTTTTTGCCTGGAGGCAAGGCAGATCTTTCTAACAGCCCCTTGGTCCAGCGGTTGGAGAAGATCCCCTTGCTCGGGATGACACCTACCAGGAAGAAGAAGTCTCCTGCCGTGTCCCACGCAGTTGGACCCTGAGAACTTGCTGCCACAGGGACCACAGCACATTCAAATGGAGTCCCTCCAGCATCACACCTAGAAATGGGTGTGAGTTAGGGATTCTGGGTGGGCTTGGAGCTGCATGGCAGGCTTTGACTCACCCACTTTTCTCGGCATCTGGAAGGAAGCCCACTGCAGTGAGAAGCTACATGACGGGAAGACACATGGCCCAGGGAAGCCAGGAGGCCTGCTCCCCACTCTAATCAGCTGGAGAGAGAGTGAGTTGGGCGTTTCCGAGGACCTCGGTTGCTTCATTCACGAAACGGGTTCAGCACTAGCCACCCTAGGTGCCTCGTCAGGCGATCGGCATCACGGAGCAAAATAACAGATGCAGAAGTGCTTCAAAAACATCAGACGCTCTATTGAGATGCTGCGGCTGGGAGCCCAGTGGTTCGGGCCAGACACTGTCTGCTGTCCGAGGATCACCTGTAGAATTTGGGAGCCAGAGGGGACGCTCTTGTTTTCCAGAAGAGACCAGAAGAAGGCAAGCGAGTGCAGCGGACTGAACAATTCTCCCTCCCACAAAGAGACAGCTCCATCACACACCTGTGAGGGTCATCTCACTCGGGAAAAGTTTCTTTGCACAGGTGGAGCATCTTGCACCGAGATAACCCTGAATAACCCCCACAGGCCCTAAATGGGATCGCCTGCAAAGAACAGGCACGCCCAGAAGATCGAGCAGTGGCCACAGAGGCAGGGAGTAGAGTGAAGCAGCTGCAAGGTAAGGAGCACCTTGGGGCCACCAGAAGCTGGAAGAAGCAAGAAAGGCATCTGCCCTAGAGCCTTTGGCAGGAGCATGGCCCTCTGCTCACACCTCGATGTTGGCTTTCTGGCCTCCTGAACTGCAAGGGGATACATTTCTATTGTTTTCAGCCACCCAGGTTGGTGAAAATTTGTTGCAACGGTCCTAGGAAACTAATGCATGAGGCGTGCAGACTCCCGTCCCGTACTGATGCTGGAACCAGGACACCCGGCTCTGCATCCAGCCTGTGTCTTGTCACATCCCAGCTATGGGCCCCACTTTCTGTGGGCCCTGCTGAAAGTCCAGGGTCTGGAGCTGGCAGGTGAGAAGGCAGGGCCAGACCCAGCAGCCCAGGTAGGGCATGTTCCAAGTGGCCCAGAGGTTGCCGACTCAGATGCCCGAAGGAGCTAGGCAGCCATCTACATATTAGTTAGTGAAGCAGCTACCCCAAGCTTAGTACTAGGGCAGCCTGAACACGTGTCCAAACGCCACTGTTACAATCTCACAGCAAAAAGAGTGTTCTCACAGTGGGAGGGTTTCTGGCCCACAGATATGTCAGGAAATGGACTTCAGGTTCCATAGAAGGAGCAAGTTTCTGTCCTCCTCCTTTGGCTTTCTCTGTGAGGACAAGGGACTGAGCATGAGAGCTTCTGGAGTCATTCCATGGATTTTATGTATTTCTGTGAGCATGGAGGCTGGAGAAGCCCCTTTCAGTGGGGCAGGGTGGGGTGGGGCGGGACTGGGGTAATCAGGAGGCAAGAACTGGCCATCAGCACTATTGCTATCACTCAGGTGAGGACGTCGGGCCCCTGAAGGATGACATTTCCCAAGAGTTTCAGAAACCAAAGATGGAATGCACTGTCTGGCATTGCTTAAACATTGATTCATTCCAGGAAAGTTTCTGCAGACCCACTGTGCGCCGCCCTTAGGGGGAGTGGCAGGGCACGAGTTGGAAGTGGTCCCTGCCCTTCAGGCACTTTCAGTCCACCGAGCACCTACCCTGCGCCAGGCCCCTTCCAAAAACGGTGTTGCTTATTGAGGGCTACTGCTCTGCCAGGAACAGCTACGTTCAGGAACATTCCTCCTACTAATAATAGCAGACACCAATTGATTTCTCGCTATGTGCCAAGCATGCGCCGCATGTTTTGTGAGTTATTGGAGTTAAACCCCCCAGCAATCTCTCCCGGCCACACTGTCACTGTCCCTGCCATCCAGATGGGGACACAGGGGCACAGAGAGCTTGTAATTCAGTGGTGGAGGAGGCGTTTGAGCTTGCCCAGGTTCGGGAACAGAGGCTTTTAATGATGCTGCCTGCTTACTAGTTTTCAGAATATCCCCGTAAATCGTTACT